>NC_140595.1:601654225-602929225 GCF_964204655.1 Triturus cristatus
CAATGTGGAATTACAGCAGCAACATCTATATAACTTCTTCAATAAGTACACCAGCAGCGTGTCTCGTGTATTAATGTTGTTCACTGAGCTGCCTACACATTCTAGAAATCATCGACAATTCTAACAGTGTCTAGGCGGCCTCCCCACATAGTCTTTTCTTTCCTTCATTTGAGTTTGGAACTGCAGCATAAAGTCTTCCTCACAGCTACCTGGTAACTCAGACCAGACTCCCTTTATCAGGGGTTTCAAACTTCCTTCCAGGGTAATGAAATATATACATATAAGCTACAAATTATGAATCTAAACAGAGATAGGTGACATAAATTAGTGATTATCCGGAAAACTTAACATGGATGTAGTGTTGCTGGATCTACATTAGACAACCCTGAATTAAACAGAAGGGATAGCTTCGGACACCGATGTAAATGCCTGTCCATCTGGCACTCATGAGACAAAAAAAAGTGTCTCTGGGGATTTGGAAACTTTCTCTTTGCCCTAGGGACAAATGCTAATCCCATAGATCAGTGGCAAGAGTGAACCATTTATGAGATCAGAAAGTTCAGGCTGTGACTGGATCTATGAGTCTGACATCCCTTTCTGAGACCCAAATGCTAGTTCTTTGGACACTACGCCTCAGAGTATACAGGAGATCACTCTAAAACGGTACTGTCAATCCCTCAGTGCATGCAGAGAGGATATTAACAACATTGGATACACTGTATCTTCTGGTCACAGGGCAAAAGGTGTATGGGAAGGCAGAACTTCAAATGGAACTGGATAATCTGCCATCTCCATAGATAAGAGTAAGTTATTACTGCCCAGCCCTCTACCACAAAGGCACTGCAGTATTTCTCATCCCGCATTCCCTCCTGCCCCACAGAAGGACCCTTTTTTAAAGTCTCTGCTACAGCTACTATTCAAAAGGTTTTAATAATTAAGTGTCTTGCTTGCCATAGTCCCAGGTGGTTGAGGATTACTAGCAAATTCCTATTTGTTTAGTGTTAAGTGGGCTCAAAAGAAATCTTTCAGGAAAGCATCTACAGCCAGGACATTGGAAGGGTGGGAGCCGTTGAATGCCTCTTCGTAAGCAAACGAACATGGATTAAGTGCAATTGCTGGCACACGCAGACAGGTATTCATACGTGGATATCTGGCAGTAAGGATTATGTACATGCAATGCATAAGAGCAATGCATGATGATATTTAATGCTGGGAGCTTGTTCCGCGCGGCAAAATCAGCACTGACTGCAGTACGCAGAGCGCAAGGTGGCGCTGCTTCTGTGCGACCGCTCAGCCACACGGCGGTTGGTGGAGTTTTCCTGGAACTCAGCACCACACCCGTAACACAGAGTGAGCTCAACTGGCAGATCAGAATGTATCGTCCATCCCTAGTCACGATCCTTGGTGCAAAGAACTGCTCACTAATTCTGTGCCTTGGTATTGATCACTGTTTAGTAATTAGAGTGTTTTGCCTAGGAGTCCTCTATTTTTGTTGATTAGAGTGTTGGGCCTTTCATCAATGCCCTTAAGAGCTTGTGACATGCTGAGCACAGTTTTGGGATGCACGCCACCCCAGAGGCAGATTTCAGCCGAGATCCTCTCCTTGGAGAGGCACAGTAATACAGCAGCATCAATTGAGGGTGCATAGTCATGGACTGCTTCTCCTCGTATCTCGTTGGCTTCCCCCCCACTCTCAGGTGAATCTAGTCTGGATGTGCTGCGGAGCCAAGCAACGGCAAGCATAATTTCCAAAGATATGGAGCACAAAGATATGTCACAGGCTGAAAGCCTTTTAAGTTTTTTTTCATCCATCATGTAGGCTTCCCATAGTATCCTCTGGTAAGGCAACAGTCTGTCTGTAGTGCAGTATACTCTGCACCACATCCCAGGACTCGGTCTAATTCACTCGCCCCTGCAAGACTAATCTGTGTAATCCTATCACGGATTGCTCCAGAAGGTGACTTATTATTCTTAGATTGCCAGTATAAACATTAAGAAGAGTTGAACACCATTGCAGTAATTTAGAGGGAGGCTTTTGAGGAGGAGATGCAGAGAGAACAGTCAAATCTTCCTGTGACGAGGAATGTGTAGATGACAACACATCACTACAGAGGGCAGTCTCTTATTGCCCCGGAACCCAGTCGGATTCTGTTGCTGGCCTCCAAGCACAGCATGAAACCCCACTGTGGGAAGGTTTTTGGTCTTCTAGGACCTTTGAAACACTGGGCGTTCATAATACTGGTGACAAGGCTAAGCCCAAGTCTGATAAATCCTTCTCGTCCCCCACACGATTCCTTCGAAAGGTTTAGATGGTCCTTTTTAAACAGATGAGCTCAGGCCCTTGAGGTAACTTGGGAAGTAGTCTGTGAATGTCCTGGAAGGAGGTGTATGTTTTCCACAGAGGAAACCTGTGATGAAGAACAGTCAGGGGGACCCTGATCAGAATGATGACTCAGGACATGAACGCGGTCCAAGTAGACACTGGCAACCGAAGGGTGGTCCCAAAAATCCCAAGATAGTGCCAGATTCTGACTGGGCAGGGGTTACCCCAAAAATTATGCATGGGATGCTGGATCCAGACCATGTTTATCATCTGTGTTCATCACTTTTGGCCCTGCAACGTAATCTGCTGGAGTACGCAAGCACTGGAATCTGAAATCCTCTGGATGAAATGGTGAGGGGCAAACTGAAAGCGGAATGCCCACAACCACTATTTGAGTGGAAAGTAGGGCATACCACTGACAAATGAGGAAAATGGCCATCTTCGTAGCAAAATTAATCGAGGTCCCAAAAAAGGGCATTGATCGTTCATGGTGGGCATGTCAGGACTGGATATATTGGGCCCTCCAGCTAAAATACGATATGGCAGAGGAAGAAAAGGACACTGGCAATCAAATAGCACCCTTCAGGCTGGGCACAGCGTGTCGTATTCATGCGGCAACATGAATTGTGCACTGTCAAATGAGATGTCACTCTCCTAATAAAAATAGACCCCAATTTGGGGGAACTGACTAATACAGAGGCTGGCGCAGTAGCAGATGGGTGACTTTTGGAAACCTATTTATTAAGGAGCTGAGTCTGTTTGAGACTACTATCTCATCACTCAACAAGGCAAAACAGTCAACTAAGGTGGTCTTTGGCCAAAAGATTGAAGTGGAAGTGGATCTGCCAGCTTTGCCAATTCAGGCGATATATCCTGGACCATTCCACTACCAAGCAGTATAGCAAGGGAAAGCAGTTCACTTACTCAAAGTGCTGACTGATGCAGCAGCGATCACATGGTCTTGTCATAAGAGCCCAAAGTGGAACTCCAGTGGCGGCCGTGGAACAGTGTGGCCATCATCGGTTCCTCATCAGATTTTGTAGTAGAATAAGATGTGAAAAAAATCAGTTTGGGAGTCGGATGCGGAGACATAACAGGTGGCCAGTGGTCGCCTCAGGAGAGTCTATTACACAAACTGCCTAGAACTCCTTACAGGGTCCTTTGCTGTGAAGTGCCTCATGAAAGAAAGAATCTCCTGTGGCATCCTTCTGAAGATGGACAATGTATCAGAAGTCCTATACATAAATCGTCTGGGGCACAAGGTCGAGAGCTCTGTCAGATTTGGCCAGGGACTTCTGACATTTTTGCCTGGATAACAAAATACCTTTCGGAGACGTTGAATTCCCCTGAAGATTGGAATTCTATGTACCTGAAGGATTTCAGTGCCTGGAAGCTGGGACACTTGATGTTCGAAAGACTGATGTGACGCTGGGGTCCATGCTAAGTAGGGCTTTTTTTTTATGACCCGATGCTCAATTTCCATGATTCTTCAGTTTGAGGCAGGAAACATTGGCAGAATCCATGGACGTGTTTCTCCAAGACAGGAGATAGATCACAGGGTATGCATTTCCCCAGTTTTCAATGACTATGATACGGACGGCTCAGGGCAGGAAACTTTCTTGGGTTTCTCCAATCCTATTTTCCGGACCCCTCATATTCTGAAGCACGTTCATGGCAGATCCCACACTCTGGCAGTGGAGAGAACACTTTGGTTGATGAAGTGGTGGATTACATGCATCACTGGAATACCCCAGGACTTTCAGAGCATGCTTCAGCATTTATCCCGAAGGAGTGGGCAGATTCTGCAACTAAGTGATATGATTTAGCATAGCATAGATGGTTGGTGTGTGAGACGGAAGCTAGATCCTGTGGGGGCAGATGTAGTTCACATTCTCAACTTCCTGTCAGAATTAGTGGAAGGCGGCATGGCATATCGCATGGTTAACACCTTTGGATCCAGAATTTCAGCTGGATTGTGCCTAGTAATGAATATCACATGTTACAACATATGCTATTACATTGTGGTTCTTTACAACGCGGTCGTTACGACGACAGCATTGTTAAACCGCAAGTCATTAGATCGACTTGCTGTAGGGGGCGCGCTGGACTTATCAATAGTATAATTTACTATTCCAACTCCAGCCTGCGCAACTAAATTATACTATTTCTTAGGTTAGAGCACCCCCTACAGCAAATCGATCTAATGACTTGCGATGTAAAGGCATTGCGTTATAACAATGCGGTTGTTGTAACGACCGCGTTGTAAAGGAACGCAATGTAGTGGCAGCGTTGTAAACGCTGTTTCCCCACAGGAATGGGATTCCAATCAGAGAACTTCCCTTAGTATGTAGACTTTTGAGAGCAGTGCGTTGGTCTACTACTCACACCTCTGAGAGGTGAACATTGTCTTAGACTGTTTAAGTAATTGGCTATATAATGAATTCTTTGTTACGGGACACCGCGGCTCCAGTCGCGCTGTCAGGCGCTCACAGACTACACTTCCCGTCAGCCGGACGCTCGCGGTCACGTGGGGCGTCTCCAACGCGCGTCCCACGTGATGCGGAAGCAGCCGATTTAGACGCGGCAGTCGGCGGAAGACGCTGCCGATTATTCTTGGATTACAGGCTTTCGGAGTTCCGTTGCTACATCGAGAGGTTGGATAAGGGGTGTCCGTGACACCAAATCTACGATTGTTTCAGTGCTTGGGGCATATTGTTCTGTCTTCGAATTAGGCATCACGCTAGGATTAATGCGTGCTTCGTCAAGGGGTTTTTACACCGCTTGCTGATTCTTGACAATCTGCTTCCCGGTAGATCCGAGGGTGGCAATCTTTCCCTACGTTGGTGAACTCTTTCCTTGGTTCCTAGTCCGAGTTGATGCGAGGGAAAGTCCACGGCATTGTCAGGTCTAGAGGGGACGCCCTCTGTGTTATAATCGTGTGCATTTAAAACTCGAGTGCATTTGAACTTGTGGACCTTTTGAACTTGTGTGTTTTAAACTTGGGTAGTTGGAGTACGAGTGACGTAACTCTACTCTTAGTGACTATTACGGAGTGGTGTCTTGGAAGCCACTTTGATCCGCCTTTGATTTTCCGCGCTCTTTAAGGCGCTACATATGCTGAACGTTTCTTGTAACTATATGACTGTGGATTTTCCAGTATTGCAGTGCATTTACATATGGGCTGTTCCTTCTTCTTCCTCTGAGGGTGCTTTGCTGTAGGAGGTTTCATACCCGAATCGTTGGCTCCCAGAGGCCTACGCTACACCCCTGAGGGTTGACACATCCTTCTTTTCCTTTACAGGTTAGTGAGGGCAAAGTGACGGGAAAAGGGAGAGTGGGGAAGCAGGAGTGTAGGAAGGGGGTCCAGGTACTAACCTTTGTTTTCTTGTGTCATCTACAGGTCTCCCTCCCTGCTGTTCCCATCCTTTCCTTCCCCCGCTTAACCACCCTTTAGTCTGTGTTACCTCGATATCCAGACTTGGGGAGGTTGGGAGGGGGACCCCTTAGAGCATCGAACCGACTCCGAGGATACGTTCAGGCCCGTGACATTCTTATCTAGGAAACCGTTATTGCATGTATGATGTTATAAAAGGGAGCTTTGGTTGTAAGGGCCTTGGATAGATCGCACAGAACATTTTCTGCTAAAGTCGTCACTTTTACTGAATCCAGGAACAGCAAGTCACATACCAGGATGGTCCATTAGGCGACTTTCCCAATAACCCAAAGCTTTGAGTAGAACAATGTATCAGGGAGTACGAATCAGTAAGGGAAGAGTTGATATCTCCTGGTACTAGGCAGTTGTCGATGGCGATTACGAAATCATATAAACTGGTTTCCTCTCCCACAATGGCTAGATGAGTAAGGTGGATCATGACTGAAGCAGGCATAGATACTTCAATTTTTGGAGTCCACAATGCTAGACGGAGCATGCATCCAAAGCTTTCACTTTCCGAAGGTGTTTGGAGGACATCTTTTATGTGGCTGATTGGTCATCAGAATCCACCTTTAAGGAATGTTTATTTCAAACACCTGATGAGAGTTAGATACATCAGGGAGTGTGAGTAAGCTTCAAACTTGCATAATCTGAGCCTTTGGTCTGGACACAGAAAATAAAATTTCCTAGCTACCCTGACAGTATCTGCGTATTTTCACACAATTTACTTTTTTGCATAAGAATATTGATGGATTTATGGTCAGCAGTGTGATTTCTGCATGAAGAAAGAGGTAGGCCTTTCTTTGGATACTGTTTTACAGGGAAGAAAGGCAATCTGATTGGTGGAATGTGATCACTGTTACTGTGTTCATGTTTTATTCAGGGTCATGGGAAATGTAGTCATGTTACAAAGTTATATTGGTTACAGCTGCTGGGAAATTAAACAGAAGAAAGGTTGCATAATCCTTCCTTCCCTGTTCCTAATAAAACCAAAACTTTCCTTCACAGTACTTTTTAACGGGAATCACTGTTGACCTGAATAGTCCTATCCACTTTTTTCAGTCACATTTTGTATAGTATCTTTGGCTTACTTTGGAAAAGCTAAAAAGTACATGACCAAAATGCATAATTCAACAGCCTAAAACAGGCTACATTGCCAATTCCATTAATTTACTTCAAAATAAGAGAAAATAAACCCTTTTTATATTCCAATGTATGATAGGGAAGGCTAGGGCAGTGTAACTGTATAGGCTTCAGTAAAGTGAAAGACAATAGAACAGTGCACCTTTAATGGCACCAAGATCTCCAGTGTTCCATCATGTTCTGCAGGTGGCAGTTGATTCAGTGATTTGGGAGGGTTGCTTATGATTTTAATGGAAATTTCCCAAAGAGAGAACTAGAATTACAGGTGGTAAACTATTCCAACTCCTTCAGGGGATTCTCCATTGATAATAAGCACTGAATAGAATGGCGAGCTCATCCCCTAAGCCGCAATGGAAAAGATAAAAAGGTTACAAAAAAAATGAAAAGATTTGTCAGAGGCTCGACCTATTGGGAATCTGCTTAAGTGTCTGAATCAAGGCACCAGTGTCTTGTAAAGATGTGAAAAGATCTTCATTTTGCTGTCTTGCAGATTTCAGAGATTGAAATATCTCAGTAATGCAGCAGTAGGCACTTTACTTTAGTTCAGATCAAACTAACACCCCTCTCACATCAAGAGTGTGGAGGGACATCTCTGCTAGAGCAGATTGATTCTGAAAAACTGACATGAAAGTCCGCTACCATTTTAGGAAGGAATGTGGAGTGAACCTATATCACTGCACTATTCCTGTGAAAAACTGTTTAAGATTTATGAAGCCAAAGAACCTGAATTTCACTAACCCTGTGTGCAGACGTCAAAGCGACTAGGAAAGAAGCTTTCAATGATAAGGGTTGAAGAGAAGCCTTAAGTATAGGCTCAAAGAAAAGGCCCATGAGATGTGATAGGACAAAATTCAATTCCCACGGACGTCTCCTGATGTTAGGATAAACTTTACTGCCTTCAATAAAATCCTTATCTACAGGAATTAAAAAAGGAAAAAAGAAATTTGTGACGAACGTTTTCTGTAGGCTGTGATAGCTGCAAACTGGCCTTTAACTGTGAGAAATTGCAGCTTCGCTTCAGCTAAATGAAGTAGACATGGAAGCAGTGGCTCTTCTTGGCAGGTGATAAGATAATAATTGTTCTGAGTACACCTGATGCAGAATCTCTTCCATTTAAAGATAGCTTTCTACCTTTTCTAAACACATTCTAGTACTTCTGAGGAAGATTCAAATGATCATATGCTTTGCATTTAAGAGCCAAGCTGCTACGTTCAAGGACTGAAGGCTGGAGTGCAGTATCTTGCCGTGGAACCTGTGCAGAAGGTCTGCTCTGCAAAGCAGCTCCATGTGGCCGTTCTGAGAGGTGGAGAAGATGTGTGAACTACCTTTGACTTGGCCACTCAGGGGTGATAAGAATCATTCTGGCCTTTGAATGAGCTAGCTTGATGATCACTGATGGCAACAGGGAACTGGGAGGAAAGGTGTAAAGTAATTTGCCTGACAGTTAATTCATAGGGCATTCTTCAAAGTGATATGTTGGTACAACCTCAAGGCGAAGTCTAGGTATTTTGTGTTTTCTCCGTTTGCCAAGAGGTCTATTTGAGGAAAACCCCAAGCTCAAAATAAGTCTTACAAAACAACTTTGTTTAATACCCAAATGTGGTTCTCTTAAATGGTTCTGTTAAGAGTGTCCACTTGAAAATTCTGGATGCTTGGTATATGGACAGCCATGATCCTGAGATTCTTAGACACTAGCCACTTCTAGATTGTTTGTGCTTCCAGGAACAGCACTCTGAATCTCGTCCTTTCATGCTTGATTAGAAAATTCATTGGCAGTGGTTATCTGTCTGGACAAGGAGAGAGTTTGTCTTGAAGGAAAGAAACAAAGCCTTAAGAGCTAGATGTACCACTCTCAACTGTAGGTGGCTGATGTGGTATGTATGTGCAATCAGAAAATCAAAGGCTTGATTCTGAAGGCGAAACGTGTGACCACCCCAACCCAACAGGAAGACATCCGTTACTACGGTCTTTGTTGGGATGTCTTGATGAAAACTCACTCCCTTGAACAGATTCTCTGGGAGACACCAACAGCTGTGCGATTGCACTTAATGCATTATTAGGGTCACTTTGACTTCAGAATTGCTTGAGAGCTGGTTCCACTGATCCTCCACACATTGTTGCAGAAATTTCATGTTCAGGCGTACCTTTGGTACAAGGAAGATGCAGCATGCCATTAATCCTAGGAGAGAGATCTGTCTTCCTATTTCGTGGCCTCCTTTCTTCAGATTGTAACATTTATGAAGGACACATAAATAACTCTTCTGAAGAAAACACTTTTGTGTTGACTGTATTTCAAACTGCTGCCTGGTAATGAAGTGATTGTATTGAGATGGAAATAGATTTTTCGTGATGTGAATGCAGTCCAATCGGTTGAGGGTGACAACAATCGCGTAATGTTGGAATGCTCGCTGATACACTGAAGCTTTGGTCAGCCAACTGCTTAGGTAGGGGTAGAGGAATATATTTAACCTCTCGAGATGTGCTGAAAAGACAGCGATGCAGTTGGAAAAGGTCCTGGGTGCAGACTTGAGACCAAAAGGAAGAACTTTGTATTTGTAAGGGTTACTTTCCGCTGCAAACATCAGGAATTCACTATGTTTTTCAGAAACAAAGTAGGTGAAAATAGACATCTTGCAGATCTATAGGGCACAGCCCATCGCTCTGATGGAATTGTAGATTGCTCTGAAAGAACATTCATACCTTTTCTTTCAAATCCATTTATTGGTTTCCTTCAGATCAAGAATGGTTCTGAACTCATTCTTTGGTCCTTTCTTCTTCACTAGAAATTAACAGGAATCCATTCCCATTCTGTTTTAGCAAGAGGATGGAAACCTCTTGCTTGAATTATTCTAAATGAAAACAGAATAACTTCTATGGTTGAACTGCAGATGGAGGACTCTTGAATCTGAGACAACATCCAGCTTTGAAAATATTCAGAACCCATTTGTCACTGGTTTTGGTTTTCCACTCTTCCAGGTTAAAATGCAATGCCACTCTGCTGTCTTCTTTTCAGCAACGTAAGAGCGTATGGACCACGAACCAGGTCTCGATGTTGATGGTGTCCTTCTCCTACACGTCAAGCAAATAGGTGCTGTACGTCTTCTCGAAGTGTCTGTCCTCTATATTGAACAGGGACGTTCTTCTACACCTGGCCTTCTCTTTTTGGATCTCCCCCTGTGGGATTCACCAGTGAGTGAGGGGAGGGGTACTGAGAGCGAGGAGCCTCTCTTCGCCCACCAAATGTTTCTCAAGCCGGCTAATCTTCTAACATTATCTCAGGGTGTGTCTGGAGAGGGAGCTACAGTGACGACCTCTTCTGGGTCCATTTGTCTGCCACAATATGGGAAGTTTAAAAAAAGATGGCATTTTACAGAAAAATAACATTTCCCATCAGGAAATTAGAGAAAAATACTCTCTGCCCTAAAGGACATTGAGTGAATCACCTTTAAAACAACTCTTAAGTGACTTTAAGAACGGGGCATGGGGGAGCCATACAAAGGCTGAGCTCAGTGCTTCATAATCCTGTCAGCAGGAGCCGGAAAAAAAGAACAGTTAAATGTCCCTTACAGAGCAGGATGGGACACCGGAAGTCTGGGTGCCCTTCAGAGCTTAGTGCTCTTTTCTCTTTTTTTACATTGGTGTAGCTTAAACAGTTACAGTGCCCTATCATAGGCTTTAAACGAAAAGAAAAAGGCGTTGTGAATTATGTTTTTAAATGATTTTTTTTATATACAGTGAAATGTTAAAGATGATTTTATGTTCTTCTATCTTTTAAAGTAAATAAATAAATTGGCAATACTGCCTGCTTTTAGGTTTCTAAACCATACATTTTGGTAACATGTACTTCCCGGCCTTTCTGAAGTAAAGTGAAGATGCAACACAAAATGTGACTTGGAAAAAAGTGCTCCAGGACACCTGCATATGGTTGGGAATATTCAGTGCTCATGCTCATCAATGGAGAACATGCAACACACAAACATAAACTCTCGGGTCTGAGCAACTTTAGAACTAGAGCATGAAAGGAGAGATACTATAGTCAAGCTGTGTCTAAAATGACAGTGAACAAATCAGAAAGGAAAGGAATCCCTTTAAGGATGAATGCCCTCACTCACCCGAAGGTGACATGCTTCATCATTTAGGCTTTCTCCTCTCAGTGGGAAAACCTAGTCCCACTGAGGGCTACAACCACCGCACTGAGAAGTGGGAGCTCAGGGATGTTTTTGTTTAAGATTTTAGGATACTCAAATCCCAAAGATGAGCACTAATGTGAGAAGAGGGCGCAGCGCAAAGAAATTCAAAAGTGTGTGAAGTGTGAGCTAAAACTGGCTAGCGCTATTGAAAAAATGATTTTTATTGACTCATTAGCCCTGCCAGAGATAAAAAACAGTGCAAAGCAGTTACTATTGAAAACTGCTAGATGACAAGGGTCAACATGTTTCAGCCAATGACCATCTCAAAAGTATTTGTGGCTTTCATCAGGACCAAAAAACGAAGCTGCTGCTAGAAAGTGTTACACACGTGCAAATAAAGTTTGAAAAAAAGACCAAACCAGTTAATGCTTTAGCGGATACAATCTCGCTGGAACTTGTCCAATCTGTGGGACAAGTGAGCCCACCTCAACCTGGTTACAACTCAGGGAAGGGAGCCCCGCTCTCTCCGTAGGACTAGGTTTTCCCACTGAGAGGAGAAAGCCTAAATGATGAAGCATGTCACCTTCGGGTGAGTGAGGGCATTCATCCTTAAAGGGATTCCTTTCCTTTCTGATTTGTTCACTGTCATTTTAGACACAGCTTGACTATAGTATCTCTCCTTTCATGCTCTAGTTCTAAAGTTGCTCAGACCCGAGAGTTTATGTTTGTGTGTTGCATATTACGTATTAGGGGAATGAAACTTCTCGTAGGTCTTTAAATCTGTTCCCTTGGACCCCCCTTATCCATTTTGTGTGTTATACATATCAATGGAGAACCCCTGAAGGAGAACTGTAGCTTATATATGCACATTTTCACAACAGTGAAGACATTTTTTGAAGAAAATCAATCACAGGGCCACTATTGAGGGAGAAATTACTAGATTTCCTCTTTCCAATTGCTTCAAAGATGATCTTGATGAAGCTGCAGAAAATCCAGAATCGCATGGTCAGATAGGTGTGGAAGCTTCACACTACTCAAATCTGAATACAGATATGAAAATGAGTTACTGGCTTCATTTCCCGCAAAATTTGAATATCGAACTTTGATGATGGTGAGCCATCAGGATTATCCAGAACACAGGAATTCATCATTTAACTGGTATATACCCAGGAGGGGGAACTTACTTTATATGACTAGGAGGTTTTAGTAATTCTGCAATTCCAGAGACATTCTGCAGGAGGAAAGTGTTGGGAAGTGATTGGTGCTCCTCTTTGAAACAGACGTCTGTCGATTTTAAGGACGTACAGGACCTAGGTACACTTAAATAAGTTAAAAATGTTCTTATTCATCGGGTCTCAAGATATTGTTTGGGGGTCAATGCACAGAAATTGGATTCTAATAGGATTTACGTCTATACAAGCAATTGAACTTGGAAAATGTGCACACTTTCACTCTCCTTTTTTAGCTCCACTATTTACCTTTCGATACTTATTACATTATAATTACGTTCATACGTTCCTATTTGTTTTAGATAATGTTTATATTTTACATAATATACAACTGTATAAGACCATGGAATATTTATGTAAGCAGCACCCACATTTTGAACTAGCTCTCTCTGAGAGCCAGCAGCTGTATCAGGTGACCTACTTTCCTGCTGCTGAGGCACTGAATCTCTGACAAAACTGCCCTCACTAAAGGTATACCATGAATTGAGAACAAGATGGATGATAGTAAAGTAGTGGAGGTTGACCATCAGAAAAATGGAGTTAAACCCTAGTAAATATCTTGTTAAGGCCTGTCAGTCCTGCTTTTCTTCTTGTTGCAAAGAGGCATGCTATCCTATCGTCTGAGTTTTCACCCAAGGTTGCCAACACAGAGGAACTTTATACTAAATTAGATTCTCTACACTCGTGGTGCAATCAAATCTCAGCAATTCCCTCTACGGATGATTTTGTTTTGGTGCCATGCTGTCCATATTCACCCTTCTAATGTTTTCTCTTCTTGGATGAAAAGTAAGCTGTTGATCTACAGCCTTTGCTGTAGTTGTTCGGATTCACCCTTCCATTGCTTCATCTTTTGGAACAGATTTTTTCTCATATTTTTGTGAACACACAAAAATATGATAAAGACTGCAAATATCAAGTATCAAACTATATATTTTATTTTATGCAATAGCACTGATGCAAATATGCTGGGTGAATAGTTTAATGTGAGAAGGTACACTGCAAAATAAGGAGAATGCAAAAACACTCTTGTACGGAAGTGTAGGTCCGGTAATTACTATTTCAACTCCAGTTACAGTTTAAGTGTGCCATCAAGCTAATGGTAGGAGTAGGTTGAATATTTTTTTCTTTTTTTTCCATACTTATTTTCTCTTGTTGTTGAACTACAGCCTGGGAGAGACCTTAGTGAACACTCTAAGCACTCCAAGCTGTTGGCTGTTCATTTCAGCCTACTGGTTGAAAAGATGCCTCATATTACACAGTTCACTACCCCGCTTCCCCGATCACGCAGAGATCCGATTATATATTCTTTTGTGCCTCTACCCTGCAGGGTACTTCTTCCCTACTGTTGACTAACTGGGAAAAGTTCTGTTTTGTTTAGGAGTTGCGATTGTGTTTCAGCTCCATCACTTCCCTTTAGCCTAGAGTACTGCTGTCATCAAGAACCGCAAGCACTGACATGGGTTGTGACATCATGGCAATTGGAAGTTTGCCTGGCTCTTGCGTGTTTATTGGAAGGGTCACATACTCTTGCTAGGCCTTGATTTTTTTTTAACCAAAATGTGGATACTTTGTATCATCAACACTAAATGCCTGTGCAACTGAGGGTCAATTTTATAAGTTCAATAACTTACCTAATACAAAAGTGGCTTTCAGATTTGCCTGATGAGCACAAACTGTTCTCCTAGAGAGATCATTTGTGCTGCATAGTAAAAGGACCATGCCTTTCTTAATATCCAATCCAACTGGGACCTGAAAGGCTTCCAACCTGGAGAGCTGCAGCAGGGGGGACATCCGATTGTTGTTAATGCTGCTGGTGGGGCCCGGATTAGTTCTCCCAGTTACTGAGGAGGCGGTTGCAATAGATCTACGCGCTGGGCAGGCACAGGAATGCTGTTGAGAACTCCCGCAAGCCAGGGACGCCCCATTGCTGTTGGTGGGGCACAGACGTATCTCTCACAGCAGCTGCGGAGGCAGCCACATTGCTCTACATACTGAGGGGGTGCATAAAAGCCGTTGAAAACTTCCACAGTACGGTCTCGTCTGCACACATCCGTGGTCAGTCAAGGCTAGACTGGGACACCACCTTACACTTGATTTCTAAGATTGCAAGTGGTCCCGTATGTTTTTAGATTTTATGTCTTGTCTCCTCGTCTTATAACCACGGGTAGAAGGAAAACCATAACAATAGCTGCCACAAAGAATAATACTACTTCTAGCTCAACCTCAATTACAAATTACCTCTGAGGGGTCATGAGGATGATAAATAAAGAGATTGTAAATGTGGAGGAGAGATTGGAAGAGATGCAGCGTGTGGTAACTGAGGCCCTAACAACAGTGGAAGAGTCTAAGGGTGTCCAAGTAAACTCTCCTACAGAAAAGTCTCACTCACAACCTAAGCTTAATCCACGTTTATCCCATACTCCTATTTCCCCAATTGTAAAGCTTTAATCATCCATAGTGCGACCTCCACCTGCCAATAAGGAGGTCCAACCAAGTCAACCAAGCAAACGGAGGATAATATTACAGGAGTTGACATGGTCTCTTATGTTAAGAGTGCTTAGGGCAAAAATATAGAGAATTCGGTAAAGTTGGCTCTAGAGGCGAAAACAAACAAAACTCATCCAGTTCAAAACAGGCCTATAACAGGTTTTGGAGCTTATGGAAAAGCAGACCCCTATTTCAAGTGTGCCAGTGCAAAGACCTGGTGAAGTTGTAACAGGATGCATAAATGATATGGCAAATGGTGAATCCACCTCATCCCCCCAGGAGAGCATAGCACGACGATACGTGCAACTGAGATCATATCAGATAGAGGGATGTATGACAGAACCCCACGCATGCCTTTACAACGTGGTCTTTACAATGCTGCTTCCTAACCACACATGTCTTTACCACAAATGTTTTTACTATGCATATGCCTTTAAAATAAAAATGTAAGTATTTTACAGGTGAGTATAAACCGTGTGCGTGGGTATATACACACACACATATATTTACAAATGCATGCATATATATGTATGTATGTATGTGCATAAGGCAAATGCTACTTACCTGTATGCATCTGTTCTTGGCATGTAGAGCTGCAGATCTACACACTGTGCATAGATCGCCATCTGGTGTTGGGCCCGGATGTTTGCAGTTGTTTTTCCTCATGGAAAGTCTTTGGAAGTCACAAGGTATGTGACTCCTTCTTTGGATCGTATTGCGCATGGGCTTCGTCTCCATCCTCAGATTGTTTCTCGCCAGCAGGGAAATGATGGAGCGTAGTAAGAAACAGTGAAGATGCCCATGTGTGTTGTATCTAAAAAAGATGAACTGGAACAGATAAAGGTAGGCGGGTGGGCATGTGTAAATCTGCAGCTCTACATGCCAAGAACAGATGCATATTGGTAAGTAGCATTTGCAGTTCGAGGCATATGAGCTGCAGATTACACACTGTACATAGATTATATAGCAGTACCCATCCTTAGCGGCGACCACCAATATCTGTTGCAGTGGTTTGAAACAATGTCTTGAGTACAGCCTGGCCCACACTAGCTTGTTGCTTAGTTTGCACATCTACACAATAGTGTTTAGTGAAAGTGTGCGGTGTTGACCATGTACCTGCTTTGCAGATATCATCTAAGGGGATGTTCCCTAAGAATGCCATGGAAGCCCCCATCTTCCGTGTAGAGTGGGCTTTAGGGGGAACAGATAGCGTTTGTTTTGCTTTGTGGTAGCAAATCTGAATGCATTTGACAATCCACCTAGCAATCCCAGATTTGGAGATGGGGTTGCCTTTATGTGGTGGTGAGAAGGAAACAAACAGTTGTTTGATTTTACGAAAAGGTTGTGTTCTCTCGATGTAGTAGAGTAAGGCTCGTTTTACATCCAGTGTGTGGAAAGCTCTTTCTGCAACGGTTTGTGGTTGCGAGAAGAATACGGGTAGTTCCACAGATTGGTTTAGGTGAAAGGGAGAAATGACCGTAGGGAGGAATTTTGGATTAGTACGGAGAACAACCTTATTATGGTGCATTTGCAGAAAAGGTTCTTGAATGACGAGTGTTTGTATCTCACTGACTCTTCTGAGGCAAGTGATGGCTACTAGAAAAGCAGTTTTCCATGTTAGGAATTGAAGTTCACATTTGTGTAGAGGTTCAAAGGGAGGGCCCATTAGTCTGGTGAGAACGATGTTTAGGTTCCACACAGGTTAGGGTGGCACTCTGGGGGGGAATTATTCTTTTGAGGCCTTCTATGAAGGCTTTTAGGGCAGGTACTTTAAAGAGTGATAGGTGCTGCCTGTTTTGTAGGTAGGCTGCTATGGCTGCAAGGTGCAGTCGAATAGACGTGTAGGCTAGATTGCATTTCTGCAAGTGTAGTTAATAGCATATGATGTGTTGAATGGACACATCTAAGGGATTGAAGTTATTGCTGTGACAATAGACTACAAATCGTTTACACTTGGCTGCGTAGCAAGCTCTAGTGGTAGGATGTCTAGCTTCTCTAATGACGTTCATACAGTCTGGGGGTAGATTTAGATAACGAATACTAGGATTTCAGGAGCCAGATCGCAAGGTTGAGCTGAGCTGGGTCCGGGTGTCTGATCTCTCCATGGTTCTGGGTTAAGAGGTGTGGAGAGAGGTGTAGCTTTTGGTGAGGTACTACTGATAGTTCCAGCAGTGTGGTGTACCACGGTTGTCTGACCCAAGTCGGAGCTACTAGGATTAGTGCGAGGGAATGTTGTTGTAGTTTGCGCACCACTAATGGAATAAGTGGGACAGGCGGAAAAGCGTACGCAAATCTGCCTGACCAGTTCATCCATATCGCATTGCCTTTGGACAATGGGTGTGGATACCTGGCGGCGAAGCTTGGGCATTTGGCGTTTGTGGGTGGCGAAGGTGTCCATCTGTGGATGCCCCCACATTTGAAAGTACGGGTGAAGAACTTGTGGATGGAGTTCCCACTCGTGGATCTGTTGAGTTTGTCTGCTCAGGAGATCTGCTGTAATGTTTGAGTCCTGGGACATGTTGGGCTAGGAGAAAGATTTTTCGGGGTATGGCTCATCTCCATATGCTCTGTGCTAGCTGAGAGAGCTGCGGAGTGTGTGTGCATCCTTGCTTTTGTATATAGTACATGGCTGTCATTTTGTCTGTGCGGACTAGGACTGCCTTGCCTGAGATTTGTGTTTGAAAAGATTTTAGGGCTAAAAATATGGCTAGTAACTCCAGATGGTTTATGTGGAGTAACTTTTGTTGAGGTGTTCACCTGCCCTGCATGGTCTGATGTAGTAGGTGAGCTCCCCAGCCGGAGAGCGATGCGTCCGCTGTTAGTACTATCTGAGGAACCGGTTCCAGGAATGGTCGCCCTTTGGTAAGGTTTTTGGTGGTCCACCACTGCAGAGAGCAATGGGTACGACCGTCTACCAACACAAGATCTGTCAGTTGACCCTGGGCCTGGTTCCATTGGCGCGCTAAGCACTCTTGGAGAGGACGCATTTGGAGTCTTGCGTGAGGTACTATGAATATGCAAGAGACCATCATCCCTATTAGTTTCATGAACACTCGAGCTGGAAGAGTGTGTTGTGTCAGAAATTTGGCGCGTAGAGTCTGAATGCTTGTTATCCTGCCAGGACTGGGGTAGGCTAGCACTCTTGAGGTGTCTATGGTGGCACCGAGGTATTGTTTTACGTGGGATGGTTGTAGATGGAACTTTGCGTGGTTTACTGTGAAGCCCAGTTCGTGAAGTAGCTGGATAGTGGCGTGCGTGTGTTGTACACACTGGTTGTATGAGCTGGCTTTTATTAGCCAGTCGTCTAGGTATGGGAAGACATGAATGTGTTGTCTTCGCAGGTGTGCGGCCACTACTGCTAGGCACTTGGTAAATACTCGTGGTGCTGTGGTGACTCCGAATGGAAGCACTTTGAATTCGTAGTGTTGGCCGTCCACCACAAATCTGAGGAACTTCCTGTGAGCATTGTGAACAGGAATGTGGAAATAGGCGTCTTTGAGGTCTAAAGTGGCCAGGAAATCGTTTTGGGAGAGCAGGGGAAGTACCTGTTGGAGTGTGACCATGTGAAAACGGTCTGAGTGGATATATTGGTTCAGGGGCCTGAGGTCTAGGATGGGCCTTAGCATGTCGTCCCTTTTTGGTATGAGAAAATATAGGGAGTAAACCCCTATATTGTGTTGGTTGATAGGAACTAGTTCTATTGCCCCCTTTTGTAGGAGGGAGATTACCTCCTGCTTTAGTAGTGTTAAATGTTCCTGTGACATTGGGCGATGTGTTGGTGGAATAGATGTTAGTTCGAGGCAATAGCCTGACCGAATTATTTGTGTTACCCATTTGTCTGAGGTGATGGTAGTCCAGACAGTAAGGAAATTGTGGAGTCTGCCCCCGACCGGAGTGGGATGGTCTAGGGGGAGTGGAGGGAAGTCATTGGGTAGGGGTGGAGGCAGAGCGGGAGGTGTTTGTCTGGTCTCTGCCTTTATTATTGTTGCTTCTGTAGCTGCCTCTTTGGTAACCCGTTGTAAAGGTGGATTGGGTAGGGGATTTATAGGAAGTGGAAGCGGTGTCTGAGAAGTAGCCTCTGGATGTGCTTCGAAAGGAAGAGCGGCGAAAAGAGCGCCTGGGAGTGTGCGATTGTAAGGCTCCCATAGATTTCTCCGTATCTGTGTCTTCTTCATTTTTTCCAGGGCCTCATCAACTTTTGAGGCCGAACAGATGTTCCTGGTCAAAAGGGTGGTTCAGGATGGAAGCTTGCACCTCTGGTTTGAAACCTGAAATCCTTAGCCAGGCATGGCGACGGAGGAGGACGCTGGTGTTAATTGCCCTAGAGGCGGTGTCAGCTGCATCTAGGGCACAGCGGATGGAGGTATTGGTGATGGTTTTGCCCTCCTGAATGAGTTCATTGGCTCTATTTTTATATTTGTCAGGGAGGTGTTGCATTATGGCTTCTAGTTCATTATAATGGCCCTGTCGTATCTTACCAGAAGCGCTTGTGTATTTGCGATGCGCCATATGTTGGCAGCCTGGGATGCAGTGCGCTTGCCGGATGCGTCCAGGAGTTTCGACTCTTTATCAGGTGGTGGTGCTTCACCTGAAGCTTGGGAGTTTGTTTGCTTTCGTGCTGTAGACACTACTAGGGAATCTAGTGGTGCTGGACCTCTGATGTAGGCCGGATCTGTAGGGGCGGCCTTATATTTTTTGTCTATGCGAGGGTTGATTACCCTGGCTCTGAGTGGATCTTTAAAGACCTCCGGCGCGTGCTTGATAACTCCTTTGAGCATGGGCAGGATGGAGGTGGCCCTGTGTGTGGTGTCGAAAGTATCAAGGAGGAAGTCCTCCTCCTTGGGGTCGGTATGGAGATCCACACCTTGGTAGTGTGCAGCCCTCTGGAGTAGGTGGATGAACCCCAATTAGTCTTCTGGTGGGGATGGTCTCGAAGGGTAGAGATCATCCTGCGGAACGTTAGGAATGTCAGGAATGTTAGTCGTCCCATGGGTCTGGGGAGCCTGTCGGAGTGGGGTCCCCTGTAGGTTGGTCATGGGGCTCGTCCCCTATGTCATCATAGCCATCATCATTGTCATCATCCGGAGAGGGTGTGGGGGAATGATGAGGTGGGGGGGAGAAGGAGGTGGTGGAGGAGGAGGTGGAGGGGGTGGAGGAGGGGGTGAAGGTATTCTCCGAGGGGAAGTAGCAAAGTCTTTCCTCTTTGGAGGTGGAGCTGGGGCAGGCTTGTCCAGCTGTCTCTTTTTGATGCTGAGCATCAAATGTCCAGTTTTAGGATCCTTGACCAGTGTTTTTTTGCAATGGATCAGGCTTAAAAAGTTCTTCAGAGAGTGGCCTGTCAGTCAGTGCCGAAGGTGTCGGGCCGTAGGTTTTTTGGTTTTAGAGTCTGCACTAGTGCGCTGTTTTGCACTATGCGGCTTCTAAAGGGCTGGTTGGTTGCTCGGCTCCGAGATGGTTTTCGTCTTCGAGATATGGGTGTCGGTGGCCTTGTGTTTTTTGGTCGGTTCCGGGGACGGTGTCGGTACCGAGGAGCTTGAGCTGGTTTTCGGCACAGAGTGCTTCGGTAAGGAGCTCGGTGCCGAGGAGGAGGCCATTTTCTTTTTTGGCGTTGGTGCGGAGGAGTGTTTCTCGGGACCGACGGTGGGCTGGCTCGAGCCCGAGCCGCAGGAAGGCTTAATAAGCTTCTTTACCGGTCCCAAAGGTGCGGTGTGGGAAGCAGTGTTCTTGGTCGTGCCTAGGTTCGGAGGCGAAGGCGTGACCGAAGCCTTTTTCGATGCCGTCGAGGGTATGTGGGGGGGGGGGGGGGGGGGAAGGGGGGGGTGGATTGCAGTACTCACGACCCTCTGTGCCGGAGTGATGTCCTCCACATCTGAATCGTCGGCTTCGGTGGCGCTGACGAGGCCCTCGTCGGTGTGTTGTCCTTCCGGAGCGTCGACGCCTTCTCCGAAGATGTCATCTGGGATCGCCGTAGACAAGTGTGCCATAGTTCTTCTTGCACTTCGGTGTCAAATGGTTTTCTTGGACCGGAAGGATTTGCACGCCGGACAGTCTCGAGCCTCGTGTTCAGGGGAGAGGCAGAGGTTGCATACTTCGTTTAGATCGGTGTGGGGGAATTTGGACCCACATCGAGGGCACTTCTTCAAGGGAGTCCTTTCCATTAGCCAGGACCGGTACTTGGGTAGGCCCGAAGGCCGTCGTCGACGACTGGAATCGAAGGTCTTGATCGATGAGAGCCGCGTCGAGTGAGGGGATCGCGATCGAAAACAATACAGCGAAAAGGGGTGAGGATTGCGCGTCGATTGGAGAACTGGAAACTGTTCGGAACCGGAGCGCGAAGATCACATCCGAGCCCAATGGCGGAAAAACCAATCTGAGGATGGAGCCGAAGCCCATGCGCAATACGATCCAAAGGAGGAGTCACATACCTTGTGACTTCCAAAGACTTTCCAAGAGGAAAAACAACTACAAACATCCGGGCCCAACACCAGATGGCGATCACATGATCACACACACACGATCACACACACACACACCTCACCATATCAACCCACAACCCCTAAACCCATACCCACCCTAAACTCTGAAAATACCCCTGCCCCCCAAAAACTCATACTCACCCTAAACCCTTAAAATACACTTGCCATCCAATAACCCACAACCACCCTAAAAAAGCCCTCACACACACATATATATACACACACATACTTAATATACTTACTTGCTTAATACTTACATTTTAGTTGTAAAGGCATGCATGGTAAAGGTATAGTCGTTATCAAAGTTTGCTGTTTCACCAGACAGAGCTCCTGACTAAGCATGGTTATCCATTTGAAGGAAGCTCAACACGGGCAGAATCACAAACAAAATCAGGAGAAGAGAGTCAGGCGCACGAAGCAATCTATCAGGGGATCAAAGTCATTTATCATCAAAGGATATCTTGCATCTTCCTCCGGAAGCTACACCCTATCTGTTGATTCTAATAGGGGTTCCAGGTTTGAGCCCTTTCAGAAGGTAAACTTGAGAAGAACTTAAAAAAAAATCAATAACCTTTTTAGCACAAAGGATATCAAATGCGAACCAGTTATCCAAAGAGATTTTGATGGTGAGAAGAGTCAAATGGATAGAAAACTCTAGGGAAAACAGTGGAGGGAGATTGGATCATATTTAACTTTAGACATCCTTATATGGTTGAACATATTCTTATATCTCTCTATAACGTACACTTACAAGGTACTCATATGAGGCGCAAAATAAATGTTGTTCCATTGGGATCTTTCTACAGACCTGAATATTTCCTCCTCGCTTCAAACCAATACCCAAATAAAGTTCCTAACATTATGCCCAGTCGTAGTTATTCGATCTCCTGGAGAGGGATGGGGGTTCATACATCTTATATTGCACCAGTGATAAACACGGGCAATGAATTTACAGAACTAGTCGTAATAACTACATATGTGAGAGGTTTGCCTGAAATAATAATAGTCTCATGGAATATGGCAGGACTGGCCAACAAGCCAGCATGGAGGACAGATCCAAATATGTTAATGAAGCACAAAGAAACAGTTAGTGGACTCATTTGATGCTGATTGCTTTACATCCATCTGTACAGCATGGGCCACCCAATCCACTATTGGTAGGGCAAAAGGCAGTCTTGTTGTACTGGCAACCAGAGCTCCTTTAAAAGTGTTAAAAACATGTTTAATATCAATATATTACCATTTGGTGTTATTGTCCTCTGATGGCAACCCTGATCTTTTGATGATTATTTTTTACAATAAAATTTTGGGTGCTTCATAGTTTAAGGCAGTAGAAGCCTTGGAGATGGACTTAGATTTTATTTCTTATAGTTCAAATTATATTTCTATAATATGGGCTGGTGATTTTAAAGTTACCAAATGTCCTCTTTCTTCAAAACAGGGGTGCAACCTCGCCAATACTCAGGGTGAGGCCTTTGGACATTTTAGGCACTGCCCTTATGGTACAGTTTTAAATAAATTAATGTTGTAGCAGCCTATTACCAAAGTGGTGTCCCTCAACCTCTCACTTTACTGTTACAGGAGGCAATAGTAATATTGATCGTATTCTTGCCTCCGTGAACAACATGATTATACCTACAAAATTTTAACTAGGGGAAAATTGCATCAGTGATCATAATCCAATTATTTTAACGGTACAAATAAGTTTACAAACAGTAAATAAGATAGGCAGATTACTGGATATCATCCCTGTTGAGCAAAACGATAATAAAATAGACTAGAGTTGACCCTTCTAGCTTCATCTCAAATCTAACAAAGTCTAGTTCACATTTCTTGATCATAAGGCTAACAATTAGCAGATTATAAAAGAACACGATCAAATCTTTAACTCCATCAGCCAACTACTCTCTAGGGAAATTAAGGGTAAAGGACAGAGCAAAAAGGAAGGTTTAATCAGAACTGCACTCGTGCCTGTAGTGATCTGAACAAGTAGCTTCATTGCCATCCCAGGGATGCTGCGGCCACCCAGGCTAGGAAAATCAGATATAAAAGGGCCCTATATGATAGGAAAAAAGAGTCACAAGAGGAGGCATGAGCAACACTAATTCAGGCTGCAGAGACAAAGGAGAATAAATTGTTCTGTAACACAATAAATGCCCTTCTTTTTAGAAACAAATATACACCAATCCTTGACTGCTCGATTCTAGCGGCTGAATGAGTGGATTATTTTGCCTCCGTATTTATAGCATCTTTAAGGTCAGACATTGAGGTCATAAAACCTCTGGTATCCTCCTGAGCCCTTATTGTCTTTTCTATAAAGGAGGTAATCAGCGCATTGGACAAACGTACAGAGGGAAAGGCCCCTGGCCCTGATGGAGTCCCTATGGGCACCTATAAGTATATCCCTACCCTATGGGTACTTTTGGTTTTAAATGCAACCGGAGCTTATACAATCATCCTGGCTCAATTATTCCAGTCTTTACAAAAGGATTCAAAAAGTGTTACCGACCCATATCCTTGCTCGATTGGTTCCGATACCCCTAGAATTGGACACGAGACTGTAGCAATTCTTTTTTGTATGTGTACGATGCAGTCCTACTATCTCTAATGCCAGTAAGTCTGCAAAATCTAATTAATACTTTCACAGAGTATATGGAAAAGAAAGACAGATTAACCAGGGAAAAATGTTCACCATGTGCTGTGGTTAAAGCAGACTAAAGACTTGTCCTTTTATATTAAGGGAGAAAGATTTCCAGTACTAAACAGTTTAGTTATTTAGGCCTACAGGTTTCTTCTTCCCATCATAGGGAAATCAGTTGTACCAGCATGCTAAGAAAAAGTGAAGGGATCTTCAGATTTGCAACAAAATTTGGTACCAAGCCAATAAATGAAAATGCTGACCCTCTATGGTGCCAAAACTGTTGCAGCAGCAACATATGGTGAAGGAATACCTGGGGGTTGGGGGAGATAATTTAAGATTACAAAGGCAAGAGAACAAGTTCCTGAGGGACTTCTTGCAGTACCAAACTGTATTCCAGAGACTGTTATACACATGGAATTAGGGATCCACTTTTTAAAGGAATTAACAGAGGTAAAACCACTGCTTTTATGGCATTCAGAGTAGTCTAAAATCGGGACACAATTTACTAAAATAATCCTTAGAGACTGCTTAGTATTGGATCAGGCACTCAAAATATCCTGGATAGCATATGTCAGAAATGTAATAACGAAAATAACTTGATAATCCAGATAGGAATCTCTGGAAGACTCAAGAAAATATAGTATAGCTCCCAAAAAGGGATTTAAAAGACTATGCCTGTAGGTTGAGTGCAGAGGAAAGGCATCCGAGAGACAATAATAAAACTACTTTAGGTCATCTTAGAAGTACTCAGGGATTGAACCTTACATTAGTTTATCTCAAATATGAACCATAGATATCTCCTAACTCGATTCAGTCTCAGTATAATCCACCATTTTGCTGCGTTCCCCAAAAGTGTTGTTCGGATCTTAATAACCTTAAATGCCCATGTGACAACAGATCTATACAGTCAACATTGCACTTGGCACATTTTTGTAAATTGTATCTTGTTCATAGGAAACAATTTTTGAAACTACTATTTAAAAAAAAGAAATTGTTCGATTACCAGGGGGCATTTCAGTATTTGATCGATTTAAAGAATGCTACTGTATACAATGCTGTAGCAAAGTATTTTATTAATGTTATACGTGTAAGGAAAGGTTTGACACATTTGGAAATCGGAGCCTTTCAGTTACTGCAATTCTGCATTTACATATGATGTGGTTTATTTTTATCCAGTCTCAGGGCTCTAGATCCTGTTGCTATAAATCCATGATTTAGATGGAATATGCTACTTACCAGTATGCATCTGCTCTTGGCATGTAGAGCTGCAGATCCACACACTACCATAGTAGATCGCCATCTGGTGTTGGGCTCGGATGCTTGCACCTTATATGATAGGTGACTCCTCCCTTGGACGACAGTGCGCATGGGCATCGACTCCATCCTTAGATCGTTTTTCGCCATGATGGGAAATGATGGAGTTAGTAGAAGAAAAAGAGATGTCCATGTATGTATATCTAAGTAAGATAGAACTGGAACAGATACAGGTCCCGGAGAGGTGGGTGGGCGTGTGTGGATCTTCAGCTCTACATGCCAAGAACAGATGGTAAGTAGCATATTCCGTTCGAGACATATGAGCTGCAGGTCACACACTAGCATAGACTATACAGCAGTATCTCCCCTAGCGGTGGTCACCTGTATCGGTAGCAGTAGTTTGAAATAAAGTTTTAAGGACAGCTTGGCCCACAGAAGCTTGTTGCTTTACTTGTACGTCAACACAATAGTGTTTAGTGAAGCTGTGTGTTGTAGACCATGTGGCTGCCTTACAAACGTCTTCTAAGGGAATGTTTCCTAAGAATGCCATGGAAGCCCCTAGTTTGCGTGTGGAATGCGCTCTAAGGGGGAACTGTTAATGTGTGATTAGCTTTTTGGTAGCATATTTGGATACATTTAACTATCCACCTAGCAATCCCAGATTTGGAGATGGGGTTACCCTTATGTGGTGAAGAGAAAGCTACAAACAATCTTTTTGTTTTGCGGAAAGATTTAGTTCTGTCAATGTAATAAAGAAGGTCTCTTTTAACATCTAAGGTGTGAAGAGCTCTCTCCGCTACAGAGTCTGGGTTTGGAAAGAACAATGGTAACTCCACTGACTGGTTAAGATGAAAAGGAGATATGACTTTTGGAAGGAATTTTGGATTTGTCCTAAGAACCACTTTGTTACGATGTAATTGTAAGAATGGTTCTTGTATGGTTAAAGCTTGGATTTCACTCACTCTAAGAGATGTGATTGCAATAAGGAAAGCTACTTTACATGTGAGGAACTGCAGTTCGCATTTATGTAGAGGTTCAAATGGGGGTCCCATAAGCCTAGTAAGAACAATGTTTAGATTCCACACCGGAGAGGGTGGTAATCTGGGAGGAATAATTCTTTTAATTCCTTCCATGAAGGCTTTGATCGCAGGGACTCTAAAAAGTGACAAGTGTTGTCGATTTTGTAAGTAAGCTGCGAGTGCTGCTAGATGCAGACGTATGGATGAGTATGCTAAATTACATCTTTGCAAATGTAGTAAGTAGCAAATGATGTTTTGGATGGAGGCATCCAGTGGGTGTATATTATTGTTAGTGCAGTAAATGGCAAATCTTTTCCATTTTGCAGCATAGCAAGCTCTAGTAGTAGGTCTTCTGGCTTCTTTGATAATGTTCATGCAGTCCGGTGGAAGGTTAAGGTAACCAAACTCTAGGACTTCAGGAGCCAGATCGCCAGATTCAGTTGACCTTGGTCTGGATGTCTGATCTCACCATGGTTCTGGGTTATTAAGGACGGGGAGAGACATAATTTTTGGTGTGGAACTAATGAGAGTTCCAGTAGTGTTGTGAACCACGATTGGCGTGCCCATGTGGGAGCTACTAGGATCAGTTTGAGAGATTGTTGCCTGAGCTTGCGTACCACTAGTGGAATGACTGGGAGAGGCGAAAAAGCGTAAGCAAATCTGCCTGACCAGTTCATCCATATCGCATTGCCTTTTGACTCCGGGTGCGGAAACCTGGCGGCGAAGGTTGGGCATTTTGCGTTTTCGTGTGTGGCGAACAGATCTAGGTCTGGTTGGCCCCATTTTTGGAAAAAGGGTAGTAGAACTTGGGAATGTAGTTCCCACTCATGAATCTGTTGTGTCTGTAGACTTAACAGATCGGCAATCTGATTGTGAACTCCTGGAAGGTGTTCTGCAAGTAGGTACATGTTCTGAGGAATGGCACATTTCCAAATGTTCTGTGCGAGCTGGGACAGCTGCAGAGAATGTGTGCCTCCTTGTTTTTGTATGTAATATATGGCTGTCATGTTGTCCGTCCGGATGAGGACAGCCTTGTTCTGTACATGTAGTTGGAAGGATTTTAGTGCTAGGAATACTGCTAGCATTTCTAGGTGATTGATATGGAGCACTTTCTGTTGAGTGGTCCATTTGCCCTGAGTTGTGTGTCCGAGGAGATGGGCTCCCCATCCTGTGAGTGATGCGTCTGTTGTCAGCACAATCTGTGGAAGAGGCTCGAGGAACGGCCATCTTTTGGACAAGTTTGTTATGTTCCACCACTGTAGAGAGCGATGTGTGCGGCTGTCCACCAACACCAGACCTGTAAGTTGTCCTTGAGCCTGGTTCCACTGACGCGCTAGACATTCCTGCAAGGGACGCATTTGAAGCCTTGCATAAGGCACAATGAAGATGCAAGATGCCATCATGCCTATGAGTTGCATGAACACTCTGGCGGGAAGAGAGTGTTGGTTTTGAAATATGTGATAAGAGCTTGTATACTGGCTATCCTGGCTGGACTGGTATATGCTAGCGCTGTGGAGGTGTTTATTGTGGCTCCTAGATATTGGTGTATATGAGAGGGCTGGAGATGCGACTTGGGGTAGTTGATCGTGAACCCCAGGTTGTGTAACATTTGGATGGTTTGGTGAGTGTGCAGAACACATTGGTCAAATGACTTGGCTTTTATTAGCCAGTCGTCTAGATATGGGAAGATATGAATTTGTTGTCTTCTGAGATGTGCTGCTACTACCGCAAGACATTTCGTGAATACTCTGGGTGCGGTGGTCACTCCGAATGGAAGGAATGTGAACTGGTAGTGTTGTCCGTCCACCACAAACCTTAGGTACTTCCTGTGGAAGTAGGCGTCCTTGATATCTAGTGTGGCAAGGAAATCGCCTTGTTGCAGCAGCACGAGCACTTGTTGAAGAGTGATCATATGGAAATGATCCGAGTGTATATACAGATTTAGGGGTCTGAGGTTGAGTATTGGTCTCAGAGTCCCGTCCTTTTTGGGTATTAGGAAGTACAGTGAGTAGACTCCTGTTCCTTGATGTTCTAGGGAAACTGGCTCTATTGCGTGCTTTTGAAGCAGTGAGAGAACCTCTTGTATGAGGAGCGCAAGATGGTCTGCGATCATTGGACGCTGTTTGGGTGGTATGTGTGGGGGGGGGGGTAGCTGTAAGTTCCAGGCAGTAACCATGCTGGATAATTTGTCTTACCCACCTGTCTGTTGTGATGGAATTCCAGACAGGTAGGAACTGTGTTAGTCTGCCCCCGACCGGAGTGGAATGGTCTGGGGGGGAGCGGAAGAAAGTCACTGTTTTGTGGCGGGTGAGGTGCGAGTGTTATTACCTCGACCTCTTCCTTTATTGTTGTTTCCTCTGTATCCGCCTCTAAAATATCCTCTACTGGGGGATGTTTGTGTAGTGACTTTAAACGTAAATGAGGTATCTGCGCCCATGTTTTTGGAGGCTCCTCTATAGAAGGAGCGACTAAAGGAGCCACGCGTCTGTGGAGACTGTAACGTTCCCATGGACTTAGCTGTCTCTGTATCCTTTTTCATTTTTTCAAGGGCAGTGTCCACAGCCGAGCCAAAAAGCTGTTCTTGGTTGAATGGCTGACTGAGTATGGTAGTCTGGACCTCCTGATTAAAGCCTGAAATGCGTAGCCAGGCATGTCGTCTAAGGAGTACACTGGTGTTGACTGATCTAGAGGCAGTGTCTGCTGCATCAAGTGCACATTTAATTGACACATTTGAAATTAGCTTGCACTCTTGGATAAGGTCACTTGCCTGGGTTTTTTACTGGTCAGGCAGATGCTGCAATAGATTTTATAGCTGGTCATAATGTGCCCTGTCATATCGTGCCAGCAGTGCTTGCGTGTTGGCAATACACCAGTGATTGGCTGCCTGTGCCGCTACTCTTTTGCCAGAAGCTTCCAGGAATTTGGATTCTTTATCAGGGGGTGGCGCATCCCCAGAGGTCTGGGAGTTGCCGCGCTTTCTAGCATTGGAAACGACTAGAGAATCCAAAGGCAACTGTCCTTTGATGTAAGTAGGATCTTCAGGGGCAGGCCTATATTTCTTTTCTATTCTAGGGTTAAGAATCCTGGCACGTACGGGATCTTTAAATATGTTAGGGGCATGCTTAATGACTCCTTTGAACATTGGTAATATTTGCACTGACTTTTGGGATTGTTCAAATGTATTTAAGAGGAAGTCTTCCTCTGGTGCGTCGGAGTGCATTGTGACACCATGATAAAGTGCAGCCCTATTTAATAACTGTCCAAACCCAAGGTGATCATCAGGGGGAGATGGTTTTGAGGGATATGGATGTGGGTCTGGGAGGTCTGGTAGATCTGTTGGGATAGGCAATGCCCAATCATCTAGTGGTGAGGTATCTGGATCCGTAAATGGGCCATTGGGATCATCATCCCCCCAAGGTCATCATCATCACCTGGAGGTGGTGTATGTGGTGGACAAGTTAGAGGTAATGGTGGTGTAGGCAGAGGAGGTGGGTTAGAAGGCAGTATAGGAGAAGAAGGAGGAATAGGTGATGTGGCAGAGTCCTTCTTCTGTACAGGAACTGGAGCAGGTGGTGTGTCCAGTTTCCTCTTTTTACATGGTACAGCCGTGAAATGTCCTGTTTTTGGGTTTATATAAATCTTTTTCTGCCTTGGATCGATAGGATCTGGATGAAAAAGTTCCTGTTCCTCGGCAACCACTTTCTGTGCCGATTCTTTCGGTTCCGAGCGAGGCTGCAGTTGATCCTTAAGGGTTTTGGCCTTAGGAGGCGTATCAGAGTCCTTAAGCTTCTGTTTCGGTGCAGAGGATGTTGGTTTCGGAGCCGAAGCCGGATCTTTAGGCTTGGAAATGATCGAAGCCGGCTTATCCAGGGGCCTCGGGATTTCGGAGCAGAGTGTTCTTTTGGCCGCCAGCGGGACAATTATGTGAGGTTTGCTCGGTCCTGAGCTACCGGAAGGCTTGTCCCTTTTCTTCGGAGCCGAGCCTGGAGGCGGGGCTTCTGAAGGATGTTTTCGGTCTCGACTGGGGCCAACAGGCAAAGTCTTGACCACTGCCTTTGGTTTTGGAGGGGTTGGGGTAGGGGCAGTAATACTTACTCGTTGCCCAGGAGTGATGAGGCGGACTGAGTATTCTGCCTCTGACACGATTGAGAGTTTTGGAATCTTCTTCCGGGACATCGGGGACATCATCAAAGATGTCCTCTGGTTCCGGAGCTGGTCTCTGTGCCATGATGTGTCGTCGAGCCCTTCGATCTCGAATAGTCTTCTTCGATCGAAAGGATGCGCAGGCTGGACAGCAGGACTCGTCGTGTTCAGGTGATAGGCACAGATTGCAGACCTTGTGATGGTCACTGTGCGGGAATTTTGCTCCACACTGGGGGCATTTTTTAAATGGCGTCCTTTCCATGAGCCGTAGGCCTTACGTAGTGGATAGGCCTAGCGGCCCGTGTCGACGACCGGAATCGAGCCGATGAAGTCGGGTCGAAGATGAAAGTGAATCCGATGATTTTTTGAAAGATTTGCGCTTCGAGAAAGTTTGAAATTGAGATTTCGAACCGGAGCGGAAAAGATGCATCCGAACCCAATGGCGGAGAAAAACAATCTAAGGATGGAGTCGATACCCATGCGCACTGTCGTCCAAGGGAGGAGTCACCTATCTTGTGACTACAAAGACTTCTCCCAAGACAACAACAAGGTGCAAGCATCCGAGCCCAACACCAGATGGCGATCTACAATGCTAGTGTGTGATCTGCAGCTCATATGCCTCGAACATAAATGTTCTTGTGATGCAAAGCAGCCCTTAATGACTGTGGATTAATTTTATTTATGATTTTATATTTATAGGATATAGCGCTTTCATGGATTATTTCGTTTTAAACTGAATCAAGATTGAACTTGAATACCCAGTCCACCCTTAAAATGAGAAACAAACTTCTTACATTCAGTTCTATTTCTTCCATTACCATCTTTTTAAGCTTTGACATTTCATGGGTCTAGGCAGTGCGTCCTAAGATGAGCACTGGAAAGCTCACAAAATGACCCAAAGGAAATATAATTTGCTGAGTGATCTATAGAATGACTCAGTAAAGTGAGTAGAAATAGGACCATGTACGTGTGCCTCAACAAATTAAGTTTGGATATATCCTTGGAGCTCAAATGCAATACCGAATGAAATTTAATCCATGGATCAAGCATGAAGCAACCAAGATACTTAGTCAGAGTACCAACCTTTAAGGATGAAAGGAATAAAAGAATATTAACTTTTCACTGGATTTATCAAGCCTAGAAGTATCCATTTAATTGGTGAAGAAGTAAACACATTAAAATAGATGCGGGTTATGTCCATATTTCTGGTTGGCTACTGTTCCCCTAAATTGATGCCACAATTTCAGATAAAATAAGTTACTGTTTTCCCATTCTATTAACCTCATCCTTGTCCAGATATCTTGATGATACTACTGGATTCTTCTAAGGACCTCTTATCTAGCAGCAGCTCAGCTTTCTCGATGGCTCCTGGTTTAGGGAACAAATTAGGAGAGATAAGCCAACTGGAAAAAAAAACGTTTTTTCGCTAGCTACCTTCAACAGTATGCCATGGGTATTAAATATGCAAACAAAGCAACTAATTCAGACAGTCTCAAACTGAATAATACTAAGTCATTTGCATTTGTTTTTGAAAGTGCATCACTTTAAACTAAATACATTGATTTAGTTGTGTAGGCTAGGATGTCACACTAAAACAACAAAGAAAAGATAGAGTTAGCAAAATGAAAAGTTTGCTTGTTACTCTGCCTAGCCTTCATCTAGTTAGTAAATCACTTATTTCTTGCCATTCTTTCCCGCCTGCAACAATGGAATCAATAATTCTGTATTCTTTATCCCACTGCATTGTTTGTGGACGTAACAATCTGAGTTCCAAAATTATATGAATGTATTCTTTTTAACCATAGAGCAGATGACTCAATTATTTCATTACTATTGGTATCTTTCCTTTATTAACTGGCTGTTGCAGCAGAGAGAAGACACCCTCACTCCTAGAGCCAAATACATTAGCATTGCTCTACTTGATCTAAAGTACGTTGGTCTATGAAGCCAACTATATATGTTAGCTAGTGGAGTCTCAAAATAATAAAATCAATTCTCAGTTAGTTGTAAGTATTTAAAATCCTTCTAAGTTGACCAATTCCAAATACTAAGGTTGAGGCTTCTAAAAAGGCAACTAGAAAATGGATCAAGTAGAAATCAATGCATTTGTAATATGGTAACGCCGGAACATTACTTCTTAAAATATGCAAAGTTCTATTTCCCTATTACAGTCATCAGCATTAGAAAATACCAGCCCATGTTCTGGGGAGTGAAGAAACATCTATTTATGGGCATGCCACTAATTTTGGTCTTGGAGGCTTGCTCCATTAAATGCACAGAACTACAATTTAATAGAGCTTTTGCCTATATCAACAGTTTATTTACAGTCCAATTCAACGGCCGAAATTAACAAATTCAATAAAAGGAAGCTCTGCATAGGTTTCCTTATGCCATCAAATCAAGAGCAAATGAAGGTTCAATAATATTGTAAACAGCACAACAACAAAAACCCTTTTCACTTGACTGCCAAAGTGATATATGGCTAAAATTCAAACACATTTTCATCAGACTCTTTAATCAGGGAAGTACGGTGGGTAGGTGGATGCAAGGCAATAATTGGTTGAGTGCTCCTTGCCCAGGTTAATCGAGGTATTCAGGTTCTATAGAGTGAGTGTGTATGTATGTATGTATGTATGTATGCATGTATATATGTATAAGGGGGGTGATGCAGTAGCTTCCTGACACCAGTGATACCCTTGTAGTAGGGTTTAGAGTACAATAATTTATGTCACCAGATACAATTTAAATCTGTGCAGGACATCCTAACATTAGGGTGTGTGTTTTGCACAGGATTGTAAAATGCACAGTGATGTATGTATTTCTGCATTTATTTCCTGCTTAAGTACGCAGGGATTTTATTTCACAGGTACCATTAGGATAATGTTCCTTACCCAGTAAGCATCTGTTCTTGGCATGTAGAGCTGTAGATTCACATGTTTTGCATACTCCTGCCATCTAGTTTTGGGTCTGGAAGTTTGCAAGTTTTTCTTCTTCTAAGAAGTCTTTCCAGTCACAAGGTGAGGTGACTCCTCCTTTCAGTGATAGTGTGCATGGGCATCGACTCCATTGTTCGATTGTTATCGCACAGAGGGTGAGAATGGAGTTGGAAAGTGTAGAATAGAGATGTCCATGCGTATGTATGTAAAATGAGAACTGCAACAACTACAGGTACCCAGGGAGGCGGTTGGGCGCATGTGAATCTACAGCTCTACATGCCAAAAACAAATGCTTACTAAGTAAGTAACATTATCTGTTCAAGGCATGTGAGCTGTAGAACACATACTTTGCATAGATTATAAAGCAGTATACTCGCAAAGCGGTGGCTAACCTGTAGCCGTTGCAGTCATCTGAAATGGTGTTTTAAGTGTTGCCTGGCCTACATTAGCTTGTTGCCTCGCTAACACATCTGCACAATAGTGCTTGATGAATGTGTGTGGTGTAGATCATGTTGCTGCCTTACAAATGTCAGCTAAGGGAATATTCCCTAAGATGGCCATAGTAGCCCCTATCTTTTAAGTAGGATGCGCTCTAGGGGGTATTATTAAAGCTCTTTTCGCTTTCACATAACATGTTTGGATACATTTCACAATCCATCTTGCAACACCAGATTTAGATATGGGATTGCCTTTGTGTGGTGGTGAAAAAGCAACAAAAAGCTCAAAAGGCTGCTTTGTTTTGCAAAATTCTTTTGTTGTTTCCACATAATATAGTAGATCTCTTCTAACGTCGAGTGTGTGTAGAGCTTGTTCTGCTACAGAATCAGGTTAAAGAAAGAACACAGGTAACTCAACTGATTGATTGATATGAACTGCAGAAACTACTATAGGAAGACATTGAAAATTTGTTTGAAGAACCACTCTGCCCTTATGTTGAAAGAAGGGCTCTTGTATAGTTAATGCCTGGAGTTCACCAACTGTCCTCAGTGAAGTTATTGCTATGAGTAAAGCAACTTTCCATGAGAGGAATTGTAATTGACACCTGTGCATTGGTTCAAATGGTGGACCCATACATTTTGTAAGGACTATCTTTAAGTTCCACGCTGGTGCAGGTGGGACTCTTGGTGGCATCACTCTTTTTACTCCTTCCATAAAGGCTTTAATCACTGGTACTCAGACTAGAGATAAGTGTTGTCTTTTTTATAAGTAAACAGCTACTGCTGCTAGATGCAAGCGAATGGATGTGAAGCTAGTCCAGATTGCTGTAAATGTAACAAGCAACAGATGATGTTCTGTATAGAAGCATCAAGAGGATTGATAGTGTTATTGTTACAATAGATAAACCATTTCCATTTTACTGCATAACTTGCTCTAGTGGTAGGCTTTCTATCCTCTTTTAGGATATTCATACAGTCTGGTGGTAATTGTAAACAACCAAACTCTAGGACTTCAGGAGCCAGATCGCTAGGTTGAGTGCTCTGGGATTTGGATGCCCGATTTCCCCATGCCTCTGAGTGAGGAGATTGGAGATGAGATGCAGCTTTTGGTGTGGAACTACTGACAGCTCCAGCAGGGTGGTAAACCAAGGTTGACGTGCCCATGTGGGAGCTATGAGAAGCAGTGTGAGGGATGTTTGCCTGAGCTTCTGAACTACCAATGGAACGAGTGGGAGAGGCGGAAAAGCATAAGCAAATATCCCTGACCAGTTCATCCATTGGGCATTGCCTTTGAAAAGCGGGTGTGGGAACCTGGAGGCGAAGCTTGGGCATTTTTTGTTTTGCTTTGTGGCAAACAGGTCTATGTGAGGAAAACCCCATTCCTGAAAGTATGGGAGGAGAACTTGAGGATGAAGTTCCCACTCGTGTATTTGCTGCTTCTGTCTGCTGAGAAGGTCTGCAAACTGATTGTTCATTTCTGGAAGGGACTCTGCCAGGAGATAAATCTTGTGGTGTATAGCCCATTTATAAATGGTTGGGCTAGGCGTGACAATCGGAGAGTGTGTGTGTGTGTCCCATTTTTGTATGTAGTACATAGCTGACATGTTGTCTGTGCGGACTAGGACGGCTTTACCTATGAGGTGAGTTTGAAAGGCTCTTAGCGCTAGAAACACTGCTGGCAGTTCTAGGTGATTTATATGAAGCCTTTTGTGCTTTAGACTCCACAATCCTTGGATTGTGTGATAGAGCAAGTGAGCACCCCAACCAGTGAGCGATGAGTCTGCTGTTAGCACTGTTTGTGGAACAGGGTCGATAAAGGGCCGCCTTTGGATACATTTGTGGGCCCCACGATTGCTGAGAGCGATCGGTTCGGCCATCTACCAACACTAGATCGGTCAATAGACCCTGCAACTGGTTCCACTGACTTGCTAAGCATTCTTGGAGGGGACGCATATGAAGTCTTGCATGGAGAACAATTACTATGCAAGATGCCATCATTCCTAGCAGTTGCATCAAGACTCTTGCTGGTAATGGTTGGTTGGACTGAAACTGGGTGAGAAGAGACTGAATACTGAGAATTCTGGCTGCATTGTGAGAGGCTAGACTAGAGCTTTTTTAGTGTCTATAGAGGCTCCTAGGTAATTCTGTATGTTGGAAAGCTGCAAATGGGAATTCAGGGCATTCACTGTAAACCCTAGTTGGTGTAGCAACTAGATTGAGGCTTGAGTGTGTTGGAGGCACTTCTCGTAAGTGCTGGCTTTGATGACCCAGTGGTCCAGGTATGGGAAGACATGGATGTGCTTCTCAGATGAGTTGCGACTTCTGTCGGGCTTTTGGTAAGTACTCTGAGAGCAGTGGTGACGACAAACGGTAGTAATTTGAATTGGTAATGTTGGCCCGCTATCACAAATATGAAATATTTACGATGAGCCAGGTAAATTGGAATGTGGAAATATGCGTCTTTTAAGTCTAGAGTAGACAAGAAGTCTCCCTGCTGTAGTACTGGGAGCACATGTTTAAGTGTCACCATGGGGACATTTTCTGACAGGATGTATAGATTTAGTTCTCTGGGATCCAGAATAGGTCTCAAGAAGGCATCCTTTTTGGAAATTAGAAAATACAGGTAGTATTCGCCTGAACCTTGATATTGTAACGGTACAGGCTCTATGGCTCCTTTTATCCATCATCAGTCTTTATTCGATTTAAAAATGAATCATAAAAAACTCAAACATAAAACAAAGAGCACAATATTTTTTGTGTCCACAAAAGTACAAGACGTCAATAAATACATTAAAAAGTATTTAAAAAAGCATTAAACAAGTCAAAATACTGACGGAGGGATATACCTGGTTAAAAAAAAGAAAAAACTCACAGACTGCTATAATATATTAATCACTAGATTAGAGAACAAGTCTTTAAAGCATAAAAAGAAGACCCAAGCCCCATTTTTATTTAAGGGACTTCTTGGGTATGCTTAATCGCTTTTCTCCGTAGAGACCATGCCCATCCCAGATATTTAGCTAGGGCCACAGAAACAATTGTTAGGGAGCTAGTGCGCAAAATTCGTAGTGCCACAGCACTGCTCCTGGTACCTAGGATCTTACACATGGGAGAGAGCCAGACACGTCTTGGGGTAATAAATGCCGGACAGACAAACAAAAAGTGGGCAGTTGTTTCTGTTTGTGCCCCACAAACAGGGCATGATACCTCCTGTGCCCTAGCCCACCTTCCAGTCAAAGACCGAAGAGGCAGAGAACCAGCTCTGAACTGGAAGTAAAGTTTCCTGTCACCGACATTAGCAACCATATCCCAATATGGTTCTAGCGCTGGAGTAATTTTAGCCTCTAGGTAACAACCAGACATCCCAGAAGCTCTATTCCATGCCTGAAATTCAACTCTTTCCCAGTATGCCATTTTAAGGGATTTATTTGATGGAAACAGAGCGGCCATCGGGTCACACCATAACCCCTCCAAACCTATGTCTTTCAGTGTCTCATGGAGGTTCTTCAGCCATCCGATTTTATGGAACACATCTGATTTTATGATGTCCATAAGACAGTTAGCATAATGGGAGAGCTCGGGAGTAGTCCAGAGTCTCCGCCAGTATAGAACAGGACGAAGTCTAGCTATGTCCATAATAGACCTCCTGCCTAATTCATATCTAAGAGGAATCAGAGGAGTGCTCTGGGGAAGGCCTGTTATACTTCGGAAATATTTGTGTTCGACACTGGATAAGGATGCTACCCGGTCAAAACCCCATAGATCTGCCCCGTAAAGCACTGAGCTTAAGGCATTGACTTCATAAACTTGTAGCACATGGTTTATTGGTTTTGTAAAAGATTTGTTGAATTCCCTACTTAAGGCACCAGATAATTGTTTAAATCGCAAGGTGGCCATTTCAATGTGCTTGCGCCATTTGTTGTTGTTTGCTAAATGCATACCAAGGTACGTGAAGTTGTTAACCATCTCTAGTGGCTGGCCATTCATAAATACCTTTTTCCCTCGAAAACTAGGATGGGGGTTGAAAGCCATGAATTTTGATTTAGCCACATTAACCTCCAGACCATGGTCGAGACATTAATCATCGAACACGCGCAAGGCTCTTTGCAAACCACTCGAGGTTTTGGATACAATGAGCGTATCGTCTGCAAACATCAGTATTGGGATGGTAACTCCAGCCAACCTTGGAGCGTCAGTGTTTATACAAAGCATGTGATCAACTATCCCATTAATATATAGTGAGAAGAGCGTGGGTGCAATGGTACAACCTTGGCGCACACCACGCTCAACCGGAAACTCAGGAGTAACCTCACCTGGCCCACCCCACTGGATCCTAGCGTAGGTGGACTCATGCAGTCGCATAACCAATGTCAAAGTTTCTTTGGGGAGACCAAGTTTTTCTCTATGGCTCCTTTTAATAAAAGGGACTGTGCTTCTTGTTTGAGTAGGTGTAAATGTTCTAGTGACATCTTGTGAGAATGAAGTGGAATGTTTGGAGGATTGGTGAAAAGCTCCAGGCAGTAACCATGTTGGATAGTTCCTAACATCCATTTGTCTGCAGTTATAGACCACCAAATGGGGAGGAATTGTTGCAGCCTTCCCCCGACAGGTGTGGTATAGTTAGGGGGGGAAATGTGTGGATGTCACTGTTTATTTGGGGAAGGGGAATTACGGGGAGTGCTGCCTTTTCCTCTACTCTTAAAATTGTTTCCTCTGTAACCTCCCCGAAAGAATCCTCTTGAAGGGGACGACTGGTTGTTACCCTTATAGGTGGATGTATTTTGATCTGTGGGTGTGGTCTTAGACGCTGCTCGGTAAAAGGACCGCCAAAAGGAACCTCTATTGGAAGGGAACTGGAGAGCTCCCATAGACTTGGCGACCTCGGTGTCCTTTTTCATTTTTTCTACAGCCTGATCAACATCAGATCCAAAAAAATGTTTTTTGTCGAAGGGTGTGTTCAGAAGGAATTGTTGGACCTCTGGCTTAAATCCTGAGATCCTTCACCGAGCAGGTCTTCTAAAAAGAATGCTGGTGTTGACCTCTCTAGCTGCGGTATCAGCAGCATCCAATGCACATCTTACTGAAGAATTGGAAATTAGTTTCCCTTTGTTCAACAAGTCCTGGGCTCTGGTTCTATGCTCATCTGGAAGATACTGAAGCAGCTGCTCCATTCGTCCCAGTGGGCCCAGTCGTATCTGGCTAAAAGGTCTTGCGTATTTGCAATGCGCCAACGATTGGCAGCTTGTGCTGATACGCGTTTGCCAGAAGTATCAATTATTTTGAACTCTATATCCAGTGGAGGCGCGTCCCCAGATGTTTCGGAATTAGATCTTTCATGAGCATTAGATACAACTAGTAAATCTAATGGTAATTGTCCCTTGATAAAAACTGCATCAATGGGGGAAGCATTATATTTATCAATTCTAGAAGTTAATATGCAGGAACATACAATATCCTTAAAAATGTAATCTGCCTGCCTCATCATGCCCTTAAGCATGGGAAGTGTCTGCGAGGACCGGTGTGTGGACCCTAAGTTTTCAAACAAAAACGCCTCTTTATGTAGTGCCACTTCATGATATTGTGCTGCCCGGGCAATGAGTTCTTGGTAGGCTGCATTGTCATCTGGGGGTGATGGTTTGACAGGGTAAAGGTCCGGGTCGTTATCTGTTGGGTGATCAATAGTATAGGCAGATCATGGGTCTACTGGCAAATGTGTACCCTCTTCATCAATATCATTATCATGGTGAGATTGTGGAGACTCCTTAGGTGTAATCTGTGAAGGGTCAGAAGGAGGAGAGGGTGGTGGTGGAGTGGATGATGGCAGTATATGGAAAGGACTGGTGGCCACAGATTTCCTCTTTAAAGGAATTTTGTAAGCAGTCACCTCATTTGGAAGTTTGTGAGGAAGTTTAGTGTGCACACGACCTGTATCCCGGTTAATATAGAGTTCTTTTTTGTTTCCGATCCTTTTTTTGGTGGGATACAGTCTTAATTCCGATCGGATGAGGCATGTTTTGTTTTCGGCGGCGGTGTTATCGGTGCCTACATGTGATGCTCTTTAGATGCAGACGATTTCAGTTCCGAAGGCGGTTTCGCTTTCGGGGTGGAAAGTTTCAATTCCGAGACAGATTTTTGCTTTGATCCAGATGGTTTCGGATCCTAAGAGGGCTTTGGTGAGTAGGTACGGAACCGGAAGGCTTGACAGTGTGTTTCGGAGCAGAGCCTGGAGGCGGGGCGGCGGAAAAGTCGTCTCGGTGCCAACCTTGGCCAGATGGCAGAGGTGGTGCCTAAGCCGTCTTTTTTCTGGGGAAGTTGGCAGAGCAGGGGGTCTTCGGTATTCACGTTACCCCGTCCTTGTGGCAATTCCTCGACGTCGAGGTCTATCTCGATGACCGAGCCGGAGCCCTGGCCAGAGAAGATTTCTTCTTCCTCCGCTACTGATGCCCCAACATCATCTTGATCGGAATGTTCTCCGAAGATGTCCGGTGTATCTTTGATGGTGCATTTCTTGACTGTCGAGCCAGACGATCGCAAAGAGTTTTCTTCAATCTAAATGATTTGCAGGCGTCTCAGTCTTCCTCTTTGTGCTCTGGAGACAAGCACAAGTTACACACTTTGTGTGACTCAGTGCGCACATAGAGAGCTGACCTGAGGCGGTTAGGCCCAAAGGCCGTCCACTAAGCTTTCTGATCAAAAGTAGTTTTCGGTAACCGAAAGGATACGCCGAGAAGTGGGTACGTGTACGACAACAATACCGTCTAGGTAGAGAGGGTTGCACATCGAGGGGAACCGAAGAGCGGTTTTGGAGCGCAGCAACACACGTCCGAATCCGATGGCGGAAAACGCCTCCGAACCCGATGGCGGAAAAAAACAATTTAACAATGGAGTCGATGCCCATGAGCACGATCACCGAAAGGAGGAGTCACCTCACCTTGTGACTGGAAAGACTTCTTCGCAGAAAAACCACTAGCAAACATCCAGATCCAACATTAGATGGCAGGAGTATGCAAAGCATATGCTCTACAGCTCACATGCCTCGAACATATGTTTTCTACTATTTGTTTTTTTCACAAAGACACCAAAAATAAATTTTGTTTCATAATATGCCATCAATGCTTCACAAAAACTCGTGGAGAGGTTTGATTTTATTTCAGCACAGGAGGCGAGGATTATGCTTTCTTTTTTCCCCTTTTACAGCAGCGTCATTATACAAAACGTTTTTCTTAACACTGTGCTTATACAACAACTCCCAGGAGTCCATAGGAGTAACTGAATTAACTGCCCAAACCTGTTAGGATAGTAGTTCAAATGATCAGCCAATCCAGCTCCACCAGGCCAGCCATAGTCCTTCTTCTATCTCAGTTATGCCTCTTTCTTCGCTGCTCGCCCGCAAGCTAAGTCATGTTTTAACTCTACTTTTCTTGCGTGCTGGTGCTAATGTTCTCTATTTGCGTGCAATACTAGAGGTGTACCTGTTAAGAGTCAATCGCAAGGCCGCAGGAACGCATCTCTGCGTTCCTCCCCCGCTGCAATTTTGGTGCAGTCCTCCACCCACTTGGTGGAGGCAAGGGCTAGTGGAAGCTTGCTCTACCGACGTGTGATTCCTGACAGTTCACAAAAGACAGTGCAGGAATCACACACCGGTAGCTGAAGCCTGGAGCCTTTTGCCCTGGAGAGTGATGTCCCAGCAGGCTGGGGTCTGTATTTGACTGGGTAATCCCCAACCTTGTATGTGTCATTGACGCCCTACCAATTGTCAGTATACCAAATTTCCTATGCCCTCAGGGGTCTGTAATCAATTGTTGGCCACAAAGGCTTCATAGGGAACACGCTCCCACACACTACATCTTCCCCTAATTGAAAATTGTACCAGGGTGACGTGGTCCTGGGTCATGACCCACATACTGTGGTTCTGTCCACTGAAAAACCCTTGACTGGACCACCAGTCTCCTATTCGCAGCCACCTTATTGCCTACACTAACTCTAGAGGGGGTTTGAAGGCGCTATAGGGGTCAATATTGCCTACACTAGCCATAAAAAAGGGGCGATATCGGTTCTCCTCCTGACTCAGTAGAACCGCTGGAGCTCCAGTCTCCCCTCCTCCCCAGACCAGAATGACAATTCTCCCTCTGATGAGGCCCCACACACCCCAATGCCCCAGCTTTAGAGTCAGGATCCGATATGCTGGTTCCAGACGAAACAGCGGAATGGGTCCCTGGTGACAAGATGGCGCACTATGTGGCAAACCAACCCCGCACGCTCCAGGAGAAAGAGGTGCGTAGTTGCCTGCAAGCAGAGTTCCTGTACCCAGCCCTTGCGGACAGGTTAGCATTGCAACCAGAATTTGACCCTAGGATGGCTACCTTCTTAGTCAAATTTGTTAAAGACCCCAAAAAGGGCATCAACAAGTCTTAGAGTGCTTTCCAGGACAAGCTTCTAGACATCATGGGACCGCTCACCAAAATCCTCGACATGGCGGAGGATACAAAGTCTTCAGGCCCTCTGATCTTCCCCCCAGGTGCTCTCAGGATGGGTGCATAGGGCGATTATCGTTCTAGGTAACGCCAACTGCACTCTATGCAGAGCGCAGGTGCTCCCTCTTGATAAAAGTGGCCCCAAAGTTTGGGGACCTTGCCAACTCAGAGGCAGTGGCCCAAGGAGGGCTGTTTGGAGAGCCTTTTATTAAAGCGCTCAGAAAGTTCGTGAACACTTTCACCTTGCTAGACAAAGCCCAAACGTCCATCAAAGGGGTTTTCCCCACTCGCGTTTTTCACAGGGCCAGCCATGGCAGGGGGCAGTTCGGCCGGCCGGCCAGCATCCCATGCCCCCTCCAGAGGGCAAGGCTTTAGGCAAGGCTATTATCAAGACCAACAGCGGTTCGACAACTTTTACCCCACAAGAGGTCAATGCTTCAGAGGCAGAGGCAATCTAACCCCTCCAATTCTGGTGAGTACCCATCACTCTTGCTTGGTTGATGTGGGAGGTAGACTGCCCCTTTTTCACCACAGGTACAGGTCACTCATGGCGGATGTGTGGGTCGTGCAGACAGTGCAGAGATTTCAAAAGAATTACAAGGCACCCCGTTTCAGCCCACCGGATCTCAGCAAATTTCGCTTTCCAAAAAATGAGCTCATAGATGCAGAAATTCAATCACTCTTGAACAAGGGTAGGATTCGAAGGGCAACAATCCACCTAGACAGTTTTCTCAGCAACCTATTCCGGGTCGACAAGACTGATGGAGGGCGTCACCCTGTCACCAACCTAGAAGAGTTCAATGATTGGCTGGTTTACTGCCATTTCAAGGAGGGAATCAATCTTCTGTGGGACATGTTGCACCCAAACAAATGGATGGTCCATTTGGACCTCAAAGATGCCTACCGGGCAATCCCAACTTTTCCCCTTCACCCGAGATTTCTTCAGTTTCTTTTGCGCCATCAGGCGTTCAAGTTCTCCAGCCTTCCATTCGGACTTTCCTCTGCTCCTTGGTGTTTCACCAAGGTTCTTAAACCATTGGTGGAACCCCTGCGAGTGCATGGAATGTGCCTCATTGCCTACCTAGAAAATATGCTTTTAATAGCCACGTGCCCCAGACAGCTGTCACTACAACTATAAATGGCAATAGACCTTCTGTAGGACTTAGGTTTTTGTAATCAATTGCACAAAGTCCCTTTTGGCCCCTTCACAGACAGGACCTTTTTGGGGTTCATCATCGATTCGACAACCCACTGAGCCTGCGGTCGCGGAATATTGCGAAGATCAGGCACAAATTTAGGAGGACTCTGCTGAAGCCCCATACCTCGTTGTGGCAAATCGCATTCTCGTCGACCTTCTCTCATCCTCCATCCAGGCCTTTTGTCCATGTCCTCTACATTATCGGACCCTTCAAAAACTCAAGGCCTCCCATCTGCGCAAGGGTCTCACTTATTCGCAGATGATGCCCCTCTCTGAAGAGGCGAAGGGGGAAATTTCCTGGTGGCTTTTGCACATGGAAGTCTGGAATGTGACAGCGATTTTTGGGTCAGCCCCAAACCTCATCATAGAGTTCAATGCCAGTAGGTCAGGTTGGGGCGCAAGATGTGGCAATTTTTCCACGAGAGGGACCTGGTCTCCCCCCTCTCACCCCACAACAGCAAACCTCGCACATAAATTGCTTAGAACTCCCAACTGGGTATTTTTTGTAAAGCGCGAACTAAAAACCCATAAGGGTCTCAAGGCACTAGGGGCCTTTGGGGAGATTAAGTGAGCTATTGCCCAGAGTCACATGATGCTGAGATGACCTGCCTCTGGCGCTTGGGATCGAACCATGAGCCCCGCGCTCCCGAGTCAGCCGCCCTGGCCGCTGCGCCACACCTCTCCTAAGCAGGGCCTTTCGCCGTCCAGTGTTGGACGAAGGACAGGATTTAATCATGTGTTCTCCTCAAGATGGACAATGTTTTGGCAGTCTGATACATCAACCATCTAGAGAGCACGCATTCCAGGGTCCTCTATGACCTCGCCACAAATTTCTGGCAATACTACCTGCACCATCAAGTCTCTGACAGCTGGAAATCTGCCGGGTCAGGTAAAGGAGGTGGCGGTTTGGCACTCTTGTCTCCTTCGGGACTCAAGCTTGTGGAAGCTCCATCTGGAGGTGTTTGCAGACCTCCAGGAACACTGGGGTCCCTTTTCAAAGGACCTGTTCGCATTGTGACTGATCACCAGCTTTCCCATTTCTAAAGCTGGAGGCCAGACCCTCAAGCGGAGGCGACAGATGCCTTCATGCAAGACTGGGCTCGGGTACAGGTCTATCCATTCCCCCCCATTCATAATGACCGCCCATGCCTCTGCGCAGATCGGTAAACAGGGAGTGAAGGTGGTGCTGATTACACCAATATGGAGATCGCTAGTTTGGTTTACAGTTATTCTTGAACTTTTGTGGGATCCTCCAATCCCACTCACCTGTTTCCTCAACTTCTTCTCAATCCAGATGGCATGCCATATCGACTGGTATTGAAGGGCTCCCTCGCCCTGATGGCCTGGAGTATTACAGGGGACATTGGTCCGTCCTGTGAATTTAACCACAGGATGAGGACCTCTTGTCAAGGGCCTAACAGATAGTACCATTAAACAGTACAGATCAGCTTGGAACATATGGACGGGTTGGGGCATGCGAAGGGGAGTTAATCCTGTGGTCGCGGATGTTGTCCAGATACTCAATTTCCTAGTGAGCTGGTCATCCGGTGGTTTGGCCTACTGTTCCATCAACACCTTCCGTTCAGCTATTTCGGCAGATCACACCCCCGTGGACGGGGCCCCGGTGGGGAAGCACCCTTTTATGTACAGCCTCATCAGAGGAATTTGGCTATCTCTCTCACCAGCACCATGGTATTCAGTGCTGTGGGATGTGAATCATGTGCTGAACCTGTTCTTGTCATAGCAACCCAATAGGTTCTTATAGTGGAAGGAACTTTCCGTAAAGTTGGCCATGTTATTGTGTCTTGTGTAATGATGATGAGTGTCGGATGTTAGAACCCTGTTTATCACAGGTAGAAATATATTTCCCCTTCTGGAGTTTCGTTTACTATTGGTTGGCTGACCAAGTCCAATATGGGAACCACACAATAATGTAACTTCACTTGATTAGATTCTGTTATAACTGGAGATTGATAACAGCATAGTTGTGTTGGAGTGGGTCAAGGTTTAAAAAAAGGAATTGACTTTTTAGCTAAGAAGGCGACGCATCCAAAGTGCTTCTGTTTGGACAATGTGAACATACTTCGATGTAATACAATGCCTTACTGGAAGGAGTACTGTTGATACAATGTAGGAGATAGGACCCACATTGAAATGTACCAGCAATACGTTTTAAAGCGAAGTAATGTAATCCATGTAGACAGAATTATAGCAATCCAAGATTGTGTTTGACCATTAGGATTTGTGGTTTATCATTTAAGGTACTGCAGAGGGTTCAATTTCTTTAGTAGCTTCAGCAACTCAAATTACAACTGAGATTTTATGGCAAAGTTATGCAAATGTGGAGCTAAAGAGGACCTGGCCTCTTCTCCAAACTCACTTCCAATGACTCTTCACCCATAACATCATACTCTTCCACTGAAAATACTAAACCTAATTTTTCTTGACTTAACAGACATCACATCCACAAGCGGGGCTCTATTGCATCTCTGTGGGTAATACGATAGCTGTGAGAAAATAAGTGTTCAGTTTTTTAATAGCAATACTCAGAGGTAGCTAACAAACATTAGGTCCAAATTGTTAAAAGGCAGAACAAGCAATGGACTGAAACCTTCTTCAAAGGTACAAGTTTTCTTTACAGAATTATTATTTTAATTTCCGTTAGTTTCATTTTTTAGCTTTCAGTCTCTTCTTTGGATACCACATGATTGAAACATGTACCATGACGGTCACAACAAGTAATGTTTCTATAACAGGCATAACACTAATGTTTCTTCACAATTCTCAATCGGTCTCTCTAAAAACCTGACAAAACGTTAAGAACCGGGCAAGTTACTAAAAAATTAAATAAAAGTGAACCACTTGCTATCAGGATAGTTTAGATTTTTTTGTTTTCTGTTTTAGTATAAACCCACTGGAACAATAACAGTGTAGCTACCAATAAATCATACACCTGAATAGTTAGAGAAATCAGAGGTAGCATACAAAAAAGGGTGGAAGCTATTAAACAGAGGTATGTAATCACAGATATCATACTGACAATGTAGGCCCATAACACATTGAGTAGACATACACATCACAAGTCTCAAAGTAAAAATGATTTGTCAACCTACTGCATGCAGAATACTGAAAATGGTGAAGGACCAAAATAAAAAAATACAATAACTTTAATCACTAATCAAGAACAGTCGTTATCTACATGAAAAGATAACTTCTGATGCTCGTTATTGCATTACCCCCATAAAGTTCTCTTACTATCAGTCATGTAAGGGGTCCCAGGGGCCACAATAAACCAACAAACATGTGCAGCACTCCAGAAAGCAGGTTCATCAAGAAAATAACAAACCTATTTATGCTGGGGACATGTTCCAGCAAGCGAACTTCTAGATGTACGAAGAACTTGCTCAGTTCAAACTTCATGTTGAATAGTTAAACTCTTAAATCTGCCTAACCAAAAAGATGATCTGCTCAGCCACAGATGGGACTGGTCACTCTGGAAGGTGAGCCCTAATTTGGGAGAATCTCGAAGGAGTACAGTTTGATCTATTAAAAGTCATTTCCAGCTTGCTCTCTCATCATGGAAATCTTAGATAAGAAGAAATATTTCCAAATCATAGCCCACTGTGCCTCCATCAATTTTGCACACAGGTGCTCCACAGCTGACCACAAACAATTTCCATTTGCTTTGACTTTTATTTTAAAATAACAGAACCATTCAATTATCAATGTTCTTATATAATGTGTCCTCTAAAGTTTAGACATGACAACTTCTAAAACTCACCTTTATCTAAATGATTCTTGGCTTGAAGATTAGCAACACTCACCGGTGACTTAAAAGCATCTGAAATTTTAGCCAGCAATCTACTATGCCAGGAGCAGAACTTCATTTTACTACCTATCATCCTTTTATTACTCCAGAATAATAAGCCAAGAGAGGGCAACTTATTATGCAGTTGCAACAATATACTAGACTTATTAAATAGTAATATTTTGCAGTAGGGGAATGGCACATCTTAATCTGAAAAAAATTGATTTGGCGCACAAAGGTCTCTGGATATCCAGCCACACTGAATTTACAGGAGTGGGTCTATAAAGAGTGAGTGTGTTGCCTTTCAGGAGAGGCGGATTGTTAATTATAAAACGTTTGCTAGCATTGGTCCAAAATCCATCTTAGGGAATTTCATTTTGACCATTGCTTTATACAGTTGCATATACACTTCAAAAGGGTTAGAAAAACATATGTGAACACTGGATTGAGAACAAATAGAGGATATAGGTGGCTACTGGCGTAACCATCACTCTTACCCACTAATGGGATATGGGTTGATTTAGAGCACTACAAATCTAGAAGTTTAACAACTGTGTTAACTAGTGACTTCTTATTACACAATCCTGATTCATGCAAGTCATGATTAAACCAAATACCTATTATATTTTGTTTTAGAATTCCCCTTAAACACTGTAGACTAATTATGCAGCACCACAGGTGTACATTTTAGATTTAGTGTCTTAACATAAGATTAGTTTCTATTTAAAGTCCCCAGATAACTCTGCAAAATCATCAGTTATTTTCAGCAGCTAAGGTATAGAGGAGTAGTAAGTTATCAGCATTTGACACAACTGTACTTCAGTTTTGCCTTGATAAGTCCATTAAAATTCAGTACGGTCCCTGAACAAATGCAGTAGATGCTCAATCCCCCAGAGGGAGTAGGACTGGAAATAGAAGACATCCCTGTCTTGACCAAAGACCAAGATTAAACAGAAAAGACTCCCCCCCCCCCCAATTATGTTAATTGAGGATCTGAGTGAAAAATATATTATTTCTTAGTCATCAATCAATTCAACTTTGAGTGCTATTAGGGAAAACCAGGAGAACTTACTGAACTCTTTTCTGCATCCAAGGAAATGGCTGCAGTTAAGCTATCAATATGTGGTAGTATTGGATAATTTGTTTCTCACAACATTTGAAGAAAGAAGCTAAGCAAATCTTTACCAGTTTCATGAATCACCATGATGGAATAGACTGAGATAGGCAGATGGCACATTGACAGCTGTAGATGTTTGACAATTTCTTAAGACAACCATCATGACACAGTCTGTAGTCGACCCGGTGATTAGACCTCAACAGACAAAACATTGCTATAATTAAGTCAATATACCCCTTAATGTGTGATGTCATAGCTAATCAAATAAAGAGTAACCTTTTTCTGCTTTCCCCTTCAGCAGGGATAAAGTGGCTTCCACATTTTAAGGAGTTGTGATAGGTTGGGTCTAGTAAAGCATTTTCCTCATTCTTGACAACTTAAAGATTTAATCCCTTTGGGTATATGTAGCTATCAATTGACCTAAACTTAACTCTGGGGGCCTAAATATTCATGTAGTATTGCTGACAGACTATAGCAATGCCTATATCTTTTGTATGCATCTTATCTCTCTCAAATTCAATAAGTAATATTACTTGCATTGTCTACATAATAAAAACTGATGAAATTCAAAGCTTTAGAAGGTAAAAGAAAAATGCTATCTCCAAGTTAAAAAAAAGCTGACTACATGCAGGATCTATTGAAACAATAGATTAAACATAAAATATGTTCTCAAAGAAAAAAAAGTCAAGAGAAAACAGTGTTTTAGCAATTCTGTGTGTCTAGTGGATGATTTCAAACTAAGATGTTGCTGGGTGGGTTCTGGGTAAAATTGGGTTTTCTAGACATCGAGACACTGTAGAAGATAGAGGAAGGGTTCTACCCCAATAATATTATGATGCCACTAAAAGTATTTACAATCTTAAACCTGTTTTAAAAGGAACCACCTTGCTTCTATACAAGAACAACTCTGGGGACAATGCCGCTTCAAAAGCAAGCAGTCTGCATGGTTGGACCTGAAAAGACAGGAATACACTAGTTTAACTATTTACTTACCTTCAATAGTGCACTTTCTGGTGGCCACTCTAACTGCAGAATTCTCACCTTCTGAATCTCCTGACGTGCCAGGCTGGATCTGGAAACTCTTGCAATAACTCTTGTGAGCCCTACAGATGGTACTGCCAATGTTTGCTGCAGCTCTGTTCACCTCTAGACATGACACACAGCTGTTTAAAGGCACCACACCAGCACATTGGTGTCAATTTAATCATTAAACCTTCTATGACCAAAAATACAGAATGTTTCATTGGCAGTGTGCAAAAGTCGACTAGGAACCTTATTGATTCCTGAAAGTCCACTCTGCAGAACGCGGAGGAAGGACACCAGTGAGGATCTGTAGTAAGAGAATTCACCTGAAAGAACCTTTCCTAAAATTAGTGACTTATTCACTTGGTGGATACTTCTGACTTAAGAATCTTCATCTTGTGAATCAAAACCAAACCCAAAGCAATGCCCCAAGGAGGAAGGTGGGTTTGAAGTGGGGACATTAAAACAGTAAGCCCTGGAGGACAGAGTGGGAAAAAACGACCCTCTGCAGACTTGCAGTTAGGTCTGGTGAAAGTACTGCTAGACATGAACACGGCTGCTTTGAAGACATCCTTTTGCTCTGCTGGAATGAGTCCATAGGCCCTTTTGAAGATTGTTTTTAGCCAAGGAAGAACGATTCCATGCAGAAGACAATTCACTGCTGAGAAAACGTCTGTTTCTTAGTTGCCTTATTTTTTTTCCCACCAGGAACTCCAACCAGCGGCTAGTGGCACATCAAATACTCCTTAAAAATGTAGAGAGCAAGGGCATGCTGTGAAACCACCAGGTGTAGCCTCTCCTTCTTATTGATGAGGTGGAGAAAAAAAGTAGGAAGCATGATCTATCCCACAGTAACCATCCCACAGCAGGCCTGGCTATCCTGCATTTAGAAAATATATAGAAAGGACCCAGAGAAGGTTTTTATAAAGTGGCAGTTGGTAGCGCTCAACTTTTCTAATTTGAAAATGGAAATTTCATCTCCATCTGTCCAGAAAACTGCCCATTATATAAATACCGCAAGACATTGTAATGTGATGGGGCCAGACTACAAATGGATTGATGTGTTAAAGGCAGAGTGTAACTATTGAGGGATGGAGTTGGAGACTCGGGGACTGCTGACCGCAGTCTTTATTTGTTTTTTTTAGAACTGGTTCTATTCCTAAATCGTGGACTGGTAGTAGAACCCTTCCACTCTACAAAAACGAATCCCTAGAGAGCGACCCTCAAAATTACAAACAAATTGCCTTACTCAACTCAGTGACGGAAATATTTGTACAAAGAGCATTTTAGAAAAGTTACAAGAATGTATTTGAGAAAAAAATGTTATACCCTGTGAACAATCTGGTTTCAAATCTAAGTGCTGCACTGTCGATAATATTGCCATTGTTTAATCAACTTAAATAAATATGTGCATCTAAAGACGCAATCAGTTTATACTGCTTTTATTGACTTTTCAAAGGCATTTGATCATGTTGACAGTTCACTCTTTTGAAAGGGTATACCTCTACTGTTATTAAGATTGTTAATGGTTTTACACTTCCCTACCGGGTGAAGAGTGCTGCTGTGAGATGATAAAGAATTTTCAACAAAAGCAATACACCCAAAGCCCCTTCACTTATTTCATTATATTTACATGGCTTGCTCTCCTTCCATAGCATTAATAATTTTCCTACACGTTTAGGTTCTTTCCATAGTTACTCGCTTTTATAAGCTGATGACCAAATTTCATTTGATCTCACGCACATTGGCTTACAGAGCAACTTAAACATATTAGACTCCAATTTAGTTAAATATTTTCTCAAAGTCAATGTTCAGAAGAGCAAAACAGTTATTCAATAATTAAAACAGTAAGTTAAATTGAAATCAAGGTGGAAATCACTCATTAAGTTTGAAAAGGGGATGAAAGTTATTGGAGTGTGTGAAAAACTACCCTTATTTTGGCAGACTTTTTTCAGATAACCTTGGGCCTAAAACTGACATAGACCACATAAAATCAAAATGTATATCTCCAGGGGAATTTTTTTATTTTATTTTAAAATCGGAGTGTAAATCAGTGGGGAAAATACATTTTAATCATTTGTTAGTGGTCTATAAAGCAGAGTCCCACCAATAATACTTTATGGAGTTGAATATCTCCCACACTGGCTAAGGCCTCTCCTTTAAAATATTGAGGGATACATGCTGTGTCCCTTATTTGCAGTACATTTTCTACTCTAGTACAGGCCGTTCAGCATGAATTAGTCCTCCCAAGTGTCAGATAGTAATTTAGGAATATCTTTAAAAAGAGTGAATCCCCTAGCAAATACCCATACAGATTTGCTCACTGATAACCTTTAAAATGATACTGTGTAGTTGCCAATTGCACTATTTTAAACAGGATGCAGCCTAATTTAGCTCTTTCACTAGAACATAACATCAGAAGATTGATATTTCTATTAGGGTCAGACAGAATACGTACTGAATCAATAATAGGGGCATGGAAAAATATTCCCCATGAACAGCAGATCTGCTCTCTGTGGAGGGTACGTTTATTCACAAAGGGACAAAAATGAACATGTTTGTTACTGCATTTAACATTTTTTTAAATGTTTCTTAAATGTTTATAATATCTTAATTTTAATGTTTTTAATGGAATTATAAAGCTGATTAGAGTGTCTATTTTAATATATTGGTGAACTTTGCCAAGGTCTATATCAAGAAAGTATTGCTTTGTAGGAAGCATAGTGTACTGACCCACCTGGAAAGGTGACACCACTTTTAGGAGAAAGGATGCCTGCAAGAAGTCAACTCGTTTCTCCTCACACTAGGTGACAAACTTGGACTAAGGCTCAAACTAAATTGATTTGGTCGAAGGAGTTGAGCAGTCAAAATGACAATCTCTTCAGATGGTAGATCAAAGCCTCTAAATTAGTTCTGCTTAATCTCTACTTACGGAGGGGTAGATTGTGAAGTTTTGGGTGCGGCACCTTACCTTAATACTGGGAGAGCAGGTCCTGCTAGAGAGGAACCTAAAGAGGACGACAGATATTCAGATCGTGCCCAGAACCAGGAACCGTGCCTCTCCCTGATCCCACCACACCCTTGCTGCAACCCTCCACACCCTCAACCCTGGCCCCTACTCCACACACTGCTCTCTCGCTGCACAACACAAAACCAAGGTAGCATTCTCCTGCGCGTGCTGTAAGTTTTTATGCACTTACCCACACCCAAGCACACACTCAACACTCACTGTACTCGTACTGACAGCACCCAACACGCCACTCTTCCACACAATCCTGCAACCACCCACACAACACTCGGGACTAACATACATGCTACTCAACACCTGTTCACTCACCAAACATGCCACAGAGATCTGAGACCTGCTGCACATCAATGCCCGGACCTACTTTTTCTTGCAGAAAACTAGCTGAAACCCGCCACCCAACATCGCCACATTCATCCCCTACCTACAAGATCACAAGGCAAGACACACTTTACAAGCCTGGAGGCAGAATCTGTAATATCTACAAGAATGCTCTCAGCTGTACCACAGACACGTCATACTCCAACATGGAACACCTGTCATTTAAGCTCCATGTCAAAGTCAACATCAGCCTAAGTGGCACTTTCATCTAGAGGCCAACGGGGCAGCACAACAACTTCACAGACACCATGACTGACTTCGTCTCACCACTCACGCTAGCAATTACTGTCTACCTGGAGACCAGACGTTCTACCTGAAAGACTACGCTGACTCATACTCAAAAGTACTCATTGAACACCTTGAAAGCCTGGGCCTCACCCACCGAGTAAGGGACCTACACACGTTGCCAGACACCTTATGTACCCTATTTTCAACACCTTTGACAAAATCCGAGATGAGAAACGCACACCAGTCTTCTAGACAGACCACCCCATCATCAAGGTCAACACCCCTATCCAACACACATACACACCCACTGCCCCCCTCCCACCACTGCAAGACCAGCCTGTAGAAAATGGAAGAGCATCACTGACAAGGACTGAAACACGGCTCAACACACACCGACCCAAACACATCAACATTCCCCCTCCCCCAAAAGCCACCAAGAATTTCAACAACTGAATTCGCTCCAACACTGCAAAACGAGATCTAGAAGCCTGTTGGTACAAGGAGGAACACAGACTGATGAAATGTCACTGCAAACAACTGGAGCACAAATGGAGAATGAGCCAGGACAACCCAGACAGGAGCACATTCAAATCCACCCTGAAAGGCAACCACCAAATTAACTGGACTATCAAATGTGCCGCTCTGGTAGATCGCATCAATGCCAGCACTAACAGAAGCAAAAAAATATTCCCAACATGAAGGATTTAACCACACTATCCGGTGCCTCCAACTTGATTACCCACCTCGCAGGACCTCTTCCCCTACCTTCTCAGATGTTTGGAAACATGCAATTGCTCCCCCTGCCTTCCACCTTACTAGAAAAACCCACCAGGTACTCCTCAATGTTTGCCAACTACAGACCTATCTCCCAGATACCATTGCCAGCCAAGGTCTTGGATAAAATCATCAGACACCTCACTGAATAACTCCGCAACAACACTCGGTCTGGTTTCAGAACCAACCACAGCACAAAATCTGTCCTAATCACCACCCCAGAAGACATCCGCATGACTCTGGACAGAGAAGACAAAGCGGCCCTTATCCTCCTGAACCTCTCTGCAGCTTTTGACATGGTGTCCCACCTTCTCCTCAACTAACACCATATGACATTAGAATTCAGGGACTCACACTGAAGGATCTGCACCTTCCTGACTGAAAGGACCCAGTCAGTCAATCTGCACTATACACCTCACACTCGTGATCTCATCTGCAGGATCTCGCAGGATCTTCCCTGCATGACACTCTTCAACGCATACATGATCCCTTTAGCCAGCATCACTCTCTCACAACATCGAGGTCCTCTCCTTCACCGACAAACTCCTTCTCTCCTTCATAGACAAGGTGGCAAGTATCTAGATCAAGTTAAATGTCTCCATGAATGAAACTGTCGACTGGATGAAGCCTTTTCTAAAGCTGAACATTGACTACACCGAAATCATGATCTTTGGGAAGTGTTCTTCTCCGTGGGACTCTACCTGGTGGCCAACAGAGCTAGGACCAACACCCACCACCCACACCAACATCCTCGGGATTGGCATTGACAGAAAACTTGACATGACCGCTCAAGTCAAACTGAAGATGCAGAGGAGGATTTTTAAATGGCTCCCAACCCAATCAGCACCCAGAAAACCGTAAAGCAAGCCCTCGTCACATGCAAGCTGGACTACGGGAAAATCTTTCTGTACCAGATCAACAACAAAATACAACAGAAGGCTGCAGACCATTCAGGACTTAATGGCCAGAGTTACTCACATTAGACCACACCTTAAGGAGTTCTGCTGGCACCCAATACACGAACGAGCACAATTCAAACTCCTCACCCACACTTCCAAGGCACAACATAACACTGCCCAACATGCCACAACAATTGCATCTGCTTTCACAAACCTTCCAGACACATCCACTCATCAGGACTCCAACTTGCACACATACGGAAAACCAAATCTGGCAGTTGATCCTTCTCTTCTATTGCTCTAAAAGAATGGAATGACTTGTCGCTAAACTTAAGAGACTCCTCCCCACTTCTTGAAGTCCGCAAGAAGCTGAACACCTGGCTTTTTGAGGAGTACCACCAGGTTCTATATTTGGTTAGACTCACACCTGTTCAACGCCAGGATAACCTCATGGTTGATACTGCACTCTACAAATATTCCTAACATAACATAATAGGGACAGGAGTTCAGGGTACCCGACTCTCCTGCGCCAATTAGGGGCCACCACAATAAGCTGCGCTAGGTCCCACCTGAATTTCTTCAGGAACCACAGGATCAAAAACAGTGTAAAAAGATGAGCAATGAGTGTACTTTGAGCTAGTTCATACATTCATATTTCATATATTTACCGAGGGCACAACCCCTCTGGACGAAGATAGCTCTGGTTGCAGACACCACTTATTATCCGCAAGATAATGCCTGCAGAGTTTGCCTGACCTGATGTTGAGAGATCCAAGTAGGTGTTTCACCATGAGGGAAACCCTATGATGTGTCAGCCATCCCCAAAACCTCAAAGTCTGACAGAGGGCAAAAGACTCCACTCTGCCATGCTTGTTTCAATACTATGTGACAGTCATGCGGTCCATTAGCACTTGGATCAACTTGTCCATGATGAAGCTCGAGAAGATTTATATGGTGGTGATGCTCCACCTATGATATAAAAGTCCTCATATCACCATTTCACTCGGGTAACCTCCTCAGCCAAGAGACAAAGTATCTGTCACTGTAAGCTCTAGCGGGAGCCAGAAAAATGGATTGCCACACATCAGATTGGCATCCACTATCCACTATTGAAGGTCCTGAGGTGTCTCGATGGACATGCAAATTTTGAAAGGCATCCCTCTAGAGTTGGACCCACTACAGCCATGGTTCCCAAAAAAAGGCTTGTACATGCCTAGAGATGTGAGGCACCAGCAGGATGAAGAATGCCAAGAGCCCCGCCAGCCTTACGATCATCTAGGTCGGAACATAAGCTCTTGCACAAAACATCAGCCTGAATGACTTGATGCGTGGATGGGGAGGCTTTCAGTTGGGGCCAGGTAACCTCTACATTGGTTGAATATGAGATTTGGGCTTGCTGAAAGAGAACCACAGGGGGCAGCAATGAACAGTTGCAGGAGGCCTGAAATCAGATATAGCAAGCTCACTCTCCGCAGCCATCAAGGTACAGGAATAGGTATATCTCTGATCTGTGAAGATGCGCTCCAACCAGCAACATTAGCTTCTTAAAGTCCAGAGATGCTGCCGCAATAAAATATGTAATTCCTGTCAGACTATAGAGCCAGTACATGAAAGCAAGTTTCCTGCAGGTTCATGGACGCCATCCAGTTTTCAACATCAAAGGTCTACAGAGCATGAGCTAGTATCATTTTGAACTTCACCCTCCAGGAAAGAGCAATAGAGTCAGAGGCCAGGAATTAACCTTTGTCTCATGTCATTTTTGTGGATCAAAAAGTACAGAGAGTAACAACCCAGTACTGTCTGCACCTCTGGTACCAGTTCAATCACCCCTTTGGCAAGCAAAATCAGATACTCCTTTTAACAAAATAGAGGAGTGATCCACTGATGTCTGAGAATAAACTGGGAGAACGTGAGGAGGTAAGCCAGAAATGGAAGGGCATAACCAACTTGAATGATTTGAAGGAACCACTAGTAGGATGTGATGGAGTATCAATAAGGCACATTTTAACATTAGGTTGGAAAACAAGGTAAAAATGTTTAGCATTTGTGCCTGGCAAAGAGGAGTAGGAGGTGTGTTGCTCTGTTGTTGGCCTCATCAACCTCCCCTGACTCAAACACAAAGAACAAACTGTGTGGTTTACTATACAGACTGAAATGGCTATAGCTGGTGATATGCAAGACCCCCAAGTATCCTCTGACCATCCTGTATTGCTGATGGACCTCGCGCACAGGGGAAAGCAACCCAAGTGAGAAGGCTATAGCTTTGCTACCTTTACATTTCTAGCAGGCAGACTCAGCCTTCTCTACATAAAACAGACTCTTCGAACAGCATCTGCATTAAGAAAGCCTCTACATCCCCTGATAATCCAGTCAAATACATTCAGACATGACATCTGTGGATGAGGCTGGTGCTCGCAGCATGGGCAGCGGAATCCTTAGTATCCGGTCCAGAATATAAACATACTTTTCAGCATCTTAAACACCATTTACTATCCAAGTGAAGGCACTGTCTATATTCTCTGGCAAGGCAAACAATGATCCACATGCCATGTGACAGAGGGTGAGTGCAATGACTCAGAAAAATATCAGCATTCAGGAAGCGTATTGTTAAACTGGCACACATAAAATATTTTCTTGCCCACAGAGTCAATTCTTTTTGACTCTACGTTTCCTAGAGAACAGTTAAAATTTACAATGCTCATGGAGGTCTGCGTTACAAGGCTCTCTATAATTAGATTGTGCGTCAAAAATTTGGGATCAACTGGTGCTGTCCTGTGATGCCTTCAATAGCACAGCTGAGAGCCAAGGCTGAAAATAGCTTAGACCCACAGCTGAGCCATGTCAATCAAGACACTTTTGTTACAAGGCAACAAGGGCTTACAGGTCAACGGCCCAGGTCACAAAATATCTACTAGGGTTGCCTTATCTGTTCCACTGTGAAAAGACTATTCCAAGCCTTTCAGACTACAACCACAAAGGAGACACTTTCCTTCATAAGTGCCTTAAAAGTGGACTCCAGAGAGGTGTCGGACCCATTGGCATTTTGAAAATCCAAATAAAGACCAGCACCTGCCTAATGTGGTTGAAGAAAATTATCCGCCACCTGATCATCATATAGAATAATTGTTGCCCTCAACGGGCCTAAGTTCGACACCAAAATGTCCTTGATCCTCTGTAGTGCTGTTTGAGAGGCTGGGGAACTGCACAAGCGGTCTAGTTGTCCCCAGAAGTCTCTTGGTAAACAAGCAACTGAACACTGGACGGGCTCTAGCTGAAGAGGGTTTAAAAACAGAGACAAGAGTCGGTGATAAACCAGGAGTAATTGGAATCGTAGCCAGCACTGAACGAGAAGCATTATGCAGAGCCTGAACTGCAACACAGGAGTGAAGGTATGACCTAACAGTTAGTGGAGTGAGCTGATTTCAACTGGGGTCAGTCAGCACCTGGGAAGTGCTCTGCAACAGAAGTCTGACTGAAATGAACTTAAATACTTGCAGCATGGCCTCCTTGGAGGTAGTATGGCCTGGATGATGGGCAGGAGGAAACAAAACCGGCCACATCTTTTCCAAAGTTGAGTTGATTCGGAATGGAGTCAAACAACGAGGTTAGAATCTGGCAACTGCAAAATCTATCACTGAATTTGCAGTGTATTACCATTAAGAAGCTTCGGTCGCGCTTCTTGCGTTTCTTCCTTGGCTTGACTCATCCTTGGATTTGTCTTTTGACTTTTCCTTAGACCAAGTGTAAGAGGGTGATTTAGAGTCAGACTCAACTTATTTCTTGTGTTCCATAACACACAGTTTGGCATCTCTAGGTCAGATGGCCTTTGGGTGCATCAAAGAACATGTCACACAACTTGAAATCATGTTCAGTCCGGAGGACCCATAAGCAGATATTGTTTTGGTCTGTTACTGACATCGGTTTTATACATAAGTAGCATGGCTTGACATAATTTGTCTTTAGAGACATCCTTGCACATTGCCAAAGTTTATAGACGAATTTGAGAATTCAGTGAAAACCAAAATTGTTAGGAGGAGAGCTCCAAAACAGGGTCTTTGGACACAAACTGTCATGATCACGCAGGGGTGGCCCTTATATGCAGCTGTGCCATCATGTCCAGGAGGCAAGAGTTGCAAAGGAGGTTGATGAAGTCACCTATCAGCATGCAAGAGCTATTGCAAAAGTTGCCAAATCCAGTTGGGTGCCTAAGACGACTAAGGAATTTGCAAATAGAAATATACATCAGAATTAAACTTTTTGATAACTCTTTTTAACAGAAAGGTAACACGGTCCTGAGATGCCTGAAACTAAACAGAAATCCAAATTTAACTAAGCAAAAAAAGGTGCCACTGAGCTTATAGAAAATGATTGACCAACACTGATTATGCACACATTTAAAGGTTCATCAATACTTTAAAAATACCTTAAAACAGTTGAAATTATTTTCTTTTGAATATGGACGTGATTTGAGCACATCAATGATGCACACAGACACCTAAAATTTTATTAAACATAAAGAGTTAGAAAGTTAAACCGCAAGCGGAGCTGGACTAAGCTGGGAGGCAGGGGACACAATTCAGTGGCAATGAACAATGTCTTACTCCAGATGGGTCAAAAATACATTGTTTTTATGAACATCAATTCCAGCAATCATGTTTAATAATGTACATGCACGAAAGGCAAGTCTAGGTCTAGCAGTTCTTTCCAAGAATGGCTTAAGGCACCTAAAGGATAAAACATGAGGTAAAGCAAAACACCTCTTGATTTGCAGAGAAATATACTTTTCACCCTACTGATTTAAAACTTAAGCAGATAATTGGAAACAGGCAAACAAAAAGTACATTCTTTGGTAAACTTTACAGAAAATGATAGAATTGAAAAAACAAATACCAACCCGTTGCTTGCTTGAGAGCTGCTTTTGTTCTCAGAAGTGAGCTGGGAAAGCACATAGTGAGGTGCTTTGGCGCTGTCTGCATCAAACACATCCATGTTGGATTCTTCACAGTCATGCCGTTTGATTCCTGGCCTCTCCTTGGTATTACGTTTGCGGGACTTACGGGGCACCTCTGTATTATCATTGTAAGAATGGGTGCTCATGTTGCTGAAGTTGGCAGTGGAGTCATCCATCCACATGGTGCTGCTCGGTTCAGACTCCACCACACCCCCATCATCTTGACATGACATCAGACTATTATCCAGCAAGTCCTCGGGTGGTGGTGAGATACTCAGGACCCTCCATCTCATAGGTGCCGCCTGTTGCTGCTGAATTGCTTTACTGGTTAACTGCTTTTCACTTACCCCTCTGTTACTTACCCCAATGGTCAAGGAGCAACTCTCCAATTTCATAGCTTTGCTGTCCGTGACTGAGGTAGAGTTAATGGTAGGGCTGGAAGTGGTGGTAAAGGAGCTGCGAGCACCGCCCATGGAAGAAGAGGAAGATGAAGCATCTGCGGTGTACAATTCAAAAGTAAATACACAGATTTTCACATGCTTGGGCTAGCAGTCCCATTGTAATTAGGCTTTAGTTCTTTTTTTTGGTTTGGTTTTGGTATTCCCAAATGAGGCATGTGTAGATATTGGTACATTTTTTCAAAAGAAATGCTGCAAGCAATACAAATGAACTGCATATTGTTACAGGGTTTTCTCAATAAGCCCCTGAGTGAGATTCAACTTTCTGTAGCAATCAAAACCAAATATATGTTTATCAAGCTAGGTCTTTTTAATTTTTATAGTGGCTGAAGGAAACCAACAACAGCCTTTATGGACATATTGTATTATACAATTAATCCTTAGATGCAATATGTATGCTTGTAGCCAAATTTCAATGCCAATTGAAACAATTCTCATTAATATTTGATTTGAAAAAGTGGGACTGCGCTTAGCCACAAAATAATTAAAATAAATGTCTAACCTATGAAGCAGAGAACTACAGGTCATTATTAATGCAGACACTCCCTGCTTCAGAGGCAATTCCTGGAATACAAATACGAGAAAATGCATGAGAAACAGCTGCTGATTAACAGTTCTTTAAAAAAAAATTATAAATATTTTAACAACAAGAAACGGAATAGTGAGTAAAAAGGAACTGATACGAGACGCAGCATGAATTTTCACTCAGAAGTTACAGTCCAAAATTCTATATTATATCTCAGTCAAATAACTAGACTGCAGAGTCTAGTAATAGGCAGGATCAGATCTTACAAACTGTTTTACTGAAATATCTAAGAGGATTTTATGTTTACTATAAACATTAAGGACACTTTGATCTAATACTTGCAAATCACAAAAATAACATTTTACTACACGGATTTAAGGAAACTGCTCATCAAAAAACACCCTACAATGGGATGAATACAGAAATAACATGTTATCATGGAACTTGAACTGGGTACACTTGCATGAACTGAGGTAACATTTTAACTAGTTTAAAAGAAGCATTCCCATACCCCCACTGACCAGATAAGCCCCTTAGCAATAGGCCATTCTCGGCTTGCAGATTTTTACTCGAGAAGGCCTATTATGTTTGAATACGCTTTCTTCTTTGGTTGCAGAAAGCTTACTTTCTATGCAGTGCCCCTTCAATAAAGTTCTCAGAGCTCTACACAAGTGAAGGTGGAACATTTTACCCAACGAGGAAAGTAGTCGGTTTAGGTCAATTCACCAAAATGAGTGTGGTAAAAGCTGTAACATCTCAGACGTTTTGAATCCTGATGACATCGCAGGACTGAGTCCTCCTACATAACCAAAAGCCATCTCAAGTGAGTGGTTAATGGAGGGTGAAGGAGTACGAAAATAAACATGGTTCTCACAGCCACCTTAAATTTCAACTCGTGCCACCGCCTGAGACCACGGATAGCAAGACACTGTCAGGTTACCAAAGGATATACCAGGTATACCTGCTCCTATTCATAATCAGCATTAAGATATAACCGAAGCTCTGCCTAGCAGAGCTATGTTGTGGTTGAAATGTAATTTTCATAATTAAATTGGTGTAAGGTTCACTTACATAATCTTTTCATGCCCACAATTTAGACTGTACATATAGAATTAACCTTCACCTGACTATTCTCAGCAACAGCAGCTGGAATATTGCCACGGATAACTCAAGCAGACCAGCAGTTCCTTTTTAAGAAAGGGGAGGCAGTGACCCTGCTAGCTCCACCGGTTACGGAGTCAACCACTAGCCAAACTAGGTAAACATATTTAGACCCATTGATGAAGAATTGTACACATTGCTTGGAGTTGTAAACATAATTTGGTCAACTTTTAGTAATTCTTAGCCCCTTATTGCAGCTCGTGAAAGTAAAAATCACACACTTTAGCCCACAATTGAAAGTCCCCTCTATACACTACAACACCTTAACGGGAGGCATTCACTTAAGATTTTGCAAATGTTTCTCTAAAGGCGATATTTACTGGTTTTCAGGTGCAAGCCACAAAGAAGAAAAACAAACTATACTAACAAAACATCCAGCAAAGTAACTTGTAATTTTTCAAGTCATTAGATTATTTTCCTACCAACATGTTTATGGTCTGGTTTGACAAGACTGCTGTCGCCAGACAATTATGTGATTATCACTATAGAGGAACCTTGGCTCTGCCCACAAGTTGGGACCCAAGGAACATATGTTTTGATTGGGGATAAGTTTTGTGCTTCCACAAAAAACAAAAAACGCGTGCCCTCAAGCAGATGTGATCATTTTGCTTATTTATCCAGCTACATATGTTTGAATTTTATCCCCTCCGCTCACAGATGCCACTGGAATGCTATTCAAGTGTCTTAGATAACTAGACAATTTATATTGTTTTTATCTAGCATCAGCATCGATTGGAGAGGGCAGTCTTTAACCTACGTGGATTTTTAGGTCTGGCTTGACAGTGCAACTGTCACCTGACCTTTTAACCTACCCCAATATTATTCTACAGGTCTTTGCTACCACCGAAACATACATATCTATTCCTATTTTATTGACTTGTAATGCTTCACATTACCATGCACCATTTATTTAAAACCGGGCCTACTGGCATTGCCAATGCTCTTCAGCAAGAGTGTTACCTAGAAAGTTACACTACTGGTAGGGTCTTCCCTATCTTCAATTGATGGGAGCAATGCGCCACCTTTCGGCAAGTCGGTAAATTCTCTTTTAGCTGCTGAAACAGTTATGAACAGTAACAGGATATATAGGTGGATTCAGAGACCAAAGTTACCGTAAGCATAACTATCTCGTTCCAATGTCCAGCTCTTTGCTATTTCCAAATACTAAACAAGGTTATCAAGACAGCTTAGTTTTGAAAGACTCTGACATTACCTCAAAGAAAAATGCAAAAGAATGAGAGTATCACGAAAAGGAAGACACAGAACCCCAAAGACATGTTGTTTGTGTTTACAAGCTGTACAGGGTAAGGCCTACTGGGCCTGATGGTCTAGACTCCAAAGGTGGAAAGAGTTTAACATGAATCCACGTGGACAGACATCTGAGCTAAGCATCTTGTAAATGTTATGGAATTTACAGTGTGTGCGGCTTAATGCTCATCCCTTTCCAGGGCCCAGCATATGATACATGTTTAGCGGTTAGATCTGTGTGTTGTGGAGCTATAACTAGGCACTAACCGGACCTAAAGGAATAGAGACGGAGTAGAGCGAATCCCTCTGGAATAAGACGTTCAAGTTTGAATCGTGATGGGAGGAGTGGCCTACATTGGACCCCTGCTTGAGACACGAATTCTGGGGAGAAAAAGCAAAGTTCATCTTGTTGCTTAGTCCGTAAAACTGGGAATAACAAATTGCCTACCTTCGGTAACACTAGTTCTGGTGGATACTCTATCGGTAGTGTCTTCACTAAAAGGCATGCTACCAAAGGTAAGTAATTTGCTCTTCTGATGGATACCTCCCTCCTAAAATGAAGGGTCAGATAACTGAACTTATACCGGTCCATCTCTTTGGGCTTGATTGAGACAATGCCTGGGGGAGGGGTAAGCAAAAACATATCACTATCTGGCAGATGTCCAATACTGGAACTACTCTCAGCGTTTCAGTGACACCTTTTGATCTGATGGAATAAGTTTAATGGCCCTAGGGAGAATCCTTTTAAGGCTGCAGCATTTTTATATACTCAGGATGATTCATCTGGTAAAGGTCCACTTACAGACTGCCCTCCACTTAGCAGTGTCAGAGCCAATAAACTGCCGAACAACTATGTAGTGCGCCTTCGAGCACTAGTTATCGAGGCTACAAGCTCTCCAGTTTGTCTAGAAAGCATATGGTGAGTGGAGGTTGCACTTCACCGCTGCAGCTCACTGAAATGGCAAGTAGAAGTAACTGCAGTGAGGAATATGGTCTTGATGTTAATAAATCATAGTGAGCAACTGTGCATAGGCTCGAAGGGTGTGGCCATCAATGACCTAAGGACGAAATTAAAATCCAATTATTGCACAGAAATAGGAAGTATGAGGAAACTTATGTGAGCCCTTTAAAAAGTGCATCACAAAAGGGCCAACAAATAACTGTTAATAGTGCCCATGACAATGGGACAGAAAACATCAGCCAGCTTTACCTGGATATGGTCATCTTGATGGTCTCTGCATCAAGCCACAAAATACACTTACTAGATGTGGTAGATGGGCACCCAGCATTGAGAAAGACATCCGCCACTTCTGGGGCCAGCTGGAACCTGCTCAGTTGGTGGCATACAATCTCCATGTGTAGGAGTAGATTGTGAGGATTCAGGTGAAGGGCCCTGCAGTTTTGCTGATAAAGAAAATACTCCATGAGAGGCAGAAGGATTTTAGGGGGAGTGGGGTAGGGGGGGTGGGGGGGGGGGCAGTTGGTTAGGCTCAGGAGATCAGCGCATTACAATCTCCAAGGCTTTACTGGGGCTATCAGAATGATTTTAGCCCTGCCTATTTGGACCTTCAGAACTTGAGATAGGGCAGGAATGAATGCATGCAGGAGACCAGAGTCCCACTTCAGGACGATTGCATCAATCAGGGGTCCTCTTGGCATATGCGACACAGCAAGTAGTCATGAAAATGTTTGCTCTCGTGGCACCAAAAAGATATAGTTAGGGTACGTCTCACTCGACGAAGAATCAGTTTGTGGTCCACTGGATAGTGTATGCTGAGCCCGTTCACCCTGGAATTAATAAATGCACCAAACGGTTAACCATCAGACAGGTCCCCTGGGAGTCCAACTATTTCTAGTCGCAGCACCTCGTGGCATCGGATCTGTGACCCCACACCTCCCTGCTTATTTCAGTAAAAAATGTGTTCAAATTGTTAATCTGATGTATGGAAGAAAGGCTGCCAGAACCAAAAGAATGACATGAAACTCCAGCAGGATATTGGTGTTCTGGTCAGCCAGGGATCAAACATCCTTGATCCGCACCTATCCTGGATGAATGCCCCAAAGCAGAGACAATCTGACAATCGGCATTGCAGGTCCGGAGTACCTCCTTCAAAATACAGATGTTCTCTGAGAAGCAGCCCCAGTGTTGAGTTCACTGCAGGGTCCACATGTGCAGTCAGGCCAGAGTAACCAGCAGTATGCATGAGGCCCAAAAAACTCAAAACACTTCACGCCGGAACCCAGAAGTGAGCCCGTAACCTTAGGATTATAACCATAGTGTCTTGGACTCATTGAAGGGGCAAAAAAGCTTTACATGCAACTGTGTCCAGGATGGCCCCTAAGAAAGGGATCCTCTGTTTAGACTGCAGGCAGGACTGCGACTCACTGATAGAAAACTCCAGGGGTCACAGAAGGGTGATGGCGAACAGCAAGTGTTCCACGGACAACATAGGTGAGCCAGCCTTCGACAGCCAGTCACCAGTTTACAGAAACACATGTATGCCCAACCTGAAAAGTTGGGCAGTAATGAATATGCTACTTACCAGTATGCATCTGTTCTTGGCATGTAGGGCTGCTGACATTCATATCTGTGCATAGATCGCCGCCTAGTGTTGGGTCCGGATGTTTGCACGTTGTTGTCCTGGAAGAGTCTTCGAAGTATCCTTGGATAGGTGACTCCTCCCCTGGACTACAGTGCGCATGGGCATCCTCTCCATCCTCAGATTGTTTTTCGCCATTGTGGCAGTGATGGAGTAGATACAGAAAGTGATGACCATGCTTGCAGTAATTCTGAGAGCTGCAGCTGCGACAGGCGCCGGGGAGGAGGGAGGGCGATATGAATGTCAGCAGCCCTACATGCCAAGAACAGATGCATACTGGTAAGTAGCATATTCAGTTCGAGGCATGTGGGCTGCTGAATTCATATCTGTGCATAGAATACATAGCAGTACCCTCTATTGGCGGCGGCTACCCGTGCCAGCTGCAGCGGTCTGAAAAAGTGTTTTGAGAACAGCCTGTCCTACAGCTGCCTGCTGTTTTGACTGCACATCTACGCAATAGTGTTTTGTAAATGTGTGTGTAGTGGACCATGTGGCTGCTCTGCATATATCATGCAGGGGAATATTTCCTAGGAAGGCCATGGAAGCCCCCAACTTACGTGTTGAGTGGGCTCGTGGTGGAATAGTTAATGTGCGTTTTGCTTTTTGATAACAGATTTGAATACACTTAACTATCCATCTGGCTATCCCTGCTTTGGAGATGGCGTTACCTTTGTGGTGTGGGGCAAAGGCAACGAACAGTTGTTTTGTCTTCCTGAAGGGTTTAGTCCTATCGATGTAGTACATGAGGGCCCTCCGTACATCTAGTGTGTGTAGTGCCCTTTCTGCAACAGTTTGTGGGTTTTGGAAGAAAACTGGCAGTTCAATAGTTTGATTCATGTGGAACTGCGATATTACTTTGGGCATGAATTTGGGGTTGGTACGTAGTACGACCCTGTTGGTGTGAACCTGTATAAATGGCTCTTGAACGGTTAGTGCCTGGAGTTCACTAACTCTTCTTAGGGAAGTGATCGCTACAAGGAAGGCCACTTTCCAGGTAAGGAATTGAATCTCGCATGAGTGTAGAGGTTCAAAGGGTGGACCCATCAGGCGTGTGAGGACCAAGTTGAGGTTCCACATTGGAGCCGGTGGGTGGCTTGGTGGAATGACTCGTTTGAGTCCTTCCAAGAATGCTTTGATGGCAGGCACTCTGAATAGAGAGAGGTGCTGCCTGGTTTGCAGATAGGCTGAGATTGCGGTCAAATGGACACGTATAGAGGTATACGCCAGATTGCATCGATATAGGTGTAAGAGATAACAGATGATGTTTTGGATGGATGCGTCCAGCGGGTTGATGTCATTATTACCGCAATAAATGACGAACCTTTTCCATTTGGCTGCATAGCAAGCTCTGGTAGTGGGTCTCCTGGCCTCCTTGATGATGTCCATACAGTCAGGTGGCAGGTTGAGATAGCAAAACTCTAGGACTTCAGGAGCCAGATCGCCAGATTCAGCTGTTGCGGATCTGGGTGCTGAACCTCTCCATGGTTCTGCGTCAAATGCGCGGGTTTGATCCGCAGCCTTTGATGTGGCACCACGGAAAGTTCGAGGAAGGTGGTGTACCACGGCTGGTGTGCCCACGTGGGAGCAACTAGGACGAGTGTCAGGGAGTGTTGTCGGAGTTTGCGGGCCACTAGCGGTATCAATGGCGCTGGGGGAAAAGCGTATGCAAATCTGCCGGACCAGTTCATCCATATCGCATTGCCCTGCGACTGCGGATGTGGGAATCTGGCGGCGAAGCTTTGGCATTTTGCGTTTTCGCTTGTCGCGAATAGGTCTATCTCCGGATGACCCCACTGCTGGAAGTACGGTTGGAGTACTGATGGGTGTAACTCCCACTCGTGCATCTGGTGGCTGTGTCTGCTGAGCAGATCCGCCATCTGGTTGTCCTTGCCAGGGAGGTGTTCCGCCATGAGGAACATGTTCCTTTGAATGGCCCACTTCCACATGCTCTGAGCCAGATGAGACAACTGTGGAGAGTGTGTTCCTCCCTGTTTCTGTATGTAGTACATTGCGGTCATGTTGTCCGTCCGGATCAACACGACCTTGTTGCATAGATGTACTTTGAATGCCTTCATGGCTAGGAAGATTGCCATCAATTCCAGAAGGTTGATGTGCAATTTCTTTTGTTGTGTTGTCCATAGTCCTTGCACTGTGTAGTGGAGTACATGAGCTCCCCATCCCTGGAGAGACGCGTCCGCTGTCAGTACTATCTGTGGGACAGGCTCTTGGAATGGTCGGCCCTTGCAAAGGTTTTGTGGATTCCACCAATGCAGAGAGTTGTATGCCCGACCGCTCACCAACACTAGGTCCTTTAACTGTCCTTGAGCCTGATTCCACTGACGTGCTAGGCACTCCTGAAGTGGGCGCATATGTAATCTCGCGTGCGGGACTATGAAGATGCAGGAGGCCATCATGCCTATCAACTGCATAAACACTCGCGCTGGAAGTGAGTGATTGGGTTTGAATTTGGAGATCAGCAGTTGTATGCTGTTGATCCTCACTAAATGTGGCTGAGCTGTGGCCGCCAGAGTGTCTATAGTCGCACCTAGGTACGGTTGTACGTGTGCGGGCTGGAGATGGGACTTTGGATAATTTAGTGAGAATCCCAGACTGTGAAGAAGGTGAATGGTGCGGGACATGTGGCTTGCACATTGCTGGGCTGACTTCGCTTGAACGAGCCAGTCGTCTAGGTAGGGGTAGACGTGTATATGCTGCCTCCGTAGATGTGCTGCCACCGTAGCTAGGCACTTCGTGAAAACCCTGGGCGCTGTTGTCACGCCGAAGGGAAGGACTTTGAACTGATAGTGCTGCCCCTGAACAGTGAACCTGAGGTATTTTTTGTGTGAGGGGTGGATGGGTATGTGAAAGTACGCATCCTTGAGGTCCAGTGTGGCTAGGAAGTCTCCCTGCTTGAGAAGCGGAAGGACTTGCTGTAGAGTGAGCATGTGAAAGTGCTCTGAAAGAATGTACTGGTTCAGGGGTCTCAGGTCTAATATAGGTCTGAGCGACCCGTCCTTTTTTGGAATTAAGAAGTAGAGGGAGTACACTCCCGTACCCTGCTCGTGGATGGGTACGACCTCTATAGCGCCTTTTAGAAGCATACTTTGCACTTCTTGCTGTAAGAGCGTTAAGTGCTCTGAGGACATAGGACGGCTTCTTGGTGGTATTGTGGGTGGAGTGGAGGTTAACTCCAGACAGTAACCGTATTTTACAATATCTTTGACCCACCTGTCCGTGGTGATGGAATTCCACGTGGACAGGAACCTTTGTAGCCTTCCCCCGACAGGTGTTATGTGGTCGGGAGGAAGGGAGAGGGCGTCACTGCTTGTTCTTGGGGGAGGACCTGGTGTTGCCGTAGCCGCGTCCTCTGCCCTTTGTGCTGGAGCCACGATATCCACCTCGGGTGTTTTTATCATAGGTGGTCTGTGTATTGCCTTTGTTATATGTTTGTTGTGACCCCTGTCCTCTACCTGCTCCCTTGTTTCCGGGGCGACGAAAGGAGCCGCTCCGAAAGGACTGAGTTTGTAGGGCGCCCATAGACTTTGCAGTGTCCGTGTCCTTTTTTATCTTTTCAAGGGTGGTGTCAACCTCTGGCCCGAATAAATAGTCGGGGTTGACGGGCTGGTTCAGTATATTGTTTTGTACCTCAGGCTTGAATCCTGAGATCCGTAGCCAGGCATGTCGTCGCAACATGACGCTTGTGTTTATGGCTCTGGCAGCCGTGTCTGCAGCATCTAGTGCGCATTTGATGGAAGCGTTCGTTAGTAGCTGCCCTTCTCTGATGAGCATTTCTGCGCCTTCCTTGAACTGGTCAGGGAGATGTTGGAATATTTGCTCCAGTGTGTCATAGTGCGCTCTATCATAGCGAGCAAGGAGCGCTTGAGTGTTGGCTATGCGCCATATGTTGGCAGCTTGGGCGGCAACTCGCTTGCCAGAGGTTTCTAACACCTTGGACTCTTTGTCCGGGGGAGGAGCGTCACCTGTTGTTTGCGAGTGTGCCCTCTTGCGTGCATTCGCTACGACGATGGAGTCGAGTGGTAATTGTCCTCTGATGTAAGTAGGGTCCCCAGGTGCTGATCTGTATTTTTTATCAATCCTGGGGTTTATCACTCGTGCCCTGGTGGGTTCTTTGAAAATGTCCTTGGCTGGTTTGAGGACCCCCTTCAACATTGGCAGAGTCTTTACATGTCTTTCTGAGGATGCAAAGGTGTCCATTAGAAAGTCATCTTCGATGGTATCAGAGTGAAGCTGTACCCCATGGTTATTTGCAGCACGTTCGATAAGAGCGCTGAACGCCGCAGTATCCTCCGTAGGAGATGTTTTTGCCCCATAGAGTTGTTGGTCCTGTGCATCGAGAGGTGCACTGGGGTCTGCTGGGTCGCCCCAAGTTTGATCAGGGTCCTGCTGGTCATCAGGGTCCGTGTCTACATGGTAGGGGACTTGGTCATCCATGTAGTCCTCCAATGCATCTGTATCGGAGCGTGTGGGGGAGAACCGGTGTGGATCCTGGTGGGATGAATGGAAGGGTTCATAAAGGAGAGGTTCCGATTCTGCAGGCAACTTCCTTTTTAGTGGGATCCTGAAAGGGTCCAATGGCGGCTCCGAAGTTATCCCTCGGTCGTGGAGAATCATCCTGCCAGTGTCGGCGTCGATGATACGTGCCGGAGACGTCTCAGCAGGTGTGACCGTAGGTTGGGTGACCCGTGTCCTGAGTTGGAACATTTTTGGGATTGTTGACGGAGGCAAGCCGAAGGTAATGTTGGCCGGCACCGAAGAGGCTGCTGGAGCTCCGATCGAACCGGAACCCGACGTGTCCTGGAGGACAGCTGTGGTTTTGCTGCCTTGCGCCACACCAGGTCGTACTTGGGGCGCCTTCGAGGCTTTGGCACCGGCCAGGCTCGTAGAGGCGGCCGTGGATTTTTTCGGCGCCGGCGGTTCATCGAGTCGAGGTGCAGAGATCACCGTCGAAGTCTTCGATACCTGAGGCTTAGGTGTCGTCGAGGGAGCGATGCGAGACACAGCAGGCGGTACAGCCCTTGATGTCGTTGGTGCCGGTAGCCGGGCAGGTTTGTCGGTGCCGATGGCTTTTTTCCGTTTGTCGACTCCAACGCCGCCCGCTTCAAGTTCGGCACCGAAGTCCCTCTTGGTGCGGTCGGTGCCGACGCGGGGCGCTGGCGTCGAAGGCCTCGATCCGACCAGCGCCACTTTCAGTTTCGGTTTCGGTGGAACCGGAGCAGCTTTCGGTTTCGGTTTTGTGGTAGGGAAACCAGCCTGTTTATGTAGTAATGGCTGCCGCTGAACGTCCGAGGCCGGGCCCGAGGGCGGGGCCGAAGAACTGCGGGATGGGTCTCGGGTAAGGCCCGAAGGCGATCCCTCGACCGGAGCCATAGGCTGTGGCACTGGTGTTTGAACGGTTTGAACAGGTAGGCCTTGTTCATCATTGGAGCTACTTTCTTCGGCCCCTAAGGCCTCCTCGTCGTCTCCTACCTCGGTGTCGTCTTCACCTCTGTGGAAGAGTGACTCGTCTACCTCGTCCGATCCGGGTTCGTGTTCGGAAACGGGACTGGAGGGCAAGACTTCTAATTCCTCGACGTCTTCGGCCTCGTCGAAGATGTCTGTTGGGGCCGGTGCCGCGTGCTGCGCCTCAAGTCTCGCCGCTCGGCGATTCCGCAGAGTCTTCTTGGAACGGAACCGGGCACAGGCCATGCATGTCGATTCGTCGTGGTCCGGCGAAAGGCATTTGTTGCACACCGGATGGACGTCGATGTGTGGGTACTTCGCATTGCATACCGGACACCTTTTGAATGGCGTCCTCGATTCCATCGTCGAAGTAGTCGATGGACAGGTAAATGCGAAAAAAAAAAAGTCGGTGCTGAAAGTTAGTAAACTAACAGGATTGTATCGAAACCCGATCGATAAACAGTACCGACGCAAACTAAAGGCCTTTTGGCCTCGAAAAAATATTTTCCTAACTTGAGCTAAGATAGCACATCCGAACCCAATGGCGGAAAAAAACAATCTGAGGATGGAGAGGATGCCCATGCGCACTGTAGTCCAGGGGAGGAGTCACCTATCCAAGGATACTTCGAAGACTCTTCCAGGACAACAACGTGCAAACATCCGGACCCAACACTAGGCGGCGATCTATGCACACATATGAATTCAGCAGCCCACATGCCTCGAACCCTATGCTATCACCTTTATAAATACACAAGATTGTGGTGTGAGGTGAGGCTTAAGGGCAGGAGAGGGAACTGAAAGCATTCCAATCACACCACCAACTGAAGAAAGTGTCTGTGGGACAGCAGGACAGGTATATGGAGAGAAAAAAACACACACGCCTTGCAGGACACCATCCAGTCCTGTGAATCCAGGGCGGGAAGATCCACGGGGAAGAGTCAACATTTTGAACTTAACCTTTTGAAGGAAGATGTCTAAAAGCGGAAGGTCTAAATTTGGTCTGAGCGCGCCGTTCTTTCTGGGCACCACAAATTAGTGGGAGCTGTAGCCTCACTCTCCACCTACAGGAACCTTTATTTGAACCCTTTAGCTAAGAGATTGCATTTCTGTGCCAGAATGAAGGCAGATTTGAAAGGAAGGGCATAACCATGATGAATGATCGGGGATGCTGGGAAGTCACCTAAAAACTTCATTGCACACATCCAGGAATTACACCTGAATTTTTTTACTAGTGACAATGGCTTGACCCACACAATCAGTCATTTCAACGAAAACCTTTAAGACAAATTTAGCTGTGGCCCGTCTGTCTTTGATCGCCTGAGTGAAGGCATTTTTTAAATCATCCGGTATGGCCGTAAAGATCATCAATCCACACAGGAGAGTAAACGGGGATAATCTCAAGTGTGTCCTCTTTAACCAAAATCTTACCACCACAGATACTTGCTCAAAAGCCCAAAGTTCCGCTCAGTCATTTCACAGAAGGGAAACAATGGCACAAGGGTCATAAAAAGATATTTGTGCGGTTGTCTCTCCCACAACATATCGCAGCATGCTTCACCATCAGCAACCTCTCACACTGGGGTAGGAACAATGCCAGCCCAGCAGACCTGACCAACGTCAGCACTCGAGAGTCCTTATAAATCTTTTAACATGACAAATGCAGTGGTCCAGATCATGTTATAGGAATTAAAAATACCTGAATTACCTTCAATATTGTGTACGCTTGGTACTGATTAAAAGCATACAAAATGGTCCGCAGATGAAATGCAATGATTCATCTGACTATTTAGAATCCTTCGGTTACCATTATGTTTTGACATGTAGGTATGCCAAGAAAAGTCAAAGTAGTTAGTCAGGGTATTCTGACTCCCTAGCTACGCTATGCATTCATACCATGTGATAAAGGATCATTTTTTTCAACCAGTCAACTGTCTAATTGGACGTCAACATGGCTCATACTAAACTACAGGCTTTGTGGATCAATGTGGGGAAAGCCTCCTCTGTGGTCACACTTTAGTCAAGAGGAGTGCGTTGCTGCAGCACTTAGTAGCCCCCCCCCCCCACCTTTCACTGCCATATCATGGTGGTAGGATCTCATAAGTCATGTTCTACAAAGAATGAGTGTAGCATTCCAGAAGGTAGACAGAAAACAATAGACCAGCGAATCAAGCTGGCTGAGTTAGAGAGTCTTTTGTCGAATGCGTCAATGGACTCAGACTCTGTCCGCAGGCGCAGTACAGAACACATTAGGATTTACTTTGCTGGTGGAAAGCCTGTACCACCAAGTTCTCTAGAGTGGATGGTGCCTTGCTACCAGACAACTTACAGCCGAACATGGTTTAGACTAGGATGGCATTAACTTTTCTCACAAAGCCTCATTAACAGGTACCAAGGGTTGTGAAGTAGCACGCTCAGGCTATTAACAGATGTGCCTTAGTTTCTATGGTAAGCAACTGGAGATCCAAAAGGAAAATGCTACTTACCAGTATGCATCTGTTCTTGGCATGTAGAGCTGCAGATCCACACACTAGGCATAGATCGCCATCTAGCGTTGGGCCCGGATGTTTGCACTTGTTTTTGTCTTGGAAAAGTCTTTGGAAGTCACGAGATAGGTGACTTCTCCTTTGGATGATAGTGCGTATGGGCATCGGCTCCATCTTCAGATTGTTTTTCGCCAGCAGGGAAATGATGGAGTTTTGTGAGAAACAGATAAGATGCCCATGTATGCTGTATCTAAATAAGATAGTACTGGAACAGATAAAGGTAGCCAGGGAGGTGGGTGGGCGTGAGTGGATCTGCAGCTCTACATGCCAAGAACAGATGCATACTGGTAAGTAGCATTAGCCGTTCGAGGCATATGAGCTGCAGATCACACACTATGCATAGATTGTATTGCAGTACCCATCCCTAGCGGCGACCACCAGTATCTGTTGCAGTAGTTTGAAATAGTGTTTTAAGTACAGCCTGGCCCACACTAGCTTGCTGTTTAGATTGCACATCTACACAATAGTGCTTTGTGAATGTGTGCGGTGTAGACCATGTAGCTGCTTTGCAGATGTCATCTAGGGGAATGTTTCCTAAAAATGCCATTGAAGCCCCTATTTTTCATGTAGAGTGGGCTTTAGGAGGAACAGATAATGTACGTTTTGCTTTGTGTTACCAAATTTGTATGCATTTGACAATCCACCTTGCTATCCCAGACTTTGATATGGGGTTGCCTTTATGTGGTGGTGAGAATGACAAAATAAGTTGTTTGGTCTTGCGAAAATGTTTTGTTCTTTCAATATAATAAAGCAGTGCTCTTAACATCGAGTGTGAAGAGCTCTTTCTGCGACTGTCTGTGGTTGCGAGAAAAACACTGGCAGTTCTACAGACTGGTTGAGATGGAAGGGAGAAATAACTTTAGGAAGGAATTTTGGATTAGTTCTGAGAACCACTTTGTTATGATATAGTTGTAAAAATGGTTCTTGGATAGTGAGCGATTGTAGCTCACTAACTCTGCTAAGGGAAGTAATGGCCACTAGGAAAGCGACTTTCCATGTTAGAAATTGTAGCTTGCATTTGTGCAGAGGTTCGAATGGAGGGCCCATTAGTCTTGTGAGAACAATGTTCAAATTCCACACAGGTGATGGTGGAACCCTGGGAGGAATAATTCTTTTGAGGCCTTCCATAAACGCTTTGATGGCAGGTACTCTGAATAGTGACAGGTGTTGTCTATTTTGTAAAAGTGTAATCTAATAGATGTGTATGCTAAGTTACACCTGTGGAGATGCAGTAGATAACCTATGATGTGTTGAATAGACATCTAAAGGGTTGATGTTGTTGTGACAATATATCACAAATCTTTTACACTTGGCTGCATAGCAGGCTCTAATGGTGGGGCGTCTAGCCTCTCTGATAACATACATGCAGTCAGGGGGAAGGTTAAGGTAACCAAATTCTAGGACCTCGGGAGCCAGATCGCTAGGTTGAGCTGTGCTGGGTCCGGGTGTCTGAAGTCTCCACGGTTCTGGGTTAAGAGACGTAGAGAGAGGTGTAGTTTTGGTGCGGGACTACAGATCGTTCCAGTAATGTGGTGTACCACGGTTGTCTGGCCCATGTTGGAGCAACTAGGATGAGAGTCTGTGAATGTTGCTGCAGTTTGCGCACGACCAGTGGAATGAGTGGGAGAGGCGGAAAAGCGTGTGCAAATCTGCCTGTCCAATTCATCCATATCGCATTGCCTTTGGACAATGGGTGTGGGTATCTGGCAGCGAAGCTTGGGCATTTGGTGTTTTCGTGTGTGGCGAAGAGATCTATCTCTGGTTATCCCCACATGTGGAAAAACGGTTGAAGAACTTGTGGATGAAGTTCCCACTCGTGAATCTGTTGCGTTTGGCGACTTAACAGATCTGCTATATTGTTCTGGACTCCCGGGACATGTTGGGCTAGGAGAAAAATGTCCTGCGGAATAGCCCACCTCCATATGCTTTGCGTTAGTTGCGAAAGCTGTAGGGAGTGTGTCCTGCCTTGCTTCTGTATGTAGTACATGGCTGTCATGTTGTCGGTGCGGACTAGGACAGCCTTGCCTGATATGTGTTTTAGGAATGGCTTTAAGGCCAGGAATATGGCTAGTAATTCCAGGTGATTGATGTGGAGTATCTTTTGGCGAGGAGTCCACCTGCCCTGCATGGTGTGATGTAATAGATGAGCTCCCCAGCCAAAGAGCGATGCGTCCGCTGTTAGCACAATCTGTGGAACTGGCTCGATGAACGGTCGCCCTTTGGAAAGGTTCTTGGTGTTCCACCATTGCAGAGAGCAATTAGTGCGACCGTCCACAAACACCAGATCTGTCAGCTGACCCTGAGCCTGGTTCCACTGACGTGCTAAGCATTCCTGCAAAGGGTGCATCTGGAGTCTTGCGTGAGGTACTATAATTATGCAAGAGGCCATCATCCCTATGAGTTGCATGAACACCCGTGCTGGAAGAGAGTGTTGTGGCTGAAATTTTGTTATGAGGGCTTGTATGCTTGCTATCCTGGCTGGATTGGGATATGCAATTGCTTTTGAGGTGTCTATTGTGGCACCTAGGTACTGTTGTATGCGGGACAGTTGTAGGTGAGACTTTGCATGGTTTACTGTGAACCCCAAGTCGTGGAGTAGCTGGATTGTGGTGTGAGTGTGATTTACACACTGATTGTACGAGTTGGCTTTTATGAGCTAATCGTCCAAGTACGGAAAGACGTGAATGTAGTGTCTTCTTAGATGAGCTGCGACTACTGCCAGACACTTGGTGAATACACTGGGTGCTGTGGTGACTCCGAAAGGGAGTACCTTGAATTGGTAGTGTTGACCGTCCACTACAAACCTGAGATATTTCCTGTGAGAGGTTTGAATGGGACTATGAAAGAAGGCTTCCTTGAGATTAAAACGGCAAGGAAGTCGCCTTGTGAGAGAAGAGGAAGGACCTGTTGAAGTGTGACCATATGAAAATGGTCTGAGTGTATGTACAGGTTTAGGGGTCTGAGGTCTAGTATAAGTTTCAGAGAACCATCCTTCTTTGGAATGAGAAACTACAAGGAGTAAACTCCTGTGTTTTGCTGATGATGGGGAACTGGTTCTATTGCATGTTTTTGTAGGAGGGAGATTACCTCCTGCTTTATCAGCGATAAGTGTTCTGGTAACATTGGGCGCTGTCTGGGTGGCATGTTTGGGGTGGGTAGATGTGAGTTCTAGACAGTAACCTGACTGAACTATTTGTCTCACCTACCTGTCTGTGGTGATGTTGTTCCAGACAGGAAGGAACTGCAGCAATCTTCCCCCGACCGGAGTGGAATGGTCTGGGGAAGCGGAGGGAAGTCATTGGGTAGTGGTGGAGGCAGAGCGGGCATTGTTGGTCTTGCCTCTGCCCTTGTTAGTACTGCCTCTGAAGCCTCCTCTTTGGCAACCTCTGATGAATGTAGTTTGGGTGGGAGTTTTGTACGATGTAGATGGGTTGTCTGAGGAGTTGCCTCTGGAGGTGCCCCTGTAAGAGGAGCGACGAAAGGAACGTCTGGGAGCTTGTGATTGCAAAGCTCTCATTGATTTAGCCGTGTCAGTGTCTTTCTTCATCTTGTCTAGAGATGAATCCACGGTAGGTCCGAACAAGTGCTGCTGGTCAAATGGCTGACTAAGAATGGCAGTCTGGACTTCAGGTTTGAAACCTGAAATGCGTAGCCAAGCATGTCTACGCAGCAGGTCACTTGTGTTGATAGCTCGTGAGGCAGTCTGCTACGTCTAGAGCACAGCGGATGGAGGTGTTGGTAATAAGTTTACCCTCCTGTATTAGGTCGTTAGCCTTAGTGTTATATCTTTCTGGAAGATGCTATAGTAGAGTCTCTAGCTCGTCATAATGAGCCCTATCATACCTCGCTAACAAAGCTTGAGTGTTGGTGATACACCATATGTTAGCTGCCTGTGACGCTGTGCGCTTACCAGAGGCGTCTAAGAGTTTAGACTCTTTGTCGGGAGGTGGAGCATCTCCTGAGGTTTGAGAATTAGCCCTCTTTCTGGCATTGGATACTACCAAGGAGTCTAACGGTATGTGGCCCTTGATGAATGCTGGGTCTGCTGGGGCAGCTTTATATTTCTTTTCAATCCTGGGGTTAATAACTCTAGCCCTAACAGGATCTTTAAACACCTCTGGTGAGTGTTTAATTACCCCTTTCAACATGGGTAAGATGGAGGTGGACTTTTGTGAGATATCAAAAGTTTCCATTAAGAAATCTTCTTCCACGGGGTCTGTGTGTAAGTCGACCCCGTGGTATTGTGCAGCTCTGTGGACTAGCTGGTTGAAACCCATGGTATCCTCTGGAGGGGAAGATCTAGAGGGATAGATGTCGTCCTGTGGCACCTGAGCCCAAAGGTGAAGGTGTGACCGAAGCCTTTTTCGGTGGTGGGGGGAGGGGGGTCGACGTCTCTACTTACTACCTGCTGCCCACGAGTGATGTCCTCGATATCGGAGTCATCGGCTTCGGAGGAGTGGACGAGTCCTTCTTCGACCTGCACTTGCTCTGGAACATCGACACCCTTGTGGAATATGTCGTCGGGGATGGATGTCGACGAGCGAGCCATTGTTCGTCGAGCTCGACGATCTCGAATAGTCTTTTTGGAGCGGAAAGAGGCATAAGCTGGACAGTCTCTGGCCTCGTGCTACGGGGAGAGGCAGAGGTTACACACCTCATGCAGAACTGTGTGGGGGAACTTTGACCCACATTGAGGACACTTCTTGAATGAAGTCCTTTCTAGGAGCCAAAAGTCAAGGCTCGGGTAGGCCCAAAGGCCTTCATCGACGACCAGAATCGAGGACTTCGATGTTGAAGAGATGCGTGACGACTAGGGATTGCGATCGAAAACAATACCGGAGAAGGGTGAAGGATTGCGTGTCGAAAGTAGGATCGGGAACGGTACCGAACTGGAGCACGAGAAACACATCCGAGCCCGATGGCGGAAAAAGACTATCTGAAGATGAAGCCGATGCCCATGCGCACTATCATCCAAAGGAGGAGTCACCTATCTCGTGACTTCCAAAGACTTTTCTAAGACAAAAACAAGTGCAAACATCCGGGCCCAACACCAGATGGCGATCTATGCAGAGTGTGTGATCTGCAGCTCATATGCCTCAAACCTTATGTTACTATCTGGACTACTACTGTGAAGGAGGCACTCGGCCCCGGACCCTCCTTCCAAGTGACTGACCCTCCATACTGACAAGACGCTGTCCGACATCAGATGCTGCTCCCGTGATCCTGCATTCCTCACTGACATGCTCGTGCCTACCCGACTGTTGGAGCAAATGAGAGGGCAATCGTGGGGCCATCCTGCAGCATTCTCTATCTATCAAACATGTCTGCAAAAACCCACTATCCCTGAGGGCAGGCTCAGCGCATGATATCGGCTTGGGAGAACCCCAGTAGACTGTGCTCGTTCTCCTCAGGTAGCCAGGAAGCACACGCACAGTCAAGGATTTGAATTTAGCTACGGTGGCAAGTAGCCTGGGGCACTTAAGCTGAAATTTGCCAATAACCACAGTACATCCTTGTTAAGGGGCAGCAGACAGCAGCAGCTTCAACCAAGACCCTTGTTCATTAGCTGGTGGAGGCGGCAGCAGCAGTGGTGGTAGAGGCCGAGCAGTGCAGCTATGTGGCTAGAAGGGAGGCGGTAAGCGACTAATAGTGGAATATCAAATCTGCACCATTCTATGGGAAAGTAAGCAGTCTGCTCAATATTGGGGCCCCAGATTAACTCCAGATTGATATTTTGTATATGATCAGCAGTCTCAGTGGATTGTGTAGTACCTCGCATAGAACTCTGAAAAAAGACTCTAGTTTTACAGATTAGGGAAAGAGTGCGACGGGGAACGGTGTGAAAGGAGTCCCAATGTAAATCAAATGCAGGGGTGGACATGCACAAGGTAGGGCCGAGGTGGTGGTGCTACTAAAAGGCTCCAGACCCACAAGCTTAAAGGGTGTGACAACTTCAGGAGAAGCATTACTGGCACTCCGGAAGGAAACACAATCATAAGTGTACCAGGGGAGGAAGATCGTAGTGGTAACCCCTGGGGGACTTTGAAAATAGTAGGAATGACGCCTCAAGACAATCAATAAAGGATTTCATAGGAAAGCATTTAAAAAAGAAGCCAAGCACCCATGGCCAGTCTATATTATGAATAAAGTTGTTTGCCGGGTAAGTGGATGAAAGGGGTGGGGGGCGGGGAGGGGGGCGGGGGAGGATGTAATTGGAAATCAAAGTGTGTTGGAACCACCGTTTGACCTGGAGCACTCCCTAGGGGGAGAACTGGTTGTGGTGACTACGGCTAATTCTCGACCAGCTTTAAGATTATCCTCCTCATGTCGATATTCTACCTTTATAATGAAGTTTTGTACTGGACAAGGTGGGCCCTGCCCCGGAAAAGGAGGTTGCTTTGGTGGGGGATGGTAATGGAAGTGTGGAGAGTAGGCCTTGGATAATATACAAATAAAGGTGAAGCCTGCAAGGGCCGCCCCACCACTCTCACTGTCCTTCTTGGAATTAGATATATTCAGTAACCCCCTTCAGCGTCCATGCTAGAGGTGATGTTTTTAATACAAAAGACTTTTACAAGAACTTTTAGAAGCTCTGATGGTAAATATTGGTTTGGGAAAAGCCCCTTGCTGGGAAGCTAAAACAAATCAAAAGTTAAATGCCTATTTTAGTTACAGCATGTTAGAAAAATTATCAAATGGTATGTGTTTTAGCAGAAGTTTGAGGTGGCGAACCCCATTAATGATGTTCACTCTCTGTATACATCTCTAAACAACCCATGTTGATAAAAAAACAGGGGACATATCAGGGGTTTATGGATTACATCCCTTGCACAAGAGGAACACATTAGACAAAGTGGTCAAATGGTAATAAAGGGGATGTAAAGGGGAAGGTTAGAAAGGAAGTAAGCCAGGCTGCAAGACATGAAAAATAGTGTGGCAAGAAAGAGGGCAGAGGGACCCCTGCATGGAACCGGGAATTCTGGAAAGGGGAGGGATAGGGGGTGTCAGTCAAGAACAAATGTGGAGCAGTTCTCAAACCTCCCCAGTGGTAGGACTTGAGAGTCCTTAGTAGTAGAGTGAAATGTAAGTTGGCTAGAGTGGATGCCAGAGTAAAATCAGGGCGGGACGTCTGCTCTGACCAACCAGGAGAGAGCAGGTTAGTAATGTAATATGGGAGAGATTAAAGTGAACAGAAGTCAAAAAAGGAGAGATCAAAAGAATAAAGTATTAAAAACAAAATGGGCCAGCTAGGGGGTCTTTTCAGAACCGCAGCAAGGCTGTAATTGTCGTACAGGACGAAGAAAACTTAAGCCATTGAATCGTTCCCAACTTTTGCACTCTTTGCCAAATGTCCGAGCATGTGTGAGATAATTTCTGGGGTTAAAAAGCAGGTAGGATTTGTAACAAAGAGGGAAGAGTCAAGAGAGGTGATGAAGGTATTGTTTCACTCAGAATTTGTGAAATTGATTTTGGTGAGAGCGGAGGTATATCTTCTGAGAAAAGTCATAAGGCGTGTACCTGTGTGAGTTAGGACAGGAAGAACAGAACGTCCACAACATCCTGATAAATCGTGTGGGTTAAGTTTAAACCAAGTAAGGATATGTTCGCAGATGGGGGCTCTAGAGAGCCCACGGCAAGAGAGCTGCACATTAGTCGAGCTCTGCCGGGCGGGACACAAAACTGCCAAATATCCATGCCATAATACATCATCCTAGACCATGTGAGAGGAAAACGGCATCTCACACACAGACTGCTGCTGTTGTGGACAGAGACAGCTCGCAGAGCGAACCGTAAGAAGAGTAGAACATAAATCAACGGATGGCAGCTATCCCTTCCAAAATGGAGGAGTCCGGCGGAACTGCATAATGCCGTGTCCCGCGGAGTACAGACCCGCGCCCGGGACAGGTAGTGCAGCGAAGAGCCGCCAGCCCTAACCGTCGGTGGTAGGCGGGGCGCAGCTGATCAACCACGGGCTGCCTGGAACCTACCTGATGGAGTCCACGGACCGCCGTGTGGGCGCCCCTGAGCTGCTTTTCCCCCCAGAGCTGGACCTGGGTGGGGACATTACGGAGAGCACGCAGAGGTTTTAAGCTGAGGCGCCTGCTGTGCTTCTTTGGTGCCTGCGGCTCGGCACCCTGGGGCGGACTCCCCGACGTGTGGTGGCCTATGGAGCCTCTCCCCTTCACTTCCAGACTAGGAGCGATGCGGCCGCAGCATTCGTCAGCCCCAATTTCGAAACTGGGGCGGTGTGGCGCAGCTATGGCGAGGGAGGCCGTTGGGGGGGGGCTGCCTGACTTATTATGTGTCGCCCTCTCCCCTTCATCTGCTGACCAGCACGCTCCCGCCCCACATAGATGGTGAATTTCTGGCAGGGGAACGTACAGCCCTACAGCGGCCAAGAATGTACAGTATACAGCCCGACCTCCATTGTCATTACAGACCAGCATCGCCTGGTTGTGAACTACTCAGACCTGAGTAAATAGGGACAGAACAACCTCCTGGTACACAACTACATTGACCATCATCCCTTCCACGATGGGACAGTGGACAAACCGCAGTCCCGCCTTACCTTTGAGGCGAAAAGTACGCCTTGACCTGCCCAACATGCGCACTCAGATACAGAGCAGAAGCCGCCACCCCCTGCCCAGAGCATCCTTGGAAGCCACTTTGCTGGCCATGCAGCAAAGTCTACAGTCCATAGTTGGCAAGATGGAAGCTCGCAAGATCTGCATGGATACAATGCCTACCAAACTGGACAAACACGCCGCCCACCTTGTTACAGCAGAACAATGCATATCTAGCCCTGAGGACGATCTACAGACGCTCAAACGTAAGCAGCTCAACATAGATACTATTTTAGCTGTCATCCAAGCCAAAAATGAGGACTTGGAAGTGCTTTTGCGCCGCAATAATTTGCGCATAATGGGCATTCCGGATTCCACAAACACCGGCAGCCTAGAAAACTATGTGGAGGAAATGCTGAAAGAGATGTTTGGAAGTTAACAACTGTCAGCAGGACTAATTGTAGAACGCGCTCACAGATCACTACAGGCACGAAATTGCAGGCCTATAGTAGCCTGTTGATAATCTGATAGATGATTCCAAGCTAGAACACATAGCATGCACAGTTGTACTAGCTTATATTTACCACCGGACGCTCACTGAGTGCAATAGCTCTCCCCTAGTATAACCTGTTTGATGGCCAAGTCAAGTCAAATACACTTTTATTGGATTTCGTAAAAACTCATAAAAGAGTTTAAAAAAAACACCCTTAAAAAAGAATAAATGAAATATACATTTTAAAATCTTGTGTTAAAAAGTGAAAAGACAAGAAGATGGTTCTGCGAGCAGTTGACATTGAGTTAAAAAAAAAGTTAGGACATACTGTCAAGGCAATATAAAATTGAAAATGTATAGACTGTATATACTAGGGCAACTTAAGTTAGTTCACTTTTATTGTCCAGTTCTTTTGCCGCAATTTTCAGGTATTTCTCTACAAGACAGTTAGATCAATGACCCTCCAAGACATTGAATGACTGCGGCTCTGCAAATTCTTATTTGTTCCTTCTTTAAGACTTCCCGAAGGACCATTTTTCGGATTTCTAATAGGAAGGGGCAGACACAAATTAGGTGCAATAATGACTCGTCCCCTTATCGACACAGGCGGAGTCAGGTCTTTCGTTGGGAACTACTCTAGCCGCAGCAGTGTCAAGTAATGCTTTTTTCTGGAAAGAAAAGTGATCCAACAAGTATGGTTGAGGTTTCAGCATCTGATATCCTTGAATCATTGTCCATGCATGATGTTTCTTTGAAAAAACGGTTTTATCTGTTAGTAAAGAAATTCATTTGATGGCTTTGTTCACCAGGCCTCCTACAGCTGTAATGCTAAGAGGGATTCCTTTAGAACTTTAATAATAGAGTTGTTAAGCCTGGCTTGTTTTTCAATTTTTACCCAACAATGATGTGCTAGAGTGTTGTCTTCAGCATCCCTCATCCTCCAATAGTACTTCACTAGTGCACTTTGTCTGACAGGAATCTGATTTTTTTAAAGCCATATTCTAGTCGGATTTGAGCTTGTAAATTGTGTCTTGGGATTGAAAACAGTCTCTTGAAAAAAGTGGATAGTACCGTGTGTAGAACTGTGGAGTCTTTGAGATTCAAAATTTCTGAGCCGTATGATATGGAGGGTAGAAGTTTAGCTGCAATGACTTAACAGATGCCAGGTGGAGCAGCCTATGAGCTTATTTCTTAGTATTTTAAATGCGAACTGCAGTTGTTTAGCTTTTGTATGTTCTTGATCTAGGTGTAGCTTATAATTGAGGTTACGATCTATTTGAAATCCTAGGTATTTATACGAATCCACCCGGGGCAAGGGTTGCTCATCCAGATTCCAAATTAATTTGCGGATTTTCGTTATTTTGGAATGAACATCTTGGTTTTTTGATGTTTGACAGTAAGGCAGACACAATATAGGCTCCTAAACTGGTAATTGGTCTCTGCAGGCCTACTGCGGTTTGCGCTAATAAGACTATGTCTTCAGCGTATTGGAGACAGGTGTGTGTATGTTGCCCAATTTTGGGGGGGGTCTGATTGAATGGACCTAAGATGCTTGTCGAGGTCGGCGATATAGATGTTAAGTAGGCAGGGGTCTAACACACACCCTTGTTTTAGCCCGCTGAGAGTTGGTACCTTGTTGGTTATACTACGCCCGTCTCCTTTCCTGATTTGAACCCAAGTTCGTGAGTACAGGTTAATTATGGCCTCCAGAAGTTTGGGTGGTACCCCCTTATTTTGAATTTTTGGCCAAAGCTTAGCTATCGAAACTGTTTGATGGCCCGGCAATGATTACTAATTTCCCGGCCACCTCTGTTCCATCAGAGGGTAGATGGCATTTCGCTCCCACCGCGAGGATATAACCCACCGGGGTGTGACATCTTCTTGCAGTGATGGCATGGGTAGTAGCTAGTGGTCTTTAGAAATGGGGGCATTTTCCCTAGCACAATCTGAAAACAGAGTTTATGTTGGTAAAAACTGCTGAAAAGTTAGTAGGTAGCGGAGCTCTGGTTCCATGTTAAAGGGCATGGAAAGAAACAAACTGATGGCAGTACACAGGGGTAGCACCTTTACATGGCTCAGTGATGCCACTTACTTAGGTGGCACATGGTTGCCACGGAGTCGCCTATCGGCATGTAGGAATAGATGCTTTGAAAATTTACTGAACCACTCCGTCACCTGGTGAGGATTAAAAAAAGTGAGGAACTTGAACGTAGAAATATTCATGAGAACAACTAATACAACAAAGACGATCGGTGGCGAGTTAAGAGCAGTTTGGAAATATGTTTTATAAGTTCAATTAATTAGTTAAAGCTTCTGCTGTTCTGCTTTCTTGTCTTTGTCCAAGCTGGAGCCTTACATTACAGTATATAGCTAAATCCACTCATGTGGTTAAAAAGCAGGAATGTTCAGCTACTCCTTGGAATCATTTCAAAATACATTCATTTACTAACAAAACACAACTAGAAGGCACAGGTTTTCATACTCGCAAAACAGTATCTCTACATGGAACGTGGTCTCACATTAGAACAGCTTTTCAGCGCACAGTGGTCTACATTGGGAACCTGTGATGGAGACCACAAAGCCTAAACGGAAAAAGGTGACTAACAGAAGAGTTGCTCAATTTGTTGACACAGAACACAGAGGATGAACAATCTGCAAGGTATGGCAGTTGTATGAAGCTTACTGGAAAGGAACATGCAACCAGAATCAGCATTAAGAGAAAAAGAAATGTTGCTCCCCTAATCGAACTGATCCCACAGTCAGAATCCAATAAATGTCATTTCTTGAAGAAGCTTCCCCGAATAACTGTATGGGGACTAAGCAAAGAACTATCACAGGGGTCAAAGGAACTACTTTAATTCCTGCAAAAGACACAATTTCTGCCACAGGCTTTGTGGACAAAGCCTTTAGTACACCCTTAACCTGAGACAGTTACAAAAGGGCACTTGATCCACTCTGCTCCAATTGAGAAAAGGTTAATTGAAAGGTCATTACACCTTTCGGTGACAAAACAAAGCAAAAGGCGGCTCTTGTATCAAGAGCTACAAAGATAAGGAAAACTGCTCTGCTCCACTCTCCTGCTATCAAGTGTATTGTCCTGCTTCTTGACTAACTTCTCCACCCAGTTTTCAGGCCACACAGTATTGGTTATGCATGTCTGGTATAGGAAAGTCCTAGCTTTGGCTTTAACACGTGAATTCAAAAATGTCGACTACTCCAATTAGCGAGAACAATTTTCCAGCACCAGAAGAGAGCAGGACTTAGGGAGTTTTTGAGCAACTGCCTGAGAAAAGAACTGAAGAAAAAACTACTGTTTGTATATTTAGAAATGGGGAATAAGGCATTATTGCTCTTCTGCCCACAGTTGTAAAAGTTGCACCTTGTACTGCTCAAAACAGGAGGAACACCCATATAATGCTGCTCGAGTATCAGTTCCATTTCACACACCATTGTTTCCTAGCTGAATGTAAAGTCTTAAATCTTTATTTACATTCAAAGCATTCACATACATGTAAAGTAAAGGTGATTACATTTCATTATATCATGCATTATTGCATTGTTCTTCAGTTAAGCAAAGTAAAGCATATGTCAATAACTACAATTTATATTCTAAACGGGAATGTCAGTGAACATATAGAAACCGATTTGCAGCCACTTTGAGGTTCAGATTCGCAAGGAGGAAGTCTTAATTCAACGTGTTCTTCTCATGTAATATGGGGAAAATAAAAAAGGTAAGTCTTTATAAACATAATTTCCCTTAAACAAAATTAAACAGTAGGTAGACTAGTAACATGCCAAAAAGGTAAGCTGATAAACTTAGTCATTTTCCCATTAAACACATGTAAGGTGAACCACAACCACACAGCATGTTTTGGTAGGTTGTATCAGTGCTGTCCCAAACCTTCCGAGATAGTCTTAAAGCACCATGGTGAAATTTTTGGGAGCTCGCCATGGAAGATTTGAAACATCAAGAAGGCTAACAAAATCAGCTCGCCACAGGCAACACACACAGAGTTTACTCTCCAAATAACTTTGTTACAGTTAAGTTGCTATCATGAGCCATTAGGGTTAAAACATGATGATCTGCACTGAATACAATATCAAACTTTAAGAATCGATCATCTATCAATCTACCGCCTCATCTCAAAGGCACCCTCATTTTGGAGTTGTTTACAAGTGGATCGTAAAATGATGGAAACAAGCATTGGCAAAACTATTAGGTTCCTCCTATGCGAGACCAATTAGTATTGTCAATGTTCTTTAAAGATGTTGCACAGCAGTGCAAGCTGCTGTGTAACATGGCTCAAAGTAAATAAAAACCAAGCACTATGGCGTTTGCAGCGTTAAAAGCACCATATCGCTTTGTTTTTATTTACTTTAAGCTATGTTGCACAGTAGCCCACGCTGCTGTGCACCATCTAACAAAGTCAAATAGCTCTGCTTGAGCTATATGGTTTTCTTAATGTTTTTTAAAGAGGGCTTAAAGTAAATAAAAACAAAATGCTATGGCAAGGCCAGCGCTTTCTGTCATAGTGCTTTTTGTTCAGAGGCAGGGGTGGGAGGATAGGCATCAAGCAAATACGAAGGGGGAGGTACAGGCCAAATAACAAGGATGGGAAAGCGTTGGCGTGGGGTGAAGACGGCCTGCCAACACATGCACTCATAAAGAGTGCCTGATTTTAAATTTTAAAAAATAGTACCTCTATAAGCGGCAGCCAGTGAACGGACACTGACTGCAGAGACAGGAAATTGTACTTGTTCAAGCTCTATGGACGACTACACGACGGAAGAACAGAAAAGAAAGTGGAAGCAGCAGAAGGCCCTGACCACTGAGAAGCAAGGAAATTAAAGCAACGTGGAAGCCAACCAATGGTAAGTATCCATAAGTATGGGCGGGCTCTAAGCCTGTTTTTAAGCTTTTTAAATTTACATTAGCTAATGCTGATAGCGCATACATGATGTTAAAGCGAAACCTAAAAAGAGTTTTTGGGAAAGGGCACTTAAGTGTACAACACTGACTGGGTGGTCTGGTGGAGAAAAAAAAAAAAATAAACAAGGCTGAGTAAAGGTTGTACGACGGTACAACGCAGGTAAATACATCGAATGCTTTTCCCAAGCATGTTTTTACCACAAATATGCTTTTACAATGCATGCCAATACCACACATCGCTTTTATATATAAAAACAATGTATCTGAGGAGGAGACCCCCGCCCCCCCACCAACTTGCCTTAAATGTGTGTTAAAGGCATGTATTGTATAGGCCTGCACGTGGTAAAAATATGCGTGATAACTAATTTGTGGTAAAGGCACAACAAGGTAAAAACCTTGTTGGAAAGGCTGTTTGCCCGAGGAACAGCTGTATGGCAACAGTTAAAACATTTTTGTAGAATGATCTAAAATGCGAGAAAACTGTAGAACCATGAAAAACTTTTACAACTTTTCCTATTACAATGCAGAAACATCTGAAGTGTAAATATTGTAAAACATTTAGCTCAGCTCCTAGTTACTTACATCATTCACAAACTAGAAAAAAATAAAGCCATTTGGTCCCTTTTTTAATAGGTTTGCTTTTCCACGCTAGGAGGCTCACTCACTTAGTGTGCCTACTATGGGGTTAAGAATATGCCTCTAGGTTCATAATTAGGTTGAAGGTATGTAGGCTTATATATACATATACATCAGTAAAATCTCTAGGGAAGTCCTGATATACTTTCCTGATATACTCTATGTATGCCTTTAAGGTAAATGACATGGAATGTCAATGGTCTTCTAGACTGTATCAAAAAGAGGGGCAGTTCTTATGCTACAGAAATCCCTGGGCATCGGGGCCTGCTTTTGGCCTATCTTGGCTATGACAGGGTATTTCACACGGTTATTCCAGGGGGTCTAGGGAGGTAGCTATACTACTCCACAGAAGTTTCCCAATGGCAGTCACGCAAGTTGTGTCAGATGGACAACGGTGATATGCAATACTGGAAAGGTGCTCGGAGGGTCGGCCCTACAATCTACTCAGTGTCCATGTTCCAGGGCAACTGGTCAAATCCACCCTTAAGACCCAGTTAGCAGGGCTTCAATATGGATATACGATCATAGGTGGTGACTTTAACGTAGTCTATAGACTCCACAGGCCTCACTCAGGCCACCAGTGTAGGGAATACTGCCCTTTTTGATTGAACAATGAGTCTGGGGCTTTGTGATGCGCTGCACATTTCAGTACACTTTCACCTCAGCCATCCGTGGCACCAGATCCCAAATAGATACCTTCTTTTCCTGGGTCACAGACCTTTTGGGAACAAGTGAGCGTGCATCTTCCTGAGCAGTATCTCAGATCACTCACTGGTTACGGTCAGCCTGGGAACAAGGGGGTGGGCTGCCTACCCATCTGGCGTTTGAACGCTTGGTGTCTTGTTAAAAAAGCATGCCAACACATTCTGAAACAGGACCTACAAAATTAGATAGACATTAACAAGGGATCTGTGGATTCCCTTGATAACGTCTGGGCAACTCGAAAGGCATACATGCAGGTAATAGACAAAACATACCTGAAAACTCAGGAGACAGAAAAAAAAGCAGATAACCTCCCTTGAAGCTCAGAATATTGTCTTTGAAGGGGCCACTGAAGATTTGGGGGGTGGACAAGTGAAGCACCGACTGTTGCGCTATAGGGCAACATTGAGACAGCTGTGCCTTGGTGAAGTACGATAGTGATGTTAGACAATCAAGGGCTTTCCTGGAATGATGCGCTTCCTATTGCTCAGTCTCTCTTATAAATACTGAACTTAAGCTGTACACAAAGGTATTAGCATATAGACTTATCTGGGTGATACCTGCGATGGTCCACCCAGACCAGTACGGCTTTATCCCGCATCGTAGGACCCAGCACTGTGTTCGGTGGGTCCATGCAGCACTAGGGAACTAATAGAGTCTCACTGGGTCAAGTAGTGTTATCTGCTTGTTGACTTTGAACTGGAATTTCCTGATAGGAGTACTTTCCAAACTAGGGTTTAGGCCTCGCTTCCTGGCATATTTACGGCTACTGTACACCAAACCACGGGCACAGGTACATGTTAATGGCATCCTCTCCAGCTCCTTTATATAGAGAGGCACCAGGCAGGTACAATGGATTCATTAGCAGAGTGGGTTTGGTGATGTGCCTAATTGTGGGGGCTTCCCTGGAAAGAAGATAAGGCGAACAGTATTGCCCTTTATTCTGACTATGTGCTGCTGTTTCTCTCTCGTGTCCTGCTGACACGGGGGCAACTCTACTTCAAATTCTAGACTTGTATGGGCGAGCCTCTGAACTCCGGTGAATTGACATGAATACCCCATAGTTCCTCTCGTGACCGACAGAGATTTAGTAAACTGGCAGGATACCAACCCAGTTTTGTAGGGTTAGTTTTCAATATCTCGGAATCCACATTTCACCGTTGATTAGTTATAACAGCAGCCTCAATCTCACACCCCTCCTGGCTAAAATGCAAATGGACTTCAGGAGGTGGGCAACCTTGCCACCCAATCTCCTATGGTGAACAGAGTTATTTAAGATGATGGTCCTGTAAAAACTGTAAAACTGTAAACTTGGTACTTGTATAGCGCACGACTCACCACTGAGGCATCTCGGCGCTTGTACTCATACCGCTGTAGGAACCCTTCCTGGCTTTCCCTGTGAAGTGTCCACTCCTGGGCACCCCCATGGTGAAGCCAGGCATCCCAACGCTGTTGGGGCCGTTGTGGAGATTAAGCAAGCTATTGCCCAGAGTTGCAGCGTGGGACCCATGATTAGAATAGGCACTGAGGGGAGAATATCAGGTCCGAGGAATTATTTAGCCCGAGACCCCGACGAGGCGGGAATCAAACCCTGGTCCCAGACCAGAGCTCTGCATCAAGGTCTGCCGCTCTAACCATTGAGCCACACTTCTCTTCTGTAGAGGTTCCACTAGGTTCTTCAAAACTTCCGGTTGCTGATCACACAAGCCGGATTTATTCATGTGCAGACAAAGATAAGGGAGTTGCAGTGGACGAATCGATAAACTTGTTCGTCAAATGTTTTCAGTCAACTTGGGGCTGGGAGCGGCACATCTACGCCTATACTACTGGGCGTCAGAGGTGGTAGTGATTAATGACTAGTTACACTGGGTTTGAAGGACCCAACATTTCCGATTGCGGTCTCCTGCATGGGCGGAGACAACAAAACAGGAATATATGGCAATCCCATCACTTTCTCAAATCCAGAGCTTTCAAGTGTGGTTCTCCTGACCTGGAGGGTGGCACTGCGATAGATGCGATGGGACTGGAGATTTACCCTGGAAACCAGTCTCCGGTGGGGACGTTGGTTGAGGCAGGTGCCACCAATAGAGGGATTTCAAAAATGGGACCTCATCAACATTTCAAGACAAGGAGAGGTCTTGCAGGGATCTCACATGAAGTCTTGTAAAAAGATTCCGCAATTTGTAACCATGGGTAAAGCTCGCACCCCCAGCGGAATTCAAATATTTCTGTGAACATGCCCCCATAGACTTTGAGTTAACGTATACGGAAAAAAAGAAGGACCGCCATTAACTAATATATTTTAAATGTAATGAATTGTACTGTGATGATTCAGATTTCTTTGTATTTTGTGATGATCAAGTTTTTGTAATATTTTTAAGGGAAATTTTATTGTGTGATTTTAATGTAGTATGCTTTTAAATAACCGAATAAAGTGAAATTGACTGACTGAGTTAACGTGATAACTTCAAGTCCAGCAAAATCCTTGGCAAATTGACCATATGGGAGGCAAAATGTAAAATATTTTACAGGAAACTATCCCAATCCTAATACTGAATGATGAGCAAAAATCACTTTTTTGACAGTGAAGGCTACTGAAATGCTCAGTTATCGTTTTATATTTAAAGAGCGAAGAGCTACTTCACTGTTAATGGAGGCACTGTAAGGATGGAAAGAGTTTTTGTTAGCATGTGGATTATAATACACCCCCAAGAAAAGCCTAGTTTGCCCAAATTAAACTCGTGCACCTTTTGAGTTTTGACATGGTGCTGTGGCCAGCTGATGCAGTTATATCAGACATAAGAAAATACTCCCACATAACTGTAGTCAAAATGTTGTGAACTGTCAGTGATCACGGATTCCATTACTTCTTATCTTATTCCAGACATAAATCAAGCATGCTATTTGATACTACTATGTCATGCTTCAGTTCTGATGACTGAAATTGCAAACTAACATATTACAGTACATTGTATTAAGCATTCAAATGTTGAGGAATGCAGGATTCTGGTTTGCTCATCAAGGCAGATCTCACTTTCATTTGCAAAAATGTTAAATCCCGCAAACTCAATACATATATTAAAAACTAAAATCTGCTTGAAACTCGCAAGCACACACGCGTAACCAAATAAATTATAATAAATAATCCACTGACAGAGTGCGACTGTTTAAATGCCAGCTTAACTGGCACCATTAGTCCTGGAACTCAAACTAGAGACACAAAAATGCCACACACTTGGTGCAAGGTACCTTGGAGCGGTTTGATCTTGTGGCTGTATTTGTTAATAAGCCACAGGGTTCTCCTTTGCAACTGACATTCTTCCTGGTGACAAAGCAGTGCACCTGGTTCACTCTTTTTAGCTACAATTTCAAAATGATAATAAAAATGATATCAATCTGCTTCCACTTCGCAATGACCAATTTGAACTATGGGTTCTGAGACGGGTCTTCACTGTATCCAGTTCAATGTTTATATCCTATGCAATACTTGCATCCAACTTGTAGACCATATTAATAAAAAGTGTAGAATAGCTAGTTTATTCTGACGATGTCTCATCCAGCGGAGACGATACAAGCACAACCAGTAAAATGGAAGCCTGCCTCCTTGCCTGCCAACCCCAATTATTGAGGTTAGAGAGCATGAGTAGAATGTCTCCAGGCAAAACTATCTGGCATCTTCAAGACAGTGTCCCAAACATTTTTTTTTTTAATGAATCAAGGGCGAATGGAATATTTCCAGCATGGCACACACAATACATTAAGATTAGATAAATGAGCAAACATCCAAGTGTCCGTTACTTGGCTTAACTAAAAAACACTGTGCCAAAGCACTCATGTAGGGCTCAAAGGGTCCTCTAATAACTTTAACATTAATGAATTGAAATGCCTGTCAGCCAACTACTGTGCGAATAATATAACACTGCAAACCAAAAATACTTACTTTTGTAATCGATGTGCTTCATTTCTGCTAGAGGGCTTACGGACCCCAAGTTAGACAGCAAAGAGCCTGGGGACGAACCCTAAATCCTCTGCAACCACATATTCAATGCAGTGCTATACTAAGGTGGACACGTGTAACCCCCCCACCCTCTAGATAAGAGGGGGGCAAGGCAAGAGTAAGAAGACAAATTTGGAAAGCTAAGGTGTGAAATAGTCACTAGAACACCTGAATTAACAGCCTTCATCTATATAAAGGTTAGTGGAGAATACAAAATCTATCTGTCTGCAGTCTGCATCCTAACAGATGAATCGAAGCAAGGGAGATTTGGTACCTTATCCGTTCTCAGACGCACTCATTCTGAAAGTACGAAGTCAATTTTAGAACATTATTTCAGGCTGTCTGCAATTTGTTATTACATTAAGAGCTGGAATAAGTACACTGTGAAACATTAAACCAAAACGGTTTAATAAATACACACAGAAATACAGCAGGAGGGTCTGAAGAACCCGGCTGAAGGAATTTAGTTCCTGGATACATACCTTACATTAAAATGGATTCGGATGTAGCTTTGTTACTACAACTCAAAATAATAAACACTGCAGGAGACAAGGCCAAACAGGGCGTACATAGCATCTGTTTAAGAAATTCAATATCTGGGGTATTATGGTGTGGTCATAAATGTGTCAATAATGACATCTGAACTGCCTCAATGGAATCTGTAATAGGTAACGAAAGATAATAGAACATCTGGCCTTCAGTTGATGCTTTTCCAGCCATTAGCTAGTCGAGGAAACATGAGGTTTTAGGATGCCGCCCACAATATAAAGGATCACAGTTGTAAACACTAATGGAAAACAAAATAAGAATCTTTTAAGCAAAGGGATTGAAACTCACTAATCTTTTGAAGAGGGCCATACTAAATGTTACAAGAAACCGAAATAAAACAGGAAAGAAAGATTTCAAGGAGGCTAATATAAAGTTTATCAAAGTGCCTCACTCCTGTCCCACTAATTAGGAAGAAATAATCTCCTGGCATATTCAGGTGGACTGCAATATCTGTTAGATAATGTTTGTAGGAATAGACGAGGATTTCTAAATCAGCTATACATTTCATTCTAGGATCATGTGAAACCACCAGAAAATGATTGATGTTAAGTGTTAAGATTAATTGCTAAGCTGCAAAAGCAAAGCCATTAGAACTTTACAGGAAAGATTTCATTTAGAGTGCTCAAAGTGTCAGGCTAAAGTGTCTGTTGTCTAGTTTTGAGTGTTATGATGAGGATCTCAATAAATTATTCGAACACAATTTGCACTGCGGATCTTAGTTGGCTATATCCTGTGCCATACTATACCACAAGTCACTTGGTTTCCCTGTATCCTCTGCTGCACTCAAGATATAATGCAGCTCCTGAAAGACATTATTGGCACATAGGAAAAAGTGATGTGTGATCATTGCGGCTGTACACATTCAAAGCCGCAGTTCTGGGTACATATATGTTAGTCAAGAATACTGACCAAGAAGTGAAAGAGTAAAAGAATATTTGGGATAGCGTAGATCATCTGGGGAAAATGTGTAAAAAAAAATTGAGAAAACTGAAGGAGTCAAAAACCGTTCCTCAAAAGGCACAGACATTTATTGTGATGATTCAAACCATTCAGAATGGGTGGATTTAGAGGCTCAATAATAATAATTACAGTTTTGTTTAAACAAGTTTAAATTCATTCTCTGATACAGGCTGAGGTGAAAACATTAAACTTACCAGGGTAGAAAACAGAGCTGAACAGCAGTGCTCTTTTTGCCTACCTCTTAAGTGTGTTTTTTGTGGTGCCGAACAACGATCATCCAAGAAGTGTGGCACAAAAACCTAATCATTTAGGCCCCTTCTGTTTTTTTTTTTTAATGAGATTTTTGAATACCAGCAAGAGGTTTGGATTATTTTGAGCTATTTAATTCAGCTTCCCCAAAATCAGATAACATTGGTACAGGCTCACTGTGACTAAGAAAGGAGTGATACTCTCCCTCCACTTCAAAAGATCTGACACACCACATTTAACAATACTCCGGAATTCTGCTCAAAAAGTCCGATCAACCACAGACGGACACAAGTATGTTCTGAAGGAGAACCCTTCCACAGTACAATTAAGGAAATATCAGATATGAATGGGTTTTTCTACAGAACGGGACACCAAGACTCGAAAATTAGCACTTTTTTACAAAGAGGTACTCACAGGTGACAGCCATGCATGGAGGTGAAGACCCTCACACCCTGGAAAAACAGTACAACATAGCTCTTGACTAAATGGGAAAGGCAGTGTCCTATCACAAAGTCAATGGTATCTTTGTTGTCAAAGTGTGCGAACCCAGTTAGATTTCAAAGGAAAAAGTTTCTTACCTGTGGTAACTCTTTCTGGTGGATACTTTATCGGACTGCAGGTTCCTCACCTTGTGACCCCAGGTGTCAGAATGGATCAGGAAGATTTTCATAGCAACTCCCATGTACATTAACAAGTGGCATCGTAGAGCTCCACGTTGAGTCCCAGATGGGGCGTAGGGCCACTATATTTGCAGGTGGTGAGTCTATGGAATGGCTCAGACCAGGAAATCCTACAGGAAAGACATGGCAAAATGCTCTTCCCGCCAGATCTGGCTATCAGGGAGTAGTGTTTCGTGAAAGTATGGACTAACACCCACTTATGAACCTGGCAGATGTCCAAAACTGGCACATCACATGCCAGAACAGTGGTAGCCGCCTTCGCTATAGTGGATGAGCATGCAAATCTTCTGGAAGCTGTTTCTTGGCCAGCCCATTACAGATCTTGCTGCATAAAACAATCGATTGACTAATGATCCTTTTCTGTACAGCTTTGTCCTTTTTGGTCCTAGCGAAGCCCCCAAAAAGATGATCGTCCGCCAGATATTCCTTGATGTGATCAATGTGCAAGCTCAGCGCCCTCTTGTGGTCTAGATGATAGAGCTGGTCCTCCCTCTTAGAGGGATGAAGCAGGACATAGAAAGATGACATTGTAAAGGACTGCCCTATGTGGAAGGGCATGACCAACATCAGGAGGAAGTCCACTTTCATGTGAAGAACTAATTCGTCCAGGAAAAAGTTGGTACACGGCTGCTAGACACACAGCTTCTAATTTACTCTAATTTACTCACACAGCAAGCAGAGGTGATTTCAAAGAGGATTGTTTTTTCAAAGTTAAGAGACGTTGGGAGTAACTGTGCAGCAACTCAAATGCCACTTACATGAGAAATGTGACCGCTAAATCCAGGTCTCACTGTGGAATCATAAATAGTGTTGGTACGAAAATACAATCAGCCTTTTCAAGAAACGCATCACAATACGTGATATGAAAAGAGATGGCTGATCAGGTACGTATAAAATAGCTTAACGGCCCACAAGTAATCTTTAAATGTCAGCTAGTTGTGCCTGTAAAGTCTGAATGTTGCGGTAGGATCACTATCCAACAAACTTCTCCCAGGTTCTCACATAAACAGTTTTGGAGGGATGCCTGTCTGCCAGAATGACACCAACTACTTCGGAAGGAAGGTTCTAAGCCATCAACTGTCACTTCTCAAACTCCTCGCATAGAGGTTTAGGTTGTGCAGGACCTTGCCATACTGCTGCAACAGGGTCCTGCACATCCTACAAAGAATGGGCATCCGGATTGGAAGAGAGATGCTCATGGCCAGAATTTCAAGGAGCCACACTTTCCTTGCCCAGTCCAGAGCCACTTGGTTGAGTCGGGCCTAGCCTTTCTTGATCTTCTTCAGAACCTTAGACAGGATAGGAAGAGGCGAGAAGGAGCATAGGAGTCTTGAGTGCCAATCCAGGCGAAAGTTGTCTCTGATCAAGAACGGCCTTGGGAACTTCAACGTGTAAAGGTTTGGACACTGTGATCTCTGTAGCAAAAAGATCGAGTCAAGGTACTTCCTATTGATAGAAGACACCCCGTGCCACCTTTAGGTGTAGCCGCTATTCGTGATTTGCTGGGCAGCGTGGGCTGAGTTAGTCAACACCGGCGTTTGAAGATCGTTCCGGGTGCTGTGCAATCAGGGAGATGCTTCAAGCATTCAGCAAATTCCACTGATTAAGAGCCTCCTGGCATAGGACCCACAACCTCACTATGCCTTGTTCATTGCAGTACCACATGGTGGTCATGTTGTCGATGAAAACTTGAACCCTGTTCTCTTTATTCAGGAGGAACGCTTTACGAGCCAAGTGAACAGCCTGCAACTCCACTAGGTTGATAAGGAGGTGGGCTTCTGCTTGAGACCAGAGTCCTCTGATCTCCACCTCTCCAAAATGAATTTCCCAACCCAACATCAATAAATTTGTCACAACCATCAATTCTGGATGGGTTACGATGAGATGTAGGCCATTGGGGTAACTGCGGCATAGGAGGAACTGCTTTAGGTTTCCCTCTGACACCTGGACAGAATCCAAAAGGTTCCCTTGTGGTGAGCCCACGGAGGCTTCAGATCCCACTGCAGAGTTTGCATGTGCCACCTGACATTCACAAGCTGGATGCAGGAGGCTAAGAAGCCTCTGAGCCGCTCTGAATGAGACCCAGGTGAAACGTCGAAACATCAGAATCAGAGCCCAAATGTCCTGGACTTGTTGAGGCAGAGGGAAGGATTGAACAAGCACCATGCTGAGAATGGCTCCAATGAATGGGCGCCATTATGAAGGAGTCAGGTGTGACTTTAGCAAGTTGATGGATAAACCGACTGAAGTCAATCCAATCTTCGCAGATGGGCAGCGACCACCATCATCACCTTTGTGAAAACCTGAGCTGCACTAGTAAGGCTGAAGGGAAGCACAGGCAACTGAAAGAGTTCATGGCGTACCTGAAAACACCGGTATCGTCTGTGAGAGTGCTGGAAGGTAATGTGGAAGTCTGTGTCTTGCAGATCCAGCACTACCATCCACTTTCCTTGAGCCCATGCAGAAAAAACTCAAGCCAGGATGAGCATTTTAAACTTGTCCTTCCGAAGGAAGACATTTTCAGAATGAAGATCTAGAATGGGGTAAAAGCCTCCATCCTCGTTAGGCACAAGATGATAACAGGAATTACAACCAGTACCAATCCCTGATGCCGGCACCCTCTGCATCCTCTCTATGGCTCCCTTGGCCAAGACACCTTACACTTTTCTTCGGGAAATGGACAATTGTCTTCCTAGAGGGGTTGTGGTGTGGGATGTGTCAGAAAGAAGGGAATAACCGTTATGCATGACTTGAAGCTCCCACTGGTTGGATGTGATGCTCTTCCACCTGGGGAGGTAAAAGGTGATACAACCGCTCACTGGGCGATCAGTGCTGCAGAGGGTGACAAAGTTGTTTTGTGACAGCGGTGGGGGGGGAAGGGGCTTGGGTAGCTTACTGTCCCTGTAGGCCTGGACACAAGTGTCGGATTCCTGGCATCCACCTTGAAAGGCTTGGGAAGCCTGTTGAGGAATGTTTGGTTGTGAACTCTGTTTATAACCCCCTCCGAAGCTACGAAAGGGCGTAACTGCCAGTCCAAGAAAGTGCAGTCTCTTTGCTGTTCTTAAAGCACTTTAGGGTCGAGTCTACTTTGTCTCCAACGAGATGAACTGCATAGAATGACATATCTAATAGTGACTGTTGGACGTCACTCAAAAATCAGATCGAGGCGATCCAAACGAGGTTGCGAAGTACCACACTGGCCCTAACTACTCAATCCAGACAGTCAATCCATAGTGTCCAGGCCTGATCTTGTGAAGTGCATTGCTGTATCTTACTCATCCTGTATGAGGCACTGGAGTTTGTGGCGAAACTTATCTGGGACAGTTGGAAGATATTTCCCACCTTCTCGCATAACACATACAAGTATCTCCCCAGGAGACAGCTGGTGTTGACAGAACTTAAGGGAAGCCTAGTCGCGGAGAACATTTGCTTTGCAAAAGACTCTATGCAGTTTGTCTCTGCTGGGGGGGGGATCCCTCAGGGCACGCCTGTGCCCCATTGCAATTTGTCTGTTCATTGGAGGCCAAGTTCCTGGCTTCACCCAGGTGCCCAACGGTGTGCCCATGAGAGCCTCATTGAAGGGGAGGCTCCTCAGTAGTCTGTTCTAGTTAACACATTTATCTTGAACTCAGTGGGGGGGAAGGGTGTGGTCCAAAACGTCAGCTGCTCCCCTTAAGACAGCGGCAAAGGAGGCAGATTCTTCTGTAGCCACAATAGGTAATGGTGACTGGGGACCAGTTGTGGGCAGTTTGTCAACACCACTAAGGTCCTGGAGGTCTAGAAAAAAGGTTTTCGTCATACAGCTTACTGGAATCTTCATCATGATCTGCACGATCATAAAATCATTGTAGAAGCGACTTGGCATCAGAGTGTGTCTATGAACAAGTAGATGCAATATTGATGGAAGTCACTTCAGGCTCACTACCGAGTCAGCTTCCCTTTCAGTGTCTGTGGCGGCAAAAAAGGTCAGGGTTGCGGCATCATAGGGGCATTGACATCAAGCCTGAAGCCAAGGCTGTCCTCGGAGCAACGTTGAGAGGAACAGTTGGTATCTGGGACTGATCCACTAGTGGTAGACAGTCTGGAGACTGACAGGAGACCGCTTGGGCCCAAAGGCTCGCTAGAGGGATCTGGTTGTGTTCTAAAGATTCAGGTTAAAGTCTCTTTGAAATCCCATATTTGCTACAGTGTCTCCAAAGGGTCAGAGTAGTATAGTTAAAATGGAAGGCAGGTCTGAATAGGTTCCGGCGTGGCAGATAAGAGTTCATGGCCTGGGGGTTCCCTGGGGCGTCATGTATCACTGAAGGTTAGAGTGGAGGTAAGTCGGTTAGCTGCGTTTGTATTTCTTAAGTATTATTTGACTTTTCTGACTTACCTGAAGATCTCAACTTAAATGACGAACGTCATGAGATTATCCCTGAGAGCAGGGAGGCATCCGTGCTCTTGACCGCAAACTGTTGTTCTTCGACTTCTGTCGATGTTCCACGATGTACAACTTGGCTTTGCGGGCATGGATAGCCTTAGGATTCATTTTGCCACATTTAACACACAAAATTGAATCTTCTTGGAGCCAAGACACCAGAGGCAAACCTTGTGAGAGTCAGTCACGACGTCTGTTTGTGGCAGTCCTTTCACAGTTTGAAAACTGCAGTTTTTGTAGTGAACCTACCCCTTGCATACAGGAAACAATCCCGGAGAAAAACAACGTCAAGTATGACAGACTTGAGGAAGCAAGCTCCAGATCCTCATCGCGTCCGAGATAAGAGGTGGAGCAGATATACTGATCTCGTCACATCTGGACAGACGTGACACGGAGCCACACAACGCCACCTACCGACACTTGACAAAGTTGTTGTGAAAATCTTCCAGAGACCCTCTAGCACCTGGGAAATTACCAAGATGAATAATCAGCAGTTAGAAGTATTCATCAGAAATTAACTTACTGGATAGAAATTCCCCACCAAGTATTACAAGGAGCTGTGAGACAAATCCACTGCACTGTATGCACTACACACAGCTGCTCACCAATAGCATTTATGTCAGAGGATGGCTAATTGAAAAGTGTTTTATTCAAAATTGGGGAGTTTGTAAGAAGTGGAGACAACATAAACTGAGGCAACATCATGGAAGGTGGAGTGTCAACTGAACTCCTTTTGGGTTTCCTCTCTTTAAGCATAAAAAGAGGCTCTGGGCAGAAAAGGTTGAAGATGCACTGGTCGGTTGGTGGGTTAGTGAGAGAAGAGAGGATTCCACTTTGGGTCCCCTTACACATACGAAGAGACAGTATGTTCCGAAGAGGCTTTTTTAATGGTACTATCTGTACTGAAAGCATTTGGGTAGGAAGGAGAGTCAGAAAGACTACTACGACGAGCTGGCAAAATCTACACTTATCTGTCGTCTCCAAAATCTCTATAAACGTTTTGTATGGAAAAGTGTCACACAAAGCACACACACTGTTTAACCGCTGACATACACTGAACAACGTATAGCCAAAGTGTGTTTGAGGATAAGGTATCCTCAATGCTAATTCTAAAGCAAAAGCCATCTGTGTAGGATATTTCTGAAGGTCATATGGTCACCAGAAGAAAGAAAAAACGCACAAATTTAAGTAAGTAATCTTTCAATATGGAACTTGCAGATAAGGTCTTTTTTCATCAAATGCGCTTTGTAAAGGGTATGTTGTCCTAATGTCCTAAGGAAACTGACAAACGGTCATGTCCAGTCCAGGGGAGGGGAGGGGGCAGACTAGCAGCATACGGCAAGGTTAGAACAGGTCTAAGTTTATGCGAAAATACCCTTAGAAACCGCAGACATTATTGCACTCTTAGGAACAAGTTTACTCTGGGTACTCCTAACCATAGAACTAATTAGTCCACAAGCTCTACAACCAACAATGATTTAAAATCAGAATACTCTGTGACTAATGACTGAAAGGTCCATTAAAATACAGTGACTGGGAAGATGGGGGAAGGCACAAAGTAGACAGAGTTGTTCAGAAACACACCTATGTGAGGATCTCAACAAAAATAGTATAAAGCAATTCTCTCAGCAGTTAAGATCCTTCCTTTAGAAAAAGAAAAAGCAAAGTCTATAGCACCATCAAGAATGAACATTTAAAAACTTAACCCCCTTTACCCCTCCTTCCACATAAAATTTTTTATTGAACATCCAACATTACAAGAGATCTGGGATAATATTGATATCGTTCAGCATTAAGACAAAATTTACACTGGCATTCATTAGGGAGCTGGTACAATGACAAACCTACACTAATAGTGTTCACCATTCTGCCCTCAGAAGCATGATATCGAGATTGAGTGTTAGTGGCATATGAAGACTAACTTTTTTTTTTTTAATCTTTCAGCAAAATAGTGATTTGTTCTATATTGGGCTTGGTGATATACCTATATGGTTTAAATTTGTGCCACAAATATAAACAAATCACACAGACGCATGCATAAAGAAATTCCTGTGTACTGGTGTCATTATATAAATGGGGGAGGTGGGGCTGGGTCTTGTTCCATAATAAAACATAAGCCCAACAAACCATTATCCAGAGGACTCAAAATCCAAAAGGGAATATTCTTCTAATGCAGAAGTTGTTAAAAAATTTAAGTAATGTCAATAATCTTACCTCTTAGGCTGTTTTTCATGCTCTGTCCACTGACTTCAATATTTATGTACTTTACATTTCACATCTTGGGCAATACTGAATTGAACTATTTACGTTTGATGTGCTCAAGACATATAGAAAAGAAAACAAACTCCTATAGTTCTAGACTGTACTGCCGAAGATATAAAATTGGCAATCTGAACATACAAAGTGGCTGCAAATACACATAATTCTTTCATTCCAATCCTTAACTTCTAGGTCAATTCTTCATAACATATATGTAACATTAACAACTTTCACATAAAAATATTTTGCTTCATTCAGTATTATTCCACTAGTTTAAAACTCAAAAAAGAAAGAAAAAAGACTTAGGAAGAAGTCTGAAACAAGACCGACCTATCCCTGGGTGAGATTGGATGGGATAAGTGTCTCTGGCATTATTTGTCTTCACTACTGACAGACAGATACCGTCACACAACCCACCACACGATAGCTGTCTTTGAATGGCGGAGCTAGAATGCAAGTTAAGTGTATTAATAGAGAAAACAGCTAGCATCCCAGCAAATATAATATGCAATCCAATTTAATTATTACATAGTATTTTATGTAGAATGATTTATTTTAGTTTACAGTAAGCCAAAAATAATTTTCAATACTGCTGTTTACATTCACATGCTAAATGAGTAACGCTTTAAACTAGTAAATAACATGTATAATCCAGTCTTTAATTATTTATTCATACTTAACCATCAAAAACTGAAAGATACAAATGTGTAACTGTAATTGTCTTATATTAGTGTGTAATGTGTAACAAACCTCACTGGTAGAAATCGAAGTCTGTTCCCTCCAGGCCCTCACACCTCATTGAAGCCAATTCTGTCCCTCCAAAAACCTGAAGAGTTGGTTGCAGCAAGAATTCTCACTTTGAAATAAATGAGAAATAACTTGGCAATAATGGCAGCATTCTGAAGGCAGTAACCGATATACAGCCACATGCTTGGGTCACATGCTCTTTGATATAAAAAAAAATACAACATAAAATGTTGCAAAAAAATAAGGGTTCTGGAAAACACCTCCACTGAAACATTCTTTCAAGCACACCAAGACACTTGCTTACACAAAATACATCAATAGCTTCATACTACATTGATAAAAAGCCCACAACTAAACATATGACGATACATTTACAGCCATGCATAGATATACAGATGCAAACTCAATAAGATGCTAGTACCCGAGAACTGAAGGAAAGTCTTGAAAATTTATGAAATGAGATCATGCTGGGCCTCACAAAAACTAGGACAGTTTCAGATTCCAGGCTACACTGAAGCATTGGGTTTAGACTCCCTAGTTTTGAAGCCTCCAATTATGTCTGTTTTATGGCACAATGCGTCAGCAAACTGGAGAGATTTTGAGTCGCTACTGAAGTTTAATCAGGAAAAGAACTAGAGCTACCTTTTCTATGCAATAGGTCTGTAAAAATTTGCAGCAAATTAGAGTTAGTACCTTGTAACTCCAGTACCAGATGGTGTCAAATTATCTATACACACAAAGACAAGAACCAGCAGCTTGTTTTCATGCTCTATAAAGGGGTTGCGACAATTTTCTTTTGCAAAGTTGTACTGTAAAGCCTTAAAGGCACATATATCAAGTGGCCATTTGACAGATTTAAAACTACATACAAGCAGCCAAATGTAAAAATATTTTTAATTTGACAGGACATGTGGCGTTAAGGTATAGGAGCACTGTTAAAATCTGTGAGTGTCTGTTAGCTCAACCATTGTGCTCGGTTAACTTATACTCTCACATGTATAAATACTCTTACAAGTCTAATCCGCTTGTCTAAGGGTCTGAGTTTTTTTATTATCAATTTCTCTGCAGCATGGAGACAACATGAGAGTAAATGAAAAAGAAGTGGCTTTATAGGAAAAAGGAACTTATGGCAGGCTGTTCCTATCCTGTCCCATCAGTCAGAGACATTGGTTTCGTTTTCACTCACCCTTCTCTAAGCACTCCCCCAGGCTAGAGCAGTTGCCTCTGCCTGATTTTACCCACTATGCATTCCTGGTTCCCCTCTCCTTCCACTTGGACCTCAGTAATGAAAGTTACTCTTTCATCAAACACTAAATTTGGGATCTAAATTTCAAATTCAGACTACAGCAGGTAATTTACTGATTGCAGCCTCTAGACAAGAGTAACTCATCAATCATCCCAGCACGCAATTGGCTTGCTAATTTAAGAAATTAAGGCCAAAGTACTCTGCCAATTACAAAGCAATCTCCACATTTAACAACCTCCATTCTTGATCAGTGAGCTCATTCCCTCAAACTAAAGAATTTTCTACATTCTGAACAAGACTTATTTTTCTCACTAATCCATGATCTTAACTAACATGTGTGGGCACTCCTATTCAGTTCTTATTTACAGCTTGTGGAACTCTCTACCTTTCAACTTCAGCCCCACCATCAACCAAATGGCCTTGAGAACAGGTGTGAAGGCCTTGTATTTTGTCCCCTACATCTGGAATCTTGCAATATGGTCTTTATAAAAACAGATTTCGTCTTACTGCAGATATTGGGATATTCATTGCTCACATTCTGTAATGAAATGCAATTGCTTGCATTTCAATTGTGGGGATTCAAAAACATTTTAAACACTCAAACCCAGTATAGCGTTTCACTTTAAATGTATTTGATAAAACAACTCGAACAATATTCTCATATTACTTACAACCCCCATTACAAAATGAGATAGTTGTATTAAATTATAACTAGCTTTGGTATTGCTAGAAGGAATTCAAGTCCCATTTCTATTTCATGGGTGTTTTGTGACTCATTCAGCTCTCTAAACTAAAATAGTATTATGCCTAACTGTTTCGTAAAAAAAAAACCTCAAGACTCCTACATATTGTCTGGTTCACATTTATGTTTTAGTATTTTCTGCTTTTCAAAATGAGAGATGTGATTTGGAAGTTCAATTCAATATTGAATCAACTTTCCTGAAGGAAGGTTTGCTGATGCATTATGAACATATGTTATAAATGCATTCTCGAAATAAGAGAATAAATCCATACTTTCTAAAATATATTATGCAAGAGACTGAAAATATTATGTCAAAGCAATCCCTTAACTCAAAATGAGCCACTCTATAATTATACTTAAAGCCTAAAAAGGCAACAATATTGTGTTTGGGAGTACAGTTGACTATGAAGAAATATATACATATATATATATAAATAACTAAAGCCATCAAAATGAACACAGGTCCACAGGAGAATCCGCTGCAGAACTTACAAGAAATTTATTCCAAACCTTTATTTTGATAAACCATGAAAACAGACACTTTCTAAAGGACAATTCCCAAAACATGTTAAGTCCAAAGTACTAAGACTTAAAATTCATAGGGGAGGGGAGCTTACAATTTCAGGCTGATGCTTTAACAAAGAATATCAGAATTTGTCAATGCGTTTCTTCTTCAATTTGTTACCATTTATACATCACATAAATGAGAACTCTTATTTCTAACAATTTGAATTATAGTCTATGGGAGCAAGTCTACTTAGTCACTTGAGAATTGATGTGTAAAGCTCATTTGCCCTCTTAACACAAAAGTGAGGTAAAAGCAGATGCTAACTGGTACAAGACCAGAAAATCATCTGCATTGTTGAAACAAAATCTGAAAATACTGATTTTTATACCAAACAAAATACCTATTCCTATCCACTGTAAACTCATGTGAGAGACCAGGTTTGTTGTCTGTCAACACTAACGTCTTTATAGGCATTTAGAGCTGCTTATCAAACAATTTGTAGAGTATCGAATGGAATGTGTGTGATAATAATCTAAGAATAATAACCCGAGTAGGAAACACCAGAAGATCTTTGAAAGAAAGGATTTCATAACATTTAAGAGTGATCCCTTTATATAGTGGTTTGATGGCAGTTTGGTTGATCAGAAGAGAAAGCTAGCTATTGGAATTGGTACAAGGACAACAAGATCCTGATCTGGAAAAGAATAAACAATGAAGGTTTATCATTGTTAAGTGAACCATGATTAAGAGAATCATTAATATGACTTGTATGGGTTTCTAAACCAGACACTACAGTGACGCCGACAGACTGGATTCAGATAGATAATGCACACAGCTGAGAGTGGATTCTGAACAACATGCAAACTGTACTTGCCCCCTTGGTAAATGGCAAAGAACATTCCAAACAGAAATAATATATGAGAAAGGCAATTTCAGGACAAATAAAAAAATCTAAGCCTGCATGAGACTAAACAAAACAACAAAATAGGATGTTACAGAGAGTATCAAGTCAATGAATCACTCAGAACAATAACACACTAACCAAGAAGAAGAAGAAACATTATAGGTTCAAGTAAACCACACTATCTGTGATGTCTAAGGGATTGAAAAGATGCCAACATCCTCAAGGCAGCTGCCAATTTGAATAAGTTAGTATCTGAAGTACACAATAAACAATGTAAAGAAGGAAAAGGCCTGAAAGACACAATTGGTCTCCACGGAAAATATCAAGAGTACCTGGTTAGGTGAAACACACACCCTCCATGGTATATGGTTGCAGAAAAGCAACATTTGTTAAATATGGAACTAAAACTAAACAATTCTGAAAAACCAAACAATACAAAAAAAAATGTTTTTGCTATACGTCAAACTAGTTGTAGCATATTGGATATCTGGATGATAACTTAAGTAGGAAGCACTGGAAGATCTTTGAGAGAGAGCCTATCATGACATTTAAGAGCGATGCACAATGTGAAGTACTCTTGCTCCCAATTACAGTAAGTTTCATGAAAACAAATTTGATAGGTGTTCACCAGAAGCTACAAAATCTGATGTGACAATGTACTATAGTTGAAGAAAGCTGGACAGCAGATTGGATATTGGTGAACCTTTCTCACGGTAAAATAAATAAAAAATAACAGCCCCAATAAGCTCTAGAAAAAGGAATTGTGCTCCGTGACTGCACCCATTTTGCAGATAAAAATAATGATAATGGACAAGGCACTCCTGCATTAAACAAAATTTGCAAAACTGACAACATCTGATGGAAATCTGGAATATTGAAATTGAAAGAGATGCGCAGGGAACAATGTAATGGAACATAGAGAACAGATAAAACTTTAAGCCATAAAAATAGATTGTTTGAAGAAACATTTCCTAGAGAAACTTTTGACATTCTGTACATTCATTTGCTTATAATATGGAATCTTTTTAAAGGTGGAGAAGAGAAATAAACCACAGCTGAAATACATAGTATATAAACCGAAAATAATGTTTACATTTGAAAGATACGACATAAGTAATGAAAAACACAATTTTCACACTGTAATTCACTTAAAAATAACAGAAAAGATAACAACTGCAATGAAGCATTACCCTGATCCATTTCTGTTGGATTTTGGTTCTTTGAGTGCTTAACATTGCTTCAAGATGAAAGCCGAATAAACCTAGCTTAATTGAATGTGGATTTCCAGCAGTCAGTTGAAGTGGCACACATCGAGGAGCACACTGAATAAATAATGGTAGAAAGATGCTTGAAAGTACTGTGCTAAATTAACCACACAGTGTACCTGGAATTCACAAAAGAATGTGTGGTAGGGCTGCAACATATTTGAAGAAAATGAGGTACTTTGTGGAAGCAAGCATTCACATTGTTTTATTTGCAGGCCTTGAAATGCGTCCTTGAGAAATGAGGGATTACAATCTGTTCAGTCTATGCCCCTAACATAGACGACCCACAGATTTTTGAACAATTAGAGCTTGAGCTTGCTTCATGGCCCAAGTTACTGATACTGTGCGGCGATTTCAATATCTCTTTTAAACATGTAGGGATGGCATACAATCAGTATATGTCCACCTATACTGGAAGGAAACCCAAAGTTTATAGGGCACTATCCCAACTTAAAGGTAGTTTGGACTTAATAGATATCTGGGCTCTCAAACAGCAACAGGATCCTGGATATACGTACTTTTCTTTTCCACACAATAAATACGTACAAATTGATTATATATGGCTAGTCAGTGAGCAATGTTTAGGTGCTGAAATTATCAAAAGCCCTAAGGTACTATCTGACCATAACATGCTCACTCTAACCATTAATCTGACTAATTTGCATAGGCCCCGTTTTAACTGGACATTCGATAGAAAACTTCTGGTAAATAAAGAATATATTGAACACATTCAGATATGGGTACAGGGTTACTTTGACTGCAATCGCTATAGTACAACGAGGAATATGGTCTGGGATTGTTTCAAGGCAGCTCTCAGGGGAGAAACAATGAGCTTTGTAGCCAAAATGAGGAAAAAGACGGCCCTGGTTAACCAGCAGCAGATGTCAGAATTAGCTAACGCAGAGCATGAACATATAACTACTATAATGAACAGCGAGAATAGTCAAGCAATATTACATAAACTGATAATTTTGAAAACGAAAATGAATAGCAAGCTTAATCAGAAAGCTGCGGAAATCTTTCAGGCTAATCGAAATAAATTATATGAGGACGGGGAGGGGGTGGGAAAACAACTAGCTCTTCGTACTCGACAAAAACAGTCGTTCAATAAAATTAAAACCATTCATGCAAACGGTATGACATATAGTGAACCCGCGAAAATATTAGACATTTTTAAGGGATACTATGAAGACCTTTATAAAAATGAAGACTCACTCGATCTAGACAATTTGCAAGATTTATTACATGATTGGGGAGGGAGTAATATCCTTGATGTAAATAATAAAGAAGAATTGGATAAGGACATTACCCTCGCAGAGGTACAATCCGCGGTAATGGATCTCACAGCTGGTAAGGCTGCTGGCCCCGACAAGATTCCCATAGATTTATATAAAATACTGGGGTCAGTAATTATACCCTATTTGTTAGATCTTTGCATAGGGATACAGGCCTGTGTCTTGGAGGGAGACCAACATAATGATCTTTCTCAAAAAGGGCAAGCCTCCGGAACATCCTACTCCGTATCGCCCTATCTCCCTAATTGATTCAGATGCAAAAATGTATGCAAAGGTCTTGGCCAATCGGCTCAGGAGGGTGGTGGAACGCCTGGTCTCCCCGTGGCAGCATGGATTTATCCCTCATAAGGGAACCACAGACCATACCCGTAGGGTTATTTCATTATTCGATATTATGGCTGCGACGGGGGGCCAGATGTCCATGATCCTCCTTGATGCAATCTTGGAGATACTTATGGACAATACTGAACTTTAATAACTTTGGGCCTGGATATATTGAGGCAATCCAAGCTATGTACCAAGAACCGACTGCTAAAGTTCTGACGATGGGCCTAGAATCGAGTTCTTTTAAAATCCAAAGGGGGACAAGACAGGGTTGCCCCTGCTCGCCGATACTGTTTGCCCTATATATAAACCCCCGGATTGAGAAACTATTGGCAAGTACTGTCATAAAACCAATCAAAACCGGCATCTATGAAACTAAGATATTGGCGTATGCCGACGACATGGCGGTTGTGACGCCTTACCCCTACGAGGCACTAGAAGAAATTGAGAAAATAACTAGGTCTTTCGGGGCTATGTCTGGGTATTCACTGAATAGTGGGAAAACTGTGGTTATTTGTACTAAGAACACTTTATTCAACGATTCTTGAAAAGCAACTAATGCAGTTTATCTGGGTGTTTGTATATCTCCACAGATTAAAAATATTAAACTTAATTACGACCCCATGCTTGTAAACATTAAAAAGGACCTACTCCGGGTCAACAGCCTCAATCTTTCAATTATAGGTAGGACTAATTTTGTTAAAATGAATATTTTCCCAAGGAAATTGTATTTATTCCGTGCAATTCCCATTCTTGTTGAGGATAAGCTGATCAAAACTCTAGAAACACAAATCTCTAAGTTTGTTTGGGGCTATGGCAAAATCAGGAGATCCTCAAAATTTTTATCTCTTCCGCAGGAGAGAGGGGGATTAGGGCTTCCGAATATAAGCCTATATTTTTGGACTAGCCTTCTCCAAGGGAAGTTTCCCTTACTTAACATAAGTCCTCCATATTTTAACACAGCTAGTATACGTATCCCTTCTATATACGAGCTAGCTGTAGGAGAGAAAGCAAAAGGGCTACTGCTGCGACAAATTGAACCATCATACTATAAGACGGTTAAATTTAAAATCATAGACAATGCTTGGAGGGTTTGGAGGAAAATTAGTAAACATTTTGATATCTCTAAAATTAATAGATATACACCTTAATGGCACTCTTTCCTTTTCTCCAGACAAGTTAATGATGATATTGCTAAAAGATGGGAGGCCCTTAGGTTGCTATCAGTGGGAGATTTTTTAGACGCACCGGCCAATATGAGATTTTCCAACCTTCAAACTAAATATAACATTCCGGCTTCCGATCTTTTCAAATATATCCAAATCAACTCTATTCTTTCCACAAAGCTTTCTCATATTTCCATGAGGAAAGTTTCTATTTTCGAACTTGCCGCTGGAAGGAAAAAATCTAGGATAAGTATATTATATCGACTGATGTTGGAACAACATCAGGATGATCTGGAAAGAACGGAATCTCGCTGGGCACTCAAATTAAATAATCCAAATGTGGATTTAGATAAAATCCTCTCCCTTGCTGGGAATGTTTTTTTAACAGCAACTCTGAAATCACAACTGTATAAGACTATATACAATTTATATTTTACACCGGCAAAACTGTTTTCATGGGGGAAACGAACAGATGATAAATGCCCTCGGTGTGGGCTAGGCCCGGCTCATCTATTACATATGTTTTCGGAATGTAATAAATTGATGATTCTTAAAGATAAAATATCAGACTTTTGGGATGAGGTTTTTGGCCATAATGTTCAAATGTCTCCTACTCTATGTATGTTAGGTTATGATAATACCCTTGGCCATAGTAAGGAGGAAGAGGTATGTAGGTTTTTGGGCATGGCAGTATATAGATTAATATTGGCTACTAGATGGAAAGACACAGATCCCCCTAATTTCCAAATCTGGCTAACCCGTTTCTTGGGAATAGCTAATCAAGAAATGGCAATCTACTCAGCTAAAGGTGTGAAGGCTAGACAACATGGCGCCCTAATTTGGATGCCAATCATCTCTTGGAAAGACAGGCTTTAGGATATATTCTCCTATTTTGTTCAGCAGCACAAATTAACTGATTGATTGAAGACTCAGAATGTGGTCTAGGCCACAAAGAAATTAATGGATCAATTCAGCAAGGAAGCTTCAATACTCCATGAAGGCTGACAATGTTAAAGTTGTCAATATAGAAAGAAATACCAGATGAAACCAGTTTTACAGACGGAACTAGAGTGAAAACACCACATTGGATGAAAGTGCCCCTATCTAATATCTGAATCAGGAATATTGTGTCTGAAACAATTATCTCCCTCAAGAGTCCCCAAGTGTTAAGTTAAACGGAGTGTGGGTCCGCACTAATATTACACTAAAGTCCATGCTAGGGAATCCAATGGCGGAGGGTAAACGAAGCTTTAATATAGCATCCGTATTAGAGAATAGAATATATAGAGAGTCGGAAGAGCACCAGATAAATAGAAACAGCCATGCAGAAAACGTATGTGATAACACTAAGGAATTTGTCCAATTTGAGACTCAAGAGAAGTTTATTATGGAGAATCTAGGGGAAAACCTCTCTTGAAGAATTAACATAGGGTTACTAATAGTACTAGAAGGACTAGAAGATATTTAAATTAAATGTTTTGCAATAGGTCCTTCTTATAGAATTGATTTTCAAAAACAATCCAACGACAGACCTTGATAAGCTACTACAAAAGCTCAGTAAAGTCCTAATGGTTTTTCAGATCAACAGTCAAGGAATGTATACTTAAGACTGCCTTGAAGAAGTTGTCACTGGAGGTTGGAGATTCTTCTTATACAATACGCTCCGACATATAATGTACCACATAAGATAGGCAATGAGAGCTGGACAACAGGATGGGGGAACTGCAGCAGCTTAGGGGGAAAGTGCACACGAGTTTCCCAGCAATTATAATAGTAATGTGTCAGAACAAAAAGCATAATTTTCAGAATGTATAGGATCTGACCACCTCTATCAGTGAAAAGAAATGCAGAGACCGTTAAAAAAATTATTGTAGGTTACACACACTTATTCACATGATGCATATTATTACTTAATATAGAAATTGAGAGGTTTCCCTTTTCTAATATTCACTTTAATTCTTGGAGAGAGGGCCAGTAGCTACTCAACTTGCACCAAACGTCAGTGCCAGACGACGTTCAACTATATTGCTGGACTTTCCAATTGAAGAGTTTTAGAATAATAATTTCTTGCCCAGATAATTCTAAATTGGGAATGATGTTCCAAGGAATGGCAGAATGCATTTACACAACAAACCTTTATAAATTTACCTCCAAAAAATGTCAGGTTAAAAGTCCTAAATGCAGCAGCAAGACAATGGCATGGAGTTCAGAGCCTACTACTGATACCATCCTGTTGGAATCTGGCATAGATTCTGCACTCGCAGGCTTACCACAGTTCCTAGGAGACTACGTGAGTGGACCACTTAAAATAGGAGACATATTAAGGTGGATCTTAAATAAAATGCTTATCTGGAACCTTTGAAGGAACAAATGGAAGGATCATTATCCAAACCAAGTTATTTACAATGTGTCTCATGGTGTTTGCAACAACTCTAGAAAAACAGAAACCCCATCAAAGGTGGAATTCAAACTCCAAAATCCAGCACCAACGAGAAAGAAGTTTCACTTTGGTATGCCAGACTATGCAAAGCAGCGGACATGAGGCAGTGTGCACCCCACAAAATATGGGAGCGAGGCAAGGCTGAAGCTCGAAAACCTATGGCAAGTATCCTTATTTACACTATACGATACAGTAAAGTCTGCATCACTGAAAGGAAATAATTTCTCTATTCTTCACAGAATCTACTGGATACCAATGAAGATCTCCAAGATGATTAAATAAGTCGGAGAGTTTATTGCAAAGGTAAAAGGAAGACTACCCTTGAAATTTAAAATCAAGAAATTAAGGTAAATCCATCACTTCTAATCTTTGGAATAATTAATGAAGCTGACTGTGTATTACACAGGGCTTGAAAAATTATAAAAATCTTACAAAACCTGCAGGTCTAGTAACTATAACAATCTACTCAACCTATTATGTACTTGATCCGTGAACTGGTCTCAAAGGGATTGTCACAAGGTTCACTTTAAAAAATCCTCTAACTTTAGTCACAGAAAGAAAAGTAAAAGTAGGAAGACAAACTGACTTTTGATCTGTCTCTGAAAGCCAAGCAAATGTGTCAAGATAGCAAGATTTGAAGGTATCTTTATTGCTCATTCACTTTGTGAGCAAGAAGAACACCAGAAAGGGTGAGTAGGCCCTAAAAATAGCTAGTCCTGATTAAATCTGGTTCACAATAGCAAGAGGATTTTTCAAATCCTGATCACAGTAGAAGGATAACAAGCTGCTGTTTTAGTTATTCCTCCTGGTCAGACTTGAGATGTGCAAAAAATGGATCTGAACAGTACCTCCAACACTCCAGAGCTGATTACAAAGACTGAATTGTGTATCAGGGCTGGATAGGGAGTGTTTAATTAGCAATAAATCATACTTTGGTCACATTTGGCTTGATCAGAGATCACTCTCATGATTACACCCAACTTTGAACTCTCGGACCATTGAGGTGGTTCAGGTGAGTCAGGCCTCACCCAGTGGTTCAGAGATAAGATATACACACATAAGGCATCAGATAAACTATCTTTCATGAGTCAATATTAGAGGTTACCCATTGATGATGAATGAGGACAACATAAAAAAACGAGTATCTAGTCTATATCAACCTATTAATTTCCTGGAGATGAGCAAGATGGTGTACAAATCAATGGGCAAGATAACAATCTGGAGCTGGCAGAGGCTGTAGTTGGTGTAGGCTACATTAACAACAAACCAGCAAAAGTCTCTTTCAAATTATTTTAAAAACTGACAAAGCAGGGACTGTACAACTGCATCAGTGATATTTTGTGCAAACACGACCTATTCTAATTCCAGACAAGCAGATACTGATGCCCTCAAAGTTCAATTTGACCCTTCGTGGAACAGTGAGCGAAAAAGAAATGTTATAGTAGCACTAATGATGTGCTGGCACATATTAGAAACTATAGTCCTGGGTAACAGTATGTTAGGTAAAAACACAGGCAGAACATCAACATTTAGAGGGAGAAGAAATTGGGGACTCTGGCCTGACGCTGTTGTCCTCAATGAGCAAGAGTGCAAATGTCTAAGTGAAAACAGCAAAAAATTACGAGTATCAGGAGTAACTTCAACAGGTAGTAAAGAACTGACTCAGAGGTACCGTGAAACATCTCAAAGGAGGAGGAGCATTATTTTCTCTGTACATACAACCAATTTGAGTCTCCATCATCAATTAGAAGGTAATACTGTTGAAAATACTAAGTAGTGTTGCAGGCTTGGCGTTTCTCACTAACAAAAGGGCAGTAGAAAATCCCAGTGCGGTGATGATGGCCTCACGGATATTAGCAGGCACTGCTGACTAGGATACCATACCTAGCACCAAACCCTCCGTATACAGTTTTACTGTATGTGCCTCTTGGAAATCGACAAGGAATCAAGGATCTCAAATGAATTAAAGTGCAGAAAACAAAAACTCACTGGATACTCGATTCTCACACCCAGGACACAAACAACAAAGAGTCAGCCAAAGAGAACTCTGTTTACATGCAATATACTATTCAAAGACTGAGTTTACCAGCATGTGCAGTACAGAGAAGGCAATTTCTTCAACAGACAAAGTAAAAAGGAAGAAGTCGATGCAAGCGAGGCGAATCCATGCAAGAAGGCTCCTTATTCTACTGAAGTGACACTGTCTTTTCAGAGAAGAGTTTTTGTCAAGGCTACAAGACAGATAAAGCCATTAGGTTGTAAAATACCTATTGTTCGCCAACATTGGGCTTCCAGTCTGCCCTTTGCTGATCATTTACTGTCATTCTCATTTACTTGCTTCTTATGCAATGGCTTACCTTCCTCTTCTTGCATTTGTCCCTCACTGCAGCATATCCTCTTTACAATCATTTTTATTGGCTGACTTGTATCTATCCATTGCTCACATTTTGGGGGACTACTTTTTTCTTTTTTCATTCAGCACTCTATAATAGAGCATGTGATTTCTAGCTCTGCTGCTTCACTACTCAAATACCTGCCTCACCAACCACACTATGCTGCTGCTGACCCTCTGCAAAAGCCCAGTAACCTGGATCATTTTGCTGGGGTATGACTGAAGACCAGACTTTAAGGGTTGTTTTTATTTTATCTACTGTATTCCATATATTACATCAAAGTGCAAGCTTTGGCACATATAGGCTTTTAAGGCACTGAGAAAGGGCCATCCACTGCAATCAGTCAGCTGGCATTTGAAGGTGTACTTAGCAAGACCCGTCTCCTGGAGGCCAACAGGTCTGCTCCCTGACATACTGCAGGCGAGCAAATGGCTAAATGCTAGGGAAAGTAAATCAGGCCCTGTCAAGAGTGTCCTTTTTCATTCTGGCACTTAATTATTCTTTAATTCTTTTCAGAGTTTCCCCGAGAGTAAAGGATTAAAAAAGAAATTAACCAATCAATTTATAAAGAATTGAAAACACTGACTTTAAAGTACAATTTTTATATACCATAATATATGGATTTGCTTTTCCTCATAATATATATTTTTCTTTTATCTTTCTTAGACAATGCTTTACAAAACTATTGGCAAAAGTAAAAGCCCTGCACTCAGACATACTGGTTTTGCCAATGCTCGTTTTTAGTGCTATTCTGCTCTCTTTCCTTCAGTTTGTAAAGTATCTTCGCCTACTGGAGAAAACTTGTGTGTTACTCGTAAGCGTCTTTTTCCAAACAGACACAACTAATTCAAGACAACTTTGGAAGATTTAAAGAAATCCAAATAGCAGCACTTGACCTTTAATGAGCTCGATCATGCAGCAGACCGAGGCTTTTCTTTATTTAATAAGTCGGAGCTGTTTTAATAATCTGTAATAGCTAAAAACATTTCGAGCCCTCTCATAACCCCCTGCCCGTTACCTAATCCCCCCCCCCCCCCCCCCCCCCGAGTCTCTTTGGCCGCTTTAATCTCGGGAAATTCCGTGCTTTCATTGAAAGTAGAATGTGCAGAAACAGCACATCTCACTGATGCGCAAGCACCGGTGGGGGAGGGGGGCATGGAGGATTGTGCGGGAGCAGGCACTGCGCTAACACTGCAGGCGATGCACCCGTAGGCAGGCACTAAACAGGCTGTGAGTGCACAGCGATGTGAGAGTAGGCACTGTACTGTGCTTCTAAGGCGGGCGCCGTACTCAGTGGGCCAGTCCAGTACTACTGTCCCTAAGCAGGTTCAGCAGCACCCTCAGGGCGGGTGTTGTGTTATCAAGATACTGCACCCTGCCGTGGCACTGCAAAAAGCGTGCATTTTATTTGCTAATCATGCATTGCACGGAGCAAGCAGTGCACTTACTGAGCAGGCGGTGTTCGTACAAGAAGGAACTGCCCTGCGTCTACTAAGCACACACTGACCCTCTGGTGCAGGCGTGGAGCAGACACCGCACTCTGTGTGAATTATGCAGGTGTTCAACACTCACTGAATAGATACTGTGCTTGCTGAGCAGGTAATGTGCTCACTGCACATGCGTTGCCGTCGCCCACTGGGCACTGCGCTCACTGAGCAGATACTGCGCTGAGCAAAAACTGGTTTCAGTCACTGACAATGCAGTGTCCATGCCCAGCTCGCCCTGCACTAGGTGAACAGATGCTACACCGAGCATGCACTGCACTCACTAAGGAGACACTGCGCTTCATTAGCTTGGCAAAGAGGACTGGCTTCTTTGAGGAGGGGGTTCACTCACTGGGTAAGGCTTACCCTCAGTGAGCAGGCTGTGTACGGACCAGGCACTCAGTGAGCATGCACAGCTTTCACAAATCAGGCACTGCAGGCAGTGATCGAGCACGCCATTGAGCTGGCACAGACAGGTACCTGCACCCAGCAGGCATGTCGCAAGGGTTGCAGCCAGCAGGCCCGTCGCAAGGGTTGCAGCCAGCAGGCCCGTCGCAAGGGTTGCAGCCAGCAGGCCTGTCGCAAGGGTTGCAGCCAGCAGGCCCGTCGCAAGGGTTGCAGCCAGCAGGCCCGTCGCAAGGGTTGCAGCCAGCAGGCCCGTCGCAAGGGTTGCAGCCAGCAGGCCCGTCGCAAGGGTTGCAGCCAGCAGGCCCGTCGCAAGGGTTGCAGCCAGCAGGCCCGTCGCAAGGGTTGCAGCCAGCAGGCCCGTCGCAAGGGTTGCAGCCAGCAGGCCCGTCGCATGGGTTGCAGCCAGCAGGCCCGTCGCATGGGTTGCAGCCAGCAGGCCCGTCGCATGGGTTGCAGCCAGCAGGCCCGTCGCATGGGTTGCAGCCAGCAGGCCCGTCGCATGGGTTGCAGCCAGCAGGCCCGTCGCAAGGGTTGCAGCCAGCAGGCCCGTCGCAAGGGTTGCAGCCAGCAGGCACGTCGCAAGGGTTGCAGCCAGCAGGCACGTCGCAAGGGTTGCACCGAGCAGGTATTGCACTCAAGAGGCATTCATGAACTTTTAATCTGGCACCGTCCTCGTTGAGCAAACATTGCGCCACGCAGGAACCAGCAGGCACAGGAAAGCGAAAACAAAGTAGGCACCGAGAAAGCACTGCATGGGCAGTCTTCGAAGTCTTGCAGGCACTGTCTTCATTGAGCAGAATTAGAAACCGTACTGGGCAAACACGGGTATGCACTGAGACGAGCAGGCACTGTACATCGAATATTCAAATGAAGTACTGAGCAGGCCTTGCAAAGAGGAGCTATCAGTTGTTTTTTACCATCACTGGAGTACTGGATAGGCACTGTGCAGAAGAGGCATCAAGGGAGTATGAACAGACACTGTAAGGAGAAGGCATACCGAATATGTACCGTACAGCTGGGAATCGATGGAGTACTGAGCAGGCACGGTACAGACGGGCATTAATGGAGTACTGAGCAGGCCTTGCAAAGAGATCTCACAGCGCTCGCCTGCCGCGCCAGAGACTGTCCCGCGAGTGGTGTGCGGTGCGCACGCGACAAGCCTGGCCCGCGAGTGATGTGCAGACACATACAAACGTATGGCCCAGTCTAAATTGCGATCATGGCCCATAGAAATATAGGAGGACAATACCGTTTTGACACTAGGACGAGTTGGTCAGGGTGTTTGAAAGCCAGAAACTGTCCCGCGAGTGGTGTGCGGTGCGCGCGCGACAAGCCCGTCCTGCGAGTGGTGTGCAGACACATACAAACACATTGCGAAGCCTAAATTCCGATCATGGCCCATAGAAATCTAGGAGGACAATACCGTTCTGACACTAGGACGAGTTGGTCAGGGCGTTTGAAAGCGGAATAAAGAAACAGGTTGTGCAAAAAGATCACGTGATGCCCGGACACATTTGCTGGTTGCATTGGCATTGGGAGGGCTGGCTTCACGAGCGCATGGAAGTGTGCGCTGTGCCAGAAACAAAGATGGCGTCGGCCTGTCCACATGGGCCATCCTACAAGTGGACAAGGCGGTAACCGAGAAGCCCGCTTTCCAAGAGGGGCGGGCTTCAAGTATACTTCTGGAATCGTATAGATTCCAAAAGGCACTCGCATGGCGAAAGCAGCGTATGCGCGCTGCTAGCGCCAGGTGAGACCTAAAAATGGACAGGTTGGATCTTGGTGTTTTTACCTGATAAACAAGACAATGTTGCTGCGTGTAGTTGTAGTCCAAATCAGCAAAATGAAGGCTGGTTTAAGATGAATCTCTGTTGCCTTTGCTAACTAAACAAATGAATGTATCAAACAACAATGTACTTTGACAACGAGAAGAATGTGTCCGAAGTGAAATAACTCATAATTGACCTGAATATATATTCAAGTGTTTTACCTGTAAAACAAGCATTGGCATAGCCAATAGGTCTCGCCTTTGGGACCTTATAAGTGTTTAGCCATGCAACAGTTGATGTTGTTGCACCAAGGATATTGTGCTGCATAACTAAATACTTATAAGGTCCCAAAAGCAAGACCTATTGGCTATGCCAATGCGTGTTTCCTTTTTTTGTGTCTGCTTGGCTTTCTCTTGCTACTTTCCCCTTCTCCCTATTTTTCCAATTTTCTCACTCTCCCCTCCTTCTTTCCTATTCTTTCACTCAGTTCCATCCATCTCTCCATCGCGAACAGGTATAAAGTGCTATATCAGTGCAACTGAAACGTTACAAACTTCTTTGCGCTGCCAAAGGCACTCACTGGCATACGAGGGGCAGGCAAAGGGCGTCCAAGACAATTTTCACACATACTCAGTGGACCCAGAGTGGAAATATAGCAAGGAAGGCTGCTGATGGCCCAACAACTGCAAACAAATCGGAAGCTGAATCAACCACAACCACAGTATCAAAGATGCAACCACTCTGCTGTATTAAATGTTAAGGCACCAGGTTTGTTTATACTCCTCAACTTGATGTGCTACATTAGCGTTATCCTCCTGTCCCACACTATGCATTTATTTGTTCTATCGCCGTAATCCCGTTTGTTGCATTTCTACGCTATGTATTATAACCCTCGCTATGCCTTCTACTGCTTCTCTCAACCTTCCTTTCCTACGTACCACGCTTGTCGTCTTTTCTTCCACCTGCACCCCAAAGCACTGCCCTACTTCCTGATGCTGGATTCTCGCAATACTGCCCAATACTCTTCATTAGAAACACCTCATCTGCTCCTCCTTTCAGCCCAGAACAGCATCATCCTTATTGGCCCTTTTCAGTGTTTCTCCCTCCAATGACTCGTCCTCATTTCACCCATCTGTCTTCCTTCATAGTATGATTTTTGTTGCCTCCTACTAAATGCCTCTATCCTCTGTAGTATTGTTTAATGTCAGTCTCCGGTCTTCTCTTCATGGATTCCCTTTTCAGGCTGCCACTCTATTAGCAGGAGCACAAAAACATCAATGGGCAAGGTCTGAACCCGCGGTCACACTACACTCATAATAGATTTTTAGGCTATTTCAGCCACTTTGAAGCCTTGGCCAGAGGCTCTATGTGAAACAAAGTGAAGAATTTTACACGCAGCGCAGCACTGCTGGCGGTGGAGGGAAAAAGGGGGAGGGTTTGCGTTGCACGGGCAGTTCCCAGAAGCAAAGGCACAGCAAAGGGGGAACTAGACTTCTGTAACCCGATCACAGGATGTAAACTTACTGTAAGACCTGATATCACACTGCAGCACCAATGAAAGGCTGGTGTGTGGGTCATGGGAGACCCAGCTACATTTCAGTCAGCCCCTCTGTAAGGCCAGGTGATTGGACATTAATTTACATCATGATGCGGGATGTTTGTTGCATGAAAAAGGGTAAAGTAACTTCAATTTGCCTTGAATATTAGGGACTATCAAACCTAAACTGGTAGCATGTACCAGGTTTGCACCTGAAAGGCCAATGGGGTGAGGAAAAGAGGCTCACTTCCGGTAGGCTAATTGCGTCCCCCACAGTCTACCACGTCACGCTCACCTCAGAAAGGCTCACTAGGGTGAAACAGACACTCGTGTGGCAGACTCGCCTGTGCGAGGCCAGCATGGCTAAGGCCGAGTCCGAAGGGTTTCCTAAGTCCCTAGAGGCCATTCCACATCTGCCCAAAGTGGGTCCGAGCCGGTTCTGGACCGGCTGTCATGGCCGGACAGGCCCAGGCGTGGGAATGGAGGGACCGGAAGCAAGCGGTTTTGGTAGGAGCAGTCTTCGGCTCCACACTGCACATCCTACAAGATGCGCGTGAACAATAGCTTTGGCAGGAAGCAGCTGTCAGGCAGTCTCCAAACCCCTGCCAGGAATTATCTGCCCCAGCTGCCTTCTCGCCCCGTCCGTCAGGGCTATATTTAGGGACAGGGCTGTAGTTTTCAATAGGGTATGTAGGGTTGCTGGGTCCACTGAAAAAAAATTATATATAGTTTTTTTAAGTACCAAACCGGGCATTGGGAGACAAGTTTCCCTGTTTGCATTAGGACCCATGGAACCCTTGCCCTCCGCTGTCGAGAGGATTGGGAATTTCCCCCCACAAGGTAAATTTCATCAGTGGGAGTGGTCAGCTCTCAAAACTCTGGTGTGCGATTCGACCAAAGCACTACTGTTATTAGTTGGTTTCCACCCACATCTTAATAGCATTGCTAATAATCATTGCCACTGGAAATATGAGGCAGGAGAGGAACAAATTATGCAGTAAGTGAGACGAAATTACGCAGCAAGAGAAAGCAAATTATACGGACTAATGTGGCACATATAGGACCCGATTACGATGGCGGTCGGACGAGCGTCCGACCGCCATCATTTCAGGCCCGAGACCGTCCGAACAAGCACTTCCACATCCAGCACACAAATACGCGGAAGCACTTTCATTTTACTGAGACGGGTGCGCGGTCTCTGCCTACACGTAGTACATGTGAAGGCAAGCTTTACAAAGTGCATGCAGGCTTCGGTAGTTTTGTGTATGCAGCTCTAGCTTCAAGCCCAGAACATGCACGAACCAAAAGGGGCGTGACCTGACAAACAAACAAGCAGTGCTGCGAGACCTAACAAGGCAGAGCAACGCGGTCCCGAAAGTGTAAGAGGACCGCGCTGCAGCCGATCTCTTGTCTTTATGGGGCCATATGTTTGAAACACATGGCCTCATAAAGATAAGAAAAGCCTTTACTACAAACGTAAAGCAACCGAGCCACTCCAACTGGGACGGCTCTAAAAGAGAAAAGTGTACGTCACTAGACGCTCTTTTCCAATGGTTGGCCACCGTTTAGCATAAACGGTGACGGCAGCCAATGGAAAAGAGGGGCGGGGCTTAAAGCCCACTAGAGAAATCTACCCTAACTCATTAAATCTCGCCAGCGAGACTGCGCATGCCTGCGCAGTCTACGTCAGGCGAGACCTAAAAAATAAGCTACTTCGATGGTAAACTGGATACAGAAAGCGTAGAATAAGAAGTTCGTTTAAAATGATGTCAAAACAATTACAGCTAAGAATGACTAGTTAAATTCTCACCAGTGCTAATATCCATAACACTCAATCAGGAAATGCTCTTAAACATCATACATCCATCCCACATGTCTAAAAGTATGGTGCCACGACAATGAAACACAGGATAGCACGAGATAGCACGAGTTTAAGCACGGAATTATGTGGCAGAGAACAATAGCAAAAAGGATTAGGAACACGAAAAAAGACTGTGCATGCAATTCCCCATCAGCTGAAGATAAATAATTCTAATTATTACATTCTCATCCTGTATCTGCAGCATTTTTTCCAATTTCCAAACACAAACACACAGACATGAGCTTGAAGATGCTACTTAAAGTGGGGATGTTTCCAGACCCAAGTGTTGAGCATGTTTTGATGTCATTATCTGGACGACCAGCCATTCTAAAGCACGACAGCAAAAAGTTGACGGATAATTATTTTCAAGCTTTTTTTAATGGAATACATGCTTTAAATCTTTTTTAGAAGTACACTTGCAGTTTTCTAATCATCCTAACACAACTAAAGTAAAATGTAATGTGTGCTAACTACTTCGTATATCTCTATACAGGCACAAACGAGGGAGAACTTGAGATACAATGAATGGGAAAGCTGGAAATTCATTTTGAGAATCAAGTTTATGTAATGTGTAAATGGAGTTAATTTTATGCAGGCCATCTGTCCTTAGCATTTCATACATGACTGTTTTCTGGCAGTCCGATTGAGTGACTGAACAATTCAATTTTAGTTTTAGTAATCGTTACCCAAGCAGTAAGAGAGTGGTATCTATTCTGCAACAGCTGTGTTTTTTTTTTAACATTCTCTTACATCCGCTCCAATTTAATTTGAGTAGCAAACACTGGGCTGTTGATGTAGTGCAAATAAAGGAATGTCTTTACTGTCAGTCACATGCTCGTACATGTGATCATGCTGAATCTCAAGATAATTAGCCCTAGAAAAACCAACCAACGGAATCCCCCCCCCCCCCCAACAACTGACAGTGATGCCACTCGCCAAATAATGTGCATCCGCAAATGCACAACGTTTGTGTGTTAATGACTGCCAAGGCATCCTACTTTTTGGTCACCTGGAGCTATCAGAAAATGCTATGCTTCATGATGTCAACCAAGTTTGTAGTTCTCCTAATCTGAAACAACCAACAACGTAAGGCCGAACAAGCAGCAGTTTGGAAGTTTACTGTGTTCAACAGGAGGCCATCTCCTCAGTAGAGTCCAGGTTACCGCTTTCCATAGAAAAGGACTCTTACGTCGGTCAGTAAACATCAGTACTCACGGGGATGAGGGGCCAAAAAGAACCTGCAAGAACGATTCACAGGACTGTACTGAACCAAAAACTAGGATTAGTTATTTTGTTAGAGCCCCACAGAGGCACTCAAGAAGAGCTGAAGACCAAGCCTGATAAACGAAGTAAACTGCTCAGGCTTTGATACACATGAATAACTAGTCTTACCATAACTTGGAAGAAAGATAAAGTTACCTTTATGATGACTAAGGATTTTTTAAATATTATCAACTGATGATACACAAAGCTTCTTCAGCAGTTTTTTCAACAATTATTTAAAAATATATTTTTTTTAAAAAGGAGTCAATCAGTCTATAATTTCTGATCCAATGCACTGGCATGTTTGGATCGTAATGATTTAGAAAAACGTCTACATACCGGGAGTAGCTTAGTCAAAGTTAACTTTAGCCTCCTCGTACACCCAGACTCTTTCCTATTCTACATCTGTGAGTACATCTCACTGCAAGTAAGAAAGGAGGAAGGTGGCAACAGACATCTTTACGAAAGGAGGGTTGGGCAAAGAGATTTTGGTAAAACTTTCTGCCCAAAATAGTATAATTTCGGGAGGAAACCTAGAGACCATAGTGCTAAGAAAAAGTGTTTGAGTGTATATGTGTTTGGAAGTGTAGGCAATGTGCTCACCTGGCAAATATCTGCGAGGCATATGCCTTAAGACTGCCACAGACACCACCTTAGTGGAGTGATCCTTGAAATTGGATAGAAGTTAAGTTCCAAGCAAAAAAATACATGGGTGATTCATAATATACTCCATTTAACATCGTCTGCATAGTTGTTGCTCACCTGGCATTATTGTCCTCATAGGTCACTCAGAGCTAGTCCAAAGACTGTAGATCCCTTGATCAATCTACATATATGTGCATGGGGTCCAAATTGTGAAAAATCTCTTCAAGTGAGCAAACTCCCCCTTATGCGGCATGCTCTTATGCTCAAAGGTCAGGAATGACACCCATTTGGACACCCTTAACTAAGATCTATAACACAAAACCTCCACTGAGTTATAAATAAGCAAGCCAAGAACTCCAGTAGAATAGTCGTGAGTGACAGCAGCTTTCAGTCTGAGACAAAGCTGACCTTGAACCATGCTCAAGAGAAGATCAACCTATTCAAGAAGCAGGGATTAAGATAAACAGCAGGATATTGCCTAGTAATCTAGGGACTGTGCATGTGCATGAGGCAAAAATATCAAATTTGGAGTTTATGTGAGTAGCAGTCAATGGCTGGATGGCCACATGACTGAAGGTTGGGGTTTCAAGAACTTCCGGAAGAACCTTCCATTCAAGAAATTATCAGGGATGCGTATTTAGGCTGTCTGCTCTGGTGTTGTCGATCCCCTGAAACCTTGGAGACCAGTGGGAAACATGCTTTGTTGCAATGCCAACTTGCAAAGAGTTAATGGCAACAAGTGCAGATGTGGGGCATGACTACATCCTTGTTTTCTGATGCAGAAGATGGCTTTGGTGTGGCTCTGCTTTTGTAGAATGGAAACTTAAGACAACCCTGCCAATGGGGTCTGTGCCGTGAGGAGATGGACCCTTGGTACCCAATGGATAACAGAGTCCTATGGCTGTACAAGGAAAACCTAGCGACATCACCTCCCACACCACCACCCCCATCCTGAAATCACCATCAATTCCTGCAAACGTTCACAGCGGCAAGATCACAGTTGTTCATCCTTTATTTTGTTTTACCACTGAAAAAAGTAAACAGAAGACAAAAGCTAGTATTTTACTTTAAAGAAAACCTGCAGCTAAGGTGATCCATCCACCCATGGTCAAAAACCAAAGCTATTATGGGAAAAATATACCAAACTGCACTAATCCTGGAATAAACTTATCGTTCTGCATGAATCCTTGTATGCAAAATAGGCTCGGTTGGCAGATGAAAACAATATTTTAAGATAGTTCCAGGACAACTTAAGAAGATGCGTTGGCCACGTGACAATGATTTTACAAGTTGTACTCTATAGGATGGGGGCTAGAAACGTCAAACATCAACCATTCCTAGGTCAATTGCAGTTACTGATTTTTAAGGTCACTGCAGCATATGTGAAGTGTTGGTAAAAAGTAACTTTCCCAGGTCTAAATCATAAACCAACGAAAATGCTGAAATATGAAAGTAACAGCCCCCTGAATGAAAATGAGTAATGAAGTCTCTACTACTAATTTATGTCACACAGACCTTCAATATAATGTGTGAGCTTTATGGGCAACATAATGCAGATGTGCAGAAATACTGCTTTCTTTGCCATACAAGAGATTCAGTGCTTTTTTCTTGGCACAATATTCTCAAATAGCTCTGCACATACTCTGAAGAGCCCTACACGTAGAAACCAGATCTAAGTTACATGAATGTACAAATGTAAGCCAGTAGAAAAATCCCAAGTAATATATGCTTTTGCAGATTTCTCTTCTGTCAAGCATTTCTATTCCCCAAGGGAAACCCTGAAACACGGTATTTAATTCAAGCAGGAACATAGCGCTCCTGTAATTAAGAACTATTGCATGGAAGTTGCTCTGCATAAAGAGCTATGGTCTGGCACTAGAAGACAGGAACAGCTCACAAGTCGCACCAACCATCACAAATGCTATTTATTGACCACATTCCTGGATCTATTCCTCATAAAATGTATTAAGCCTCAAGAAGCCCCTCTCTGTGCCAGTGAATATCTGTGTACCAAAGGATGTTGCTTTCCAGATCAGCAGGAATCTTTGGAGGTTTACTGGTCAGCCTGCACATGCATTATAAGCCTCAACTACACATAAAGTGAATATAATACGTTTAATGATTCATGAAGAATCTATTAGGTCTGAGGCTAACAAACCCTTTGCTTGGAGAATAAAAGGGAAAGGATGGAAGATGCCCAGAAGGCAAACAAACTGTTCCAATTTTACGTGAAAACTGTTATTGTTCACAAAAAGCAGATATCCATTTGTTAAAAAATTACTTTTAATAGTTGCAGATGAGGCGAAGATTAAACAATGTATGCACATTGCAGAAGGCAAATTGTTAACAAAGGATGAAGGTCTCACGTTACATTTATTTTCCTCATAGACCAGTAACCTTTTAAAACAAAGTTAACTGAATTTAACACAATTTCAATCTTTAAATGATTATTAAGAAAGTCCACTGGCAGGCTAAATAAATACAATGCTTAATACATACGACAAGGGAAAAGTTGTGTTTGCAGTTACACTGCCAAGGTCACCTTTTCTCTGGCTGTATTTTTGCTACTTTTGACATGTTAAGCCTCTAGCTACGTTTGAATAGGTTGACAGAGACACTGCTGCTAAAATGCAAATTGTCTACCTCTTAAGAATGCCTACCATGATGTGACATTTATTTTTAATTGCTGTTTCTGCCCTCGAACGCTTGTTGTCTTTACTATTTTGTTTATGAGTTTGCTAAGTGCAAAGTCAAAGAAGACTGATTTGTTTTCGAAACCACTAGGTTCTATTCGTATGTCGAGATCATTCGGCATTCCTTGAGATCCCCCAACCCACTTCCCCAGTAGACAAACCCCTCACTTACTCGTCCTTTCCTACCTAGCTTCAGGCTTCAATTGAGGATTCTGACTGGCCAGGGCACATGGAGGCAACAGATATTTCAGTTTATTTAAACCAGTAAAATCTCACAGAACAAAGTCAGTGAAAAAAATCATCAATTTTCATCTGTGGATTTAAAGAGTGATTGTGTATTTTTGTAGACCATAATGAGCTGCCAAGTGTCATTTTCTAAGCAATTAGCCAGTAAAGAACTGGAGGAATGGTAATTCAGCAGAAACTGTACTTTCTGAAAACAGAGGCGAATTGCACAACAAAATATTCTGTAACAAAGTGATTACAAAAGTAAAATGTACACCTCGGACTAATACCGTCCTTTGGACACTATTAAATCCACAGATTTTGCTGGGCATTTCAGGCAGCAAATTAACACTGAGCAGTGCTGTAAAGCTTCTATCTGCAGTATGTCTGAATGTAATTGTGAGGCAGTGCGTTTTTATAAATCGCTATAACTCAGAATAAACGCAGGCATGGGGAGCATTCTTATGAAGGCATCAAGACACTTAAAATACCTACGGTTTTCTGCTAAAGGATGTATTATATTTAAAGCATATTTCATCTAACACTAAAGTGGGGAATATTAACATCTACCACTTTCACTGCTTTCAAAAGGCATAAAATATGGTGTGAAGCTCTGTATAATACGTTATCACTACTGAACTAACTGCACAACTTTTAGAACTAAATTTAAAGGCAAACAGTGTCATGAACAAGTGTAAAGCATGAAATCCATAAGGGTGAGATTTTGATTACTCTAAATAAAACTACTCAACAAACAAGAGAAATTTAAGCACTGCGAGTTGTCAAAAATAAAGGAAGTAAAAGACATACACTAATGCCACCAACCATTATGTTTAGGGAGTGGCTCTAACGATGGCGGGATTATCCATCACTAGATTGCTGGCATTTTCTACAACATTTTCCGTGAGATATCTGAAGTCATGATATTTCCCATGTCGAAGTAAGAGAATGAAGAATTTTTTTAAACAATCTAAATAACGTTTGTTCAATATTTTCCAACCTTAAATATGACTCTTAATTAAAATGAGGTTTCCATTGTTTAAAACAGAACAAAAAATATTTTAGTTTCTGCTCCTAGCACGCTATTTACTAATTTGTTTGAAACCACCAAATGGTAGACATTTTACAATGAGTGGTTTTCCAGGGACAAGCCGTATACTCTTATCTATTACTGTCAAACAATGTGCCTTCAACATCAGCGAAAGGAAAATATGTCTACAAAAGGTGCCACTTGTCTTTAGAAACAGTTACCTCATCCTAGAACACTTGTTTTTATACTTTTAACTTTAAACTTTGCCAGCACTGCTCAGGATGCCAGATAGATATACAACACAACCACTAGATGGCAAAAATAGAATGCTTACCAGCAGCAACAATAGCCGGGGGTGGTGATCCCACCTCATCTGCCTCACCACCACTTGTCTGACTCATTGGTGCTACTGGTGTTTCTCTAGATGGAGGCAACTGTAGCTCCTTTGGGAGAAGGTCATAGACTGATTCTAGAAATGAGACGAGACAAATTTTGGTTAGGACCATTTTTCTGCAAAGAGACTAGATTATATGTCATTAAAGCAGAGAAGGTTCAGAGGTAACGAGAACCTTTCCATAACATAAAGAACATGGTAATAAAATAACAATATCATACAGACTGTTCAATGTGCTTACAATCTGTCAGCATGTTAAGCCACATGGACTAAGGAACAAAAGTAGATTTTACATTTACCCAAGTCACCTTAATACTGCTACTTAATAGTAAAAATATCCTTCCTTAAAAGCAGTGAAACAGGAAAAATGTTACTTGAAACTCCTGCAGGCTGCTCAAACGACTATTTCTGAGCAAGTAATGAGCAAAGTCTGTCTTCATTTTGCTCCGCGACTCATCTGCAAATACATGGCATGCCACTCTGCTTTCTCAGCGAGGCAATATCAATAGTTCCTTTTCTTAGAATAAATCCCTTGGACTCAAAACATTTAACAACTTAGTCATAAGCGAACCACAGCTGTACCAAGTTAGTTATTTGTGCCTTCAGCAACACGTGGGCTTTCAATAACAGGTCAAATTCTGAACCGACTTTAAGGGACCTTGAAAAATGTTGACTGTGGGGGAATTCCACTTCAGGTTCAATTTCTGACAACCAGGACTGAATTTGCTTTTGAGAATTTTCTTGGAGTTATTGAGATAAATGGCATATAGCCAGTATTGGATGAGACAGGAGGGCAGGTAGAAAATATGTGCCAACACCCTGAGGTAGCGCTGGCTGTTAATATATGTATGGATGGATTGGCATGCACAGAGTAGTCAGCTGAACATCCAGAGGCTTCATGTAAAGATGAAAGAAAATGTGAGATGGATTGTGGATCAGCACAAGTGACAAAGGGAGAGGTGGTTAAGGGTACCACAGGCATCAATTTATGTAGGTTGCTACAACCCAGTGAGAAGTAGAGAACCCCTGGAAGACTCACTCGGCGAGGCCCAGGGAAGACAAGGGGGTCATTAGAAGCACCTTTTGATCTACTTTTCAGAAAGCCATCAAAAGGTTCAACCAGCACAAATAGGCCCATAAACATACTACAAAACGGTCAACTATTTTTTTCAAATATCTTTACTGGTATTTGTAACATACAAGGATACTAATTTTTAGCCATCATCATTCCACATATCGATACATAATGTGCACCCAAAAACAATTCCCCTCACCACCACTCTACTGCTATAACACTAGCAAATCGGTATCAGCCCTCCAATACGTTTTCCAATTCGACCAGAAAGCATACTTAATATAGTGTCAAAGATACTACAGCTCCTCCAAGATAGACTGTTGTCCCACCTCCTACCTCTTCTAAGACAGTCCCTTTGTGTAGTCACCCCATATCTTCCTACATTACACACACCCACACCAACAAACGCCAACACTCGCCAACACACCAACATGCACCCACCCCCCTACATTACACACACACACACACACACACACACACACACACACACACACACACACACACCAACACACACCAACACACAACCACACCCCTTCCCCCCCCCTTCTGGAGGGTCTCTCATCTTGCAGCTCATTAAGCATCGATGTCCGTGCCCGAATACCACCAGCTACCTTATCATCCCTGCGTGTCTTGCGCATATTCCTTTCTTTCACACCAGCCCATTCAGCCATATCCAGCAGCCAATCTGATAACAATGGCCGGGTTGGGAAGACCCATCTATTTGAGATCCTATGCTTTGCCAAGACTAGCCCTAGCCTACCAAGCCGGTTTTCGTTGTACGTTGAACCCAACCCCAGCAGGCACAACCTTACACTTAGTTTGATCGATCAACCAGATGTTCGTTCCAGAGCTGTCTACACCTCTTGCCAAAGACCCCACACCGGTGGACACCCCCACACCATATGCAGAAAGTCTGCCTCTGCCTCGCTGCAACGGGGGCACATGGACAAACGGCCTTGGTAAATAGTACCCAGCAGTCTGGGTGTCATTTAGATCTGGTGTACAAAGGTATGTTGAATGAGCTTGAAACACGCTCCCTTGTGAAAAACATTTCTACTCATGATTCCAAGTGTTCGAGCAGATATTGGAACTGAGAATCAGCAACACCAAAATACTCAAAAGCCATTAAACAGATATGACAGTCCCAGTAAGCTATAGTCTATCTAAAACCGGAAATATATTGTACAAACTTTAATCTAATCCCACAATGGAGACTGTAATTACACTGCAGGTTTCTGAACAAAATAGCATATTACGTGAAACAGGTTTGGTCAAGATTAGAAATCAGCACCACAACTGAATCTTGGTGAATGTAAACTAAATTCCATATGGCAGTAACAGAAACCTAAAGGACGGACCACCAAAACATACCATTAGCTCTTCCACATATAGAAAGCTCCTGCAACCTGGAAGAAATTGATATTCTTACGATGCAGTAATAAGTGAAGGTTTAACAAGCGTCTATCTCTTTTTCAGTGGTATACTGCTTATTGAAAATGTCAAAGGCTTGAAAAAAAGTCAAATCACATTTAAGATGTCAGACGAAAACTACAAAACCCTATGGTGTGTCTCTACATGAGAAGCTCATATAAAGATAAACAAACAGGTGATAGAAGTATGGAAGCCTATTTTTAACAGCGTGTTGCTCGAACTTGCACAATGCTCCACCAAACCTTCATTGTTTCACAGGCACTAGTAATGAGGTCTGAACTTTATACATGTAAGAGGGTGCTGTAGTTTAAGTGAAATTCTGATTTAAAAAATGGAAAAAGAGGAATACAAGTGACCAACTGACAGATGAGAGACCCTATTTAGTTATGATTATTTCCACTATAAGTGAATTTTACTTTTACCATTGTAAAGGAAAGACTACAAAAACTAGAAAGCAAAAACAAGCCGGTCTATATTAAAGAATCCGACTTAGTAACTTTATATGCCAGCAGTTCAATTTTATTTTAGAAATATCCCAATGGTTCGGAGAACCCATGGGAGAAAACAAAATGCTGTGAAATGTATGCCTTTAATTTTTGTGAATATTTTGGTTGGTGTTTGCAGCAATGTCAAATTAAGAATGCTCTCTCAGGCTGGCGCTCAGAGGTTCTGCCATCAGATGAGCAAATTTCTTCATTTTCATTAAAGATAAAGCACGGATTGGAAAGATGAGAGAGATATTTGAGTTTGTGAAGGGACAGGAGGGTGATCTGGATATGGTTGTTCACGGATGGATATAATGTGATAAAATCTCATTTTCCTGACAGAACATCAAGGTCCTACACCAAAGTAGTCGCTTGACACGGGTGAAAGGAGAATTGAGAGAATAAAATTCTAACCCTGCACCAACACGTGTTAGAGTTCACATAATATTTTATGAAGGGATGTCTAGCTTTCCACATCTCTGCTGGGATGATACTACTAATTATAGCAAAACATGTGCGCGATCTTGGAGTGACAAATATGCATGCTTCAAACCATAAGAAAACCTGATGCATCTGAGGATGCATCTACAAATGTTCTTGTTAAATGTTTTCCTGAAACCTACGCTTCTACCAAATATCACAAAAAAGCTACAGCTATATTTCTAGCAGGGCGTAGGCTAATTGGACTATCTGCAGGATCCACCTGTCGGATTTTATGGCCTTCCACCCATGGTGAAAAGGACTGATTCTGCCTCCCACAGGGTAGTCGTGAGCCATAAGTGAACGTAGAGTGAATCTAGAACACTGACTAGGTAGGTAGGTAGGTATGTGTGTGTGTATATATATATATATATATACACATATACATATACATATATACATATATATATATACCCAAAGAGTCAAGTTACCTTGCATGGAAACGCCAACACAGTTGCTAATAACACCTCCGTTTATTGTGGGCAGAAGAAGCGCCGTGAAACCCCACCAACAAAGCTGCCAAACATGTTTCGGGCTCCTGCCCTTGATCACTGGCGATAAGCACTGAGTTATGTCAGCTGTGCGGACTACATCACATTAGCCCCGCCCAAATGGGACTTCTTTTCGCACTGGGGTAAGTAGTCATTGCATGAACCAAGTGGGTGCTGTACAAAGTCTCGTGTTTAAAATTACTTCCCAAGTGGGTCTGGTGGCAGGGAACACAGCCCTGTCCACTGGTGTCTGAAACCCACAAAACTGGTATTAACAGCTCCTCGCAGCACCACGCTTCCAGGCGCTGCAGGTCCACTGGGTGAGTGGCGGGGCGTCTCCGCGGCGACATATACATACATACATACATACATACATGCACACACACACATACATACATGTACACCAAAGTTGCTCGTGAAGTTGCTCGTGAAGAGTGGCGTACACGCCGGCAGAGCGTACCGGCCAAATTGTTCCACACGCAGTACGAATATATCGTACGCTCTCAGGACAAATAGGCAGGTCACCGATGTATAATCCAAGTGTTTATTTTTTACACTGTAATAAACACTTGTAGTATACATTGGTGACCTGCCTATTTGTCCTGAGAGCGTACGATATATTTGTACTTCGTGGGGATAGATATATATATATATATATATATATATATATATATATATATATATAAAATTCACTTAAAAAACCATAGGTTTCACACATGTTATAGTTAGGTGGATATTTCACTCGTAAAAAACCAATGAAATTCCACCGTTATAGTTAGTTGAGATAACTATAACTCGCGCGACCGCCACTATCACAAGGATGATGTCATCAGAGATTTTTTTATGATTTTTCACCGTAAAGGGTTCTGAAACCGGTCCTAGGATGCTTGTTTCCAGTCCAGGGAGGACCTGGCTTGGCAGTTCGGGCTGGACTGTTTCCATGAGGCACAGGGTCAAGACTGAGTTGCATATGGCTGGGTTCAAACTGGAATGGTGTCAGGGCCACTTCAACATATCATGCGCAGGAACAGAGATGCCTTCTCCCGATACCACCTCCAAGAACCACCAGCGTAGCACTGAGAAAAGATGCGCTAATGTCTTCTCAAGAGGGGGTAGGGGGATTGGATAAAATAACAGAGAAGAGACTGCCTCTGGTTGTCTGCTTCCTGGTCCTATCTTCTTTCAGCTGTGCCAGCTTCTAGTTGGATCATTCAGGAGGCTAAATAATAATAATACTTATTAATCCTAACTTGATTAACACTCACACCACCTTCAGTCTTTCTTTTATTAACTTAAGTCACATACCAGTTTCAATCTCAGTGTTGCTTCTCTTCTATATTTGGGGTCAGCGAATTATCTTGTTCCGCTGATTCTTTTCTATCTGAATATTAACACAATTTGTTAGCTCGTCTTTTATCAATACCTCATTACATACTATTTTATTTCCAAGACATATAATCATACCTATCTTAGCTTTTCTATTCTCTTTTGAAATATATTAATACTTGTTTTCTTTCTTATTTATTGCAGGGACCAGTTCGTGAATAAGAGGAAGAACTTGGGTAAGTATTATCAGATTCTTATTTCCTAAACAACGTTATAACTTAAAACTGCAGTACTAATGATAGTTCTAGACTTAGTAAAAAACAATAAACAAAATGGGGCAACATCTCACTCCATTGCCGGGCGCACAGCGATAATGAATGCATAACAATGATGCTGCAAGTTGATCCAAGTCTGTTCACAATTTATTCAAGTTTTGACAAGAAGGTGTAGTCATAATTTCCAAGTTTTATCCATGGTCACATGAGGGACATCTCACTTTAAACACTGTAACCTTAAACGCCACAGAAATGCCAACGGGCCTTAATCGGTAGCTAGGAGTGTGCGTGAGTAATCCTCATCAGTTCATCTCGGTAACCCAATGCATTTCGGGCCATTCATGGCCCTTCGTCAGGGGTATTCTACAATTAAAAAATCAATGTTTTAATACCAAACATTTCAGTCTGATTATCCATGTACATTCGTGTTCAAAACAATTGTAAGCCCGTGACTCATCCACAACACTAACGTATTCCCGCTAATTGTGGCCATGCAAGCCACTAAGTTGCTGCCCGGATCCACCTCCCTTGTTATTTTCACGTTTACATTATACCTTAAACTCCCCGTGTGACGGTTCCCTTACGTTAATGCCTTATGTACACTGGTTGATCTAAAAACAAAATCTCACCCACCCAAATCGTTACGTACCGAAGGTCTTTCCCATCACCTTGCGGATTTTTCACAAAATGTGTTCAAGCTCCAGTCTACATTTAAAGCACCTGGGTTGTATCTCCGCCCTCTGATAAGCCCTCCCACTTAGGAGTTCACCATCATCACTTAACCCTATGTCTTCCATTGCATTCTATTTACGTTGTTTGAATACTCACATTCGTGTTGTCAATACCCATCTGGATGTCAACCCTCATTTCTTCCTGTACTAGGTCTAACTCAACCTCAACCTCAATACAACCCCACGTTGTAACGTCTCATATGCGTTACTGGAACCACTGTACTCCAACTCCCATGAAGCACTACATTAACCAACCATAAGGTGCCTAGATGCTCTATACCCCAATTTACGTGAATTAACACTGTCACTCATCCTATGTGTGCGATCTTTCTGGGCAACAGTCTAAGTGTCCCACCCGCCCTTTGTTAACATTCGCTACGTTAGTTCTGAAGAATCCTATGTATCATACTTAAAGCGTTATAGTCTAATGTAATCGTTTGAAACATGCTTATTAACAAGTTTGCTATGAATACTGAATGTGCAACAGTGAAGACATCAAATTCTGCTATGAATAGCTTAAAACAAGAGATTCACTTCTGGGGAAATGTTCTTTCAAAAGTCTCTCATGTGCCGTCATCATAATGTTCCGTTTGCATTTTAATCGATGGGTGCAACTCGTCTGAAAGGCAGACAATGAGTTAATTCAAAAAAGAGAGCGACAGAGTGCACACCAAATTTCTTCATTTTCATCGACTTTTTTTTTTTTCCCATGTTGAGCTTGTTCACGTGCGAAGCCCAGAATTGTGTTCTGCCTTGTCCACGTAATTGTGAAAAACAATAAACAAAATGGGGCAACATCTCACTCCATTGCCGGGCGCACAGCGATAATGAATGCATAACAATGATGCTGCAAGTTGATCCAAGTCTGTTCACAATTTATTCAAGTTTTGACAAGAAGGTGTAGTCATAATTTCCAAGTTTTATCCATGGTCACATGAGGGACATCTCACTTTAAACACTGTAACCTTAAACGCCACAGAAATGCCAACGGGCCTTAATCGGTAGCTAGGAGTGTGCGTGAGTAATCCTCATCAGTTCATCTCGGTAACCCAATGCATTTCGGGCCATTCATGGCCCTTCGTCAGGGGTATTCTACAATTAAAAAATCAATGTTTTAATACCAAACATTTCAGTCTGATTATCCATGTACATTCGTGTTCAAAACAATTGTAAGCCCGTGACTCATCCACAACACTAACGTATTCCCGCTAATTGTGGCCATGCAAGCCACTAAGTTGCTGCCCGGATCCACCTCCCTTGTTATTTTCACGTTTACATTATACCTTAAACTCCCCGTGTGACGGTTCCCTTACGTTAATGCCTTATGTACACTGGTTGATCTAAAAACAAAATCTCACCCACCCAAATCGTTACGTACCGAAGGTCTTTCCCATCACCTCGCGGATTTTTCACAAAATGTGTTCAAGCTCCAGTCTACATTTAAAGCACCTGGGTTGTATCTCCGCCCTCTGATAAGCCCTCCCACTTAGGAGTTCACCATCATCACTTAACCCTATGTCTTCCATTGCATTCTATTTACGTTGTTTGAATACTCACATTCGTGTTGTCAATACCCATCTGGATGTCAACCCTCATTTCTTCCTGTACTAGGTCTAACTCAACCTCAACCTCAATACAACCCCACGTTGTAACGTCTCATATGCGTTACTGGAACCACTGTACTCCAACTCCCATGAAGCACTACATTAACCAACCATAAGGTGCCTAGATGCTCTATACCCCAATTTACGTGAATTAACACTGTCACTCATCCTATGTGTGCGATCTTTCTGGGCAACAGTCTAAGTGTCCCACCCGCCCTTTGTTAACATTCGCTACGTTAGTTCTGAAGAATCCTATGTATCATACTTAAAGCGTTATAGTCTAATGTAATCGTTTGAAACATGCTTATTAACAAGTTTGCTATGAATACTGAATGTGCAACAGTGAAGACATCAAATTCTGCTATGAATAGCTTAAAACAAGAGATTCACTTCTGGGGAAATGTTCTTTCAAAAGTCTCTCATGTGCCGTCATCATAATGTTCCGTTTGCATTTTAATCGATGGGTGCAACTCGTCTGAAAGGCAGACAATGAGTTAATTCAAAAAAGAGAGCGACAGAGTGCACACCAAATTTCTTCATTTTCATCGACTTTTTTTTTTTTCCCATGTTGAGCTTGTTCACGTGCGAAGCCCAGAATTGTGTTCTGCCTTGTCCACGTAATTGTGAAAAACAATAAACAAAATGGGGCAACATCTCACTCCATTGCCGGGCGCACAGCGATAATGAATGCATAACAATGATGCTGCAAGTTGATCCAAGTCTGTTCACAATTTATTCAAGTTTTGACAAGAAGACTAGACTTAGCTCTGGCTGCTTCACGAAATGCCTCAACAACTCTTCAACTGGTATCCTCCGTCGGACTCTGCCTCGACGATAGGAGCTAACACGGCTAGTAGTCGTGTAACTCTCCGACGCGTTTCCTCCGTCGAACGATGAGCGGCTAATTCAGACATTTGTAGCCGCGTCTCAATCTTGTTCTTTTCCTGTCAGGCTTTGCGCATGAGCCCCAGACGAACACAACTCAAGAAATGGTAGCGCTAGGGAAATGCGCACGGAACTCGCAGCAGGACTCTGTGGCAGTCTTGAAATTAGAATTCGGAAGTTTCCTTAAAGGTAACCAAAAGGGGGAGAAAACCCTCACTAAGCTAACTCGGACACTGGGGAAAACGTTACCGCTATGGTCTCGAATTCAGGTGAAGTGCGCCAACATTCTAAGTTGAGCGCTTCACATAGAATTCTGAGACAGCTCTAAAAAGACTAGAACATCACCTCTGCCGGAGCGTAGGCCATCTTAAGGTTCCTTACTTTCCAGGCCTCGCTCCAAGTCAGAGTTCTTATGATCGTTTTGTTTCCAATTGATTGATTGGCACTTATAATGCAAAGAGAACGTTCATTGTCTGTAATGGTTCTGACAGTACCCCCTCGCAAAGAAGGTCCCTCCAATCTTGGTTTCTTAGGAAAATTTTTATGAAAGGATCGTACCAAAAGGGGGGCATGAACATCAGAACATTTTTCCCAAGATTGGTCCTCTGGACCATAGCCCTTCCAGTCCACCAAATAATAAATTGTTCCTTTAGATCTCTTAGAGTCTAATATTCTTTTAACCTCAAATTCTGCCCCTGACTGTAATTGCACTGATTTTGGAGGGAGGTTTACTCTTACATCTGAGGACATTTTTTTTAGTAGAGAGACATGAAAAACTGGATGAATCTTCATTTCTTGTGGCAAAGTTAAACGATAAGTCACTGGATTAACTACTTCCTCAATTGGGTAAGGACCTACAAATCTTGGTTGAAATTTTCGATCTCCATTGAGTGTGAGGTTCTTAGCGTTCAACCAGACCCTGTCTCCAACTTGCAACTTAGGACCTTGTTTTCTTTTTTTATCAGCATATTTTTTATACGTCTCCTTGGCTTATATTAGGTTTTTAGTGGCGGTTTGATGGATTTGAGCTAGATTTTGTACTACTTCCTGCACTGCTGGGACTGAGATTTCTTTACCAACTACAGAAGCGTTTGGATGCCTACCATAATTTAGGTAGAAAGGGGAGAAACCTGTAGAAACATTCTTAGCGTTATTGTGTGCAAACTCCGCAGCCCACAAATACTCTGGCCAATCCCCTTCTTGATCTAACAAGAACAACCTTAAATACTGTTCTAATTCCTGCTTGACTCTCTGTTTGCCCATCAGTCTCCGGGTAATAGCTAGTGGAATATTTAGTTTCTATCCCCAAACTCTCCATGAAGGCCTTCCAAAACCGAGAGAGGAACTGGGATCCCCAATCTGAGATGATCACCCGAGGAACACCATGAGCTCGTACTATATGTACACCAAAATGAACAGCCAATTCCTTAGCTGTTGGAATTCCCTTTAATGCAACGAAATGCACCATCTTGGTGAATGCATCCACAAATACCAATATGGTGTTAAATCCCTGACTGGAAGGCAGGTCCACTATCAAATCTACCGTAACTGTATGCCAGGGATGTGGGGGGAAGGGGGGGGGTGGGCACAGGTTGGAGATACCCCTTAGGTGACTGTCTCTCCGATTTTCCTTGCACACAGACCCCACAGGCTCTCACATAAGAGTGAATGTCTTTTGTCATTTGTGGCCACCAATAGTTTCTTTTGATCAGATCTTCAGTCTTTTGCATGCCCTTATGTCCGGCTAATTTACTGTCATGATTGTTCTCTAGAACTAATCGTTGAAGCTCTTGTGTAGGCAAATATAATTTTCCTTCACGCCATGGTAACCCATGCTGAATTTTTCTGGAAGGTTCTTGTTCTGCTCAATCATACATTTCTTCCTGTGGCATTGCTCTTGCTACCTTTTCCTCGAAAGTTCCTTGACTCACTGCCCCTACTATTTTATGTTCTGGAATGATTGTCTTTGGTTCTTGATCGTCTTCAAGCTTCTCCATGCTTATTCTCGACAGAGCATCAGCCTTTCCATTCCTAGTTCCTGGTCAAAATATGATCACAAAGTCAAAATCCGCGAAATATAACGACCATCGAAGCGGTCTCGGAGTAAGGGTTTTAGCAGATTTCAGGAATTTCAAGTTTCTATGGTCTGTGAACACAGTCACTGTATGTCTCGCTCCCAACAAATAGTGTCTCCACTCTTTGAATGCGTCTTTGATCGTCAGTAGTTCTTTTTCCGTAATGGTGTAGTTAATTTCTGCTGGTGTTAATTTCCTCGATCTGTAAGCCACTGGATGGAGTTGTCCTGTCTTCTTGTGTCTTTGTGAGAGAACCCCTCCAATTGCTAGATCTGAAGCATCCGTCTCCAAATAGAAGGGTTCTGTGGGGTCTGGGTGTATAAAAAATTGGTGCGGAGGTGAACTCCTTTTTCAATGATCGAAAAGCTTCTTCTGCTTCTTCGGACCACTCGAATGGAACTCCTTTCTTCAGCAATCGAGTAAGTGGAACCAATTAGTGCGAAAAATCATTCACAAACCTCCGGTAAAAATTGGCAAAGCCAATGAAGCTTTGCAATTCTTTCACACGCTTGGAGATTTCCATTCCAGAACTGCCTTAACCTTCTTGGTATCCATTGTGATTCCAAACGGCGTAAGAACGAATCCAAGGAATTCTACCTCCCTTACACTGAACGCACACTTTTCCAATTTAACATACAAGTTATTTTCCTTCAATCTTTGTAAAATTTTCTTCACCTGGTCTGGATGTTCTTGTTCAGTTCTGGAGTAAATCAATATATCGTCAATATATACTATGACGCATTGATCAATATATTCACTCAAGACACTGTTGATAAAGTGTTGGAATGCTGCTGGTGCATTGCATAATCCATAAAGAAGGTGGAGAAGGTGACCACCGTGTTTGCAGAGATATTGGGTTAAGCGCTGTATTGTAGCTCGCGCTATTTTAAACTCATCCAGTTCTGTATTTATGTTTATTTTGTTTTCATTTCCCCCCTGATTTTAACCCGCCGCTGCGACCCCCCCGCCCCTTACCGCACATAATTTGAGTAAACCACCGCTCTTTTGCGGGTCCGGGCTCCGGGGCTCCTGGGTCACGTGACGCGCCATCTTGGGAAGGCAGTTCCCTTCCTTTGTTTGGGGGTTAGCGCACTAGCGCTCTTCACCGCCACTCACCTATTTAATGCTCGCCTGGAGCAAAGCGGTCACTCGTAGCGGTCATGTCTTCCCTACGCCTGAGTCTCGCCAGAGTCCTGCCCGTCTGCGCCAGTCAGCGCTAGGGCAGGGCTCTCTGGCTGTCCCAGGATGATATCTGCCGGAGACCTGCGCCTACTGCGTTGCGTGGTAAGTGGTTGCCATGGTGCCTTGGATCCTTTAAGTGGACCTTATCAGTGTCCCACCTGTTCTTTCAAACTTTCGACACCATTGCCTATTGTGAGTCGCCAACCCGTAGTTCCTATGGTTTTTATGCCAGACTCTGTTTCGGGCTCAGTTACCCGTCCGGCCCTCAAAATCTTCCACCTGAACGGGAGATCACTGGCTTCTCATTCTCAAGAAGTTTTCTCTCTGATCACTGATGAGAACCCGGATATCTTTTTCTTCACTGAAACTTGGCTGCAGGACCAATCTACGGCTGTTATAAACTTAGCCCTCCCAGTGGGATATATCATGCACTCGCATCACCGTAGCGCTAGAGGCGGAGGCATCGCGGTAGCAGTTAAAACATGTTATCCGTGTGCCTGGAACCCGACCATCATAGCTGGATGTGAGAGCGCATATTTTAATATTACTGTAAATCCCCACTTTACTCTGTCGGGACTATTAATCTATAGGCCTCCCGGTCCCGAGAGTGCTTTTCGTCTTAGTCTTTTGGAGGTGGTCTCCTCCCTAGTCATGAAAACAGCTAACTTCACGATCATTGGAGATCTTAACCTGCATATGGATGCCCCACTTTCCACCTCGGTCCATAGCTTCTTAGCTGATCTTGAAGCTTTTCAATTACTCCAAATGGTAGAATCACCGACTCACATTGGCGGACATTAGCTTGACCCCTTTTTGACAAATATCTCCACCAATATCTTAGTGCTCCAGCCCAAGCCTATGGCCTGGACCGATCATTATTTGATCGAGACGCATATTGTCACTAACATTCCTTCCCCTAGGAACAACACTCCTGATACTCTCAAACGTCCCTGGAGAAACCTGAATTTAGAGCACTTTCATCATCTTCTGATGAAGCACCATCCTCAACCTCCTAAGGAAGTTTCCCTTGGCTATGATAGCTTTTGTAAGTGGTTAGACCACTCACTAGACATCCTTATACCTGCTAGGTGGAGTAAGACTAGATCAAGTCCCTCCAGCCCTTGGTACAACGATTCCCTTAAGTTGCTGAAATCTTCTTGCAAAAAAGCGGAACGCGCATGGCGCAGAACCTATGATGCTGACCTTAAATCAGCCTACAGGACCTGCACCAGAATGTACCATCGGGCCATATGCACAGCCAGGGCGGCTTTTTACTCTCAGGAGATAAAGAATAGTACGAACCCGACTAAGGTTATCTTCAGGGTGTGTAAGGACCTCACCAGCAGAAAGACTGCTACCACTTCTATAGCTTCCACGGCTCATTGTGAGGATTTGGCTTCGTTCTTTGTTGAAAAGGTTGTCGCCATCTACAGGTCGTTCTCTCAGTCCTCTATCAGCGAGAATATCAGAGCCCCATTGACCTCCAAACGGCTACAGGTCATTCCAAGCCCCACGCAAGAGGAGTTTAAAGCTTTGACGATTAAAGTTAAATCCGGGTCACCGGATGACCCTATGAGACCAATTCAATTTCGGAAACTTGCCGAGTGTTGCTATCCGGCTATGCACAGTCTTATTGATCTCTCTTTTAGCACCGGCACTGTCCCCATTGCTTGGAAGCAGGCCACTGTTATACCTATCCTTAAAAAACCTTCCCTTGACCCCACAAAATCAGAGCATTACCGACCCATCTCCCTTCTCCCTTGGATGGCCAAATTAGCCGAAGCTCACGCGAACCGCATTTTATCTTCTCACCTGCAGGAAGCTAACATACTGGATAAATCCCAGAATGGATTCCGAGCGGGCCACAGCACCAAGACTGCTCTCTTGGTGGTGGTGGAACATATTAGGAAACTGTTGGACCAGGGTCAGACGGCGGCACTGATCCTACTGGATCTTAGTGCCGCCTTTGACACGGTCTCCCATCATATCCTTTTACAGCGTCTTGGGGAGGCAGGAGTTGGAGAGATGGCACTTGAATGGTTTCGCTCCTTTCTTACGGATCGAACCTTCAAGGTATCTTCACCGCCCTATGTCTCTGCCCCTCGCCCCATTCTTCAGGGTGTTCCGCAGGGATCGGCTCTCAGCCCTACCCTATTTAATTTGTATGTTCAGCCACTGGCGGAGGTAGCCCACAGTTTTGGTCTCACCATGGTGTCATACGCCGATGACACGCAGCTGGCGGTGGCACTTAATGGTGAATCCAATATGGATGCCTCTACCTTTCAGTCAGCTCTTAAGGCAGTGGCAGGCTGGATGGCGAAAAACAGACTTCAACTTAACGCCACCAAAACCGAGGTTATCATCTTTGGCAGGGAAACTGGGCTATGGGGAGATCATTGGTGGCCATCGGAGTTGGGTCCTGTTCCCATTCCTGTAGCTGAAGTCAGAAATCTTGGCGTGTGGCTCGACGACAAACTTTCTTTCACTCCCCATACCAAACGCGTAGCTGGTATCTGTTTTGGTGCCCTGCAGTGCCTTCGGCCCATTTTTAAATTTTTTGATGCGGATACTAAAGTTCTGAAGCAAGGATGCATAATTTAGCCTCTCAAATTTTCAATCTTTATCTGGCTGATATGAAGAGTGTCTTTGTGTCAGTCCCTCACCCCACCACCAAATTAGCAGGCCGCAGACTGAAAATCCTACAGTATGCAAACTACACAATACTTTTACATCAGACAGCATTAGGGTTTCAAAGGTCCCTAGATGAATGAGCAGCTTACTTCAAGGAAAAATGGATCGATATAAATTCCACAAAAAACAAAATCACCTCCTTTGGCCAGACAGTGAAGAAAAGGGGTGCCTGGGAAATCGACAGTGTTTAAATAGAAAGTCACTATGTATGAGCACCTGGGAGTGTGGTTCGAGGAATGTGGTCAATCAAATGCTCACAAGCAAGCGCATCTCAGCCACTCAATATGGCATTAATTTACTGAAGAACTTTTCTGGACCGGATGGCCCCAAGACATATAAAGTGAATTTTAGAAATCAGCTTGCTTGTTGGCTGGACAGACTGCAGTGCAGCACCTTTCGCCAAACCTTCAGATTGCAGGTCACCACATCCAAGTTCAATTTCGATTGAAATTTAGCTTAACAAGTTATCAGTTGCTGCTCTACTAACGATTCCTGGCATACTGTACAAAATTAAAGTTGGCCCCTTTTAATTCGATAAAAGATTTATTAAATTAGATCCAACTTACTTTATTCGAATAATTCAAATTAATCATAAAAGTACATATAAACATCATATAGGTAAAAAGATACACATATAAAACGAAGTTAAAAAAAAACTTAAATACAATTCATATCAACAAATGTGCAAGTTCCTGGTTTTTAGCAATAGACATAACAAGCATTGGCATAGCCAATAGGTCTCGCCTCTGGGACCTTATAAGTTTAGCCATGCAGCAGATTATCCCCTATTAGCATGCCCACACTCGACCTAATGACTGTCTAAAAAAGATTTTTCGGGGCATTGCAGTAGGAGAAGAGGCGCATGCACTTCTACTATGTTCTACTAGATCACGGGGCAGGACCTCCCTCCTTCATTCCGCACTTGTTAAGGGGATCTGGCAGTTCATACAGCGCCTCAGACACACACATATTTGCACCAATCAGTGTAAAAACGCCTTTTCCACTGCCCACAACAGCGCGAACGGGCAGGCTCATGTTACGTATCCTCCTATCTAAACTGGTAATGAAAGTCAGGGGTTTAGAATTTGCTGCTGAGGCTTTTGTGTTAATCTGCAGATTGGCACACTAGCGGGGTTAATTCGGCCTTTCATCCTCCTGTGGCCGAGAAACCAATAACATTCAGTACTTAAGTACCAAGAGGAAATTTGGTTTCTGATGCCATAGAATAATTATCACACGCGCTGCTCTGAGGGAGGGGAGCCGATACAACGCGTACCATAGACGGGAAGAGGAGGTTGCAGCCCATGAGTGCAGATTGAACTGGAGGGGACTGAGAAGCGCTGCAAAGCGGCTACTTTGGATATACTTTAAGATGTTGCCACAAAGAACAAGAACCCAGGAGACTGCACTGCACAGCGCCTCCCCCTGGGCAGAAATGCAATTTCTTCTAGCTATCTTGCTAGCTTTTCCAGGCGAACTGGGGTGGCAGAGTGGGCTAAAGAACGGTGATGGATCAAACCCAGATCTGTTGACTGGGTGTGAGTGTTTGATTGGTTCTGATGCTCCGTCCATCACCACCCCCTTTTGTACAGCTTTTCCAGGCGTGACACGCAATACACCCACTTCCAAATCTGCTAGCGGGGGGGGGGGGGGGGAGGGGGGGTGGGACAGAGCGGTCATGCTGTGCGCTCAGCTGTATCAACTGGTCTCACTCATTCACTCACTCAGCCTCGGAACAAGGAGTCAGCCAAAACAGAAACACACGCACGAGCGTGTGAAAAGTTGTGTGAGCTCCAAGAGGTCGTTTCCCTATTGCAGCACATGAGCGCGGCTATAGGCAACGACCTAAAAAGGAGGCCAGACAATAACAGATTAAAGGATCGGGAAGGATACGTAAAAAATACAATCCTGGGTGGCATTGCCTAAATTTATATTTACGCATGATTGGTAATAAAAAATCCTTTGTGATGTTCAGCATAAAAGTTGCAGAAGAAGAAAATGTGCAAATCAGATTGCGTGAGACACCTTCACACGGACAACACGGCAGGGCTTTAGTAGAGAAAATGACGGGGGAAACCCATCATGCAGGGAAGATGAATTTGGCAGACCCTGATTAAAATTAATCTATGGCGTGGATCTGTCACAAATGTCAAGTATGATGGTACATAAATCAATCGAACAGAGAAGCACTCCTCTTTTTTAATATCCTGTACTCAAACGTAATAATCTTTTTCTTATTTAGAAACAGCGTGCTACAGTAGGTTGTCTGTACTGTGCCTAAACTTAGACTGACATATCATGAGTCACTGAGACTCAACCTCTGTGCACTGTTGCTGTGGTGAAATTACCATCTTCAAGATATTTTCAACACTTAGTTATTGATTTGTGACCATGTATGGGTGGGTCGGTGAGGAATCTAACCAACTAATGTTTCTTACAGATACATCATTACCGAAGGTAAGTAACTTGTTCATCTGAAAGAAACACGTTAGATTCCTCACTTGGAATAGATACCCCAGCAATACCAACCCCGGTGGTGGGTCTGCGAACCAAGATCACACCAGAAAGACCTGGAGAACAGAACGTCCAAAGAAGCCGTCTCTCCGGACTTGGCTGTCCAGGCAATAATGCTTGGCAAACGTGTGCAGCGAGGCCCACGTTGCTGCCTGACAAATGTCCTGCAAGGGGACTCCCCGACCCAGGGCAGTCGTCGCCGCTGTGGCCAGAGTGGAATGGGCCCTGAGCCCAACAGGAGGTTCCTTTTTAGCTAAGGAGTAACAAGCTTTGATGCACAAAACGACCCACCGAGAGATGGTCCGCTTGTGCACTGCCCGCCCCTTCTTAGCGCCCACATAGCCAACAAAGAGTTAGTCGTCCACCTGGAACTGTTTTGTGCGGTCCAGATAGGAGAGTGCACGTTTTGGGTCCAGACGGTGGAGCCTCTCTTCCTCTTTCGAGGGATGCGGAGGCGGAAAGAAGGTGGGCAGCGTAACAGACTGCCCGATGTGAAAGGCAGTCACAACCTTAGGAAGGAAGGAAGGGCGAGTGTGGAGCACAACCTTGTCCGGATAGATAGAAAGGAAAGGAGACTTAGAAGAGAGAGCCTGGAGCTCACTCACCCTTCTAGCAGAGGTGATGGCTACCAGGAAAGCAGTCTTAAGCATCAACAGACGAAGAGGACAATTAAGAAGTGGCTCAAAGGGAGCGCACATCAGATATGTCAAAACAAGATTCAAATCCCACCGAGGCATTACGAAAGGGACAGGAGAAAACATGTGAGTAATGCCCTTAAGGAATCGTGAAACAACAGGGGATTTGAAAAGAGAAGGCTGATCAGGAAGCCGGAGGAAGGCAGAGATAGCAGAAAGATAACCTTTAAGAGTGCCCAGAGCTGAGCCCTGCTGGGCCAAAGAAAGAAGGAAGAGAAGAACCTCAGAAAGAGGCGCGGAAAGGGGATTCACAGCCTTTGCTGTGCACCATGCCACAAATTTGTTCCACCTGCTGGCGTAAACCGATTTTGTGGAGGGACCCCTGGCTGCCAGAATCACATCGCAGACTTCAGGACGGAAGTCAAATGGCATCAACTGTCGCCGCTCAATCTCCACGCATGGAGGTGGAGACTGGACAGGTTTGGGTGGAGGACCGTCACCTGCTGCTGCGACAGAAGGTCCTCCTGAAGAGGCAGTCATATCGGGGGATCGATTGACAGACTGAGTAGCTCAGGATACCAGTACATTCGTGCCCAATCCGGAGCCACCAAGATAACTTGGGCCCGGTCGCGCCTGATCTTCTTCAGCACTCTGGGCAGAAGTGGTATAGGCGGAAAGGCGTACAACAGACCGCAACTCCACTCGCGACGGAAAGCGTCCCCGAGCGAGTTTCGCCTTGGAAACTCCAACGTGCAGAACTGCTGACATTGCGCGTTCTCTTCGGTGGCGAATAGATCTAACTAAGGCTCTCCCCACTACCGAAAGAGGCCTTGCGCCACGTCCGAATTGAGACGCCATTCGTGATCCATCATGCACCGGCGGCTGAGTTCGTCTTCTCCGGCGTTCAGAGAGGCCGCCAGATGTTGAACCACCAGGGTGATGCCCTGATGTTCCAGCCATGTCCAGAGGCGCAGAGCCTCCTGACAAAGGGTCCAAGACCCCACCCCGCCCTGTTTGTTGCAATACCACATGGCGATGGTGTTGTCCGTGAACACCTGCACCACACTTCCCCGGACAATGGGAAGGAATGCCTTCAGTGGAAGTCAGATCGCTCTCAGCTCCAAAAGGTTGATATGGAGCCGAGACTCCGCTGGAGACCAGAGTCCTCTGATCTCCGCCTCCCCCATGTGGCCCCCCCATCCCAGGAGGGACGCATCCGTCACCACTACGTGCTCCGGGTGGGGTAGGAAGAGGGATCTGCCGCTGACCCAATCGCGGTTCGTGAGCCACCACTACAACTGTTTTGCAGTGCCCTCCGAGATCAAGACATGGTCGGATAGGTTGCCCCGATGCTGGGCCGACTGAAACTTCAGGTCCCACTGCAGAGCTCGCATTCGCCACCTGGCATGATGCACTAACAGGATGCAGGAGGCCATCAGACCCAAAAGCCGCAGCACCAACCTGGCCGAAACCCGGGATAGAGGCTGAAAGATGGGAATCAGAGCCTGAATATCCCAGACCCGCTGCTCCGGAGGATAAGCCCAGAACTGCGCCGAGTCCAGAACCGCCCCAATGAAAAGGAGCTTCTGGGAGGGACTCCGATGCGACTTCGGCATGTTGGTGGGGAACCCCAGCGAATGCAGGAGGTCGGCCGTAGTCTGGAGGTGGGAGACGACTTGCTGGGGCGAGCCCGCCTTCAACAGCCAGTCATCGAGATAGGGGAAGACTGGAACCCCTGATCTGCGCAGATGAGCTGCGACCACCGCCATCACTTTCGTGAACACCCGAGGGGCACTGGTGAGGCCGAAGGGGAGCACTGTGAACTGAAAATGCTCCTGACCCACCGTGAACCGTAGGTAACGCCGGTGGGCCGGCAGGACGGGAATGTGAAAATAAGAATTCCTGCAAGTCCAACGCTACCTACCATCCAGTCTCCTGGATCCAGAGCAGCCAGAACCTGAGCTAGGGTAAGCATCTTGAACCTCTCCTTCCGGAGGAAGGCGTTGACGCTCCTGAGGTCCAAGATAGGGCGTAGGCCCCATTTGCCCTTCTTGGGAACCAGAAAGTAGTGGGAATAGCAACCACGACCTACTGCTGGACCAGGAACGTGCTCGACGGCCCCCTTGGCCAAGAGGGCTGCAACTTCCTCCCGTAGAAGATTCAAGTGATCCCCCGACATGCGGTGGCACTGCGGTGGCATGGCTGGAGGGGAGGGAGTAGCTCCTTCGGACGATTTGCAGCACCCACCTGTCCGACGTGATGGAACGCCAGGGGAGCAGGTGATGGCGAACTCTGCCTCCCACTGGCGTGGAATGGGCCTGAAAGCACAGACTAGGAGGGCTATGAGACGGATTCTGCCGGGGTTGATGTGGACTGACCGGCACGCTGACACCCGGTACCGCCTCGGCGGAATCCACGTCCGCGACCGCGTGCAGGTTGGTTCGGCGGCCGGTGGCTAGGCGGACGTGAGGGGGCGCCCCTTCCTTGGCCACGAAAGGGACGAAAAGCGGAAGTTTGCGGTCGCGGCCCCGAGAGGCCCAAGGACTTGGCCGTAGCCCGGGAGTCCTTGAAGCGCACCAGCGCACTATCCGCCTTTTCGCCAAAAAGGCGAGTGCCATCAAAGGGCATATCCATGAGGGTGCTCTGGACATCCCTGAGAAAGATGTGGACCGCAGCCAGGCATGGCGGCAGAGCGCCACCGTGGTTGACATCGCCCTACCCAGCGAGTCCGTAGTGTCTAGTCCACATCGAATAGCAGGTTGTGCTGCATCCCGCCTGTCGGCAAGAGCCTGGGCGAGCCGCGTCCGGGCCTCCTCCGGACACTGGGGCAGCACGTCCTCCACCATATCCCACAGAGAGTGAGAATAACGGACCAAGAGGCAAGCGGTGTTCAAGGACCGCAGTCCAAAACTAAGGGAAGAGAACAGCGTCTTACCGAACTGTTCCAGCCTCTTGGATTCCCGATCCGGGGGAGCGGACGGGAAGGAGGATTGGGAAGTAGAGGCCTGGATAACCAGGCTCTCGGGCGAGGGGTGTTGGGACAGAAAACTGGGGTTGCCCGGATCAGGGCGATGGCGCCGGGCCACGTTCCGATCCACAGAAGGTACTGTGGAGGGCTTGGACCAGGTGCCCTTCAGAACGTCCACTAGTGCCTCATTGTACTGCAACAGAGGCTCCGAGGAGCTTGCGGACGGTTGAAGCACTTCAGTGAGGAGGTTAGTCCTCACGGCCACAGCAGGCAGCTCCAGCCCAAGGGCTTAGGCCGCCTTGCGCAGCACCACGGAAAATACAGCACCTTCTTCCGAAGCCACAGTCGGAGGAGGGATGAAACCAGTGTCCGGGGAGGTGTCCAGACCACTGGCATACCCCAGCTCATCTGCCCAGTCCTGAGATAAGTCGGCCTGCATGGCCAGAGGGTCCTCAGACCTCTCCCAGAGTCCCCCGTCATCCGTTTCCAGATAAACAGGGGGGAATAATCGGAGCCAGACGGTAGATGAAATTGTCATCCATAGGCGTCGGCTGCGGCGCCGGACTTGGACCGGGGCTGAACCGGGGAACGGCATCGTCTGGAGACGGCGCCGGGGGTGGAAACTGTGTCGGTGCCGGCGGAGGAGGCGTTGTGAGGTCGACCGGCACCAACTGAGATCCAGGCCTGGATCCCACGGGGACCTGCGGCATCGGGACCGAAGTCGGCGCCGGGGCCGGAGCCGCCGGCTTGCTAGGCAGCCCAGTCGAGCCCGCGGGGCCTGGAGGCGTGCCGGCAGGCATCAACGGCGGAGCCAGCCCCCTCATGGCCGAGAGGATGGCACTGATCTCCGCCGGAGTCGCGTCAGTCCCAGGGAGCGGTGGGTATGGGGACGGCAGCGGCTCTTGCGGCTCCAGGCGGTGCAGCGGGGGTGGTACCACCCGGACCCTCGACCGAGTCGCGCGACCTGCAAGGGGTGTCCGAAGAGTGGTGTCGTCTCTTGGACTTCTTACCATGCTTCGACTTACCCGAAGACTTGGAACCCGACGAGCGGTGATGGTGGCTGCGGCTCCGCGACCGGTCCTTCGACCTCCTCCTGGACCGGGACCTTGAATGGCGGAGCAGAGTGTCGGAGCTCGAGAAGCTTGCGGGACCGCTCCCGCCTAGCCTTAGAGGTCAAGGCCTGGCAGTCGAGGCACGACTCCGCATCGTGGTCGGCCCCCAGGCAGCAAAGGCACCGGCGGTGGTGGTCCGTCACCGACATCAGTAGACAGGAGTCACAGGCTTTAAACCCAGGCATCCTACCGGCACCAGTTCGAGTCGAGTAGACAAAAGAGTCAAAAGAGTAGACAAAAGAGTCCAAAAAGCTTTAGTCGAAAAGTGACTAAAGGGGTAAGCTCTTCCGGGATCGGCGCTGGCTGGCACGGCACTGAAAAAAGAATAACTGACGTCAGCGCGTGAGGGCGGCGTCTAAGTACTCAGACGACGTCATTCCAGCGCACGACGCCGACGACGGACGCGGAGCCGCAGACGACACCTAGCGACGCGCAAGGGGTATTGCTGACGAAAAATCTTTCCGGATCCAGCCTGACGCCTGGGGATATTCTAAGGTGAGGAATCTAACTAACGTGTCTCTTTCAGATACGAAACATTTATCAAATAAAGCAATTCAATACATTCCATAAAGAAGGACTCATTTTGTACAATGAAATCCAGGGTTTCATTCCAATCAATTTCAAAGTGCCCAATGCATTTCGTGCCTGAATTGGCCCTTCTTCAGGGGATTTGATTCTATAAAGATAAACAAAATAATTTATGTATATTACTAAATTAGTACCTTTGAGCCCCTGAGAGAGAGCAGGGGCATGCCACCAATGCACCTCCTGTATGCTCCAGATACGACAAGCACTTCTTGTATGCTCTAGATATGACAGGCACTGATGAAAAGGCCACCAGGCACCGCCAGGGCAAAGAATGCTCAAGGCAAGAAACCAAGCACCCTGGAGCCACAGCACTTTCCAGGTCACGTGCAATGGAAGCACTGGTCTATGCACATGACTAGCCGTTCCCAAAAGCGCCTGCATGTCATGAACCCTGTGCTGACGGCTTCATCCCCCTGCGATGGCTCAGATGCCAGCTCGTGCTGTCTTCATTTGAACAGTGACTTTATGAATGAACGGCCAATGGTGGCCTCTCTGCACTGCCCAGCTCTTGCTCCATTGCTCAGGGTTTATATGAGCGGACGTCCTTTGACGTTCCCTCAGCAACCTGAAACCCTCTGTCACACTTGAATAGGAAGATATTCAGCCTCTTCCATCCATTCAGACTTGAAGCCTGGCCCCCCCAACTTTTAACCCAGAAGCGACACCGTACCTATGCACTCAAAGCAACTCCAGCTCAGCTAGGTTGTAATTGTCTTTATATATTGCTTCTTGAGCTCGCTCAACGAAATGGGCAATCTATGCAATGACATGCAAATTCACTGGGTTTTACCTACCAATTTAATCTCTTAGTCTTACCCAACCGGAAATAGCTCCCCCTCAACCAATGAGACACGCTGGTTTGTTTTCTTTAAAGTGACGTCACACACACACTGACTAATGCTTCTGTCACCCACCAAAGGCCATGATAAATTTTACTGAACCCCACCAACTCGCTGTCTCATCTCCAAGAGAGGCTGCGCTTTCTCAATCTCCCCTCAAAGGTTATTCATTCCTTCCCTCTTCCAGACAATCGTTTCCACACAGTGAAGCACGCAGACAGACACCCTCAGCCAGTCGGAAATTTTGTTACTGACTCGGACAAAAGCTGATTTAATCTCGGCCAGCGAGGCAAGTAGACCCTCTTACCGCCAGACACATATTTACTGAACTCTCCACAGCAGCAGTTGAACATATGCCGACAAACTTCAGCAGCGAAGAGGGCTGTCTTCTGGACTGACGACTCGTACACCGCCCAGCGTAATTTCTTATTTACTGGTTATGCAGCATAACGTCGTTGGGATATTCAGGCCTGTCTGTGTTCACTTGTTACCCCTCTGATTTTTTTTCTCACTGTACTTCAGGAATCAGTCTGCCACAAAAATGACCCAATAATTCTGCCCACTCTGTTGCTAATGGACATTGTAAACATACACGATGAGAGGCCTAGTGATGTGGTGTTTCCAGATGACGAGAGAAGAGAACGAGGAGATGGAAACATTGGAAAACACAAATACAGAACCAACTGCTAAAACAGGAAAGCGCCCGGTACCTTCTAACGACCGGGTCTTCCTTACGCCTGGCAAAGAAGATCAGAGTGCGCCCAGGACAGGAGAGCGCCGCCCCCTTTCTCTCAGGTAAAACAAAGATGGAGGAAGTTGCTTCACTGATGGAGCAGCGCGGACTACCGAACCCCCTCTCTCAGGTAAAACAAAGATGGTGGCGGGCTGTCCACATGCGCGCGCATGTTGACAGCCCGACGGTGTTAGCAGCGCACAGCACTGCTCTCGCCATGTGAGGGCTTTTTACTTGTGCACGCGTACGGAGGGAAAAAGATGACGTCGGGCTGTCCACATGCGCGTGCATTTGCAGCTGTATATGGACAGCCCGACGCCATCTTTGTCCCTCCATGCGCATGCACATGTTGAATTGATTACAAAAAGCCCTCGCATGGCGAGAGCAGCGCTGTGCGCTGCTAACGCCAGGCGGGACCTAACAAGCATTGGCATAGCCAATAGGTCTCGCTTTTGGGACCTTATAAGTGTTTAGCAATGCAGTACATTATACCTCACTGGCATGCCCACACACTCTTAAAATCTTCGAATAATCGTACAAGTTTTCTGTGAAACCCAGGACCTGACACTCCCATTATCTGCATTTCAATATCAAGTTCAAGTACAACCATTTCAGAGACTGGTCCCAGCTTCCCAAGATAACATGGGTGGAAAATCCTTCAAACAAAGACAGTTCACATAATCAAGATGGCTCCCTCTAAAAAGAGGCATTTGGGTCAGGTGGGGGGCATTCATGCCCAACAGATGTCATCTAAACCTTAAGAAGTTACATTAAAAAGTCCTACAATTGTGATTTCAAACTGCAACCATCTGACCACTAAAAAACACAAGATTACCTTCCTCTGAGCGGTCCCTAGGCCCTTAATCAAGCAAAGAACATGTCTTCTTTACTGCTCCTGAGGTGGTAAAGTACAGTATTGTCAGTGTTCGATGGGCTCTCAGCGCTCTTGACCCTGGTGCCACTGCACCAATGGCAGCTACAGCCTCTGCTGACTCGACTTTTAGATTCAACAACCCCACCCCCAGTCCCTGCCAGGTACTCGCAGGTTGCTTGTACTAACACAGGTCTCTGCTTCACAAACTCATGCTTTGCTGCCGTCTATGTTTTTTTTTCCCGTTTCTGTCATTACGCCTGGTTTGGGCTACCAAAGCGCCCTCTGCTTTTTGGTCTAAGTGTACGCCAACGCTACATAAATACATCACAAAAACAAACCTATTCCTTTCTAGGGGCGACAATTTAAATTTTAAACAAATCACAGAAAAAAATAATTTCGTAACCACTATTTACTGACCCACTCGTAATAAATAAGTGAGTGGTAAAATTGAACTTATTTACCCAAACAACTCAAAGCGCATAACTTTAAACTCCACATATAGGGAACAGTGTAATAAATTTGCATGAGGAACAGGTCTTGAAAACTAAGCTCGACAAACTAACGAAGCGTACTGCATGAGTAAATCACAAATACTCCCTCTTCCCCCAACAAGCTACTTCACATCTGCAAAGTGCTTTGAGAATATATATATATATATATATATATATATATATATATATATATATAACGCTCCCAAGGTTGCCCATGCTTGAGCAGCACTCTGCATAGATGAAAAGCAGCAAGCTTTTTATTGAAGGTACGGCAAGCGTCCTGACTGCCGAAATCATGTAACAGCTGCTCCGTCCGTGAAACCCGACGCGTTTCGAAGGAAGTTCCTTCTTTCTCAAAGGTACACGGACGGCAGTTCCGCTTTATTTATGCTGATTCAAGGCCCCTCATGGGCTTCTCCTGTAATTATGGAGCATTATGGGAACTGAAGTCCATGGAAATTTCTAGCTTTCAATAGCTGCAATCATAACTGTGCATAACAATGTCTAAGCTCATAGATGAGCCTCAGCAGACAGGACACCTCCTAAATCCTGCATCTGTGCTCCACACGGCGGCCCAGTTGTATACTAAGCCAAGTGTCCCCCTAGTATGGCGGGGTGGTGCATGCTCGACGGCGGGGCTGCCGCCAAAATATGAACGCTCCCACGGTTGCCCATGCTTGAGCAGCACTCTGCATAGATGAAAAGCAGCAAGCCTTTTATTGAAGGTACGGCAAGCGTCCTGACTGCCGAAATCATGTAACAGCTGCTCCGTCCATAATACCTGATGCGTTTCGAAGGCAGTTCCTTCTTTCTCAAAGGTACACTGACGGCAGTTCCGGTCTCAGTTCCGCTTTATTTATGCTGATTCCAGGCCCCTCATGGGCTCCTCCTGTGATTATGGAGCATTATGGGAACTGAAGTTCATGGAAATTTCTGGGCCACCCATTCCAATATGCATATTGCCCCCGGGTTTTGGCCCCCCCGGGGGCTCATTAAAAACAAAGCGCGGAAGCCCGTGGTTAGTTGTTTTTTTTTCACTGCGGGATGCGCGGATCCTAAGCGCATCCCGCGATTTTTAAAAAAAAACTAATTTTTGGGGGGGCCTTGGGGGTCCTTGTTGGACCGCCTGAGCTGGCCTAGGGGGTCAGGGTGTTTCTACCCTGCCCCCTTTTTGCGTTTGAGTTTTTTTCACTGCTTTCTTGTGCCTCGGTTACCGAGGCACAAGATGGCTGCCAACACTTCCTGGTTTGAAGTGTTGATAGCCAATTAGCATAAAGCTTGTGCTCGGGAGGATCCGCGGCCCTAGATATATCTGTTTTTACTTATGAATTTCTAAGGAACTACTGAACAGATTTACACCATTTAACCAAAAGGCACGAGTGTGAACCAAGGGCTACCTCTTTGCCAAATTTGGTGTAATTCCGTTCAGCAGTTTGGGCTGTAGCTACGACTAATGGTCCCCTATGGAAAATTGCATGGAGAAAACACGTTTTGGGACCCCCTTTTTTCTCGGCCCCCGCTTGACGAATAACCGAGACTCAGGATAGGAGTGGACCAGAGCAGGCCACGAGTTTTATAACCACCTATTGGCAACTGCCAGTAGGAGATATGGAGATATCATCTTCTTTACCTCCGACCACACAGTGATCTATACAAGAAGACAAAAATCTGCATGTACAACCCAAAGACGTCCACTTTCTTCTATTTAATGCAGTACTAATGCAATCCTGAACTAATGCCACACGTGTATCCGAGCAACAACGCATTACATAACCTATACACGTGACTAGGGTATGAGTGGCCACGCAGTGCATGTCAAATACTAGCTGAAACACGGTTGTGCTGCAAAACATGCAGTTTCAGCACTGTGGCGGCTGACAGGGCGGCCTGCCTGCGATGTGATGCCTGTCGCTGTGTTCTGTTAACCGCAGAACGGCGTCTCTAAATATAGTGTCAGCTGCATTTGATCACCGGGAGCTGTCACTCAGAGGGCCCTGCAGATGCAGAGGTGGGTGGCAGTGAAGTGCAGCCAGGCAGCGCAGTCAAGAACATGCCCGTGCTTGTCGGGCAGCCTCGGGGTGCACAAACAGGATTGCTGCAAAAGGACCCAAATCCGGGAGCCTCCCCTGCGCAAACCAAGACGACTGCATGCTAGGGTAACCAGATTTTCAAAACAAGCTCAGCCTGTCTTGTCCTCGCACGTTTCTCATCCTCTGAGTTGTGCGCACCTTCTCCATGTTGTCAGCGCCCTTACCCACGTGTGCTCCCAGAGCGTGTCATTAGGGCTTCGTGAGATGGAGAAGCTGCGGCGCTAACAGTAAATGGCTTACCTCCCATATATTTATTATTGCTTATTGGCCACCTTTGTAGTGCTGTATGCCAAACAACCCATACATTGCAAGAGAGTCAGAGGGCCGAGTGGTGCAATTTTCAAAACAAGCTGATCGCATTAAAAAGACAAGTGGATGCCTGCTTGTTTTTGCTGTCAGTTCCCCCGGTGCATAAGCAGGCATCCACTTCTGTCTTTTTGCTGTGATTAGCTGTCCTGTAGTTCCCCGGGGCACAAGCAGGCATCCACTTCTGTCAGGACAGCTGATCGCAGCAAAAAGACATAAGTGGATGCCTGCTTGTGCCCCGGGGGAACTGACAGCAAAAATAAAAGCAAAGCACACGCAAAGCGGCATTTTCGTTGTTATGACAACGAAAGCTTCGCAAGATGGCGTCGGACTGTCCACAGTCCGATGGACACGCGCATGCTGTCTGCTATGGACAAATGGCAAGAGCAGCCATGTTTGTCCATGCAAACGCATGCACGCAAGCCCTTCGCAGAATCGATTCCAAAAGGTACTCGCAATAGCGAGAGTAGCGCATGCGCTGCTTTCGCTAGGCGAGACCTAAAAAGGGGGCGTTAACTACTGCCCAAAGTAGCCTGGAGTTGTTTGTAACTGAACCTAGGTGAAGTTGTTCCTAAGCTTCCTTCTTCAGTTCATTTAGTGTAGCCCTCCTGGCAGTCTTATACATTTGGCGAGAGTGTTTAACCAGAACGCTGTTTCTAGGCTCCATCTTAAGGGTTTGATGATGTTTAAAAAGAGCTTTAGTACAGTGCTGGTCAAATCACTTCTGAACCTTTTGAGTTGGGGCTATATCACTTTTTGTTAAATGCTTGATGGTTCGGGATTTATCTCAGTGCAGGTTAGGATTTCGTTGTAACTTTTTGCCACAACCCACGGAATGAAATCTTCCCAGTCAGTTTTCTCCCACTTAAGGATAATCCCATGGTACATAGGGTTTTATATCTGAGATATGGGAGCCACAAATACCATCCCAGTGCAGTTGGCAAGATGTGTCTGCATGGTCACAAAAACTTGAGAAGTTGATTTTTATGTCAGTTATGGCCCCTCTGATGGATGCTGATGCTATTACAAAATCAATAATGGAACTATTTAAGCTGGTATGAAAGTTCTTTTGTAACTGACAAGTGGCTTCAGACAGGATTCACTATCTCTAGATCTTTGGTGACAATACATTTATTTAATATATTACCATACTGGTTATGGCAAAAGTGCACAATTCCCACTCCATCCTCTGCCGTAAAACCACATCATGAATTGGCGGTGAAGGGGCAGCTGTGCACATTAAAATCACCAAACCATATAACTCCTGGGATTTTCCTGATATTATCGATTAAAGTGTTTATTTTGTCCTCAACTAAAAACCCAAAAATATTAATTATAAAAACTAATTAGAAGAACGGTGTTATCATCAGGACCTTTAAGGTGTAGGTTATTATAGTATTGGGAATCACTATGGGAGGAGAGAACTTCAAATCTCACGGTGTTCTTTAATAATGTGAAAATGCCACCCCTCACACGTCCGGAACTTGAAGCAATGGCGGGTGTATAGAAGTTTTATAGCCGTCTATATAGATTGGGCTTATTTCCCAAGGCCCTTATAGGCATTTTAAATCAAAGAAAGTTAAATATATATAAACCATTCTGGATCAGACAATTTTTGACCCAAGCCTGCAACGATCCATGTGATAGTTGATATCTTGTCTGAACCCTTGGTGGGTGGAATTATATTATCCGCCCCTGCAAGTACACCAGTGACGGATGTTTGTTGAGTTGCATCCTCAGATCTTTGCTGGTCACAGGCATCCATGTCCGATATTGCCACCAAGCGATTGGAAGTTGGTAGGGTCAATAAGGGAGTTACTCAATGTCTCACTCGATGTTGGGTGTCCACTGGGTGAGGAGCAAAAGTGTTGTACCTAGTTCCAGATGGTCTTGGCCATTGGAGTAATGGTTTGTAGAAAAAGCAGGGTGGCAGAGCAAACATCTGTGATACTGAGATGACGGTTTTGTAAGCAATAAGTGTAAAAGTTTATGAGCCAAGTCGGGTGACTTGAAGGTTAAAACTACTAAGTCCCCTCGGAGTGTTTTAGCCGAGCTGCCCAACCAGGAGACTCATCTTGCAATTAAAATGTTAAACTGCCCCTCTTCTCGTTCATTTAAATGCTTGCGGATCAAGCTTTGAGAATTAGCTGGATAGTTGATTCTTTTGCGTGGTTTTTAAATTCTGGGGTGTTAGCCAGAATAACCACGTAGAGGCACGCGGCTGGAGGGAGATCTAGTCTTAACCCATCATCGGCTCTCCGGGTATTAATACAGGAACCATCTGGCCTCGGGTCTAAATTGCCCTGGTTCACATCCCATGATAGAGTCTTGGTGCCTCTACCACCAAGTCTACGAATGGGGTTGAACCCGCTACCAGACTTGGGTGGATGTTGGTGGTAAGGGGTACAGTTGTAGAAGCGTTTTGACTGGCTTGGTTCACAAAGCTTTTACAGTTTGAGCCATTAGAATCCAATGCATTATCTGCTCCCAGAGGAGTAGCCAATTTCAAGACTGTTTTGACCATGGGGGACGCAAACCTTATCCCCTTTACTCAGGAGTGACAAGGATTTTGTGGCTGCTAGTTCGTCAATTGCTCTCTCAATGGCCTCTAATCGCTGTCATAACGGTATTAGTAACCCTGTGATTTTATCATAAAGATCATCCCAGTTCGAAATCATTATTGGCATATCCATTATCTGTGGTTGGGAAGTTGCTATTTGAGCAGCTGGCATGTTATACAGGGTGACACTGAGCATGATGGAGCCCACCGCACACCCGGGGAGCAGCCACGAGGTGACCCAGTGGTGATTAACAGAAGACAAACTGTCAGTCCTCGATAGAGGATTGGGCTATGTCTCATCGAACAAAGGTGATACCTTCAAGCAGGAACTGGCTGGTTTCTTTTGCAAGATTTGCCTTCAATTTTTCCTTCAGGATGAACCTAGTGCTGAACCAGAAGACGCGCCATTGAATACCGGCTTGAAAATCCAGTCTACCTTCACCCCCCCCCCCCCCCCCCCCAACATATGTGATCCCCTATCAGGCTTCAACCTTTGAGAAAGAGGTCTTACAGGATGTTACCACCCTGTGTGAGACCTACAGACAATTTCAGAACACACCCAAGCGAGAACAAATTACAATAAAGACATTGGACAACGACAAGTCATTCATCATCAAGCCAGCAGATAAGGGGGGCGCGACTGTCATCATGAATGTGTCCACCTACTGAGCTGCGTACTTACGACAGCTAGAAAAACCAGCGCTTCTACAGACCTTTGAAAAGGGATCCTACTAAGAGATTGTCCTTGGAGATTAAGAGGATGGTTGATGAGGCCAAGGAAAATGGTTGGATTACTATCCAAAAGGCATCTTTTCTCATTACTTCTCATCTGATCACTCCATATTTTTATGTATTGCCCAAAATACATAAAGAGCAAAGACCACCTCACGGGAGACCTATTATCTCCGGCATAAGTTCTTTACTCGAGCCCCTTTACACCTTTGTGGATCATTTTCTCCAACCGTTGGTTGTTGGGATGTCGACGTACATTCAAGATACAAAAGATCTCCTGAGATTTCTTTCTGAGACTCGGTTTGATGCAACTAAAGACAACCTTGTCTCTTTCAACGTTGATTCTCTTTATACGTGTATTCCCCAGGATGAAACGCTGGCAGCAATACAAACTCTACTCAGTGACAGATCATGGACACCATCTCCCCGGTACACTTTGTCATGGCATGTGCACGATTTGCCATGAAGGAGAACTTCTTCAAATTTGAAGATGGACTATATTTACAGACATCAGGAACATATATGGGCAGTGTTTTTGCTCCCAGCTCGGCGATTCTGTATGTACATCTGTTTGAGAAAGAGCAGATTCTGGTAGAAAGCAACCCATACAGAGTACATATTCTTGCCTGGAAACACTACATTGACTACATGTTCGTCATATGGCGTGGTACACCTGACACCATCACTCAATTCCGTCAATGGCTGAATACCAGGAATGAGTTTTTGAAGTTTACTTGCGAATACAGCAACACCAGTTTGCAGTTTTTGGACATCCAAATTTTCCCAGAAGGAGAGGGCCTGGGGACTGAGCTCTTCAGGAAACCAATGGCCACAAATTCTCTGCTATCATACAAAAGTTACCATCTGAAATCCCTCCGTGACAACTTGCCTTATGGGCACTTTTTTACAGATCAGGAGGAACTGCTCCACAAAGGATAAATAAGACAAGCATGCGAAGAACTTCTCCTCTCAACTCAGAGATAGACATTACCCGTCCAGTTTGATCCCCAGATTCAGGAAGTGAGCTGGCAACAACAGAGGCGCTGATTGAAATTGCAACACCCAAAGAGGACTCGCCCAGAATCACATGTGTGAACACATTCTGTAGCTATTTCAATCAAATCAAGAAGAGCATTTTGAAACATTGGAAGATCATGAACATTGGGAACGCTTCAATTTCCCGACCACTGTCGTACATACTCGTCCAAGACTGAAGAAATCCCCCAATCAAGAGACATTATTGGGCTTACTAGACATCAAAGGGCATTACCCTTGTGACTCGTGCCTCCAAACGAAACACACCGTCTCGATCGATATCGGTTCTAGAAGACCATGGACGCTTTCTTGGCATATGAATTGTAATAGTGAGAAGCTAATTTATTTGATCATCTGCCCATGCGGCTTGCGCTACGTGGGCATGACGACACGCAAGATCAAAACAAGAATTATGGAGCACAATCCGCTGCAGGAAACAATCAACCAAGCTCACCAATCACTTTTGGAGAAAAATCATTCACCAGATGACCTGAGCTGGACGATTCTTGAACAACCCTTAATTCCTCCACATGTAACAGACATTTCCAAGTATCTGTTCAGACGTGAGCAAAGGTGGGATCACAGACTACAGAGGGATAGCACAGGCCTCAATGATGAAATCCCGTGGACAGCACTATAATTCAAATATCTTCATTGTCTGAGCTTAACTATGTTACTAATTTTCACCTAATCTACACTACAATGATCGGTGTGGAGCAACATGTAGGGTTAGTACAATAGTTGACACTAGTCTTCGCAGAGAGTCTCACCAGGGTGTCATGAGATTTATCACTGATTACTTTGAATAGGGCATTTAGGTCCTTACTACCAATCTATTGTATGAGAGTACAAGGCAACCAATAAGCAGTGCCTTTGACAACAGACTTGCAGACTATTCGATACACATGGGATTAATATCTAGGTCCCACTTTACTAATACCTTGTGCCAAGCTTCCTGCAGTTTTTGCTACCTACTGCTATTTGTACTTTACTTGGCAACTTACACGAAGGACATGCGTGGAAACGTATCTGTAACTATTTTGGAGGTCCCTCAACATGCTACTTATGCGCATTGACTCTACATGTTGACAGCCGCAGTTATGATCCATCTCAATGTGTATGCAGTACATTTGTAAATTGCACATATATTTATCACTAAATGTTACAATGCATTGAGTGGGTCTCAATAATATGAATTCCATTGACGGGCTGTATTCGATGACAGTAATGATCAACATGTGGATAATAAAGTTCTCCTAATTGAAGACACAGGAGACTGTTGCCAACTCTCATTTAAAAATATAGGCAACAAAGTTTTCAGTTAGTTAGTTAGAGCAGGCGCTGTTCTCTATACGGGTCATGCGCAGATGATCATTAGATGGTGAAACCACAAATCCCGACAGACAACAGTCTGTTAAACACTAGTCTAACGTGCGCATACGTATTAACATAACGTCGCACTACATTTATTTTCCCAGGTCATTTAAAACGAGCTGGTAAGCATCGGCCCTCACCTCTGGTCGCAGATTACGTACCGCCATGGGGTACCAACAGAGAGGTTAGTGTTATGCAGCGGGCGGTCTTGTGTGTCGATAACTGTGGTCTATTGGCATAGGGGCGCTTGGCTTGTTTATTGACTGCGTAGTGAGTATGTGGTAATCAAACTATAATACGAGCGTTTCCTTGGCATTTACTTGTACGCTTCTTGAGAGTGTTAGTTTTTCATACCCTGGATAAAACAGTATTATTTTAAACAAGGCACTACGTTTTACTTTACAAACATGGTGCACTCAGTGGCATATGGTTACTAAACGGGGTTTAATGTTCACCGCAAGCCTTTATTTTAGTTTGTAAATACACTGAGTAAACACACTTGAATAAATCGCTCGTGTGAATTGATATCACATCTGTGCAACGTTGAATACTGGTGTCGACAGCAGAGGGCATTGCCATAGTCTGGGCATTTGTTTGTCACAAATTACAGCACTTTTTCTATTGTGCTGATAAACGTGATGACCCCACAGCATATATCACACTACAACCATGGCTATACACTCCTCAGCCAACTAGAAAGATGAAAGACTCGCATGGTGATATTAGTTGTTAGGACCAGACTCAGAGTTTGACATGGCCTTTAACATACTTCAGGGACCCCTTGCGCAACTATACTGGGTCTTGGTCTATACTTCAGATACTGTTTGTATACTTGGCACCATGAGCTGATTTGCATAGGACTTTGTGTTGTTGAATGAATACGTTTTATCGTGAACTTAGTTTTTTAGTGATCTGTTTGAGCCTTAACAAACTTTAAGGAGTAGGGTCAACATATCTGTGATTATGTTGGGACATCTTTACATCCCCTTTTTTTTACAGAGCGGTGCCCCCTTCCCTGAGCTGTTGCCAGGTTGAGGTGAGGCTACTTATCCGAACACCACGGGTAAGCAAATTTGATATCATTTACACATGCAAGATGCATCATTTATATGGGGAGATGAGACTTTTCCACATCATCGTTACAATTCAATTGCAAGCATGTTCAGAGTGACTGGTTTATTGGTTTTCCACGGTCTTTATTTCTTTCTCCAATAGGTACGACCAGTAAATCTGGAACTGAAAATAGCAGGATTAGTGGTTTGATATTTTAGCATTTTCAGTATTTGGTCAATACAAATTTACTGTTTTGTGGCAGCAGCACCCTTCTAAGTCCTGACGAAAGCCTTGACACCTTTAGGGTGGACTTGGCTGAAACATGTAGACCTTTTCGTCCGACACATGCAGTTTTAAATCCATACTGCAGGTGCACTGTTTTTAATCCTGGCAGCGAGAACAAGCTCATAAAGACAACTTCTTTGTTCTTGTTAGTTAGTTATAGCAATACTACCTTCACAGTTTGATTTTTTGGTTGCGCTGCGCCCTCACCATAACTTGTTTTTTCCTCTCATCTGTTGGATTTGGTAGATCCTCAATAGAGTAGGGATACAAAACATCCCTGAGCTTCTTCCTCTCAGAGAGGGAGTCGTAGCCCTTGGCGGGACTAGGTTTTCCCACCAGGAGGAGAATCCCAGACGATGAAGCATGCCACCTTCGGTGGGTGAGGGATTCCGTCTTGAAAGGGATTATCCCACAGGTTTTCCTGTGTGATTTTGTGAGTCTCTCTGCATGCTTGCTTTATTACTTTAGACACAAGGATTTCTTTGTATCTTGCCTTCTGCACAACTGTACTTAAAACAAGCAATGGTACTGGAGAAAGAGACAGATGATGAGATTCTGGACCTGATCTCTTTCAGAGTCTATTTGTACGGAAGAATTGGAAGCAATGCCAAGCGATCATGTAGGCTATGCACAGTCACTGCAGAAACACTGCCACAAATTCTCTGCATTGCAGCAAACTTTTGACGCTGAGAAAAGTTTGGCTTAAACCCCTTTTCAGAGTTTTGAATATCTGCACTTGAAAGGTTGCAATTGAAATACGTTTAAGAGGAGAATGTAGGCAACCAACAGCTTGTCTCTTAAAATGTATGAAGCAGGCAACAGATGAGTTGTGCAGGGCTGCCGCTCCAGATCGCTAATTCAGACCTAGCTGTCCCGGCAGTCTGTACCTCATAGGACCAACTTAAGGCACAAGCCGGGGACATAATGGCAACCCAAACCGACAGGACTAATCTGAGACCAAAGGCATATTCCTCTGAATCAAGGTGCTGGGGAGGGGGGGGGGGGGGGGGGAGACAACGTCGGTCAGTCGAAGAGCCAGGTCTGGAGGGTCTTCCTGAAGATGTGCAGGGTGGGGGCGCATCTGATGTTGATCGGGAGCTCTTTTCAGGTCTTGGCAACGATGTAGGGGAAGGTTCTTCCACCCGTTCGTGCTCCACGGATGCGCAGGGGTTCGGCGAGGTCGGCGGATCAGAGGTTCCTCTTGGGTACGTGGAAGGAGATTCTATTGTGAGATATTGGGGTCCGGTATTGTGGAGGCATTTGTAGGTGTGGGTGAGCATCTTGAAAGATACTCTCTTCTCAACGGGGAGCCAGTGGAGGTTCCACAGGTGTTGGGTGATGTGTTTGTGCGAGGGATGCAGAGGACGTGTCTGGCTGCGGTGTTCTGTTTGGTCTGGAGTTTGTGGAGCAGAGACTTGTTGATCATGGCGTAGAGGGCATTTCCGTAGTCCAGTCTGCTGGTTAGGAGTGCGTGGGTGACGGTCTTCCTTGATTCGGGGGTGATCCATTTGAAGGTCTTTCAGGGGATGCAGAAGTGTTGAAGCAGCTGGAGGCAATGGCATTGACCTGTCGGGTCATGGAGAGAGAGGAGTCAAGTACGATGCCAAGGTTTTGAGCATGGACCATGGGGGTGGGAGGCCTGCCAAGGGCAGTGGGCCACCATGTGTTGTCCCATGCAGAGGGGGAGGGTCCGAGGACAAACATCTGTCTTCTCAGAGTTGAGCTTCAGGCAACTGCTGCTCATCCAGGATTCGACGTCCTTCTTTCCATCCTGGAAGTGGAGTTTGGAGTTGATGGGGTCCTTGGTGAGGGAGAGGATGAGCTGGGTGATGTTGGCGTAGGATACTATGCAGAGTCTGTGCTGTCTGACTATGGTGGCGAGGGAGGCCATGTGGATGTTGAAGAGCGTGGGGCTGAATGACGAAACTTGGGGTACTCCGCAGTCGATTTTCGTAGGTTCTGAGAGGAAGGGTGGCAGTCTGATTCTTGGGGTTCTGCCAGTGAGGAAGGAGGGAAACCAGTCGATGCCAGTTCCCTGTATGCCGGTGTCATGGAGTGCCGGTGTCATGGAGTCTGGCAGTGTGTGTGCGGTGGGTATACTGTTGCACGCTGCAGAAAGGTCGAGTAGGATTTGCGGTATCTCCTTGGTCGAGGAGGGTGCGGAGAGTAGAGTGGTTTCGGTGCTGTGGTTGCTTCGGAATCAGGATTGGGAGGGGTCGAGGATTGAGTTTCCTTCGATTAATTTTGTTAGTTGGGTGTTGACGGTCTTCTCTGTGACTTTGGCCGCAGAGGGAAGGAGGGAGATGCGTCGGTAGTTCTGGAGGTCCGTGGGATCAGCTGAGGGCTTCTTTAGCAGGGGTCTGACTTCTGCCATTTTTCAGTCATCGGGAAAGATGCCGGTTTCGAAGGGGGGTTGATGGTGCGTTGTAGTTTCGGAGTGACGGTGGCTGTGTGGAAGATGTGTGGGGGGAAGGGATCCGTGGGGCCCCTGAGTGGATGCCTTTCATGGTCGATGTGGTGTCTTCAGTGGTGACTGGGGTCCAGGAGGAGATGGTGGGCTGGCTGACGTTGCTGGAGTAGAAAGTTGTTTTGGAGTCAGGTGTCTGGTCGTTAAAGTTGTTGTAGATCCCCTTGATTGAATGACCCATTTCTCTTTAATTCCCCCTTGTAAGGGCACAGGGAATGGCAGGACTTTAAGGTTTCCCTACTTTCACCCCTTACTAAAACGCTATTTGATCTCCGTAGTATGAGGTGAAGGCTGACTCCGTTTGAACACAAGCCAGACATTTTGTACTTAAGCAGCCCATATTGAAAATGGTAAAGCCATTGGTACTTTGATAATGTTTTTGCCGGTGCTTATGCCAATGTTTTAACATGTATTCCCTATTCCATTGTATTAACTGCAGTCCGTTCAGTTTTCAAACTGTTTTTCAATTTTTATTACTAATTGGTCTAATGAGCAATATTTTCAATTTATCTGGACTTTATAGGTATATTAACGATTTTAATTAATCATACAATAAAGTTATAGTTCTCTCCATCAAAACTGTCCAGCAGGCAAAGTTACATCTCTACAATTAAATAAGATAACAGTTATCAAAAAAGGTAGCCAATAAAAACATTACATTTGTAATATTAAGTCTAAGTAACAATTGCGGTTGGGGAGAGAGCAGTCCTACCTGAGGTAAATAAACACTGGGTTTGAGTAATTTAACACTAAATGAAAGGTGCAAATTTGATCTAGTGACTAGTTGGCTAATTCCATCATCATAGAGACCTTAGGTTCTCCTGCTAGTTTAAGCACTTTAAAAAAATATATATACGATTCAGGGCACATCATCTCTAGCCGTAAGGCAACATTTAAATACGTGCAGCATAATGTAAAACTGTGTGAAGCACAATCATGAAATGTGGAAATAAACACTGTCTAGTAAATTCAAAAATCAATATTTACTCATTCTCAAATAACATCCTGGTTTCTGTAATCTGAGTTTAACCAGAATTATCCTCTTCTAACATTCTTTCATGCGCTTTCTGAAATGTTTTTTGTAACGAACTACACTTTCCATAAGCTGGGTTTGTGTGATATAAAATAACTAATAAAAGTAAGCCACTCAAAATACCACAGGACAGATGTTGACAGGAAGCATTTGATGGGGTACCCAACAGACCGATATGAATTCTATAACTGGCCCCACTGTCTGTCAACAGTTGGGTCGGTTTTATACAATCTTACACTCACCTCAAACAATATAGTTACATATATGAATTAACAAGGTTAAATAATGTCCAAGGTTCTAGATACACTCAAATATATTTTCAGAGAATGACAACACACATGGTCAGAATAAAAGACACACAACAGTGATGGCATGTGATCGTGCCTCTTTGAAATAAAGTCTAAATAATGTTTTAAAAATAACTTGGGTTGCTGTTACATGAACTTTTATAATAGTGCCGAGTGGTATCCACATATAAGTGAAATTCTAAATCAGACCGTAAGGACAGGGAATGAGGCCAGATTGATGAAGAACGTTTGGTAATGCTAAACGTTAGAATCACTTCCGAAACCTAGGCTGGCCCTAGAGAATTGTGCAACATTTTTGCCAGTTTCATTGTTCATGGTTTTGAGTTAAAGTCCATTTCATTTTTATTGTCAAAATGTATGCAAGGAGTGACCTCGCTGGTCTTTCTGGATTGCTGGTTTGATACAGCAAACCAGCAACCAGGAAGTCTTCTGTAACATGGGGTGTAATGGAGGACAGTTATTTTGAGCCCTTGATGGTGCATGTTACATTTGCTGAAAACAATAAAGGAGAGGAAGCTGAATGTTTCTGCTCATTAAAGATTAGTGGAACAATCGTTGCCATAACACTTGTGCTACTGTTGCATATTTTTAATGAATAGCCATGGCATTATAATACTTCAAAGGAGTTTTATTAACAATAAATCACATTTACTCTATTCAAAAGGTTTGCGAATGTCGGAACCCATTATGAGACACTATTACCACACGATGGCGGTCAGGAAAAACAACAAGTATTGGCAAAGCTGAAAGGTCTGGTTTTAGGCATCAGCCTTTTGGCTTTGTTAGCGCTTGTTTTGTATTTTGATGTTTTTTGGGGGGGATCTGCTAGGTCCTCGCAGTTATTAATAAATAAAAACACTGGCCAGATGCAATTGTTTTAGGTCTCAAAAACACACATTACCAAAACAGCATTAAGGGAACCACTTTGTGAGTGAATGTGCTCCTTGTAAAAGGGGATAATGCATTCACTTACAGCAAAGAGAAGCCCCGTGCTGTATGCTGTAGTGAGCGGAACAAAAATGTGAACACCTAATAACAGTCTAATGGATGAAGAGGGCTGGGTAAAGGGTCCAACAACGAGTATATTATACAAATGGTTACGAAACTCACAGAAGGTGTTCTAATGGACTACAAGGACTTAATACACATTTTCTCCCAATTGTTTGTAAACTATCATGCAACAAATGGAAAAGCAGTTTCTGTTAACCCTATCAGCAAAAAATACGTGAAGGCAGTGTCTGCATAAATCAGTACAGTACAGCCTAAACCATTGAAAGTTCATCTGGAGCACGACAGAGACAGGTAGTCTTAAAATAATTTTTCATGAAGCTTTTTTCCGCAAAATACATCGCATTCTTAAATAGTTTCCCCTTATTCTTAGTGCGTACCAGATCCCGGAGAGGGGTGAGGGACCGGAGGGGGAAATTGGCAGGGCAGATGGGGGCTAGCGGGCCCCAATAGTGGTGGTTGGGGGGGCATTAGTCTACCGGCGTCCACAATACTAGGGCTCAGCAAATTGGGTCAAAAATAATCCTTTCCGCACTTGACTAGGGTAGTGGGGTGAGCAGTTCAAGGCTTCAAAGAGTTACTGTGGGGAGGTGTCAGAGCTAAACACTCAATCACAAGAGAAATAACTTTAACGCCAAACCCAAAGCTTGCATTTCAGTCAAATAACACTTACTTTGCAGACTAACAAGTTAAAACACGCATTGGAAATGCAATAGGTCTCGCACTGACATTATTTGGAGCTATTGCCGTTGTAATTTTTTTTGTTTTTCATTTGTAAAACATAAATAAAAGGCATTGTAATTCAAAATGCCAATAGCCAAAAGATTTGTAAATGCGAAACCTATTGCATTGCAGTTACACGAGTGTGAGCTCATTTTCCAGGTGGTGGGGTGGGTTAAAATTGAGAATTTGGCCGATCTGTATCTAGTGTTTGCAGTGGGCAGCTCTTCTGCTGCTCCTCAGTAGATGCTATGAGACGTGCTTAAATTATGAACAATAATTATTCATGTAAAGCAGAGGCACATCTTTACCTTTATTATAACTTTTTGTTTTGCTAGTCATGTTATTGGGTTGTCACAATGCCGAAAATTCTGCTGCAGCTGGACATGAACATTCAGTTGAACCTGAAAGCTCAAAGGTCAGCCCTTTGATCTCAGCGCCTGCTATTTTGGCATGTGCTGTGCTCTCAAAATAATGTTTCGAAAAACGAGAGCAGGACATGGGGCTCTCAGGATCTTACTACCATTGGATGTGTTTTTAATCACATCTGTAACAACATGAGGCACTCTGCAGTTCAAAGTAACACCGCCATTATTGGCTATTAGCTAACAGCATTCTGGAACTTGTAGTTTTCTCTTTACAACTAGAAGTTGCCGAAAGAATCGCAGCATGCTGCTGGATAATAAACGGGGCTGGTATCAGGTGTCACACCTGACTTTGGGCCATCTCAGCTGACCAACTAAGATGACCGACAGGAATTTAAATGTATCTAAATCACCGCTATGTCACCACCGTGTGCCAGTTTGTAAGATTTTACACACAGCAGTTATGAATAAAGGTTACAACAAACAAAATAAAAATTAGTTTTATACACCGTTTTGGACTATATTGTGTTTTTTCTAAGCCCTTTATATAATGGGTTTTACGGTATCGAATTACTTTGTGCCAGTGTATCAACTTTGGAAGGATGAAGAGCTCAATTGAATGAGATGCGCGGACAAATTGAACGTAAAGCCATCCATCTTAAATGTTAACATAAGGTTAACCCAGGTGCACAGCATGCACCTCCTGGGATGCACTGTATATAATCCGTGTGTCACATGAGTGCACATCATGGATACAAAGCATGTACCCTCCCAAGAGACCCTGCATAACTCCATGTGTACACAGCGTGCACTGCAACAGCCCTCTTGAGACATCCCATGTGCACAGCATCCACCTCCCAGGACGCACTGTATACAATCCATGCACCACATGAGTGCACACCGTGCATACAAAGCATACAGCCTCCCCAGAGACCCCATGTAGCAGCATGCCCCCCATGAATGCACACAAAGCATATACCCTCCAAGAGACCACGTGTAACAGCATGCCCCCCCATGAGTGCACATAAAGCATATACCCTCTCGAGAGACCAAGAGTACACACCATGCACCCGTGTATGAGACTGAACACAGAACTGCGCGAACTGCGCCCACTGCTACCCAGCAGCCGGTAACTCTCTTTCTAAACACCAGCAACAAACACGACTGAGCACTTGACGAAATCCTTGATGAAATCGGTTTGACGAAAAAAAACAGCAGTGCGCGCATCTTTTCTTTAGGTTTCATTGTAAGTGATCCGTCTCAGACTCTGGTCTGGAACCACCATTACACATCCTCCCGCACTTGAACCCGTGCTGAGAAGGCCCCTCCTCCACAAGGGCTACTCGCAATCTTTAAACTGCATTGAAAAACACTGCATGGTAAACACTGCATCTACAGATAGTCACACTCCCACGGAGAGGTCAAAGTTGCCCAAGAGCACACTCTGCATGCAGGCCAGGCTCCAAAACTTAAAAGCAGGCAGTGTGGGGAAGAGACGTGCAGGCAGTTTGAGCAGTAGGGGTAGGTGCAGTCAGGTGACCCAGCGAGGGCAGAGCTGGGCAGCAGGCAGAGCATGCAAGGGTTGGCCAGTGAGGCAAGGGTAGAGACAGCAGGGAAGTGGACCCAGCGTGGGTAGAGCCTGGTACTAGGGCCCAGGTGGCAATGGTCAGCACTGGGTCTTGCGTGGACAGTAGGTCTAGTTGATGAGGCAGGGTTAGGACTGGCCAGTGGGGCTGGCATGCGAGACCTGGACACTAGTCCGCCAGGGGTAAGCAGGGCAAGGGGACCAGCATGGACATATGTGACTTTGGTAGAGCTTGGCACTAGGTGGACAGAAGGTAGATGGGCACTGTGGCCAGCATGGAGAGAAATGGGCAACGAGACAGCATGAGCAGATGATCTAGCGTGGCAGAGCAGGGCAGTAGGTGGGTAGAGCAGGACAGTAGGCGGGCAGAGCTGGGCACTGGACAGCCAGGGGTGCGGCGTGGACCCGGTCTGTGTCTATCTGCACGCGTACCCATCTCAGGACAGGGGGGTTCTGCCTAGGTGGCCAGCAGACCTCTCCAGGAAGCTGCACATCCGGGGGGGGAGGATGGGGCGGCAGTCAGCAACTCTCCAGACCACCTGGCCCACAGGAGTCATGTTAAGAGGTGGAGCTGGTAACCCATGAACATTCTTCTCCGTAGGAGGGCAGTGCAATAGCTGCCATATGACTACAACTCCCATAAAGCAGAGTGACTGTCTGCTCGCACGCAGTGACGACATCAGCACGGTGACCGCAGGGCGGCCGGCCTCTAAGGCTCGCCTATGCGTGCGTTACACTGCCAATTATTCATATGTATTCAGCATTCTGGAGAAGTTATCTAAACAGCCCGGCAAGAGCAGTAAGGTGCACCTGCACCAGTTCCACTCCCTCGTACCACTCACTGCTTCCTAGTTTGTTTGTGGGGATATCAGTGGGCACTACGAACGTCTGCGCCGCTGCTTCTATTTTGAGACACTCCACGGGAGTACCTTCTCCCCTCTATGCCGCGGACGCCAAGCAAACTAACACTGGCTCTGGCGCTCTAAGAGAGGTAGCCTACAGCCTTTAGACACCGCGCACTGGCCCTTGTAAATTAGTGTTCATTTGACTTTGGATAAAGTGTCTGTGAAGCAAAGGAGAGTCCTGGACTACTTAATAACTGATCGCTTTAGGATTCTTGCCTAATGCTTTGATTTGAGCGCTAGGGATGTGAAATAAGCTATGTGGCAAAGCGGTTTTTGTGAAAAAAACAGCACTGTGAATTTCTCGTTTTAACAGAGATTTTCAAAAGTCCATGAGTTAGCTCTTCCCCTGTGAACAGAGCAAAGGTTTGCGGGGACTGGGAGGATGGAAAAGCATGGCAGGAGGGAGGCCAGGGAGGGAGTGGAACAATAAAAAAAAATAAGGGTTGCGTGGGGGAGGGTACAGGTAATCAATATATGTACACATACGATAACGTGCATCGGGATGATGCTTATGCAGAGTCGCTAGTGCCTGCTGATTTCCTGCTCCAAGTCACTTCAAGTCATAGACGCGGGCCACAAGCCGATGTTTTCAGTCTTTGCCTGCAGAGCAGCTGGGTCTCACAAAGTGGGTCTCTCAGCACAGACCCGCAGCTCCACTCCACAGCGTTCTCTGCCCCGCCTTCTCAGAGCATCCTCCTTTTAGACACATAGCCACTTCCTTGTGTGCGGCCCTCTGGCAGCTCGACACCGACAGACCAATGAGAGAGCAGACTAGCGCATACTCCAGGAGTGAAGCCAGCGTGGTTGCAGGACGCCTGGTGCATGCTCCTTCATGGCTCTCATTAAGACATTTCTTATCATCTTGTTAAGTAAACAAACTGATAAGAAATGTCTTCACGACAGCCGCAAAGCAGGCGATAGTGTCCGTAGGGGCCGTGCAAAAAGTGGACAGGGCGGCAACCAAAAACACTCCTTTCCAATGGGAAGCCAGCGATTACCACAAACGCTGACGCTACCCATTAAGCTCAGATGAAAACAAACTATCAAAAATTCATGACGGTGGCGACATCAGCTGTTTTGCAACCAAATGTTACTTAGTGAAAAGGGTGAAGCAGCTCGGTTAACTTGATTCTGCTGCTGTAACTCTTTATGGTCGGGTACATTAATAAACGCATATTCCATATTTAGTTGCGCTTCAAAGCGACGCCGATCACATTTTTAGGAGCAAACCACACTAAAATTGTGCGCAATAGCAAAGAAAAATAAACACACCCAAAACGCGTCGTAAACAAAGATAAATTGTAGACAAGGCTACAACACCGTACCTTTACATATACATAAATCAATGCGTTGACACAAACACAAACAAACCACGCACAAGCAAACGAAGATGGCGTCGCCTTGTCCACATGGGCCCTCCTAAAAGTGGACAAGGCGGTAACCTAAAAGCCCAGTTTTCAATCGTGCGTCAGCGTTTAAACGATGACGCGCGCCAATTGAAAACAAGGGCGTGCCTTTAAGTACGTTTGGAAAGTGTATCGATAGCAAAAGGCACTCACATGGCGAGAGCAGCGCATGCGCTGCTAACGCCAGGCGAGACCTAAAAAAAATGCAAGACAGCAGGCCTTTTTCACCAGTTATCTGAACAATATCTCCATACCTAATAGGATCGCCCAAACGCTGCTCCAATTGAGGCATAAGTTTAAAACACACCTCTTTAAAGAACACTACATTACAATGCATCCCACAACCCCACAACCAAACTTTCTCTCCTATTACTCGTGGATTTTAATCCTTTCGCTGCGAGGCCTTTACCCCAAGAATTCTAAACCCTTTTTTGACTATTTGTGGTAGTTCGCACTTAGGCCTACATAACTTTTTTTTTTACCCACATAACGTACCCATGTCAAATTTGCATTATTTTTTCCAACATCCTGTGAATTCTAGAAGGTACCCAGTTTTGTGGACTGCCCTGGAGAGGACTGACAAATTTGAGATCATTTGGGAAAAATAGGGGAAAAAAGCAAAAAGGTGTAATTTTTTTTCCTTACAAATGGCTTCAACGAAAGGTTTGCTGTCCTAAAATCACCATTTTCCGGTAACTTGCAGGGCTGAATCCCACCCCCAAAAATATTTTAGCACTGTTTTGGCGTTTTTCAAAGACTTAACCTATTTTTCCTAATTTTTGTGCTTTCAAACTACTTCTAGTTTGTGGTGAAAACTGCTATGAAACCCAAGAGTGAGCCCGGAAACTATAGATTTCCGAAAAGTAGACAAAATTCTGAATTAGGCATGGAGTCATTTGCGTAAATACCTCAAGTTTTTCCCAAAGAAACTAACCATTGAAAGGGAAAAAAAGACATTAAGTAGGGAAAAAATGACATTAAGTAGGAAAACAAACGTCCATTTGTGACGTTTTCATTTTTAACTTCTTGTCACAATGTCTGAATTACAAAAGCAATATACCACCATGTCCGCTAGACCCTTCTGGTTGCGGGGATATATAGGGTTTGCAGGGTGTCCAAGTACGTGAGGTACCCCAGAGCGCACAACTGAGCTGCCCATTACAACAGTTTTTCATTGTGCATCAGGTATAGAGTAATTCATATGGTAAAATAGAAAGAGTGAAAAATTGGGTTATTAAGGAAACCAATGTATTTCTGAAATGTACACCAGATACGGAGTTAGGGAGCAGTGGGTATCTGCACATCTTTGAATTTGTTGGCACCCATACTAGCATGCGATTAAGAAGCCATTTTTCAAAATATCTTCTTTCTTACACACTGGCTTACATTTGAAAGTCACAGATGCAGAGAAATGCGATTGATAATAACAAGTGTTCTACTATTTTTGTTCCCACAAGTCTCCCGATTAATATGGTACCCCACTTGTGTGGGTAGGACTAGTGCCCACGACAGGAAGGTCCCAAAAATCAACATGGACATATCAATTTTTCCACTGAAAACTGACCTTTTTTTGCAATGTGGGAAGCTGTGTATTTTGAGTCCTAGTTCAGTCGGCACCTAGAGAAACCTAGCAAACTTGCACATTTTTTAAAACTAGGCACCCGGGGGAATCCAAGGTAGGATGACTTGCATAGCTCTCACCAGGCTTTCTTACCTAGAAGCCCTTGCAAACCCAATCACATTTATGTAATAAAAATTCTGGAATCTGTGGGGAGCCACATTTCATACTACCCAGCATTATCCCAAGTCTCCCGATAAAAATGGTACCTCACCTGTGAGGGAAGGCCAAGTGTACGCAACAGGAAAGGGCCCAGAACAAAATGTGAAGATCAACATTTAATATCAGAAAAAGTACCTGATTTGGCAATAGGTGCAGCTGCAGTTTTTGGGCCAGGGCTCAGCAGCCACCCTGGAATATCTACCCAAGCCAGACATTTCTTAAAACTAGGCGAGTCCAGCGTGGTATGCCTTGCATGGATCCCACAAAGTACTCTCACCGACACTGCCCTGCAAACATCAGACTTTGCCTAAAATTGTGCATTGTCCTTGCATTTCTGTGACGAAAGCTTCCGGAGTCAGAAATCAACAAAAATCTTACCACCCAGTTTCCCCATTTATTGTGATAAGAATGCTACCCCACTTGTGTGGCTGTGCCCAGTGACCCCAACAGGCACGCATCAAACCCGGTTCAATAGGACTTCCTTGGGGAGACGCTCATTGAATCTGGTTTGATATGTGCCTGTTGGGGGCACTAGACCAAGCCACACAAGTGGGGCAGCATTTTTACTGAGACAAGTGGGGAAATGCTTAGTGGATCTCTGTGGTTTCTGTAAGTTTACATCACAAAAATACAAGGAAAATGTGAGATTTTAGAGCATGAGTGAGATTTGCACAACACTGTTGGTAACAAAATGTACCACTCTGGACTCCCCCCCCTCCCCCCCCCCCCCCCAATTGTCTAGCTTTCAGAAATGCCTGTTTTGGTAGATTTACCCAGGTGGCAGCTGACCTGAACCATGCAGTCATTCAGCATAGAAGTAGGGTGAAACTGAGACTTAGCCCCACTCTGCTACCCATATATATATAAAGAAAATAATTTCCCCTCATGCTATAAGAGCAGGATGGTGTAGTTCCCATTGGGGCAAAAAGGCTCTATTGCTCATTCTGGAGCTGGAGTAATGGCTCGATGCTAAAGTAGGTCAACCTAGTCTTTGGTTTGTTATGGTGCCATTTTGAGCAAGAAAATAATGTGTGCCCTGTGGCCCTTCTGCAACCCTGGGGCAAATTTTGAGCACACACTATCAGATCCAGCCCCAGGTGGCAGAAAGACTGAAGCACCTGTTCGGGGGTGGGAGCATGGCACGATGCCTGGGTGAGCTGTCTCATTCCCCTTTTTTTTTATTGTTTGGGGCCTATTTTTCTTCTGGTGTTTAGTGACCTTTCTGTACCCCTGGAGCAGATTTTGGGTAAAAACCCTCAATCCAAAGAGTTATGCACCTAAGGAGGGAGGAGCCCCTTTCCCAAAAAAAGGGTATGGGCTGGCTCACCCAGGCATTATGCTGCGCTCCCACCTCAGAATAGGTTCAAAAGTGTTTTAAGCCGTAGACTGGATTTGTGTTGTAGGGTTGAGTAGAGAGTAGACTCAGTGGCAGACAGCGGCGTAGAGGGGAGCTGGTTGGAGCGGACTGAGGTAGTGGGGTGGGTTGGAGTAGACTGAGGTTGACTGGATTGGAATACAGTAGGATGGATTAAGTGAGGTGGATTAGAGTGGGTAGACTGGATGGGGTGGACTGGATGTAGTGGATTGAAATGGTGTGAGGTGGATTGAATTTGGGTGGATTAGATTGGTTTGGGGTGGATTAGGCTGGACTGGGGTGTGGTGGATTGGTTTGGAGTGGGTGGAGCGGATTGGATTGCAATGGGGTGGATTGGACTGGAGTGGTATCAATGGATTGGATTGAGCTGGGTGGACTGAACTGGGGTCGTGGAATTGGATTGGGTGGAGAGAACTGGACTGGAGCGGGGCGGAGTGGAGTGGAGTGGGAGGCTGCGCTGGAGTGGAGTGGGAGGCTGCGCTGGAGTGGAGTGGGAGGCTGCGCTGGAGTGGAGTGGGAGGCTGCGCTGGAGTGGAGTGGGAGGCTGCGCTGGAGTGGAGTGGGAGGCTGCGCTGGAGTGGAGTGGGAGGCTGCGCTGGAGTGGAGTGGAGTGGAGTGGGAGGCTGCGCTGGAGTGGAGTGGAGTGGGAGGCTGCGCTGGAGTGGAGTGGAGTGGGAGGCTGCGCTGGAGTGGAGTGGGAGGCTGCACTGGAGTGGAGTGGGAGGCTGCACTGGAGTGGAGTGGGAGGCTGCACTGGAGTGGAGTGGGAGGCTGCACTGGAGTGGAGTGGGAGGCTGCACTGGAGTGGAGTGGGAGGCTGCACTGGAGTGGAGTGGGAGGCTGCACTGGAGTGGAGTGGGAGGCTGCACTGGAGTGGAGTGGGAGGCTGCACTGGAGTGGAGTGGGAGGCTGCACTGGAGTGGAGTGGGAGGCTGCACTGGAGTGGAGTGGGAGGCTGCACTGGAGTGGGAGGCTGCACTGGAGTGGAGTGGGAGGCTGCACAGGAGTGGAGTGGGAGGCTGCTCTGGAGTGGAGTGGGAGGCTGCTCTGGAGTGGGAGGCTGCTCTGGAGTTTAGTTGACTGGATTGGATTGGGGTGGACTGGAGTGTGGTGGGCTGAATGGATTGTACTGAGTGGGGTGGACCAAACTGGGGTGGGCTGGATAGGGTAGAGTGAGGCGGACTAGACTGCAATGGAGTGTTGTGGAGTGGACTGGACTGGATGGGGTAGTTTAGATTGTTTTGGATTGGAGTGGGGCACCTTGTTTCGGATTGGAGTGGGGCACCTTGTTTCAGATGGAGCGAGGCAGATTGCTTCGTATTGGAGCGAGGCAGATTGCTTCGGATTGGAGCGAGGCAGATTGCTTCGGATTGGAGCGAGGCAGATTGCTTCGGATTGGAGCGAGGCAGATTGCTTCGGATTGGAGCGAGGCAGATTGCTTCGGATTGGAGCGAGGCAGATTGCTTCGGATTGGAGCGAGGCAGATTGCTTCGGATTGGAGCGAGGCAGATTGCTTCGGATTGGAGCGAGGCAGATTGCTTCGGATTGGAGCGAGGCAGATTGCTTCGGATTGGAGCGAGGCAGATTGCTTCGGATTGGAGCGAGGCAGATTGCTTCGGATTGGAGCGAGGCAGATTGCTTCGGACTGAAGCAGGGCAGATTGCTTCGGACTGGAGCGGGGCAGATTGCTTCGGACTGGAGCGGGGCAGATTGTTTTGGACTGGGGTGGGGTGGATTAGAGTGGGGTGGACTGAATTGGAGTGGGGTGGATTGAATTGGAGTGGATTGGAGTGGATTGGAGTGGGGTGGGGTGGGGTGGATTGAATTGGGAGTGGGGTGGATTGAATTGGGAGTGGGGCGGATTGAATTCGAGTGGGGTGGATTGAATTGGAGTGGGGTGGATTGAAGTTGGGTGGGGTGGGGTGGATTGGGGTGGGGTGGATTGGGGTAGGGTGGATTGGGAAGGAAGTGGGGTGGATTGGATGAGGGTTAGGTGGATTGGAATGAGGTAGACTGGACTGGGCTGACTTTGGGTAGACTGAATTGGAGTGGGATGTAAAGTGGAGCAGATAGGAGTGGGGCAGATGGTTTTACTTTGGAATAGGCAGATCGGAGCAGGACGGACTGGGTTTGGGCAGATTGTTTTAGATTGGAGAGGGGCATATTGGAGTGAGCAGATTGTTTTGGATTGGAGTGGAGTAGATTGGAGTTCAACATACACAATTAACAGCACTGCAATAAGCTAAGTCTCGCAATAACTAGCTGGTAATGAAGTGGAAGTATATACAAGAAAAGACACTGTGGAAGATACGGAATATGTCAACCAGTTGCCCCATATTTTATTATGTTTTTCCAGGCATCCCCTTGATTTATAAACATTTTTCTGTTGCTGCAAAGTCCATCCTCCTTGTCCATTCGATGAAGGACGGTGGAAGTTTAGAACACCAATTTTGGGCAATGTGCCTTTATGCTAAGATGAAGTCCACTCAGACAAGCTGCTGAACATTGTGACTCCTCCCCAAGCATCCAGCAATCCCAAAAACTAGTTTTGGATTTAATGGAACTGATCTGTGTATGGTATTGGAAAAAGTACTGCAAATGTGTGACCAACATGCTTGTATGGTAGAGCATTTACAGCCTATATGGAACAAGGAGCCAGTTTGGTATCTGCACTGCCAACACCACGGTAATAGAACGCCTCGCATACTATGCAGCCATGCGGGGCAGTAGTATACACGGTGGAAATATTTCAATTGGATGCGGTGGAGCTTCATTGATATGTTCAGGGACCTAGGGGCAATTTTTGCTTCTACCCATCCATCATCATTCAAGAGGCCCGGATTTACCTTACATCGCTTTCTGAGGGTTATCATGGGGTCGGGAGTATTATTTACTAATGAGCGATTGAGGCAGGATACGCCCTTCCTGGCAAGTTGCGATTCCAACAAGTGTGCCTCCGGGGGAATAAACTGGAGGAGGGTTTCCAAGGAGTTTAGGGAGGCCTCCAGGGTGTGTCTTAAATGTAGAAAGCGGAGGAATTGTGATTTGTGCATCGTGTAGGTGTCAGTAAGGTGTTGAGACGCACACACAGACGTGCCTTGCTATACATCCCGAGTGTTGTGATGCCTATGGAGTCCGATGCCCAGAAGCTCTTTAGGGCAGTAGTTGAGAAAGTCAGGACCCAGCCCACAGTGGCGTCATTGCTGTCGGCATCCCGTGCCGTAGCATCCATTTCAGAAAATGGTATACCAAGCGAACACAGTCGAACGGGAGGCCAGTGGTAGGTTCAGGTGCCAGCAAGTCCGTAGACCAAATTGGGGGTGCCATGGTGTTACAGTTCACCGAGTTCCGCCGCTATGGCAGGGTCTCTGCGGTCTGCTTAGAATCAGTGATGGGGAGGAGGTGGCTAGCCCAATAATATAAGTGAAGGTCGGAGAACCCCAACCTACCATCATATGGGTGCAGAACGTATTGGCGGAAAGAGATTCGTAGCAGGCTGCCAGCCCAAATAAAACTTATCACTTCAGATTGTAGTGTATGGAAGAAGGAGGGGATGAGGTGAGGGTAATTTTGTAAGAAGTAAGGGAATCTCGGTACCAAGATCATTTTACATAATGCTCCTCTTCCAGCAAAATTAAGAGGGAGAATGTCCCAGTGGGCCATGTCCCTCCTGGCATCGGAAACAAGAGATGTCTCGTTAAGGTCCCAAGCCTGCTGCCGGGAGAAGGCAAACTGCCTTCCTAAGTATTGGAAATGATCTATAGACCATTGAAACAGGGGTATGGCCCTGATGTCTTTGTGAGAGCTACGGAGGGTGATGAAGGTAGACTTGGACCAGTTCACTGTGAGACCGGAAGCATCAACATAGACCTGCAGCATGTGTAGGAGGTCGGGGAATCGAGGCCTCGGAGTTGTCCACATAGACTAGCAAGTTGTTCACGTAGAGCGAGACCAGGTCCTTGCATCTGTCAAGCAAACAGAAGCCACATAGTCGTGCATCCCGCTCGAGCCATTCGGCCAGTGGTTTGATGGTGAATGCAAATAAAAGGGGAGTGAAAGGGCAGACCTGTCTTGTGCCTCACTCAACGGGGATAATCTGGGAAGTTACCCCTTTTATACAGACTTTTTCCCAGGAGGCCAAATAGAGTGATCCGAACCAGGGGCAACAGAGAAGACGAAAGTTCATCCACTCCAGAAAGTGTGGACAAGAATTGCCAAAGAACCAAGTCAAAGGCCTTCTCAAAGTCAATCGAGACAACAGCATGACGGTCCGTCATGCCCTCAGAAAGGGCAATCGCTTTGTGCACGAGACAGAGGTAGTGGCAAGTGCTGCATCCGGGCATAAAGCAGTTCTGGTCTGGATGAATGAGGGCAGTAATTAGATTAACTTGATGGTTTGTAAGTACTTTAGTCAGAATCTTGTATTCCATGTTCAGGATGTAAATGGGCCTGTATGACCCGCAATCATTCGATGGTTTGAGTATGACAGAAATAGTGGCACAACAGAGGTCGTAAGGGAGTTCACCCAGCTTCACTGCTTTCTCATACATTACAAGCAAGGGTGTGGACATAAGAGGCATTTTTTTATACGTTTCCAGTGGAAAGCCGTTGTGGTCCAATGATTACTAAATTTTGTTTTGAACTTGTCACGTTCGCTATGTGTTCAAAATCAAAGGTCAAATGTCTGCGTAGGTCTTCTCACAAATCGCTGCTTGTTTAATCTTGGAAACTGGTGTTAACTTTTCTTTCTTGAACTACAAAGTTGGAGGATTTTTCAAAAGTTAACAGGCTGACAATGGTGCTGGGAAATAGGAAGTGTAAAACGAAAGGCTGTATGATGTCAGTTTTCCTCTAACACACAACATTTAAATAGCTTTAAATGAACAGTACAAATATTTCAAAATGTATCAGTCGTTAGGGAAGCACTGTTTTTATAAGGGTGATAGAGATAAAGATTTTAAAAGAATCAAGCAAATTAGAAAATTTTACTTGGTGATGTGCAAATAATGGTTAGGTGCTGAAACCAGGTTTCAAAATATTAGAATTTGTAAGCTTTATTGTGTTATCAGTAAAACTATGTCAGTGGGAATTTTTGTGAAATTTCAATGGGAAATGTGTTGCCTGTAAATGACAATGTGTTCCTACTTCATGCTTTAGTAATATATTTATTAAACATGAATTTTTAAGCATGAACTGAGAAACATTCCTACCCACCCCCTAATGATGATGCGGTTAGTGAATTAAGAGGCAAGTGAGGGGTCATATGTACCCTATATGTGAACTAGATTCTTATCCATTGGAGCAAAGGTTTGGTCCATTTAATAACAAGCATTTGCAATGCAATAGGTCTCGAATTTATAAGAGTTTGAGCTATTGGCATTGTAAAATTACAATGCCTTTTATTTATGTTTTGGTTTTAAAACAAATAAAAGGCATTGTCATTTACAATGTCAGTAGCATAAACTCGCATAAAAGCAGTGTGTGGAGTGCAGCAGTGTGCGGCATGCAGCAGTGTGCGGCGTGCAGCAGTGTGCGGCGTGCAGCAGTGTGCGGCGTGCAGCAGTGTGCGGCGTGCAGCAGTGTGCGGCGTGCAGCAGTGTGCGGCGTGCAGCAGTGTGCGGCGTGCAGCAGTGTGCGGCGTGCAGCAGTGTGCGGCGTGCAGCAGTGTGCGGCGTGCAGCAGTGTGCGCCGTGCAGCAGTGTTTAATGCAGCAGTGTGTAATGCAGCAGTGTGCGCAGCAGTGTGTGGCGTGCGGTGGTGTGCAGCAGTGTGCGGTGTGCAGCAGTGTGCGGTGTGCAGCAGTGTGTGGCGTGCAGCAGTGTGCGGCGTGCAGCAGTGTGCGGCGTGCAGCAGTGTCGTGCAGCATGTAGCAGTGAGTAATGTAGCAGTGTGCAGCAGTGTGTGGCGTGCAGCAGTGTGTGGCGTGCAGCAGTGTGCGGCGTGCAGCAGTGTGCGGCGTGCAGCAGTGAGTAATGCAGCAGTGAGTAATGCAGCAGTGAGTAATGCAGCAGTGTGCGGCGTGCAGCAGTGTGCGGCGTGCAGCATGCAGCAGTGTGCAGCAGTGTGCAGCAGTGTGCAGCAGTGTGCAGCGTGCAGTGTGCAGCGGGAGGCGTGCAGCAGTGGGAGGCGTGCAGCAGTGGGAGGCGTGCAGCAGTGGGAGGCGTGCAGCAGTGGGAGGCGTGCAGCAGTGGGAGGCGTGCAGCAGTGGGAGGCGTGCAGCAGTGGGAGGCGTGCAGCAGTGTGCGGCGTGCAGCAGTGTGCGGCATGCAGCAGTGTGTGGCGTGCAGCAGTGTGCGGCGTGCAGCAGTGTTTCGTGTAGCAGTGTGAGGCATGTAGCACTGTGGCGTGCAGCGGCGTGCAGCAGTGTGCGGCGTGCAGCAGTGTCGTGCAGCATGCAGCAGTGAGTAATGCAGCAGTGTGCGGCGTGCACCAGTGTGCGGCGTGCACCAGTGTGCGGCGTGCACCAGTGTGCGGCGTGCACCAGTGTGCGGCGTGCACCAGTGTTTCGTGTAGCAGTGTGCGGCGTGCAGCAGTGTGAGGCGTGCAGCAGTGTGAGGCGTGCAGCAGTGTGCGGCATGCAGCGGCATGCAGCAGTGTGCGGCGTGCAGCAGTGTGCGGCGTGCAGCAGTGTGCGGCGTGCAGCAGTGTGCGGCGTGCAGCAGTGTGCGGCGTGCAGCAGTGTGTAATGCAGCAGTGTGTAATGCAGCAGTGTGTAATGCAGCAGTGTGTAATGCAGCAGTGTGTAATGCAGCAGTGTGTAATGCAGCAGTGTGCTGCATGCGGCAGTGTGCGGCGTGCACCAGTGTGTAGCGTGCAGCAGTGTGTAGCGTGCAGCAGTGTTTCGTGTAGCAGTATGAGGCATGCAGCACTGTGGCGTGCAGCAGTGTGCGGCGTGCAGCAGTGTCGTGCAGCATGTAGCAGTGAGTAATGCAGCAGTGTGCAGCAGTGTGCGGTGTGCAGCAGTGTGCAGAGTGCAGCAGTGCGCGGAGTGCAGCAGTGCGCGGAGTGCAGCAGTGCGCAGAGTGCAGCAGTGCGCAGAGTGCAGCAGTGCGCAGAGTGCAGCAGTGCACAGAGTGCAGCAGTGCGCAGAGTGCAGCAGAGTGCAGCAGTGCGCAGAGTGCAGCAGTGTTTCGTGAAGCAGTGTGCGGCATGCAGCAGTGTGTAATGCAGCAGTGTGTAATGCAGCGTGTGGCATGTGGTAGTGTGCGGCGTGTGGTAGTGTGCGGCGTGTGGTAGTGTGCGGCGTGCAGCAGTGTGCGGCGTGCAGCAGTGTGCGGCGTGCAGCAGTGTGCGGCGTGCAGCAGTGTGCGGCGTGCAGCAGTGTGCGGCGTGCAGCAGTGTGCGGCGTGCAGCAGTGTGCGGCGTGCAGTACTATGGCGTGCAGCGGTGTGCAGCAGAGTGCGGCGTGCAGCAGTGTGAGGCGTGCAGCAGTGTGAGGCGTGCAGCAGTGTGAGGCGTGCAGCAGTGTGAGGCGTGCAGCAGTGTGAGGCGTGCAGCAGTGTGAGGCGTGCAGCAGTGTGCGGCGTGCAGCAGTGTGCGGCGTGCAGCAGTGTGCGGCGTGCAGCAGTGTGCGGCGTGCAGCGTTGTGCGGCGTGCAGCGTTGTGCGGCGTGCAGCGTTGTGCGGCGTGCAGCGTTGTGCGGCGTGCAGCGTTGTGCAGCAGTGTGTGGCGTGCAGCGTTGTGCAGCAGTGTGTGGCGTGCAGCAGTGTGCGGCGTGCAGCAGTGTGCAGTGTGCGGCGTGCAGCAGTGTGCGACGTGCAGCAGTGTGCGGCGTGCAGCAGTGTGCGGCGTGCAGCAGTGTGCGGCGTGCAGCAGTGTGTGGCGTGCAGCAGTGTGCGGCGTGCAGCAGTGTGAGGCGTGCAGTGTTTCGTGTAGCAGTGTGAGGCGTGCAGCAGTGTGAGGCGTGCAGCAGTGTGTAATGCAGCAGTGTGCGCAGCAGTGTGTGGCGTGCGGTAGTGCGCGGCGTGCAGCAGTGCGCGGCGTGCAGCAGTGCGCGGCGTGCAGCAGTGCGTAATGCAGCAGTGTGTAATGCAGCAGTGTGTAATGCAGCAGTGTGTAATGCAGCAGTGTGTAATGCAGTGTGTGGCGTGTGGTAGTGTGTGGCATGTGGTAGTGTGAGGCGTGCAGCAGTGTGCGGCGTGCAGCGGCGTGCAGCAGTGTGCGTCGTGCAGCAGAGTGCGGCGTGCAGCAGTGTGCGGCGCGCAGCAGTGTGCGGCGTGCAGCAGTGTGCGGCGCGCAGCAGTGTGAGGTGTGCAGTGTTTCGTGCAGCAGTGTGTAATGCAGCAGTGTGTAATGCAGCAGTGTGTAATGCAGCAGTGTGTGGCGTGCAGTAGTGTGCAGCAGTGTGCGGCGTGCAGCACTGTTTCGTGTAGCAGTGTGAGGTGTGCAGTGTTTCGTGCAGCAGTGTGTAATGCAGCAGTGTGTAATGCAGCAGTGTGTAATGCAGCAGTGTGTGGCGTGCAGTAGTGTGCGGCGTGCAGCAGTGTGCGGCGTGCAGCACTGTTTCGTGTAGCAGTGTGCGGCGTGCAGCAGTGTACTGCGTGCAGCAGTGTACGTCGTGCAGCATGCAGCAGTGAGTAATGCAGCAGTGTGCAGCAGTGTGCGGCGTGCAGCAGTGTGCGGCATGCAGCAGTGTGCGGCGTGCAGCAGTGTTTCGTGTAGCAGTGTTTCGTGTAGCAGTGTGCGGCGTGCAGCAGTGTGCGGCGTGCAGCAGTGTGCGGCGTGCAGCAGTGTGCGGCAGTGTGCGGCGTGCGGCAGTGTGCGGCGTGCGGCAGTGTGCGGTGCGCAGCAGTGTGTAATGCAGCAGTGTGCAGCAGTGTTTCGTGTAGCATTGTGCGGCGTGCGGCAGTGTGCGGCGTGCAGCAGTGTGCGGCGTGCAGCAGTGTGCGGTGTGCAGCAGTGTTTCGTGTAGCATTGTGCGGCGTGCAGCAGTGTGCGGCATGCAGCAGTGTGCGGCGTGCAGCAGTGTGTGGCGTGCAGCGGCATGCAGCAGTGTGGGGCGTGCAGCAGTGTGTGGCGTGCAGCAGTGTGCGGCGTGCAGTAGTGTGCGGCGTGCAGCACTGTGTGACATGCAGCGACGTGCAGCAGTGTGCGGTGTGCAGCAGTGTCGTGCAGCATGCAGCAGTGAGTAATGCAGCAGTGTGCAGCAGTGTGTGTCGTGTAGCATTGTGCGGCGTGCAGCAGTGTGTGGCGTGCAGCAGTGCGCGGCGTGCAGCAGTGCGCGGCGTGCAGCAGTGGGCGGCGTGCAGCAGTGGGCGGCGTGCAGCAGTGGGCGGCGTGCAGCAGTGGGCGGCGTGCAGTGTTTCGTGTAGCAGTGTGAGGCGAGCAGCAGTGTGTAATGCAGCAGTGTGTAATGCAGCAGTGTGTAATGCAGCAGTGTGTAATGCAGCAGTGTGTAATGCAGCAGTGTGTAATGCAGCAGTGTGTAATGCAGCAGTGTGTAATGCAGCAGTGTGCGGCGTGCGGTAGTGTGCGGCGTGCAGCAGTGTGCGGCGTGCAGCAGTGTGCGGCGTGCAGCACTATTTCGTGTAGCAGTGTGCGGCGTGCAGCAGTGTGCGGCATGCAGCAGTGTACTGCGTGCAGCAGTGTACTGCGTGCAGCAGTGTACTGCGAGCAGCAGTGTCGTGCAGCATGCAGCAGTGAGTAATGCAGCAGTGTGCAGCAGTGTGCGGCGTGCAGCAGTGTGCGGCGTGCAGCAGTGTGTGGCGTGCAGCAGTGTTTCGTGTAGCAGTGTGCGGCGTGCAGCAGTGTGCGGCGTGCAGCAGTGTGCGGCGTGCAGCAGTGTGCGGCGCGCAGCAGTGTGCGGCGCGCAGCAGTGTGCGGCGCGCAGCAGTGTGTAATGCAGCAGTGTGCAGCAGTGTTTCGTGTAGCATTGTGCGGCGTGCAGCAGTGTGCGGCATGCAGCAGTGTGCGGCATGCAGCAGTGTGGGGCGTGCAGCAGTGTGGGGTGTGCAGCAGTGTGGGGCGTGCAGCAGTGTGGGGTGTGCAGCAGTGTGGGGCGTGCAGCAGTGTGCGGCGTGCAGCAGTGTGCGGCGTGCAGCAGTGTGCAGTTTGGAGCAGTGTCGTGCAGCATGCAGCAGTGAGTAATGCAGCAGTGTGCAGCAGTGTGTGGCGTGCAGCAGTATGTGGCGTGCAGCAGTGTTTCGTGTAGCATTGTGCGGCGTGCAGCAGTGTGTGGCGTGCAGCAGTGCGCGGCGTGCAGAAGTGGGCGGCGTGCAGCAGTGGGCGGCGTGCAGCAGTGGGCGGCGTGCAGCAGTGGGCGGCGTGCAGCAGTGTGCGGCGTGCAGCAGTGTGTAATGCAGCAGTGTGTAATGCAGCAGTGTGTAATGCAGCAGTGTGCGGCGTGCAGCAGTGTGCGGCGTGCAGCAGTGTGCGGTGTGCGGCAGTGTGCGGTGTGCGGCAGTGTGCGGCGTGCAGCAGTGTGCAGCAGTGTGTGGCGTGCAGCAGTGTGTGGCGTGCAGCAGTGTGCGGCGTGCAGCAGTGTGCGGTGTGCGGCAGTGTGCGGCGTGCAGCAGTGTGCAGCAGTGTGTGGCGTGCAGCAGTGTGTGGCGTGCAGCAGTGTGTGGCGTGCAGTGTTTCGTGCAGCAGTGTGTAATGCAGCAGTGTGTAATGCAGCAGTGTGTGGCGTGCAGTAGTGTGGCGTGCAGCAGTGTGCAGCGTGCAGCAGTGTGCAGCGTGCAGCAGTGTACTGCGTGCAGCAGTGTACTGCGTGCAGCAGTGTTGTGCAGCATGCAGCAGTGAGTAATGCAGCAGTGTGCAGCAGTGTGCGGCGTGCAGCAGTGTGCGGCGTGCAGCAGTGTGCGGCGTGCAGCAGTGTGCGGCGTGCAGCAGTGTGCGGCGTGCAGCAGTGTGCGGCGTGCAGCAGTGTTTCGTGTAGCATTGTGCGGCGTGCAGCAGTGTGCGGCGTGCAGCAGTGTGCGGCGTGCAGCAGTGTGCGGCGCGCAGCAGTGTGCGGCGCGCAGCAGTGTGCGGCGCGCAGCAGTGTGCGGCGTGCAGCAGTGTGTAATGCAGCAGTGTGCAGCAGTGTTTCGTGTAGCATTGTGCGGCGTGCAGCAGTGTGCGGCATGCAGCAGTGTGCGGCGTGCAGCAGTGTGTGGCGTTTAGCAGTGTGTGCAGTGCAGCGGCATGCAGCAGTGCAGGGGCGTGCAGCAGTGTGTGGCGTGCAGCAGTGTGCGGCGTGCAGTAGTGTGCGGCGTGCAGCACTGTGTGGCATGCAGCGGCGTGCAGCAGTGTGCGGTGTGCAGCAGTGTCATGCAGCATGCAGCAGTGAGTAATGCAGCATGCAGCAGTGAGTAATGCAGCAGTGTGCAGCAGTGTGTGGCGTGCAGCAGTATGTGGCGTGCAGCAGTGTTTCGTGTAGCATTGTGCGGCGTGCAGCAGTGTGTGGCGTGCAGCAGTGCGCGGCGTGCAGCAGTGGGCGGCGTGCAGCAGTGGGCGGCGTGCAGCAGTGGGCGGCGTGCAGCAGTGGGCGGCGTGCAGCAGTGGGCGGCGTGCAGCAGTGGGCGGCGTGCAGCAGTGGGCGGCGTGCAGCAGTGTGTAATGCAGCAGTGTGTAATGCAGCAGTATGTAATGCAGCAGTGTGTAATGCAGCAGTGTGTAATGCAGCAGTGTGTAATGCAGCAGTGTGTAATGCAGCAGTGTGTAATGCAGCAGTGTGTAATGCAGCAGTGTGTGGCGTGCGGTAGTGTGCGGCGTGCAGCAGTGTGCGGCGTGCAGCAGTGTGCGGCGTGCAGCAGTGTGCGGCGTGCAGCACTGTTTCGTGTAGCAGTGTGCGGCATGCAGCAGTGTACTGCGTGCAGCAGTGTACTGCGTGCAGCAGTGTCGTGCAGCATGCAGCAGTGAGTAATGCAGCAGTGTGCAGCAGTGTGCGGCAGTGTGCGGCGTGCAGCAGTGTGCGGCGTGCAGCACTGTTTCGTGTAGCAGTGTGCGGCGTGCAGCAGTGTGCGGCGTGCAGCAGTGTGCGGCATGCAGCAGTGTGCGGCGTGCAGCAGTGTGCGGCGTGCAGCAGTGTGCGGCGTGCAGCAGTGTACTGCGTGCAGCAGTGTACTGCGTGCAGCAGTGTCGTGCAGCATGCAGCAGTGAGTAATGCAGCAGTGTGCCGCAGTGTGCGGCGTGCAGCAGTGTGCGGCGTGCAGCAGTGTTTCGTGTAGCAGTGTGCGGCGTGCGGCAGTGTGCGGCGTGCGGCAGTGTGCGGCGTGCAGCAGTGTGCGGCGTGCAGCAGTGTGCGGCGCGCAGCAGTGTGCGGCGCGCAGCAGTGTGCGGCGTGCAGCAGTGTGTAATGCAGCAGTGTGCAGCAGTGTTTCGTGTAGCATTGTGCGGCATGCAGCAGTGTGCGGCATGCAGCAGTGTGCGGCATGCAGCAGTGTGCGGCATGCAGCAGTGTGTGGCGTGCAGCGGCATGCAGCAGTGTGTGGCGTGCAGCAGTGTGCGGCGTGCAGCAGTGTGCGGCGTGCAGCAGTGTGTGGCATGCAGCGGCGTGCAGCAGTGTGCTGCAGCATGCAGCAGTGAGTAATGCAGCAGTGTGCAGCAGTGTGTGGTGTGCAGCAGTATGTGGCGTGCAGCAGTGTTTCGTGTAGCATTGTGCGGCGTGCAGCAGTGTGTGGCGTGCAGCAGTGCGCGGCGTGCAGCAGTGGGCGGCGTGCAGCAGTGGGCGGCGTGCAGCAGTGGGCGGCGTGCAGCAGTGGGCGGCGTGCAGCAGTGTGAGGCGTGCAGCAGTGTGAGGCGTGCAGCAGTGTGAGGCGTGCAGCAGTGTGAGGCGGGCAGCAGTGTGCGGCGTGCAGCAGTCTGTAATGCAGCAGTCTGTAATGCAGCAGTCTGTAATGCAGCAGTGTGGGCAGCAGTGTGCGGCGTGCAGCAGTGTGCGGCGTGCAGCAGTGTGCGGCGTGCAGCAGTGTGCGGCGTGCAGCAGTGTGTGGCGTGGTTTGTAAACAACAAGTAAAGTGGACATCAAAGGAAGGGTGGGAGGGAACGAGCATATGGGGTGTGAGTTATAACTAAAGTTTTCAATACCAGATGCCAGCTCCGCGCTTGAATGCCTCACATGCACTGGCCATAAACCGCATTCCTAAGGTCTTGTGCCCCTTATTAAATCTCTCTGAATGCGTGAGGCGGCGCACGCACAGAAAGTAGCTGGTGGCAAATGGAATGCGCGTGGTTGTGCGCGTAACCGCCACCCGATCCGCCTGGGAAGCCTTTGGGAGCATTTTCGGAAGCCCCTACATAAGTCTCTCTGAGCAATCGCTTACGTGATAGCCAGGCAAGACCTAACAAGGAAAGATTTTTTTTTACAGCAGACATGCTGAACTCACATATTTGAAGGCGCTCCTATGTGTGATAATGAAGAAAAGAGCTGCTCAATAAAATAAAATACTGGCCCAGGATCCTACAATTTGAGATTAGTTTATGGCCCAAGAGCTTTACAATTATATTGAGAGTACTATTCAAGTCACTAGACCTGCAGCTCTAGTAACATTTTTATGATTTTTTAGGGCCTGCTAGTTGTCTATTGGGTGGATCCCCGCTTGGAGGATTGCCATCCTGAGGCGATCCCCCAGCACGGGTCAATAGAGAGAGGTACCGTTGGAACCAAGAGGATTTTCCGGCACTGTAGTAGATGACCTACTCATATCCCCTGCACTTACTAGATTAAGGGAGCTTTTGTAAAACAGCACTTAATAAAATAGTTTGTAAATCCCCTTGCTCCAAATTCAAACACAAAAATACAACATATAAACATGGATGTCTTACATCGGACTCAAGTTAAATGCAACACAAACCACTTTCTCCCATCATAGTTCTTTTACATTTTGCCCACAGGGTATTAACTATTGCAGGTATCCAATATACCTACTTGTTGACTGACATCACTCGGCTCAATAGCTGGGTCTATTAACCTAATAATGAGCTGTCCGCAATCATGGAGGTTTTTGGTAAACTGAACTGTACAAACGAGTACCCCTCTTCTCTCGGTCACTGCCTATTTTCCTACATCTTTGTACCATTTTCAATGACAGACCCTCCCTTGTTGCAGCCAATGTTGCGCAACTTTCTTATTAGCTAGCAGTAAGCAAAGGGTGGCAAATTATTTTGCCACCCTTATTGACTTTTGGGTGTAAAGCCAAAATAAAGTGTTTTATTGAACATTGTATTAGGTTTCCAGTTGTTCTCAATTTATAAAGTAGAGTGTTCCAAATGCGCACCATTATTGTAGACTTCTGTATCTTGTGTTGCTCAGCTGCCCTCAACTCGTTACATCGTGGACAAGTGTTTGTACATCCGGAATACAACTGTTGATCTTGGCCCTTTTTGCAGGGTCATCCCTAAACTTTTTGCCTTCCTCCGGTATTTTCTCTGACCTGTTGTTGGCTGTTTTATGACTCTGGGCACCTTACCACTGCTGATCAGTGCTAAGGTGCATGTTAGACGGACCGGGAGGGTCGGCCGAGGACAAGGGGAGAGGTCTCCGGGGAGAGCCGTCTCCAGCGATCGTACAGACTAGTAACTTCCCCCCCACAGATGTACACCACACAAAGATAAGGTTTAACGTTCTTTATAAGCAATCTTCAGGTACGATAGAATGGTACAAGGAGGTCAGGACTCAGGGGTCCCCTCGATTCTAGTCTCTTGGTTGGGAAAGGGGGTAGCGGGACAGTCTTGTTACCAATCTGGTAGATGCGATGATATGATGGATAGCTCACAATCCTCGAGCTCGGTGTTCTAGCTGGACGGGCCGCGGCAGCGTCAGCAGGTCCCGGTGAAGGTGGTCGTTACACGGTACGCGTCAGCAGGTCCCGATGAAGGTGGTGGTTACAACGGTCCGCGGCAGCGCCAGCAGGTCCCAACGAAGGTGGTAGTTACAACGGTCCGCGGCAGCGCCAGCAGGTCCCAATGAAGGTGGTAGTTACAACGGTCCGCGGCAGCGCCCGCAGGTCCCGACGAGGATGGAGGATGCAGAAGGCCGCGGCAGCGCCAGCAGGCAGGATGATAGTTCACAAGGCAGGGCTACGGCAGCGCCGGTAGTCCGTCAAGGATGAGTTCTTCTCGGTGTCTCTCGACTCCAGGATACAACTGCCTTCCTGCTCTGGAGCTGCCCCAGTTATAGGTCTGGCGCCCTTTGATGTCCGGACCCTCGCACTTGGAGGTCGGGAGGTCCGGGATGAGGGAGTCCAGACACCCAGCAGGGGGGTGGAGCCAGCGCCCGGGGGAGCTGGGGGCGATCGGCACCTGGCGGGGGAGAGCCATCGACACTTCTTTCTCCCATCGACCTGCCAAGTGGTCCGTTCACCTCCTGGGTGGATGGTGGTGCCGGGATGTCGGGGCCTGGCCAGGCCCAGGGTTAGGGTCGAGCTGAGGCCACGCGGCCTCGTGGTGCAGTGTCCAAGATGGCGGCCGGGCCGGGCGAGGGAGCCGGTAGTGGTTCGGCCCCATGATACAGAGAGGTCCGGGGGCAGGAGTCCCGTCTGGGGACGGGTTGTTTCTGTGGGTAACACCTGGAGGACCGGGGCTCGGGCCCTGTCATGCGGGGAGGGAGCAAGCCCTTCACGTGGCCTGTCCAACATGCGTCCCCCCCCAGCTGAAGGCGGGGAGAGTCACCCATCCTCTTGGGGACTCTCCTCGTCGAGGCGGAAAAAGCGTGACAGGCCATCTGCGTTGGCGTGGTCTTGGCCCGGTCGATGTTCCACAGTGAAGTCCATCCCCTGCAGGGAGATGGACCAACGCAATAGTTTGGGGTTTTCCCCCCGCATCTGCATTAGCCACTGCAGGGGTCGATGATCTGTTTGCACCCGGAAGTGGGTACCGAAGAGATAGGGCCGGAGCTTTTTGAGGGCCCACACCACTGCGAAGGCCTCCCTCTCGATGGTGCTCCAGCGCTGTTCTCGGGCCAGGAGGCGTCTGCTGATGAAGGCCACCGGTTGGTCAAGTCCCTCGGAGTTCAGCTGGGAGAGGACCGCCCCGATGCCATGGTCGGAGGCATCCGTTTGTACGATGAATTCCCGACTGTAGTCGGGGGCCTGGAGCACTGGGGCAGTGCACATGGCGGCTTTCAGCTTCTCGAAGGCCGCTTGACAGTCTGGGGTCCAGTTGACCTTCTTCGGGTGGTTTTTGGATGTGAGTCCCGTGAGGGGCCCCACAATGCTGCCATAGTCCCTCACGAACCGCCGGTAGTAGCCGGTGAGCCCCAAGAAGGCTCGGACCTCGGTCTGCGTGACTGGAGGCTGCCAGGACTGGATGGCAGCGATTTAGAGTTGCAGAGGGGCCACCAGACCGCTTCCCACCTGGTGTCCGAGATAGGTCACGGACCCCTGACCAATTTGGCACTTGCTGGCCTTGATTGTGAGGCCGGTCCGTTGGAGGGCCTGCAGGACCTCTCGGAGGTGGTGGAGGTGGTCGGACCAGTGGCGGCTGTACACAGCGATATCGTCCAGGTAGGCGGCGCTGAACTCCTCGAGCCCCGCCAAGACCTGGTTCACCAGTCGCTGAAAGGTAGCTGGGGCATTCTTCATGCCGAAGGGCATGACTTTGAAGTGGTAGTGGCCATCGGGGGTAGAAAAGGCGGATCGTTCTTGGGCCCGGGGTGTGAGACCGATCTGCCAGTAGCCCGCTGTCAGGTCGAAGATGCTGAGGTAGCGGGCAGCCCCCATGCGGTCGATCAGTTCATCCGCTCGGGGGATGGGATGAGCGTCGGTTCTGGTGACAGCATTCAAGCCCCGATAGTCGACGCAGAATCGGAGCTCAGGAGTGGTGCCGGGGGCAGCAGCTTTGGGGACCAGCACGACCGGGCTGGCCCAGGGGCTGTCCGAGGGCTCGATGACCCCGAGCGTGAGCATCTTTGATACCTCCTCTTGGATGCAGGCCCGTACCCGATCTGGTACGCGGTACGCCCGGTGTCTGATAGGGGGACTGTCCCCAGTGTCCACGTCGTGCAAGCACCAGGGGGTGACCCCTGGGGTGAGGGAAAACAAGGTAGCAAACTGCAGCAGGAGGTCCCGGCAGCCTTGGCGCTGTTCCGGGGTGAGGGCATCGGAGAGCTAGACCCCGTCCACGGAACCATCTTTCTCACGAGTCTTCAGGAGATCAGGGAGAGGCTTGGAGTCTTCTTCCGCTCCACTGTCTGTAGCCATCAGGAGGCTGAGCTCCGAGCGCACAAAGTGGGGTTTGAGTCTGTTGGTGTGGAGGACCCGGAGGGGGTTCCGGGGAGATTCCATATCGATGAGATAGGTGACGGGGCTCTTGCGTTCGACCACTTTGAAGGGCCCTGTCCACTTGTCCTGCAAGGCACATGGTTCGGTGGGGGACATCACCCACACTTGTTGGCCAGGTTCGAATTCGATGGAGGAGGCATTTTGATCGTACCATTTTTTCATGTCCTCCTGACTGGCCTCAAGGTTCGCTTTCGCCATTTCTCTGAATCGCCTGGTCTGATTGCGTAGGGTCAGGAGGTACTTGAAGACGTCTGGAGGGGTCTTTAGGGGGGCCATCTCCCAACCTTCTTTGACTAGGCTGAGGGGCCCTCGCACAGGGTGCCCGTACAAGAGTTCGAAAGGGCTAAAGCCGAGGGACTTCTGGGGAACTTCTCGATAGGCGAAGAGGAGGCACGGAAGTAGTACATCCCACTGGCGACGGAGGGGCTCTTCCAATCCCCCAATCATTCCCTTGAGCGTGCGGTTGAACCGCTCGACTAGTCCGTTTCCTTGAGGGTGATAGGGGGTCGTGAACCGGTAGGTGACCCCGCACTGTTGCCAGAGGGACTTCATATACTTCGAAATAAAGTTTGTGCCTCTGTCGCTGACGACTTCTCGGGGGAAGCCCACCCGGGAGAAGATCCCCATTAAGGCCCGGCCGACCACCGGGGCTGTTACAGTTCGCAGGGGCACAGCCTCGGGGTAGCGGGTGGCGTGGTCCACCAGTACCAGGATGAACCGATGTCCTTGTGCTGTACGGGGGTCCAGGGGCCCCACAATGTCTATTCCCACCCTCTCGAACGGGGTGGTGACAACTGGGAAGGGTTGCAGAGGTGCTTTGAGTTTGCGGCCGCTCTTCCCGCTGGCCTGGCACGTGGGGCAGGACTGGCAGTGGTTGAGGACGTCGTTTCTCATCTTCGGCCAGAAAAAGTGGGTCACCAGGCGACTGTAGGTTTTGTCCTGGCCCAGGTGTCCAGCCAGAGGGACATCGTGGGCCAAATTTAACAGGAAGTCTCTAAAACGGAGGGGCACCACCAGCACTCGACTGGCCCCTAACTCCGCGATTCTCTGTTCACTGTACAATAGGTTGTTGTCCCAATAGATCCAATGGGCTCCGGTGGTGTCCCCTGCGCTCTGGGCGAGGGCTTGCTGGCGGAGTCCCTCGAGGGAGGGACAGGTCTTCTGTTCTCGACGGAACTGTTCCTGGGTGGGCCCCCCTTCTTGACACCACTGAGCCAGGTTGGGAAGGTCCTGGGGCTGAGCGAGCCCTTCTGGGGTTTGCTCTGGGGGGTCGGTATGGTCGGTGTCCTCTACTGGAGCGATCGGGGGAGGAGGTGCTGGCCATTCTGGTTCTTCTGGTCGGGGGATGGCACGGGCGGCCATGGACCGGGTGGTTACGCGCGCCCAGTCCGGGAGGCCCAACATCCCCAGGTGCTCTTTTCTTTCTACGGCGGCCCACGGGGAACTCTCAAGATCATTCCCCAGGAGACAGTCCACGGGGGCATCATCTCGGACCGTCACCTTCAACATGCCGGAGACTCCTCCCCGTTCGAAGGGGACGCAGGCCATCCGACATAGACTCTCCGAATTGTCGGCTGAACGGACGGGGCAGAGAATGTTCGGCAGGATCTGCTCTGGTTTTACCAGGTGACAGCGGACGGCCGTCACACTGGCCCCCGTGTCACGTAGTGCTTCGGCCCGGCGTCCATTAATGTTCACCCACTGACTATATTTTCTGGTGTTGGCGGGTAGGGGAGCCCGCGGGACCATGTCTCTTCCCCCTAGGCACGCTAGAACCATGGCGGCCGGTTCCCACTCTTGTTGTTCCTGCTCGTATTCTTCCTGTTCTTCGGAGATTTGTTCTCCCCCCAGGGCGGCGGCAGCTACCTGGCGGGGTCTCGGAGTTTGGTTCTGTGGACAGTTCGGGTCATTGGCGTAGTGGCCGACTCGCTGGCATCGGTGACACGTGACATTGGCTCGGAACCCCGGCCGCATCGGGGGGTTGCCCCGGCTGGCCGGGGGCGGGGTGCTGGCAGCGGGAGCGGCCGGGACGGTGTCTCTTCCTCGTCCCTGGCCTCCTCCTCCTCCTCGGGGACGATGCTGACCTTGGTTGTTCCGGTTCTGTTCGTGCGGCCCTCTCCGGCCCACTCGGGTGCTTTCCCACCGGTCAGCTTCGGTGGCGAGTTGCCGTGGGTCAGTCAATTTACTGTCGAGGAGGTGCTGCCTGAGCTCGACGAAGCAGTTGTTAGAGAGGTGCTCCCACACCATGAGATTAAAAATTTGCTCGTAGGTCGTTACGTGGCTTCCCTTGATCCAACCCTCGAAGGCTCGGCTGAAATAGTTGACATATTCCACCCAAGTTGTACCCGGGATCCGGGTGCAGTCTCGGAACCTCTGGCGGTACATTTCGGGTGTGAGCCCATATCGGGTGAGGAGGGCAGCCTTCATGTGGTCATAGGATGACATCAGATGGTCTGGGAGCTGTAACAGGGCATCGCGGCCTTCATTGACGAACCTCCCCCATAGACCGGCTCCCCAGTCACTTCGATCGATCCGGTGGGAGGTCATGGCGATCTCGTAGGCCTTGAACCACTGTTGTATGTCGTCCTCTCGGACATACTCTCGCACGACATCCTTGGGGATGTGGACTTTCTTTTCTGTCGCTCCCGGGGTGCGCGGTCGCTCGGGCACCTCCAGTTCTTTGTTCTGCTTCCGTAGGTCTATTTCTGCCAGTTTGCGCTCGTGTTCGTACGCTAATCTCTTTTCTTCGAGCTCTCTCTGCCTCTGTTTTTCTTCCCGTTCTTCTCGGAGCCGCAGATGTTCTAGGTTCAGTTTTTGTTCGGCTAATTTTAGTTCACCGTCCATTTTGAGCCGTGCCATTTCTAGCTTATGTAGTCTGCTTTTTTCTCTCTCTTGGATCTCTTCCTGCGAGAGACCCGTTCTTCGCTCCTCGGGAGCCGTGGTGTTCCTCTCTGATGCTGCAATGTTTTGGTCCGGGGATCTCGCGGCCCCGGTTTCTGCCCACGACTCAATGGCGTGCTTGAAATCGTCTTTGGTACTCAGGCCGGTGGTAGCAATGCCTAGTTCAATGCAGAATTGTTTCAATTCACGATGGCTGTACTCTTCCAATTTCTCCATCTGGAATTTCTCGGTGGATCCGCTCTCTTTGGTTGACATTGTGGTTTCGTCGTGGGGTGAGCTACTCTCTGTACGATTACGCATTGATTCGGATCCCACCGCTGCCACCAATGTTAGACGGACCGGGAGGGTCGGCCGAGGACAAGGGGAGAGGTCTCCGGGGAGAGCCGTCTCCAGCGATCGTACAGACGAGTAACTTCCCCCCCACAGATGTACACCACACAAAGATAAGGTTTAACGTTCTTTATAAGCAATCTTTAGGTACGATAGAATGGTACAAGGAGGTCAGGACTCAGGGGTCCCCTCGATTCTAGTCTCTTGGTTGGGAAAGGGGGTAGCGGGACAGTCTTGTTACCAATCTGGTAGATGCGATGATATGATGGATAGCTCACAATCCTCGAGCTCGGTGTTCTAGCTGGACGGGCCGCGGCAGCAGGTCCCGGTGAAGGTGGTCGTTACACGGTCCGCAGCAGCGCCAGCAGGTCCCGATGAAGGTGGTGGTTACAACGGTCCGCGGCAGCGCCAGCAGGTCCCAACGAAGGTGGTAGTTACAAGGGTCCGCGGCAGCGCCAGCAGGTCCCAATGAAGGTGGTAGTTACAACGGTCCGCGGCAGCGCCCGCAGGTCCCGACGAGGATGGAGGATGCAGAAGGCCGCGGCAGCGCCAGCAGGCAGGATGATAGTTCACAAGGCAGGGCTACGGCAGCGCCGGTAGTCCGTCAAGGATGAGTTATTCTCGGTGTCTCTCGACTCCAGGATACAACTGCCTTCCTGCTCTGGAGCTGCCCCAGTTATAGGTCTGGCGCCCTTTGATTCAGAACAAACGGAGAAGAACTCTACCCTATTTATCAAGAAAGTACACAGTATCAAAAAATATCTTTAGATGCCAGCTAGAGACACACAAAAGAAAAGAGGAACAAAAAACATACAGTTGTAAACATATATAGGACCACACACAGCAATAATTGAGATTTTTTACAAATATTTATTGCATTACTTTAAATAAATGTTGTAAATAGATATGATACATTAATAATGTATCAGATCTATTTACTGACCTGGCCATTTCAGTCCACCTCTGCTGTGTGTGTGTGTTCTGCCTAGTAACAGTAAGGGAGCAGGGCTGGAGGATTCCAGGAGACAGGCTGGCTGCCAGGTGGTGGGTAGAGAGATTACACCAGGTTGGGTGGGAAGAGTACACCTTTGACTCTGAATAGACCTGTGCTCTGCCACCACAATGCCGGCTCAGCCCCCTGTGAGGCGGCTGATGTCTCTGCCCTGCTGCTGAAAGGAAAGAGCAGAGTCACCACAACAAAGTGCTCCAAAACTGGACTGAGCCAGGCCCAGGCCCCCTGGCGACAAAGAACAAAAGTATTGCTGTATAAAAGAAGGAGCCCTGCTCCTAAGAAATCAGATGCTGTTTGCGCCAAGACCAACCTCTGCCTGAAGGAGAAGGACCTGGAGAAGCTGAAGGAGGAATACTGTCTCTCTGCCTGAGAGACTGGCCTGCAGTGGGTGCCTGTCTGCTGGAAGGAGAGGAAAAGACTAAAGGAAAATACTTTGCATCAACTTGTGCTTTCAAACAATCTCCAAGGGCTTGCTTCTGAACTTGCCCCCTGAACTGCGCCCCAGGAACAGTGGGCGCTACCTTTCCCCCAGAAGAGGAGAAGCTGCTGAGAGCGATCCTGTGACGCTGACCCCCAGAGAACCTGTGTGCCCCCTTCCTCTTTCCAAAGCACCGCGACATCTGCCACCGGGGCTACCACGAGCACCGCAAGGACCTGTCCACCTGGTCCCAGCACTGCAAGTAACTGCCCCTCCGAGCCGTAGCTCGCAACGTGAAGAAAATAACCTGAACGTCTAAACACCGAGCCTCTGCGACCCTGCGCCGCCGAGATCACTGCGAGGACCTACGACGCACTGGTGATCCCCTGGAAAGCTGACAGCGTGACGCGCGGAAGAGATTGCCCCCGAGCTGCTCCTCCTGCTCCTGCCCGTGATCGTGTGGCAGAGACTGTCCTGGAGCACCCCACGAAGCACCGCCGCCCACTACCAAGAAGGGACGACAACGTGACGTGGGACGCTCCTGCAAGGACCCCTGAAGCTGCTGTGATCACCCCCTGTGCGAGAAAAGGTACTGTGCCCTGCAAGCGCTGCTGTACGAAGCCTCCCGTGCTCTGTACGGTGCCAGCGTAGCGCTACGTGACTCATGCGTGAAGCGCGAGCTTTGGTACGGTCCGTAGCGGCTGTTCGCAGCGTCCCAACGGAGGTACGGCTCCTACAGCATTAAAGACATTGACGGTGCTCACGCGAGAAGCGTGAGGTTTGGAGAGGCGTACCCGACGTGTACGACACGTACCTACGAGGGTACGGTCCGTACGGTTCACTGCCAGCGTACGCGTGCTCACGCGAGAAGCGTGAGAAATGGCAAGACACCTCTAAAACCTTGTACAAAGCGTAACAAAGGCGCTACGAAGCGCACAGAACCCTTAAGAAGCCAATTTTAAGTATAATTTTGCAATTTTAAGAACTGTGGACTGCCTGAAAGTAACTGGAACATTATTGAAGCAAGAGAACTGTATTTTGACAACCTGCCTAAAGAAATCTTTTATGTAAAGAACTTTATTTTGATATAAATACAGCCTTGTGTCTTTGTGTGGTGGGGGAGGTGATTATTGTGTGAGATATCTTGAACGCTTAACCTAATGCCCTCTGGAAATCTAGCCTGACTGCTCGCGCCACGTTACCTAGAGGGTGAGCAGGGGTTATTTTTAAAGAGGTAATCCTACGCCCTGACTTGGAGGAAAGGGTCCCTGCTTGTCGCAAGTGCATACCTGCGCCAACCAGAGACCCCGGATTCTAACAACAACTAATTAATTACTATTCATGCGCAATAAAACCGTATGAAGATATTTCTAATGCATAAGCTTAAGTGTGGCATTAGTTATACTACTGACTGAGAGAGTAATCGAACATCATATTCCATTCTGAATCTGCCAGCAGTTACTCATGCCATTTAATTGCCCTCTGTTAGTCTTCACAAAGTGTTTCATAGAGAGATATTCTCCTCCCCATAACCAATAGCATATATATGTAAGGCAGTGTTGCTTGATATCTGTGGTCTGCCTGGGAACCCACTCCATCTGGTTCTAATATCCATGGAATCAAGCCTGTAAGCAATCCGTATAAAAGCTCTCACTCACCAAGTATTATCTACCTTTCAACAGCCTTATCTGAGTCACTGCTGACAAGTAGTAGGCATTCACTTTATTAAAATTGCTGTAAAAATTCACAAAAGCACCTGAACTTAGGTTATTTGTTTGCTCTCACACTTTACAGAATCTGCCATCTATATGTTTAACGCAAAAGAAACAGTTGATGGAAGGAATGCTGAACAATGCAAACATTAACCCCCAGTCACAAGCATCTGGGTTAAATCCATCATTCTTTTGCTCACCACACCACCCCAGTTTGGACCCAGCCATATGCAAATCAGTCTTGACCCTGTTCCTTGTGGGAACAGTCCAGCCCAAAATGCCAAGCCACGTCCTCCCTGGACCGGAAACCAGCATCCTGGGACCGGTTTCAGGGCATCACCCTTCTTCAACCAGGCTAGCTCACGGGACCCACGTCTGGGCATACCCTTCCCTCTTAGGGTGACATATGCAAAAGTAACAGTTGATGGAAGGAATGCTGAACAATGCAAACATTAATCCCCAGTTACGAGAATCTGGGTTAAATCCATCATTCTTTTGCTCACCACACCACCCCAGTTTGGACCCAGCCATATGCAAATCAGTCTTGACCCTGTTCCTTGTGGGAATAGTACAGCCCAAAATGCCAAACAAATGTTACTTACATGTGTTTAATTTGTAAATATCGATTATCACATTAAAGACATATATTGGCTTTATTAATGCTGGGGAAAAAGTAGCAAATACACAATCTGTTAAAAATGCATACAGGAGATGAAAAATGTAATGTGGCAACAGCATGATGATTAACTGTACTTTTCAGATATAAAATATTTCCTTATGCATTCCATTGGAAGCCCTTCCCGGCAGGCAGAATAATACACCAAACAGTCAACAGCATGAAGACAGCGATACTCCTGTAGGTGAGCTAAAGCCCATTCTTTATATATTTTAAAGAAATGGTAACAATAGGCTTTCTAGACAACAGAGCGGTCAAAACAGACAATAAAAAAAAAGGTTAATCGGTGATGATTGGTCTCATTCTCTTTGCCATGGAACCGTTAAGGAGACCCATATTTGGAAAAATGTATCTAATTTAACTGGCTGGAACCCACTTGCTCCTAGAGAGAAAAGCACATTCTAACTCTCACCATCCACGCTAATGTCGTTCTCAAGACTAATCATTCCAGACGGTTGTTTATTTGGAAGTATGTTACGCTTCAGTAACTGCAGAGTGCAGATAGGTAAAAAAACACACCTTAACAGTTCGAGAGAGAAATTAGCAGCCAATCAGGCAGAGTGAGCAACCTTGCCTGATATTTTGCAACATAACCCATGTTAATCTCAAGTATAGGCAATTCTAAAGAGTTCAATTTTCAGGAGTTTAATGAACTCCACATGGTTGGCTCAGCTCTTAAGCTGGGGGGTAAGGGCATTTGCTTGTCACCCTCTTGAAGAGTCCACTGCTCATCCTGAGTGGACGTTTCTGGCAGGAAAGAAGTAAGGTGCCAGTTTCATCAGAAATGTGGGACATTTACCGATATGCTTTGTGGAAGGAGTACAAAACTGATTTTAATTCTAGCATCTACCAAATAGCTGACACATCACTTTAAGAATGGGTCTGATAAGGTCCCAAATTCGGACGATGTGAGGGGGGGGGGGGGGGGGAGGCAATATTAGATAATGCTACAAGAAGAGAGTCCAATATTATATATGTGAGTGAATTTATTACATATAAGCACACGTAAAAAAAAAAATTTTAATTCTTTTTATTTGCATTTTTCAATAACTAACTTAAAACAATACCACTCACTGCTGTGTACATATGTTCAGCGATGACGATACGTCTCCCCACCAACATAGCACCAAATACGAGGTTGCAAGGAAACCCACTCAGTGTTATATGACAATATGCTCTTCACCCAGCTGTCCATCTTCCTCCCCCTCCCGCACGCACCCCCCCAACCCAACGTCTGCCAATACGCCCCACGGGCAAATGCAATGACCACCATCTCCCTCCCGCCATAGGGGATAGCATCGGGATACAGCGCCTGCAGCAGAACGCGCTCCAACCAGTGTGTGAAGGGCCCCCATATATCCTTAGGCCTCGATCGCATCGGCATAAGCTCCCAGTACAAGGCGAGCTGTGTCTGGCAGTAGACAGCGCTTCTGACCCATTCCCTAACGCTAGGCGATGTACCAACTCCCCAATGCATAGCAACTTGTCGTTTGGCCAGTAACAATAGCATCGCTGGCAGCTTACGGTGTTTGGGCTCAACCATATGTAAAATTCCCAGCAGCGTAACCTGTGGTGTGCATGGTATCTGTAGGCCCGTGATTTCGCATACTATCTTCACCACCCTTGTCCAGAAGGTCACCAATGTGGGACAGTCCCACGCCATATGCAGAAAGGTGGCTCCACGAGTGTAACAGCGCCAGCACTCATCTGTGTCTCTTAAGCCCATGCGGTGCAATCGGCTAGGGGTGCGATACGTCATGTGTATATATTTGAAGTGGATCAGGTGCAGCCTGTAGTTGGGGGACAGAATCTTAAGAAGCTTACAACACAAGTCCCAGTGCACATCAGAAATATCTGCACCCAATTCCACCGCCCATAGGCCCCGCGCCGCCGGAAGAACCACGGGGTGATTAGCTTGCATTCGCACATACAATCGGGATACAAGCTTGCGCCCTGACTCCACGGACAGCACATTTTCCAGGGCAAGCAGATCCGGCGGCGGCGGCGCCGGGAATGTGGGGAACAGCTTCCGGCACGAGTGGCGGAGCTGATAATAAAGAAGCGTGTCCAGTAGCGTTGGAGCCTCCGCACCACACATCTGCTCCAGCGTGAGGAAGGTGTCCCCCGGAAACAAATCGCCCCCAGTGCGAAGGCCCAGCACCGCGGCACGCTCCCCGGTCTGCATATTTCGCAGCGGTGGCCACATCGGGTTCCCCCGCAGAGGCACAGATCGGGTGTAAAGAAGGTCCAGCCCGGCCCTCCGTCTCAGCCCATCCCAGGCCCACCTGAGTGCGTGCACCGGGTCGATTTCCGTGCATCTCCGGATGTGTGGCGCGTAGAGTGCCACAGTTAGCGGCAGCGGGGCCGCTCTATCAGTCTCTATTGCCACGTGCGGTTGAAACGGTGTGGGGTGCGCCCAGTAGTGCAGGAACTGTGCCTGTGCACAGTAGGCATATAAGGAGAAGTCTGGTGCGGCCAGGCCTCCCTGTCGCTGTGGAAGAGTGAGGGTCTCCCATGCCACCCTCGGCTGTTTACCTCCTCAGGCCAGCTCCACCATCCGCGAGCGTACCTGTCTCAAGGCAAATGCTTCCAGCGGCCGACCCTCTCTTCCACCCAACCCATCACCCGCCCGTAATTTTCCGCCCATATCTGCTGCATATCCGTGCTTATCCCAATCCCCAGGTACCGCACCGGTCCAGTTGCCCATTTCAGCGGGCAGTCCGGGGTAAAGCGGGGAGTCCCGGACGTCAGGGGCAAAATGACCGACTTCTCCCAATTTATATTCACTCCCGACAGCCGACCATACTCCATCAGTTCTCTTGTCAGAGGGGAGAGTGTTGGACAGGCCACACGAAGGGCTCGCTCCCTCCCCGCATGACAGGGCCCCAGCCCCCACCGGCTCCCCCGGCCGGGTCAAGCCGCCATCTTGGGCCCTGCACCACGAGGCCGCGTGGCCTCCACCCGACCCTAACCCTGGGCCTGGCCGGCCCCGACATCCCGGCACCACCATCCCCCCAGGAGGTGAGCGGACCACTTGGCAGGTCAATGGGAGAACGAAGCGTCAAGGACTCTTCCCCCGCCAGGTGCCGATCGCCTCCAGCTCCCCCAGGCGCTGGCTCCACCCCCTGCTGGGTGTCTGGACACCTTCATCCCGGGCCCTCCGACCTCCAAGCGCGAGGGTCCGGACATCAAAGGGTGCCTGCCCTATAACTGGGGCAGCTCCGGAGCAGGAAGGCAGTTGTATCCTGGAGTCGAGAGACACCGAGAGAACTCAGCCTTGACGGACTACTGGCGCTGCCGTAGCCCTATCTTGCGAACTATCGTCCTGCCTGCTGGCGCTGCCGCGGCCTTCTGCAACATCCATCCTCGCCGGGACCTGCTGGCGCTGCCGCGGCCCGTTGTATCGACCATCCTCACCGGGACCTGCTGGCGCTGCCGCGGCCCGTTGTAACGACCATCCTCACCGGGACCTGCTGGCGCTGCCGCGGACCGTGTACCGACCATCTCTACCGGGGCCTGCTGGCGCTGCCGCGGCCCGTACCAGCTAAACCACCAAGCTCGAGGATTGTGAGCTAATCATCATTTCATCCGAACTACCAGACTGGTAAACAGACTGTCCCGCTACCCTTTCCCTATCCTGAGAGACCTAAGTCGAGGGGACCTCTGAGTCCAGACCTCCTTGTACTATTTCATCGTACCTTAAGAAGTGCATATAAAGAACGCTAAATCTTCTCCTTGTGTGGTGTCTGTCTGTGGGGGGGGGGGGGAAGTTATTTATCTGTACGATCGCTGGAGACGGCTCTCCCCGGAGACCTCTCCCCTTGTCCTCGGCCGACCCTCCCGGTCCGTCTAACATTGGTGGCCAGCGGCGCGATCCGAATCAACGCGTAATCGTACAGAGAGTAGCTCACCCCACGACAAAACCACGATGTCAGCCAAAGATAGCGGTTCCACTGAAAGATTCCAAATGGATAAGTTGGAAGAATACAGCCACCGCGAACTAAAAGAATTCTGCATGGAACTAGGCATTGCTACCACCGGCCTGAGTACAAAAGATGATTTGAAGCGCGCCCTTGAGTCGTGGACAGAAACTGGGATCGCCGGGCCCTCCGACCGAAACAGTGTCACACCGGAGGGGAACGCCACGGCTCCCGAGGAGGGGGGAACGGGCCTCTCGCAGGAGGAGATCCAGGAAAGAGAAAGAACCAGATTACACGAGTTGGAAATGGCACGACTCAAGATGGACGGTGAACTCAAGTTAGCCGAGCAGAAACTAAATCTAGAGCATATGCGGCTCCGAGAAGAACGAGAAGAAAAGCAGAGACAGAGAGAGCTTGAGGAAAAGAGAATAACACTCGAACACGAGCGCAAACTGGCGGAAATAGAACTTCGGAAACAGAATAAGGAACCGGGGGTGCCTGAGCGACCGCACACCCCGGGGCCAACCGAGAAAAAAGTCCACATCCCCAAGGATGTTGTCCGAGAGTATGTCCGAGAAGACGACATACAACAGTGGTTCAAAGCCTACGAGATCGCCATGACCTCCCACCGGATCGACCGGAGTGATTGGGGAGCCGGACTATGGGGGAGGTTCGTCAACGAAGGTCGCGATGCCCTGCTGCAGCTCCCAGATCACCAAATGTCGTCCTACGACCACATGAAGGCTGCCCTCCTCACCCGCTACGGCCTCACACCCGAGATGTACCGCCAGAGGTTCAGAGATTGCACCCGGATCCCGGGTACAACTTGGGTGGAGTACGTTAACTATTTCAGCCGAGCCTTCGAGGGTTGGATCAAGGGGAGCCATGTCACGACCTACGAACAACTCTTTAACCTTATGGTATGGGAGCACCTGTCGAACAACTGTTTCGTCGAGCTCAGGCAGCACCTCCTCGACAGTAAATTGACTGACCCCCGGCAGCTCGCCGCCGAAGCTGACCGATGGGAAAGCACCCGAGTGGGCCGGAGAGGGCCACACGAGCAGAACCGAAGCAACCAAGGCCAGCACCGTCCTCGAGGAGGAGGAGGCCAGGGCCGAGGGAGAGACACCATCCCGGCAACGCCCGTGGCCAGCACCCCGCCCCCGGCCGGCCGGGGCAGCCCCCCGATGCATCCTGGGTTCCGAGCCAACGTCACGTGCCACCGATGCCAGCGAGTCGGCCACTACGCCAATGACCCGAGCTGCCCGCAGAACCAAACACCAAGGCCCCGCCAGGTAGCTGCCGCCGCCCTGGGGGAAGAACGACTATCAGAGGAACAGGAAGAATATGAGCCGGCCCGGCCAGAGTGGGAACCGGCCGCCATGGTTCTAGCGTGCCTCGGGGGAAAAGACATGGTCCCGCGGGCTCCCCTACCCGCCAACACCCGGAAATACGGTCAGTGGGTGACCATTAATGGGCGTCGGGCCGAGGCCTTACGTGACACGGGCGCCAGTGTGACGGCCGTCCGCTGTCACCTGGTGAAGCCCGAGCAGATCCTGCCGAACATTCTCTGCCCCGTCCGCTCAGCCGACAATTCCGAAAGTCTGTGTCAAATGGCCTGCGTCCCATTCGAATGGGGAGGGGTCTCCGGCCTGTTGAAGGTGGCGGTCCGGGATGATGCCCCCGTGGACTGCCTCCTGGGGAATGACCTCGAGAATTCCCCGTGGGCCACCGTCGAGAGAAGAGAGCACCTGGGGATGCTGGGCCTCCCGGACTGGGCCTGCATAACCACCCGGTCCATGGCCGCCCGGGCTGTCCCCCGATCAGAAGAACCGGAATGGCCAGCACCTCCACCCCCGGTCGCCCCAGTAGAGGACAACGACGAGGCCAACCCCCCAGAACCAACGGCCGAAGGAGTCGCGCAACCCCAGGACCTTCCCGGCCTGGCTCAGTGGCGTCAAGAAGGGGGGCCCACCCAAGAACAGTTCCGCCAGGAGCAAAAGACCTGCCCCGCCCTCGAGGGACTCCGACAGCAAGCCAGCGCCCAGAGCGCAGGGGACGCCACCGGAACTCATTGGGTCTATTGGGATAACGACCTGCTATACAGCGAACAGAGAATCGCGGAGCTAGGGGCCGGTCGGGTGCTGGTGGTACCTCTCCGCTTCAGAGACTTCCTACTCAACCTGGCCCACGATGTCCCCCTGGCTGGACACCTGGGCCAGGACAAGACTTACAGTCGCCTAGTGACCCACTTTTTCTGGCCGAAAATGAGGAACGACGTCCTGAACCACTGCCGGTCCTGCCCCACGTGCCAAGCCAGCGGGAAGAGTGGCCGTAAGCTGAAAGCCCCTCTGCAACCCTTCCCTGTGGTCACCACCCCGTTCGAGAGGGTAGGAATAGACATTGTGGGGCCCCTGGACCCCCGCACGGCACAAGGACACAGGTTCATCCTGGTACTGGTGGACCACGCCACCCGCTACCCCGAGGCGGTGCCCCTACGAACCGTGACAGCTCCGGTGGTTGGCCGGGCCCTAATGGGGATCTTCTCCCGGGTGGGCTTCCCCCGGGAAGTCGTCAGCGACCGAGGCACGAACTTCATCTCCAAATACATGAAGTCCCTCTGGCAACAATGCGGGGTCACCTACAGATTCACGACCCCCTATCACCCCCAAGGGAACGGACTAGTGGAGCGTTTCAACCGCACTCTCAAGGGGATGATTGGGGGATTGGAAGAGCCCCTCCGTCGCCAGTGGGATGTACTACTCCCGTGCCTCCTCTTCGCCTACCGAGAAGTTCCCCAGAAGTCCCTCGGCTTTAGCCCTTTCGAACTCCTGTACGGGCACCCTGTGCGAGGGCCCCTCAGCCTAGTCAGGGAAGGTTGGGAGTTGGCCCCCCTAAAGACCCCTCCAGACGTCTTCAAATACCTCCTGGCCCTACGCAATCAGACCCGGCGCTTCAGGGAGATGGCCAAGGCGAACCTCGAGGCCAGCCAGGAAGACATGAAGAGATGGTATGATCACAATGCCTCCTCCGTCGAGTTCGAGCCTGGTCAACAAGTGTGGGTGATGTCCCCCACCGAACCATGTGCCTTGCAAGATAAGTGGACGGGGCCCTTCAAGGTGGTCGAGCGCAAAAGCCCCGTCACTTACCTCATCGACATGGGGACCTCCCGGAACCCCCTTCGGGTCCTCCACACCAACAGACTCAAACCACACTTTGTGCGCTCAGAACTCAGCCTCCTGATGGCTACAGACAGTGGGGCAGAGGAAGACTCCGAACCCCTCCCGGATCTCCTGAAGACTCAGGAGAAGGACGGTTCCGTGGACGGGGTCCGGCTCTCCGATGCCCTCACCCCGGAGCAACGCCAGGGCTGCCGGAACCTCCTGCTGCGGTTCGCTACCCTGTTCTCCCTCACCCCCGGGGTCACCCCTTGGTGTTTGCACGACGTGGACACCGGGGACAGTCCCCCTATCCGACACCGGGCCTACCGCGTACCAGATCGGGTACGGGCCTGCATACAAGAGGAAGTGGCCAAAATGCTCACGATCGGGGTCATCGAGCCCTCGGACAGTCCGGTTGTATTAGTCCCCAAGGCCGCTGCCCCCGGCACCACACCTGAACTGAGATTCTGCGTCGACTACCGGGGCTTGAACGCTGTCACCCGGACCGACGCTCATCCTATCCCCCGAGCGGACGAATTGATCGACCGGCTGGGGGCCGCCCGCTACCTCAGTATCTTCGACCTAACAGCGGGCTACTGGCAGATCGGTCTCACACCCCGGGCTCAGGAACGGTCAGCCTTCTCTACCCCCGATGGCCACTACCAATTCAGGGTCATGCCCTTCGGCATGAAGAACGCCCCCGCCACGTTTCAACGCCTTGTGAACCAGGTCCTGGCGGGGCTCGAAGAGTTCAGCGCTGCCTACCTGGACGATATCGCTGTATACAGCCGCCACTGGTCCGACCACCTCCTCCACCTCCAAGAAGTCCTACAGGCCCTCCAGCGGGCCGGACTCACAATTAAGGCCGGCAATTCCAAATTGGCCAAGGGTCCGTGACCTACCTTGGGCACCAAGTGGGAAGCGGGCTGGTGGCCCCGCTGCAACTTAAGATTGCTGCCATCCAGTCCTGGCAGCCCCCCGTCACCCAGACCGAGGTCCGAGCCTTCTTAGGGCTCACCGGCTACTACCGGCGGTTCGTGAAGGACTACGGCAGCATCGTGGGGCCCCTCACGGGTCTCACGTCCAAAAACCAACCAAAGCGGATTAACTGGACCCCCGATTGTCAAGCGGCCTTCGAGAAGCTGAAGGCCGCCCTGTGCACCGCCCCTGTGCTCCAGGCCCCCGATTACGGTCGGGAATTCGTGGTGCAGACAGACGCCTCCGACCACGGCATCGGAGCGGTTCTTTCCCAATTGAACCCCGAAGGTCATGACCAGCCGGTGGCCTTCATCAGTCGACGTCTCCTGGCCCGAGAACAGCGCTGGAGCACCATCGAGAGGGAGGCCTTCGCAGTGGTGTGGGCCCTCAAAAAGCTCCGGCCCTATCTCTTCGGTACCCACTTCCGGGTACAAACCGACCATCGACCCCTGCAGTGGCTGATGCAGATGCGGGGGGAGAACCCAAAACTATTGCGCTGGTCCATTTCCCTGCAGGGAATGGACTTCACCGTGGAGCACCGACCGGGCCAAGACCACGCCAACGCAGATGGCCTGTCACGCTTTTTCCGCCTCGACGAGGAGAGTCCCCAAGAAGATGGGTGACTCTCCCCGCCTTCAGCTGGGGGGGACGCATGTTGGACAGGCCACACGAAGGGCTCGCTCCCTCCCCGCATGACAGGGCCCCAGCCCCCACCGGCTCCCCCGGCCGGGTCAAGCCGCCATCTTGGGCCCTGCACCACGAGGCCGCGTGGCCTCCACCCGACCCTAACCCTGGGCCTGGCCGGCCCCGACATCCCGGCACCACCATCCCCCCAGGAGGTGAGCGGACCACTTGGCAGGTCAATGGGAGAACGAAGCGTCAAGGACTCTTCCCCCGCCAGGTGCCGATCGCCTCCAGCTCCCCCAGGCGCTGGCTCCACCCCCTGCTGGGTGTCTGGACACCTTCATCCCGGGCCCTCCGACCTCCAAGCGCGAGGGTCCGGACATCAAAGGGCGCCTGCCCTATAACTGGGGCAGCTCCGGAGCAGGAAGGCAGTTGTATCCTGGAGTCGAGAGACACCGAGAGAACTCCGCCTTGACGGACTACTGGCGCTGCCGTAGCCCTATCTTGCGAACTATCGTCCTGCCTGCTGGCGCTGCCGCGGCCTTCTGCAACATCCATCCTCGTCGGGACCTGCTGGCGCTGCCGCGGCCCGTTGTATCGACCATCCTCACCGGGACCTGCTGGCGCTGCCGCGGCCCGTTGTAACGACCATCCTCACCGGGACCTGCTGGCGCTGCCGCGGACCGTGTACCGACCATCTCTACCGGGGCCTGCTGGCGCTGCCGCGGCCCGTACCAGCTAAACCACCAAGCTCGAGGATTGTGAGCTAATCATCATTTCATCCGAACTACCAGACTGGTAAACAGACTGTCCCGCTACCCTTTCCCTATCCTGAGAGACCTAAGTCGAGGGGACCTCTGAGTCCAGACCTCCTTGTACTATTTCATCGTACCTTAAGAAGTGCATATAAAGAACGCTAAATCTTCTCCTTGTGTGGTGTCTGTCTGTGGGGGGGGGGGAAGTTATTTATCTGTACGATCGCTGGAGACGGCTCTCCCCGGAGACCTCTCCCCTTGTCCTCGGCCGACCCTCCCGGTCCGTCTAACAGAGAGGTTTACCTGAGGATCAGACACATATAGCGTAATATCATCCGCGTACAGCGATATGGACAGCGCCCTTGACGAGAAGCCAATGCCCCTGGCCGCATGATGCGGTCTGATGCGGGCAGCCAAAGGCTCTGTGGCAATGGCAAAGAGCAGGGGCGACAGGGGGCAGCCCTGTCTCGTACCCCTCCGAACGGCAAATGGCGCAGAGACGAGCCCGTTTACTCTCACCCTAGCAGTGATGCCGGTATAAAGCAGTCTAATGTACCTGATAAAGGCCTCACTCACACCCATGCGCTGCAGCAGAGGAAACAGGAACCCCCACTCCAGGGAGTCGAACGCTTTGGTGGCGTCTAACAGTACCGCCGCAGCCTTAACATGTGGGGCCAAATAGTGCAGCACCCCGAAGACGGTGCTGAGGTTGTGGGACGTCGAGCGGCCCGGCACAAAGCCCGACTGATCCGGGCGGATCATGAGGGGCAACACCGGCTGTAGCCGAGTTGCGAGCATTTTTGCAAAGATCTTTGCGTCAGTATTAATTAAAGATAGGCTTTCCTGTTTTCAGTTTCTATTTTTGGTAAATTCTGGTGGTGTTTTTTCAGTGTTTTCCAGTGATTTCAATACCTCAAAAAAACAGTGCTTTTCAGTGGTTACTCATTTTCGCGCCATAAAAAACAACTGAGACAGTGTTTTACCGGTGTTTATGGAACGCTTTGCTGTTATTATTGCTTGCTTTCTTCGTCAGGCCCCAGCCATGGTAAGGACCACACTGTATGACATTTAAAGTGGATAAGAGGGCGATCATGATGTGTGCTGAAGAGATGAATGCCAGAATGTCACCATCTGACCAGACCAAGCAGTGTATATAGGTACAAACTACAGAGAAGCGTTTGTGACAGCCAGCAACGTCACACAGTGTGGATCATTTTTTATAATTTACCCTACAATATCACTGGGAGCTTCGGACGACATAGTATCATCTGTCTTGGATTTGAAACCAAGGCTCCAACGTCCTGGCCACATAAAACGCGTGTTCCTCTTTAATCGCCTCATAAATAAATTATACAGACATTCAAAAATGTCGTGTTTTTCAAACATTTTTAGCTGCAGGAGTCCCGTGACAACTCTGCTTTTGCCTGAGCTACCGTCGAGTATTCCCTCGCTCGCCTAAGGTCGAACGTGGGGATGATAAAAGTGCGTTATGCACAAGGACCCAGGTCACCAAAAATGCTGTGCTCTAGGCCTGGGCCTTTTTTCTGCGTTCTGGTACGTTAGTTCCATGGACGTGAACGAGGACTACACGTCCCAGAATGCATTAGGTTGCTGAACTACATCCAAGCGAGGAGAACAATGTCCCCGGTGCCATGGGTACATCGGGTAACCTTACACTAATGTACTCTTTGCAGACTTTGCTTCCTGCGTGTAGCCTGTACCAAAATGTCATATTTGTCTGTCGTGCTGCATATCAATAAACAGTAAAACATCCCCCTTTCCTCCCCCCTCCCACTGAAGCATCCCAATCATGGCAGTCATAACAATCCCATCCCCCTGTTTGTTTTGTGTCAGTCTTCCCCATGTTCGCAATTTTCCACGTCCTGGAGCAGCAGTGGCAGAAGTCACTGGTGGGTATCCTCCCATGCCAAGGTTCACCTGCCCAGGTGTTCATTACTGCCCTTAAATTACCCCTTTGCATAGAGTAGTGCCTTCTGAATTTCAAGGAAGCAGTGATTTATAGTTCCATGACCTTTTAATCGTGACAGTGAAGCTTAAACTGGTCAGGGATTCACTGCACAGTCCGCTTGCACACTAAACTGTGTCCTGTTTATGCCTTCTGGGTAAAATGCGGCGTTCCTGCTAAAGGGTCCAGATCCAGCACCTACTGCGCTTTACTGTGGAAGGATAGTGTAGGTGCAGTGGGAGGATGAATAGAGTCCTCACAACCTCCACAACAACGTATTTGAGGTTAGTTAAACAGCAGTATGCTCAGCAGTGTCCATACTGCTTTGCCTCATCATCAGTGTGCCTTAAATATACTTTAATCCTGCTGGCAGTAATCTCTTGGCTGGGCTAATACAGTTGCTTTCTCTGTTACATCCGATCTGTAGAGACGTGTGTTGCACGCTCCTGTGCCAGTTCACAGCGCACTCAGTAGCAGGCTGTGGTTTCTTCAGCATGCCTCACGATCATACATGCCAACATTTCAGAAAAGCAAAGCGGGAGATTTAAAATAAAATTTACAAAAAAATCGGGAGAATGGGGCCTTCAATCGGGTTTCTGTCATGCATGGACTTTGGAAGTGGCTGCTGCAGGATCGGACATTAGAAAGCGAATTCACGTGTTTTTTTAATCACCTTTCAGAAGCATGGAGCGCAATGGCAGGCAGAGAAAGAGGGGGATTTAAGAGTTTGCACTGGCCTGGCAGGTTGCGGTCAGTGCATACACCACCCTCCCCCGTCAGCCCGGGCTGAAACAGCTTCGGGCACACACAGCCGCTGCCCCGCCCCCAGTACTTCACAGACCATTCACTTGTTAATGAGGCTTTGTTGGTTTTTCACCCCTTCTAGAGCCCCCGCATCGCCATTCTGACTATTGCTGGAAGAATTAGCAGTTACACAATACCAAGCCCTGTCAGCTGAAACCCCGAGGAATCGGGTTTTTGCTTGCAGGAATCGGGAGGCGGGAGACTAGCCATGAAATCGGTAGTCTCCCGCCTGAATAGGGAGTGTTGGCATGTCTGCTCACGATATCCCGCTTTCCCAGAGCTTCGCTCTGATTAGGGCGGTCCAACAATAATACGGTTTTCTCGCACTTCCGCGGCCTCAGTGCCTGCAGTTATCTGCGTCTCCCGGAGTGTTCTTTCTCCATGCATGTTTCCTGCTGCTACTCCTGAACCTCAGCATACACAGCTCTGCCAGTGCACCTTGATCCTGCCTTACTAGCCCCCCTGCTAATCTTGCACTGAGACTGTCCTACTCTTCTGCCATTGTACCCCAGACCTGTCCTGCAGCAGAGACCTGCCCACAGCTCGGCATGTGAACATCAATCCAGTCTTACAGCACTGCCTCTTATTCTTGGACTAGGACACGCAGCTCTGACGGTGCACCTCAATCGTGGCCTGCTGTATACCAAGCTGACTTGGATTACGAACCTCCAACATCCTGGCCAGTGCGCTTCAGTCTCGACCCTGAGAGCTCCGAGGATACCCTGCACCCTGTCCTGCAGGGCTATTAATGTTAGAACTGATAGGGGATGTCGGTCTTCAACTATAGCTATAGGCCTTCTGGTATTGCAGCAATAACTCCCACACTCAGCCCTGTGAGAGCGCCTCAAGGCTAACCTGCAGCACCATCTGCAATCCCAACATTTGCATCCTCTCGCCCGGTTTTGCGGCCGGCTCCGGGTTCTAGTGCAGTGATGTCACAACAATGATCTGAATCTGAAGCATGCGGTCCATACACCAAAGCAAAACTAGAAAAGGAGAAAGGGCTACTTCAGCCACGAACTGCACTTGTGATTGGCTAGTTTTTATTGTGTGTGCGCCACAGTCTGTTGTTTTTGGATTATCCATTGTGGCTTCTTGGTGTCAGAAAGGTGGCAGTGGACTGGCTCAGGGTGACCCCATGTAGAGACGCTGATAGTGAGCCGGTTCACATTTAAACGCCTGTAAGGTTATAAATACTACATTCCTTGGTGTTCTTTCTCCTCCCTGCGAGCGGGCGCTTATGTTCGCAGATCTGCTCTGTTTAGTGCACAGTTGAAGGACTTGCGCTTGTATCAGCGAGTCATATTGCCGCCATCGCGCCGGAAAGTCTGTGGCCGATCCGCCAGCTGTTGTATCCTGCCCAAAAGCCATTAGGTGCCTCCGTAGAAGATAGTAGTTGACACTGCAGGGCTAACTAGGGCAAACCGGCATTCCCAAAGCGGGGATCTCGATATGTACTGCTTTAGCTCCCTCAAGTGGCCAAAAGGTGCAAATGGCCAAGTGGTGAATCCAATTTGGAAAATTCAGCGATACTCGGTTTAAACCGGGTCAGCTGATTTGCGATCGGTAGGGTAATCTCGGGGAGAGTCGGTTAAAACCGAAATCCGGACAGCCTAATTAAAGATAATGGCCTGTAGGAGTCGCATTGCTGGACATCCTTGTCCGGTTTTAGGAGGGTAATGATGACAGGGTCTCTCATGGATTCTGGGAGTATACCCGTCTCGACCGCCTCAGCATATACTGCCAACAGTCGGGGGGCCAGGAGATCTGCATATTCCTTGTAAAACTGTGCCGGGAGGCCGTCTGGTCCCGGTACCTTGCCGGCTGCCAATGATCCTATTGCCTCCCGCACATCTTCTGCTGCAAAGGGCCGATCGAAGTAACCTTTTTGGTGCGCATTGAACCATATAAGTTGTATCGTATCAAAATATTCAGACAGCTCCGCCTGTGGGTGGGCTGCCCGAGCATTATACAAGTCCCTATAAAAGGTCCAAAAGGTATCCAGTATTTCCGGAGGTGTATACACGGTATCACCTCCCTCTGTCATCACTGAGGAGACGAAGGGAGAGGGTCATTGTGAACGCAGCAGGAGGGCGAGCGTTCTGCCTGGGCGATCCCCCTCCCCATATCTGCGGGCCACAGCATGCTTAGTCAGGAACTTAAGCTCCCTATCAGCTTCTGTCTGATATTCAGTTAGCGTGGTGCGAGTTTCAGCCAAGGTGGCAGTCGAGGGGTCCGAACAGTACTTCACCTCCAGAGAATGCAGGCGATCCTCCAATTTACCTAGCGCACCCCTGATAGTCTTAAGGACTTTGGCCTGTAATAGAAATGCAGTGGCCCCTGATCACCACCTTAAACGCGTCCCACAAAGTGCCCAATGATGTCACGGAACCCGCATTGTGCTCAAAGTAGTCGAGTATGTGCTGATGGATATCCTCACGAAACACCTGATCTGACAGGGCCTGCGCAGGCAATCGCCACGTGAAGGGTGTAACGTATGGCTTGGGGACAGTCAGAGTCAGTTCAACAGATGAGTGGTCTGAGAGGGTGCGCGCCTTGTGGGTGACTGCAGACACCCAGGCATGTACCTGTGGGGTCAAGAGCCAGAAGTCCAAGCGGGACCAGGCTCCTCTGTGCGGGGTGAAGCAGGTGCCTCCCCTAACCGCGGGATGTAATACGCGCCACGAGTCCAGTAGATTATAATCTGCCATTAGGCCGCGTATAAGACCTGCAGCTTGCGGGTGATGCGCGCGAGCAGCCCCCTCCCTATCTAGCTCCAGCGAAAGCACGGCATTGAAATCTCCTCCCCACATGCAGGCCCCTCCGCCCAGTGATTGTGCCAGGTGCCAGACGTGACGAAAAAACCCAGGGTCATCCGAGTTGGGGCCATATGTATTAACTAATGTGATCGGCATGTGAAATAGCTTCCCCAGCAGTATTATGTAGCGCCCCTCAGAGTCCGCGTGCACCTTAAATGTCTGCCAGGGAAGGCCTTTACAGAGAAGAATACCCACTCCCCGAGAGTAATTGGAGCAGCCGGAGGAGTGTATCTCGCCCCATCGAGCACATCTAAGCTTGTCCCCGGCGTTGCGAGTCAAATGCGTTTCCTGTAGGAAACATATGTCGATTTGGTGTCTTGCCAAATGTGCATGGGTCAGGCGTATCTTGCGGTGATCGTTAAGACCACGGATATTCCATGTAAGGCAGCGCAGCGCGGTCAGGGAGGCTTATGTGTGTGTCCTATGTAATGGCGAAGTCACCGATGGCCCCCGTTCCAGGGCCCAGGGGGACCCCCCGCTTCTCATGCCCCCGGATCCACAACCATACAAAGTCGGCCCGTGGAAAGGCCGCATCATCATTTAGTGGTGTAGTAAAATAGCGCAGTGTAATAAAACCAACCAACAATAACCACAACCCCCCTCCACCCACTCCAACCCCCCAATCAGGTTGAGATACCTTCCCCCCCCGCCACCCCAACCAACAGTAACTGTCTTGCAATAGTATCTCGGGTATCATCCCACAGGGGCGTGGGGTCCCCGGCTAACTCCCCCCAGGGTGGCCGAACAGTTCTGCCTTCTACTCACGCAGTACATCAACTTACAGCTAGTTAGGCCCTGCATTCCTCCCCTTACAGTGTTCCGCAGGGTATCAGCAAAGTTAACCATGCTAAAGCTGACCATTCCCACAGCTCCGGGACAAGGCTATCGTCCCCGCAGGCCCCAGGGACCCCCATAGGTGGTTACAGGCCGTGCAGCTGACAGTCACGGTGTCCGGCGTCCCAGCACGTCTCAAGGTGATATTGTGCTGCGTTAGTCAGTGTCACTTAACCAGACCCTCCAGGATTTCGCGATTTCGCGGATTGCCGCAAAATCGGCACTTTTGTAAAAATGCCGCAATTTCGGAAATGTACAACCCATCTCTAGAAAGTGAAAAGTAAATTTCTACACCTGTGCCTGTGACAAGCTGACTGTGATTTATGATCTTGCTACAAGATATCTTTTAAAGGCAGTGCAGCTGTAAGCTTCCTTGGTATGATGCCTGGGAAGAGGGCAGACACCGGGAAACTGTGAGAAGGTCGATTCTGAGTGGTTCCCTCTCAAAAATGAAAATGCAAACCTGCTATAGCAATCATTTTGATGCATATGATGCATATGAAGCCACCTGTAAAGCAATCTGCTAGTATTGAGTACAACTGGAAATAGGAAAATCTACAGTAAAAAGTGTTTTGTGGTTGCAGCAAAATAGTGCAGAACCTTTGCAATCCAACCCATGCTATCCATCGGCATATTTGCACCTCCATCTGGTTTTGATCTTAGAAGGGTAAGTAGTGGCAAGAAGTTAATCGTCTTGATGTGACTTGTTGGCACACTTTTAACTGGGTGCTCCAGGTGCAGAACGGACAGTGCAGCCGATCACAATAATTGCACTTCAGCGGCGGCTCCTCCGCAATGGCAGAAGAGCGTCGCCCCACTGTCTGGCTCAGAGCCTGCCAATGAAAAATAAAACTATGTTCTAGCATAGTTTTATTTTTCATTTGCAGGCTCTGAGCCAGAGCTGTAAGGAGGGGCAGGGCCGAGGCATGGGAGGGGGAGGAGGAGCGCTATGGGCACTCCCAGAGTGAGCATATGTGTTTGGCTGGCAGTCTCAGGCCGGCCAAACACACATGCGTTCTTAGGTATCTCCAGCCCAGTTGCCTTGAACAGCCAGGGTGGAGAAATCCCACAGACTCCCTGGTCTGAGCGGAGCGTCTTTCCAGCCCGCTCAGGCTAATCTCCGTGCTGCTCTCATAACATGAGTGCAGCGCGGGGATTAGATGGGAGTCTGTCCGAGGGGCTGATGGGACCAGGAATGGAGAATTGCATTTCCAAAGGATAACAGCCTTCACCTGTGAGCTGCTTCCTCTGTTCCATATTCCAGGTTGCCTATTCAAAGTGGAATACTCTGCTAAAAGAGTTTCCATTGATTTAAGGCTGAAAATGAATGATTATGAGTAAAATAAAGTGCCGCAAAAATGCCGCTAAATTTCCATATTTGTGCCGCTAAATTTCCATATTTGTGCTGCTAAATTTGCGAATCCATGCCGCTATATCCTGGGGGGTCTGCTTAACTGGCCCATCGGAGGAGAATCTTGCTTATCTTGCCGCTCTCGCTGCGACCGTTCCGCCTGTCTCGCAAATTTGAGCGCATCCGCCGCTGTGAAGACCATTGGCTTCCCTTTATGGTGTATCCGCAACTTGGCCGGGTACAGCATGGCATACTTAGTCCCCACCTTCTGGAAGATTTTTTTTGCCGGCACGAATTCTCGCCTCGCAGCCTGCACAGCCTGCGTAAAATCTGGGAATAAGGAGATGGCCATATTTTGGAAAGTGAGCTCACCTTTTTCACGTGCCAACCGCAGGATAGTATCCCTGTCTCGGTAATTTAGAACACGGGCCAGGATCGGCCGTGGCGGAGCTCCCGGCACAGGTCGCGGCCCCAACGTGCGGTGTGCACGCTCGATCAAGAACATGGCCGACAGGTCCTCCCCAAACAGGTCGCGGAACATACCCTCAACGAATTGTTCCATATTGCCAATGTTTGTGGATTCCGCAATACCAATAATTAGCACGTTATTTCTGCGGGAGCGGGCTTCCAAATCTTCGTTGCGCCCTCGTATCACCTCCAGGACCCTGTCCATGCGAAGTAATTTCTCCTGGGTGTCTCCTTGGCCCTCTTCGCAGTCGGCAATCCGCGCTTCCACCGCCGCGATACGCTCCTCGTGCTGGTCGACCTTATGTGATATGCCATCAAGCCGCTGGGCCATGGAGTAGAGTTTGCCGTCAATTTCCTTGAGGCAGCCCTTAAGGTCGCGGAACATGCTCTTGACATCATCCTCCGGCGTGGAGTCCAGCTGCGTTTCGGGGACCACAGTCTGCGACGCCGGCACCGCCTCGGCGCCGCGTGAAGCTTGCCTCTCAAAGTGGAGCTTCCGCTGCTTGGTGTCCGACTTCCCCATGGCGCCTCCGAGGGGCCACCACACACCGGCACCGATTGAGGGAGGCAGCAGGCACACCGCTGGTCACAGGCCCCACCAAGCACAAGGATCGCGCAGGCCAGATAGTCACAGCACTAAGCGGCCCCACGTTCCGCCCATGCCCCGCGGAGAACACAGCCAAACAGGCAAGGTCCAGCTAGCTCTCGGCGCACTCAGGTTGCGGGCCTGCGGCAATCAGGTACCAACGGCGGTTTCTCTGCGCTCGGGCAGTAGCCCGGAGGGCAACCCGGCTGGCCTCTCGTGCCCTCCACACCACCACCTCATCAACTCCCCCGCTGGCAGACCCACGGAGTTTATGGCATGGATTCCACAGGCCAGATAGCCGGATTTCAGTCGTTGCAGGTAGGGATCGGGCCGCGCTCAAGTCGCCGCAGCCCCCGACCCTCGCCGTCTCACGGCAGCAGGAGCACCGGTTCAGGCCTCAGCGCAGAGCTCGGCCACGCCGGCAAGGCCCAAGCAGTCCGCACATCAGCTCCGCAGACGTCTCGATCCAGCCCCACAACGAAGGCTGTCCGCCGCACAGCAGAGGCCCGCCGCCGTCACTTGGGTGCCAATCGCAGGGCGTCCCACGCTCACCAGTGTCATCGACAGCCTCCACGCGTCTGACGGGCCACGGCCCGCGACCAGAGCCTCGCGTAGCAGAGGACGCCGCTCAGCGCGGCGCCTCCCAGCCGCCGGATCAGCTAGAGTATGTAGCCTCTGATCCCCACTGCCGATTTCGGCCGCAGCAGCACCGCTAGACTCCTCTTCGTCTGGGCACCTCCCGCCGTATCTTCCCTGCACAAATATCAAGGCAGAAACCGGATGGGCTGACGGATTAGTTGTCCGGCCGGCAGAGCCCCGTTACACGGCGGCCATCTTGCAGCTCGGCTCGGCCACGCCCCCCCAAGCACACGTAAATTTAATGGATTACTCGACTACCCACCCATTTCCCCTACAGTTTGCAATATATCAGTCCATTATTTTCTCAGCAGTAAATAAATCCAGCACAGTATAGTCACGCCTTAACTGTAGGATATATTTTAATGTTAACTGGTGTTGAATAGTATACTACGTTTCTGTTTGCTCTGCTTCCTTGCTCTTTGAGATATCTCACCTTGGGTGACTATTTACCAGATTTACCTCCGCCTCTTGGTTTCTCTGTCTCCTAAAGAGATTTCTTCTATATTTCTGATAGATGACCTATGGAGTCATTTCGTGAAGATCAGCCTCATTAGTTTCACATCACTGTTGCTACTTCTCCAATGCCCACATACATAACCTGTTATCTTACTAGGTACTACAACAGTCCTTCAATTCCGACAGTTGAAACATGCCTGTACGTTCTTCAACTTGTCTAATTCTTCTTTAACCAGGAATAGAGAAACTGCTTTATCTATAATAAATAGAAAACAGTGGGGAAGATTGGGGTGGATAAGGCTATGAACATTTTCCCTAGGTAATGGTATATTCAAGAATTGTATTTTCTAGTCCGATGTTCACAAGTGATACTAACAATCTGCAGATCAGCAATGCACAATCTCAGTGTATAATTATGTTAACTGGCCTTGCTAGCTGGCACTGGCATTCTCTGTGGCCGTAACTCAGCACAAGCCAAGCAGCACTTAAAGAGGTTGCAACTTCGCTTTTCAGCTGTCTCTTGTGAACGAGCCCGGTTAAAACATTATGTTGCGATTTCTACGATGTACATACTTTTGAAGATTAAAGTCATATTGCAGTTGTCAGAGAGCATTATTTAATCTAATCTTGGGTACTGAATTTACTGTTTAAAAGTATCCGCTATCTTTGCATTCTTAACGTGGAGTGGTGAAACGGCGCCGCCTGAGATCTGTAAACTAACAGGAATCTTACCTCGTACATACCATGGCATACTTAAACATTAAAAGAGTTTTAGACTGGAAACGGCACACACAAAGGACGACTCACGGGCACCTACGAAATAGCTATCATTCTATACATGATTTAAATATGGTAAGAAAACGGACAACTGCTTTTCTACTAAGCCAACTCAAAATAGGAATTAGCTGGTGAGAATATTGGAATAGTAAATGGAAAATTAACATCCGTAAACAGGAACCAGGCTCAAAGTGACCACCTCGACAACTGGTCTGGAAATAGGCTGTTGGGCTTACTTGCTATGAATGACAGTCATCCTGTTTCACGTGGAAAGATTGTGTGCTCGCACACAGTACTTTTCTTTCAGCACAGGGAGCTGCTTCAGACGATCAGGAGAGGTCAGTATTTCCATGAAGAGGTGTCCTTGTTCGGCTTGAATAAGCTTCGGAAAAGGCGCTCAGTAAAACTCAGAGATTTATAATTTGACGGGCAAGCCTGCAATCAGCAGCACCGTGAGATGGGGTTTTAAACACAGACACACAATATTGGCTCAGGTAAATCAAAGGGGCTGTAAACTGAACAAGTGGCAGAGAAAGGCTCAAATGAACAGTTTGTATCCTAGACTCGCCTCTGTAACACAAGATGCCACAATCGTGTCACTGGAAGGCTAGACCAAGTAATGGGCAGGAAGCAAAATAGTTTCAAACATCGGAATGAATAGTAAATCAAGAGAAAAAACATTATTCTAGGCCAAAAATGTCGGGAAAAGGACTGATGTCAGCAGTAGGCAACACCAATAGTCCATTACACTACAAAACGAGCAAAGGAGTAGGTTAAGCAAACCATTTCTTGTAGCTCATCTAGAATGGTTAAGTCTCGTTTTTGCGAGAGTGAACACTGAGCTTTGATACAATCCTGGTTCCTTTAAAGACAGATTCCTGGAGGTGAAACACGCCAGGATTGGAGTCCTTTATCGACTCGATAGAGCCTCCTTTTACCAAAGCTACTTTACATCAGATTCAGTTTTACTGACATGTGGAAGAGCCCAGCTGAAGGGAGTAAAATCTGCCAAGCCTGTCATAGTGCGGAGGAAACTGATGAGCATCTTTTGTTGTTCTGTTCAGCATTCACCCGCCAGCGTAAGCACTGGATAGTGCACCTATGTAAAAATCTAGGAGTCCGAAAGTGGAAAGTTGCATTGAGAAACTGTATGATGGCTGTTTGCTTTTAAGGTCGGAGTGATTTAGGATGACGATGAAAGGTAAGCAAACCAGTGTTTTGCTACTTGGAGAACAGAACATTACCCTAGCATGCGGACCAATGAAGACATTTATTCTTTTAATCGGATGCATGCAAAAATATACCAAAGTTGGAAGCACCAACTCAGACACTAACCTAAAAGCATGCCAAGCACTCTACGCATTAAACATCAAGAAGATTTGCTGCAGCAACAAATTAATGTAGAATGCAGAAAGAAGAACACACACACCTGTTAATACTCGATTTTTAATAGCTGTAATGGAGATATTGTAAATACAACCATACACTCCTAGAAATGGAAGTCTGCAACAGAGCGATTCTGATTGAGAGGAAGCATGTTAGCTGCCTCGGTTTTACAGAGCAGCCTCTTCTGTGCCACTTGAAGGCATGGGGAAGTCACGGAGGTGCTGCAATTAAGTGTCCCAAAGCATTTGGAAGAGGTTAGAGAATACATTAATTTTCCCAAAACATGTCCCTTTGCTCAGAGCATTCTCTGCTCGGCATCTGTGTTCATGTCCTGATGGCTGGGATTGCCCTGGCAACTCCCAGCTGCACATACTTGCACTGACTGGGATCGTCCTTTCATTCAGACGAAGTATTCGCTGAACGGCATGGTTGCGGTGCCCATGCTCAAGTCTTGAGCCTCAATGTCTCACAAACCCTGAAAACTTTCAGGCATCCATTCAGAGTATAAGAAACTGATATTTACCACCATGAGGTCCACATATCTAACCCTTATTTAAAGAGGCGGCTTGTGAGTCTATAAACAAAATGGTGCCTGCCTGCCTGATCTTCTAGCCTGGAGAGAAACATTTTTAAGTGCAGGCAAAAAACATTGAAATTAGGGCTGCCAGTTTTTACTGATTTTTACAGGCAAATATAGATAGAAAAACATTTCTCTGTATTTATTTTTAAATATGAAGAAAAAACAAAAAATAGGTATTCTTTCGAGCGATCTATGATGATGTATATCATGACTGTTAGGTAAGGCTAGGAAAACGAAGGAATTAAATAAAGGGACAGGTTTTCCCCAGTGAAGCTTTAAACGGTTGTCGATGTTCATGTGTAATAAAAAGCTAATGCCAATTAGTGTACTGCATTTGGATGATATATTATATATGGTTCCATATAGCACCAAAATCCATGAGGCAGCAAATTAAAAGTGTCCATTTATGAGTTACATAAATGTGGAAACATACAAGTCTAAGCTTATTTTCATCCAAAACATGAAATAAATCTGGAAAGTGAAGATAAAAAGTGTGAAAACGAATATGGAGAATTACAGACGCAAAGGTCTAAAAAATAAATGCCCTAAAACCAGGAGCCCTAATTATAATGTCAGCAGGGGTACACATTGCCGTAATGGAGATGCATCGTTACGGAAGGAGTATGTCACGCTATTCTAACTTGGCTGCAAGACCTCCCCATCCTCACACAACGCTCCTGTGATTCTCAGAGACAGTGAAACCGAGGTCCAAAATCACACCTGCTCCATTTGAATTGCTCGAACAACTAAAAGGATTCCAATATAGCATCCACTGGACTTTACTCAGGGTGATTAACTCGTAACGACTAATTCGAATCAGCCTGCTTATCAAATCTGTTGCCATCAGGCACCTAAACAAAAGTACTTTTAATAGCACTGTGGCAACCATCATTAATGCGGTTTAAAAAATGGCATGTACCAATCTACCAGCTGTGAACTGGGTAATTAAAAAACATCTATTAAATACTAATACCGCCTGAACTGTACGCAGGCAATAAAAGATTAACCACTAAATTTCCTAGAGCACCAAGTGAATGCCACCTGTAAAGGTGACTTTGGTGCAGGGTCACCACTCACTGGGCAATATGATGATGAACGTAAGTACATGATGGATTTACCCAGGGATCTAAATCGTTACCTAGGGCTCAGAGTTTACTGCCAGATAAACTTGCCAGGAGCTCAATGCTTTTAATAAGGGTTGAACTTACCAGGCATGAAGCGCTGTGCTCACTTCGTAAATATTTCAAATTGAAATTTATACAGCTATACAAGGTTTATACAGTAAATCATGTATTACAGAAATTACATTTCCAGTTGGGGCACAATGGTGCCACTGATTATACAGGGTTTGTTATAAACAATGTTAAAGGTAAAGATGTTTTCTTTCACACAGCATGATATCAGTTGAGGAAGACATACTGCACTCTGTGTGTTGGTCACTCATGGGTTCCAATGAGTTACTCGATACAGCGTACGGATGGGATGGGATGGGATTGAAGGGAGGGCTTCTGTATTGGTAATTATTGTTTATTTGCACTATCTCCAATTTCTTGTGCTTCTCCATACTTCTTCACTCGGTCTCCTTCTTCCATGCGGATTATTTAATATCCTTGGCAGCTATATCCACAAATGTTATATTATCCATATATGTACTCACTCACCTTCATATTACAAGGCAATAATAGAAAAAGGTAGGCATTTTTCAAATACACTTCATTTGTGACCTCGCCCTTCAATGCTATATACAAAGTGCTAACCAAATCACACATGACTAATATTAACCTGCTCTTCTTAACCATCAAATGTATGAACCATCCAAAGAAACGCCAAAAGATCCTAGTCTACACTCCTAACTAAAGCAGGCACAGATTTGCCTACAAGAGACAGGAATTGGTGAAGGGGAAGCTATTTAGATTAGAGATAGGTAGAAGATTTTGCTTGCTTTTCTGCATCGACAAGAATGGGCCTGTGACACTTTGCTCCAAGAGGAAAGCAATATAGATTCGGTCATAAAATTATACAGAAGGCCCCTCATGAGGCTCCAGAAGTATGGCTCCGAGCTTTACGCCCTTAACATTTATGCACCACAGTAGATTAGCCAGATTTCGCGGTACAACCAAAGAAGAACATTTCCCAACTCAGACAAGGGTTATGAATCATAATGAGAGGTGACTTTTTGCTGTTGAGCTCATCCAAGTGCACTAACCATAAAACACTCAAAGTTTGAGGGCATAATAAAGTAGAGAAGCTGCGTGCTACCCATTTCAAATACAACAGAACAATAGACAAAATCTCAACAATTGGAGGTAACCATGGTAACATAGCGGAAAATAAATTCATAATGTACTTGATAGATTCTACCATCACCGTTACTCGTGCAATAAACCCATACTTCAAGTCCTTAAAGACTTTGCAATTCCTACCATACCCCAGACAATGGGGACACTCAACAAACCATCAGGGAAATGGAAAGAAATTAACGCTATATACTCTTTGAAAACAGAGAAAGCCCAATGTCTTGATGGGCTTCCTTCTACACCAAAAGAGGTAATCCTTAATCCCATTAAGTTACCATTGACCATATGCAAACTCAGAAACTGTGTCAGGTTCTGCTATGGAAACAAACATTGTTATAATTACAATGAAAGGCTACATTAGATACAAAGAACTGCTATATAAAACTCAAAACAAAAACAACAACAACTGCAGACCAATCTCCCTTATGAATGTAGACAGTAAAACGTGTGAAAATCCTAGCCAAAAAGCTGGAACCAATCTCAGACACTTTAATTCAACAGACTCATAGGTCTTATAAAGAAAAAATGTGCCGTGTACAACATCAGTGTTCAAGCTATGTCGCTAAGAAAGCTAAATTACTGAATACTCCCGACAACTGTTATGGCACTGGACAAGGAAAAAGCATCGGATATGGTTTCTGGGGATTTTCTGCATGGAGTGCTTAATATTTTTTTGTTGAGAGAGAACTTCATCTGAATGGTCTATGTCTTGTACAAAAATTCCTCCGCTGAAATGAGAATAAATCGCTAGCTCTGAAGCAGTTTTCTAACACAGCAAGGGACAAGACCGTTGTGTCTACATACCCTTTATTATTTTCACTAGCTATACAATCCGTTCTAATTGCAATTAGAGGAATTATCAAAATACCAGGTATCCTCTTCAAAACAGATTTCTACAAATGGGCAATGTATGCCGCTCAAACCTTCATTTTTAGAAAACAAGAAGAAAAAGCAATTGCTGCTAAAATATAGGTCAATATGCTAAAGTTGCAGGATACACCTTCAAGAAGGACCAAGCAGAAAAGTAAACTGTGTCAATGTTCACTTGTAGCCAATACAGGCTTGAAATGGGACAAATCCCAGAAAAACTATGTTAGATTTGGTAAAAATGTAACCTAAACAATGATTCCTTAAATACATTGAAAAGCTAACACTGCACTCTGTCAAACAGCTCCTGGATCAATAGTTGAATTCATTGCTTTGTGGGACAGGATCAAAACCGTTAAAATAGTGATATCATTGCTTTTTAATTTCCTATTAGCTGGTTTCCGATGCATTTATCAGACAATTTCTGGAAAAAATAAATTGATGTATTTATTTTGCATGTGATATGGCACAAAAAAAAAAAAAAGCCAACAAGAGGGGCGTGGCTAGCTGCCGAGCGAAATGGCCGCAGCCTGAAGGAGCTCCGGGGGTGAAACCGTCCTCCCCGCCATCCGCGCATTGATCCGCGTCCTGTGGCGAGCTTCCAGACTACGCCTGCAGCGCCGCAACGAAGCGGCGCCTGTCTGTGCCACCCGGGGGTCTCTCCGTGACCGGGAGGGCAGCCGCGGCCGCGCCACGCAATTGGGCCTGTACCTTCGGCAGAAGCCGGGACCTCGAGTGCGACAGCGCGCCCGGGTACTGTGCACGAGCCCCGGGGTCGCTGAGTAGCGGCCCCCCACCCCTGCCTTGCAACTGGCCGGAACGAGTGGCGGACGGCACGGGGGAGCAGCCTGGAGCCTGACTGCCCTGGAGGGCGCCCACTAGCCACGCAGACCCCCGGTGCATCCGGGGCGCCGCCGAGTGAGGAGCGTGGAGGCGCTGCGGAGCAGTGGCGGCTCGGCGCCAGCGGCGATTCCCCTGCTGGACAACACTCCTGGATCAGCGCCGTCGGTGACGCTGGGAGTGCTGGGACGGCCTGAAGGTGCTACCAGCTACGCACAGCAGCAGAAGCGGTGACCGGGGACAGGGGAGAGGAGGAGTGCGGCCCCTGGGCAGAAGTGACTGCGGCGGCCCTGGCGCGCTGTTGTTGGCTCGCTGAAGTGCCGTCCGTCGATCGCCCTGCCCCCTAGAGGTACCGGCGCCTGAGGGGTGGCAATACTGCCTTGGGTCCAGTGTGGAGTGAAGCAGCCCCTGGTTTTCTATCCCCCCTGGAGTCGTGGGGGCGACGGCCCTTCACGGAGTTTGGTCCCCAGCCTCACCATGAGCGGTAAGGGGAGTAGGGCGCACCACCAAGGGAAACTGGACAAATATGCGTTTACTAAAGGCTCACCCCCGCCGACGGACCACGACAAGCGTGCGGACACGGCCTCTGAACCGGCCGGCCCGCCTAAAGTAACGCTGGAGGACATCATGGCCGCCCTGACCACTGTGCAAGCGATGGTGGGGTCGATATCCACGGACGTGACGCTCCTCCGGGCGGACTTCCACAAAATGTCCGCCAGAGTCACAGAGGTTGAACAGGTGACTACCACTCTGAAGAGAGACACTGGCACGCTGCTTCAGAAGGTGTCGCGACTGGAGGCCGAGAATAAACGCATGGTCGAGAGGCTTGAGGATCAGGAGGGGCGCTCCCGCCGCAACAATGTCCGCATCACGGGCATTCCGGAGAGTGAGGGGAGCCCAGCCATGGACCTCTATGTGGAGAACCTTATAAAAACTGAACTGCAGCCCAGGGGGCTCTCTGCCTTCTTCTCAGTGGAGCGGGCGCACAGGGTGCCCGGGGGGAGGCCGAGGGTCGGGACTCCCCCCCGGCCGGTCCTGGCCCGCATTTTCAATTTCCGCGATCGCGATGCCATTTTGCAGACGGCCCGCGTGGCCCCTCCCTTGCGTATCCAGAACTCCCAAATATCCTTCTTTCCGGACTACACGGTGGTTGTGTCGGCGCGGCGGCGGAGCTTCCTGGAAGTCAAAAAGAGCCTGAGGGCCCGCGAACTTTCCTACTCTATGTTATTTCCGGCCAGACTGAGAGTGGTGGCAGAGGGAAAGACTTGGTTCTTCGAATCGCCAGAGGAAGCACATGACTGGCTGGAGGGGTGGCAACAAGTGAAACAGTCAGGCCGTTCCGACAGGCGAAAACGACCGGCGGGAGAGGCGCCGGACCCCACTGGCCGAGATGAAGCTCTGATGGCTGCGGCGCGGCTGCAGCACGAGGCTTAACCCGAAGGCGTTGGACACTGCTTACTTAAATGGACGGTGCAGGGTAAGGGGGGAGGACCCTGGGGTGGGGAGGTGGCTGTGCTTCCTAAAGTAGCCCGGGACATATGGACACTCGAAATGGGGAAGGTACTGGTCTTCCTCGGACCTTCCGCTCCTTGCACACGAGTTAGGTGTTGGGATATGGGGTCAAAGCGCTCTGCTGAGTTGGGGTGGCGGGCAGTTTGGAGTCCGCATGGCAGGGAGGCAGGGAGGCAGGGAGGGGGTTGGAGGGTAGGAGGGTAATTTGTTGGGTTTTCTTAGTAGTTAAGGTTTACATTGGCAGTAATGTTTGTTGTGCAGCACATGCAACCACTACAGAGCACACACTGCGCGCCGTTTGCTGCGCACCGCTAGTTCCCCTGGTGCACGAGCGTTCTGATGGCTACGGACTGGGAGGAGGCACCTGAGCTGGGCCCCTCCGCTCCGATACCACCACTCTCCCTGCTCACGTGGAATGTGCGCGGCCTGGGGGACAAAATTAAGCGAGGCCTCGTTTTACACAATCTTAAGAGATGCGCCCCAGCGATTGTCCTGCTGCAGGAAACCCACCTGATCGACACCACCAGTAAAGCGATGGACAGGTGGGGGTACAAAATGGTAGTACATTCGGAGTTTACCTCCGGGTCTAGAGGGGTGGGTATTTTAGTACGGAAGCACTACCCACTTATTATACACAAACATAAAACGGACAGAGCGGGGCGGTTTGCGGCGATAGCCATCCAGTGGGAGGGACGGCCCCTTAACATAGTCTCTGTTTACATCCCCCCTGCAATGCACGCCACCGCGCTGCCGGCGTTTAGCGAATTCCTCCTCGACCTACCGGAAGGGGAACTGCTCTTTGGCGGTGATTTTAATGCAGTAGTGCACGAAGCACTTGATAGGCACCCTCAGCGAGCGGGTGGGGCGGGACTGTCCCAGTTCGGAGGTTTTCTGGAGGCCATGGGCCTGCTTGACTTATGGCGGTTGCACCATCCAACGACAAAGCAATACACGTACCACTCGGGGGTGCATAACAGTCTTACTAGGATTGACTACTTCCTGGGTTCCACTAACTGTCCTCGCAATATAGATAGTGTTGAGATTAGACCTAGGGGTATCTCCGATCACTCCCCTATACTTCTGAAATATGACTGTTACTGCCTCGCACGTCGCCGTATTCCGGTGATACGTCCCGGTTGTCTCCAGGTCCCAGCGATATATAAAGCGCTGTCAAAGGCGACGGTTCTCTTCTTTAAGGAAAATGCCCCTTCTGCTGCTTCACAGACGATATTATGGGAGGCATACAAAACAGTCCTCCGAGATCAGGCGCTCACTACCATGGCGGCGCACAGGCGTGCGACGCTGGCGGAGCTACAGTTGCTTGAACGGGAACTGCACTTGGCGGAGGCTCGGCAGGCTCGGGACCCAACTCTGGAGTCAGCCGCAGCCCTGAGGGCTGCGCAGACCAAGTATCGGGCGCACCTTACGGAGCATACAAAGCAGCAGCTGCTGGCCACACGGCACAGGATATACGACCTGGGGGATAAGACAGGGAAGCTCCTGGCGTGGCTTGACAGGAGGGAGGGTGGAACCAGGTGGATAGCACAGCTCACCTCTGAGGCAGGTCAGGTGCTAACAAAACCTGGCGAGATAGCGGACACTCTCGCGCGTCACTTTCGGCGGGTCTACTCCTCCAGCTCCTCCATGACAGAAGAGGAGGCAGGGACGTATGTGCAGGATCTGGCGATGCCCCGGCTCGCCCCTGAGGTGGCGGATGTCTTGGAGGCTGACATTACAGTGGAGGAGGTGCAAATGGCAGTCCTTGCGCTGCAGTCGGGTAAGGCGACGGGACCTAACGGTATACCGGTCGAGCTATACAAGCGAATGGCTGGGACGGTCGCCCCTCACTTGCTCAACATGTTTACGGATAGTCTCCGAGCGGGTGTACTCCCGCAGGACCAACGGACAGCTACTATCGTGGCTATACCAAAACCTGGCAAGCCGGCATCGGAATGCACTTCCTATCGCCCTAACTCTCTGCTGAATGCAGAGGCGAAGATCCTCACGAAACTCTTGGCATCCAGGCTAACGCCGCATTTGCCGGACATTGTACACCCAGACCAATCGGGTTTTATGCCCGGAAGGAGCGGCGATTACACGGAGTGTTGGCCCGTGTGGGACAGGTGCGGGAACCGGCGGTGCTGCTCTCATTGGATGCGCGAATGGCATTTGACATGGTCGAATGGCCCTTCCTCTTTGCCGTACTGTCGCACTTGGGCTTTGGGCCCAAATTTAGGGCCTGGGTCCGGCTCTTATATGCTCAACCACTGGCCCATGTGGCCGTGAACGGGCACATGTCGAGAGACTTTCCCCTGACGCGTGGCACCCGACAGGGATGCCCCCTGTCGCCCCTGCTCTTCGCTCTGGTGCTAGAACCCTTGGCGGCTTGGATCCACTGGGAACCCCAGATACGGGGACTTCAATGGACAAATGACTGGGAGGATCGTATCTCCCTCTACGCGGATGACGTGCTACTCTATCTCTCCTCCCCGAGACGCTCTATCCTTGCACTACTCAACATTTGTGATATTTTCGGGAGAGCGTCCGGTTATACTATCAACTGGTCGAAATCGGTGCTTTATGTGCTGCGCGGCCCCACTCCCCGGCTCCCCGTGGACTGCCCGTTGCAGACGGTGACGGAGTCGTTTAAGTATCTGGGTACCAACATCACGGCCAACCCCGCGGACTTCCTACAACTAAATCTGCAGCCCCCATTAGACCGTCTCAGACGCGATGTGCGTCACTGGGGTACGCTACCGCTCACGTTGCTGGGGAAGGCGGCCCTCTTTAAAATGATGGCCCTGCCCCGGTTCGTCTACGTGCTGGAAAACACACCGTACCGTGTCCCGCCGGACTACTTCCGCGCGATAGCAGCGCAGGTGACTCCCCTCCTGTGGGGTGGCGCATCAAAACTGACTCGCGGCTGGTACGACGGGGGGATAGCGCTTCCCGACATTCAGCTCTATTATTGGGCAGCGCAGCTCAAAGTAATAAGCCAGTGGCTTCATGTCCCGCATACGGACCCGGCATTCAGAGCAGATAGGGACATAATGGGGGAGCGAGGTGTGTTGGCAACCCTGTATGATGGTGGGCTGACTCCTGCTCTCGTCGGCCCTCTCAGACAAACGGTGGCCATATGGCATGCAGCACAGGCCAGGTTAGGGTGGCGCGGGGTGCTGACCAAGCTCACACCGCTGTGGGACACCAGGCAGCTTGGGAGGCTCCGGCACAGCAAGGGATTTGACAAGTGGGACGCTATAGGGATCGCTACGATTGACGACATGTGGCATGGGAACGACGTTATCACATTCGACCGTCTCCAACAGCAATATGAACTGGCGCCTTCCGAATGGTTCCGCTACACGCAGATTAAACACGCCTTGCTGGCACGGCTAACACCGGGTGTGGCGGTACCAGAGGCATCGCCCTTGGAGGACCGGTTATTAACGGATTATATGCCGAAAAGGGCCACATCGTTTACGTACCGTAAGCTAATTAACAACCTGCCAGACCCAATGGGCCCTCTCCGCGAGAAATGGTCCCGTGATCTGGGGGAATTCGACGAACCGGAGTGGCGAGAGGCGCTGGCCTTGCCACGGGAGGCGGGTATACCATCGAGGCTCAGGCTGGTGCAGCTTCGCATCTTCCACCGCTCCTACTACACCAGGCACACACTGCATAATATCGGCAGCACGACACATCCTTTCTGCCTGCGTGGTTGCGGGGAGGTGGGAGGCTTCTTCCATACCATATGGGAATGCCCCGTGCTTCAGGAGTACTGGCGGGGGGTGATGAACATGCTGTCACAGTCGGGGGGAGTCACACTGGTGCCGGAGCCCAGACGCTGCCTGCTGAATATATGGGAGCCTAACGACCTCTCGCGCCTGGCGCAGGGCTGGGCCACATTAGGATTAATGATAGCTAAACGCAACATAGCTCAAAAATGGGGGACAGGGGAACTGCCGCGCCTCACTGCTTGGGGCACAGACATGGACGAGGCCATGTTTGCAGAGAAGTCAGCCTTTATTAGACGGGGCTGTCCTGGCAAATGGAGTAAAGTATGGGGAGCGTGGAACTCTTATAGGGGTGACATCTGTGACCCGCCCTCGGACCCTGAAGACGATGCCTCAGACTCAGACTAGGATGGGGGAGCCCGGGGGTGGGGGAGCGGGATGGTGGATGTTGGAGAAATGTACCACTGTTGAACAGTTTCCTGCCAACTTGCCGCATTCAGGGGCTACTGCATTGCTCTTCATCGTGGAAAATTATGTGTCTGATTGCTGTATTGTGCTGCTGCTAATGAATAAAATAAAAACAAGTTTAAAAAAAAAAAAGCCAACAAATTATTTACCCACTTACAGCTACCACAATTTCTGTGAAGTTTCACCCTAGCGATTTCTAAAGATATCAAATTGTTTATCTGGTGAGACATGGCCTCCAATGGCGGTCTAGCAATACTCACAGGAGAACCCATTGGCTACTGAGCTAGCTAGCTTTGATCCATTTTATGGCACAACACTCCTTGGACAACGCTCTCTCAGCCTTAAGCAAGCACAATACCAAGCTACATAACAAAATTAAATATTTCATGTACTTCTCATTTACACACTCATTTACACACAATGCCTGCAGACGTTACACTAGGGAAAACATTTCTGCACTGATTTTCTACATTTGTATCCTTGCTTCCCAGGAATTATATAGGCTTCTAGTAATACTTATTGGGGCCATATGTATAATTGTCAGAAATGAATACAATGCACCCACTGAACCAAGATATGTTGCATACCTCTTTCCTTTCACTTGCACCTTGAAATACACTGTTAGACATCACGAGTGGGAGGAAACAGAACATTCTCATTCTGGTTTCTTTTGAAGAAGCACAAACTGTGTTTTTGCCACCACAAAACCGCAATTTCTAATTAGCCTCTGTATTACACATTCCGCTTGGTGTTTCTAGAATGCGCAGTCTCTCTGCAGGGCTCAAAAACCACAAGTCCCATAAGGTTCTTCTGACTCAAATGTGCATGCGCTAAATACTCATGGTGATCTTTTTGGAAACTACCACATTACACCAACCCTCTAATATATAAACAGTCAGCATTTTCTCTCCCACTCACCACTAGAGAGGAGACAGGGGCACGACTAGATGTTATATGGGGACATGGCACCTTTGAAGCGATTAAAGGGGCCCCCATTTTGGTTACAGACTGACAACATTGAGTACAGACCATGCTAACTGCTTGTAAATCTATTAAGTTTCTCTTCCATACATGTTTTTCACTAGGTCCCTGACAAATCTTTTCTCCGTACTTGAAAATACGTTTCGAATGTTGCTACAGTGTGCGGCTACAGGGGCATGTCCTCTCCTCCTTTGTATCATACTTTCAAACTGTTTGTAAGTGGCCGCATAATTACTGTATGAACGCTTTTTTCACCTTTAGGAATGTTACAGGCAAAGACAACATGGGCATGTGTTTATCTACATGACCACAGTTGGTTCTTTGATCTGTCTTAATTTGTGTTGTCCATTAATGGCAATCACAGAAACATTTCTTCCAGGGTTCTGTATGATCACCGAATGGGTGTGCTAGAAATGAACACTACAGAAATGCATGAAAAGCTTGATACCAACATGAATCCATTATAATTTCTTTACAGGATCCAAGACGTGAATGTCGTTGGTGAAAAGGCAATTTTGCCCATTGTATGGTTATATGCTATATGTGTATGTATTTGTCGTGAGTGAGTCTAGTTAGAACTACTGACAAATTTATATGAGACAGTTGCAGGCCATTATACTGATTTGGTCCTGATGATAGCCCAGGACCCCATGGGGCTGAATGTCGACTTGAAGAATGTAGGACCATTATCTCCAAGAGACCCAGCTTATAGTACTTTTTTAAATCATTCCAGAACATCACTAATGAAAGGATACTTAGATGTTCAGAGGTATTTTTATTTTAAGATCCTGGTAGGAAACTATCGAAAGTGCTCCCTGGAACATGGTTGAGCCCATCCTGGTTTTCAGGGACCAGGATGAGAACCGATGAAGCATGACACTAACAGGGTGAGTGAGGGTCAAGCAAACAAAACAAGAATTGCTTCCATTTCTTTAGGGTCAGCAGTCCACCTCTTGTGGGGTTCTTGTGTTGTTTGCCTGATAAACATACAGGTTACCTTTTGGTCTATAGTTATTGCAGACAGGGGGCCATACCCTAGTCTTCTCTCTTTCTACCAGTCGTAGTGGGTGACCCTCTGGTTGCCTTCAGCGATTATGCTTAGGATATATAGTGAGTATCCTACAGCTGGGGGGACGATAAGGGCCAAGTTTAGCCATGCATGAAGTAGGAATAAGGTCGAAAAAATATTCACTATTATTTATTTCCAGTTGACGAATTACCAACAATCACTTCACACAACAGGAAGTCTGAACAAAACAGACTACATAAGGCAGAAGAAACAGGTTTGACTTTCTCTGATGAAATCGCATCACAAATCCTATCAGCACCTCCCCTTATAAATAAGAGCAACTTTACCCAGGCCCTCGCATGGGCAGAAGGTTGGGACACTGACTGAACTAAAAAGAAACCAGGTAAAAACCCACTTGCATGGCACTGTCATGACTGAATAGAGAGCCAACGCTGCTCTGACTGGGTTCACGGTCACTAATGAACCCCAAATTTTCTTAGAAGATAAGAAATTCAGGAAAGACTCGTCATTGATCACGTGGCGTGTACACATGATTGGCTGATCTTGATAATTAATACAGAAAAACGGCTGTCTGATAATTTACTAATCAAAAATGGTGAAGATAACTTAAATGCCCAAACCAAGATCACCATCTTCAAAAATAAATTAGAAGCTAACAAAGAAATAAAACTACTGGGTGAGTAGACAGACGAGACCAGTCCTCACGCATGTCCCCTGAGCTCCACGATTGAGACCCGTAACATTTCCCCATTGGGTACTACCCCAGTGAAATCGGAAACATGAGGCCACCCCCACCAGTATATACCGAACAAGGGGAGGAATGATGACAGAGGCATAGTGACGGAGGTTCCCCAATGGGTTTCGAATCAAGTTACTCACAGAGAGGAAAGGAAGAACAGTCAAGATGAGAGGTGCCGTTCTCCCAGGGTGTCTCTAAGGTCCTTGTCTCCACTCTTGGTGGAACCCGGAAACAGGGAGTGGGGGTTGCAAACACCCTGGGGCCCCTCCATACGGAACCACTGAAAAAAATTACTGTCATCGCCCTGGGGGTGGGCATGACTTCCATACCCTGTTCCATCAGGCCTCCAGAGGCGCAGCTGCAGTGGGAGTGCCAGAGGCGCAGTCCCTGGCCAGGGGCTAAAAGGCCCACTGGGGAGGAGACACTGACTGGGCCTCTAACTGCCAGAATAAGCAGGGACTGCGAAAAGTAGGGCCCCAAATTATCAGACTCCCCTGAGCTTCACAGAGGAGCCCGGTCACAAGGCAACAGGTTCAGAAGATGAAGGGAAGGTGTGGTGAGGGATGGAAGGCTCATAACCTACACAACGACCAAAGACGAGCCGGTCCTCCCATGATCGGACAACCCCCAGTGCCCCCACAATGACCAAGCAATGGTGGTGAATAAAACAAACTCCGCAAGCTTCCACTATTAAGTATCTACTCCAGTTGCTGGATGCCCCACAACAGCAAGGAGGACAAGCCCACCTCCACCCCCAACATCCATAACCAAATTGCAAACTACAACTGAACCACTGGCAAAAGCCACTAAAGATGACATATAAACCTTGGTCTTCGAGTTTCGCAAAAATATCACGCCCCTCCGCCATGACATCAAAAGAGCCTGGACGGACCTCAACCATTCATTATGCCAAACAGACCACCCCTGGCCAGGAGCGTGTTGAGACCATGGTAACTGACCAGGCTTAAGACCACATTGACCGCACCACCCGGTGTGGAAAGGCTGGAGCAGGAATATGCAGCACTCCACAACAAACTCAACGATCAGGAAAACCGATCCAGGAGGAATAAACATTAGGATCAGTGGCATCACTCCAGCAATCATGCCAGAAGACTTCAAAGCCCATTTCCAGGTTCTCTTCATCCATATACTACAACAGCCTAAAGACACCCCAATCATTCTGGACCGCACCCCCAAGGTCTACGCCATGCATCAACAACAAACAAATATTCCTCCAGATGTACTCATGTGCATTCATTACTTCTGTGCAAAGGATGATATCTTGAAAAAGGCCCACGAACAAATCCAATAGTGCTTTGAGGGGATTCCCCTTCCGGCTCCTCTTTACATCCAAAGAAAAACGGTGAGGACTCAAGAGGAAGTTAGAGTGATACTAGGCCTCCCTTCAACCTCCTCCCATGACCAAACCCAAACCCAAAAACCGACATGTACAAACCTGACTGATTGGGGGGCAGGTGGTGCTTCTAACCCATACGCTCATCTTGCAAGAAAACCCGTAAACTCCACTGTCAAGAGGAAAAGGACCGCCAGCGATAATCTTCAAAATACAAAACATAAATGAAGAGAAAACAACTGGAGGAGAGGTACAAGAAAACCACAAACTATTCCACACCTTACTGGCCCATGATGTTGATAATAACCGCTACACTAATTCACACACATGGGGATGGCGGCACCCCTATCCATTCGAGGACACAGCCCCAATTTGTTTCCATAAACAAGTACAATACCAAGTGTTACTCAGTTATGAACACATGAGAGACCTACGAACTTCAGTCCCACATGGGACTTTCCCCTGTTGCTCCCTTCCCTAAAGTTGTGTATTGTTTACATCCGAAACGTATCCCGCTTTTACCCACACGCAGTCACATTCTTCGAACTACGAATGGCCCACTGCCAGCCACTTTCCCAGTTGACCATATCCACATCAAGATCGCACATCTCCATACCACTTACTACGACACTCCTAAAGATGGTGAAGCTCAATGCACAGCCCTTGAACTCCACGATTAAGTGTCAAGCACTCCTTCTCAAGCAGAAAGAAGCAGACATAGCATTGCTGCAGGTGACGCGCATTCTCAAAACGGATACCAAAACGCCTCCGCTCATATTGGTATAAGGTACAATTTCATGCTTCTTGTACGCAGAAAGCATGTGGGGTAGCAATACTTATAAGAAGGGACCTGTCCTTCCAAGTCAGCACCACATACACAGCTCATGATGGTCGCCAGGTGGGAAAACAGCGTAAACTAGGCGCAGATATGCTGTTATCTCCCTCTATGACCCAAACGAGGACAAAGAATAATTTTACTCACCACTCTTCCCTAGGATTTCACAATTTGCTATCTGCAATATCATACTGGGGAAAACTTTAACATTCTACTGAACTTAGCCATAGACCATTCCCAAGCTCGACATGGCGAACCTCACCCTCTCCCATCCTTATCTCAGGGAATAATGGATTTGCACCTGATGGACGTCTGGCGCCGCCACCAACACCACCCAGGTGAGAATGAATACACTTTTTATTCTAATGTTTACAGAACCCATGCTCACCTCAATTATTTCTTAACCTCAAAGGGCCTTCTGCCAAGATAACTGGACTTCTCCATAGATGTGCAATTGCTATCAGACCATTCCCCATCTGGTTAATGGTGAGCCCTACAACACCCCCAAAACCATACCCAAAGCCCTGGGTGATTAACACAATTACACTGAGACACTAAACCATACGAGAACACGGTAGAGAGACTAAAGAAAACTATTTGGCTGAAAACGATAATGCAGAAGCGACCCCTTAACCTTTTTGGATGCAGCTAAGGCAGTCCTCGGAGGTGATCTTACCTCTCACACAACCACCTCTGGGCGCCTAGCCAAAAGAAACAGACTATAGATTTAAAGCAAGAATTATCCCAGGCAGAGACATGCCACAAGCAAAGAGGCTTGATGAAGACTCCGAGAGACTTGCAATGGTTATAATGGCAGCTGGAACTAATCCAGATGAAGGAAGTGGCCACAAAATTACTTTACATCAATCACACCTATTATGAGAAAGGTGACAAAGCAGATAGTCTACTAGCATATAAGCTCAGCGTAATGTAAACTCGAAACCACATCCATGCCATAACAAATTATGCGGATGCTGCACCAGGAAACTATGGGGGGGGAATGCACCATGAAAAACACTACATTCCAATGATACTACTCCACCCTTTTCCAAGCCCAAGATTTAGATGAACACTTAAACGAATCCCTCCAAGACTACGAGCCCCCACACCTGAAGGCAGATCTAAGCTCCCTGGAGGAGGACAATAAAAAAATCAATCAGGGTTCTTATAGAGCACTGCTAACCACTCGTTAGGGTCTCAGGGCACGAGGGGGGGGGGTTGTCCTGCAGTTGAAGAGCCAGGACGTTGGCCAGTCCAAAAACTCTTCTGGCTCGATGGCTTTACAGCCACATTTTATAAGGCTTACACCTCCTAGTTGGCTGAAACAACCACTCACAAACATTTTCAACTACTTTTTGACATTCAAAGTGGTTCCCAACACCATGCTGGTCTCATATTGCGCTTAACTCCTGAAACTGGATAAACACCCACTGCGTTGCAAGTCTTATCAGCTGATGGCCCTTCTTCATTGTAACATAAAATTGTTCACATCAATATTGGTCACCAGGCTGCACAGGGTATGGCCGCACCTTATTTCTAAGCAATATGGACTGCTGTTCCTAAATAAGATTCTAGACAAGCTCAGTATCGGCCCCAAGATGAAAACCTTCATCCAGGCATGCTATCAAATAGGACCACTAAAACAGAAGTAAATGGGGAATACACTCCTGATATACCCATGATGAGAGGAACAAGACAGGCCTGCCCCCTTCCCCGCTAATATTCATTCCCCTTATCCATGGAAGCCTTGGTGGCTAATACCTAGTGAAAACCTACCATACATGAACTAACAGTGGGAAACAGGGTACACAAATTCACTCTGTTTGCAGACAACATCCTATGCTTCATAACAGATCCCGATAGATCGATACCAGCACTGCAAACTGAAGTTATTTGCTATGGTATCGGGCTTAAAATCAATTACTCTAAATCTCAAGACATAGGGGTAGCAGCTTGCAAGAACTGGTCCAGTAGAGGGGGTACACATGGGCAGACATCACAATCCCATACCTAGGCATCAACCAGCCGTCCCTAACCTAGACCATCTATGAATGCAACATCCCTTTAGTGAACACAGCTCTGTTTAAAGACTTATAATGATGGGACAAACTCAAAATATCCTGGTTGGGTAGGTTGAGCAGTCTCAAAATGAACTTCATGCCTCACCTACTATGTACACTTTCAATGCTGCCACTTACTCTCTTCAAGACAACCTTGGCGACGATACACCGTAAAAAGCTTAACTTTGCATGGCAGGGTAAATCACCATGGGTGGCACACGTTACACTTCCATGCCCCATGGCCAAGGGGGAGCAGGGATTTCCCGAAGTGACGGCGTGGGGAGGGCCTGCAGTTGAAGAGCCAGGACATTTAATGCTAAAGTATGCGAGGCAATTAAACGTTTGCCTGCCAAAAACGCTCCTAGCCCGATGGCTTTACAGCCACATGTTATAAGGCTTACACCTCCTAGTTGGCTGAACCAACCACTCAAACATTTTCAACTGCTTTTTGAAAGTCTCAAAATGAACTTTATGCCTCACTACTGTGTACACTTTAAATGCTTACACCCTTCAAGATAACCTTGGCGACGATACACCATAACATTTTTAACTTTGCATGGCAGCATAAATCACCGTGGGTGGCACACGTAATACTTCCATGCCCCATGGCCAAGGGGGAGCAGGGATTTCCCGATGTGACGGCGTACACGCTAATGGCCCAGGTACGCTCTTCCCTGGACTGGAACTTCGATTCAGAGGACAAACAGTGGGTACAGATAAAACAATACATTTTGCACCATTTCACTAATAGATTTACTATGCCTTCCTCGCACAATGTGGCAGCGATGCCCCTCCTTACTCTCTACAACAGTAGAATTCTTGGCATATAATGCTCCATAAATAAGTATTCACACGCTAACTCGTTCCCCTGACCCGATAGTAAACAAGCCATATTTCAAGGACCCACAACTCCAAATCTGGAATCAGAACCCCCCTCCCCCCCCCCCCCCCAACACCCCGCAACCCCACCCCCACCCATCCTCCAACTGCAAGACTTCAAGGACAGAGCTGCAGGAGAGTAAATTGTTAACAACCTTAACCTGGATCGATGCAAGGCCTTCAGACTAATGCAGTTCCTGCATTGGGTGGGAGGGGGACAGACTAATGCAGTTCCTGCATTGGGTGGGAGGGGGACCTACACAAGCCGCAATGTGATAACACCCAAAGAGTAGCAATGATATAAAGCGGAGGGGCATCACCTGACTCTATAGATATATCCTAGACCTAGCCCTCATCCCCCACTAAAACAGTATACATACATAATACAAAGGGAGAGGGACCTAAGAAATAACATTTCAGAAAAGACCGGGACAGCTCTTTTTGGAGGGGGGGGGGGGGGGGGGGGGGGAGCGCATACGAAATACTAACACAATGGTAGTTCACTCCTATCCGCCTCCATAAGATGATTAGTAGGTGAGACTTTTGCTAGAAGGGCTGTGGAACCAGAGGTACCTTCCTACATACCCGATTGTCATGCTCCCATATTCAATCGTTCTAGCAGGCAGTCCTCAATATGATCCGAGTCATAGCCAACATATCCCAACTTCAGGGCCCCCTTCTCATTCTTCTAGGCCTCCCGGGACACACAGAACATATTTCACGGCTACTCCACTAGACAAATTGCTCTATCACCTATTTTTGACCACCTGCCTGAGCATATCCCAAATGTGGAAACAAGTCTAAGCTTCGACTCGTAACATGTGGACTATATATGCCATGGAGAAACTAACAGCTCTGATACTCGACAGAATTCACAAATTTGAAACCAAATGGTGACCATTTACCACCTATATAAAATGCGAACAAACAGGAGGCATTCTACTGATTATGTCCAGAACTCAGACATGCATAGGCATGTGTGAACTATCTTCTTCTGAAGACGATCACTAGAACTCAGACACAACCCACTAGGGTATAACAACTCGAGCCAAGGCTCCTACAACCTAAGAAGCCTGATCAGGACTACGCAACATGACACTAGATCTAGTTTTAGCCAAAGGTGATATAACTGTTTACAAATGCTTTTACTAATTTGCAATGGCACATATATATGATAAGTTAATGTGTCATTCACTTTGCTCCCTCCCCCCCATTAAAACTAAAAGCAAAGGTGATCAAAAAAAGAAACTGTAAAGAATTCCTTACTCAAAGTAATATTTCTAAAATACAGAAATATCAAAAAGGTGTCAACCATATTTCTACACACTACCCCTGCCCACCCCTTCCCTAATGTGGCTGATGAGAACAGAGAAGCCCATAAGTCCACCAACTAGCTGACTTCTCATAATCCCTTTTTAAAATGTACCATGTTGATCCCAACCAGATGCCCTTCTTGGATGTCACAACTGAAGCAGCAGTTAATTTGAAAAAAAAAGCATGTATACCAAACCAACAAATAAAAACAGCCTGTTGGATTTGAACCTGTTAGATGGAATTGTTCTGAGTTGACAGACTACAAATCAAAAGCCAAGATTTTGACCAACAAACTTATTGAACGCCACTACCCCAGAAGGCTTATTGAGAAAGCCCACCCAAAAGCCTGCAACAACCATAGGGAAGCTCTCTAGGAAGACAAACAGAAGCCAGCTAGAATACAATTGTCCTACGTAAATACGTACAGCAAGGTTTCTAACAGTCAAAAAAATTACCACCAGAGATTGGCGTATTTTGAATAGTGGTAGACTATGATTTGAATAAACACTTTTTTCCTTAAGGACTAATACAACAAGCCTGAGGGATTTATTGATCCACACAAGACACAAACAGAATACCCAAGAACAACGTACTCTTTGGAATCTCCCGAGAGTAACACAGCATTTTTCATGCGAACGGTGTTTGGTGTGTAAATACAACCCAGAGCAACACAATCTATTTTGGCGAAAAAATACCTTGGGAACAGAGGAGTCACGCTAGTTGCAATTTGATGAATGTGGTATAGCTCATTAAATAACCAAGCAACAAGATGTATATAGGCAAGATTCACATTAGGGAACACTGCAGAAATATTAGTCGCCAGCGGATTACCACTCGTTTAACAGCCATTTTTCTGGAAAGCTGCCATTCTGAGAATGACCTTCGCTGAACGATCACTGAAAAAAAACAAGCATTTGCAATGCAATAGGTCTCGTATTTACTCGAATTTAAGCTTTTGTTATTGCAAATAACAATGCCTTTTATTTTTGTTTTTAAAACATAAATAAAAGGAATTGTCATTTACAATGCCAATAGCTTACACTCGCATAAATGCGAGACCTATTGTATTGCAAATGATAGAGTCACAGGACTTTTACAAAGACCGGTGTCTCCGACATGGTATGGGGTTAGCCACGGGTCAGGCCAGAGGCAAAAAATCTTTGAAAGGCCAGTAGGGCATTGGCAGAGTCAGTCACAATGCTTGCACAGAGAATGGTGTTACTGAAAGGTTGGGAAGAAGCCATGCGTCGGGCAAGGCCAGTGGCTTAGAAAGGCCAGTTGGACTGGAGAGAGTTAGTCACATACGTGTAAGCATGTTTCTTTGTAAGGCTGGGAAAGAGAACGTCACAGGACAGGAAAGAAATTGGCAGGTTCTAATTCAGGAAGGCTGGGCAGAGTCGGCTGCACATCACCGATAGCTTGGAAATGTTTTAAAATATATTTAATTTATTTGGGTGTAGAAAGCATGCACAAATCATTTAATATAAAAACACTGCGATGCATTATAGCACAGAAATCACCATTTAGGCAGCCAATAGTTATAATAATAATGATCAACAACTGACATGATCAAGTTCCCTCAGAACTGTAAACTCTATTGGCTACCACAACTAGCTGCAAATAAGCATCGAACATCACATTGGCTCTCGATAACCTCTCAACTCTTACTACAACACTCAACTGCTGCAAAGTAAACTTTTAATTGGAAGATGCTGTTTCCCGGTTCTTTTGGCCTGTCTGGCAAATAACCACTGCCTGTAGGTTTACCCGTCCCACCACTCCACTGATCGTCTCACCCTCCCCTCTCCTACCACCCTCTGCAGGACCAGAACCGGTGGTAAGCCCGGGGAGCCCAGAGTCCCTGCAGCCGGCCCCTACCCATCTAACCCGGACATTGGCGACTACTCCGGGGTGATTCTTACTATAAGGGAATACATTAAAAACACCCTATATTCAATCAGTGTTACATAACGTGTATGTGGTCACAGCCAGTTACAAAGAATATACAGAGGTGGCATGGAGAGGGGTGGGGGCAGGGAATGGGGCAGACATGAGCAACACAGATCCATGGAGGAAGGGAGAGAAGAGAGAAATATACAAAGGGGAGAGGGAAACGGACCGGTTGGGGACGGGAGAGAGGTATGTGATGAGTCTTGAGCCAGAGAGAAGACGCAGAGTGAAAGGCTGTGAGAAACTGACAGACAAACAAGGAGAAAGTAAGGAAGGGACAAATGAAAGAGATGAGAGACAGTGTTGGGAAGAGACAGAGAGGGGCCGTGAGAGTAAGACATAGACGCGACAGAGAGAAAGACAAGAAGAGGGTGTGTGAGAGATGAGAGATGAGAAAAAGGTGGAGTTCTGTGGGAGGGGGGAGAAAAATGTGGTGATGGTTCAGGAAATGAAAACATTTTTCATTTTGCACTTCTTGAAACAGCTTTGCTGTATATGATTTTCTGAGCGGGTCTGTAGCCAGCCTTCCACTCTGGGCCGAAAAAAGGTTAAAAAAAAAAAATACAAAATATGGCAAGGCTGGCATCTGCTGCACGAGGCTGTCCGGTTTAAACTGTTATTAACCATCAAATCAGCCATCCAAAAGCTACATGGTCTGAATTGAGCTCTTCTGTAATATGCGCACATTTTCTCTGATCTACATTTTGACTGTAAGCAGGGCTTTAAAGCGCATAGGAGTCGATCTGCGAAGCAGCAGAACTAAGGGGGGCCATGGAAGCACGCATACAACGCTGCACTTCTAGGCAGGTTACAGAAAAATTACTGCCAACACTATGTACAACTGAGTATTAGTAACACAAAGCACACAAGGCTGGTAGCCACAGCCATGTCGGGAACTGCAACCAAGCTCAGAAACGGTAACCGAGCTTGTTAAACAAAGCGCTCGCAGAGGGCGTGTGGGCCGAGGAACTTCAGTAGGCAGACTGCGAGGAAGTGACCGGAAAACTTTGGAGGGCGTGACCGGCAGCATAGCGAGCTGAACCAAGCGCAGCTATCGGCGACTCAGAGTGAGGCAAGAACTGAAAAAACAGTGCATACTAACTAATGAATCCCACCGTGTAACGCAGCAAGCAAACTATCCAGTTCGGATTGGCTGTCCCAGAAGGAGACAGGGCGATAACCAAAAAGCCTCCTTTTCAGTGGGAAGCCAGCATTTAGCATAAACGCTGACGCGACCCAATGAAAAGGATGGGCGCGGCTTCATGTCCCCTTCCGAAGTCTCCTCGACAACAATAGATCTCGCAGAGCGAGCAGCGCATGCGCTGCAACGCTAGGCGAGACCTAATGACTTTAATCCTAACAGAAATAGAATATTATTAGAAAGAGACCAACGTTGGGTATATAGATTACACTCCCATATAACAGGACTGAATGATAAAACACCGTGGACTCAGTTGAATACCTTATGTTGAGATCAGAGGTAACATAAGAATTTAGTTCCCATATCATGACTCAATTACACACAATCCCTGCAGATGAGATACTAGGGGATACATTTCTCCACTGACCAAATTTGTATCCATGCTTCCCTGGGACTATATAAACTTCTACTATCACTTATTGAGGACATATGCATAATTTTCAGAAAGAAATACAATGCACCCAATGAACATAGATCTGTTGCATACCTACTATTCTTTCACTTGCCCCCTGAAATACACTATGTTAGACATCACGAGTGGGAGGAAATGTGTTTTGCCTCTTCTTTGCACACATTTCGCTTGGTGTTTCTAGAATGTGCGGTCTCTCAGAAAGCCTAAAAAAAAAACACAAACCCTATGATGCACCACTGAACCAAACGTGAATGAAAGAGTACGCGCGGACGTGGAAATCTCTTTGGAAAGGTCTGCATTTCACTGACTTTTTAACATAAAGCTCAGCATTCTCTCTACCACTCGCCATCAAAGAGGAGATGGAGCACGACTAGGTGTAACAGGAGAAATGGAACCACATGCCCATAGTTTGTCCTTCGTCAAATCTATATTTGATTATATCCAATAATAGCAATCATAGAAAAATGTCTTCTAGGATTCTGCGGGATTACTAAATGGGGTGTTCTACAAATGAACACTACGGAAAACCATGGAAAGCTTGATACCAACATGAATCCATTATTATTTCTTTACAGGGTCCAAGACAAGTACATCATTGGTTAATGGGCGATTTTGCCTTTTGCATGTTTACATGATATACGGGTTTGTATTCATCCTTGCTGAGTGTTTAAGCCTACAGAAAAATGTTTATGAGACATTTACGTGGTATTATACTGATTTAGTCCGGATGAAAGCCCGGGACCCCAAGGGCAGCATTTGATAGAGCTGAAACATGTTGACTCAATTTAGTGTAGGACCATTATCTCCAAGACACCCCCTTTTAATACTGTTTTTAATCGGACCAGGGACACCATTAATATACCTAGGTGCAAGACTCCAGCAGGCAACTTTCGAAGGTGCTCCCTGAAATATGGTTGAGCCCATCCTGGTTTTTAGGGACCAAGATGAGACCAGATGATGAAGCATGCAACCAATAAGAAAGGTTTCCATTTCTTTAGGAACAAGCGGACTACCTCTTGTGGGGTCTGGTGTGCGGTTTCCCTGACAAACATATAGAATATCTTTTGGTGTCATGTTATTGCAGACTGGAGAACATTTCCTATTCTTTTCCTCTTTTCTCATGATTTAATTGAACCTTTTCATCCTTCAAACTGAACAGACACCAGCTTACCCTTTCTCTTTTTGGATCATCATGAACTCTCTCTCCAGTCTCTTCTTTTTCTTTTCCATTGCTCTCTCTACTTCCTCATTTACGACTGATCTTTCAGAACAAAACTCATTAACGAGCTGCACTGATTTAATAACAAAACAACGTTGTTACTAGCATATACTAATAGGCAAAAGACTGCTGAATAGAAAAAATATCTTGCAAACTATTTACTTATATGGTATAAGAATAAATTTATTATGAACTCTTAGCATGTGTACTGTTTCTCACTGCTTATGTTCCAGATTTTTTTAAACTCCATAAACTATACGATTTAAAAAAAAGGGATTGTAATCACTACAAAGGGGTATTATAAGCAGTATATTAAAGAGGGAAGTTAACAACTGTGATTGAGTGGAAGGAGGAAATTGAATGGAATGGGAAAGGGAACGTGATGGAGAAAGGAGAAAAAGAAGAATGGCATAGAGAAAAGGTTAAACAAGCATTGGCATAGCCAATAGGTCTCGCCTTTGGGACCGCATAAGTGTTTAGCCGTGCAGCACATTATAGAGACAACTTTGCCAGGCGTACCCGCTCTGAAACCTTAACAGAAGCCTGTCTTAAAGGTACTCCGGGATGGAGGGCCGGAAGACAACGCACAGAGACCAATTCGGGGCCATTTCACGAACAGGAGCGCAGAGGCTGAAGTGAATGGTGAATAGGTGTCCCTGATTTGCAGGGTCAATCCAGATTCCGGCACAAAGAAGAGTGGTGGGGGCGGGCACATCTTCTCTCGACGCTGGAGCCTGCTCTGGGTGAACCGTGACTCAGCCGGCCTGCTCGTGCTCTTGTTTACAGGCTCAGGTCGCAATGCAAGAGCGAAACAAGCCTGGCAGTTATAACTACAAAGATTAAAGAAGTGGCCTGATGGGGACACGAGGGGGGGGGGGGGGGGGGGGCGTTTAGTATAGGTAGAAACATTGCATAGTAAAATGGTGGATAAGGGAGAATAAAAGGTACAGTGGTGGTCGGGGTCTTGCCACTGTCAGATTACGAGGTCTGACAGAGGCTGAATGAGAACGGAATTGCAGAGGCAGGTGACAGAGTACGGGATGGGTGGTTATTATCCAGAACGCAAAAACAGACCGGCCCTTTCCTTGGCTGAGCTGGGATTAATCCTCTCCCTGGGCTTGGGGCGGAGGATGAGGGATGGGCGGAGGATGAGGGATGAGCAGAGGGAGGTGGAGGGGGCTCGGTTAATTTGTAACGGCCTCCGAGGAGGAGGGAGGGGGGTTTGGAATTAGTAACGTGTAATCCTGGGAGGAATTGATGGAGAGGGCGCGGGCTATGAGGCCCGGCGATACATCCCAAGCCTTGTCCATATAGAATGGGAACAAACTGGTGAATGAATCGGAACAAAACTCGAGCGGGGACTAGAGACAGGAGAGTACCCTGTTCCGCGTGAGATCAGGACAAGTCCAGTGAGAGCCCGCGGAGTCGGGGCCCTGCCCGGAAAAGCACGAAGAAGAGCGGAGGATCCCAAGGAAAGAGACCGGCGCAGGGGGTGGTTTCGGGGCCCTTTTCAGTGAATGTAGATGTGAAACCACGGCATTTCCTGCTGAGCGTGGCGGCTGAACGAATGAGAATAGGGCACAAAAAACCCAGAGAGATCGACGGCCTGGCTAGAACGGAAGTAAGACTGAGAAAGTCCCGGCACTGAAAGCAGTGAGGAACAGGGGAGTAAGTAGACACATCGCCGGATTGGGACCGAGTGAGGCATCGATGATGGAGGCCTGGGGGGAGCCCGAGTCCGCAGGCTACCAGCCCCGTAACTCAGCCGCCTACCACGGATGTGCCCTCCGGGCCCCCTTCATCCACTCCTTCTCCCGGAGTCCCCAGCACCAGCTCTCCCGGTTCGGGTTCCGCCTTCCAACGCTGGAAGTACCACGGCGCCTTCACGTTCTAGGAGGAGAAAGGCAAAAAAACATCACGGTGCAGTGCGGACTATGCCAACCCAAGGTCAAGCTTCTGTCCACGGCTCGCACCTCCACCAGCAACCTCAAGAAGCACCTGCAGGTGAGTTAGTGAAGGGGGTGAGGGGACGAGAGAGGCATTCCACTACCCACCTCAAGAGGGAGCTGCTATTCAGCTGGGCTGACCCACTATGCGAGGACGGGAATTGGGCCTACCTCGGGCGAGCGAGGCAGTGTAGCGATACTTAACCGCAAGAAGCGTTTAGGATAAAATAGTAAGCAAAAACAGGGAAAGGGGGTGGGAGTTAAAGAATAAAATGCTCTGCTTTCAGTAGAAGAGGGTGTCGGGATCTGCTAAAAGATTACAACAGGCAGTAACAACCGACGAGTAAAGGGGAGGACCGCTGAAGGAAACGGAAATAAGCCGCGCAGCGGCAAAATTTAAAGCGAGGAATGCAGATAAAAGGTTCTGCTTTCAGTAGAAGAGGGTGTTGGATCTGCTAAAGGATTAAGACAGGAAGTAACAACCGAAGAGGAAAGGGGAGCGGCGGCAAAAGTCAAAGTGAGGAATGCAGTGTAGCGGCGGCAAAAGTGAAAGTTTAAAAAAAAAAAAAAAGGAATGTGCATGAGAGACAGGAGGAGCAGGAGGTGAGCCCAGGAGTGGTGCGCGCGCGCAGTCTGCTCTTTTTCGAAGCACATACTCGTGCTTGTGGCGCGCCCCTGCGCTCTCCGGCAAGGTGTATGCCACCACGAGTATGTGCTTCGAAAAAGAGCAGAACGACGGCTAGCGGTCTCCTATGCAGCACATACGCTCTGCGTAGGTGAGACCTAAAAAGCAGTGTGGGAACAATGGACCAGGATAAGGAAACCTAAAAGACAAGAAGAGAAGGGTGAAAGACAAGAAAGAAGGGGGAAAAAGTCATGGGTGAGATGAAAATATAATACTGAGCACAAGAGTATAGGAAAGAAGTACTGAAGGAATTTGGTAGGTGGGTAAGAGCTAGAGAAGGAAAAGGAAACAGATGTTTATAGGAGGTTCAGATAATGAAAAGAGAAAATATTTGAGGAAGGGAAGATAGTAACAGACGAGTGAAGGGAAGATTGAAAGCATGCAAGCAAACAAAGGGGAGGTTGAGGGATGGGAACGAGAGCATGATCTGGAGTAATGGATGCCGAAAAGGTGGCTAGACATTATTGACAATTGCCTAAAGGGTTAAACATTAACAATGGCTCACAGCGAACAGTTTTCAAAGTGTTATACACTTAAAAGTCCCTTAAGGACTCCTTTGAATGAAATAAAGCATAGGCAGGTATAATGTTGCTTTATCATGCAAAGAAAGGTTGGTTTCAATAGCTAGGCGAGACCTAAAAAGAATAGAATTTGGCTGAAAGGATAAAGTATGCATTTTTAAATTGTACCCAAGAAGGAGAATTCAGAGGTAGGTGAAATTCCCACCGCTCAGAAATCTGGACTGTTCATAATGCAGTGCAACTGTAAGAGAACTTCAGTGAAAAAATGAACTTTGTTGGCACAAATAATCAAACTACAATTTTGAGAAAATCAATGATCCTCAAATGCATGGATGGATACATCTTCAAGGGAAGCATGTGGTAATGGGGCAACACTGGACCCTTTTAAGTGTATTTTGGATGCACATTTTCAAAGAAATTATCCAATCTTTGGCCCGCAGAAGCACAGCATCAAGCAAAACGTACTAATCCCGGACATTTTTTTAAATATGCGAGGCCTTGGGGAATCTAGCAGCTTTTCTTTGGTGCTGGTCTGAGGAAATCCGCTACCTTTGATGAAAACTACCAGCACAAATATTGACAGCTAGATTAATTCAGTCGTTAAACACATATTTTCCAGTCAAAATACTTCCCCCACATGCAAAGGCGCACACTGAGCACTCAAAAGGGAAAGGTCGGAATTGCAGCCATATTCCAGAGTTAAGTAGGGGCTACAACTCAGTTACTTTGCTGTGGGACCTTGCACCAAAGTAACACTGGCATCACCACATATCTCTGGGAAGTAAGCACGCTCAGGAATCCAGAATATGGCCATTTCTATTGGCCCTACAATATTGCACTACTAATCCCACTGGAATGGTGATATTAGAGAAAATGTAATTCTCACATTAAAAAATAAAATAGAAGCTATATTCAAGTTAGTGGCATACAATACCATATCTTCTGGGACCTGTAACCCCATCAACTTGTGTGAGCTACAGAGTCCACGATGGATTTTCAGGGGGCAGAAGAAGGGCTAACAGATGGTAATCTAATCCCCAAGGGGAGCTGAAATGTGGATAACGGGTGGAGGACAGAGAGACAAGACCGGCCCACACAAATGCATTTAATGGGGCACCCTTGTAAATAGGCATCTGCCTTTCCAACAGTGTTTCTTACATTGCCAAGAACCATAGGGGAATAAAGATATAGCTGCAGAGCGGCAGCTCCTCCTGCCTCTGGAGCCAAACCACTCTGGTGGCTTCTGGGCTAGAGTTAATGAAAGCAACATGCAAATTAAGCAAGGCATCACCAGTGTTCAGAATGTCCTTGGCATTCCAGCAGTTAAGACCATTAGAACAGCCTTTTGTTGGATAAAATCCCAGTTTCTTCAATCAAAAATGCTACCCGATCTCCCTGCAAGGACCCCTCATGTTCTCATTTCATGCTCTTTTGTATAGTCCACAAACCTTTCGGGCTAGAAATGATGTATAAACCTTTTGGGGCGCAGGCCTGGAATAACTGGGGCACAAGAATTGTAATTCTTTATTTCTGTTGCATATACGGTCATCTGACTTCATGTCATTTCTCAAAAGACACGAGTCCCATTTAGTTGTTTACAATTAACTTGCCTTATTAACTTGTCTCTGCTAGTTTGCCATTTCAGCCTTTGTAACAGCACGCAGAAACTTAGAGGGAGCAGTGAACTTTATAAATGTTCACATTAAATCAACAACAATGCTTAATACCAAACCTTCATTCTCAACTGAGCATGCCAAATCAAGCTGCACTTAGAATAGCGGAAAAATGAATTTTTGTATCGTGCATTTACATGGCATGCTGCAGTACTTCACCTTCTGGGTAAGAGTCGGATTTTTCGCATAACCTCAGAGCACTTCTACAACGCAAGTCAGATTGATAGGACATCCTTTCGTTGTTGTATTACAACCATTTTTTAAAACATTAAAAATCCTATTATATGCTCAAATCACAGTTATCCAACGAAAATTATTTTTTTTAAATCTGACAATTCTATGCGATAATCAAATACAAGAAAAAACAAATGCAAAGCTATCTAAAGTGTTTACTAATTCTATCGAAAAATGTGAGATAAAAGGAGAGGTAATGCATAACAAAGTATATTCAAAGTCAATGTCCAAAAGTGGAGCGGAACTGCCCTCAAGCGGCTAAATTTCAGACTGCAATCAACATCACCCTCACGTTGTGGAAGGTTGTCCCTAACCTTACAAAATCCCTGTTTTTATGTGTGTGCATCCTCTTTGTTCTCAGCATGTTTAATACAAATAAAATAAGGAGACGCAACGGTAAGAAAACTAGCGGATAACTATAGAAAACCTATATGTTATTTCGCAAGTAGTTTATTCAAATTACGTATGCAATTCCCTGATCCTCCCAAAAAACGTGTTAGACTCCCGTTAAAGATGGTGCCAAGACAAGTCGCTCGTCCGTGGGCGCCCCCCCCCCCCTTCCCCCCACCCCTCTACACCTCGTGCGCTTCCGAGCTGCCCCTAAGAGTCGCTGATGATAGATGGTGTAGGGGGGCTGCTCAGGGTCTTGAGGAGCGCCCATTTCCTCTGCTTAGCAGAACCACAGATCTAACTGCACAGCGCGGTGATATCCCACCCCAGGATAACATATATATCAAGAGCCTGGCGGAGCCCCGTGAAGCGATTTGGAGGCAGCCTGAGGGAAGCCGCGGTCGGAGCCTGTGACTACCATTAAATAAAGGGCACACGTTGGGGGTAGACGGCGTATACCCACTTTTTCGCAGGGTGGTCCCACCCCTTACAAAGAAGTTGGGCGCCACTAAAATATCATTAATATGTCCCGGTGCAGATTTCAATCACCGGGACACTTTCAGCAGCGCCTGTATGTTGTCTGCTTCCGTTCCAAGCAGCAACGTGCAGATGGAGGGGGGGAGGGGGGGGGGGGGGGGGGATTTTTCACATTTTAAATTCCCGCTGGCCCAAAACAAAGGGCAAAGTTAATGGTCCAGCAGACTTCTTTTTGTTCCAGTATCCTGGCAGAGAGCTATGTGGAACCTCACACCTTATTGAAATTGAAGAGTAATAAAGGCACACAGCTTATCACTTCACAAGTACTTCAGAGAAGCATGCTTTTTACTTTCTTCAGTCCCTGTATACAAGAGATATGCATGCACTGTAAGAATGTCAATGTGCTGGTCTGTTCCACTATTTACACAAATAATTTAAATACCACAGTTTTGTTTTCTTTCTTTTATAGGCTACTCATCCCAATGCAGGGTGTCCGAATGCTCTACATCCCAAGTAAACATTATACATTGACAGTACATCATGTGCGTAAATCAATGTACAGCAGGTGTTACATACCAAAGTGAGGGTTACAAGCTGTAGGAGTTACATGCCCTTCGTAGCTCACTGTCCTATATTAGAAGGATTACAATTTATGAACTGGGAAAACGCTTAGATCAAGCAGAATCATTTATACAAAATGCGACCAACACTGAACTATCCCTTACAACGACCACCTGCCCGGAGGCACTGGAAAGATGGCTAATAGCCAAATGCTAGGACTTGGAAAATAGGTCTTGATGGCAAAACATACACGCACTCACAGCCTAAAAAACGGGACATAATATGATATGGTCAAATGTGTCAGAGAACTGGTGAAAGCAGTCTTGCAGGCGAGCAGACTATCAAGTGGACATAGAGAGAGCTCACAAAGTTCGCCGCAAGACCACAGAGAACAAAGACAAAGCAAGAGAAGTGTTGGTCAAGGTCCTCAACGTCACGTCATTGACACGAACCGCTTGTGCAAAAGCAAGATAGCTCTATTCAAAGATTTGCCAGTAACAACACTGCAGAGATGGGAATTATAAGGACCTCACAACTGAGCTAATTAAGAGGCAGGTACGAAAATCCAGGCTGTAAAGAAAAGGCTTTTTGCATGGTTCACCCCTCACCTTTTCCCCACTTTTTGGTAACGTTTGACTCATGTTGCTGGTTTTTCAACTCTAATTGTACTGAGTCTTGCAAACAGGCCTCTGTGCCAGTGCGCTGACCCTTTAAAAAGGCATAAGTAAGCTAACTTATGCCAATTGTGAGTGAGCCAATCAGATATGCAGGTGCCTAGTATATTGTATCTAGGGCTTGTAAGTGAAGTTTTCCTTTTTGGCAGCGGCACTAGTTGGATATAGTGGAGGGTGCCAGCGTTCCAGAGTCCCAGTTTCTGGCTGTTGGGGGCGGAGCCAGGCGGTTGGCACGCCAGCGCTCGTAGCCTACATAAACGGCATGCCTTTCTCGTCGCGCAGCGGGTGCGCCGCCAGCGCGCCAAAAGGCAAGCCCGTCTGTGCCCGTCCACGGCCAAGGGCCCCACACAATATTTCCGTTTCCTCGGCTACTCGTCATCGGAACTGAAATTGTTGCAAGGGAATTGGTTTATTGACACTGACACCGGGGCCAAACTGGACAAGGTGGAGATTCTGACATGTAGGCACACCTATCCAGAAATCTCCCATAAACCTAGCTGCCAGGAGATTCACGTCAAAGAAAAGGGCTCGCCAGATTTAGCCATCCCCGTTCAACAGGTGGTTGAGGGACTCACAATTGGCTACCTGAACACCCGTTCAATAGTGAAACATCAGCTCGAAATATTCCAGCTTTTAGATTCTGATAAACCGGATAGTCTCCTCCTCTCTGAAACGTGGCTTACTCCAGAGTCTGTCCCTGATATTCTAGCAGCAGTACCTGATAGCTACTATATTCTTCAGGCCAACATGACCTCAGGTAAAGCCGGGGGAGGGGTTGCAGAAACTCCAGTTCACCTCCTTAGGGATTACAGGCATACCCTCAGTCGACAGCCTAATATTGAAATTTGAATCTCCCCAGTTCTACTTTATCTGCGCCCTATTCTATAGACCACCTCATCACATGCCCACATTCCCAAAATTGCTAGGCAAAGTGATCTCCCATCTAGTTATTAACTATGCTAGAATTCTTATAATTGGAGATTTTAACTACTGGCCCAACGACGCACGGGAGAGTGTTGGCTCTTTGGAACTAACAGCTCTCCTGTCAGGAATGAATTGCACCCAGCACGTGAATGCAGCTACCCATATAAAGGGGCAAATTCTAGACCAAGTTTGGACATCCAACATGGAACTAAGCTATTGATCTCCCCATGTACGTGGTCGGACCATCATTTTATTACATTTATCATCCCCAGTGTCCTCCCAACCAAAACTCTACAGACAGGAAATCATATGGCCAGAAACTGGAATTGTGCAAACATGGATGAATTTTGTTCATTATTATCTGCCACGGCTCCTTCTGCAAAGGAGTCTCTCCACAATCAGGCAAAAGGCATCAAGACTTGGCTTGAATCTGCCAGTGATAGCATTGCCCCTTTTAAGAAAATCAAGATCATGAGACCCCATGACGCCCAACGTTGGTTCTCTGACGGCCTAAAATCAAAGAAACTGGCATTAAGGCAAGCTGAACGTAGTTGGAGACATGATTATTCTTCAGACAAGAAGGTCAATTTCGTTACCTTGCTTAAAGAATATAAAAATGCTATTCTCCAGACTAAGGCAGAATACTTCTCCTCGAAAATTGTCAACTCGGCTAACAAGTCCAAGGATATTTTCTCTATAGTTGATGAGCTCGCTAAACCAGATAGTCATGGCGAAACCTGTTCCTTCGCAATCTTTATGCGACTCTCTCAACTCTTACTTTATTGAGAAAATTGCCACCATCAAGGCTAGCATCCCTGCCCTCATCTCTCCTACAGTTTCTCCGCTTATACGCAAAAACCCACTCCTACTTGATAGAATTTACCCAATCTCTAATAAAGGCTTCTTTGTTTTAATTAAAAAGGTTAGTTCAGGTTCCCCAACTGATTGCTGTCCCCCTCACATTCTACGGGAAGCTTTTCTTACCTGCCCGGACCCCCCCCCTTCATTCCTGAACAATTCACTCAAGCTAGGTATAGTCCCTAACGCTTTCAAAAGTGCTGAAACTGTCCTGTTGCCGAAGAAGCCAGACTCTGACCCCCTGGTTCTCAGCAACTACCGCCCCATCTCCTTGTTGCCTTACTTAGGTAAAAGTTTAGAAGCTCATGTATCAAACTGCCTCAGCTCCTTAATCGAACACTCCCCACTTTCTGGACTCACATCAGGCAGGATTCAGACCTGCACATTCAACGGAGTCAGTTATCCTAGCAGTCATGGATGAGCTTAGAAGGGGGGCTGACAAGGGTATCACCCAGGCCCAGGTACTCCTGGATTTGTCAGGTGCTTTTGCCACGGTCAATCATGGTCTCCTGATCGACCGTGTCAGCAATGCTGGGATCCAGGGTCTGGCGTTGAAGTGGATTTCTTCTTTTCTCAGCAACCGATTTCAAGCAGTTCGCCTTGTCATCTTTTCCTCCCAAAAAATGAAATTGACCTGTGGGGTACCCCAGGGTTCTTCCCTCTCGCCCCTCCTTTTTAACTTGTATCTCCTACCCTTGATTTGGTCTTTGCGTGAAAGAAAGGTCGAAACCTTTAACTACGCTGACGACCTACAGCTGGTGTTTGACATCAATTCTTCGATTTCTTCTGTTTCTAATTTCCAATCTACATTGAGTTTCATCAGTGAATGGATGAACGACAATCAACTAAAACTAAATCCCGATAAAACCGAGCTGATTCTCATGGGAGGACCAGCCAACCTGTGGAACTCCAATGTTTGGCCTCCATTGCTGGGAAGTCCCCCACTTTCAGCAGGCTCTGTTAAGAGCTTGGGGATTGTGATCAGCAATGACCTGTCCATGAAGGCCCAGATTGGCGCAGTGGTCTCTGCTTGTTTTTTCCACCTGCGAAGAATCCAGAAGATCAGTAGATTCCTGACCACTGAGGCTTTGACCGTGGTCATTCTAGCTCTGGTAATTTCCCACGTTGATTACGCCAATTCACTATATGTTGGCATCCCAGCATATCAATTACATCGCTTGTAGTTGGTGCAGAATCAAGCGGCCAGGTTAATCTTCCGTCAGCATAGACGGCATCATGTTAGACCTTTGATGAAGAGTCTACATTGGCTTCCTGTGGCTAAACGCGGTGCCTTTAGCTGGGATGTACCATCTATAAAGCCATCGCTGGGAATGGCCCAGCATTCATCTCCTCAAGGATCCAGCGCTATATCCCCTCTCGGGACTTGCGTTTCTCCAATCTGAACTTGCGGATCATTCCTTCATTCAAACGCAAAAAGCATGGGGGTCCTTAGATTTGCGGTCTTGGCTCCACAATTCTGGAACTTGCTTCCTGTGAAACTGAGGTCTGTGCCCTCTTAAGCACAATTTAGGAAACAGCTTAAGACCTGGCTGTTCTTCCAAGCATATGATTAAGTTAACTGTCTCGTTGATGCAGCCACCCCTTTGTCTTCAGCGCCATGAAACCGATTGGTGTATGTGCGCTTAATAAATACTTTTACCATAACATAATAATTGTGCCACCACGAGTATGACACGGTAAAACAGAGCAGCCAGCTTGCCACTACAGGCTGGCAGTGCATTTTTTAAACGGCTAACTCGACTTTGCAATTTAAAGTAATGGCAAAGCCCAAACGTTTCTTTTTAATATATGTAAATCACACCCAAGGCAGGCCGAACTAGCCCTAAGGCAGGGTGTTGTACATTAAAAAGTAGGATATGTGATTTTACATGTCCTGACAGCAAAAAAAAACATTATTTTCTCTGTAGAAAGGCCACTAGCCCCATTGGCGAGTACAGTTACATACACACTGATAAGTCAGCAGAACTGGCTTTCAAATGGGACTACTAAGGATGGTGCTTGAAGGTATCAAAATTAATTGTTGCATTAAACCCGACTTGATTCCCAAGTCAAATTTAATTTAACTTTTGCAGAAATGGGGAGGGGCGTGGTCTGCCGCACTGCAAGAAGGCTGCTTGCTAAGCGCGCTCTGCCGGCCGAGATGTAATCCTGTAAAAATCCATACAAATGGAGGACCATTGCGGCGTGTGAAGAGACTCTGGGCACTGCCTGAGTGGCCACGCTTTGTGACAGCTGGCCGCTGTGGCTACAATCCACTACTGCTGTGTTCGATGAGCCTCGACAGTTGGCAGCCTACCTGGGATCACCGGGTCCCCCTGCATGGAGAGCGACAGCAGCGCTGCTTATGACCTGTGGATCTCTGCAGTCTGGCTCCTTGTGAGCTATCGTGGGGCTGTGGGGCTGTGGGGCTGACTCGTTCACTTCGTGCAACTTGAGCTGGTGCCCCAGAGGGGTGGGATAGTCGGGCCGACACAACTGCGACGTGTGCCTCTAGCCCAGAACCCCGTGGCAGCGGGAAAATCGAACCGCCCTCGCCGCACTGAGCGCTCACCTGTGTGCGGACCGGGGGACTCCTTCGGGGGTTTTGCAGCACTGCGGAGCATCACACTCACTGCGTGCTGCGCGCCGGACTCCTCCTCTGCCTCGCCAGCTGCTGGGAATCCCCGTACAGAGCGGCAGAAGTACCGCTGAACAGAGGGAGAGCCGCCATCTTTAAACCAGGTGCCCCGGGGACCAAGGATCGGTGGGCCCGGGAGTTGGATCGGTGGCGCTGCGGGGTCCCTCTGGGCCTGGAGGTATGTGTGGACTCCCTGGTTGCTGCTGCGCTCTGCTGGTTCCCTTTGAGACGCAGTGTTGGCCGCCTCAGCAGAACACACGGTGGCAGTCCGGTCCAGGCGGTTAAGAGGCCTGGTGCAATTACCCCTGGGGTGGCTGTTCCTGCCGTTTGTTGTCAGCCTTGAGGTGCGTGTGCCAAAGGGTAAGCCGTCTTGGGACACAAGCCAGCATTGCCATCTGGCAGTCAATGTGCACTCTTCGTGGAGGGCTCTGACAGGTCCACGATTTACCAACCTCGATCACCCCCCTCCCCGCACCATACAAGGGGCGCCGGCACCATCTTAGTCCAGCTGCAGCTGTGTGTGTATCGGACCAGTGCGTGGGATTTGCCGTTCAGGAGCGGTACCATAAATCCCAAGCACAGCGCCTCAGTACTCTACTCAGGCCTGCAGCCATGGGCAAGCAGGACACTAAACAGCCAAAGTTGACCTTTGACAACAGGAGAACTACCAAGCTGACGGAGTCCGACCCGGAGGGTAGCTCTGAACGCCCGCCCGAGTCACAGGCAGAGGATCGTGTAGAGGACCTACGCATCTTAATGCTAGAGATGCGGTCATGCCTCCGCACCATAGACACTAAGTTGGATGAGCTAACTACTCAGCTTGACGCAGTTAAAAAACAGGTGGGAACCCACGAAACAAGGATGGATGTGCTTGAGAATCACAACTCAGACTTTCTTGAGTTCCAGGTTGAAACTAAAGAGCAGCTCCTGCACATGGACAAAGTTCTAGGGCTGATCAGGGCAAAGAATGAGGACTTGAGGCCAGATCCCGCCGCAACAACCTGAGGATCACGGGGGTTCCGGAGACGACCGCCATATCTAAAATGGAGGTTTACATTACCGATCTGCTGCGTGAACTCTTTGACCCCGACCTATCACCGTGCCCCCCAGGGAAAGCTCACGACTGTTGTTTTTCCTCTAACGTGGAAAACTCATTGTTGTAGATGTTGAAGGGGGAGGGTACACCACAACCTATTTGGGGGGTTTGAGTGGGTGGAGGAGAGGGTTGTTTAGCCAGTTTACTGACACAACACAGGAAACCATACATGGCATTCATGGTCTACATCTACATTGTCCTGAAAATACAACAGGGGAAGTTCACCTGTCAAACATGCCAAACCTTTGCACCAAATGGTCACAAGGAGGATTGAGGTTGGGCGGGTTTACAACAAGGTAACACATCTAGCGACAACAGCCAAGGCATGTCAAGTTTAAGTTTCTTAACCTGGAACATCCGTGGTCTGAACGACCATAGAAAGACCAGATTAGTTCATTGTTACCTACTCAGGCATAATATTGATGTGTGCCTCTTGCAAGAGACGCACTTGAATAGCACACCCTCCACTAAGCTTCAGCACAGGCGCTAGGGACACATCTACTGAGTGAGGTGTGGCGTTGCTCGTGTGACAGGGACTAGACTGGAGGGAGTGTGAATCTCACTTCGATCCAGAGGGCAAATATATTATAGTCCTTGAAAACCTGGGCGGGGTCCATGTGGTGCTAGTGGAAGTTTATGGGCCAAATACAGACACCCTCTCCTTTTTTCAAAATATATGGGCTAAGATATGAGCAACAGGATGCAATACTATCATCTGGTGAGGGGATTTTAATGCGATTTTAGATGATGCAATGGACAGGAGGGGGCAGTCCAGCTCCCTTCATCTTAAAGCAAGTACCGCATTAAATGCCCTTACATTGGACGGCAATCTGACTGACATATGGCGACACCGCCATCAACACGTGTAGGAGGGCACATGCATTTGCTAACACCACAAGGCCTGGTCCAGGCTAGATTACTGGTTGATTTCACGGGTAGTGGCAACTTGGACAGGTGATATTACTCACCTCCCCAGATCTTTTTTCTGACCATGCTCCCAGCCTGTTACGACTTACTTTGCCCAATTCGCCTATTAAAATGTTCAGCTGGCGACTTCCCCATGACGCCCTATTGGACGAGGCCTTTAAAGAAGAAATAAGGGGGGATTGAGTTGATTACTTTACTCTAAAGTTCGGTTCAGTCTCAACCCAGGCCTTATTATGGGAGGCCTTCAAGGTGGTAATGAGGGGTAAATATATAGCATGCCAGGCCGGGGTACTGAAGGCATTAAGTGGCACATTAGCATCCCTAGAGGAAAACATCAAGGAGCTCGAAACACAATTTCACACCACTGACAATCCCACACTCATAGCTCAGTTAAAAGAAAGACTGCTGGAGTTTGAGGAGGTGGCCCAGCGTGAAGTGAAACTTCTGGGCAAGCACACGCAAGCCAGAAGGTAAGGGAAGGAGGACAGGCCGGGGAGGACCCTTGCAACAATGCTTCGCGCCCCTCGCTCCACTGCATACGTCAGAGATTCAGGGAGATAGTTCACAAGTGATTAGAGGCCCACAAGCAATCCCGGACCAATTTAAACAGTTTTACAAAAAATTGTATACGGCCACACATCGCTCACTACATGAAGGCCTTCTGCCATTCTTGGATACCCTGGAACTGCTTTGGTTAGGGCGAGGGCACAGGGAATATTTGGACGTCCCATTCTCGGTGGAGGATGTCATCCAGGTTATGAAGGGTCTCCCACTGGAGAAAGCACCGGGATCCGACGGTTTAACAACCGCATTCTACAAAACATATGCAGAGAAACTAGCTCCACATTTGTAAGCGCTATATGAAGAGGCTCAAACCACGGGTATTTTACCACCCTCCATGCAGGAGGCCATTGTTATTACCCTGCTGAAGCCTAGGAAACCCAATGACGAAATCGACTCTTACAGGCCACTCTCCCTCATAAACGTGGATGTCAAAATATTGGCTAAGATGGTTGCTACCCGACTGAAGCCGTTGCTCCCACCGATAGCCTGCCTAGACCAATCGGGGTTCATCCCTGGGAGATCCACATCACACAATCTTCGGACCTTCTTTATTGTAGTACACTACCTACACCTCGATACACAAGCTATTGCGGTATTCCTAGACGCCACAAAAGCATTTGATACGCTAGAATGGATATATCACTTTGCAATTATGGAGAGGATGGGTTTTAGCCCCCTTTTTCTGAGCCTCATACGTCTACTTTACACTAAGCCATCTGCAAGGACCAGAGTGAATGGTATGCTGTCAGAACCGTTTGACATTTCAAGGGGCACGAGACAGGGGTGCCCTCTTTCCCCTCTGCTCTTCGCAATAGCGATGGAGCCACTGGCGGCAAGTATTAGGCAACATCACGCAGCCAGGGGACTGGGGTTCAGTGCAAGGGGCCTTCTGAATTCGCTATACGCAGACAATATCACCCTGTATATCAATGACTCGGTAACGAATACCACCCCTATCCTCCACAAACTGATACAATTTGGTGGCCTATCCGGCATTTCAATAAACTGGGCTACGTCAACTATATTTCCCCTAATGAATGCTACCATAACACTCCCTATAGATTATCCACTCAAATGGGCCGATGGCCCGGTGAAATAGCTGGGCATTTGGCTTAGTAGGAACATGCAGGACATCTGGAACATGAACTACGGAAGCGCTGTCTCGTGGATAAAGGAGAAAGTAAAAGCGTGGGCGGGCCTCCCACTATCCCTGGCTGGGAGAATCGCAGTGGCGAAAATGGTGGTGCTGCCAAAATTATTGTATTTATTTATTAACATTGTGATTCCTCTCACACAGGCTTTTTTTCATTCAATTTGCTCCTTACTAATAACTATGATATGGGCGGGTTGATAGGCTCAGATCTCGTGGGAGCTCTTAACCCTACCATTGTCTGAGGTCGGCTTAGGCGTCCCAGACGTCCAGCTGTATGCTTTCTGCGCACAGACCCAGTTCCTGCATTTCTGGGTGCATCCCACCCCCTTTCCAGACACAATCAGCTGTGGAGCTGGATGTCGCGGCGCCAGTGCGTCTCCAGGTGGCCTTAGATCAGGCATACAGACAACCAAGAGATGGCATTGACACGGTTGAGACTCTGAGGTGGGCGTGGGATAGACTCCGGGACAGAGCCCGTCTAAACATTCTATATGCCCCGTCCATTCCCCTAGCACACAACCCTATGTTGCCTAACATGGGGGAGGGTGCGAGCAGAGTGTTGGCGAAAAAAGGTAGGGTTGCACACATTTGGTGACCTATTCCCCAGGGATGTGTTCAGTTACCTACGCCATGCATTGTTCAGTTACGGTCGCCATGCATTGGGGGAGGAAGGGTGCCCCCCTCCGTGGAGGCTTGGATCCAGGATGTTACCTTTAGCCACACACAACTAACCGCTTTTTGGGAGCGGATGCCTTCGGCATCCCGACCAAAGGACATATGGGTCCATTTCTGGAGTGAGCGCGCACACGACAACATGTGGGGGAGGGGTCTCAAGTGTCATCAGGTGTATCGTAGGTTGGCGCTCACAAGCTTCATTACAGGTCACATGCTGGATCAGGAGTTTAACTGATTATAGGATAAATTCCAGTACCAGACTGTCGGTATATGTTCCACTAGGATTGTCCGCTTATTTATTTAGAAATCTGTTTATTGAGTTTTAAATTTTGCAGCAAGAAAATCATACAATGTAGTACAGAATGGCAAAGAGCATAATTACAACTAATGCACAGTAAGGACTCAGAGCATGTCACATATAAGCATAACACTTTACACCAATTGAGGGGCATTCAGTATGGACTAAAGTTGTGACCCGTGAGTCTGTAATGACAACTACCATCACGCGTGATGTTGCAGTCACTGTGTTAGCTGAGAGTAGCAAGTCACCGCCTTATTCGCCAAAGACGTATGTTGCCCAGTGTACCCCCTGATCAATAATCAAACAGCTTTGTGCACCCGCACTGCAACTGGGGAACTGTCCTTCTTGCCACAGAACAACGAAAACAACATCTAACAGCAGCTCTCCTGTCTTAATTCTAGGCGTCCTTCTCCCTCAAACCCCCCTCCCGTCGAGTCCCTCCTCCGGCCCCCACCCCAGGAATGTCATGTGTATTAACATCCGGGCTGCGACACGCAGGGATGCCAGAATCCAAGCAAATCAGCCCCAGCGCTGCGGCACCCCGTCAGATCGGACCACCTCCCTGCAGCTAACGCGGTTCCTGCAGCTCACCCTCAACCCCAGCCAGAGTCACCCCATCAGATTGTAGCAGGACCTGCAGCATCTCTCCCCATTGGGATGCGATCGGTGTCATCCGGAGGCCCAGTGTTTCCTCCCTCCGAAGTGCCACCTCCTCCGCCTTGGCCCAGACTAGAAAAGAGCCGCGCCACGCCCGCACGTGTGGCGCAGCGTCTGCTTTCCAGCGTTTAGTGATGAGTCGCTTTGCCACTATGATCCCCAGGTCTATAAAACGAGATGCTACCTTGACCGGGGGCGACCTATGAAAGAGGTGCAACAGGTAAGTAGGCCACTCAGGGGGGATCTCCCGTCCCGTACACCGACGGAGCATCCCGTGTATCGCCCGCCAGTATGTACTCCGTTCCGGGCAGCCCCACAGCATGTGAAACAGATCAGCATCAACTTCCGCACAACGGGGGCAGCTGGCATCCACACGGTGGAAATACCTATTAATGGCGGCAGGCGTTAGGTAGGCCCTATGCAAGACGAAGAACTGTATTTGGCGGAATCTCATATTTCTAGGTACCCTCCTCGGCCCTTGTAACACCCTGTCCCATTCTTTGTCTGCCATGGGGCGGGCGAGGTCTCCCTCCCATTTCTCGCGTAGTGCACCCAGACTTGGCACAGCATGTGTGCGTAATGCCGCGGCAAACCACTTGATCAGGTGTCCCCCGCGGCCCAAGACATGGAGATACTGCATCACCAAGTGTTGTTCCGGCTCCTCCCGTAGGTCTCCCCAGTGCCCTGTGAGCGTCTCCACCAGGGCCCGATGGCGGAGGAACTGGCCCTGCGCCAGCCCCGTCTCCTCCGCAAGGGTCGCGAATGACAACAATTCTCCCTCACGGTAGAGATCTTCCAACGTGTGGATATCCACCGCATGCCAGTCCCTCAGCTCCGCGGCCCCAAGTGTGTCCCGGCCACAAGGGGAACCCTCCAGGGGCATAGCTGGGGCATAAGGGATCCTGGCACTGGTGAGCCAGAGGCTTCTGCAGTAGCATTTGCACGCCACTGCTAACAGCACCGGTGCTGGCCGTGAAGCACCCGTCGTCGGGTGAAAGATCCGCAGAAGCTCCGCCACTGCCATCGGAGGACTCTCCGCTGTTGCAGTATCCTCCCGACATCTGTCCGCCAGCCACCGGGCTACCCATTGCAACTGCGCCGCCAAATAGTAGTGTTCAAGACAGGGCATTGCAAGCCCGCCCTGGCCAACAGGAAGGCATAGCTTGGGCAACGCAACCCTGTGGCGTGCCGCTCCCCAGACAAAATCCCGGAGGGAGCGCATGAGGCCTGCGAAGAAAGACGCCGGTAAGTACAGCGGCAAATTGGCAAAGTAGTACAACAACCGAGGCAGCACTACCATCTTGACCAGCGCTATTCGGCCAGTGACAGACAGGGCTAGCGTACTCCAGAATGCCATCTGAGCCCGAAGCGCCGTCACGGTTCGTCCCAGGTTGCCCTCCACCAGGTACTCTGGCCGGCGATAGATCTGGACTCCCAAGTAACGAAAGGTGTCCGGTTGCCACTGCACTCGTACCCCACCAAGCTGGTAAGCAGGATCCGGAGTGTCGTCTCGAAATGAATAGAGGCAGGATTTGGCCGCATTCACCCGGAGTCCCGAGAGCTGTTCAAAAGTGGACAAGACACGTTCCAAGTCCACAGGGATAGAAGACACATCTCTAACAAAAACTAGGAGGTCATCCGCATAAAGGGATACTTGGTGCACCGCATCCTCCAGCGGAATGCCGTCTGCCAGGTCCCTACGAAGCGTCGCCGCCAACGGCTCCATTGCGAGCGCAAACAGGAGGGGCGACAACGGGCAGCCCTGCCTGGTGCCGCGTCCGACCTTAATGGGTTCCGAAACATACGGGCCAGTACGCACTCTCACCATCTGGCCCTTATACAGGAGAGCCGCCAGCTGGAGAAAGCCGAGCCCCATCCCGAATCGCGACAGTGTAGTCACCAGGTACCCCCATTCCAGGCTATCAAAGGCCTTCTCCAGGTCTAAAATCAGACATCCTGCCCGGGGCCAGAGGCGGGTGCTCTCCGCCATGACTCGAAAGAACCGCCTCAAATTGAGAGAGGTGCTGCGTTTAGGCACGAAGCCGTTTTGGTCACCGTGTACCAGCGCAGGCACCACCGGCGCCAGCCTCTCCGCCAGTATCTTCGCCAGGATTTTATAGTCTGTATTGAGCAGGCCGAGCGGGCGGTAAGACCCCAGCTGGGTGGCATCGCGGCCCGGCTTAAGTAGGGAAATCAGATAGGCCTCCTTCATCGACTCCGGTAACGTGCCGTTCTCCAGAGCTGTTAAGTAGAGGCTGTGGAGCTTTGGTATCAGGGACTCCCGGTAGGCCTTATAGTATTCCGCCGGGAGCCCATCCGGCCCCGGCGCCAGCGAGGAGACAGCATCTCCTATCTCTTCCACTGTGGGGGGGCCCTCCAGAAGGTCATGGTGCTCCTCCGGCACCACGGGCAGTACTACACTGCCCAAAAATTCATCAAAGTCACACTCTCTTCTCCTTCCAGTTGACCGGTACAGAGAGGTATAGTACGCCGTGAATGCTTGGTGAATTTCCCATTGGGTATGGACAAGCGTACCATCAGGGCCAGCAATGGCGCCTATAGGGGCTCGCGTGGTCTCCTGCCGAATCAGCCAGGCCAGGAGCCGCCCGGCCCTATCCGACATAGCGTGCACTCTAGCCGAGTGAGCCGCATAATTAAGGCAGCGCAGCCGGTCTAGAAGTTCGGCATGGCATGCCCTGAGCTCCAATAAGCCACTTGAGCCTGCACCGCCACCCTCCCCGGGTAATTCACACGCGAGGAGGCGGGATTCCAGGTCGGCGAGAGTTCGCGCCAACTGCCTACGAATATTCCACGTCGCACACAAGCAGTGCCCCCTAATATACACCTTATGGGCGTCCCATTCCAACAACTCACTATCCGTAGTGCCCTCATTTAGGTCAAAGTATTGTTCGATCGCCGTACCCAGGGAGGCACGAAACTCCGAGTCCTCCAAAGCCACCGTCTGAAGGTGCCAGGTCGGAACCGGAGGTCTATCCGGTCGCCACCGAAGTCCCAGGATGAGGGGGTTATGGTCCGAGTGCGTCCTGCCCATATACTCCGCCCGAACCACCCACGGAAGCACCGATTGGGTACCCACCACCCTGTCCAACCGAACATGGAGGCCGTGAACCGCTGAATAGAATGAGTAGACGCGGTCGCCGGGGTGCATGCTCCGCCACAGGTCAATCAGGGTCCACTGCGATAGCCAGGCGGCCAGGGCCCTAGCGTTCGACCCCACCTGTGTGCTCCGCAGGGGTGGGAAGGACCGGTCTAAGTGCACATCCAGGACGGAATTAAAATCTCCTCCCAAGAGCCAGGGAAGGCCAGCGTACGGCGCCAGCGCCGTCGACAGCCCGGCCAGATAAGAGGGCTGTTCTACATTTGGCGCATAAAGGGACCCCAGCAGTACCTGTTGCCCATCAATCTTCCCGTGTACCAGGGTATACCTCCCCTCCGGGTCCACCAGCACCTCCAAACAAACAAATGGGGTACCCGCCCTCACCCATATCAGCGTGCCTCTAGCGTGCGCCGAGCATGTGGTGCCGTACACCTGTCCCCTCCAGCGCATGCGCAGTCTGTCCAGTTCCCTCGGTGTCATGTGTGTTTCCTGCAGGAGAGCTATGGCCACTGCGTGTCGCTGCATGTATGCATAGACCGAGTACCTGCGCGCCGGCGTGTGCATACCTCGGACATTCCACGTGACTACATTGGTAACAGCCATGTGTAGATCCAAAGTGGAGATCTGCGACAGGGGCCAGGGACACCGCCCCAGAGCGGGAGGCAGAGGGCCGTCACTAGATTACATAGGGAGCTGCATTGATAACCAATCAGAACAACATCATGTAAACGTACAATCAAACACAAAACCAGACCAAACAGGCCAAAGTAACCATCAGGGCAAACCCCTCTGCGGGTGTTCGTCCAAACCATGAGGCAACGCTCACAATATTAAACTGAGCCTAATTGTGGCTGATGGGGCGGGCGAGTGGTGGTCGCTGTGTGTGTGTGGTCCCCTGTAAAGGTGCCTGTGTATATGCAGTGCAAGGGACTCCCCTGCGCAGGGCGCAGTGTGAGCCGGAGGAGCGCGCGGCCCCCACAACATATGCCCGCAGTCGGGAACGTCTAGCACAACAGGTGCGCACCCCACTAGAGAGAAACACGAGCCCAGTCGCCTCTTCCTCATCTCATCCTCCCCTCCAAATACCCCGACAACAGGCCTCCCCCCCGTCCACCCCCCATCACCCCTTCCACCCCACAGGCCCGGGCCAAGCGGCATCAGCCCACACGAGTCAGGGCCCAGCGCTGGGGAGTGCCTTTGGCGATGACCCCAACCTCCCCACCACCCATGCCCTACATGACATGGTCCGATGTCTGTGGGGTGACCAGCGGCAGCAGCTGGTCATCCGATATTACAGTGGACGGGGAAGAGGAGCCGCTGGCCACCAGTCCACCCTGCTCCCGGGTAGCTTCCCCACTCCTGCTGTCCGGGGACCCAAGAGTGGCCACCGCTTCCAGCGCCTCTTGCCGTTCCATTCTGCTCCTCTCCGGGCTAGGGGCCACTCCCAGGGTACGTCCCTCCTCTCGCCGGTGTCCTCTCCCCCTGCGTTGCCGAGACCTCCTGCGACGCCGCGGAGCCGCTTCCACATCTGGCGGCCGCCGGCCGCCGGCCATCGCTGCGCCCAGTGTCCTCCAACCAGTCCCAGACCTCAGATGGTGCATCGAAGAAGCGAGTGCCGTCGGCGGTGACCACCCGCAGACGGGAAGGAAACAAAAGGGCGTATGATATCTCCAACTCACGCAGGCGACGCTTGACCGCCAGATAGTTGCTGCGGCGCTTCTGCACCAGGGCAGTATAGTCCGGGAAGAATTGTACCTGTCTATTGCCAACGGCGACGTTACCAATCCGCCGGGTCTCCCGGAGCACCACATCCCTATCCCGGTAGTTAAGGAGCTTAAACAGGAAGGGCCGAGGTCGAGACCCGGGGCCGGGCCTCCGCGCTGGTACCCTGTGGGCCCGCTCCACTACAAAGTGCGGCGAAAGCTTCTCGGGGCCGATCAGGCCGCGCAGCCATTCCTCCACGTAGTGCTCCGGCTGCCGCCCCTCCTCCCCCTCCGGCAGGCCCACCACGCGCACATTGCTGCGCCGTGAACGTCCTTCGGCATCGTCCACGCGATCCTCCAGAGCATGGACGCGGTCAAGTAGGTCCTGGAGGGTGGCAGTGTGAGTGGCCACGACCGGCCGCACGTCTTGCAGAGTCTGCCCCTGCAGCGTCACCTTGTCCGCCAGTTTGCGATGATCCGCGTGGAGCAACGTGAAGTCAACGGTGACTTTGTCAATGTGGGCCTCCAAGGAAGATCTTGTTTGCTCGAGCGAGGATCCTATCCGCTCCACCGCGGCCAGCACAGAGTCCAGCTTAGCCGCCAGTAGCTCAGTTTGTGGAGCCGGGCCAGAGTCCCCAGGCGCCGCAACCCGGCCCGGGCCGGCCGCCGGTGGCTGGTCATCCCTCTGGGCATTGCGCAGCCGACCCATGACCAATTGCTGCGCAGTGGGCATCCGCCCGCAGTCCACGCGACCAAGTCCTGTCCAGCCCAAGCCGGCTTTCCCTCCGCAGCACCGTGAATCCACTCGCTGCACTCCCACGCAGACTCTCACGTGTGGGCCTCCACTTCGGTAGTCGAGCGCCTGGGCACCGCCAGTCAGCCCCCAGCAATGACCCTGCGCGAGGCGTCGCACTCCCTGAACACGCAGCGTGGGCAGCAGTGGAAGAACCGCTATCTGCAGGCCCCGGGCGGCGTCTCACTCCCCGGACCTCCTGTTACCTTCACAATAGTCCTCCTCAGGCAGCCGGGTGTCGCAACGGGGGCCACCTCCCCCTCCACAGAAACGTGATCACGCCTCGGTGGGCTCCGGACCGCAGGGTGGCTCCCGCTGGGGTGTCAGGCCTACTCCGCTCTCTCCGCAGCCGGCCAGATCGGCCGCCGCTCAGAGCTGTCCGCCGTCCACACCGTCAGAGCCGGACACCTGTTCCTCCGCGTGGTTCCTCAAGGCGAGGCGTCGCACTCCCAGGACACACAGCGGGGCAGCAGTGGAAGACCCGCTATCTGCGGGCCCCGGGCGGCGTCTCACTCCCCGGCCTTCCCGTTACCTTCGCCATAGTTCACCACGGGCAGCCGGGTGTCGCAGCGGGGAGCACCTCCCCCTCCACAGCAATGCGATCGCGCCTCGGTGGGCTCCGGGCCGCAGGATGGCTCCCGCTGGGGCGTCAAGCCTACCCCGCTCTCGCCGCAGCCGGCCAGGTCGTCCGCCGTCCAGGGCTTCCCGCCGTGCACACCGTCAGCGCTGGACACCTGCTCCTCTGCGTGGTTCCTCAATGCCGGCTCATCGCAGCATGTGCACCGCACTGGCACCCCTACGGATCCTCTGTGCTACCTCCGGATCCCGATCTCCGGCGCCGTAACTGCCGCGGCCCAGAGGGCCTTCGCCAAGCCGCGGTGTCCAGTCGGGCTCGCTGCCGGGCGCCGAGCTCCAGCCTCACTCCGGGACTGCCGGCCGTAGCTTGCAGGCGTCCCCCGCCGTCCGCACAATGCCCACGCGTGCCGACTGTCACGCCGATGTGTTGGGGGGTGAACGAGCCGCCCCCGCCGCAGCCCACAGCACCCAGGAGGGGTCCCCCTGCAGGAGAATCCCCAGGATAAGGGCACCAACACGACGGAGCTCTACAGGGCTGCGACCATCTTAGTCGCGCGCCAAGCCACGCCCCCACTAGGATTGTCCGCTTATTACATGTTGTAGCCTGGTGTGCAATTTGACATTTACCGCCACACTGTTGTGTTGTGCTTGTTAAGTATTACCGGATGTTGTAAGTACCAGATTGTGCCATCCTACAGGATCGTATCTCGCAATGTATGTAATGTGATATTACTTTTTGCAACTGGCTAAGCTGTTTGTACTGTTGGTTATTTCTCTTTTCCTGAAATACCAATAAAGATATTAAAAATAAAACTTTTGCAAAAATGGAAACGTTAGAAAGTTGCCACTTTGTTCCTTAAAGTTTCCCCTGACCATTTACGAGCTGAAAACTGCGGTCTTGGCGAGTTGGTAGCCAAGAACGACTGTTCTCCGCTGACCGCCCAAGTGCTGCCTGGGAGACCAGTCCCGACCCTCAAATGTTGCATCAGATTCTGGATGCCCAGCAAGAAGATTACCGTCAGTTAAGGGGAACCTCTGGTTTGATGTAACTGGAGACCAGTGGCAATTGGTCTTTTGGCTGGACTACACCTGGACTTCGAACAACTGCGACCCCTGTGGGTAAAGTCGTCTCATCATATTTGTGTATGGAGGGGTAGCTCCAGGAGACCCCGACACCGGCTCAGCTTCCTTGAGCATCTTCAGCATTCTGTATTCCTTACATCAGGACCACTCCAGTGAATTGTAGGACGGGTCGAACTTAGAGCCTGGAACTGGGCTGGAGAATGCTTTGACCACGAGGTAAGTGTTCTACTCAACCTTATTGGTCCCTGTGACTGGCTTCCTGTAAGAGTGGGTCACCACAACAGTGCCTTCATGAATATTTTCAAGTTACTTGTTGTGGCTAACCCTATACAGAGTTGCAGTAGATTACAATGATTTATTGCACTAAGGGAACATCTGTGATTTACAGTTTCTTTAAAAATGTATATATCCTGTACCCTCAAATGAATCTTTGTCATTGAGGTGTCCATTTGTTGTTGGATTTTTATTGTGTTGCTTTCTCATCGTATTTAACTGTTTGTGTACTTCTGAAAGCTTTACACTTGTTCCTTTGATAAAGCCTGACTGGTCTCCGCCACAGAGGACTGAGCTAGGATTTTTCAAACAAACCTGCGTGGACCCGATACAGGTTTGTGAGTTTATTACAAGGCGAGGTTGCACCACCACACCATATAATAAACTGCTTTCCTCACACTGGCTTATTCTCGATGGTCTACAGTTCTTGTGGAAAGGGACAAATAAGAGGATACAAATCTCAGTAGAGGGCCACGCTTTCCTGGGGCTGCACAAGCACAGCGATCAATAAAAAGAACTGAAATCGGACACACCCACACCCAAAGAAAAAGCAACAACATTTAAAGGAACGGATCAATGCAAACAGCATAAATGCACAACAAGACACACAGACTCTGAAATTATGCTGGACCAGGTGACCTATGAAAAACCGATGTACTGTCCTGTAAAAGATGTTTAGCAAAGACCTAAACATTACACCATATCAATAGATTAAAAACTAAGTAAGGGATAAGAATTGACAGTATGAGAAATGCATGTGTGGGTTAGCATTTTAAAGTTTCTATAACTATGTTCTCAAATAGAGTCTTGAGGCAGGGAGAGGCTCTAACTCGGCCTCTGTACAGGAATTGCAACCTGTGCTAAAATGGGGGTGATAAGGGCAGATGCTGTAATAATGTGGAAGGGGGTGGGTGCAGGGATCCACTTAGATTGTTTGATGATTTACTGAATATATGTGCCTCTTCTAAATGTGCCACGCCCACCCACACACACACCATGTATTCCATGACTGGTTAAGTTTGGATGTGCGATCTCACTAACATTGAAGTTAGGGGGAAACAAGACCCTCAGACTGGAGTAGTTGTTTTTGCAATGACCATTTCTTTATTGGGGGATTAGTTTACTGTTCAAGGCACTCGACACACCGCAACATATGGGGTGAAGCCAGGATATCACTGACAAAAGATACTTATCATTCAAGCTCATAACACTTTTTTTTGGAAATATTTTTATTACATTTTATAACATCACAACAAATCAATGTGTAGAAGAACAGTCGTCAGCAGGCTGAACGCAGAGACAAGTCAGCGGTAATCTGATTACATGTTATAGTACAATAATGGTACAGTGAACAGTAAGAGTATCATCAACACACTCAGCGGAAGGGAGATGCCCCTGAATAAGAGGGGTGAAAGAGCCCGTAAGAATGGGACATATAAGCAAGAGCAGACGGGTCGGACCATCTACCCCTGTACATGCATCATTCACAAATCCCCGTAATTCCGACTCACAGCAGGGGTGGAGAGGCAGAGCAAGGGAACATAGGCAAATGCCACTAAAGAGTACCAGCAAGGGCCGTGCTCAACATGCCATCGTCCAAGCCCAAAACGGAGCCTCCAGAAGAGGCGTCATCTATAAGTACCCACTTTCCACATTTGGGCAGGCTAACAAAATGACATCCCTTGCTGGTAGTATCTGCACCCTTCGAAACCCCCTAGCCTCCTCTCGGTGGATCGCCTCCCTCTCAAATTCAACTCCGACAACAAACAGTAGACATCAGGACCATAAGCAGACTTCGGGATCCCCGAACAGACTTCGAACTCCTGTTCAATCACCTGCAGGAAAGAACCAAGGAAAGATCCATAAACCGATCAGTAACCTTCCTGGACACTTAATGTTCATTGAGGTCCAGCAACCACAGTGAAGTATCAAGAGGAAAGTCTATGTGTGGCCCCTCCTGTGCCACCGGGAGGACTATAGCCCAATATGGTGTTAAAGAAGGCAAAACCAGACCATGCGGAAATAATTAGCATTTTCAACAGTGCAGCAGGGGCATTCAGAGGTCAGGGTCAGGAACATGGCATTGATAAATTAGAAAGAGGCATCCCAAGTCTGTCTACCAGCATAACTTGAGGGTCGTGAGTGTATGCCGCACCCCCTCCAACAAAGCCCTTTAAAGCAACATGACAGCCTTTGTTCAATCAGAGATCAGGAAGAGATGATGAATGCAGGCAGTCATGTTCCGGAGGTTCTGCAACAACGGCATCCCATCACTCAAGCTCATAACACTTAACATAAGGGAGCTCAACTCTCCTGTGAAAATATATTTGGTGTGGAGATATCTTGGGTAACAAGAAGCTGCTCTTATCTTCTTCCAGGAAAAACACCTTTTGAGAGAAGACCAGTTTATCATGAAAAATAGGTTTGACCAACTCCAGGTCTGAGCCTTGGCGAAGACAGCTGGAGTTGCTAAAATGGGTAAGAAGGACTTGACTTTGCAGTTTCAGAATATTACCCGAGACCCAGAGGGTAGATCCCTTAAAATATAGGCCCTAAACCACAAAACTGAATTTACACTGATCAACATCTATGCTCCAAATACACAACATGAACAATTCCTAACTAATATGACTGACATGCTGGTATCACCCACACTGCCAAAGCCTTCTCCAAACAAATGAAAGCAAAATTTGCAGATCAGGGACTGCTACACTACATCAGACATCAGGGACCATTTTATCAACCTGGATTGGAAAGCAAAATTAGACAAACCTGTCTCCACCTAGGAAGTATTGCACACTATTAAACCTATGCAACTGAACAATACTCCCGACTGCTAATCATATAGGCCGATAGCTCTTTTGCACAGAGACATTAAGATATTCACACAACTGCTAGCAGAGCATCAAAAGAAGGTTCAACCTGTCCTGGTCGAATGGGAGCAGGTAGGCTTTGTAAAAGAAAGACAAAGGGGGGGGGGGGTGTTGACAGGGTATGGAAAGGTGCCCACCTGATTGAGAACTCCAAAAAGCATGGCGGGGTGGGGGATCTCGTCTCTCCATATGACTTTAGATAAAGCGTTTTACAGGGTTGGCTGGGACTTCCTCAAGGCAGAGTTGGACAGAATAGGGCTGGGCCCTAATTAAAAATTGGATTCCAGCTAACTACGTACAATTGGAGGCCAGAATTAAAGTTAATGGCATATCAACTGAAAAATTCATGCTGCATAGGGGCACGAGACAAGGATGCCCCCTTCTCCAATTGTCTTTGCTCTTGAGTACCTAGCAGAGCTCATAAGATTTCACCCCACTTTCAAGAGGGCCTGGTTAGGAGAGGAAAAACTAAAATAAGTCTCTTAGCTGACAACGTCCTATTTACAATAATCGAACCAGAAATTTCTTTACGGGGATCACGGAACACAAAGTGGACTTTGAGACGAGTCAGGGATACTAAATGTACTTAACCTAAGCTACAGGGAGGCACAATAGAAGACTTTTTGTCCCATGCAGTGGGCTAGAATCACAATTAAATACTTGGGGTGGTGCATTCATAGGACTGTGGAAACGTGGTGTCTCGCAAACTAGTCTTAAAACTCAGATAATAACAGATCTACAAAGGTGGAAGGGCAAGAATAGCTCTTGGTTAGGGGAATCAATGCTGTGAAAATTATTATTCCAACCCGCTTGCTCTACTTATTTCAAGTGCTCCCCACTTCAATTCCTGCCGCCTGAACTGAAAGCATTACAAGTAATTACACTTGTTTAGGTGGGAGCGTGAGCTAGATGGAGTAAAATATTACTGCTGGCCCCTTTGAATGAGGGTGGCCTTGTCTGTCCGAATACTATATTATTATAATGCCGTACAACTAAGAACTCTGATTGAATAGTCGGCAAAGGAATCACCAAATTACAGAAAAGGGAAATGGCTGCCCTTTCCTTATGGGTTCTTCTGTGGCTGCCCAGAGAAGCACAATCCAAATTACTGTACCGTAGTGATATGTGACCATAATGCAATTAGACATGCCCTTACAACACCTCTAGCCCCGTACACGGATTCATCTTAATACAGCATTTAGATCAAAGTTAGACACAGCGCCGTTTGGAAGGTGTCAACACGGGGTGGGGTGCCTTATGATAGAGATGTTTGTCAAGAGACTGATTAAATCATTTGGAGAATGCAAAAGGGAATTCCACCTGAATTAAACAGATAGAAGTCAATATAAATCAGGTAAGCGTTGGGCTATGCACACCAACAATAAATTGGCAGCAACCAGGCCGCTGACCTCATGAAACATCCAAAGACCTGAAAAGAAAATTACACCAAATTTTGTTGGGAGGGTGGATACAAGGAACGTAATGGGAAACACATTTTTTTAGGGAATTTAAAGAGAAAGAATGGTCCTAAATTTGGTTTGAACTCCACAGGGGCTTTTGGAATGTCCAAAACAGAGGCGCTGAATATAAATTGACTATCAGATGGTACTTGACCCCTAATAGACTATAAAACATATCCCCAAGGAACGTGCAAATCCGACACAGGCACATTCCTACAAATAAGGTGGAGTTGTGAAAAGATTAAACGTTTCTGGACGGAAATACTTAACTACACTGTTGAGATCATAGTGAAAGCCACGAGAAAAAGACCCAGCTGTGGTGCTATTAAGCATGAAAGGAGGGCATGAGGAGTGGCGAACACACACTAGTAAACTTCTGCTAATCATTTATTTGGGGCTGCTGAAAGGCTATTTACATTTCATTGGAAAAAGGCAGAACTTGAGCATGGCCAAAACAGTGCCGAGTATTTTCCAGGTATAAGAGGTGCAAGCACCGTTCTTGCACATTACTTCACATCCTGAATGAGACGAATCAGAATCAAGTGGTAAAATAGCCCAGGAAAATGGAGTAATAGTATTTTCCCAAGAGCCTGACCTGTTCCTGCATGGTCACATATTATAAATGAAAAAATCCTAACCAACATAAGGAAGGAACGGGCATCCAAAGCTTCAAATTTAGCTCACCATTATTGCAGGACATGCTTTTCTTGTTGAAAAAGTGGATCTACACAGCGAACAGTTGTTTTGTTGTAAACAGTACATTTCAGGTTGACATAAAAACACGGCCTGTTTAATAAACATTCTCGAGCAACCAGTGGGAGCACTGGGGGGGGGGGGTACTCGGGAGAGGCTCAGAGTCATCATAGCAATGTCTTTCAAAACAAGTGTACAAGAGATTACAGGAGCATGGTTGGATCCTTCTCTGAGGCAACGCAGATACAAGGCAGAAACAAAAGCCTATAATCAGCTTATGAAACTGATGAAATAGGCTTTACTCATACGGTGCAAAAATAACTATTTACAGCCTCAGGTAGCAGTCCATGAACCACCATTAACGATCCTCCTTTCTCCAAACCTCCTTAAGTAATGCTATATCCAGCAATGAAGACGAATGGTTTCAAAATCACAGTTGTTCTTACAGAAAAGGTTTCATAGTTTAAGCAGAGGAATTCCCAGCAAGGCTAGCCATTGTGGAATTAAAGATTCAATTACACAATTGGCATGCGATAACAATCACCACATTAACTAAAATATGCACCTACAAGTAATCATCCCGCCAACACTGGACTGAAGGCAATGCAAAGCCCTTAAGAATTTAGGCAGCGTCTTGAAGTCACATTAATGAATCGCGATTAACCTTTACAACGATGTGTTTGTGCACCTGTGTGCAGGAGTTTGGAATTGAATGCTATTAGTTTATTTAGTTACATGCCCCTCTTTGGTCTACCATACAAATCAAATTTTTCTTTTTTTACATATTCAGTGGTCTGTATTTGTTTAAACTCATCAACCTAGCACTGTACCCTGAAGATAGAACGACTAACGTGACAATATATATATATATATATATATATATATATATATATTCACTGAAAAAACCATAGGTTTCACACATGTTATAGTTAGCGGAAATTTTACTGATAAAAAACCAATGAAATTCCCCCGTTATAGTTAGTGCAGGCAACTATAACTCACGCGACCGCAATCCTCTGCTGATGCTAATACTGTATTTAGACACTTATTTGCCCATGTCTTCTTCCATACATTTTTAGCTATACATATATTACAAATATTTTTTTTTCATAAAGACACATATGTCATCAGCAGAAGATTGCGGTCGCGTGAGTTATAGTTGCCTGCACTAACTATAACGGGGGAATTTCATTGGTTTTTTATATATATATATATATATATATATATATATATATATCTTTTTAAAAATTTTTTTTTTTTTTACAAATTTGCTTAATATTTTTGTGCATTTCTTAAACAGACAAATAAATATTAGAGCAATAACCAAGGAAATGTTGCCGTTAACGTCTGGAGTATGGCACAACCAAGAATATACACATTTTCATAGGGAATTACTCAACTCAATTATGTAATATCAGAGAGGATAACAAAATTGTGACCCAATCTCGGATTATGGTGCACTGATCCCTTTGACAGATAAATTCAGAACTATATGGAAAGTATAAAAGCTATGTACCTTCTAATTCTGTACAATCTGAAGAATCTAGTGGTGCAAGTTGAATCTCTATTGCCCAGACAGGCGGGTTGGTAGAACACTCTGAATAGGATGTTATATTTTTAGAACATGTTCCTAAAACTTGGTATTCCCCCCCCCCCCCAAAAAAAAACTTGGTATTCCCTCCAGTCTACATTGTGCTGGAACATACCCATGCCAAGGACTGATCCCCACTTTTGTTCTCCTGAGTCTCCCGAGGAGGAACGTAACACACATGTAAAGGTATTCAACAGGTTCAGAGTGACGATGGGCAAAAAACTGGATGAGGTGCATTTAGGAAATTGGAAAGAAACAAAACTAAAATGCCTGTGTAAGCTACCAGTCTGTCGGTTGCATCTACCACACGGGAGCTGTACTAAGATCTTCCACAGCTATACGTTTTCAACATCTACACATAAAGGTTTGCACTGCTGGATACTAGATCACCCTCAACTTGGATGGGACAACACGCAAAACTTGACGTTTTTCAAATTTCAATGTTTTACTCCACTGTGAGAAAATACTGTAAATACGAGGACGGGGACTCCCCTTTTTCTGCCACATTCTGTCCTCACTTTAAAAAGGGACGCGAAGAGTTAACGAAAGCCCCTCCCTCCCTTCCACAGGATACTGAAGAGAAACCCGACGAGAGGAGGAACCACCTGGAAGGGGTGGGACAACCAGCCGTAAGGGGACGGACGCCGGAAAAGAAGTGGTGCGGTAGGAGGAACCCGGAAGACGCCGAGGGTCCCGAGACGAAGCAGCGGATGGAAGAGGAGTTGCGGGAGGAACAGCAGGAGAAGGAGTCGCGGGAGGTGCCGAAGGACGAGGAAGACGCGGGTAGAACCGAGGACGTCGAGGAGGAAGCCGAGCGGTGGTCCGAAGACTGGTGGACGCCCCCGGAGGACGCTGAGAAGCCGCCGCAACTCCGGAGAGTTGCGGCAGACGCGGTGAGTGGACAGACAGGGGCGGGAGGGGGAGATGGGTGGCACCGGACTGTGCAACGAACCTAAGCTCAACCCCTGCATGCTCCCTCACTGAAACGCCCATTCCCTTGGGTCTCTGAACAGGAAGGGGGGGGGGGGGGGGGGGGGGAGGGCCAGAGAGGAGGGATCTCCCAAAAGAATACAGTCCTGCAGTTTTTTTTCCCCTTTTTTCTTTTACGCCTCACCTCAGGTGGAGTCCTCTTGCTTTAACTGTTTTTCGTAGCCCACTCATCAATCGAGGCAATGGGGGAAGGGACCCCTACGGTAGTGCTAGAAAGGAGAGAATATCCTGTGACTTCAACAAACCGCCAACCTTAAGCCCTACAGGGGACCTGCAGTAGTTTTACTTGTTGTTTGTTTGACCCTCTGTAGGTGGAAGTTCACCTATACTTGGTTTTATCTGTTTATTTCTGTTCACCGCTCTTAAAACACTCCGGGTGTGGTGATGGTAATACCTCGGACCAGAACAGGACAGTCCACTGACCGCTCTTTTCCTTCTTTTTGAGACACTCCGGGACGGCTGTCATCATCCAACAATCCTGAAGAGACCACGAGAGAAGAGAAGAGCGATACCCGACAACCAAGCCCCAAAACAACAACCACTTGACCAACTCTGACGCTGAACAACCACAAGTCCATATATAATCTTTTGAAATTAACCAATAAAATCATCATCATTCAACCATCACTGCGGCCTCCTAGTTTCCATTTCCGCCCATCCCTCCGACATCCAAAAAACATGATAGTTTCCTTCAGTCGTGTTCAAATAGAAGCACAGCGCTCCAAAAACTTGACCCAAATCTGTGCTTTCCTAGGATTGTGTGGGGCATCATTTATGTGGATTTCCGCTTGGGTTGAGCATGGCTCTCCAAACTAGACATCATTGAGGGTTTTTGATGGTGAGAAAATGCATGAGAGATAAATGCAGTATTCCCACACAGGGTCAGTCTGGCACCCAAGAGAACCCACCATCCCTAAACACTGCTGAAATGCAGAGACAATAAAGAACCCCCACTGTGATTTGGCTTGAGTGAATCCTGGCACACTGCATTACCCAACATTCCTGCAAATGTCAGAGCATGGGTAAATAAAAAAAAGTGTTCAGCTTCAGTGACTGTAAACCCAGAACTTCAGGCGTCCAACACTCTCACTTGTCTCCTTATCAAAATAGTACCCCATAAAGGTTGTTGGGCTTATTGTAGGGGACAGGGATAGGTCAGAATTGTGACAAAGTAAAGATCCCATTCACGCTAAACCTACTTCAGACAGTCACATATTTGGCTTCTTCCTGTCAGTTATTATAAGACCACCAATGTCCTGTTTTTATTGGTAGAGTTGTGGCAAGAGAGGTAGTTGGGAGTTTTGCTGTTTTCCACATATACTGTAACTTTTCTGTCACAGATATGAGAGGAAAATCTTTTTTTGCGAAACATTTTGGTTAAGAAAACGTCATGACATCCTTGCAAGCCCAACAAACTAGGAATATTACAGTGGTCTCCTGTTCAGAAATAGCTTTTGTTGGTAGGTTCCCAGAAGTGCCACGCAACTACAAACTCACTTATGTATGTCAGTGCACAAGCAAAGAGCTAGATACATTTTGGATTTTTTATTAGGCTAAGAAAAAAACCACACAGGATTAAGCTCCTCACAGAGGCACAGGCGTGTGTGTCTGTGCCACAACAAAGAACCAGGGGTTGTTGACCAGGATCCAAATGAGATTGTCCGCCACTGAGGGGGTAAAGGGAAGGAAAAAATAAAGACACCAAATATACATATACATATATATATATATACATATATGTATATATATATATATATATATATACATATAAGGAAAAATATTTTCTCTTGCACATATTTATTGCGATGTTTGCACAGATAATTGCGATATATTTGCACATTTTCTGTAATATACACTATTATTATGTACATGGATTGGTTTTGGTGCTCTCATGATATAGTGAGAAATGAACATCAAGTTAGCACTAAGAAATTGCTGTGACTTATGGCCAAAAACTGTTGTTTGCTCATAGATAAATATTGCATTCATGCAGTTTAAATATCAAGTTTATTTAAAAACAAATATAGAAAATCTGTTTACAATCAAATGTATAATGATATTTGACTAGGTAGAAGAAAGACTCGCCCATTAGAAAATGCTTGAAAGCAACAACTTGTGAACAGTATGTTGTTTATGTTTACTATCACACGTAGTGTTTGTATAGCATATTTTAAAAAGTGGCGGGCCATGAACTGACAATCTGTGAGCAAGGGCAACTGCCCGAAACGGGCCAGATTTTGCAGCACTAAAATAAAATATTCGTGCCTGAATTTGGGATTTGTGTTGTCCTTGGTTCGCCGAAAGGAAGTGCTGAGACAGCGTACTTTTCTATAATTATATATTACACATATACACACACACATACGAGTGTGCCCTTTCAACACCTTATGAAAAATATGTCATGAGGGTTGTAAGGGGTTAAAAGAGAACCTATTTTTTTTTAATTAAAATAAGTTTATTGGAAAATCATCCATTACGCTTTACAGATATGTTGATATATGTAAACTATTCATCAAATTTTCTAAAGTCACATCTAAAAACTTTCCTAAGCACGTTCCAAAAATATCCTACCGCTATAAAGACACCAAATGAAGTCCGAACAGTTCACTAGCTCTCTAACTAGTTCAAAGAGCATTTAATAAGAACAGGACGTAAAACTTTCACACATGCTTGTAATAACAGAATACAACCAATTAATATATTCAATGTCCACAAAATTTCACAAGCCATTATTCTTGACAATGTGCAAATTAAGACTGGAGGGGGGGGGGGTCCCCAGAGGCATCAATTTTAGCAAATACAAATGTATTTTTTTAATTGAGAAGGTCAAACACATACTTCAATAGCTAGTAAACAGGGTCACACTTTTCCGATATTTTACCTAATCCATACTTCTACGGTGGCTAAATTACATGCTACTATAATAACAAAGGCCTAAAGAATAGGGAGTGGAAAATAGGTCAAAAAAGCTACATTAAAAAGAAAAATCATGCAAGATCTCGAACTATAGTGATGAACGAATTAGAAGCTATTGCAACACACTGAAGCTGATTTTCAATCAACCATTGTGCATCAGCTGAAAGCAAACAAGCACACGCTTAATGTGCTTAAAGTTGGCACCTGCAACAGCTGCCTACGCCTGTGAAAATTCAAAGATAAATCAAGCTAACGGCCTTCACTCATGAAATAACTGGTGAGGCTCTCATTTCTGCTAAGCCAGTCTTGCAAAATAAAGAGGTACACAGAGACTTAGGTTTGATTCTTCTACCTTATTATGTAGGTTAAATGACTGACCAATGCAACCATACACTTTACAACCAAAACCTTTGAATAGCTCCATTAGGGGTCTCACTGCGTTTAAATCTCCACATAAGAATAAGCTGAAAAAGAAGGCTGGGGCTCCGTTACAAGTGATATGGCTATCCCTATGTTATGGGAAGTATAGCAGAAGGCACTGAATCAACCCAACCATATAGTGACATTTGTTACATCTTTGACGGAGAAAAGCAGAGATATAAAATCAGAGGGATTTTTATACTGGGTGAGATGTGGTGGAAATTACTGAAATGAAGTTGTACTGGTTATTTATGCCATTTATAAGAGATACAATAGTGGCTGCTGCTGCAGAATTAAAGCTAGTACAAATGCAGATCCTTAAACACCCCAAAGTAGCACACAAGTAACTATCTGTTCAATACAAGGTCCCAAGTAAGAGATCACATGAGGATGATAATGTCAACCTGGATTCTCTTATAGAGAAACCTAAAACTCCACACGCAAGTGATCCATTGAAGATTGGTATATATAATGGCATTAGATTGCATTATGAAACAGCACAGCATTCGCAAAGCCGATAGGTCAAAAAGGGCAAATTTACTTGCTTTGATAATGCTAGTTTATCATTGTGATCAGATAAGACCTGATATTTTAACAGGTGTTGGTGCTGTGTCCTTGATTTTTATATGAACGTAAAGCTTATTTAAGAGCTAAAATAAAACATGCAAGAATGGTACCAAAAAGTGTTAACGCATTATTTGTATTAGTATTGCAAATTTCATAGAGCATGTATTAAGAAAAAAATAGGAACTTTGGTGTTCTTTTAAGATAATTGTACTTGAAATGTACTGCGTTTATATGGATGTGTAATTCTTAAAAATTAATTTTTTTCATAAAACATTCATTTTAGTTGAATCCTGGTGTTTTTCTGTTTATAAATGTTCAATTAAATAATAATTTCAATATGAATTATTCTACTAACAAACCACGTTGTAAATTTAGATTCACCGCTCTGCAAAGCTTGAAGACAAATAACCAATAACTTCATGTTGTTTGCCTCGCCCTAACAGAGTAAGAAATCTAGCCAGTCTGGGGAAAGCTGCATGCTCCCTTGATAATAGGCTCCGTTCCAATCAGTCAGAAAAATGTTTTTCTTAGGTAGAACAAATCTTTTAACCAGTAAGGATTCTAAATAATGCCATTTGACTACTTCATCTAAAGTAAGAAATTATGTACCGTAGAGGTCATTTGTAGAATTTTAGCCACGACAGTTTTCAGCAGTGGGGCAAACGAAGTCTCCACAACTATCAAATCAGTAAATTGCCTAATCATTAAAACTGAAGTAGATTACTAGATATGTCTACATGTTTCACATTTATAGACAATCTATTAATTATGAAATAGTTGCCCAACATGTCCAATTTTCTGTCTAACCCAATCTTTGTATAAACCTAAAGGAATAAATCGTCTGCATAGACCCATTCACGCAGAGAATATCCAGGACTAGACAACAGAGGAGTTAAGTCTGACCGAGTCCAAACAGGACAGGAGCCAAAAGACAGCTGGGTTTCAGGCCTAGACACTTTCAATTCTTGTCAACAAAACACACTGTAAATCCAACTTATCTAGGGCCTAGTGTGGAGTAGCTCTATTATTTCAACTGACCGATATTTGTTCCAAAGTACTTCACAGTACACCAAATGAAATGTTACTAGGAAGCACAAGAGCACACAGCACAACACCCTGTCAGTTCCATAGATTTCCCACCATTAGCACACAGGATCAAACAATGACATATAGAGCTTTGATTTTGGCAAAAGCACCCGTTTCCAAGAGATTATGTTCTTGGGTTAATCAAGTTAAAACTAATTTCGCATATACTTTTCCTAGGAGTCCAGCATAGACAAAAGCAGCTATTTTGTTGGATTAGAAACACCTCTTGTACGAATGGGTATTAAGACAGGCCCTTTTTCAGCTGTCTGCAATACTCTGACTGAGAGACTTTTTTTGTGAGCCAGAATGGTATGTGTACTAACTGCCCCAGTCAGAATGTAAAACTTTGAGGTGATAAACCCACAATAATGTTGCCATTTAAATGTATATTCAACCACTGTCAATATGCTGTATACTTGTTCAGTGTATGTTTTGATAATAAAATAGAAATAAAGGTTTAACAAATAAAATGACTGCTTACAAGTTGAGAAAATAAGTACCAGAAATGCTGCTAAATAAACCTCCTGTGGGAATATTGGGAGAGCAGTGACCATGATCTGCAACTCAACTTCTTTCTGGAAGGGACTTCCATTGTCAGTGCTAGGAAGAGTATTCTAAGATGTTGGTCTTTCCACGGCTGTGGTGCTTCTTTCTAGCTATCCCAGTATTACTGAAGGTTTTCCTTTTCAGGGAGTCAAATAGCCTCTTCTCCAAATTGATTTGGGACAGCACACAACCGAGATTATCTATAGAGCGTGCCATGCTGCCACTACACAGGGCTGGAACGGGTCTGCCCAATTTAGAAGTATACTATTTTACCGCAAATATGTTTTGGACAATGAGATGGTTGGGGTGACCAAAGGATTGGCAGGTCATAACGCATACTGCATGCCTGAAAGGGACTACATAGAACAGTGAAATGTTGAGCCTCAAAGTACCCATGAGGACACATTCGCGAACGCTTAGAGCGGCGAAATACTGCTGTCAGCATTGCACTCGTGCCTCAGAGGTGGGGGGGGGGGGGGGAAATACCATCTGCCCCTGAGAGGAGAGGTTTGCTACGATTTCCTCCCTTAACCAGGTATTCTGACAACAGAGTTGGGTCGGATGCTGGCATTCATGCAATAGGTGATCTGTTCATGTGAATGGTGGGGTAAGCACGACCTTTGATGAAATCGAATATCAGTATGGGTTAGGCACAGGTCAATTCGTGGTACATGCGCCTTACTGGAGGCTATAAACATAACTTTGTCGGATACTCCAGACAAGTCTCCCACCTCTCGTAAACTAGCTAATATTCTCACACTGGGGAATTGTACACATGCGGTTTCCCTTTTGCACAGATATTAACCCTCCACTTTCGTCTCAGTTACCCCAGCATTCAAGAATATGTAGGAGATATATATAGAAGAAGGGAAATTAGAGAGGATACATGGGATAAGGTCCTGCAATATGTAAAAACAGTGACAAGGAAAGCCTTGTTTAAGTTTACTCAAATAAACTACATCCAAAAGCATTGTTCTCATGCCAGACTGAAGGCCCTAATGACACATGTGCAAGATGTTTACAGGTACACATACATTTCCTATCATATAGTGTGGAACTGCTGCCACATTCAGGCCTACTGGGCAGAGTTAACAGATAATTAAAGAGGTTGCGAGGGCTGGAGATTCCGCTTGAGCCTCTGCAGTGCTAACTGGGCCAATTTCGTAGGCCTAAACAGTCACAACCATATTATTAAATCTGTGGAACTAGAATTAGTTGCTGCAAAGGGAAATACAGCGATGGGCTGGAAGAAAAAATGCTACCTTGATAACCATAGGTGGCTTCCAGAAATGGCTTAGTGCATGGGTACTCTCAAACATTTTCCCAGGGACCAAAAGGTGTGGTCTGTGAAGTAACAGAGGGTCGCAATGATGCCAGTGGGGTATGGTTGGGCCAAGGTTAGAGGTTTGGGGGCATTGACAGTAAGGAGGGTGTAGGGGAAGAAAAACATATACATCTAGTTGTTGAATTGCACAATTTAAAACCAGAAATGTTGGGATTCATCCCAGTTTACCCACTTTGCAAAACGATGTGATCCTAGGCAATAATTTTTGCTTCTCTTTCCCTTGTTTTTCGTCATTATCATATATACAAGGAGCTCGAAATACATGATTTCAGGATGCGCGCCGTGCAAATCCTTCTATGTTTGATTTAATAAACGTGTAAGTTTTACTTGTATAGTAGGAAGCCACGTCACCCAAAGAGTGCATACAACTACCAACTTGCCTCTTTAGTTCACTTTTGGCATTATTGTCAGGCTGGAGGGAAGAATTAATGTTTCTAAATTCATGTTTGAAAACTGTACTGCTTCATGCACTAGTATCTGATGTGCTAATGTGAAAAGGTTATGCATGTTAATTAAATACACTTTTTGAATTTTGAAGAGTATCATATTTTAACACTTTGTCTGCAAGATGGCTTTAAAAATGAAGGTGCTCCTGAAGTTAAGTTGTGCAGGACTCAATAGTGCCCTGCATGAGCAGGACACCGCTACAATCCCAGAGAGTCCATTCTCACGAGTTGCAAGTGCATAAGCCATTACGATACATAGAGTAGCCATGCGTCATGACGCGATGGCTATCTCTAAACTAGCTGTAACGAACCCTGCCATGTTTGGTATCAAACATATTGGAATCATACCCCAACACCTTAAACGGTGTGGAAGGTATGAGTCCATGCACTGTAACGCTTCTCCAGTAGGCTCTTAGTGCTCCCGGTACCAGTCTTCTAGACACGGACAGCAAACTAAGGCTGCTGCCGACCAGAGACATGATTCTGCCCTCCTGCTGCTGAGCCACGCTCAAGCAGGAGAATAGGTTTCCTGTCACAGGGAAGTTTAAACACCTCCCAGACAGGAAAGTTGATTGGGACTGGGTGGGGGCGCTTATCAGCGCCACTACACTGCTATGAAGGGCACATTTAGTGCCCTCCTTGCATACTCCATTTGAAACCAGTTCACAGAGCCGTTGGCTTCCGCTGTGGCACAAAACTAGACAAAGGACATAGGAGTATCCTCCACACTATCCAGCCCCTCCTCCCCCGGGAGACACCCCTGAATCATCCCAACCCTTTCATTAGGGTACTTAAGGGCTTACCTGTGGGTGGGTCCCTAGATTCGTTGTGGGACAATATTCAGATCCGAAACCACTGTCTTCCTCCGTCTGGGCACATTGGACTTCCCTGGACTTCGCTTTGGGAACAGAGACTGCAACTAGGGAAGACTCCGGCTGAGCCTGGTCTTGTCGTACTGCCAGTCTTCTTTGTCGTCTGTGCTTGTGCTTCATACAGGTTCTTCTACAGGCCTGTGGACATCAAAGACACCCAAAAGAATCTCCCTTGAAGTGAAGGAGTCACTTCCCTGCATCTGCAGGAACGGCAATAAAGCTGACCGGTCTGCTGTTCCTGAGCTCCTACGGACTCCGAAAGGTTCAGCAACACAGGTGGTGGTTCTGCAACTCCCTCGAGGCCTGCACGGTCTTCACAGCAAGTTTGAAGCCAGTATCCCTCGTCAGAACCGCTGGAGCAGTACTACTGTACACCACGTCGACGTGCCGTTGCCAAGGCTTGTTGACTTCCTCCTCCAGAGATCTTCGGGCTTCAAGAAGCTCCAGCCTCAACCATCTCCTGCAACCAAGATCTTCACCTGCACCACATCCTCTGCACCATGGGCCTTCATCATTCAATGAGTTGCTCAAGGTCCTCTTGCGACTCCTGGGCCTTCTGCCCGTGGGTAATCGAGGGTCTCCTTTGGCTCTAGTGGGCTCCCCTGCTTGCTCAGGCCTGCTCTGACTTACTTGCTCATGGTGAGTCACTTGGACCTTGCTGTTCCAAAACTGCACCTTTTACAACTACGTTGGTTGCTGTTGCCAAGGCTTGGTGGTGCCCCTGCCAGACACTGACCGCCTGGCTCTTCCATCCAACGTGAGACAGCTCGTGAACGGCTACTGGTCTTCCACAGCTTTGCCTGTTCCGCACTGCTGTAACTTCAATGGATCCGTCAACTCTCCTGCATCCCCGACATCGGTGGGCATTCGTCTTCCGTGCCTCCTGGTCACTCCTGAGTGGCATAGACGCTGCCCCCTCTGCTTGCAGGTACCTCTCCTCTTGAATCCACCTTTGGGTTCCACAGGATTCTTTCACTTACTTTACCAGCGGCATCTTCACTGAAGTCCTCCATTGTGGTCTACGGCAGTTTCCGACATCACTTCTCACCTATGCACCCAGCTTCCCTGGTGTAGGTATCCTAGTTACTGGGGTATCCACGGGTCTGGTGACTCTCCAACCTGCCATCCTCCACGGGGATTCTTCAGGGTCCACTGGGAAGGGTCCTTCTTTAATACTTCAACATACCCATTGACATACTGAGCACGCGGTGGTGTTCCCACTCTGCACACTGCTCCGTGCGGTTCCTGGGTACTTACCTTGGGTGGCTCCTTGGGTCCCCGGTTCTTCTACATCTTCTGGGTCCAGTTCCAACTTAAGTTGAGATTCACATTCCACTATTTTTGTGTATGGTTTTGCCTCCCCCCTGGAGACCACTGTGTATGTGTCCTACTTACGTGTTGTATTATCAAAGTATCGTGGTTATATCTCCAAGTAGGAGATATTGCAATGTGTTTGTGAGTGTTTATAATAAATACATATTTTTATAACTACACTGTGTGGTTCTTTATCATTTAGCCTACACCAAAAGATTAAGTACTGGTAAAAACAAGCTGCTTTACACTCATTTTGGACTACGCCTGAAGGCTTCTCTCCACAGCTTCCACTTAGAGAGCTTTCTAAGGTTGTCTAAGACCACTAAAATCACCATAAGGGTTGTTTGGATTAGTGCAGGGTGCTACACTTACGTACGTGTGCACCATATACTAAGCCAGCCTCTTTAAAAGTGCTAAAAAGTAATGTGATGGTCCTGCCATTAGGGTATTTTTACAGATTCGTGCAAGTGAGGTAAGGTATAGCAAGGGAGAAGGCAGTCAGGGAGTTGGCTTCTGAGCAGACATGGAGTGTCTTTTATTCAGCATCTACAACTAATCGTTTTTCTACTTTGGCTGAGATCCATGGCTCCGACTGACTTTGCCATGACTCCCCCTTGCAGCTTGATGTAAACATTTGTATTGATAGGGGAAAACTGACTATGAGGTCTCAGCTAATGGTTGCAAGGTGCCAGCTGTGGCCCCCTTTGATTCTGGAAGCAGATTTTGAGCTTAAGCCCTCTCTGTCACCGTCAGGCACTGCCTGTAAGGTTAGGCTATTATGTTGGAACACAGCTTGGCTTGCTGTTAAATTCAGGTGAAAAACTGGGTGGACTTTGTCTCACTTCACAATATGGTCATTCTGCAGAAGTCCGAGGCCACCAGGGACTTTTTTGTGATAGTTTTGTTTTTCTGCTCGCACCACTCCCTCTGATGCCAGAAGGGCCCGTACCGGACTCACAGTTACTTACTAATAATAGTCTAATTCAAGCATTTCTGATCAAGTAGTCAAAATCTTTTAGTTTTGTTCTCATAAATTTCTATAATGATAATCCTCATTATGTTGCTCTTTTTGCTTTTATTTGTAATTTGTAACTTAGTCATTGATGTCATGCTCATGGTTTCAATACAATACCTGCAGGGGATTTTGAAGGCAAATTGGACTGAGAGGAGGGTGTTTTCGTTGGCCTTGATCATTATATTTTTAACCCCCCCCCTTCATAGCTTCACCCACTGATGCTAGAGATTGTAGGGGACGGATGTTTCCCCCCCTACCTAATCAGATAGGATTTGTGTAATGTGCTTGAGAGGGCTGCCCCTTATTGTTCTTCACCACCTACTTTTGGGGCGGGGGGTTGGGTGTGTGTTCACTATTGACTTTATATTTGCTAGTAGAAACATGCTTGGGTCTTTGGCGGACAGGGCAGTTATTCCCAGTACCTTCAGTGACCACAATCCCCCTAGAATCATCGTATCACGCCCGAGGCCTGGTCCCAATGTTATCTCAGTGGGTGGAACGAATCTACCAAGTAGTGATGGGCTTAGGCTGGCTTGGAAGACAGCTAACTTGAATGATGTAACATGTCTGTTTTTCTCAGAACATTAGTTTTTGATTGTTTGAGCTCGACCTCTGACCATTCCAGTAATATGCATGTTGTTAATACCTTACGGCATTGTGACGAGGGGGAATTGAGGAAGGACCCCGGGGGGCACCAGGACACCGCTACCGGTACTAACTCTACTCACACCTGAGAGGAGGGGCTTGAGGGACTCAAAAAGCCCGAAGGAGTGCGAGGACGAGGAGCAGAGCGAGGAGCAGAGCGAGGACGAGGAGCAGAGCGAGGAGCGGTGCGAGGACGAGGAGCAGAGCGAGGACGAGGAAACCAGCAAACAGAGGGGCGAAGGAGGAACAAAGGCAGAAACCCGAGGCTACGCCGGGACGTACCCAGAGGAAGGACCCAAGGACGAGGCAGCCGGGGCCCATGAGCCGGGTCCCGGCTTCAGGCAAGTGCTAGAGGAAACCGGGAGGTCCCTCGTGGGTTGGTGGCACGTACAGCTGGCCTACCTCAGGCTTATAGACACCCACCGATAGGGGTAGCGGGTGGGTGGCCCGTATTCTTTCTCCAACGGGACAGACCTGACTAAAAGGCCCCAGGGACGAGGAAAACAAGAGAGCCCCCTACCCTAGAGTAAACAAGGGGAGCCGATAGGAGGGAGAGGATAGATACTAATCGTCCGGTGTTTCTTTTGTTGTTTTTACGAGGGGACGCCTGGCAGGACCACGCCCGTGGAAACCACCGAGGAAGCGGGAGGAGACGACAGAAGCCGGAAGGACTTCAGGAACCCCTCTGTACAACGACAACCCCTCTTGGTCCCCCCTTTTTCTCCACCCCTGGACAAGTGTCCGTAGCAAACCAATAAATCTGAAACCAAATGGAAGCAGTAGTCTCCTCTGGTCTGTGGGGCGGGGCGTGACAGGCATACGATTAAAAAAATACTTAAAGCCAACTGCACCTGCTAAGCCAGCTACCCACTTTCAGTTCGGCAAGGCCTATAAGGAGGCTAACCATTCTCTGTAGAGTGCCCTCAGGGGGCGCCACCTGTAGAAGAATTTATAAGTCAGTCATTAGCAGAAGGACGGCTGACCTTAAGGAGGATGTTTGGTGCACTTTGGTTACTTCTTACAAGTTTAGTAACACTGGCCTGTTCTGGCACACTGTCAATAATAATAATTTGCTGAAGTCTGACTTTAACCGTGTCTGTGGGAACATCAGTGTGGATTTCTAGGTGGGGAACTTTAAGAAAGTTTAACACACATCTGACCATATTAGTGGAGAGAGTGATCTTTGTATGCCCATCTACTCACTGGACATAGTGTTTTCTGCCGAAGAAGTAGGTGAAGCCATTTGTGCAAACCCCATACATAAAGCTCTGGGGCCTGATGGGGTACCCATGGATCTGCATAAGCTGGAGGTGGACCTGAAGGCTTCAATTCTAACAAATTACGCCAATTCAGCCTGTAAGACTGGCCTGCCCAAATCGGATATTATCATTCCTCTTTTTAAAAAGGGAATAGGGCTTCCCCTTGTTGATAAAGGCCCATATCTGTTTTGGATTACGCTGTGAAATTTATTGGAAGGGTTATCCTCAACATAATAATATTGTGGAACTTTGACAATCCTATCATCTCTGATACCCCATATGACTTCAGACATGGCTTGGACACTCAAGAACAGTGCCTCAATTTATACCTTTTAATTAATAAATAAACTTTGGCCAAAAGAGGGTATTTTTTCTTGCTTTTATAGACTTGGCTTGTGTTTTCAATAGTGCAGTCATATCTAAATTGTGGGAAGGGCTTACATCCCTGGGTCTTGGCCCAGGCCTGGTGTTTGTTTTTACGAGCCCTGCATTTTGATCTTAGTGCCTCGGTTAGACGCAGGCCAAATGGAGAGTGTATTTAAAGTTTTGTCCTGGATCAAGGCGTCCGGCAAGGCTGCGTTCTCGTCCTTATTTCTTTCTTTTATACTTCAATGGCCTGGACGCGGCCCTGGTGGACAGGAGCAGGGACGTGCCGACTGTGTCTGGGTGGTGAGTCCCAGTTCTTCTATACGCAGATGACACAGATTAAATGTGCTGTATATACCAATTGGCCTCCACATATTGCTGGGCACTTTCGTCAACTTTATGAATGGTCTGGGTCTTCATACGAATCTTACCAAAAGTTTAATAAGGTCCTGTGACCTGAAGAACCAACCAAAAATGGAGCCATTTTGTTCTTCATGAAATGCACATTGGACGAATTCACGATTTTACATACATATGGGGGGGGGGGGGTAACTTTTGATTCCTGAGGGCACCTTGCCTCAGCAGCAATGTTTTTAGTTCTGCATCTCTGTAGGTGTCCTGTTTGGTCTGGCCTCAAAAATAGGTAATAAGCCCTTAGTGGTTCACGTCAAGATTTATAAAAGGGAGTGTAAACCTACTCTCACCTATCGATCTGGCTCATTGGGGGTAGAAGGTTGTTAAACATCTGTAGGAAAAGGAGAATAGAGTATGTAGATGCATCCTTGGTGTGTAGCCGGGGTCACCAACCTATTTCCTTCACAAGGAACTTGGTTTACTGTATGTGGGTGACTTTATTAACTTGTCTCCCTTGATTTTATGGTGTTCCATCTGGCTCAAACCTGAAGCCTCCTTGACTAGGGAAATCATGGACTGCCACGCCTGTGACAGGAATCTTCCTATCCCCTGGCTCAGGTACATTAAAGACACGTGCCCCAATTTGCGACGGCCCGATATTTTTTCATCACCAGGAGACATTACCGCTAGGGATAAGAAATGGCTAACATCTGTGTTTGGTGATCTTAGGAGAAGGGAAGGAGAGTCATCTGAGTGCTGGAAGCCTTTGTCTATGAGAATATGTGCAAGTTCAAACAACGCCTGTTCTGGAGCCTTACCTGGCCTTGGAAGACAGGGTCATTCTAACTAGATTTAGGTTGGCCCAGATAAGATGCCCGCTCTCATTCAATTGGACCAATTTGGCCGGAAAGAATTTTGGTCTGTCCATGTAATGAGCATTCAATGTAATCCCTGGCAAATTTTGTGGATTTTATGGTAATTATACTAGGAAGTTTTTATTCCACTTTTAAAGAGCCCTTTCACGTTTACATCACATTCCTTCATTACTATACTTGCAGTTGCTTTCCAAACTTGATGTCTGGGTAGGTATGACCGCATTCTTTAAGCACGTTACGACACAGGAATTCTCTATTGTTTTAACCGACAATATAACCTTGCTTTTTATAAATATGTAATGCTATTTGCAATGTGCGTTGATCTTTAAACGCTAAGGATTAACTTATTTTGTGTAAGTTGTGGTCCTAGTTTCATGTTGTTAATTGCAATGTTTTAACTATATGAATTATGTATTTTTTGTTTTTAGTGTATTCCATGTTTGTGCTTTTATGGTTTGTTTTTACAAGCCGAATAAAGCTACTGAATTAAAGTTCCGTTATTTTACTTATTACCTCTTCTCAATAGCGTAAAGGGCATCTCCAACCCTATTTATGCATGTTAAAATTACAAGATTCATAAACTAATGTATGCAAGAATTGAATAACCTATTGTTACAGTTCAACCCCACTTTGTATGAATCAAATTTCAACATAAAAAACTACTCGTGAATTTACCTTCTTGTGATAGTATTACCTCCATCTCCTACTTTCTATTTTCGCTTGTATAAGCTACCTCATTTTCATTTCCATCCAATTTATTTCAAGGAAATGTTCCACTAGCGGTGTTCCTATCTTTTTTGCCTCGATTACTGATTTATGGTCACTGACTCAAATACATAATTCTCGACCAGTTTCTCCCACGTATCCGTTGCTGCAAAGATACCTAAATAGGCATATGTTCTTGCTCCTACAATTTGTAAAGTGATGTCTCTTATATTCTACTCCATGGCATGACGTATGCTATAATGTTCACACAATATATTATCTATTATTCTTTACTTTGTGTCTATACTAACTTGCACATTTGGTTTTCTCTCTCAAAAGATATGTACCAACTTATCTCTCAAGTACATATTCTTGCGGAATGTAGACGTTTTGGGAGTGTTGTAGGTGCTTATCCCTAAATATTTACTAACAAAAACAATCCTGTAATTTTCCTTTTTACTCAGAGTACTGCAATTTCTCCATAACTTCAGAAATTTGCCCAAAAATGGATGTTTTACCTTTGACTTATAGGATGGTAACTCTCATAGTGTAATAGCGTGTTCTTGTCTGTGGGTTTCACGTATAGTTCAACTTCTAAGCGGCCAGCAACTTCTTTTAACGTTACATTTAATATTTTTATTAGTTGAGATAAATCTCAGATTTCTATCACCTAGATTTAACCAGGTTTTATATTCAATTAATAAATTCACAGGGCCACACCAAATGAAGAATCGGTCATCAATAAAGCAGGGTTAATGCTTAACATGTATAAAGTATATTTCCAAAGCATTGTAAACATGCTTATTCTCAAATTTGCCTACATAAAAAGCACTTTAATCTTGGAGTAGAAGTGGCTCCCTCGCTGGCCATTATCAATTTAAGGAAGAGATTCTTTATTAAATAGGAAAATATTGTTCTTTAAGATCATGGTTACACCGTGGGACCTTAAAACCCTGATTATTCTAAGATTTTTTGAATCGCCATGATTTTGTCATCTTGAAGAAGATGTGTACAAGGCAATACTAGGTCAGGTGTGACTAAATACTGAAAGTTTTCTCTCAAACCCCAAGCCTTCTGCTTATGAGATCAAATGTGCTGAATCCTTCATACTAAATCGTTGTACGCTCACTAGAAGTCTCAGGAAACAGTCCACATATTTATTCAAAGGTTCTATGAGAGATTTGACACAACCTCTTTTACTACTAGTGACAAGGAAGGATTGAAAGTGGATTTGGGTTCAAGACCTGGTCTATTTTCAGATGGAGCCTTATCTTTACCCTGAAAGAACCTATTCAGTCTGAGCTTTCTAAAAAGGCCCTAAGGTCCTATTCCAATACAAATCTAATAAGAATACTGGTTGGCACAAAACGAATGCCCTTTTCTAAAGTCTCCCTTTGTATTTTAGTGATGGTTCTACTTGATTGTTTACTGACAATATTTATGGCTCCTGGTCAGATAATCTTTTTAGGATTGGTGGACTCTCTGATATTGGCCCCTTCCAGTCCCACAATTTTTCTTTTGATTTCTCTTTTGGGTGTTGCTCTAAAAAAGGCTAATAATCCATGCTACTACCCATAACATCCCTTTCATCTCTCCTATACACACTCTCAACTTCAGAGTCTGTACTTAAATATGATGTATCTGAAAATGTGACTACTTTTTGGTTCATAGAGAAACTCCCTCTCTCTTTGTGGATGAAGTCAGTGTTGTTCATCATAATATTGTTACTTAAGAGAGAGGTAAACTATTTCAAAACTGAGTTTCTGAACATCATTTTTAATTGTAAAGATTTTTATTTATCTATCAAGTACTACTCATACCGATCTATTACTTGTTTTTTCCATCAATCCTATTTTTTTTACTTCAACCAATGCTATACTTTCTCTTAAAATGCGTCTCAACTCCTTAATCTCTTTTTTCTCAAATAAAATCACTTCCTTTGCAGTCTATATAATCGGTTCCATCCAACCCCTACTCCGTTGGTTTGCAGTCAGAGTCCAGATGTGTTTAAACGTCTGATTATCAACTAAAAAAGCTGGCTCATTCCTAATCTGTAAACCGATAGGGATGCCACCGGTTTTACGATACTCGATTACGTAATCTGCACGCTATTCTCCCCATTTTCATTTCTTTTGGAGATTCAATAATTTATCACATTTTTCACTATCATTGGGGACGATTGTTACCTTATTACTCGTTCTGAAGTTACCATTAATAATTTTGTTAAACTGGTCCTCTACAAATCCAAAGATGTTAGGGTATCCATTCTAAAAAAAAACCTCACCAGAGCGAAGACCACTCTCCACCTAAATTGTTGTTCCAAAGACCAAACCGCAAAAAGGAGCAACTCCTCAAAGTCTTTTACCCTGTACAGCACCCAGCTGCCTTTTGTCTAAGTTTGATCTATAGAAACAATGCATAGGTATGTGTGTACCTTAATCATTTTATTGAAACTTTTGGCAGCTAGAAAATAGTCGCAACGCCTCCAATCGACTTTGCAGATAAGGTTGGTACAGAATTCGACTTCAGATTTCTCATTATTTCTAATCATATTTGTAGTTAAGTAATTCAAATGAAAATAATGCACAGACATGAGTGTGTATTTTTAAAGATACCAAATTTAATCCAACTCTTTCAGGAAACACCTGTATTCTCCAACTTAATTTGATTAACCCACAAGAACGCTTAACTATGCGCAAAATAAAGTAGTTTTAGCTCTCTGCCACAAATATAGTATTTTGTGGGAAGAATGCATTCAATGCCATTTTACCGTGCACTGACTAAAATAAACCTACTCATTTCAAATGTTTAGTTGTGTTCCTTCCATTTTAGACCATTGTGGGTTTGATTCCGGCTCACTAAGACTAAAGCAAGGCACTTAATATAAAAACCTTATGATAGTTTATCTATTATCTGCAGTCCGAAACCACCTTTATTTGCATCCCTAAATAATGGCGCTGAACCCTTTATATGTTCTTAGCTTAGCACTCAGTAGGAGAGTTATATTGTTGAAATTCCCAGAGCTACCTTGCGAAACGCTGCTGGAGAGCAAATAGCTTTGCTCTAGCCAAAAAAATATATATATATATATATATATATATATATATATATATATATATATAGAGAGAGGTTGAGCATTTTGTATGTAGAAATATTTAAACTATTATTGTTTTCAGTACAGGCATTAGTAGCCCTTTACCACCACTAATGGCAAACCATCACAGTGGCATAACAAAAGTGGGCTAAGCGACAAATGTACAATTCATATTTTCTCCATCAATGAAAGAAGGTTTTGATTGAGGGGGGGAAATGCTTCAATGAATACTATACTAGTGCAAGCATCCTCTTTAGACAACAGAGGGTTTTGCCCACGTCACTAGATAAGGTTTAGAGGACGCTTTAGCTGGGAGGAGCGGGAGAGTGTCTTTCCCTATAAACCTGCTCCAGATGCTACCTTCCCCAGCTCAACACCTTTATTACCATCTACACCTACAAAAACTATGAGCTACATTCTGTTCTATTACCTATGATCCACAGCCACACCAACAATGTAAATCAGCACATACATCCCCATCAGACAGCACCAGTATGCTATATAAAACCACCACCTACAATTTACAATAGCCACCAACAGCACATGTGGCATCCTCCTTTCTCTACCATAAACCATTTGTTTAAGGGATTTTTTCACGAGCAGACAAGCACTTCACTCAACCTGGCCATTAACTACAGTACAAACCTTACACAACCACATATAACTCACAACCAAGTATGCAGTAACCATTTACACCTTCATCTACTGCAACTAAAATATACTAAGCTTCATCAACTACAAATTATAATCTACACCACCAACTTCACCACATAGGCTCTACAAGCTTTACTGTCTCACCTATAGCAGCAACTCCCCAAAATCCTACTTGAAACACCCATATGTTCACAAACTCTTTTGAAAAGTGTGAAAATGCATGAGTTTTACTTTTACATTTTCTGATTACATTTCAGTAGCACTATAAAAAGGTGCTCCCAAAAGTTTGCTTCAACTTTTGCTCACAGATAGTTTACAGAATTATCTTTACCAAAAAGGCAAACAATTAGAGAAGTTTTAATTAAAAAAGCACCTACCATTTGAGCCCTTATTCAACGGCAGATAGGCAGGGTTTATCTGTACAGGAATTAAATAAACGTACAAGGCAGGTACAGATGCAGCATGACCAACCAGCCAGTGTAAGCACATACTCTAGTGCTAATAAGGCCTGGAATTGGTTTGCTGAGCCAACTGTTTCAAGAGATGGTATGTTCAGGAATATGGTAAGAGTGAAGCTGCTTGGCGTGTATCTGCGAGCATGAAAATTTAGTTCTTTAGGCACCTTCCATTACACAGATTAATCCGAGTGTAAATACAAAGTTTCTTCTGCTATGTCACTAGCCTTGAACACAGCAATCAGAGAGATGGTTGTAAACCTTCACTCTTAGGAACCAGACCGCAAGCTCTATACTGGATGCATGTATTTTTTTCTATTTTTAGATCACTTTCAGTTTCACCCTTTCGTTATCCCCCTGGCGCAGTAGTGGTTTGCTTTGGAACCCATCCATATCGGCCTATGGTATAGAATGTCGATCCACAATTGTCCAGATTTTAAGGACAAGCATTAAGTAAACGATACCCCCCTTAGATTAACTGTATGTAAAATGTACCCCATGCACATACATTGAATATCTGGAAATTAATCAAGCCCTCAAGGACCAACGTTGGAAATATCTGGTGCTTGCTGTCTTTTTAAGTCTTGCCTGAGCCAGCGCTTTAGCGCTGCTCTGGCGAGAGCTTTAGTAAACGGGGGATTTGGAAGTGCAAACTAGTGCTATCAGGCCTCCAAATACAGTGCATGTGCGCCGGGCGCGTGCACCATTTGGCAGCCTGCGTGATCATTTCGCGGCCGCTTTGATGTTCACAGTGAGCCGCGCGGCCACTGAGAACATCAAAGCGGCCGCGAAAGTGCTCACCATTTGCCAGCCTGCGTGCCTCTCTCCCCTACCCCCTCCCTTATCCCACTTCCTGCTTGTTCTCTTTGTGTTACTGCAGCCCATCACTGCGCCCGGTTTCATATTTTAAATTAACGCGGTTGCTTCTAAGTGTTGCCAAAGAATACAAGGTGCTGATATCACCTATTTTATCACAACTGGCCGAGGGACTTTGTCTAAATGTCAGCATGGATGTTTAAAGAGTGGGTCTGAAAAAATAAGCAGTGTTGGGAAGAGTCATTTGAAACTGTTACAGCGCAAACGGAATGGAAACTTTCGAACAACATTCTCATCTCAGTAAGAAACTTGCCAGCTTGCTGTTTAAACAGCATCCATATGTACAACTTTATGAAAGCCACATTCAAGCTCCTACCAATAATAACGATCTTTACCAGGGGGCGACATTTCTTTTTATTGTACCACTGCAGACTCGCAGGGTGCCATCTGCGTGGGTCATGTAACTAATGTTGCTTGTAGTTTCGCGGACTTGTTAAAGCTGGAAAACACCTCCCTGCCTCCTCCTCCCCTACCCCTTTCTTTCCTCCCCCGGCTCCTTCCCGCCTCCTCCTTTTTTGGCGGCAGAGCTAGTAAACAAGCGACAAAGCCACTCCACCCTAAATTAACATCAGTACAGCGCCCAATAACCCTCCTAATTCACCCTTCACTGTGAATGCAAACTTACATTTTTAAGGTAAGTTTTCTGATATTGCAGCCAATAAAATTCACATTGTATGTTTTGCTGCTTCTCTCTACAAATTTACCTTCACATTAACAATCTCCCCCAACCCCCCACCCTCGAACTATTTTTCGTATGGGAAAGATTCCCCTTTTAAAACACTTCCACCAACATTCACTGAAAAGCACACTACAGTTAAAACATCGTGCCCTATAAAACTAAGCTCCATATAGAATCGACCCTCTTAGAAGCACACCACCCTCAAACAGTCCTTCTATGCCTACAACACCCATAAGACAATTTATCCTAAATGAACATCAACCTATGAGAAAATCCACATAATACACATTCTCCTGCAGCAGCATCCTTCCCACATTACTTTTTCTGCAGGGCCACTCACCTCCAGCTTTTTTTATTAAAACTTTGCAACATGCTGAACACAAGACACAATACTCCACAATATAGCTTAAAGACATTAGCAAAGCCAATAGCACTGGCTAAACACTTATAAGATCCCAAAGGCGAGACCTATTGGCTTTGCCAATGCTTGTTTTAGCTTCTCCCTCAACCCTGTGAGTGAAGATTGGACTGATGTTGCATATGCTGCACTAGCTCCTATGTGCTTCTGCTGGACCTTTAACTGGGAGGTGTGGAGGAGTGTATCTTGCATCGCTGTCGTCAATATTTGACCTAACCTGTGTGTTGGGGAAGTTTGCAAATCTGCTGTCCACAGGGTACGAATTATGTGTATGAGGGTAGCTTATAAGGCTAATGCAAATATTGTACCATGTTTTGGATGTGTTATAGTAAGGTACAAGTAAAAAAAAAATACAGTTTGCCCAGTGGTGGTGGCTCTGCAGGGGAATTAGATAAATGGAGTATTTTGGCCTTCCACCACAATGCTAGATGACAGTGGGATTTGGGTTTTGTTACAGTGCACATCAATATCTCCATGTCCAAGTAGTTACAAATAAAGGGTGTAAGCCAAATAAGCCGCTGGGACCTGGGTAATAGTGCAGTAAGGAGTAGTCCCAGTAGTGTAACTTTAGCGAAAGCAAACAATTAAACAACACCAAATATTAAATCCCTTAAGCTCAAAAGTTACGGTCAGTATTATTTAATCATATTGAACACACTAGGATGTTCGCAAACCAGCATAACGTCTGGAAATCATGTACAGCATAAGTGCCCCACGTGGAAGGAAGGGGGGGGGGGGGGGGGGGGGGGGAGTGTATCAGGTGAAGGTTGGAAGCGAAAGGAAGGTAGTGACAATATATACATCACATAGTTATTTACAATAAAACAAGGGCTTGTCAAGCCAGACAATTGCATATCAACAAATTAATAGCCATTGTTTGTGTTATATAGGCCCAGTGAAAAAAGCACTGTTGGCCACACTGGCATCAACATGTGGTAAAGTCGACGTTTTGACCCCTTTGTGTTGTATAGGCCCAGTGAAAAAAGCACTGTTGGCCACACTGGCATCAACATGTGGTAAAGTCGACGTTTTGACCCCAAACAACGTAGGTTGCTTGGGTCCTTACACAGGGATCTTCCTCAGGACTGTGTACTCAAAACAAAGTTAGCCTCAAAGGTGCTGATGTTCTTGGACGTCAATGTGCATCCGCTCGCATCTCGGTGAGAGCGGATGCACATTGACGTACAAGAATATCAGCACCTTTTAGGCTAACTTTAAGTTTTGAGTGAACTGCGGATAAGTATCTTGGAACCTGAAAAGAAACTTGGCCCTTTCTACCTAAATAATTTACCTACCTATGGAGAAAATTTACCAATAATCCAGTGCCATCCACTCGCTTTCTGAAGTAGGAGCCTACGGGCCCACCTACACCATTTTGGAATTCCCAGTAAAGGGCAGCTCACGGTGCCCCATACACAGTCCTGAGGAAGACCCCTGTGTAAGGACCCAAGTGACCTATGTTATGTTTGGGGTCTACGCTACCACATGTTGATGCCAGTGCGGCCAACAGTGCTTTTTTCACTGGGCCTATATAACACAAACAATGGCTATTAATTTGTTGATATGCAATGGTCTTGCTTGACAAGCCCTTGTTTTATTGTAAATAACTGATGTATATATTGTCACTACCTTCCAACCTTCACCTGATAAACTTTTTCACTCTTTTTCCTTCCACGTGGGGCACATATGCTGTACATGATTTCCAGACATTATGCTGGTTTGCGAACATCCTAGTGTGTTCAATATGATTAAATAATACTGAATATAATTTTCGAGCTTAAGGGATTTAATATTTGGTGTTGTTTAATTGTTTGCTTTTGCTAAAGTTACCATACTGGAACTACTCCTTACTGTACTGACCATGTCCAAGTAAGCATGTGTCAACCACTCTCTATGCGCTAGTCTGTTCCTCTATGTCAGAGGTCTTCAAACTTTTTTGCTCTGAGCCCTCTCCCTAAGCAAAATGCTTTGAAGTTGGGCGCCCATCCAAAATGATATGGCAAGGATTTGGGGAGGAGGAGGAGGGGTGATCACAGGGGACGGGGTCATGAGATCATTTCAAGGGTGCTTCTCTGTAGCCCGCAATCCACACTAAATGTGCGCTTATATAAAAGCAACAGCATCAATCAAGAACAGAACTGACCAAAAATATGACTGCACATAATTGAGGGCCCCAATGCACTTCACCTGCTGTACTAGTAATGGCTGTAGCCCTGATAAGCAGACTATCACCTCCACTTTCACGCCTTACCCACCATGTCTGACCATCACTTCAGTCTTGAATCAAGTCTGGTCTCTTTCTGAAAGAAAATGAGCTGCTCTATGCAGCCCCCCTTTTTTGTGCCAAGGGTGCCCTCTGCCCTAATGCAGCAAGGAGAATGAACCCCCATGCTCACTTTGTATTGCAAAACATTCATAATTATGATGTAGTGGGTCCCTGGGCAAAAGTGTCACTGCACCGGTTTCACTAATGACAGGTACTGCCTTGCTGTTGCCTCAGACATTTGTTACAACATGGGCTCCCATCTCCACCATACCGCTCCCTCCCATCATCACTGTCCCCTCCCATCTCTGTATATATAGTTGGACATTATGAGACTTCATTAAAATGCTATGTAATTACAAAAACTCACATTTCTTACTGAACATTCTCAACGTTATTGCAACTATGATAACTTTGTTGTACTGTAGCTAGGCTCAACCCTAAGCCACTTCTTTTCAGCTAGACATTGGCTGCTTGTTCACATCCACCCTGAGAGCCAACACTGGTACTCACTGCAAATACCAGTACTCACAGATTTGGTAGTTCTTGACTGTCCCTGCCAGTGATGGGATTAAGGAAAAAGTCTGACACTTGGACCCACATTTGTAATAAACCTCTTCCATATATAGCCCTCTCTTACACACACACAATGTTACTCTCTTACATGTGCACAGGAAATAACACTTACAAATATGTATCTTTCTCTTAGACATGCACAAGCACACACACACACACACACACACATTTTAAATAACCCTGCTACATATATAGCTCTCTTTCCTACAAACAAACACCTACACACACAGAATCAGAATACATCTATTATAGGATTAATTAAAATTATTACAACAGCCTATCTTTCAACTGTAAAATGCAAGGAAAGTGTGAAGAAAAAAATCTCAATTCCCCCACTGGAATACACCTTAACGCTGTGTAAAGGCTGCAGCTATGTGCAGGCACAAAGACCGAGAGATCACTCATATGAGTGCAAACAAATGTTTAAAATTCTGGTCCTAAAACCTGAGATAAGCAATCTTCTGTGGATGTAATTTAAGTGCTTTTCAATGTTTAGCTTACAATGCCTCATGCAGTAAATTTAAAAATGGGGTGCTAAAGCTTTCCTGGCATACACTAAGCATGTCCTAATTAATGAAGTGCTCCTCAAGTAAGACGAAGTCTCTGCAATGACGCCACCTTTCACTTTATTTTACAGGAAACAGCCCTCTTCAGAAAACAACAACTCGTCGCCATTTAGAACTATACCTATGAGTGACCATATCAAAAGCATACCATCTTTACACTTTATGTTCTTTAACTGCTGCATGTAAATGAAGACAGCCTGGAATCGCGCAATCAGGATTTCTTCATTTGCATGTAATTACAGACCCATTGGCGCCCCCCTAAGAAAACATTCATGACCCCACACCCCCCAAACCAGGGGGGCACGCCCCACAGTTTGATGATCTCTGCTCTATGTTCATGTTTGTCCCAGGTAGCACACATCACTTCTGGTGTCGGTGAAAGTAAGGCCACACTAGTCTACATGGGGCTCGCTGTAAACAAAGAGCAGAATTCTCTTTTTTTCAATACTTCCCGGGTTGCACGAGATGGAAACGTTAAAATATAGAAATCCACTTCAGCTCCTGTTCTGAGGTGGTAAAAACGTGTTCGTGGCAACTAAAACTGTACTGAATGGCGAGCTTTTATGTTATTCTCCAGAACGTCTGTTCCGCATGTTTCTCCCTACAACAGCACCGTGGATTTGTAGCTGCTTAACACCCGAGTCTTCTTAAGTGACAAGGTTATAATTACAAAGATTGTATTTTCAGGATACAGAAATGCAAAATCACAAAATAAAGCACAGACGGGATGATATTTTAAGACTATACAGCAGGGGCTTTTTACGGCACTCAAAATGAAAAAATAGGCCATAAAAACACAAATGAATAAAAACCCTGGCAGTGAAAGGGCCTAGAATGCTACTCACACGACATACCGAGCAACAATTTGTTAAAAACGCATTTATCGAATGACTAGTACATCTAGCATTATCGTGTCCTTATCTTGTTAGTTGCATTTATTTTAAGACATGTCAACTTTAATGTCACCGCCTGTTTTTTTGGGATCGTATTGGTGACTGGACCAAAAATAATTCTAGGGAGAATGAAAAAACAAACCATTCAAACAACGTGTTAAGTAAAATGGAAAACAACACAGATCAGGAATGTGCTAAATAATAAAAACGGCACGCGACGCCAATACAGTCAAACTACTGTATTCCTCCTCACACAAGATCATGAACTGTCTCCCCACATCGGCGCAAAGCACAGGGTAGCATTCTACCAAGTTCTATATATAAGCGACAGACAAAAACAACAAAAAACGTGTTCCTGTCCACTTAGGAAGAACAGTGCATTCAATACCGTCGATTTCGCATTTACATACATGCCAGCCCTCCCGATTCAGACGGGAGACTACCGATGTCAAGGCTAGTCTCCCACCTCCCGATTCCTGCAAGCAAAAACCCGATTCCTCGCTGACAGGGCTTGGTATTGTGTAACGTGCTAATTCTTCCATCAATAGTCAGAGTGGCGATGGGGGGGCTCTAGAAGGGGTGAAAAACCAACAAAGCCCCATTAACAAGCGAATGGTCTTTTAAAGACTTGTGAAGTACTCGGGGGTGGCTGTGTGTGTGCCAGGGCTGCCACACAGGTGGGTGAGTGTGTAGGGGGGGGGGGGGGGGGGTGTTGGTATATGCACTGCCAGCAACCTGCCAGGCCAGTGAGTGCAGAACACTTGCACCACCCTCTCTCTGCCATTGCGCTCCATGCTTCTGAAAGGTAAGACAAAAACGTGCATTTGCGTTTCAAATGTCCGATCCTGCAGCAGCACACTTCCAAGGCCCATCCATACATGACAGTAACCCCACTGAAGGCCCCATTCTCCCGATTTTTTTTTTAAAGAATCTCCCACTTTGCTCTTCTGAAATGTTGGCATGTATGATAATTTACTAAGCACATGATTCATAAAAACTCCACTGAACAATGTAAGGGTAGCGACTAAGTAATAAACGTGAATTACTGGCCAGTGTAAGGGGGAACCTGGCAAAATATGACAAAGCCTAGAGAGGTGTACGTACAGCTCAAACAGGGCGTAAAAAAAAGTCAGACATTCGCTTCTTAGGGACGGGCGAGCAAAGTCCAAAACAAAAAAAATAAAATAAATGATGCGTTCGGCTTCAGAGGGGAAGTGAGGCGCTTAGTGTCAATTAGGGTAACGTTTATTTAAAGGATTGCAGGGGCAGACGCCGGAAAAGGCAAACATTTGGAGGTTACAATGCGACAGAACGCTCTGACCCAGCTAGGTAAATAGTATAATCCCCAACATTAGCAGGATGTGCATCAGATCTGCAAGACGAGTTAAGTCTACTAAAATTCGTGAATCAAGCAAGAATGACATAAGCCTCTCCAAATCCCACAAGCAGTCCACCAGGAGTGACCAGAAGCGGAATCCATCCAGCGAGCAGACATGCAGCAGGGCCAAGTGAAGATCGGGTCATACGTTATAGAGACTGGCCTTGTAAAAGGGCCATGTTGTGACATGTGATCAGCGACAACAGCAACACTGTCTCAATGCAGGTGCAAGGTAGAGGGATTCATAGCATTCTTAGTGCTTGACAGGTTCTCGGGATCATTAGGGGGTCTCCCACTAAAGGTGCTCAGCGCCTGGCACCACCCACTACACTGAGGGACAAACACTGCTCCTCCTTCCCAGCCCTCAAAAGCATGCCAGGTCTGCCACTCCCACCTCACCAGAACCCCTCCCGCCCCTGGGGTGCCCTCCGTCCTCTAACCTTGACCGTTCCCAAGAACTCTTCCTGCACAGAAGTACCCCTTTATCTCGTGTTTACCCACATTCAAAACACCCCCTACCACCTGTGGCGCGACTCACCTCGCGAGTACAGGCACCGTGGCGACTCGAGGTCTAGGTCGGAGCTGAGCAGAGAGATGAAGTCCGAGGGCATCGCAGCACGGCCCGGCGGGAGGGACACCGCCTCGGGCCCTGGTGCAGCGGCGCGAGGCGCCGGGTTGTCCTCCACCGCGGCCCACCGGTCACCAGCGCGTGACCCTCAGAGCTCGACCCCCCACGGAACCAGAGAACAGGGAGAGACAGAGGAGAATGCCTTGGCTACTGGTGGACGTCCAGGGATCAACAGGGGACAGGGTCCGGGGGGGCGTGTGCGAGCTCGGAATGAAGAGCCACTGTTCGTCTCTCTTCGGAGCGGAGACGCGCGTGCGCCCTGTTGCCTGAGCTGGGATAGAATACAAGCACAATCAACTTTCAAAAGCAGCCCAAAACAGGCACAGACTCTACCGCTAGAAGCCCGTTGCAAGAACAGTCTCCATAATTCGAGAAAAAAGTTTGAAGGGTCGATTGATTCTTATTCTTAACTTTAAGAGAAGGACCCTAGGATGTCGTTGGTCCCGTGCGATTCACTGTAGTGTCTTGCTTGTTTCGGTTACTCTTCATAGGAAGCCCAGGGCAATAATAGGGTTGCAATTAGTTTCCATAAGAGAACACGTTGCATTCATTAAGTTGTATAACTGTGTTTATTGTAATATTTATGTAGTCCTTACTACCCATATGTGGGACGCTGAAACGCCTGCCTAATCGAGTAGCACGCTACATCGTGTAGTATGTGTGGTTGGAAATGTGTTTGGTTTCATTGTGTGTTGGAAGTGTTTTTGTGTCGTGCATACATGAGGAACACTGAGGATCAGTGCGATTCATGGACAAGTGTGAGAGATAAGCTTGCAATTTATGCATTTCAGTAAGCTGGCAGCTAGGAGCAGCTCTGCTGCAAGTCCCTTTTGGTATTTGTATGGTCATAGTCCATTTAAATGGTTACTGCACTCGGTTCTCAGTATTTTGTTTAAACTTAGTGACCCTATTCTATTCTACGAAAGACTTATAAAGCACAAAGCTACCCTTAGGCATCCCAGCGCTGACAGTGCAGTACAAGACATATCAAGGAAACTAATATGAGCCTGCTTGTACGGACTTTGGTATTATCATCCAATATCTGATTGTCATTGTGAGATGTCAAAAAGCAGTTGTAGTATGTAGTTAGTCGAGAACTGCAGTAGAGGTGGGCGAGCTATTGAAAGCTGGAGCCATGCTCGTGCCTGAAGCCTAGCTATTGTCTCAGCTCGAGGTCCTGTTGGAAACTTGAGCCCATAATGAGCCGTTCTTTAATGTGACTTCTGCCTGACACCTTCCCTCTACCCAGGATGTGCCATTACAGCCAGTGCTGCATACTATAAAACTTGTTCGAGTCTGGGCTTCGTCTTATCATCCTGTTCGAGTCTGAGCATTGTCTCAACATCCTGTGATTCCGAGTAAATCACTTAGGTGCCGATTACGATCCTGGAAAAACCGGGTACGAACCGTCGGTCGGAGCGTTTTCTCCGTCCGACTCGTACCCGGTTGTAAAACTTTACAAACATGGAAGTACGATTCGCACGGAAACACCATTTCCGTACGAATCGTAAAAAACACCGTCCGACGAAAATATACATACAAATGTGATCCGGGAATGCCCCGACGTGACGTCGGGACGCTGTCAGGAAGTACGATTCGAACCGACAGCAGCCCGGACAGCAATATTTTTACGGCACCCAAAAAGTGCAGGAAAAGCGAAGTACGCCTCAAAACGACCAGAATAGGGGGCCCGGTACGAGCCATACCCCCCCCCCCCCCCAGCCCCCGTGAGTACGCGCCGTACCTCCCCCAGCCCCCGTGAGTACGCGGCAAACCCCCCGTGTATGTACAACCCTGTACGCGCCGAACCCCCGTGTATGTACACCCCTGTACGTGTCGAACGCCCCGTGTATGTACACCCCTGTACGTGTCGAACCCCCGTGTATGTACACCCCTGTACGTTCGAGTCGTACCCCCACCCGTGTATGTACGGTGCGTACCCCCAGCGCTACGCGGGGGTACGCACCGTACATACACGGGTGGGGGTACGACTCGAATGTACAGGGGTGTACATACACGGGGGGTTCGACACGTACAGGGGTGTACATACACGGGTGGGGGTACGACTCGAACGTACAGGGGTGTACATACACGGGGGGTTCAACACGTACAGGGGTGTACATACACGGGGCGTTCGACACGTACAGGGGTGTACATACACGGGGGGTTCGGCGTGTACTCACGGGGGCTGGGGGGGTACGGCGCGTACTCACGGGGGCTGGGGGGGTGGGTCGGCACGTATGTGGGCACATGTCTCCATGGTTGCAATGGGAGTTTGGTGCGGACGGTGTTTTTACCATACGGTTGTGACATCGGACGCACGGGATGGATCGTACTTGCGCGGTCGGACTTCACTTTTCACGTTTGTACGGTAAATCGTCCGGGGAGGTGTCGGACACATTTTCCGACCCGAGGACGTGTGGGGAATTATTCCCAATGCGACTCGTATGGAGTTTTTCCCATGCGAATCATAATTGGCAGTTTGTACGGCACTTGTACGATTCGTACGGTAAAAAGACCGGATACGAGTCGTACGGGGAATTTTTTTACAGGATCGTAATCGGCACCTTAATCTCCCGGTGCCTACCAAAAATGAACGTGGTCTTGTGTAATGTAACTGGTGCTTATGCAAAGCATTTCCGTACATCAGACTCCAGTTTGCTCTGCAGAAAAACTGAAGAAAAATTCACAAATGAGGTAAAACAAAGCATTAACACAAGCAAAGACAAATAGATACCCATTTACTGGCTGATTTGTACAAAGTGAAACCAGAAAACCCGGCTAAATCGTGGCTTCCCTGCTTAATATATGTCATTTTAGGCAAATTTATTTCACGAAACTGCTATTTCTTAATTATCGTATATAAAAGCACTTTTAAATTTGTGAGTTCAGAAGGCCAGTTGTACAAAAAAACCTATGGTGTTTGATTTAATAGACACTGTATTATTGCTTTATAATAACCTGGGCGAAGTACAGGGTTTACATGACAACTGTCTTGTCTCTAAGTTTAATAATGGATCATGTTAAAATAAATATCACTTTTTTTTTTTAAACTCTTTTTTATTAAGTCAGCTGATATAGTGTTTGTAAGCAGTACAAAGCAATGCAAACATAATCTTCCATATATTGAATACCAAGAAGGTGATTATTATATAGTAATTATAAAATAAGAAAATAAACCATTCGGGACCGTGAACATCAGCCCCAAACATTGTAACACACTGTGTAACATACTGTAAAACAAAACCTTGGGGGAAAAAACGATCACTTTTAATCAGTACTTCTCTTTGCAGTGCTAAAATGTGATGTATTAATGTCAACACTTCCACATGTTAAAGAAATTAATTATTTTGACTTTTGTAGAGACTTTATCATATTTTTATGTAATGTTTGTTGCATGATTTACTTAACAAACATTTTCACGGTTTGGCTTGTGCACAGGCTCTAAGAGGCGAGCCAGACCCTTGCTTTGACTCTGGCTCACCTCTACCTTTTAATTTGTTGGCTCACCCATCTCTAACCTGCAGTTGTGAACTAAATTAAGAATCCGCCGTTGCTCAACGGCATGTGGCAAATCTCTTCAGTTATTCAGTGCCTGCTCAGTTGGTTATGAGTGGTTTATTTTCTGTGGACTGATACAGTACAGGTTGATGGACATGCCCCTTAGCAGTTTTTTCTTATGTGAATGTGAGTGTCAAGAACTACAATTAACTTGCCAACCGCTGAGTGTTATGCTATTACTACTACTGTGGGTTATATATTGCATCTGCATTGTAATTGTTTTATATAGCACTTATTATCCCTTATGAGGTGTTGTAAAGCTTTATGCCGGACAGCACACTACTCTGGAACCCGGGGTTAGTATTTTATTTTTTGTTTACTGTTAGTTATTAAGGTTAGTCTTGCGCTCTTAAGGAAACCATTCCATGATTTACCCCAGCTTCTAGGTGGTAGAATACATTAATAGGAATTAGCTGTGAGTTTATCATATGATGAACACAAAGGGTACAGGCAGTTTAGAAATGGGTTAACTGAAAACCACAAGCATTTAAGGAGAAAAGTAAAGCGGGATAGAGGTACCTAGGAGGCACTCTCTACGATACAAGCTACAATCTGCTTTTATTTTCCTTATAAGCACGCTTATGTGCAACTTGGGAGGTGCCTGGCTCCAACATCGCAGGAGCCAAACTGGAAAGGGATCTTTCCAGCTTTTAATAATTTTATAGTTTCACCTTTTTATTTTAATATGATTTGATTTACCAGTACAGGTTTTCCACAGTGGAGTCTGTGAGGGGATTTTGGGGTTGCTGGACCCCATTATCTGTGCACCATTTCTCATTTTCCCCACCTGTTTTCCTTCACGCTACGAAGTGCTAATTGGCCACGTCCACCCTCACATGCAGGGTGATGTAAACAATGCTAGAGCACGTCCCCACCCTCGCATGGTTATTTAAGCAATGCTTGAGCGCGTCTGCACAGCGGACGCGTGCAGCGGGTGCGCCTAAGGCAAGCCAATCTGCTCCCATCTGCGCTCAGACCGTGCTCAGTGCCAGCCCCCCTGCTCGGTCCTACACAAGACCAGGCATCCACTATCCATTACTCAGGCTCGGACCTGCGTGCTCTTAACGCAAACAGTAAGAGGATCTGCCGGCATCGTGGTGGTGGGGGCCGGCATGGACCCCGTGAACTGGTGGCTGGCATTGAGGTCCTGGCCTGGTGGAAGAGAGGAAGGTAGGCCGTGGACAGTGCAAGGCTGCGGCTCCTCTACAGCGCTCACAGACCTGCGGGCAACCCAACTCGGAGCAAGGCACGCAACCACTGAAGCTTGGTGGGCTGGTGGAGTGTCGGGCCCAGTCCCAGCGGTCAAGTGACGTGAGGAGGCGAGGGCCTGGGACCGTGCTGACTCGGAGGGGGGAAATGCAGGGGGTCCGCGCTCTTTGAGCATGATTCCCTGCCCCATCTCTTGGCGGGCAGTTCGGCCCGAGGCGAGTTGTGGCAGCTGGGAGTGACACGAAGAGGCCGCCACCTTTGGCGGGAAGCGCGCAGCGAGGCTGGACGGCGCACGCAGGGTCTACAAACGGTGGCTCCCCCAGCGCGACCCTGACAGGCCCGGGCTACTGTGAGGAGAATATACGCAAGAGGCGCACGGCCGCCCGACCTGTGAGCGGCTTCCTGGAAATGGCCTGAGTGGGAGTGAGCCCTGGGACGACAGCCAGATAGTGCTTGGAGAGACGCGCCGTCATATAAGACCCCGTACGACTGGTACAGCTGACTCCCTCGAAATGGCGGCTGGGCGCCCCAAAAAAGACCGCTTGATCAAAGATCTCCTCTCCCGCGCTGGGGGGACCACATCAGAGGATGCAACAGTGCAGATGGACGGGGTGGGGTCCCGTACAGAGATTTGCACGGAAGAACCAGTGACAAGGTCGTTTATGAAAGTATTGTTCACCTCCCTGCGAGAAGAACTTCACTCTCTTAAAAGTGAATTTGCCCAGGAAATCAAGGAGACCCAGAGAGATGTAGATGCCCTGGGAGAGCGCGTGTCGGATCTGGAGGCGAGGGAGACAGGCTTTGGGAAGGAGACAGAATCTCTTCAACAGGAGGTCATCTGACTCCGGGAGCAAAACATCGATCTGCAGGCCCACCTGGAAGATTTGGAGAACCGCTCCCAAAGAAATAATGTGCGCATCAGGACAGTGACGTCGGGAGCAGAAGGGGAGGACATTTTCGTCTTCGTCCGAGATCTTTTCCCTCATATCTTGGGGGCCCCCCACAAACCCCGATACAGCTGGACAGAGCACATCGTGTGGGTCTCCCCAGGCAGAACGCATCTAGCCCCCCCAGACATACTGGTCTGCGTGCACGACTTTCAAGTCAAAGAGGATATTTTAAGAAGGCACGCAGTGCACATCCTGTGGCCTTCCAGGGCCAATCCCCACCTTCTTTTAGGACCTGGCGGCTCTCACTTTACAGAAACGCCGTTCATTTCGCCCAGCAACAGCACAGCTTCGCAGCCTAGGCATATCCTACTCATGGGGCCCATCCCTTTCGCTTAATTTTCCGATGGGAGGGCAAACTCCTCCAACTTCGCTCACTTGCAGAGACACGCCGGATTCTGGCAATAGAGTCTCCAGAGGAGCAACACGCCGAGGACACACCACCCACTTCACAGCTGGCGCGGAACAACGACTGGCGGAGGGTGGGATGGCACCGAGTAGTAGTGAAACCAAATCCGGAGGAGAACGCCAGGGGTCGGCAGGCAGCTCTGAAACGCCATCCCTTCAACGTTGTCCAAACCAGCTACCCCCTAAACATGGACCCGACCTTTGCATGATGTATTGCTGAGTGCGGGCGGGGGCGGGGGGAGTTGAGCCACGGCTCACACTTCATCACCCCCTTGGACTCACCGTGTGATTTCGTTATTCCACGGGACTAGACGAGAGGCTGTACATGTATTTCAATTCCTCCTCCTCCTCCATGTTGTTGTTTGTTGCTATGTTAGGGGAACTTGTTCGGATCCACACTCACCCACACAGGGGTAGCAATATCTTTGCGCACCGTGCCAACACCTGGCACCGCTTGGCTCCCTGGGCTCTTGGGGGGAGGGGTAAGGGTGCGGGACTGGACGGAGCAGGCTTCAGGTCGTCAGCCTCATGACAGGTCACTCTCTTAACATTCTTACACTTAACGTGCGTGTGCTCATCAACCCGATCAAAAGGCGTGCGATACTTAATTTCCTTGAGGCCTCCCAGGCAGATATTTGCCTACTGCAGGATACCCACCTCTTACAAGGGGACTGTCACAGATTGAAATCAAGAGCCTTACCGCAGCAATTTTTTTCCTCCGCTCCCTCTAAGCTGGCGGGAGTGGCAATCCTGGTGGCCAGATCCTTCCATGGGGTGGTAGAACAAAAGATTGAAGAAATCATGGGGCGACTGTTGATCTATAGGTTCTACATTGCGGGACAGTCCCCCGCGATAGGCTCAATCTACGCTCCTAATGAGAAACAAGAGGGTTTCCTGCATGGGGCATTGGAGAGAGCGCTGGGTTCAGGGGATCGCCTGGTCGTACTGGGAGGGGACCTTAACTTGCTATTTGATAATGCAATAGACAGGTCAGCTCAAAGGTACGGCCAGTCTGGGGCGTTGTCTACGGAGGGACTAGCGCGACTAAGGCGAATAGGTGTGGTGGACATATGGAGGGCTAAGCATCCACAGTCCAGGGAATCCTCGTACTATTCTAATGCCCATAAAACGTATGCCAGGCTAGATTATTTACTGGGCACCAAGGAAATTCTCCCTCTCACACAGAACGTTGACACACAAACGGCGGCGCTGTCCGAACATGGGGCGGTCACACTCTCCCCCGCTGGCTATCCCCCCAGGTCCTGGAGGCTGCGGGACGCCATGCTACTTCGTAAGGCGGTCAATGACCAATTCCAGCATGCACTTGAAGACTACCTCTCACATAATGACACCCCGATACTTCGTTAGCGACACTTTGGGGAGCACTCAAGGCTGTCATTAGAGGGGAATTTACTGCTCTCTCCTCAGCAGACAATAAGATGCGCAGGGAAAAAAGGGAGGCCCTCACTGGGCAAGTAAGGGAACTCGAACGCATACATCAACGCACAGGAGCGCCACGGGTCTGGCGCATGCTATCCAATATGCGCGCACAGCTAGCAGCTCTAGATATGGACGAATCACTGACTAAATATCGAAAGACACAAAATCGACGTACAAATATATCGATACAAAATTATCGATCACATTATTATCGACATCACATACTTATTTAAAACATTACAAAAATATCGAACACACAATATCGAACTACATAAATATAGATACACAAAATATCGCAAACACAGTTATCGAAATCCTGAAATATCGACACTCATTAATACACATATACTTCATTACAAAATATCGTAAACTAAAATATCGACCACTAAAATATCTCCATTTTACTAATATCGACTATATAAAATTAAATTAAATACTAAAATCAAACAACATAAACACCAAATAATGTCTTTTAACTCTACACAAAATTAATATTAAACAATTATATATTTACTACATTTAAAAATTGATTACAAAACGTAACTATTTACTAAAACATTATTAACAACCTTCCTACATTAAACAACAATATTATTGAATTATACTTTATCAATTCATGCATACAATACATATTATAATGTTTAGAAAAATACATATAGAATAATACACCACAAAACCACTAATTAGCGTTTTCCTTATTAGGAAACTAACTACCAGAATTAAAATAAAAAAAATTCAAACTAACCAATAAAAACACTCCAAATTCAAACTGACCAATAAAACACAAATTACAACCTCCAAAGCACTATAAAAAGAAGTTCTACTTCATTCACAGTCCAGAACCAAAAAAAGAAATTAAATGAAGAAGAAAGTCTACTGGATTGCAACTGCAGATATAAGGAAATCAACATACAGCAAATATTTAAAACTATCACAAGTAAGTTAACTATATTATACTCATTAAGACTCAAAGCTAATAAATTGTAATTACAATATACATACACTATAAATAAATTAATATCTTCTTTCTATTTCATGTTTTCACTACAGGAAACTCCAAAAGAAACTAAGAAAATACAGAACAGCACCAAAAAATATACAACCAACAAAGTAAGTATTTCACAACCAAAAATCATCTAATAGATTAAAAACCACCCAAATTAAATCCCAAATACAAATCCCCTAACCATTCCCTATAAAAATATTGAAACAAATCTTAAAACAAATGTACTTTTATTTTCCAGAGAAAGAAAATACTGGAAGAAAACTCCACACATAAAGAATAAAAAGGATTCTACTCAAACACCTCAAAACCAACTTTGTAAGTATATTGTAACTAAATCTTGGTTTTTTTTCTACTAAAATTCATACAAGACCATATATAATAACTATAATATATATTTTTCATAGATAAAGCTACATCAAAATGACTGAAGGAGCAGAATTCATAACAAGCCAGAAGGGAAAAATGTTACTATGCTATATGGGATACACTTACACACAGGAAAAAGTGTATGGTTTAAAAGTTAACTGGAAATGCACTAAATACTACTCTAATAAGTGCTATGGGCGTGCTACAACACGACAAACAACAGTACTGTACACTAGAGAACATAACCATCCACCAAACATTACTGAAATAGAAGTCAGATCTGCATTGGAAACTATAAAGGAAGCTAGCACAAGTTCTCAAAAACCTACAAGTGTAATTTTAAAAGAGCAGCTTCCCAAAATTCCTAAAACTGCTACAACACAAATGCCATCTGTAACTTCACTCAAAAGAACTATAGCACGTACTAAAAAAAACACTACTACTACAACCCCAATTCCTCACACATATACTGAAGTTATTCTAAGTCCAGAACAAAGTATAACTTTAAACAAAGAACCATTTGTCGTTTTTGATAATAAAAACAATGACAAAAGAATAATAATATTTGGAACAGCTAATAATCTCTGTAAACTACAAGAATCACAAAACTGGATGATGGATGGGACTTTTACCATATGTCCCAAACCCTTTTTCCAACTAGATACAATACACGTCCTATATCACAATTGCAATATACCATTAATTTACACATTATTACCAAACAAACATAACTCCACATACACTGAACTATTAAATACAATAAAACAAAAAACAAATAACTTTTCCCCACAAAAAATCATCCTAGATTTTGAACATGCAATGATTAATACTATATTAAAAACACACCCCCATACCTCCATCCAAGGCTGTTACTATCATTTTAATCAGTGCCTATGGAGACACATGCAAAAATCAGCCCTAAGCATTGAATATGCAACTAATTCAGCTTTCGCATATCAAATAAAAAAACTAATAGCACTAGCTTATGTACCTGACACAGACGTAACAGAACATTACAACATTTTAATAGACAGCGCCTTCTACAAACAAAATGAAGAAAAACTAAGTCCACTATTGGACTATTTCGAAGATACATGGGTCGGCAGACTACATAGATCTGGCCACAGAAGAAACCCTAAATTCTTAATACCCTGGTGGAACGTATACAGAAGCACATTAAATGGAGAATCAAAAACTAATACCGCAGTTGAAGGATGGCATAACGCCTTCCTGCAATCAACAGGCAGAACAAAACCAACACTAGAAAGATTTATATCATGCCTACAAAAAGAACAGAGTTATCAAGAGTTCCGAATGGAACAATCCATAACTCAGCTAACTCCAAAAACCTCAAAACAAACTAAACAAATGTATAAATATCTAGAGCAACAAGTAAAATTGTACCCTACTACCAAAGGCCTAGAATACCTAAACATCATAGCTAAAACACTTCTTTAAAAGACCAATACAAATAAATAACTGATTACTCATTTTCAATCATATCAAACACATAAAATATATTTATCTTATCACAAAAATAATTACTGTGTGTAACATATTTATACATATTGTCAAAAATATATTAACACACATTAATAATATTTGTAATAAAATAAAAATAAACAATAATATTAAACAATACCCACCCACAATAAATAATAATAAATTAACTTACCAAGTTTATTCCAAACTCTGAAAAATCCATTTCCTGCTTACACAATCCAAACATTAAAAAAAAAGGTTCCCAAAAAAAAATGCAAAAATACAACTGTCGATTAAATCCATAATCCATGCACCAAGGTGCCGATCACGATCCGGTAAAAACCGGGTACGAACCGTCGGACGGAGCATATTCTCCGTCCGACGCGTACCCGGTCGTCAAAATTTAGAAACAAGGAATTACGATTCGCACGGGAACACCATTTCCGTACGAATCGTAAAAAAGCCCGACCGAACAAAATAAACCTACAAATGCGATCCGGGAAAGCGCCGACGTGACGTCGGGACGCTCACAGCCTGCCATTCACGAACCAGAAATTACGATTCGCACCGACGTCATCCCGCACGGTGAATATTTTCCGGCTGCCAAAAACTGCCGGGAAATCAGGACGACGCGAACAAGGACCACCAGTACGCGACGGACAGACAGGACGACGCGAGCAAGGAGGACCAGTACGCGACAGGACGACGCGAACAAGGAGTACCAGTACGCGACGGACAGACAGGACGACGCGATCAAGGAGGACCAGTACGCGACGGACAGACAGGACGACGCGAACAAGGAGGACCCGTACGCGACGGACAGACATGGACCCAAACCTACGTGTCATCCCGGCCCTCATAGCAGTCGACCTCCTCTACAGGTTCGGACGCAGACGCCGCAGAAGGTCAGAATAACTAAAGGAGGGGGTAAAGTGGGGTGGGGTGGGGGTGGCAGGACCAGGGCAGGCCACAAAACCCCCACCAAAGTCGCACAGCACACATGCCCAGGACATACCTGACTCCCATGCCCTGGTCACTACGAGGGGGTGGGGGTGTGTCCAGCTAAGCCAGCGACCGCCACAACGGAAGTCCGTCACCACGCGAACCTGCAACACAACCAGACCGGTATGTCCCGTACCCACGCCTGAAGAGCGTGGGTACGAGACGTACCACGCCCACACCCACGTCACCCCAACAATGGCGGGACGGATCGTACCCACGTGGCAAAGGCCTGGGTACGGCCCGCACAAGCATCACATAGCGTGGGGACAGATATGTACAGACCCTACCCCCACCCGCATACGTATGGAGCGTACCCCCACCCCACCAGTGTAAGTACGACTCGTACCCCACCCACGGACGTACGGACCGTACCCCCACCCCCGTAGGCATGGAGCCCACCCCCACCCCACCAGTGTAAGTACGACTCGTACCCTCACCCCGTATGCATGGAGCGTACCCCCACCCCACCAGTGTAAGTACGACTCGTACCCTCACCCGCGGACGTACGGACGTACCCCCACCCCCACCAGTGTAAGTACGACTCGTACCCCACCCGCGGACGTACGGACCGTACCCCCACCCCCGTAGGCATGGAGCCCACCCCCACCCCACCAGTGTAAGTGTCGTGACCTGGGCACAGGGCACTAGGACCCTGGACCCGACTGTGTGGGAAATGGACAGGGAACCGGACACCACTTCCGGTCAGGGGGTGGGGGACGGGAAGACCAGGGACGAAGCAGGACGCGTGAGCATATACTGTAAGAACGAATAAAGGTACATGAACACGGACACTGACTCCTGTCGTACTTCACCACCACGATACGACAACTGGCGACAGAAGGTGCGATCATCGGCGCGTGAGTCCATTGCGACCAGGAGCGACGAGAAGACGCCAGGAGCCCACTCTGAGTCAAATGCAACAATAAACATTGCGGAGAAACGGCGCGGGAGCCCACCCCGGCCGTAACAAACAGCGGAAAGAAAGAAGTGACCCGGCCGTGACTGCAAGCCGGTAAGGACAACAAGAAGAAGTGCGCGTGTGAGCAAATGTAAGAAAATCTCGCGCGAGATCTCGAGAGAAGGCAGCCATTTCAGAGTCAGGCGAAAGCGGCCAATCAGCGCCGCGGAAGGCCCGGCGGCCATCTTAGAGTCAGGCGGGAACTCACAAGGTCCCCGCGATCTCGCGAGACTTTGCGGCCATTTTGAAAACAGGCAAAATCAACGAATAAGGAGCGAGAAAGGCCTGGCAGCCATTTTAAAGTCAGGAAATAAACGAAAAAAACAGAAAATAAAGTGGGAAAAGAGATTGTAAGGACTAAAGAAGAAGAAAAAGTGCATCAACAAAAGAAATAGATAAAGAAAAAGGGGAATAAAGCAATTTAGAGTAAAACAAACTACAGAAAAGAAGTAAAAGTGCGGCAACCGCAGAAAGAAAGCAGAAAGAAGAAGAAAAGCTGCGAAAAACAAAGAGACAATAATGACTGAACAAGCGAGTGACAAACCTAGCGCTCAATACCGTAGACCGCTTCCATTCAACCTTTCAGAACCACAAGTAGGCATAAGATGGGAGCGATGGGTTCGCAAGTTCGAACGATACATGCGCGCCACGGACGTAACAGACGCTAAGCAGTTGGATCTATTTTTAAACCTCGTAGGGGACGAAGTAGATGACCTACTAGTCACATTCCCTGATGACCAAACGGCAACATACAAAGGGCTAATAAAGTGCCTCTCAGACAGATTTGATCCACAAAGAAACATTGATTTCGAAAGATACACCTTCGCAATTGCATTTCAACACACAGACGAGTCCCTTGATGACTTCGCGACAAGACTGCGCAAATTGGTCACACACTGCGAATTCGACAAGTTCGACAACGAACAAGCAATTCGTTTGCGCATCATTGAGGGATGTAGGTCAATGGAATTTCGCACACAAATTCTGAAAGAGCCGACTTCGCTGGAGAAAATTCTAACGATGGCCAGGGCGGAAGCGAGGGCGACGGCACAAGCAAAGCAGATGGAGCTTGGCAAAGAGAGGCGAATGGAGCAAGCAAACCGCATGGTCGGAAGCAGCCGCGCGAACAATTGGAAGAAAGAGAACAATGAGCAATCGCCAAGGAAACAACATGAAAAAACATGCTACAGATGCGGACTTGAGTTCCCACACACCGGCGTGTGCCCGGCAATGGGTCAGACATGCAGAAAATGCAACAGGAGCAATCATTTTGCTAGCGCGTGTCTGGGCACACAATTCAGAAGTGAGTTCAGAAGTGAGAGAGGACGACCGGGAAGACAACGAATGACGACAAACAGATATGCCAGGCACATGGAGACGGCAAACCGCAGCTCGTCAACTGAATCTGATGGAGAGGTGGTGCAAGAAAACGTAGGACGACTATACTTGATGTCCGAAGGTGCCTCTGCTGAAGAAGACAAAGGGCGAGAAAGCATCCACCTAATAAAGAAAGATCAAGTACAAAAGACAGCAACGGTGAACATAGATGTGGGACAACACAAAACATGCTTCGTGTTAGACAGCGGCGTCACATGCAACATCATGTGTGCATCAGAATATGAAAAGATGGAGATAAAGCCGGCGCTAGTGCCATCCACGGTTGACGTATACATGTGGGGATCAAAAAAACCAGTGATCAACATGGGGAAATTCACAGAGACACTCATATACAAAGACAGATCAAGAAAAGAAGACATACATGTACTGAAAGGTGACGTACCAGCACCATGCTTACTAAGTAACGTTACAGCACAGATGATGGGCCTCCTCGCAATGACATACCACATGTCAGAGAAGAAAAACATCCTGAGAGACTATCCAAGGATCCTACATGGACTAGGAAAACTGAAAGGACGACAAATAACACTGCACATCAATGAAGCAGTAAAACCAGTGGCTCAACATCACAGGCGAGTACCGATACACCTGCAACCGCAAGTCGAGGAAGAAATACAAGCATTACTAAATCAGGACATCATAGAGCCGGCGGACGGACCAACGCCATGGGTGTCCCCGATAGTGGCAGTCCCAAAAAAGAACACATCAAAAATTCGCATCTGTGTAGACATGAGGATACCAAACACAGCAATTGAACGAGAAAGACACCCTGGACCACACCTAAATGACATGATCAGCTGCCTCACGGGCACATGCCGATTCTCAAAGCTGGACCTGTGCAAAGGATATCATCAGCTAGAGCTTGACCCACAGTCAAGATACATTACGACATTCTCCACACACATGGGTCTATTTCGGTACAAGCGGCTGAGTTTTGGCATCTCATCGGCGGCAGAAATATTTCAAGAAACAATACGGCAAGTCATAAGGCCAGTAAAAAACAGCCTCAACTACAGTGATGACATTTTGGTATTTGGTCGAACAGATGACGAGCATGACAAAGCATTGCGGGACGTATGCTCCGAACTGCAACAGTCGGGTCTAACACTGAACGAAGACAAGTGCGAAATAGGAAGAAATGAACTGGTGTTCTTCGGACACATCTTCTCAAAAAAAGGGATGCGACCAGATCGCAGCAAAGTGGAGACGCTGGAAAAAGCAAAACCTCCGAGCGATGTTGCAGAAGTGAGGTCATTTCTGGGGCTTGCCAGTTACTGTGCGAGGTACATTAAAGACTTTGCCACGGTAAGCACACCATTGAGAGAATTAACGAAACAAGGCCAGACATTCATGTGGACCGAAGACTGCAACAAAGCATTTGAGGCCATCAGACATGCAGTGGCAGCGGTGGACCATCTGGCATACTTCGACCCCCTGCTGTGCACAGAACTGACGGTGGACGCCAGCCCGGTGGGGTTAGGAGCGATCCTGGCACAACATAGACCAGGTAAAGAGTCCCCAAGAAACATAGTGGCATACGCAAGCAAAAGCCTGTCTGAAATAGAGAAGGCATACTCACAGCCAGAAAAAGAAAGTCTCGCAGTAGTATGGGCATGCGAACACTATCACATGTTCATATATGGGAAACCATTCACCATCATAACGGATCATCAGGCCCTAGTAACGATCTATGGAAATCCCAACGCGAAAATACCACCTAGAATAGAAAGATGGGGCATAAGGCTCATGGACTACAACTTCAAGATTGTGCACAAACCAGGGAAAGAGCATAACCCGGCGGACTACATGTCGAGGCACCCGTTGCCACAGACAACTGAAACAACATCAATAGCGGAAGAATACCTGAACTTTGTACTTAAACAAAACACGCCAGGATCAATAACGATGGCAGAGTTGGAGCTCGAAACAGGGCGGGACACCACAATGCAGGCGGTCAAAATGGTAACTAGACAACAGAGATGGAGGCATGTCAACAACAACAGCATCATGGAAAACGGAGTGATAAAAGAAGAAATGTTGGCGTTCAAAAAGATTAATGAAGAGCTATCAGAGACAAAAAATGGCATAATAATGCGAGGAACAAGAATAGTGATACCAAGAGCTCTGCGGAGACAGACTGTAAACTTAGCGCACGAATCACACAGAGGCATGGTGGCAACAAAGAAACTACTACGGGAGAAAGTGTGGTTCCCGGGTTTGGACAATATGGTGGAGGCCGCCATCACAAACTGCCACATCTGCCAAACGACGGGGCAGCCAGCAAAACCAGAACCATTACAAATGTCAAAACTACCGCAGGCAGTGTGGACAGAACTGGCAGCAGACTTCTATGGGCCTCTGGAAACGGGCAACTACCTGCTCGTGATAATTGATGAATTCTCCAGATTTCCCATCGTGCGACAAGTATCGTCAACATCAGCAAGCGCAACGCTGCCCACTCTGGACGACATATTTGCGGCGTGGGGATCCCCACAAACATTAAAGACAGACAATGGTCCGCCATTCTCAGGAGAAGAATTTCGAAAATTTATGGACTATTTAGGGATCCTCCACAGGAAAATAACGCCGCTGTGGCCACAAGCCAATGGCATGGTGGAAAGATTTATGGGGAACATAAAGAAGGCTGTCCAAAGAGCAAAGCTGGCGCAGATATCAATAGGACAGGCTCTGTGTCAAGTACTGAGGGACTATCGGAACACTCCTCACAGCTCCACAGGACGGTGTCCCGCGGAGCTAGTTCTCGGCAGATCAAGCAAGACGAGGCTACCGCAGATGGAAGCAACAACAATGCCAGAACACAGCAGCATCGCCGTCAAAGACAAAGAGGCCAAGGATAAAATGAAGACATATGCCGACGCAAGGAGACATGCCACTCCTGCACACCTCAAGCAAGGCGATACTGTAGTGGTGCGGCAGCGACAGTTAAGAAAATCGGACAGCCCGTTCTCAAAGGAGCCATTGACGGTGACAGAGGTAAAAGGGCCCATGGTAACAGCATCAGCAGGACGTTACCATATCACATGAAACAGCTCACACTTCAAGGAACTAAAGATCATGGACGAAGACGGAAAAGATGGTGCAACAGGAGACGCAGGCATAAGACAGAATGAAGAGGAGCAGATGGACAAAGGAGAAACACGCCAAAGAAGAGAGGGCAAAAGACCAAAGAGACTGATTGAAGAAATGTAAGGAGGGCTCTCTCTCTCTCTCTCTCTCTCTCTCTCTCTCTCTCTCTCTCTCTCTCTCTCTCTTTCTCTCTCTCTCTCGCTCTCAACTATATCTCTGTGTTTTCTGCGACAAAGGGGGAGATGTCGTGACCTGGGCACAGGGCACTAGGACCCTGGACCCGACTGTGTGGGAAATGGACAGGGAACCGGACACCACTTCCGGTCAGGGGGTGGGGGACGGGCAGACAAGGGAAGACCAGGGACGAAGCAGGACGCGTGAGCATATACTGTAAGAACGAATAAAGGTACCTGAACACGGACACTGACTCCTGTCGTACTTCACCACCACGATACGACAGTAAGTACGACTCGTACCCTCACCCCGTATGCATGGAGCGTACCCTCACCCCACCAGTGTAAGTACGACTCGTACCCTCACCTGCGGACGTACGGACCGTACCCCCACCCCCACCAGTGTAAGTACGACTCGTACCCTCACCCCGTATGCATGGAGCGTACCCCCACCCCACCAGTGTAAGTACGACTCGTACCCTCACCCGCGGACGTACGGACCGTACCCCCACCCCCACCAGTGTAAGTACGACTCGTACCCCACCCGCGGACGTACGGACCGTACCCCCACCCCCGTAGGCAATGAGCCCACCCCCACCCCACCAGTGTAAGTACGACTCGTACCCTCACCCCGTATGCATGGAGCGTACCCCCACCCCACCAGTGTAAGTATGACTCGTACCCTCACCCGCGGACGTACGGACCGTACCCCCACCCCCACCAGTGTAAGTACGACACGTACCCCCACCCCCGTAGGCATGGAGCCTACCCCCACCCCACCAGTGTAAGTACAACTCGTACCCTCACCCTGTATGCATGAAGCGTACCCCCACCCCAACAGTGTAAGTACGACTCGTACCCTCACCCCGTATGCATGGAGCGTACCCCCACCCCAACAGTGTAAGTACGACTCGTACCCTCACCCGCGGACATACGGACCGTACCCCCACCCCCACCAGTGTAAGTACGACACGTACCCCCAGCCCGTATGCATGGAGCCCACCCCCACCCCACCAGTGTAAGTACGACTCGTACCCTCACCTGCGTATGCATGGAGCTTACCCCCACCCCACCAGTGTAAGTACGACTCGTACCCTCACCTCGAATGCATGGAGCGTACACCCACCCCACCAGTGTAAGTACGACTCGTACCCTCACCTCGAATGCATGGAGCGTACCCCCACCGTGTATGTTCCAAGCGTACATATCCAGAAATAGGAGGTGTGTGTGCAGAGTCCTCCCAGCAGTGCCCTGAGACAGGAGGGGTGGGTGCTGAGTCCTCCCAGCAGTGCCCTGAGACAGGAGGGGTGGGTGCTGAGTCCTCCCAGCAGTGCCCTGAGACAGGAGGGGTGGGTGCAGAGTCCTCCCAGCAGTGCCCTGAGACAGGAGGTGTGGGTGCTGAGTCCTCCCAGCAGTGCCCTGAGACAGGAGGGGTGGGTGCAGAGTCCTCCCAGCAGTGCCCTGAGACAGGAGGGGTGTGTGCCTAACACTCCCAGCAGTGCCCTGAGACAGGAGGTGTGGGTGCAGAGTCCTCCCAGCAGTGCCCTGAGACAGGAGGGGTGGGTGCAGAGTCCTCCCAGCAGTGCCCTGAGACAGGAGGGGTGGGTGCAGAGTCCTCCCAGCAGTGCCCTGAGACAGGAGGGGTGTGTGCGGAGTCCTCCCAGCAGTGCCCTGAGACAGGAGGGGTGGGTGCAGAGTCCTCCCAGCAGTGCCCTGAGACAGGAGGTGTGGGTGCTGAGTCCTCCCAGCAGTGCCCTGAGACAGGAGGGGTGTGTGCCTAACACTCCCAGCAGTGCCCTGAGACAGGAGGTGTGGGTGCAGAGTCCTCCCAGCAGTGCCCTGAGACAGGAGGGGTGGGTGCAGAGTCCTCCCAGCAGTGCCCTGAGACAGGAGGGGTGTGTGCCTAACACTCCCAGCAGTGCCCTGAGACAGGAGGTGTGGGTGCAGAGTCCTCCCAGCAGTGCCCTGAGACAGGAGGGGTGGGTGCAGAGTCCTCCCAGCAGTGCCCTGAGACAGGAGGGGTGGGTGCAGAGTCCTCCCAGAAGTGCCCTGAGACAGATGGGGTGTGTGCGGAATCCTCCCAGCAGTGCCCTGAGACAGGAGGGGTGGGTGCAGAGTCCTCCCAGCAGTGCCCTGAGACAGGAGGGGTGGGTGCAGAGTCCTCCCAGCAGTGCCCTGAGACAGGAGGGGTGTGTGCCTAACACTCCCAGCAGTGCCCTGAGACAGGGGGGGGGTGTGCGGAGTCCTCCCAGCAGTGCCCTGAGACAGGAGGGGTGTGTGCGGAGTCCTCCCAGCAGTGCCCTGAGACAGGAGGGGTGGGTGCAGAGTCCTCCCAGCAGTGCCCTGAGACAGGAGGTGTGGGTGCAGAGTCCTCCCAGCAGTGCCCTGAGACAGGAGGGGTGGGTGCAGAGTCCTCCCAGCAGGGCCCTGAGACAGGAGGGGTGGGTGCGGAGTCCTCCCAGCAGTGCCCTGAGACAGGAGGGGTGTAACACATGTGTGTGAGGCTGGAAGTACACACATGCATACTGCCTACAAGGGAACATGTCCCCATGAACTCATGTCAACAGACTCCATACACATGTACAGTGATCACCAAGGATGCCACGAATGTTGCAGGTGGAGACATGGCCCTGCATGCATGGCCAAAGTAGAAGGGCTCCGTCACACACACAGCTCATGTAGACACAGCTCTGCGCTAAATATTGGGAACACCCTGCAGGGAAGATATCAGGGTACACAGAGGGAGGAATACACCCTGGGACAATTGCACCATGCAGTAACTGCTTACATGAACAAAGAAAGTTAGCTAACAGCTTGTGATGGCACACAGATCCCAGGGTCCCCCCAATGAGCAGCACACTACTACATTTCCCACACACCCAACACATAAACACCACCCAAAACCATGTAGCAGCCCCACCAACACCAATACCAGCATAGCAGTAGTGTCAGAATGAAAAAAAAAGTAAAGCTTTATTCAGCATGATCACAATGTCCGTGGATCGCAGGCAGTTCAATATTCACAAAGCCCATAGGGCAGTCAATAAGTCTCAGCTGGATGGGGGACACAGTGGGATGTGTGTCCCCTAGCTTGCCTGCACAGTTACATGCCGTCGTCTTCCACAGGGGTGAGGGCATCATGGGGGGGGGAAGCACCAGGCACCGCAGGGACATCAGGGCAAAGGGGAGGTGTTGTGGGTGCAGGGATGGAGGACTCCACCACAGGGGGTGGGGCAGGGCCAAAGGCGGAGGCCAGGATGGCACTACACACCTTTGCAAGGTCCTCCAGGGATTCCCCTGCACCCGAAGGATCCACAGGCCCCAAGGAGGGGGGGGGGTCAGAGGGATGGGTCGCAGCGCCACTGTGGGAGGGTGTAGACAGGGGGGGGGGGGAATCAAGCACCCTGACCAGGGACCTCCTTGACCGCTTGCGGGGTGGTGTCACTGTGGGGCTCAGGGACAGAGCGGCCATGAAGGAGTCTTTGGGGGAGAGGTGGCCAGGAGAGCTGAGGGGAGGGGATTTGGAGGGAGTGGACTGGGTGGAATGCGGACTCCCACTCTGGCTGCGTGTCACACGTTTGCCCCCCGACCCAGTGGGTGTGCCTACCTCACCCTGTGTGTGCGTGTCAGGAGGAGTGCGGTGGACCTTCCCTGCTGGTGTGGTGCCTGTGTCTGTTGATGTGGGTGCATGCCGACGTCTGGGTGTACGTGGGACAGGCATGGGAGTGGGAAGTGTGGATGGGGCAGGGGTAGGTGGTGGGAGGTCGCGCTGCAGGAGACCCACTGCTGCAGTCAGTGTCGAGTCTATCGACCTCAGCAAGCTGCGTTGGTCAGCCTGCGATGAATGAATGCCCTCCAAGTATGCCTCGATGTTGTTGAGGGTCTGGCCGTGGGCATGGAGGACATTAAGGATCGCAGCCTGACCAACCTGCAGCTGCTGCTGGATGTCCACAGACTCGGCATTGGCGGCAGCAGTGGAGACAGGGGCAGGGGGTGCGGTGCCTGGCATGAAGGAGACATGCGGTGACCGGGCACGCTGGGAAGGGACACGAGCAAGTGGGAGGCGGCTGATGGGAACGGAGGGGGCGGTGCGAGGTGTTGTTCCGCTGTCAGCTGCTGGTGCAGCCTCCGCCCACTCGGAGACATCCTCCTCGGACCTGTCAGCTTCGTATTCTGACGTGCCAGTCGACAGGTCCTCGGCCGCACTCTCCTCCGCCTCTGTCCCACTCGATGTGCCAGCCACGATGTCACAAAAGGGGGTGGTGATGGACGGAGCATCAGAGCCAATCAAACACTCACACCCAGTCAACAGATCTGGGTTTAATCCATTACCGTTCTTTAGCCCACTCTGCCACCCCAGTTCAGACATGGCCATATGCAAATCAGTCTGACCCTGTGCCTCATGGGAACAGTCCAGCCCGAACTGCCAAGCCATGCCTTCCCTGGACCGGAAACAAGCTTCCTAGGACCGGTTTCTGGCATTTCAGCCGTCTTCAGCCAGGCTTGCTTGAATCCAGTGGCAAAGTGAGCAAGGGACTCACGTCTGAGCATACCCTGCCAACTTATGGCGAACAAAGCGGTACAAAAGGGGGTGGTGATGGACGGAGCATCAGAGCCAATCAAACACTCACACCCAGTCAACAGATCTGGGTTTAATCCATCACCATTCTTTAGCCCACTCTGCCACCCCAGTTCAGACATGGCCATATGCAAATCAGTCTGACCCTGTGCCTCATGGGAACAGTCCAGCCCGAACTGCCAAGCCATGCCTTCCCTGGACCGGAAACAAGCTTCCTAGGACCGGTTTCTGGCATTTCAGCCGTCTTCGGCCAGGCTTCCTTGAATCCAGTGGCAAAGTGAGCAAGGGACTCATGTCTGAGCATACCCTGCCAACTTATGGCGAACAAAGCGGTACAAAAGGGGGTGGTGATGGACGGAGCATCAGAGCCAATCAAACACTCACACCCAGTCAACAGATCTGGGTTTAATCCATCACCGTTCTTTAGCCCACTCTGCCACCCCAGTTCAGACATGGCCATATGCAAATCAGTCTGACCCTGTGCCTCATGGGAACAGTCCAGCCCGAACTGCCAAGCCATGCCTTCCCTGGACCGCAAACAAGCTTCCTAGGACCGGTTTCTGGCATTTCAGCCGTGTTCAGCCAGGCTTGCTTGAATCCAGTGGCAAAGTGAGCAAGGGACTCACGTCTGAGCATACCCTGCCAACTTATGGCGAACAAAGCGGTACAAAAGGGGGTGGTGATGGACGGAGCATCAGAGCCAATCAAACACTCACACCCAGTCAACAGATCTGGGTTTAATCCATCACCGTTCTTTAGCCCACTCTGCCACCCCAGTTCAGACATGGCCATATGCAAATCAGTCTGACCCTGTGCCTCATGGGAACAGTCCAGCCCGAACTGCAAAGCCATGCCTTCCCTGGACCGGAAACAAGCTTCCTAGGACCGGTTTCTGGCATTTCAGCCGTCTTCAGCCAGGCTTGCTTGAATCCAGTGGCAAAGTGAACAAGGGACTCACGTCTGAGCATACCCTGCCAACTTATGGCGAACAAAGCGGTACAAAAGGGGGTGGTGATGGACGGAGCATCAGAGCCAATCAAACACTCACACCCAGTCAACAGATCTGGGTTTAATCCATCACCGTTCTTTAGCCCACTCTGCCACCCCAGTTCAGACATGGCCATATGCAAATCAGTCTGACCCTGTGCCTCATGGGAACAGTCCAGCCCGAACTGCCAAGCCATGCCTTCCCTGGACCGGAAACAAGCTTCCTAGGACCGGTTTCTGGCATTTCAGCCGTCTTCAGCCAGGCTTGCTTGAATCCAGTGGCAAAGTGAGCAAAGGACTCACGTCTGAGCATACCCTGCCAACTTATGGCGAACAAAGCGGTACAAAAGGGGGTGGTGATGGACGGAGCATCAGAGCCAATCAAACACTCACACCCAGTCAACAGATCTGGGTTTAATCCATCACCGTTCTTTAGCCCACTCTGCCACCCCAGTTCAGACATGGCCATATGCAAATCAGTCTGACCCTGTGCCTCATGGGAACAGTCCAGCCCGAACTGCCAAGCCATGCCTTCCCTGGACCGGAAACAAGCTTCCTAGGACCAGTTTCTGGCATTTCAGCCGTCTTCAGCCAGGCTTGCTTGAATCCAGTGGCAAAGTGAGCAAGGGACTCACGTCTGAGCATACCCTGCCAACTTATGGCGAACAAAGCGGTACAAAAGGGGGTGGTGATGGACGGAGCATCAGAGCCAATCAAACACTCACACCCAGTCAACAGATCTGGGTTTAATCCATCACCGTTCTTTAGCCCACTCTGCCACCCCAGTTCAGACATGGCCATATGCAAATCAGTCTGACCCTGTGCCTCATGGGAACAGTCCAGCCCGAACTGCCAAGCCATGCCTTCCCTGGACCGGAAACAAGCTTCCTAGGACCGGTTTCTGGCATTTCAGCCGTCTTCAGCCAGGCTTGCTTGAATCCAGTGGCAAAGTGAGCAAGGGACTCACGTCTGAGCATACCCAGCCAACTTATGGCGAACAAAGCGGTACAAAAGGGGGTGGTGATGGACGGAGCATCAGAGCCAATCAAACACTCACACCCAGTCAACAGATCTGGGTTTAATCCATCACCGTTCTTTAGCCCACTCTGCCACCCCAGTTCAGACATGGCCATATGCAAATCAGTCTGACCCTGTGCCTCATGGGAACAGTCCAGCCCGAACTGCCAAGCCATGCCTTCCCTGGACCGGAAACAAGCTTCCTAGGACCGGTTTCTGGCATTTCAGCCGTGTTCAGCCAGGCTTGCTTGAATCCAGTGGCAAAGTGAGCAAGGGACTCACGTCTGAGCATACCCTGCCAACTTATGGCGAACAAAGCGGTACAAAAGGGGGTGGTGATGGACGGAGCATCAGAGCCAATCAAACACTCACACCCAGTCAACAGATCTGGGTTTAATCCATCACCGTTCTTTAGCCCACTCTGCCACCCCAGTTCAGACATGGCCATATGCAAATCAGTCTGACCCTGTGCCTCATGGGAACAGTCCAGCCCGAACTGCAAAGCCATGCCTTCCCTGGACCGGAAACAAGCTTCCTAGGACCGGTTTCTGGCATTTCAGCCGTCTTCAGCCAGGCTTGCTTGAATCCAGTGGCAAAGTGAGCAAGGGACTCACGTCTGAGCATACCCTGCCAACTTATGGCGAACAAAGCGGTACAAAAGGGGGTGGTGATGGACGGAGCATCAGAGCCAATCAAACACTCACACCCAGTCAACAGATCTGGGTTTAATCCATCACCGTTCTTTAGCCCACTCTGCCACCCCAGTTCAGACATGGCCATATGCAAATCAGTCTGACCCTGTGCCTCATGGGAACAGTCCAGCCCGAACTGCCAAGCCATGCCTTCCCTGGACCGGAAACAAGCTTCCTAGGACCGGTTTCTGGCATTTCAGCCGTCTTCAGCCAGGCTTGCTTGAATCCAGTGGCAAAGTGAGCAAGGGACTCACGTCTGAGCATACCCTGCCAACTTATGGCGAACAAAGCGGTACAAAAGGGGGTGGTGATGGACGGAGCATCAGAGCCAATCAAACACTCACACCCAGTCAACAGATCTGGGTTTAATCCATCACCGTTCTTTAGCCCACTCTGCCACCCCAGTTCAGACATGGGCATATGCAAATCAGTCTGACCCTGTGCCTCATGGGAACAGTCCAGCCCGAACTGCCAAGCCATGCCTTCCCTGGACCGCAAACAAGCTTCCTAGGACCGGTTTCTGGCATTTCAGCCGTCTTCAGCCAGGCTTGCTTGAATCCAGTGGCAAAGTGAGCAAGGGACTCACGTCTGAGCATACCCAGCCAACTTATGGCGAACAAAGCGGTACAAAAGGGGGTGGTGATGTACGGAGCATCAGAGCCAATCAAACACTCACACCCAGTCAACAGATCTGGGTTTAATCCATCACCGTTCTTTAGCCCACTCTGCCACCCCAGTTCAGACATGGCCATATGCAAATCAGTCTGACCCTGTGCCTCATGGGAACAGTCCAGCCCGAACTGCCAAGCCATACCTTCCCTGGGCCGGAAACAAGCTTCCTAGGACCGGTTTCTGGCATTTCAGCCGTGTTCAGCCAGGCTTGCTTGAATCCAGTGGCAAAGTGAGCAAGGGACTCACGTCTGAGCATACCCTGCCAACTTATGGCGAACAAAGCGGTACAAAAGGGGGTGGTGATGGACGGAGCATCAGAGCCAATCAAACACTCACACCCAGTCAACAGATCTGGGTTTAATCCATCACCGTTCTTTAGCCCACTCTGCCACCCCAGTTCAGACATGGCCATATGCAAATCAGTCTGACCCTGTGCCTCATGGGAACAGTCCAGCCCGAACTGCAAAGCCATGCCTTCCCTGGACCGGAAACAAGCTTCCTAGGACCGGTTTCTGGCATTTCAGCCGTCTTCAGCCAGGCTTGCTTGAATCCAGTGGCAAAGAGAGCAAGGGACTCACGTCTGAGCATACCCTGCCAACTTATGGCGAACAAAGCGGTACAAAAGGGGGTGGTGATGGACGGAGCATCAGAGCCAATCAAACACTCACACCCAGTCAACAGATCTGGGTTTAATCCATCACCGTTCTTTAGCCCACTCTGCCACCCCAGTTCAGACATGGCCATATGCAAATCAGTCTGACCCTGTGCCTCATGGGAACAGTCCAGCCCGAACTGCCAAGCCATGCCTTCCCTGGACCGGAAACAAGCTTCCTAGGACCGGTTTCTGGCATTTCAGCCGTCTTCAGCCAGGCTTGCTTGAATCCAGTGGCAAAGTGAGCAAGGGACTCACGTCTGAGCATACCCTGCCAACTTATGGCGAACAAAGCGGTACAAAAGGGGGTGGTGATGGACGGAGCATCAGAGCCAATCAAACACTCACACCCAGTCAACAGATCTGGGTTTAATCCATCACCGTTCTTTAGCCCACTCTGCCACCCCAGTTCAGACATGGCCATATGCAAATCAGTCTGACCCTGTGCCTCATGGGAACAGTCCAGCCCGAACTGCCAAGCCATGCCTTCCCTGGACCGGAAACAAGCTTCCTAGGACCGGTTTCTGGCATTTCAGCCGTCTTCAGCCAGGCTTGCTTGAATCCAGTGGCAAAGTGAGCAAGGGACTCACGTCTGAGCATACCCTGCCAACTTATGGCGAACAAAGCGGTACAAAAGGGGGTGGTGATGGACGGAGCATCAGAGCCAATCAAACACTCACACCCAGTCAACAGATCTGGGTTTAATCCATCACCGTTCTTTAGCCCACTCTGCCACCCCAGTTCAGACATGGCCATATGCAAATCAGTCTGACCCTGTGCCTCATGGGAACAGTCCAGCCCGAACTGCCAAGCCATGCCTTCCCTGGACCGCAAACAAGCTTCCTAGGACCGGTTTCTGGCATTTCAGCCGTCTTCAGCCAGGCTTGCTTGAATCCAGTGGCAAAGTGAGCAAGGGACTCACGTCTGAGCATACCCAGCCAACTTATGGCGAACAAAGCGGTACAAAAGGGGGTGGTGATGTACGGAGCATCAGAGCCAATCAAACACTCACACCCAGTCAACAGATCTGGGTTTAATCCATCACCGTTCTTTAGCCCACTCTGCCACCCCAGTTCAGACATGGCCATATGCAAATCAGTCTGACCCTGTGCCTCATGGGAACAGTCCAGCCCGAACTGCCAAGCCATACCTTCCCTGGACCGGAAACAAGCTTCCTAGGACCGGTTTCTGGCATTTCAGCCGTCTTCAGCCAGGCTTGCTTGAATCCAGTGGCAAAGTGAGCAAGGGACTCACGTCTGAGCATACCCTGCCAACTTATGGCGAACAAAGCGGTACAAAAGGGGGTGGTGATGGACGGAGCATCAGAGCCAATCAAACACTCACACCCAGTCAACAGATCTGGGTTTAATCCATCACCGTTCTTTAGCCCACTCTGCCACCCCAGTTCAGACATGGCCATATGCAAATCAGTCTGACCCTGTGCCTCATGGGAACAGTCCAGCCCGAACTGCCAAGCCATGCCTTCCCTGGACCGGAAACAAGCTTCCTAGGACCGGTTTCTGGCATTTCAGCCGTCTTCAGCCAGGCTTGCTTGAATCCAGTGGCAAAGTGAGCAAGGGACTCACGTCTGAGCATACCCTGCCAACTTATGGCGAACAAAGCGGTACAAAAGGGGGTGGTGATGGACGGAGCATCAGAGCCAATCAAACACTCACACCCAGTCAACAGATCTGGGTTTAATCCATCACCGTTCTTTAGCCCACTCTGCCACCCCAGTTCAGACATGGCCATATGCAAATCAGTCTGACCCTGTGCCTCATGGGAACAGTCCAGCCCGAACTGCCAAGCCATGCCTTCCCTGGACCGGAAACAAGCTTCCTAGGACCGGTTTCTGGCATTTCAGCCGTCTTCAGCCAGGCTTGCTTGAATCCAGTGGCAAAGTGAGCAAGGGACTCACGTCTGAGCATACCCTGCCAACTTATGGCGAACAAAGCGGTACAAAAGGGGGTGGTGATGGACGGAGCATCAGAGCCAATCAAACACTCACACCCAGTCAACAGATCTGGGTTTAATCCATCACCGTTCTTTAGCCCACTCTGCCACCCCAGTTCAGACATGGCCATATGCAAATCAGTCTGACCCTGTGCCTCATGGGAACAGTCCAGCCCGAACTGCCAAGCCATGCCTTCCCTGGACCGGAAACAAGCTTCCTAGGACCGGTTTCTGGCATTTCAGCCGTCTTCAGCCAGGCTTGCTTGAATCCAGTGGCAAAGTGAGCAAGGAACGGTGATGGATCAAACCCAGATCTGTTGACTGGGTGTGAGTGTTTGATTGGTTCTGATGCTCCGTCCATCACCACCCCCTTTTGTACCGCTTTGTTCGCCATAAGTTGGCAGGGTATGCTCAGACGTGAGTCCCTTGCTCACTTTGCCACTGGATTCAAGCAAGCCTGGCTGAAGACGGCTGAAATGCCAGAAACTGGTCCTAGGAAGCTTGTTTCCGGTCCAGGGAAGGCATGGCTTGGCAGTTCGGGCTGGACTGTTCCCATGAGGCACAGGGTCAGACTGATTTGCATATGGACATGTCTGAACTGGGGTGGCAGAGTGGGCTAAAGAACGGTGATGGATCAAACCCAGATCTGTTGACTGGGTGTGAGTGTTTGATTGGTTCTGATGCTCCGTCCATCACCACCCCCTTTTGTACAGCCACGATGTCACGGCTGGCACTGGTGCTCGGTCCCTCCGCCTGGTCTGTGTCCATGTCTCCCTCTGTGTCCCCCGACGATGCTGCGGGCAGGGTGGAGAGACAGAAATTAATCAGACACCTGTACACATCTGTCACATGAGTCCAATCTACATAGGTTACATTGCATAGCCTGAAAAGGAAGATCCCTAACATCTACTAAACAAGGTACCGATGTAGGGCATGAAACACACAGTTGGTTGAGCCACCATGCCACTGAAATACCATGGAGAGCATGAGACAATAGCAAATGACAGGAAACGGAGTCTGACATAGCACCCAGGCCCTGGGGACAATCCAGCACTGCATCTGCACCACACAGCGTTGGCGAAAATAGGGATGACCAGGGACCATATCCATGAACTTGAGACACATGCTGCATAGGTAATGCTGAAAACATGCCCAACATGACTGGGTCACTGCACCTTGAGTGTATGTCCAGACAAACATCACACACTGCCCAGACCCAGCAAGTAGAAATCAGGATTTGACATATAGGCTTTGCCCGCCCCAACCACCCCCTACACGAGGCAAATTGTTGAGACACAGGTGGCACCAACATCTCATAGTCTGGGTGATAAACACAGGGGCAGGCAAAATGCAAGATTGGACGCCAAACACCCAAGGTGCGCCTGTACAAATAATGAGGTACCAGTGCCCATCCTCAGATGAGTATTACAAGACACACAGGCACTGGCAACTGTGAGTATGAAGAAGGACATTCAGGTCAGGCTGCACAGTGGACACCTGTACTAAATTTCACGTCTATATACATGGTGCCAGGGGACAATGGCACAGAGCACAACCTACGCTGTAGACACTGAGAGTGTCCACGTTTTGTGATGACACATACAACACCGAGGAAAAGGTGCCCCAGGGGACAGTAGTGGCCACACAACTCCATGCTCCTGAATGGTAATGACTGCAACACACGCCACCATCCCTGCACTATGCGTATCGCACACTCATGCACATCATGTCACAGGCCACTACATAGGACATGCGCGCTGTAAGGCATGACACTTGAGAGACTAACTCCCATGGCTGGACTCAGCATCAGTGCCAACTGACATGGAACCCACATGCAGTGAACTGGACAGGGCACAGGCAAGGTCCCAAAACCTGTTACACACCACCCCCACACATGATGCTACAGGCATAGTACTCGTGGACAAAGCGCCAGCCTACATTACCTTGTGAAGGAGTGACTACACACAGACCAGGGAACACATTGCAAGGAGGGGAAGGGTGGCAGGAGCGTAGCGCTATACTGGGGCAAACTGGATCTGCACAGCACCTTTAAACCCTGGCTGTGAATTAATGCTACTGTGCCCTTACAAATGCCGGTGACACACAACAAACACACATGTACCTACCCCCTTCCGGCTGCTGCATCTCCTGTAAGCGCCTCTCCAAGTCTGGAAAGACCACCGGCAGCACACGCCTGTGGAGGTGGCTCAGACGGCGGCGCCCGCGGTTCTTGTGGCTCACAGGTGAGTCCCCCAGCAGGACCCGTGCGATCCTCCGCGTCCAGCACCGGATATCCTGCCAGCGTTTCCTCACCTGGGACAGGCTCCGCCTCCGACCATCCACACCCCTCACGGCACTGACGGCGGTCAGCCAGATCTGCTCCTTGGCAGTGGCGCCTACCTGTGAGGAAGAACAAGTGACACCACATCAATACACCAGCCACATGTCACAGAGAGACATATGAGAACAAATTAGCTGGTTACAACAAGGCATGTCATGCAGCCAACGCATTGCACCTTTGTCATAGGGACATGATCCTCTGGGGAGGGAAAAAGCAGTACGTGCCATTGTAGGTACACAGGTGGAATGATGGCAATGTCACAATCAATGATCAAGGCTCACACTGTGCACCACACCCACCCCTCCTGTCTCAGGGCACTGCTGGGAGGACTCTGCACCCACACCTCCTGTCTCAGGGCACTGCTGGGAGTGTTAGGCACACACCCCTCCTGTCTCAGGGCACTGCTGGGAGGACTCTGCACCCACCCCTCCTGTCTCAGGGCACTGCTGGGAGGACTCTGCACCCACCCCTCCTGTCTCAGGGCACTGCTGGGAGGACTCTGCACCCACCCCTCCTGTCTCAGGGCACTGCTGGGAGAACTCTGCACACACACCTCCTGTGTCTGGCCAGCACCTCAAAGCAGTCACATGCCACAGGCCACTGACGCCACCTCAGCAGAGTACACAGACACACACAGGCACAGGACATTCACCTGCCATTGCCAAATACAGATACAAACCTCCCTGCACATGTGCCACTAGATCGGGGGGGCTCACAGGTGTGGGGCTGGCTCTGCACGTCAGACACACAGCACTGCTCCCTGCTCACATGAGATGTGCAGGGCATATCCAGGCCTCATGCATCTGGGGTGGTCCACTACACATATGCACCCACACAAATGACATTGGACTTACACACACAGATGTCCAGGGGACGAACACATCATGTGGACACTCTCAGCATAGGTACAGTGGACAAACACACATCTGTAGGTACAGTCACCTGTCACACTGGGGTAACCACAGAATCACAGGAGGACTGTAGTAGCTCCATACCCTGGAGGATTAGACAGGCACAATGTGTAATGCCACATGCAGTGAATGTCACAGTAAACACAATGCAAGTGAGGAGAGCAGACATGCACCACAGCATGCTCTGGCTAGGAGACATCAGGCATCCCCCCCCTGGGACCCCCCCTACAGTACATAGCATGTGTGTCACACCAGGACACAATGCCAGAAGTCACAGTCACAACAAAGGGACAGTCTGTGCCAGTGGCCTATGCACTCACCTGATACCCTGGTCGCCCATACAGAAGGGGGTACTGTGGGAGGATCACATCCAGCAATGCCAGGTTCTCCTCCAGGGTGAATGGCTGTGTCCTCTCCACAGCCCTTGACATGGTTCCAGGGAATCAGTAGCAGCAGCTGGGTTGACAAATTCAAAGATGTGCAGGCAAGTTCTCCCTCATGGGACCTGGCTGCCTTATATCTGCCTTTCTGCCCTGTCTCATGCACAGGAGTACAGAGTGATTGGTCACTCACATTTGCATCCTATGTTTCCACCAATCCCTTCAAACCTAGCAGTCTGTGTGTACTCTATCGGTTTCATTCTCCTGCATGATGTCAGCCCCACAAACACATTGCAACAAAGTAGATTAATTCCAACTGACTTCTGCTGTGCACCTTCCAGAACAAATTCAAATTTTGAACTTGGTCTCCATGACAACCAGCATGCATGTAGGCCTTAATACTTGTCCCTCATGTGTCCCCTATGTAATTTGGAGCTTCACACACAGGTACGGTGCGTTCCGGGGCCCTAGGGCACCCCAAATGCATTGCAACGGCCCGTACACGCGTGCCTACGTTCACTATCACTATGGGTGTCCTCGCGTATGCGTACTCGTAGTGGTATGGGCCGTACACATGCTTGTACGCTCCCTATCACTATGGGTGGCCTCGCGTATGCGTACTCGTAGTGGTACGGGCCGTACACACGCCTGTACGCTCCCTATCACTATGGGTGGCCTCGCGTATGCGTACTCGTAGTGGTACGGGCCGTACACACGCCTGTACGCTCCCTATCACTATGGGTGGCCTCGCGTATGCGTACACGTTGTGATAGTGAGCGTACAGGCGTGTGTACGGCCCGTACCACTACGAGTACGCATACGCGAGGACACCCATAGTGATAGGGAGCGTACAGGCGTGTGTACAGCCCGTACCACTACGAGTACGCATACGCGAGGACACCCATAGTGATAGGGAGCGTACAGGCGTGTGTACGGCCCGTACCACTACGAGTACGCATACGCGAGGACACCCATAGTGATAGGGAGCGTACAGGCGTGTGTACGGCCCGTACCACAACGAGTACGCATACGCGAGGACACCCATAGTGATAGGGAGCGTACAGGCGTGTGTACGGCCCTACCACTATGGGTGTTCTTGCGTATGCGTACTCGTAGTAGTACGGGCCGTACACATGCCTGTACGCTCGCCATCACGATGGGTACACATACGGCAGCACTCCCATAGTGAAATGGTAACGTACACAGGCCCTCTTCGCAGCAGCACAGTGGTTTTCACACATCACAGTGGTGACAGGCGGCACACAGGTAGGGATAGGGCGGACATACTTGTCCATGGATGGACATACTTGTCCATGAATGGACATACTTGTCCATTAATTGACATCGAGGCATCGTCTGTGCATTACTACATGTGTGTGGCACAGGTGTGACGGCCTGTGATGTGGAACATTACTCCTGAGTCGAGAAGGCACCAGATGTATGATGAGATGTCTACAGATGTACTGTGTGATGGTGCAATGTGTGCCAGGCATGCCCTTGACTCCTTTGACATGTGTGCATGTCGTACTGCACACTTGGGGTGAGCGTCACTGGCATGGCACGGACACCAACACACGGAAGTGTCCCCTGATGCCCGGTACAGGGGTTACCACACCTGACTTGTCACTACCCACGGTGCACAATGTGACTATGTCATGTATGTGTGGGGGCTTCCCATCAGGTTGATGTTGGAGCACCCTCAAAAGCTGCAGCCGTTGCAGCAACCAACATGTGTCTGTGTGTAGATTGACATTGCACACTGTTCCGCACACCATGCCACATGTGGTATCGGATGTGAGGTGCACATGTATGCATGGGACACGGAGTAGCGTGACAAGGACATGTCTGCATCCTCACAATGAATGTGTGGTGAGTCATGACATGTGCACCTTCATGGCAAGGTGTGTGGGCTGTCCTAGTGTGATGTCATGTGACCTGTGGCTCTAGTGTTCCGCTACCAGTCTCTGCAATCGGCATCCTACTTCTGCTGATGTGTGGGCGTATGTCACTCCTGTCTTGCGTCTGGCTGTTCACTTGCACTGGGACACAGCTATTCCCATGGCGTGGCATGGGGAGGTTCTCAATCTCCGTGTGTAGCTGGTTCTTGGTAGGAGTGTCACCTTGCATCCATACGTGTCCTCGGCATGTAGCACATACCTGACTCCCTATGTAGCATATGTGTATTGACAGATTAACATGTGCTCAGTACATATGATTTGTTGTCGTAGTGCACTCACTCTTCCTTGTCACTTCCAAATTACTGCAGAGCGCCGCCTCTTGCCCGACCAATTCCGGACTTGGCTGCCATGCAGGAGAATGACAGCATCCGGCTCTACCGCTTCACCCAACCGTTGATTCTGGAGTTGACGGCGAGACTGGCACCACACCTGCAACCGCAGCACAGGTATCCTACGGCACTGACACCCCAGCTGAAGGTAATGGCTGCCCTACATTTTCTTGCCACGGGTACCTTTCAAAATACCATAGCTCATGTTGGTGGCATGTCCCAGAGCATGTTCTGCCGTGTGCTGCATGATTTCTTAGAGGCCATGTTGATTCACCTGGATGACTTCATCAAGTTCCCAACCCCTGAACAGATGACTGCGGCCAAGCGTGGATTCTATGCCCTGGGAGGGATGCCCCATGTCATTGGGTCCATAGATTGGACACATGTAGCTTTGGTACCACCACACGCACGGGAGGTGGCGTACCGCAATCGAAAGCACTACCACTCCATTAATGCCCTTGTGGTGTGTCAGGCCAATATGGTGATTTCACATGTCTGTGCTCGTTTTCCAGGATCAGCACACGATGCCTACATCATGAGGCGTAGCAGGATGCCTGAAATGATGATGCAGCTGCGCAACGAACGGGCATGTGTTGTTGGTGGGTACAGTCTGTCTGTCCTGTATTTTGCATAACCTACCAGCACGACCGCTTCACCACTTCTAACGATGTCCATGTGCTTCCCATGTAGGGGACGCTGGCTATCCCAACATGCCTTGGCTGCTCACACCTCTCCGCAACCCCATCACGCCGGCCCAGCTCCGCTACAACACCGCCCATGGCCGGACAAGGCGAGTGATCGAGAGGACGTTTGGCCTGCTGAAGAGCCGATTCAGGTCCCTCCACAAGACCGGCGGCGCACTCCCATATGCCCCGGCGAAGGTCTGCAAGATCTTCATGGTCTGCTGCATGCTGCACAACATGGCAGTTGAAAGAGCTGTGCCACTCATCCTGAATCAACATGACGAGGACCATCCACCCGTGGAGGACGAAGGGCTTGGCAATGGGGCTAGTGATGTGGAGGATGTGGAGCCGCAAGAGGACATCCGGACTCGGCTCATACGCGACTTCTTTGCTTAGTGGTGAGTACCAGTGTCTGAGTGTGCACGCATTGGTCCCCATGTGGCATGTGTTGTGATGTGTGTGTCCACCTGCATGTATGGCACGTGAGTCAGAGGTGTGTGTGGGTGTGTCACTGGAGTGATGGTGGCAGTGATGGTTGTATTTCCCCAGTCATAATTGTGACCTAGCATGTTGTCATCCATACATGTGTCGAGTAAATGCACATGCAAGTGGCTGTGCTTTTTGTGGCTGACTACTTGTGTGTCTCTCTTCCCCAGGTACTTGCGCATGCCGTCTGCTGCTTGCATTGTTGTGGCACTGCTATTCCTCATGGACATGACATCGTGGGCTGACTCAGCGTTACAGGCACGGACACGTTTGGAAGTCTCCATAGGGTAAGGGATGCATCTGGGGTGTATTGGGTGTGGCAGTTGTTCACGATGTATGCACACTGCCCCTGTCGATGTTTGGTTCCTCTGCAGCCATGTAGCATCACCATGGGACACGACATGCAGCTGTGTACACCAGAATAGATGGTCTGCCTGGTTGACAGTCATCAGTGATGGGATAGGGGATTGTGATGATGGCATCAATGTGTGTGACACTGCCCTCGGACACATACGGTTATCATTGACTTGACATGGTGTGGGACTTCCACATCAGCGGATCTATGGTGTATGGCAGGCTCTCCGTGAGCAGCTGTGGGTGTTTAGCTGTTAGCCGACGCTTGTGTGCCAGTTCCATGGCGAACACGCATTTGTGCTGCAGAAGGGGGGTGCCAGTGTTGGACCCACATGTTACTCCACATGATGTGTTCATGTGTACTTCAAGTTGCCTCTGCAATCCCGAAAACATGACTAATAAAGGTGTCCCTATGCCTCCAAGGTGCCTCTTCTCAGTCAATGCTGGTGTGTTGCCACGGTGCATCCAGCATGTCTGGCATGGTATTCCCTGATTGTGGCTATGTGTCAATGTGTCGAGTAGCAAGATGCAAGCTGTGTGTGTGGGCTGAGACTGTGTATTGGGCATGATGTCCATGACTGTGTGGGTATTGTGACATGTGCCATCCCCATGCAAACAACGTTGTCCAGGACCCCATTCTCTGCATCCACCGGACTCAAGCTTGCAGGACATGGTTCTGCCACCTGTCTACACATACCTGGATGCCCCCCAGGACACTGGACTGGATCCCTGACCTCTGCGCATGACTGTTGCTGTACTCAATGTGTCTGTCAGCACGGTTGTTCGGCCACCCCCTCAGCTGGTTGGGCCCATCACGGGTGTGTATGGTGCTCCATGTCTGTCTTGCCTAATACACTGTGACCCATGTGTCCTGTGCCAGACTCAGGCCCCAGGGTGTGGATGGTTGAAGACAAAAGATGACTCAGGCATGTTTAGACTTTACAAGACACATGTTAGGTAATAATGCAACCAGCAGGCATCTACTCTTCTTAGTGTGATTTATTATTGGGGGGGGGGGGGGGGGGGCAAAGTGAGGGGCTTTCCGGGAGTTTGGAATCCAAAGTTCAGTAGGGGAGTTGGTGTCCTTGCCATTTGAAATCCTCAGAGTCCATGCCACAGTCTTTGTCAACATTGGTCAGCCAGTGACTAGCAGGGCCATGTGGCAGAGAATGTCTCTTGATGCTGTGATGCTGTTGCTCCAGTGGGCCAGGTGCCAGGCCAGGTGTCCTGGGAGATGGTGATGTAGCGCCGACCCTCACGGTCCTTTCCGTGGACGACCCGGCCTCCTGCGGGGACCCTCAGCAGCAGGCCGTGACGACGTCTGGGATGCTCCATCGCATGTTTCCTCCTCCTCCTCCTGATCCCTCCCTGTGGGTGGTGATGTTCTCCGCCTTCTGGCACAGGGAGGGTCGGCCATGTTGTCGGCCATCCGACGGAGTGTATCGTGAATCCCCTGGAACGCCGTCACTTGCTCAGCCTGTCTGTCCTCCATCCTCCGTTGGTGTCGCAGTAGACAGGCATGTTGCTGGGCCTGCTGGGTCTTTATCTCATCGAGGGTCCCCTTGATCTCATTGAGGGTGGACACAACCTGGGCCATGCCCGTGGTGTCCTGCCGGTATGTGTCCATGATGTTTCGGACATGGGCAAATACCGGTTCCCCTGCCAACTGGTCAGGCTCGCGCCTCCGCCGTCCTCCACTCCCACCACCCCTGCCCACTTGCACCTGGCCTGCCCTTGTGGGTACATCGGGTCTCCGGGACCCCTGAGGGGTGGCATTGGCGTTGTCGCCTGCCTCCTCCTGGGTGCCCGGGACACCGTGTCCCTCCTGGCCAGCCTGGCTGCATTGTGGTGGTGGGGCAGGGATCCTGGGTGTCTCCTGGGATGTGGCAGGAGTGGGGGTGGTGGTTGGCACAGTTGTACCTGACGCAGGTGCTGCAGGTGGTTGGACACCAGAGGGGCCAGGTCGGTCGGGGTCGTCCACAGAGTGGTGAGAGTGGTCGCTGCCGGTGGGATCGGGCTCCCGCAGATCCGGGTCCTGTGAGTCTTCCCCCCCAGTGTTGGGGGGTGAACCACGACGTTGACCTGTGTGTGAGAGAGACAATGTTAATTTTGGTCCATGCAACATCCATGTTTCATCTGTTTCAAAGTTGGGACATTTCCTCTTGGAATTGGGATCTGTCTTGCATTCCACTCACAGTGCACTTGTGCATGGGTGTGTCCCTTGGGCACCACTTTGGCCCCTTTAACTATGTGTGGCACGGTCTTACTTGCTGCGTCAAGTGTGACTGCAGTCGGCAGTGGAGTGGGCAGGTGTGGCGAGCCATGCATTGGCGCCTTCCGTGTAGCACTGTACATGTGCACATGGAGTGGATCCACACACTTATATGATCCAGGTAGCTGTCGTTGTGCTCGTGAACAGGTTGTGACATGGCCCTGTGTTTAGCCATGGGGAAGAGGGGGGGTTCTGGGACTGGCCACCCTTGTCTACATGCACGCAGTCTACCTGCTGACGAGCAGACATTCGCACACGCCACACGGCTGATTTGCTCTCCCTGTGTCTCGCTCCCTCTCTGTCCCCCTCTCCCTCCCTCTCTGTCCCCCTCTCCCTCCCTCTCTGTCCCCCTCTCCCTCCCTCCGTGTGTCAGCCTCCTCCCTCTGTCCGTCTCCTTCCCTCTCTGTCCCCCTTTCCCTCCCTCCGTGTGTCAGCCTCCTCCCTCTGTCCGTCTCCCTGTGTCTCCCTCCCTCTCTGTCCCCCTCTCCCTCCCTCTCTGTCCCCCTCTCCCTCCCTCCGTGTGTCAGCCTCCTCCCTCTGTCCGTCTCCCTCCCTCTCTGTCCCCCTCTCCCTCCCTCTGTGTGTCACCCTCTGTCACCTCAGCCCAGCTTCCTGGGCACACACTGTTAGCAGATCTTTGAGTGGCCCTTGGCTTGTTGATGTGAGTTTGTTTCTGATCTCCAGGCACCCATTGGGTGTGATGTGTGTCTGTGCGCTGCTGCTGTGGTGGTGTGTGCTGCCACTCTTTCACAATGTTGGCTGTTCATTAGCTGCTGTCATGTGCAAAACAGTGCCTTCACCCCCATGTGTTGATGCAAGGCGTCCGCCATTTGCTGGCAAGTCATTCCTGTGTTGGGACACACTGTTTGTCTGGCTGTGACCTAGGCCATATGCGCAGAGGGCATTGTTGTCTGCTTCTGAGTTGCACTATGTGATTTTTGGGGCCCAGCCTCCCGCCATCCGGGTTACCGTGTCATGTGTTGGTGTCTTCTGTGGCCTGTGACTTGACATTGTCCAGCTGGGTGCATGGGGCATGGTGGCAGCAGTGGCATGTGCGTGCTCATGGAGTGTGGTTGAGTCATGCGATGGCTTGGGGTGGTTGCGTGCCTGTTAGTGATTTTGGTTGTGGATGCCGTTCCCCCCATGTGAGGTGCGTTGTTTGTGTACTCACCCGGGTCTCGGAGTCCTTCTAATCCTTCGACTGCCTCCACCGGCAGTATGGCCATCACCCTCTCCTCCCAGGGCTGGTAGTGTACGGGTCTGCGGGAGGGCCCTCCTCCGGTGGCGTTGGCCTGGTCGTGTTCCTCCTGCCTCTTGGCTCGGACCCTCCTCCGCAGATCGTACCACCTGTTCTGGCATTCCTGCCTGGTCCTTCTGGTGTCCGCAACAGCATTCACAGCATCGACGATGGTCTGCCACATGGCTGTTTTAGCTGCCATGCTGGTGTTTCTGACCAATGTTCCAAAGAGCTGTGGCTCGACTCTGAGGATTTCATCGACAAGAACCTCCAACTCTCGGTTACTGAACTTTGGATTCTTGGTAGTGGGCATGGTGAGGGGTGTGGATGGTGGGGGGGGGGGTGTGGATGGTGGGGGGGGTGTGTGGATGGTTGTGGGTGTGTGGGTGTGGTTGTGCAGGTGTGTGTGTGTGTGAATGTGATGAGGGTGTGTTTGTGAAGGTGGTTGTGTGGAGATGTGCAAGTGTAAGGTGTGGTGAAGCTTGTAGTAAGGTGCTGTAAGTTGTCTGTGGTGTCTGGCAGCAGTGAGTCTGTTGCAAAGGCTCATGGTTTGTGTGTGTGGGCCCTTTTTATTGGTCCATTGGTGGGTGTGGCTGTGTTTGAAGTTTGGGTGGGTGTGTTATAAGGAGTGGTGGTGTTTAGGGCCTCTGTTTGTTTTTGGCAGTTGCAGGTCAGTGAATGTGTGTTTTTGTAGTGTTTGTTGGCCATGTTTAGTGGCTTTGTGCCATTCGAATAGTGTATTCTTGTGTTGTTTTGTTTTGTCCTGGTTGTACACGTGCGTTTTGAGCGTGTGTACGGTGTGTAGATGGGCCATTTGGTTGTACGGTGCTGTCCTTGTGTGTGGCTTGGCACGACTCGTACATGCGGTTGTGATGTTGGGGCATGGGGTGCGCTCCGTACTTAGGAGGTTGTGGTGGGGGTGCGACTGGAACGTACTGGGGTGTAGGTACACGGGGGTACGACACGTACAGGGGTGGGGGTACGACTCGAACGTACTGGGGTGTGGGTACACGGTGGTACGACACGTACAGGGGTGGGGGTACGACTCGAACGTACTGGGGTGTGGGTACACGGGGGTACGACACGTACAGGGGTGGGGGTACGACTCGAACGTACTGGGGTGTAGGTACACGGGGGTACGAAACGTACAGGGGTGGGGGTACGACTCGAACGTACTGGGGTGTAGGTACACGGGGGTACGACACGTACAGGGGTGGGGGTACGACTCGAACGTACTGGGGTGTGGGTACACGGGGGTACGACACGTACAGGGGTGGGGGTACGACTCGAACGTACTGGGTTGTAGGTACACGGGGGTACGACACGTACAGGGGTGGGGGTACGACTCGAACGTACTGGGGTGTGGGTACACGGAGGTACGACACGTACAGGGGTGGGGGTACGACTCGAACGTACTGGGGTGTGGGTACACGGGGGTACGACACGTACAGGGGTGGGGGTACGACTCGAACATACTGGGGTGTGGGTACATGGGGGTACAACACGTACAGGGGTGGGGGTACGACTCGAACGTACTGGGGTGTACATACACGGGTGGGGGTTCGACACGTACACGGGTGTACATATGGGGGGGGTGTACATTAACGGGGAGTACGACTCGAACGTATGGGTGCTGGGGGGAGTGTTTGGCGCGTATGCGGGCACATATCTCCATGGTTGCAATGGGAGTTCGGTGCGGACGGTGTTTTTACCATACGGTTGTGAGTTCGGACGCACGGGTGGGATCGTGATTCCTCGGTCGGACTTGACTTTTCACGTTTGTACGGTAAATCGTCCGAGGACGTGTCGGACACATTTTCCGACCCGAGGACGTGTGGGGAATGATTCCAAATGCGGTTCGTATGGACTTTTTACCATGCGAATCGTGATTGCCAGTTCGTACGGAACTTGTACGATTCGTACGGTAAAAAGACCGGATACGAGTCGCACGGGGATTTTTTCTACCGGATCGTAATCGGCACCAAAATATCCATCGGAAAACCATGAAAAACCCGAAAATAGATAAAAATAGTAAAAAACGCTCCATGAAATACGAAACATTTAAAGAAGTGTGAAAAACATATTGTTCAATAAAACGAACACACACTTCTTTAAAAAAAAAAACGACACCATCCGAAACGAAGAACCTAGAAAAGAAAGTATAAAAACAAAGCAACATACATTCCCACCCACATAAAACAACACATAAACACTTATTAACAATAGTACTAGATTTAAAAGAGTTCTAAATAAACACCTTAAACCTAAGTCTCGAAACATGCCTACACAACGTTAAAAACACGTAAAAACACAACACGCAACTCTAACACATAACATTTCCAAAGATAACTAATATATATACAGCTACACTAAACAGTATCTAACTAGGCTCAAAATAAATTTTTAACCATGTAAAACATATAAAACAAACCTTACCTTTCACGACGCGAAGTAACTCCCAACCGCGAGCTTCCCTTCAACCCAAATCACCCAAAACAACATTACCGGGTTACAAAATAGAGCGCCCAAAACATAATAAAACATTTAACTATAAAAAAAAACCCTCATTAAATCAGGTAAAATGTAAATTCACACACAAATATTTTCTATTATTTAGCTAAAATAGACCTATTTTTTTCATGTACCTAAAAATTGTCAAAACATTTTCATCATGTGTAAAATTATAAAAATAAATATTACAAAAAATAAAATCTTTATTATTATAATTTCTAAAAAGAAAAAACAACAAAACAATGTATGAAAAATTGTTACAAATATTTTGCATGAATTATAAAATGTTATTTATGTTAAAAATGTGTTTGTTATGAAAACATTGTAAAAAAAATTAATATTAATATTTTACATATTAATAAAATACGTATAACATGTTTCTACTACAAATATTAAAATGTTAAAATGTTTTATATATGAAAATATTTGCCAAAAGTTTTGTATAAATATTTACAAAACCTATTGCTATGTTAAATTTAATTTAAAACACACAATTGTACTACATTCTAAATAATTTAAATGTACTAAAAAATTGTACAAAATATAGTAAATGTACATAACATTTTTTCTGACCTATATTCAATATGTTTGAATTGAATTACAATGTAAATAATAATATTTCTGAATGATTCTACTCAAATGAATAAACAATAAAAATTTACAAAAACTACAATAAAAACCATGTTCTTGTCTTATTAATTGTGGTTCTCTGATTATTTATATTTACCTTCTATTATCCATATTTAACATATATAAAAAATTGTTTTTACAAAAATAAAAAATTAATAAATATTATAAAATTACAGAATACCATTACCCATTATTCCAATACAAAATATTCACATTTTTTTTCGTACTAATAACATTAAATATATCAATAAACATATCACATTAAAACTTTAAGTGTATTTATTATCCTAAACTATAGTAGTACAAATCCAATATATAATAATAAAATACAATTAATATACACTTAAATTTTTTTTTACTATTGCTATATCAATTTAATGTAATTTAATGAAATACCAGACATGAAACCTCAAAATATACTATAACCACTGCACTTAACAATAATTACATTAGATGTTCCAAAGTAAAAACAACTAATTCTACACTTCCAATGCTATTTAAATTAATTAAATCAATAATAACAAATATACACAATTTACATACTATTATCACTACAAACTATAACAAAACATGATAAATACTTTAAACACTAAACATAAAGTATTACCCATTTCCACTCTAATCTACAATAAATTGTAGTAGATAGATGCTGGACAGTAAACATGAATAATTTCCTATTCCCACTCCACTGTACAATAGGATACAATAGCTGCTGGTCAGTAAACATAAACAATTTATTATTCCCACTCCCATCTATAATTAATTTAAGTAGGTGCTGGACACTGACCATAAATAATTTACTATTCCCACTCCAGTCTATAATAAATTAGAGTAGGTGCTGGACACTGACCATAAATAATTTACTATTCCCACTCCAGTCTATAATAAAGTAGAGTAGGTGCTGGACAGTGACCATAAATAATTTACTATTCCCACTCCAGTCTATAATAAATTAGAGTAGGTGCTGGACAGTGACCATAACTAATTTACTATTCCCACTCCAGTCTATAATAAATTAGAGTAGGTGCTGGACACTGACCATAAATAATTTTCTATTCCCACTCCAATCTATAATAAATTTAAGTAGGTGCTGGACACTGACCATAAATAATTTACTATTCCCACTCCAGTCTATAATAAATTAGAGTAGGTGCTGGACAGTGACCATAAATAATTTACTATTCCCACTCCAGTCTATAATAAATGAGAGTAGGTGCTGGACAGTGACCATAAATAATTTACTATTCCCACTCCAGTCTATAATAAATTAGAGTAGATGCTGGACAGTGACCATAAATAATTTACTATTCCCACTCCAGTCTATAATAAATTAGAGTAGGTGCTGGACACTGACCATAAATAATTTACTATTCCCACTCCAGTCTATAATAAAGTAGAGTAGGTGCTGGACAGTGACCATAAATAATTTACTATTTCCACTCCAGTCTATAATAAATTAGAGTAGGTGCTGGACAGTGACCATAACTAATTTACTATTCCCACTCCAGTCTATAATAAATTAGAGTAGGTGCTGGACACTGACCATAAATAATTTTCTATTCCCACTCCAATCTATAATAAATTAGAGTAGGTGCTGGACACTGACCATAAATAATTTACTATTCCCACTCCAATCTATAATAAATTAGAGTAGGTGCTGGACACTGACCATAAATAATTTACTATTCCCACTCCAGTCTATAATAAATTAGAGTAGGTGCTGGACACTGACCATAAATAATTTACTATTCCCACTCCAGTCTATAACAAATTAGAGTAAGTGCTGGACAGTGACCATAAATAATTGACTATTCCCACTCCAGTCTATAATAAATTAGAATAGGTGCTGGAAAGTGACCATAAATAATTTACTATTCCCACTCCAGTCTATAACAAATTAGAGTAGGTGCTGGACAGTGACCATAAATTATTTACTATTCCCACTCCAGTCTATAATAAATTAGAGTAGGTGCTGGACACTGACCATAAATAATTTACTATTCCCACTCCAGTCTATAATAAATTAGAGTAGGTGCTGGACACTGACCATAAATAATTTACTATTCCCACTCCAGTCTATAATAAATTAGAGTAGGTGCTGGACACTGACCATAAATAATTTACTATTCCCACTCCAGCCTATAACAAATTAGAGTAGGTGCTGGACAGTGACCATAAATAATTTACTATTCCCACTCCAGTCTATAATAAATTAGAGTAGGTGCTGGACAGTGACCATAAATAATTTACTATTCCCCCTCCAGTCTATAACAAATTAGAGTAGGTGCTGGACAGTGACCATAAATAATGTACTATTCCCACTCCAGTCTATAACAAATTAGAGTAGGTGCTGGACACTGACCATAAATAAATTACTATCCCCATTCCCCTTTCTAACAAATTAATGTAACTGCCAAAAACTACATATAAAATATTTTACTATCCAACAAAAAGCTATGTTTGGGTAGTTACTGGACACTAAGGTGGCGATCACGATCCGGTAAAAAAAGTCCCCGTACGACTCGTATCCGGTCTTTTTACCGTACGAATCGTAAAAGTGCCGTACAAACTGCCAATTACGATTCGCATGGGAAAAAGACCATACGAATCGCATTCGGAAGAATTCCCCACACGTCCTCGGGTCGGAAAATGTGTCCGACACGTCCACGGACGATTTACCGTACAAACGTGAAAAGTGAAGTCCGACCGAGGAATCACGATCCATCCCGTGCGTCCGATGTTACAACCGTATGGAAAAAACACTGTCCGCACCGAACACCCATAGCAAACATGGAGACATGTGCCCGCATACGCGCCCAACACCCCCCCAGCCCCCGTACGTTCGAGTCGTACCCCCACCCGTGTATGTACACCCCTGTACGTGTCGTACTCCCCCGTGTATGTACACCCCTGTACGTGTCGAACCCCCCGTGTATGTACACCCCTGTACGTGTCGTACTCCCCGTGTATGTACACCCCTGTACGTGTCGAACCCCCCGTGTATGTACACCCCTGTACGTGTCGTACTCCCCCGTGTATGTACACCCCTGTACGTGTCGTACTCCCCCGTGTAAGTACACCCCTGTACGTGTCGTACTCCCCAGTGTATGTACACCCCTGTACGTGTATCGAACCCCCGTGTATGTACACCCCTGTACGTGTTGTACTCCCCGTGTATGTACACCCCTGTACGTGTCGAACCCCCGTGTATGTACACCCCTGTACGTGTCGTACTCCCCGGTGTATGTACACCCCTGTACGTGTCGTACTCCCCCGTGTAAGTACACCCCTGTACGTGTCGTACTCCCCCGTGTATGTACACCCCTGTACGTGTCGAACCCCCCCGTGTATGTACACCCCTGTACGTGTCGTACTCCCCCGTGTATGTACACCCCTGTACGTTCGAGTCGTACCCCCACCCGTGTATGTACGGTGCGTACCCCCAGCGCGTAGCCGGGGGTTCAACACGTACAGGGGGGTACATACACGGGGGGTTCGACACGTACAGGGGGGTACATACACGGGGATTCGGCGCGTACTCACGGGGGCTGGTGGGGTACGGTGCGTACTCACGGGGGCTGGGGGGGGTACGGCGCGTACTCACGGGGGCTGGGGGGGTACGGCGCGTACTCACGGGGGCTGGGGTGGGTATGGCGCGTACTCACGGGGGCTGGGGGGGGTACGGCGCGTACTCACGGGGGGCTGGGGGGGGTACGGTGCGTACTCACGGGGGCTGGGGGGGTACGGCGCGTACTCACGGGGGCTGGGGGGTACAGCGCGTACTCACGGGGGCTGGGGGGGGTACGGCGCATACTCACGGGGGGCTGGGGGGGTATGGTGCGTACTCACGGGGCTGGGGGGTATGGCGCGTACTCATGGGGGCTGGGGGGGTACGGCGTGTACTCACGGGGGCTGGGGGGAGGTACGACTCGAACGTACGGGGGCTGGGGGGGTCGGCGCGTACATACGGGGGCTGGGGGGGGTCGGCACATACATACGGGAGCTGGGGGGGTCGGCGCGTACATACGGGGGCTGGGGGGGGTGTGCGTGCATACGGGGGCTGGGGGGGGTACGGCGCGTACCGGGCCACCTACTCTGGTCGTTTCGCACCGTACTTCGCTTTTCCGGCACTTTTTGGGTGCCGTAAAAATATTGCAGTCCTGACTGCTGTCGGTTCGAATCGTACTTCCTGGGTCGTGAAACGCTGCCTGACAGCGTCCCGACGTCACGTCGCAGCATTCCCGGATCACATTCGTATGTATATTTTCGTCGGTCGGTGTTTTTTACGATTCGTACGGAAATGGTGTTTCCGTGCGAATCGTAATTCCATGTTTGTAAAGTTTTACGAGAAAACGCTCCGACCGACGGTTCGTACCCGGTTTTTACAGGATCGTAATCGGCACCTAAACATACATATTTTTCTTTTACCACTACTATATAAATTGCAATTATGAAAACCTCATTACTCAACATTACCAATAATATGCCTCTAAAAATATTTATTTTTAATAACTCCCCACCCTCAACCCACATAAATGTAGTAATTATTTTCAATTAATTTCTCTTTTTTAATTAAATTTTCTTATTATTTTGTTTTCAATACTGACTTTACAAACACTACCCACCCTTAACCCTATAAACCCACCATCACACTTCTAAAATAAAATATTATAATCAATTTTGAATATTAAATTTGAAATTTTATAAATATTTGCCAAAATTTACTAATTTTGTTTGAATTGTTTTATAAATTACTAATTTCAATACACTACCCACCCTTATCCCCTATAAATCCTAAATCCCTCTTATTAAAATATTTATCTTCTTACACAGTTTTTATTTTAATTGAAAAAACAATTATAAATGTAAATTTTTAATAATAAATATTACATTTTATATATATTTCTAAAACACTCCACACCCTTATCCCCTATAAACACAAAATCCCACTTATTACATTTATTTTCTTATTAAAATTTTACAATTTCAATTTTAATACCAAATTTGAAAATTAGAATTTTATTTTTTTAAATATAAAATTTTATATATATTTCTAAAACACTCCACAACCTTATCCCCTATAAACCCAAAATCCCACTTATTACATTTTTTTTTATTATTAAATTTTTTTAATTTAAATTTTATTCCAAATTTTATTTTTCAAATTATTTCATCAAAAATTAAATTTAATATTTATTTCTAAAACACTCCCCACCCTTATCCCCTATATACACAACATCCCACTAATAAAATTTATTTCCTAATTATAATGTAAATATAGCAATTTTGTTCACAAATTAAATTCGAATTCAACAAATATTTCTTAAAATTTTTTATTTAAAATATATATTTTTAAAACACTCCCCACCCTTATCCCCTATAAACCCAACATCCTGCTCCTAAAATTATATATCAAAATTAAAAATATAATATTAATATAAACAAAAATATTATTTTTAATACACTTAAATAAACATTTTCTAACACTTATAAACAATAACTTTTAACTAATAACAAAATCACAGAATACTATACTTTTTCGATATTTTCACAACACGATATGTCTTTCGATATACTATACCTCGATATTTTACTACACATAACATTATCGACATTTTTTACATCGATATAAAAAACTGAGATATTTTATCCCATCGATATATTTACTTCGATATTTCTGTATTTCGATATTACATTTCCGATATTTTGTCTACTCACCAATATGGACAGGGCAGAATACTCAGCCCTCCACCTACGACACTCATATTATATTGGGGGGAGACAAGTGCGGCCGGCGTTTTGCTAACGCCCTCCGGGATAAACGTCAAGAACAGGGAATCGCAGAGATTTATTCCTCTGCAGGGAACCTGGTCACTGACAGTTCAGAGATACCGATAGCTTTCAAGGACTTTTATGAGCAGCTATATGACTCCCACTGCCTAGATAGGGAGGCTGGATCCCAATATCTGGCGGGAGCCCACACCTCGACTCGCACCCCAGACCAGGCTGTAACGTCCTGGCTTTCTCGGGGTTGGGACAAACAGACGACGGACCAAAGAAATGGAGGTTAAGGATGATTTAATAAACAGATAAACAACTACAGACAACAAAGAATACCGGTACTGGAATCACCAGTTAAAGTACGATACCCATTCACAGCTCTTCTAACCGTCCTCCGCATGCACACCGGACCCGGTATGCTCCAACGGAGGGCACAGTGCTAAGCAGTGGCCGACAATGCCACTCGACTGCTGTGAAGGGTAGTTCCAAGGTTGTGGAATCTACGGGGGGGGGGCACGTGGGAGTCACCCGGCCGGGCTCTCTACCACCTGGGAACAGCCGCTCTACCAGTATCCCCCAGAGTACTGCCACAACACAAAGACGCTGGGAACACTTCCTAGTGTGCGTCTCTTGTATCCGGGTTTAAGTGATGATACCCAAGGTGGTGCAGAGAATGGATGGGAGCAGCCGCTCTACCTATCCCAGTTCTCCTACGAGTGTCGATGGCTAAGACGCGGAAACACCTCCTGGATAGCGTCTTAGCTCTAGGCGTGTGTTTACCCAAGTAACGAGGGTGGGGAGCTTCGGCTCGCACCCACCTCGTTTTCTCCAATTGTCAGGCCGTTGGGAGCTTCGGCTCTACCAACGGTACCTGTGCCCAATGACGTTGAATACGGCTCTCAGAACGGGACAGGACACGGGCAGGAAGCACACGCAGCACCTGTCCTCCGCTCCTTAGAATGTTCCTTCCGCCGCTCAACTCTCCAACGGGTCCGTGTACCTCAACCAGGTACTCAGGTAAAGATCAGAATATCCGACGCCGAGTCCCAGTGATCTTCTCCTTAAGTAGTACTCTCGGCGTTGTATAACCATGACTCTTGAGTTGCATAACACGAAAACTAGGCGTTACCCTTGGTGTTATGTAACCAGAACTCTTGAGTTGCATAAGGCACTGTTGCCGGAGGGCATTCTGGGAGTTGTAGTCCGCGCTCCTCCAAGCGCACCAGGTTCACGGAAGTGGCATCGTGGGAGGGAATCCATGTGCGGGAGGGGATTCCTGACAGTACATCCCCCTCCCATCAGCGCCCCCCATCAGGGCCAGCACAGGAAGGAAATCGACGATGGAACGACGACACCAGACGAGGAGCGTGAACCCCCGCCGCAGGTTCCCATGACTGCTCCTCGGGTCCGTACCCCTTCCATGCCACCAGATACCATAGTTTGCCCCTGCGCCACGTGGAATCCAAGATACCAGCCACCTCGTACTCCACCTCCGAATCCACATTCACCGACACCGGCGCACGAGGCCTCACCGCGTTCGCGGGTTTCAAGAGGGAAACGTGGAACACGGGATGGATCCGCAGGGACTGGGGCAGGCACAATTTCACGTTCACCGGGCTGATGCATCGAAGGATCCTATATGGGCCCATGAAGCGGGGATGGAACACGCTACTTTTCTTAAATCTCATGTTCCGTGTAGAGACCCAGACGTAATCTCCAGGTTTGTAGACCGGTCCAGGCCTTCTCCTCCTATCAGAAAAGGCTTTATACGAGGCTTTAGCCCCCTCCAGGGCAACTCGAGAACTCAGCAAGGCCTCCTTGATGCGGGCCACCCGCTTGGCTGTTGTCGGCAATCTGTCTTCCCTGACCGGGTGCAGAAACGGCAAGAACCGGGGATGATGGCCGTAGTTACAATAAAAAGGGGATGCCTTGGTGGAACAATGTGTGGCGTTGTTGTACGCGATTTCCGCGATCCAAAGTAGGTCCACCCACTCATCCTTCCCTTGCTCTACAAAACAACGTAGATATTGTTTGAGCGACTGGTTCAGGCGCTCCGTCTGGCCGTCCGTCTGCGGGTGATAACTCGTGGACATGGCAGACTTGACGTGTAACGCCGAACACCAAGTTTTCCAGAAGTGCGACGTGAACTGAGACCCCCTGTCCGACACGATCACGTTGGGTAGGCCATGTAGTCTCACTACATTCCTCACTAACAACGACGCCAGCTCTCCTGCCGAAGGTACCTGATTGCAAGCGAGGAAGTGCCCCATCTTCGTGAGATAGTCCACCACCACCAGTATGGCCGTCTTTCCTTGATCCTTTGGTAGCCCGACAATGAAGTCTAAGGATATGTTTTCCCAGGGTTTGGTCGGTGTAGGAAGGGGTTGGAGGAGTCCTTGCGATCTTCTGTGGTCCGATTTCATGGATGCGCAAACGGTACATGATGAACACCAATTCCGGACGTCTGTTCTCATGGCAGGCCACCAGAACTGCCGTCCTAGGCTCGCTACCGTCTTTTCAACACCCAGATGGCCGGCACAGGGAGACACGTGGCACCAGGTGAAGGCCTGTTTTCGAAGCCTAGGCGTGGGTAACAACATACATCGTCCTTTCACCGGAATCCCGTCCTTCATCTGCCACTCCTTGTGACTGTGAAGCCACCTCTGCCACATGAAGGTATGGGTCCCCTTCTGAACCCCCCTGAGGAACGTCTGTGGTTGAATCGCCCCTATCACAACTCCTGGAGGGATGATGGAATGTTCGGCAACCGGCAGCAGGTCCCTGGCATTCGATTGCCTCGAAAGCGCTTCCGCTTTCCTGTTCTCCGTACCGGGTCGGTATGTGATGTGGAAATTGAAACCGGAGAAAAAGAGCATCCACCTCATTTGACGGGGAGACAAGTGTCGCGCCGCCGTCAGAAACTGGAGGTTTCTGTGGTCCGTATATACTGTAACCACGTGTCTGGCCCCCATTAACAAATGCCTCCACTCAGCAAATGCGTCCTTTATCGCGAGTAGTTCCTTCTCCGCAATATGGTAATTGCGTTCCGCGTCGTTCAATTTATGTACGCCACAGGATGGAGCAACCCCAACACCTCATTCCTCTGAGATAGAATGGCACCCAGCGCCACATCAGAGGCGTCCGCTTCTACCACTTGGGTGCCGATCACGATCCGGTAAAAACCGGGTACGAACCGTCGGTCGGAGCGTTTTCCCCGTCCGACTCGTACCCGGTCGTAAAACTTTACAAACATGGAATTACGATTCGCACGGAAACACCATTTCCGTACGAATCGTAAAAAACACCGACCGACGAAAATATACATACGAATGTGATCCGGGAATGCTGCGACGTGACGTCGGGACGCTTTCAGGCAGCGTTTCACGACCCAGGAATTACGATTCGAACCGACAGCAGTCCGGACGGCAATATTTTCACGGCACACAAAAAGTGCCGCAAAAGCGAAGTACGGCGCGAATCGACCAGAGTAGGTGGCCCGGTACGCACCGTACCCCCCCCCCGCCCCCGTAGGTACGCGCCGACCCCCCCCCCAGCCCCCGTAGGTACGCGCCGAACCCCCCCCAGCCCCCGTAGGTACGCGCTGAACCCCCCTGTATGTACACCCGTGTACGTGTCGAACCCCCCGTGTACGTTCGAGTCGAACCCCCCCGTGTACGTTCGAGTCGTACCCCCACCCGTGTATGTACGGTGCGTACCCCCCGTGTATGTACGGTGCGTACCCCCCCGTGTACGTTCGAGTCGAACCCCCCCGTGTACGTTCGAGTCGAACCCCCCGTGTACGTTCGAGTCGTACCCCCACCCGTGTACGCGCTGGGGGTACGCACCGTACATACACGGGTGGGGGTACGACTCGAACGTACACGGGGGGGTTCGACTCGAACGTACACGGGGGGGTTCGACTCGAACGTACACGGGGGGGTACGCACCGTACATACACGGGGGGTACGCACCGTACATACACGGGTGGGGGTACGCACCGTACATACACGGGGGGGTACGCACCGTACATACACGGGGGGGTACGCACCGTACATACACGGGTGGGGGTACGACTCGAACGTACACGGGGGGGTTCGACTCGAACGTACACGGGGGGGTTCGACTCGAACGTACACGGGGGGTACGCACCGTACATACACGGGGGGGTACGCACCGTACATACACGGGTGGGGGTACGCACCGTACATACACGGGGGGGTACGCACCGTACATACACGGGGGGTACGCACCGTACATACACGGGTGGGGGTACGACTCGAACGTACACGGGGGGGTTCGACTCGAACGTACACGGGGGGTTCGACTCGAACGTACACGGGGGGTACGCACCGTACATACACAGGTGGGGGTACGCACCGTACATACACGGGGGGTACGCACCGTACATACACGGGGGTACGCACCGTACATACACGGGTGGGGGTACGACTCGAACGTACACGGGGGGGTTCGACTCGAACGTACACGGGGGGTACGCACCGTACATACACGGGGGGGTACGCACCGTACATACACGGGTGGGGGTACGCACCGTACATACACGGGGGGGTACGCACCGTACATACACGGGGGGGTACGCACCGTACATACACGGGTGGGGGTACGACTCGAACGTACACGGGGGGGTTCGACTCGAACGTACACGGGTGTACATACAGGGGGGTTCAGCACGTACCTACGGGGGCTGGGGGGGGGGTCGGCGCGTACCTACGGGGGCTGGGGGGGGTCGGCGCGTACCTACGGGGGCTGGGGGGGGGTCGGCGCGTACCTACGGGGGCTGGGGGGGGTCGGCGCGTACCTACGGGGGCTGGGGGGGGTCGGCACGTACCTACGGGGGCTGGGGGGGGGTCGGCGCGTACCTACGGGGGCTGGGGGCGCGTATGCGGGCACGTCTCCATGGTTGCTATGGGAGCTCGGTGCGGACGGTGATTTTTCCATCCGGTTGTAACCTCGGACGCACGGGATGGATCGTGATTCCTCGGTCGGACTTCACCTTTCACGTTTGTACGGTAAATCGTCCGAGGACGTGTCGGACACATTTTCCGACCCGAGGACGTGTGGGGAATGATTCCCAATGCGGTTCGTATGGACTTTTTACCATGCGAATCGTGATTGCCAGTTCGTACGGCACTTGTACGATTCGTACGGTAAAAAGACCGGATACGAGTCGCACGGGGATATTTTTTACCGGATCGTGATCGGCACCATAGTGTCATGCTTGCCGAGTACAGTCCACGAACGAGCGAGCTCCCTACCAAGATGGCCGTCCACGGACGAGCGCGCTCCCTACCAAGATAGCCGCCAACTACTGCGCAGGTGCAACGTGGTCAGGCAGGTTGAAAAGCCTGACTTCCGGTGGGCTCGGAGCTTCGCGTTCAGGTGTTGCTCCTCAGGCTGTTGTGGTATCTTCTCAATGTTCTGATTCATCCTGGACTATTCCGTAGCCTTTCTTTGTCCTTGCTCGTTTCCAGTTTGTGACCCGTTTTCTAAGAGGCTTCAGTTGTTACCTCCAGTCACCTGCAGCCTCTTCGTCAGAGCTCTGACACCCGAGCCTTGCTCCTCTCGCTCGGGGCATTTGTTCCATACGCGCCGCTGGCGCTTTTTGTTTCCCTGCTCCCGGTCTTGACGGACTGTAGCGGGTAGCGGTGTGCTCCGCCCACCTTACCGGATTTTGTCTCGTGGGCCGGCCGGGTTTAACTGCTCCCACTCCCCCTGTTACCAATTCCCCCTCAAATCCACCTTTGCCTCTAGTGAACCCTTTGTTTCAGCCAAGTCTTCACCAGTCCTGCAGTGACCCGCAGTAGACATCGTTCATAGGTCGAGTTCTGGATTGGAAAGGTTCCTCTGTAGCGGCTGACAGTGGTGTTCCCGACTCAGTTCAAGGTCCTGCCCCTTCGAAACAAAGATAAAGACGCTGTACAACCAAGCTGTTTGTCTTGCATCGTACCAGAGCCTTTCCTGTTAGACTCCTTGAGATACCCTTTTGAAACCATCACTGTTCCTCCGCTAGGTAGGCATGCTACGATGATATCCCTCATGACAGGTGGGAGGGGGAATCAGGATACCTTATCATTAGTCATTTTCCTTATTCATTGAGTCTGTGCTTTTCTAGATTTCTACATTCCTCAGACCACAGACGAGGTGAAGACTGCAGTTCACTGGATGCTACCCCTCTTTCCTTGTTTTGTCTCCCCTCTTTCCCTTCTTACCTGTGTATTCTAGGGTTTGATAGATACACGGCGTGAGAGTGGAAAGTTGGGAATTAGCAACAGCATCGTGGGAACTCGGTGGCGCCCCTGCAGAACCTTATCCGGTAAGATCTTGACAGAACGCGAAGCCCAAGTGATTTGTTCTGCCCGGGCACCATGGATTTACCCCAGGTAACATTGGCGGATTTAGCCAATATGATAGGGAATCTACAGCTAGAGACACAAGCATTAGCCACGCGGGTTAATACATTACAAAGAGAAAGGCTTGGGGAGGGTGGTTCTAGGGATACAGCACAGGTGATACAAGTAACCACTCCTCCGTCCATTCCTCTCGCTCCGCCTGAAAGATTTTCGGGTGAGTCTACCAAGTGTGCCACCTTTATAAGTCAGTGTCAGCTGCATTTCACATTTAAAGCGCACTGTTTTCCCACAGACCAGGCAAAGGAGGCTTTCATGATCTCTTATTTAGGGGGATCGGCCGCTAAATGGGCAATTCCATTGATAGAACGGGACGACCCTTTATTACAGGATTATGGGGCATTCAAGGGAGAATTAAAAAAACTCTTCGATAAACATACTTATACTCAGTCAGTCCGCAGATACCGAATTGCTGGCCCTCAAACAAGGGACAACTAATCTGATTTCCTATATCACATCGTTTCAGAGGTTAGGGGTGGAAGCGGAATGGCCAGAAGAAAAGCGCGGTACTTTGTTTTATCGAGGCCTTAGAGACGACATAAAGGACGCCCTATCACAGATAGTCGATCTCCCTAGTAATTGTAAAGACCTTATTGACTTGGTGGTCAAAATTGATCATCGTCTTCAGGAACGGAAGAGAGAAAGAGGGAAACCGGAAAGTAGGACAGTGACTTTCCGTGAGAAAAAATCGGACACCGCTTCCGCGGTAGATGAGGGTGAACCCATGCAGATAGGGACAATACGTGGTCCTTGGACCCCTCAAGAAAGGCGCCGAAGGCGTGACAATCAACTATGTCTCTATTGCGGAAAAGCGGGTCACTTTCTTCGAAACTGTCCTACCAAACCCGTGCAGACCAAGAAGTCGGAAAACTAGAAAGCCCGGGGCCTTGTGAGACCAGGACTCCGGGTTATTCAGGTTTAAGCGTCTCTTCTGCTGACCCTCTTATGGCTCCTTCCAGTCATTTTTTTGTCCCCGCTGAACTAATCTGGGAACAGGGAAAAACAAAGATCCAAATCATGATAGATTCAGGAGCTTCAGGGAACTTTGTGGATAAGGTTTGGGCCCAAGAACAACTCATTCAGGCTCAAGACAAAGGTTATGTGGAAACAGTAACCACGATTGATGGAAGCGTATTAAAATCAGGTCCCATCACACACAAGACAGAGGCCATACTAGTTCTTTTGGAACCTAATCATGTAGAAAAAATAGAATTCGATTTAATTCAATCTCCTCAGTTCCCGGTATTGTTAGGTCTCCCTTGGTTGAGGTTGCATAACCCTTTGATAGATTGGAAGAAAGGAACAATCCAGTTTCGACCTGAGTGCTGTTCAGCTCCTACTGTATCGTCTAGTCAGACCAGTAATGTGTTGAGGAGGGGAACACGTTACCTCAGGACTATCATGATTTGAAGGCCATCTTCAATGAAGAAGAGGCCACTAGTCTTCCCCCTCATCGACCATATGATTGTCGAATAGATCTGCAAACAGGAGCTAAAATACCCTGTAGCAGGGTTTACTCTCTTACGGAGAAAGAAAATCTTTACCTGAGAGAATATCTGGATTCCATGTTAGCCATGGAATTTATACGTCTGTCCAGATCTCCTGCATCCTCCTCTCTGTTTTTTATACCTAAGCGGGAGGGGGGGTCTACGCTGCTGCATAGACTATAGGGCCTTGAATAAAATCACGATTAAGAACAGGTACCCTCTCCCACTCATCTCTTCTCTCCTTGATCGAGTGAGAAGTGCCCAAGTATTTACCAAACTAGACCTACGGGGTGCGTATCACTTGGTCAGGGTAGTAGAAGGAGACGAGTGGAAGACTGCTTTTTGTACTAAATATGGCCTGTATGAGTATCTAGTAATGCCCTTTGGGCTGTGTAATGCCCCCTCAGCATTTCAATTCTTCATAAATGAGGTGCTCAAGGAAATGTTGGATGTCTACGTCATTGCATATATTGACGATTTACTAATTTACTCTCCGTCACTGTAAGAACACATACACCACGTAAGAAACGTTTTACAGTGACTGCGGGACAATCATTTATATTGCAAACTCGAGAAATGTATGTTTCATGTAGACGCGGTACCTTTTTTGGGTTTCTTCATATCACCACAGTGGTTGAGTATGGACCCCCAAAAGGTTGAAGCCATTCATCGTTGGCCGGCTCCTCAGAAGGTAAAAGACATTCAAAGTTTCCTTGGCTTCGCCAATTTTTATAGGCGTTTTATCAATGGATTTTCAGGAATGATAGCGCCTATCACGAAACTATTGAAGAAAGGGGTTCCCTTTTTATGGACAACAGAAACCGAGAAGGCATTTCAAACATTAAAGACAGCCTTCACACAAGCTCCAGTGCTCCAACACCCAGATCCTAGGTACCCATTCATAGTAGAGGCGGATGCTTCACAAGTCGCGGTGGGTGGGGTGTTATCCCAAGCGGACCACACTACGGGGGAATTACATCCAGTGGCATTCTTTTCCCATAAGTTCACACCTGCAGAATCAAACTATGCTGTTGGCGACAAGGAACTTTTAGCCATTAAAAAGGCTTTTTTTTTTTGAAAACCTTTATTGACAGTTCAATAGAGAACAAGTATGGGCCTACAACCCCCCGGGGCCGGCCGCTAAGCAATCAGAGCAAAAACAGGCAAGCATAAACACAGGCAGCACATCGGGGAGCAGAATCGTGGTGCTAATACTGTGAACAGCGTAGGTAGGGCACCAGGAGAAAAGGGTTTTCGTTTTATAATGAAACAAGGCAGAAGGATCAGGTGCCAGACAATTTTCAAACAGCAATTACAGGTACGCAGAGTAATAGAAGTAAACGATTTACAGCAATCTATTAGGTCAATGGCGCAAACACAAGAACATCAGGATGAGGCATTAAAAAGGCTTTTGAAGAGTGGCGGCAGTACCTGTTGGGGGCTAGACATACAGTTATGGTGTTCACGGATCACCGTAACTTGCAATTTTTAAAATCAGCCAAGGCCTTGTCCATGAGGCAGTTACGGTGGGCTAAATTCTTTAGTGAGTATGATTTCACTATTCAATATTGAGCAGGTAGACAGAACGGTAAAGCCGATGCCTTATCTAGGTTAGGGTTTGATTTACCGGAAGAACAGGCAGATCCTCCCCACATCATACCTCAGAATAGAATAGTGGGAGGGATTTCAGAAGAGGACTTCCGCACTAAAGTAAAGACAGATCAACAGACAGTGAGTGGACAAGAGATGGTGGACTCTGTTGAGCATGTTACAAAAGAAGGGTTCATTTACGTGCAAGACGGCCTGGTTCTTCCTACTTTGGACTTACAAAGACAGGCTCTGGAATGGTGTCATTCACACCCTTTGGCCGGACACCCTGGAATAAAAAAGACCATTGCCTCGGTTAGAAGATGGTTTTGGTGGCCCACTCTTGGTAAAGATGTGGAACAGTTTGTGAAAACCTGTCACGTGTGTGCCCAAAGTAAGACGTCCCGAAAGAGTCCTATGGGATTACTTCAAACCCTGCCTACACCCCCTCTGCCATGGCACACAGTGTCTATGGATTTTATAGTAGAATTACCACTCACTACTCAGGGACACACCACCTTGTTGGTAGTTGTAGATCTGTTTACCAAGACAGCACATTTTGTTCCACTACAGGGTCTCCCTACGGCTGCTGAACTAGCTACGGTATTCCTCCATCAGGTAGTCAGGTTACACGGTTTTCCCTCTGTGGTCGTGTCGGACAGGGGTACTCAGTTTGTTTCCCGTTTTTGGAGGAAACTATGCTCTCTGCTGCAGATGGAAGTCAGACTGTCCTCCAGTCACCATCCACAAACCGATGGCCAGACCGAGAGGGTAAACCAGTGTTTTGAACAGTACATAAGAAGCCAATCGTTACACTCCAGGACAGAATGGGACAAGATGGTATGGATAGCTGAATATGCTTATAATAACAGCTAACATGCTTCCACTAAACACACGCCTTTCTTCTGTTCTTACGGCTTCCATCCTAAAACCTTACCCTCTGTAACCACCTCAGACTGTTCTGTTCCAGCAGTCGGTGAATTCATTCAGAATATTCAAGACATACACAAGATCACTCAGGTTAATTTAGACCAGGCTAAAGCACAGTACAAGAAAGGGGCTGATACTCATAGACAGACAGAACCTTTGTATCAACCAGGGGATGAGGTATGGTTGTCATCAAAATATATCCCTCTAAGGGGTCCCTGTAAGTTTAAACCTAAGTTTCTTGGGCCTTACAAGATCAAAAAAGTGATTAACCCAGTAGCTATGGATCTGAACCTGCCAGGGTCATTCAGGGTACACCCTGTCTTTCATGTGTCGTTGTTAAAGCCTATGGAACCTGAGACTCGTCTTCCTCCGAAACCTGCTCCGGTGTTAGTGGATGGAGATGAAGAATTCGAAGTAGAAGCCATTATTGACTCAAGAAGAAACAGACGTCGATTGCAGTACTTGATACACTGGAAAGGTTACGGGATAGAGGAGCGTACATGGGAACCAGTCAGTCATGTACATGCCCCTCGATTGATCCGTCTGTTTCATAGACGCCATCCTCACAAGCCCAAACCTGTGGGAGGGGTTCTGGGGGGAGTATACTGTCATGCTTGCCGAGTACAGTCCACGAACGAGCGAGCTCCCTACCAATATGGCCGTCCACGGACGAGCGCGCTCCCTACCAAGATGGCCGCCCACTACTGCGCAGGTGCAACGTGGTCAGGCAGGTTGAAAAGCCTGACTTCCGGTGGGCTCGGAGCTTCGCGTTCAGGTGTTGCTCCTCAGGCTGTTGCGGTATCTTCTCAATGTTCTGATTCATTCTGGACTATTCCGTAGCCTTTCTTTGTCCTTGCTCGTTTCCAGTTTGTGACCCGTTTTCTAAGAGGCTTCAGTTGTTACCTCCAGTCACCTGCAGCCTCTTCGTCAGAGCTCTGACACCCGAGCCTTGCTCCTCTCGCTCGGGGCATTTGTTCCATACGCGCCGCTGGCGCTTTTTGTCACCCTGCTCCCGGTCTTGACGGACTGTAGCGGGTAGCGGTGTGCTCCGCCCACCTTACCGGATTTTGTCTCGTGGGCCGGCCGGGTTTAACCGCTCCCGCTTCCCCTGTTATCAATTCCCCCTCAAATCCACCTTTGCCTCTAGTGAACCCTTCGTTTCAGCCAAGTCTTCACCAGTCCTGCAGTGACCCGCAGTAGACATTGTTCATAGGTCGAGTTCTGGATTGGAAAGGTTCCTCTGTAGCGGCTGACAGTGGTGTTCCCGACTCAGTTCAAGGTCCTGCCCCTTCGAAACAAAGATAAAGACGCTGTACAACCAAGCTGTTTGTCTTGCATCGTACCAGAGCCTTTCCTGTTAGACTCCTTGAGATACCCTTTTGAAACCATCACTGTTCCTCCGCTAGGTAGGCATGCTACGATTATATCCCTCATGACAGGTGGGAGGGGGAATCAGGATACCTTATCATTAGTCATTTTCCTTATTCATTGAGTCTTTGTGCTTTTCTAGATTTCCACATTCCTCAGACCACAGACGAGGTGAAGACTGCAGTTCACTGGATGCTACCCCTCTTTCCTTGTTTTGTCTCCCCTCTTTCCCTTCTTACCTGTGTATTCTAGGGTTTGATAGATACACGGCGTGAGAGTGGAAAGTTGGGAATTAGCAACAGCATCGTGGGAACTCGGTGGCGCCCCTGCAGAACCTTATCCCGTAAGATCTTGACACATAGGGTAATTCCGGATTCGAGTGAGCTAGCACCGGGGCGGTGCTGAAGACCTTCTTGAGGGCCACAAATGCTTTTTGTGCTTCCGGTCCCCACACGAACTCCTGAGACTTCCTTAGTAGTTTCGTGATCGGGGCAACCAAGCCAGAAAACCCCTCAATAAAACGCCTATAAAAGTTGGCGAAGCCTATGAAGCTCTGGACTTCCTTTACTCCTCGGGACACCGGCCACTCCTCCACCGCTCTGATCTTGCGTTCCGCCATCTCCTGTCCGTTGGGGCTCAGCATCACCCCAAGGAATTCCACTGATGTGACGTGGAAGTCACATTTGCTGATTTGCAGTATAGCATGTTTTCCCTCAGTTTGTTGAGAACCGCGGATACGTGCTGTACGTGTTCTTCCTCTGAGTTGGAGTAGATGAGTATGTCGTCTATGTAAACGACCACGTAAATATCCAATACCTCCCGGAACACCTCATTGAGGAAGTATTGGAAGGCGGCAGGGGCATTGCATAGTCCGAACGGCATGACGAGGTACTCAAAGAGCCCGAACCTGGTCTTAAAGGCGGTTTTCCATTCGTCGCCGTCCCTCATGCGCACAAGATGGTATGCCCCCTTGAGATCAAGCTTTGTGTATGTTTGGGCCTTTTTTACCTGTTCCAGGAGAACGCTTATGAGAGGCAGGGGGTACCGGTTTTTTATGGTTATCGCGTTCAAGGCCCTAAAGTCCACGCAGGCCCTCAATTCGCCATTCGCTTTCGGGATGAAAAAGAGAGGCGATGTGGCAGGGGATTTCGACGGCCTGATGAACCCCAGCACTAGTAACTTATCCAAATATCCCCGTAGATGTACGTTTTCGGGTTCTGTGAGCGCATACAGTCTGCCGCTGGGAACGCTAGCCCCCGGAACCAGGTCGATTTGGCAGTCGAACGGTCTATGTGGAGGGAGCACCTCCGCTCGGATTTCATCGAAGACGTCCCCGAAACCGTGATACACTCTGGGCAGCTTTACGGCCTTTTCTGCTGCCGTGGCGACCGTGTGACCTTCGCCTACCTCACCTTCGTGGGGGTCCTGCCGCATGCCGCACTATTGTTCACAAAACGGGGAAGTCATCTCAATGTGATGCGTAGGCCAATCCACCGTTGGGTTATGTTTTTGGAGCCAGGGTAGGCCCAATATGACCCCGTACTGCGGGGCTCTGATTATGCTAAAATCGATACGTTCGTTATGCTGTTTTCCGAACCTCACCAGTACTTCTCCTGTGTGCTGTCCGATAGGTCCGGTCACCAGACTTCTCCCATCCACTGCATACACCTCCTCTGGTATCTGTTTGGGAAGGAGAGTGAGACCCAGTCTCCGTGCTTCATTGTAGTCCATGAACATGCCCGTGGCTCCTGAATCAATCATGGCTACCACAGGTATCCACTGGTCCTGCACTCCTACGTGTAAGGTAATAAACAAATGTCTTCGCCCTCCTTGATTCAGGCTCAACATGGAAGGGATGTGGGTGTGACTCCAAGATGCCCCTTCCCTAGACCCGGAGTCCCTCAGTGTTCCGCCGGTGCGTCCACCACTGCTGTCACCGTTTTGTTCGCTCGGTATCGTGAGGTTTTTGGCTTGGCTGGACACTCGCGTACATAGTGCCCCCTTTTTCCGCAGTAAAGGCAAAGGCCTTGCTTGCGGCGTGATTCTTTTTCAGTGGCTGTAAGGCTCGCCCTTATAGCTCCTATGTCCATGGGTTCCGTCCTGGTGGAGGAGTTGGTCTCAGGGCCACCCGTCGAAACATACGATGGCAGCGCTTTCCCTTTCCTCTTGTGATCGCCCTTTCTTTCGTTCAATCTATGGTCCAGCCGTAGCACCAGGTTGATCAAGCCCTCACATGTCTTGGGTTGGGGGTCGATTTGTGCTACCACATCTTTGAGCTCTTCGCTCAAGCCCTGGTGAAACAGCGCGGTTTGTTTGGCTATGGGCCACTTGGTTTCGGCCACTAACCTTCGAAAAGCATTAAGGTACTGCACCAGATCATTGTTGCCTTGCCTCAGCTCCAACATCTCTCGATCGGCAGTATATGAGTCCGCCCTTCGATCAAACACCTTCAAGAATTCCTCGCGGAAGGCTCCCCAATCACATAGGATAGGGTCGTCCCTGCTCACCAGTGGGACTGCCCATTGCGCCGCGTTCCCAGCAAGATACGAGATCAGAAAGGCCACTCTGGCTTGGCTGGTAGGAAAGGCCTTTGGTTTGCAGGAGAGATGCAGTGCTACTTGAGTGAGGAATACCTGCACTGTGTTGGGGTCTCCGCTGTACCTCTCTGGTGTTGCCAAAGGAATGGCTACGGGCATCTCTACCACAACCGCAGGGGCCGTGGCCGTGTGAGAGGCACCCGCCTGTAGCAGATCGTTCTGCAGAGCGTCCATTCTAGCCTTAACGTCTGCTGTTTCCTGTCTGGAAGCGGTGAGCTCGATTTGCATCGCGGCTAAGACGGCCAACACATCCTCAATCGTGGCCATGTCGTTCGCCCAACCAGGAGATTGTTATGGAAGAGGTCGGATATTATGTAACGTCCTGGCTTTCTTGGGGTTGGGACAAACAGACGACGGACCAGAGAAATGGAGGTTAAGGATGATTTAATAAACAGATAAACAACTACAGACAACAAAGAATACCGGTACTGGAATCACCAGTTAAAGTACAATACCCATTCACAGCTCTTCTAACCATCCTCCGCATGCACACCGGACCCGGTATGCTCCAACGGAGGGCACAGTGCTAAGCATTGGCCGACAATGCCACTCGACTGCTGTGAAGGGTAGTTCCAAGGTTGTGGAATCCACGGGGGGAGGGAACGTGGGAGTCACCCGGCCGGGCTCTCTACCACCTGGGAACAGCAGCTCTACCAGTATCCCCCAGAGTACTGCCACAACACAAAGACGCTGGGAACACTTCCTAGTGTGCGTCTCTTGTATCCGGGTTTAAGTGATGATACCCAAGGTGGTGCAGAGAATGGATGGGAGCAGCCGCTCTACCTATCCCAGTTCTCCTACGAGTGTCGATGGCTAAGACGCGGAAACACCTCCTGGATAGCGTCTTAGCTCTAGGCGTGTGTTTACCCAAGTAACGAGGGTGGGGAGCTTCGGCTCGCACCCACCTCGTTTTCTCCAATTGTCAGGCCGTTGGGAGCTTCGGCTCTACCAACGGTACCTGTGCCCAATGACGTTGAATACGGCTCTCAGAACGGGACAGGACACGGGCAGGAAGCACACGCAGCACCTCTCCTCCGCTCCTTAGAATGTTCCTTCCGCCGCTCAACTCTCCAACGGGTCCGTGTACCTCAAGCAGGTACTCCGGTAAAGATCAGAATATCCGACGCCGAGTCCCAGTGATCTTCTCCTTAAGTAGTACTCTCGGCGTTGTATAACCATGACTCTTGAGTTGCATAACACGAAAACTAGGCGTTACCCTTGGTGTTATGTAACCAGAACTCTTGAGTTGCATAAGGCACTGTTGCCGGAGGGCATTCTGGGAGTTGTAGTCCGCTCTCCTCCAAGCGCACCAGGTTCACGGAAGTGGCATCGTGGGAGGGAATCCATGTGCGGGAGGGGATTCCTGACACACGCAGAGTCCCTCGACGAGGATATCCGCATCAAGGAGGTCATCTCAGTGATAGCGCACCTCAAACCTGCGAAGAACCGGACGGGTTCTCAGCGGCCTTCTGCCCCACTCTTGCCCCTGTTCTTACAAAATTTGTATAATTCCTTTTCAGCGCCGGGGGCGATTCCGCCTGACATGCTCCAAGCCTCCATGATAGTTTTCCCCAAGCCTGGCAAGGACTTAAAGCGTTGCAGTTCATATCGGCCGATCTCCCTCTTAAACATCAACCTCGAACTTTACACGAGTATCGTAGCCCACAGAATCAACAGATGCCTTCCCTACCTAGTGGACCCAGACCAAGCAGGGTTCATCCCCCATTGACAGGCCAGCGATCACACAAAGCGAGCCTTGCATATTATTGATAAGGCAAACAGGTTTCAGGTGGAATATATGTTCCTTGCAGTCAACGCAAAGACGGCATTCGACCGGGTTCACTGGCCGTACCTCGATCAGGTGCTGACGCATTTCAGGTTCCAAGACAAATGCAGAACTCGCATTCTAAATTGCTACCTTGTCCCTGCCGTGTCGGTCCGGATCAACGGCTTTACCTCATCCCCATTCTCCATACTCAGAGGCACCCGCCAGGGCTGCCTGCTTTCGCCCTTGGTTTTTGCGCTGTATATGGAGCCCATGGCCCAGAGGATCAGAGACCACCCGGACATTGTCAGCGTTCCGTTCGGTGGAGATAGGCACTCCATAAGTTTCTATGCGGATGACATCCCGGCATCCCTGTCGAATCCGATAGCTTCCCTGCCGGCCTTCATGAGAGAGCTGAAGGGGCGGTCTCGGGGTTCCAAATTAACATCAATAAATCCCAGGCACTTAACCTCTCGTTACCTCGGGGCACAGTGGACCTCCTCCGGCCCGATTTCCAGTGCAATGGGCTTCAGAGACTATTCCATATCTGGGGGTACAACTGGCCTACACAATCCCAACGACAATAGAGAACAATTACAAGGCGCTCCTCCAACAGATACGAAGCGATCTGGGGAGGTGGAAGCACCTTCGCATTTCTTGGCTGGGGCGGATAGCGGCCCCAAGATACGGTATCTTTTTCAGACTATGCCTCTCTCTCCCCCGCAGGGTATGATAGCCAGACTTCAATCGGAACTTGCACAGTTCATCTGACACACACTTGGCGCCCTGGGAGGAGGAACTAGGGAGATCCCTGATATATAAAGATGATGAATTAGGCCCTCGGCCCCTGCCGGTGAAGAAAGCCAAAAACCTGGGTGTCTAAATAAACAACACACTCTCCTTTGGAGACCAGGTGAATTCAGTCACAGCCTCTACCTTATTCCCTATAAGGTTGATTAAAAAGATTCTTCGATTCATTCCTTTTGAGTCACAAAAACAGTTCTGGCCTCACTTGTTTTGTCAAAACTGGATTACTGTAACAGACTTCATTTAAATATACAGCAGCAATACCTTAATAAGCTACAAATGCTGCAAAACGCTGCGGCCAGACTCTTACTTGGCTTACCCAAATTTAATGCAAAAAGAACAATTGGTGGACAGAATGTTGAACAATGTCAAACATTCACCCCATTACAGAAATCTGGGCCTAAATCCATCTGTTTTTTGCTCCCCATACTATTCCAGTTTAAAAACAGCCATATGCAAATCAGTCTTGACCCTACTACCCAAATTTAAGACAGTCGCAACTGAAAATCTGAAATTTGTAAACTGCACTGGCTCCTGGTGAGGCATCACATCAAATTTAAGGCACTGTATACAGCTTTTAAGAGCTGCCACAGCACAGGCCTTACTATCTTAGGCAGAATCCTAAATGGTACAAACCAAATAGAACTCTTCGCTCCATGGCAGCTAAAACCTTAGTAGTTCCCAAATTAAAGACCTAACTGGGGGGGTAGAAGCTTCATCATAGGTAAGGCCAAGGCATGGAACTCACAGACTTTCTTTATCAGATGATCCCCAAATTTGCTCACCTTTAGAAAGGAATTGAAAATCTGTCTATTTAACATTTAGGGCCTGGTCTCAGACTGCTACTGGTTATATCTGAGCTAGCATCCAGACACCTCCGGGTATCTGAGCGCTCTACAAATTTATTTAACATAACATAAAATAACGGATAGAAAGTAGCACTCTATGCATGAAAGGGGAGAAACCTAAAGGGTGTATTTGGTCCTTAGGGCACCTGTGGTGCAGCCATGGGGCAAGAACATATAGGGCAGGGAAGGTTTGCGAGTGTGGAAGCAACTAAAGAAGACAAATGGAGTTGGGCATATAGAGGAGTATTTGAGACACAAAGACAGCATGGTGAGGAAATACCTGTGAGACAATGGGAGGAGGCACCTGCTGGCACATTGTATGGGCAACTTGGCTGATAGAATGGAAATGCAGCATTGGGAGCACAGCTGGAGGGTGCCTGGCGGCATTTCCAGAGGGCATGTTGGGTGATGATATGGAGAGGGTGCAAATAGGGGAAGGGGTAGGAGCATGGGCTTTTTAAGGGGGGGATTTTGAAGGCACAGATAGGGCATACAGGCAGTGGTACCATGGCACTCTTAGGAAATGAGGTTTCTGAAGCAAAGCTGGGGGGTCCTTGCAGCATATAGAGAGAGCATGTTGGGTGATGTTATGGAGAGGAGACAAATAGAGGAAGGAGAAGGTTAATTGGCATTTAAATGTGGTAGCGCTTGGAGGGGTTCACTGACAAATAATCGACCAACAAAATATTGAAGTAAAAATTATCGAGTCAAAAATATAGGATACAAAAATATCGACTGCCTATACTCAAAAAGGTAAGTACAAAAATATCGAAAATAAAATATTGTTTACAATAATATAGTTGTATTAAATATAGATTAAAAATATATTTATCATTTTAAATATTAAAATAAACATATATTTAATACTAACATTCATTTATAAAAATAAAATATATTAACGTCGATATTTTAACAAACAACAAATAAACTTATTTTAACAAATGTAAACACATATATATATATATTGTGAACATACATATATAAAAATTATAAATACATTAATATTTTATGTAATATTATAATTTAAAAAAATCGTAATTAATATAATATCAAAAATATATGTATTCATATTTAAATATACCAAAAACATAAAGGGGCCGATTACGATGTTGGTTGCAAAGCCTCCGACCTCTAGTCCGAAGCTTTCCAACTGCGGTCCGAGGCTTTCCAACTGACAGGGTCGGTTTGCGGTCCGACCGCCCGATTACGGTGTCGGCGGTTGGAACGTAAACCAGCCACTCATTCCAACCCGGTTCTGACCGGCCCTCGGAGTCTTCCAGCCGGTCGGAACCACACCGTAATCCCCTATGGATGGCGTTTCCGCCGTTGGGATTGAGATGTCGGTTTCCCACAGCCTTTCTGTGCCAGCCTTTCCGACACAGAAAGGCTGTTGAAAAGCGACTTTAGGGCGCCCTGGCAGGGGCCCGTTGCCTCCGTGATCTATGGCTGGTGTTCCAGGGTTGTGCCTGCTACAGGGTGCAGGATTTTACACCCCCCCCCCTCCCTTTCTCTATAGGAGCCTGTATTACGGCCGTGACACAAGCTCCCACGGAGAAAAGTTAGTATGCGAAAGAACAATGTTTGGTCGCATCGCAATCAGGTGGTCAGAACCGCCGACCGGAGGTCGGTCGTTCCCGAGTCTGAGACAATGTAGGTCAGAGGCAACTCCGACCAACATCGTAATAAGCCCCTAAATACTAAAAACAGGAAACCAATCTAATTTAAAATTAAATTTAAAAAACGGACATTTTTACAATTTTATTAAAAATAATACACACACAAAAATATCAAACTTCATAAATATGATCATTAAAAAAATACAGAATTATGTAAATTACAACAATCTATATATATATATATATATATATATATATATATATATATATATATATATATATATATATATATATATATATATATATATATACATAAAAATTTGCCACTACATTAAATCTAAATAAACATACTCCAGTCAGTTCAACAGTAGGGAAAGTGTTGGATTCCGGAGGGGTAAAATTTACTATTACCACTGCAGTTAGTGCAACAGTAGGGAATGTGTTGGATTACAGTGGGGTACAATTTATTATTCCCACTCCAGTCAGTGCAAAAGTAGGAAAAGTGTTGGATTTTTCAATAGAAAAAAATATATTATTCCCACTACAGTCAGTACTTCATTACAAACACATTTTCTACAAATACATAAACTAATTAAATATATATATATATAAATAAATATGTTATTAAATATCAAATTATAACAAACACTGAAAACTTAAATATTTCAGAAAAATAAAAACATATGTACATATTACAAACAACAGTCCCCTCCTGCGCTGCGTCTCCCAGTTAGGCTCCTATCAACTTTTTCCTCTATCTTCCATGAAAACGTCTTCCTTCTCAGTAGCTTTCTCCCCCTCCTGTCAGTCGCACCAGGAAATGGCTAGACCTTCATTTATGCTCACCGCGGTTGCAGGTAAATGGTCCTGCGTGACTGGTGCAAGGTTGGCTGCAGCTCTTTGATTAACTTTCTTCTGGCCCTGTCAATAGCCCCTGGCCTCTGCTTATCCCTCCACTCATGCCCGGGCAGAAACTCAGTCTGTAAAATGGCTGCTCCTGCCCATGTCTCATTAATCGCACCAAAAACTTCCTTCATGCATTTCAGAGGGGTCAAGTATTTCATCTTCACTAAATCATTCTCTCCCAAGTGAATTAACAGCTCGTCCGGACCCAGGGATCCTCTTGCCAACACTTCAAGCTTGGGCAGCAGCTCATGCCAGCACATCACCTCTTCCTCAAACAACTTAGTGATTCCCAAAATTTCCCTTTTCTGCTGGATATAAAAATAATAATAATAGCATTTGTTGAGCGCAACAGCTACCCCAAGCAGAGGTGTCCCGGAGCTTTGCGGTCTACAGCAGGTGAGGGAGGTCCAACCGAGGTACTAGCATTGGCTGGAGAGCCAAGTCTTTAAGGTCTTTCTGAACTCACGATCCCACTTGATCAGGCGCATATGGGAAGGCAGGAAGTTCCACAGTCTGGCTGTCCCCACAGTGAAGGACCTGCCTCCCATACGGGACTTAGCAAACCGAGGTAAACAGAGCAGGTGCTGGGAGTTAGAGCTCAGCGTGCATTCTTGTTGGTATAGGCAGAGCCTACGCCTAAGATAGTCCGGGCCACCATCCTGCAAAGCCCGAAAGGCCAGAGTCAGGGACTTAAACTCTATCCTTTTAGCTACAAGTAGCCAGTGAAGTTGTCTCATGTGTGTAGAGATGTGGTGGCGGAATGGGACTCGACAAATTAATCTCGCTGCCGCATTCTGAGCAATCTGTAATCTATTACTCAGATAGGCAGGCAGCCCAAGGTAAAGACAGTTTGCGTAGTCCAGCCGAGATGTCACAGTAGCATGGACTATGATCCTGCGACAATCCTGCGGCAAAAGATGTAAGAATTTCCTCAAACTTCTCAACTTCCCAAAGCATGAGGCTGATATATGATGGACTTGGGCCAAAAAAGAGGTCTGTCTCCCATTTGACGCCCAGGTTTTTCACTGTGTTTGCCAGTAAAGGTGGCAATCCCATTTCTACTGGCCACCAAAGTCCGGCGGGGGAAGGAAATGTCTGGCCGAAGAACAAGACGTCCGTCTTGTCCGCATTAAGTTTTATGCTGTTATTATTCATCCAGCGTGAAATGCCCTTCAAACACCCCCTAAATCTAGTGAAAGAATCAGCAGAGTGATTCTTAAAAGAGAACACCAGCTGGGTGTCATCCGCAAAGGAGACTACCTTCACTTCACAAGAAGCAATGCGCCAAACGTGCCAAAATATAGCCACACCATAATGACAGAAAACAGGATGTACTCTTTAACATCCTTACTAACATTTGGATGAACCCCAATCAATCACGTTAACATAACGTCAACGGCCGTCAAACCTTCCCTCTAGTGCCAAGTTTATGCACTCCACTTTCAAGCATTCTGCTTCCCATTTCACCCGCTGATATCTTTTCCCCAAAATATAACTTCTCCAAAAAAGCCAATATTGTGAACCTACCCAAGATAGTCACAGTCAACAAACTCCGTTAATTAACAACATTATAAAGTTTACTATGTCTGCCCTCTATTGTTTTACCTCCTCCTCCCCACTCCTTTTCCTACCACCTGATGCTAAAAGCTACACCCATGCTTGACCATACACCTTACTTGTTGATTTAGATCAGGACCCTTTGATAAATTCCATCATGTGAGCCATACTAGGCTCCAAAGATGTTCTGTCATCTGCGTCTTCTTCTCGTTCACCCCCGGTGCCAAACAATAGAATCTCTGTCACTGAGAAGGAGACAGAGCATCCACACTGTCATAATGCACTCCGGGATTAGCCATGCCTTGAAGACAATGTTGTAACATAAACATTACAATACAATAATCCTCAATGACTGTAAAACCTTGACATACCCTGCTAATTGCCTGTGAACAGTGTTGGAAACTGCCATATTGTCCATAGTAACCAGTACTGTCTTATCTGCAAAATGATTACCCCACAAACAGGCAGCTATGACCAATTGGAAGAAATCCAAGAAAGCAGTACTGCGACCACAACTCCTCCAGCCAGGACTTAGCACACCACCTCCCCTCTCATAAAACAGTTCCAAAGACTGATCTGCCTTCTCCATCACGGCAAAGGGGGCACCATTGAAGTCCCTCAAAAATGTTGGCCAGACTATCAGATCAGCCTTTACCCTGTGATGGCGGAGCAAAGAACCTGATAAAGCCAAGCCCAGCCATCTACAGATAGGATGACCCACCTCCTTGGGAGCAAAATTCAAATGGCGAAGAAGAACTTGTAAGTCCTTCACCTGCACTTTATATTTTGCAAACATCATCTCTAAAAATATTTTTTCTATTTTCTCCACAGGGAGCCTCAACTCAATCCGCACTGAATCCAGTTCCACACCAAGAAAAGTCAAAACCTCACCTGGTCCCACCGTCGTTTCTGGGGCTAAACACACAGCCAAATCCTGCATCAATTCCACAAAACATCCCTGCAACATAATAGCACATTGATCTGAGAATGTTGACCCCACAATGAAACAATCATTCAAGTAGTGTGTCATGCACTATGTGCCAGTGGAAAAACTCTAAATACTCTGTGAAAAACTGCTAAAGGTCTCAAAACAGTGCACAAGAAATGGAGCACCTCATAGGCAGCGCCTTAGCAACAAAAAGGTAACCAACAAATTGCACTCCAAACAACTCAAAGTCCATGGGATGCACAGGCAGTGGGCAAAAGGCTGACTTAATGTTGCACATTGCGATCAATGCCCCTGGCCCCAATTTATTTATCAATGCAATGACAGGGTTCACTGTAGCATAATAAACCCTGCTCATTTCCTCTTGTATAAAGTCATTGACAGACTGGCCCTCCGGCCAGAATAGGTGCTGTATCAACCTGTATCCACCATGCTCTGTTTTCGGGCACAACTCTAATGGCTAAAATTATCAATTGCTCCAAAGCCAGTTTTCAAAAGAACCTTTCATTCTCCCTTCTTCACCCTCCTTTGGTAGTTTTGACCAAATCATGTCCACATGACCCACACAGAATACAAGTTGTCGGCCCATCTCCTTTCTCTCGGTCCATTATACCACCAACCTTAACACAAACTCAAAGCCCTAAAGTAACAGCAATATCTTCCCTGTCTCTGAGAAGAGGCCATATGTAACATTCCTCATTCTTGCCACTCGTGGTCCAATGCTGTCCAAGAACCAGTCGCACTAACACAAGTTCTGACTTCAATGCGGGGTAAATGAGTTGAACAGGACTATCCCTATTGACCTCCTGCGCTTCTCCATGGCAAATGCTTGTCCCTGTCCCACTTGGTTATCTAGCAGCTTGCCTATTAAGTAGTTCTCCTCTACTAGTCTCTAGTTCTCTTCCACCAGGGCCCTCCTCAGACAAGTAAACCTAATTGGGTTTTGGCTGCCCATGGCCTACTGCGCCGTCCAGGTTTCACTCCCTTAGACCAGTCCCTACCACAGCTATGCTCTTTCCACTCATACCCCCTCCTAGCACTTCAAACCCTACCTTATATGTAGTATGCAAGCCTAATCCAGGGCCTGACCGCTGCGCAGGTGATGCCTAGGCCGATGTCTATTGCCATATTTCCTCTGGGCCCTCCCCCATTCTGATGCCGCTGTGCCGGAACTATCCTCAGGCCCCTTTGACTGCTCGCAAACCAACAATTCTTGTATGATTGCGGAGCACTGTCACTCTCGCAGCATCTTATTCCCGCATTTATTACTGGAAATTAAACTTACATTGTCACTGATGCAAGTTCAAAAGGTCTTAGGGCAATTTTGAAACAAAAAAGAGAGGATAGAAAATGTATCGCTTGTGCCTCTAGATGTTTCTGTTGGGCAGAGTTAAGTTAATCTGTAATTGAGAAGGAAGCTTTAGCAGTGGCGTGACGAAACATGGGGGGGAGGGGGGGCTCCCCTGCAAGGTATATATAGGGTCCCCTTCTCCAGGTTCAATCAGGAGTTCTCAGGCCACAGTACTGTGCTGATGGGGGCCCCTGCAGCTCGGGGGGCACCCTGCATCGCAGGGGACTGTGTTAGCTTTTTTCTGAGCTCAGAACAAATGTAAGAATTTTGTGTGGGGAACAGCAGTCAAAGTGTGTACGGACCATAAGCCACTCAATGAAGGTTTCTGAAAGAAGAGTTTGGACTTTATTTTGTCTAGAATCAGGAGATGTGTGGTTGGCCTGCATGATTTTAATTTGAAAGAATACCATGTTCCTGGGGTAAATAATATTACTGCTGACTGTTTATCCAGGCTAGATGATGTACAAAAGGATGAGGTTTATTTGGATGACTTTGAAGATGAAGGTTGAAAATGAATTTTGAAGAGAACAAGATTAGTACCGCCTTTGACTTTATGTAAGAAATTAATAAAAGAAGCACACCAGGGTCCCTAAGTATTGTAAAAACAAAAGAGAGATTAAGAATACATTTTTGGTGGCCAGGAATGGATTTGAGCATTGAACAAGAGGTGCAAGATTGTGTGGAATGTAAAGTTAGTGACAAGATCTTAATGGACCCTCAAATGTCCATGGTTTGTAGGACATTACCAGAACATCCCTGGTAGGAAACTGCTAATGAAATTGTAGGTTCATAAAGGGGTGAAGATGGTACACCATACTTGATTGTTTTGATGGATATTTATTCAAGATGGGTTAAAGTCACATGTGTACAAGATGTAAGTACCAATTCTGTCATCAAGTTTTTGAGAGAAATTTTCAAGAGAGAAAGTTTCACAGTTTCACTTCATTCTGATAATGGGCAATAATTTGTGTCAAAATGTATGGAGTAATTTTTGAATGATTGTGGGATTGTGCACAAAAGATGTGCAAGTTATCATCCAGAAACCAATGAGCCCTCGAGATATTCAACAAAGTGATTAAAGAAAATGTTCAATTGTCAAAGGTGAATTATTAAACTGGAAAAATTAATTAGCAAAATTAATTACAGCACATCTTATGAAGCCACATGCACAACGGAAAAAAAACATTTGAACTATTCAAAGGAAGATTTCCTAATACTGTTTTGTGTCCAAGGTGAATGTTTTGGAATAAAGGTATAAGAAATAATGGGGTAGGTGAGTGGAGAGATCAGGAGGGAAAAAGGAAAGTGTATTTTGACAAAAGGAAGTTTGTGGAAAAGAATGCTGTAGAGTTAGGAGAGTGGGTCAGGTTAAAAGTTCCAGTTGGCAACATGACTGATTCAAAGTTCACAAACCCAACTTCTGTAATCAAATATTTTAACAATGCTAAAAAAACGAAGATGGCAGGGTCTAGAATAAAAGTCGTGTAGTGGCGTTGAAGGGCAAAACAGATGATGAAATGGAGAAGAAAAAGAAAGAAATTGTGAAGGGGCAAAAGCAGTGTTCTACTCATGATGAAAGAGAGTTGGTCAAAACGGATTTAAAACTTTGAAGAATGAGTTCTCATAAATGTCAATATCCTGTTTATCTTAGGGATTATGTCAAATGACGTGCAGATCTTTTAAAAGTTGTAATTTCTCCTGAGATTCATGTATCAGTTACTAGAGACATTCTTTGTTTATTTGCAATGCATAGCTTTATTTTAGTATATATTTATTAATTGTCAGCCATTAGTATTTAGATTTTACAGAAGTTCAGATTTTATTTAGGTTATAACAGTCAAGAATAAGGCTGTATGTTTTAAAAAGGCTGTGTGTTAAAAAAGGGAGGGAGAAGTGTGGGATACTGTAAAGTACATAATGGTATGTGCGTGCTTTGCAGTCTCCAAGGTACAGTGTTATGATGCAACATAGAATGTAGAACTTAGAATGTTAAAGGGGATCAGGGACTTGGCAGTTGCTTTGGCAGTTGCTCCTGGTTTCCATGGGGTGAGGTGCCTCACTACAGACTCTATCACTTTCTATCAACACGCTATTGGAATCCCTATATTTTGATGTGATAGCTCCACATTACAACCTCTCTCTAGTTTTCTCAATGGTGCCAGCTCTTGCGGCACTGATAGATCAAGCATCCCTCATTAATGGATACCTGGACACCGCCTGCAGGTGCACCAACCACACCTCGCCTTCATCCAACCCAAAGACCTGCTCCTCGGACCCCACGCTACCCGGTAAATGCTTCGCTCCCTTGCCCTTTCTTTTTGCTGCACTTACAGACTGGCTGGGCGTATCATCCCTAGAGGTGCCTGCTTGTGTGCCTTTGTCATCCCTGGTCTTCCCTCCACAACCAACTTCTTATATGTACTTTTTCGAGGCCAGCATGCCAACACCTACTGCTATACCCCTTACAGACGTCCTCTCCGGCTTCCAATACCCGAGGCTTCACGAGGTCCACTCTCCCCACTTCCTCAAGTTCAAACAAAGCCTTAACCCCTTCCTTACTCTGCGCAAAGTCTCTCCAACCTGAACAAAAAAAACAATACAGTCTACTACCTTCACCATGACCCAAACACTCTGCACATTAAAACTCGATCTACTAAATACCCCTACCAACCGGCATGCCCACCTGTCCGCAGAACAAAGGAGGGGTCAGTCCTAACTGCCCCTCCCTTGGAAACCTCTATCCCCACCCACCCACCGTAGCTGCCAATGATGTCGCTTGTGGCCACTAGGCCACACTATGCACTTATAAAACCCAGGCAGGTAGGTCTCAAAATCGAGGTTAAGCAAAAGAGTAAAGGATACCAGGAGCTTGGGGCGAAGGGGGCAGTTGGGAGGGGAAGGGGGGTTCAGCCTTGGCCTCGCATTTTTATCTGGTGGTAAAACAGGTAAAGCATATTCAACATGATGCAATAGTGGACGCCTAGAAGACAGGGGTTTGCAATTACATTAGGGGTGCAGCATGCTACACTATTCCAAGCACGGTACCTAGAGTGCATCATGCCACACGGGTTGTTCTTGTAGCTTGTATTTAATACATTCATGTGTGACTAGCCCGAGGAGTTTCAGTTTGAATGAGTGTCCTGACTGACCTCTGCTGACTATGGATACAGATTTGTTCCCTATGTCGGTGGGAAGTCCAGTTTAGAGGGATTGTGTAGGATCGATAGTTTAGCGTAGGTTTGAAAATGGCGTCTCCAGTGATGTGCAAAACCTGCCATACAGCTTGCTAGTAACTAAATAAGTGGTTATCTACTCTGCAATCACAGGTCATGCAGTAGGTCTCAACCTGAGGTCCTGCAGCCCTAGCATGGGTCAGTCCTACATAGATTTGCTTTACATAGCTCGGATAGAGACGGTACCATTTGCCCAGTATTTTAAAGGAAGTGTATTTTAGGAATACCTTCCTCAATTCTCTGTACTAGGTACTGAGTAGGGATGCCCACTCATTCTCTGTGTACTCTGTCTCCAGCAAAGCCTACCAATGGCTTCTAGGGCAGTAGTATACATTGTGCCCCAGGGGCGCAACAGGCGTGTGCCACTGCTTCCCGCATTTTGCGCCTCTAGGGCACATTGGTATTTCAGAGGGGGCTGCAGGCGCTTGTGTATCCCCTTCTGTAATACTGATAGTGCTGGTGCACGTTTCGCCAACACTACCATGAAAGGGCTTTCCCTCATTTGCATGGGGGTGTGCAGACACACAGGCAAATATGCCTTTAGGAGGTGCACTTAAAGTGCACCACAAAAAAGTTGGTGCACTTTAGTGCACCTCCTAATGGCAGCATTCTGGAGCAGAAAATGGGGTCCCATGGACCTCCCAAGACATCCTCATGCTGGTGAGTGTTATCACACACGGCGCAACCAGGGAAAGTGCACTGTATTCTTAATACGGCCCCCATTCTCCTTTTCTTCCTCAGTGGAGTACAATTTCAAAATAGAGTTGCTGTACAGACACAACCAAACACCCTCATTCTTGCCCTTCTTGACCATATAATGTAGTATTGTGGAGTTTAGAAATATAATTTGTCCAAACCCAATTCTACCTCCTAACAATGTGTATGTTGTCAGTAACTCTAACTTTGGAAGGGTAGTAGTTTGAATTTCAAGCATAGTTAGGAAAAGGTTTTTGTGGTATTACTATGGACCAGGACATCTACTGTGTTTATACCGTGGAATACCCATATCTGCCTATTAAAAGTGTCTTACCTGGTTACTATCCCTGCACTGCATGGGTGCCCCACTGTGAAGAAAATGATTTGTTTTTAGCTGTTTGTGAGATGTCCAGGAGTCCACCATTGTTCTGACTGTTAGAAGGGGCTTAGCCTTGGACTGACCTCCTGCAGTCAGGACATGAAGTCCATATAAACTATACACATTGGCCCATTTAATTGTAGCTCACGTAAGCAGAGCCTCAGATTCATGAATCAAATTAACAAGTTGCGAAAGCTGATGTGTCAAGTGATAAAATTCACATTATAAATCCTTCGGCCACCAAACACTGTGGAATCTTTTAGTTTTAAGGGAGTGTAGGATTCATGCCTGCCCATTTGTAATCTTGTATAAAATTGTTGATTACTTGTAGCAGAATCCTAGGGCTCAAGAGAGATAGCATCCCTAGGAAATAATTGTATCATGGTCAAGTAACATTTTGACAATTTGTTTTCTTCCCCAATAAAGACAGTTGCAGTGATGACCATTGGGTAAAACCATTGTCAGTTTTTGTTATAAGCGGTTGCAGGTTGTCTGAGACCATGTTATCTAAGCCACTGATGGCCCATACACCTTGATACTTCAGAGTTTGAAGTCCATTTGAATGCATTATCTTCAATGGCTTTTCCCCGAGTGGCCTTGGTCCTTATTTGTTACCCCAGTTGATCCTAGAAACCGAAAAGGAGAAAAGGGAATCAATCAGAGAAATCAAATTAGGGATTGAATTTCTGGGTTACCTTTTGTGTGCTGACAATGTTATCTACATATTGCATAATCTTGGGATGACCTGTAACCATATTTACACTCTTGATAGATTCAGCCTGCCGAATTGCTGCTCTTAGTGGTCTCAGTAGAAGGAAGAATAGGAGAGGGGACGTCCACATATCCTACCTCTGCAAAAGGGGACAGTGTCCAACCAAACCCACCACAGTCTATTTAGGCGGATGGTTCTTCAGACAGCCATCTTACCTTCGCTAAAAAAGTCACGATCAAAACCGGCCTTATTCCAGCGTTTTAAAAACGTATACCTATTCAACACAGTCAAACACCTTTTCCGCATCTAGTCATACTTAAAGTTTAGGGTGACTTTCCTTAAACAGATCTCCAACAGTTTTTCCAAAATGTTTATGTCAGCATTTATTAGAGAACTAGGCCTGTAACTAGAGCGAGCATTATACTCAGTTCTTGCCTGGTTTGGGCATCAGGCTTATGCTCATTTTACTAAGGGTCAGATGTATTAAAGGGTCTTACCTAGTCTGTGTCTATAGGAAAATGTGTTCATACATATGGCCCTAAATCCCTTGCATATTCTGGCTGTCATTCCTGCTCAGGGCCGACTCTAGGGCGGTGCGACCAGTGCCACTGCACCGCGTGCTGACTTCATGGGGTGCCTTGTTTGTAAGTTTATTTTGGTATTTTTTTTTAATAAGTAATTTTATTGTTTGACAATAAACAGCACCAGCAAATCTTCATTGGATACAATGGATAACAATTCACAACCAAATATATGATCAATTCCATAACGTCCGACCCCGTAGGTACAAATGAATACAAACAATAATAACACACAACTTTGACTATGCCATGGCACCCAACCATTTGCCGCACACGCTCTGGTACTTCTTTGGACAACCCCGTGCTTCATACATAGGTTTTTCTTGTGTTGCACACCAGTCCACCCCCCTCTGCCACCTCCCATAGAAAGGTGGATTTGAAAGCTTCCAGGAAGCAGCTATGCCTCGCTTAGCCACTACCATGGGCGTGTTGAATTTTTTTTTTTTCATTCCTAGACCCATCCAGCACATCCATAATCCCAAGGAGAGAGTGCCGTGGGTCATGAGGGACTTCCCACCCCAAGATTACTGTGAGCTCCTCCTCAATGTCACCCCAGAACCGTGCCAAACTGGGACATGCCCACACCATATGGAAAAAGTCAGCCGGGTCTTGGACGCACCTCGTGCATGAAGCGTTCGGGTAAAAGCCAACCCGATGGAGACGTACTGGGGTTAAGTAGGCGGCGTGTAAATAGTATAGTTGGATCAAGCGGAGTTTAGCTGATGCAGGAATCGTCTTGGGTGCCATGAGAGAATCTTCCTCATCTAGAGTACCCACCTACTCTTCCCATTGGCTTCTAAGTCGATCCAGTGAGGTCGGGGTATTGTTAACCAGTCTCTGGTAAATGCGGGAAAAAAAACCCTTCCCCAGGTCACCCAACATAATCTGTGCTTCGGAAGGGCTGTATTCAGGGATCCTTGTGTCTTCTGATATGTGTAGTCTCTACGCAGAGATCGTGCTGTGCGGAGGACATCTATCTGGAAATCAGATGTTATAAAACAAATAAATCCATGTATTAGCGGATTAATATATTGAAATCAAAATAAAAGGATAAAATATATCAAGCCGAACGCTAGATGCATTTCAACCCTGGGTATATTGGAGACTAATTTTGAGTTTATTTTCATCCTTGGCTAGGATGCAACCGTTGCCTCATAGCTCTCAGGAGTAACAGTTACCACTTCCCATTGCGAGATACAAGAAAGCAGCTTTGACAAATAGTGGCCCCTTTTCTTGACGAAGGCACTTTCTGTGCCGAAACGCGCGTCGAATACAACAGTCTACCAATCGTTATGCCACACTGTTTCTCCATAATTATTAGAAATTGATTGTCATCATTGTACCGTTAAAAACAAAGAAAATTGTAATTTTTAATTGATTTCTAGTCACATGTTGTATGAATGAAGATGAATGCATGAGTATAAATGGGGTGTTATTCTAGTAAGAAATGACTTTTTTTTGCTAATTAATTGATTATTAATAAAAACTTACTTTTGTAATGAAAAATAGAAAATGTTGGTTCTCCTTTTGTCTTTACTATAATTTATGTAATATTTGCTATGTTGATATTATTGTGGCCTTAAGTCTGTACACTAGTCTTCCGATATGTGTACATGGAGGGCATGTCGCAGTTGCAAATATTTGTAAAATTGTGTTGGGTGCAGGGAGTACCGGGTCCAGAGGTCTTGGAAGGAGCGCATGTGACCGCCCGTCCACACATCCCCAAGTTGCGAGATTCCTATAAGGTCCCATGATCTAAATCCCTGTAACACACTAACCTCTCTGAGCCAAGTGCCATGCCAGAGAGGCGTGCACTGAGTCAACTTGTGTGTCCATTGAGTATGACGCAGAGCTGCCCACCAGGCCAACAGCGCAGTGCACGTTACATCTGGTAAGATGGACGGAATGAACTCCCCGTACATCAGAGATTGGATTTTGGACAAACCTAGCTCGCTCAGTTCAAGCCTGTAGGCCAGGTCGGACTAGCCCCCATTAAACCAATCATGTATATTCATTAAGCGAGTAGCCAAGTATTACAGGTATCAGTGTGTCATCCCCATGCCCCCATCGAATGAGGAATCCGGCATAGGGTCGGGCCAGACGCGACCCCCCCCCCCTCCCCCAGAGGAACTTGGTGGCCATACTGTCCAGTTCCCGAAACCAGGCCCGCGGAAAAACTAAAGGGGGTGTTTTGGAGGACATATAAGAACCAGGGGAGAATCATCATTTTAAACAGGGCAACTCTCCCCAAGGGATTCAAAGGTAACGTCTGCCACTTATGAAGGTCTGCCTTTGCTTTCTTCACCAGTGGGGTAATATTGAGGGACCAGCCTAGCTCTGGGAGAAGGGCGACCCAGATCCCTAAGTATTTGAAGGACTGACGTCGAATTGGCATTGTGAATTGCCAGTCATAGCAGTCTCTAGATAAGTGTAGGTGGACCAGGAGCGACTTATTGGAATTCAGCCGGAGGCCTGCCCAAAGGATTGCAAGATCTGGAGGCACTGAGGGCCCGATTGGGCGGGTTCAACCAAAAAGATTAGGACATCATCCGCGTAGAGAGCGATCTTCTCCGCCTCCGTATTGGGCCAATCCCATCCCCGAACGTGGTCCTCGGACCGCACCATGGTCACCAGGGGTTCCGTTGCCAGGGCGAAGAGAAGGGGCGAAAGGGGGCATCCCTGTCTCGTTCCCCTTTGAATGGGGAAGGCCTCAGATAAAACCCCATTGGCTAAGACTCGCACCTGGGGCTGTGCATACAAGACGCGTACCAGACTACGGAAGTGGGGGTCAAAACCCTCATGGTCAGCACGTCGTCTAGATACCTCCAATCCACCGAATCGAAGGCCTTTTCGAAATCTACGAGAAGAATCGCCAAATAGGGGGTGAGCAAGTGGAGGTGACCCGAGGCCAGATGCAGCCTCCGGAGACAGTGCCTAGTGCCACGGGCGGGCATGAACCCGCACTGGTCCGGGTGAACCAATGTGGTCAGGTAGGGCATCAGCTGCTGGGCGAGAATTGTGGCATAGAGTTTAACTTCTATATTTAAAAGAGAGATGGGACGGTAGTCCGCTCAACGAGGAGATAGTGGTTGACATTTTGGGAGAACCACGATGGTGGCCATGTCTATCTTGGGTGGGAAGGAATCCTTCTCCAAAGCCTCTTCGAACAGGTCTAAGAGGCGTGGGACAAGAGTCTCATGATACAGAGCATAGTATTCCTGGGGGAGGCCGTCTGGGTAAGACGTTAATGCATCGCTAATCTCTTCACGGGTGATAGGGCAGTCCAAATCAGCCTGTGCAGCCAAACCCAGCTGGTGAAGGCGAGCACAACTCATGTCCAGTAAGGTGGAGAGCGACAGTCTCGGGGTCCTTTCCGCATAGAGCTGACGGTAATAGGAGGCAAAGGCGTGAGCCATTGCCACCGGGGATCGGTGCGTCGACCCCTCTAAATCCACTATTTCGGGGATAATGCGGTTCGACCTAGGGTATGTGGCTAGTCTGTGGAGAATCGTGCGGTTCTTGTCACCCCAGCCATATACTCTTTCTACGGAAGATCTCCAGAGGAGCTTGGTGGCATCCAATGAAAGCTGCCTGTTCTCAGCCCGAAGGAGAGCGAGTTGCCGTTCTCGGGAAGTGTCATCGGCAGTAGGAGGTGATTGCTCAAAGCGTAACGCTTGCGCCTCTCGCGAGGTGATCTGCTGTAGCTGTGCCTGTCGCTGACGCTTGAGTTGGCCCTTAGCAAAGCCCCAGATGGTGGCCTTGCCAGCCTCCCACAGGGTACCCGGGGAGGACACCAACCCATCGTTGGTTAGAAGTACTGCTTAAGCTCCATCCCCACCACCTTTCTAAATTCTTTATCTTGGAGGAACCAAGCATTCATCCTCCACATCGGGCGTGTCAAGGGGGGGGGGGGGGGCTGTACTAAGGCGCACCGGAGAATGGTCGGAGATACCACTGGGGTGTATGCGGACGTCCTGAATCGTGGTGCAGTAAGTCGATGGGACAAAAATTGCATCTATGCGCGCCTGCGTATGATGTGCTGCAGAGGGGTGAGTGAACTGTTTGGTGTGAGGGTGCCAGGTACGCCAAGCATCGCAAAGGCCCAGAGATTCAGACCAATTTTTTAATTGTTTCGCTTGCGCAAGTCTAGAGGTAGACGGGGGGCCTGTCGCATCGAGGTACGGAGAGGACACCGCATTGAAGTCGACCCCGATAATAGTGGGACCCAAGGCCAAGGCGGCCAGCGGGGCGGTGGAGTGTTTCAGGGTCATTGTGAGCATCGAAGGGGGTGAGTACATGGACACGAGGTTAAGGGGAATACCACACAGCGAGCGACAGAGGGTCACTGAAGTTCCCTGGGGGTCATGAATAACCTGTGTAAGCACAAAGGGAAGATTGCGCTTCAAGAGGATAGCCACACATTGGGAGCCCCCGGCAAAGCCAGAGTTTCACACTCTATCGTATCCATAGCATGCTAGGAAGGGACAGTGGTTACCCAGCAAATGCGTCTCCTGAAGCAGGAGCACCTCTATACCGAGGCGTTGCGCGTAGCGTAGGACAGCCATTCGTTTAAGTCGGTCTAAGAGACCATTAACCTTCCAGGACAGAACGTGAAGGAAGGCCCTCGGGACGGGTATGTCAGTCATGGTGGCTGGTGGTCGGTGTAGCGGTGTGCAGCACCACAGAGAGTCGTGAATAAGCGTGCGGGTCCGCGCCAGTGTGGAAGGACGTTTGTGAAGAGGCCGTGCATACGACATGAGGGACTATCACAGAGTGTCTCAAGAAAGCTGGGGTACCATAATAATAAGAAAGAACAACCATGGAAAAAACAATCCCAACCCTTTCCCCTCCCCCCACCCTATACTTCGAGAACATGAGCATCTGTCGGCCTGCCAGTAGAAACAAGAACCAAACTAGAACGCTCGGGTCGGGTTGCGTGGAGGACCCCTCCATTTAGGCGGATGTGCAATGTCTCGGCAGAAAGACAACCAAGTAGATCAAAAGGTCTTCCGTGGCTCCCAGCCCCTACAGTAGCTGGGGCATGTCCCCAGAGAGACCGCGCACCGGGCTGCGCCCACAGGATCTTCAGAGAGTTGGGCTGCGGGAAAGATCCGAGTCCGCCGTCGGCGAGCCCCGTTGAGCCGGCGACGGAGGAGCAATAGATGGTCCATCAGTTGAGTGATGTCTGAGGTGGGGAGGAGATCCCGATGCGCTTGAAGACTCCCGGATTCTATGCGCAGCCAGGCTCTATGATCTAGGAGTCGCTCCTTGGGACTGGCACCTCCTGCGGGATTGCGTTTGCCTCCGGCGCTGCTGCCTAGGCGATCGAGTCCTCGTGGACTGAGGACCCGAAGGCGCAGGGGACAGGTTTTGCCATTGTCGGAGGGGATGTTCCTCTGTCAGTCAAGTCCGGGCCACTTGGGGCGAGTCAAAGAATTGCGTCTTGCCCTGGGAAATGACGCAGAGGCATGCGGGGAACTGGAGTTGGTATTGCAGTCCAAGGTTCCGCAGTTTCTTTTTTACATCCATGTAGGAGCAGCGCTGGTCTTGCACTTCCTTTGTATAATCAGGGAATACCATGATGTTATGGTTCTGGAACTTGAGGGGTCCCTGAGAATGCGCCTCGCGCAGGATGGCGTCCTGGTCTTTGAAGTTAAGGATTTTAAATATGATAGGACGAGGTGGGGCCCTGGGGGGCGGTTTCGGTGCAAGAGACCGATGCGCTCTCTCCACTACGAACCACGTGGAGTGTGCCACCCTGGGCATCCATTATCTGAACCAGGACTCGATGAAGGTGGATACCTGGTTCGTCTCGACCCCCTCGGGGAACCCCACTAGGCGGAGGTTGTTGCGGTATGCTCGGTTCTCCACATCCTCCGCACACCGATGCAGCTCCTTGGTGTGCGAGCGCAGAGTGGCCACCTGCTCTTTCAATTGATGGATATCGTCCTCCGCCGTAGAGAGGCGAGATTCAGCCTCCGCTATTCGGGCCGTGGCATTGCGGAGGTCTTGCCGAAGAAGGGACACATCTACCTTGACTTCCCTGCTTCTACCTTCCACCGAAGCCTGCGAAGCGCTAATTGCATGTAGGATGGATGCTAAGTCTTTGGCCGGAAGGGGGGGGCCCATCCACCTGGCCGGGGGGGTCATGCTCAGAGGTGGTGAACCGGTCCATCTTCGTTTGCGTAGGGGCAGTCGCGGATTTGGATGCCCGATCTCGCCCCATGGTCGATGGCAGGTCTCCGCCCAGTAAGGGCCCAAAGTTCCGGAAGGATGGGCCCAAGGGTGATCAAACGCCACCCGATGCGGCAGCCGATTTCCCCAACCCACAGCTGGTAGGGGCCTCTCCGTCCAGTAGCGCAGTGCAGGCCGCCTACAGCCAGGCAAGGAGCAGATCACAGGGCAGCGGCAGCGGGCCCTTGGTGCAGCCCGGCCAGACCTGCACCAAGGCCTGAGGCAGTCAGGCACCTGGGGTGATGGAATAAACAGGTGGGAGAACCGAACCCCGTTCCCCCGCCGCCCGAAGTGGCAGCCGACCCCTGTGCTTCAGACGCAGCCACCCGTCACCGGCGCCGGGCCCCAAAGCACCACACCTCACAGCATCAGAAAGCAGGCATGGGGGGAAGGAGAGGAGACCCCAAATCGTGGCCCCCTCCTCTCCTCCTGCTGTCCGACACGGCAGCCGATCCCCCCACCCACCGCCACGTCACGGGCCTATGCAGGCCCAACGTTTTCAACATGGCCTCGCTGGCTGCAGCAGGGTCAGGAGGCACTAGGAATACGTGGCCCAAACAGAGCAGGTCCCCTGCAGTCAACCAGGGCCAGCATGAGTCACAGGATGATGGGGGGCTGGGGGAGAGCCCCTGTCCCAATCCCCTCCTGCTGCCCGATATGGCAGCCGGTCCCCTCACCCCCAGCCGGGGCCACCTACTGTGTCAGTGGGTCCGTTCCTCCATATAGGCAGGCCTCCACAGCCAGGAAGGAAGGCCTCCTCGCAGGTCGTCCAGGGTTGCCCCAGGCAAGCACGGCACACGCAGCTCCGGGGGTCAGCCCCCCGCCAGGTCTGCCGAGCGGGAGCCGGATATCGTGGCGCCAGAGGCAGGCAAGGTAGCATAGTGCCGAGGGGGGTGGGGGGGAAGGTCCACGCTACAGGCCTTCCCCTGCTACCCGCAACAGCAGCCGAGCCCCCGCAGTCTCCGGTCCCGGCCAGTGGGACTCACCTATGTGTCAGCCGCAGTCCGGGGCGTCAGGAGCAAGATGGGCACACTGCAGCAGGGCAGCACCTTCCTGGGTCCGGGCCCGCCACACAGGGCCCCGTTGGTGCAGGGGCTACACCACCAACTGGTGGGCCATTAGGGGGCACGCCGGGACTCCAGGCTCCAACCAGTGAAGGTCGCCATTTTGTGGCCAACGGGCCTCAGGGGAGTTCGGGAGTAGAATCAACACTGGGCGCAACAGGGCGGCAATTCGAGGCGCCGCTGCACCGCACTCACCCCAGGAGTTGCTAATGGGCGGAATAGAGGCACGGATGGCAGCCGAGGACAGCAGGATAAGAAGCGGATGACGGAGGGGTCCGGATCACTCTTAGAGTGCGACCGCCATCTTGATGCTTCAGGCCACACCCCTCTTATTTTGGTTTCAAAAGTCCCTGCTGCCGCGTTCTTTGCCTCCAACAATTTCCAGGCAACAATAAAAATGTTAACATGCCTCCAGTGATTAATGTTCTACTGGGAGAGAGATCGAAGTTTGTCTAGTTGAGGTTTTGACTGATCATAAAATAGCACAGAGGGTAAATGTGCGTGCTGCAAAGAATGTGTACCATGCTGATCACAAAGTGCATATAATGTAAATAGGTCAGTGGGTTACTGCTTTTCTAAGAGACATCTTTTTGTTACTTGCAGTTTGTAAGTTAAAATCCTACTATAGAACAATGAATTATTAACTATCCTCAGAGTACTGCATAAACACACTAGAAAGTATAGATTACAGAATAGATTAATGTTGTAAAAAGGGTTCATTCGGTTTGATATCGATTTTTTATTAAAATGTTCCGTTTTCAATTCTTAGTTTGTGCTTCTTCAGACCAAGCATTCTTAAAGTACACTCCCTACCAGTATGGATGACATGTCACTCCAACACCTTGTAGTCCTGTGCTCTGATTTGCACACATATGATTGATTGTCTCCGTATAATGTGTGTCATGCATAGGGCTCTGACACCCTACACTGGTATGAGTGGTGCTATATAACTAATTAAATGCATCTGAAAGAGAGTGGTTATGGAGGCTTGAGCAGTGGCATAGCTAAGGGAGGGTGGGGTGGGGGGTGGTCCACCCCAGGCATCACTTTTTGGGGGGCAGCAGCACTTCACGCAGGGTGAGCAACTTTCTGTGGCTGGGGAATAGATCCAGCTGCTGAGGAGGAGAGGCATCCCTTTTCGTGTGTATGAGGGACGGCAACAGTGACAACCGGTGCAGGTAAGAGCGATGGGGGTGAGGGGCGGGAGCCAACTTGGTAATGCGGGGAGCAAAAGGTAAGTGGTTTCTTTTCAGCTCTTACCTACACCGGCCATCACAGTGGGGGGGGCAAACTCAGGGACCGCCCTGGGTGGCAAAACTCTGGCCACACCACTGGACTTGAGGGGCACTTTTAAAAGGTGGTGGTGAGGGAATCCGTGGTGGAGGTAGTCACTACCTCCACCACATGGATGTGGAACGCCAACAAACCAGGCACCACCAACGCTAAAGCTGGGCTTGTTCCTGCTTCTTTGAACATCTGGACTAATACGGGAAATCTGTGTCCTGTTAATGCTACAGCATTCACCCAGCAGACCAGTGCTTTGCCACAGGGTAGGTCTATGTCAGCAGGCAACCCGGATGCTCACTAACCTTATAAGCCGGATACAGCAGGAGCGATCCACGACGCTAGATTCCTCTCTCCCCAAGAACGGTATTACCTACGAGGACTCTTAGAAACCCTCTATAAGCAACACCACCCCAGGGGAAAAGGAGGGAAGAAGGATAACAGGGGAAGGGCTGCGGCGACTACACGGAACCTGCACTCAGGACACCCACTCCTGTTCAGAGAGAAGGGACAGATTGAGCCACAGGAACCCCTTACCCACATCTCAGGGAGTAACACAAGTACAGAGGGGGTGATATCCCCAGCACACTCACTCAGACGGTTCTCTGTATCGCCCATGCAGTCTCACGCAGTACAGAGGTACTCACGACCCAGCAGGTACCGGAGAGGAGGTGGAAGGAGTCCTTCCCAGTCGTGGTCACCAAGTAGTGTAGGAGGGGCCGCTCTCCGAGCCTTTCAAGCGGCTCCAAGCGCAGGAACAGCACACAGGATGTGCTCACGGCTGCAGCGTCGTCCGGGCGCTCTCCGAGCCTTTCAGTCGGCTCCAAGCGGGGGGAGAAGGGTCTTGAGGGAGATATGCAGTTCCCGATGCGGGTAGAGACTCAGGCCAGGTCTCTAGTCGCTGCGGGGCCACGGGAAAAGCGCGCTTCAGTAATTCACGGGATGAAGCGCCGCTAAGTTTCACACGGTGTCAAGGGTCCCGGCAGAGCGCTCTCGAGCGCGAAGGCCGTCCTTGCCGGAATCCGCGGGGTAGAGCCAGGTCCTGGCTCACGAAGCAAAGGAAACACGGGGAATAGGTCACGCGAGGTCCGTTACCTCGCCGAACGCCAGGTGGGACTTGATTGACATGCCCCTGGCCTTCCGTGTACGAGGCTTTTGTACTGCCTCCAGAAGTGCGTTCGCGCGTTCGCTAGGGGTGATGGGTATTGTAGTTTCATACCCATCACCTCCGTAGCGACGCTTGGAGCGTCACAGTCGCGACGAACGCCAGCTCAACGTCGAAGCCTGACAGTCTAACATGATTTCCAGTATTTCCTTGACCATGATTTCGCCCTCCATCTTCGGGCAATGTGGGAAGGCGTATGACTGCCAGGAACTCTGTCTCAGTCAGCAACATCCACGACATTCGGAACAATAAGCAAAAAAATCTAAAAAGTTTTTAAATGACTTTGCAATTTCCACAGGATGTTTGAGGACAATGAGATCTTCTGTGTGTGTAGCAGGTTTAGCAGTGTGGAGTTCATTCTGCTTGAGTTGGGCTGCCAAATGTCGCCCGGCTTTCTCTCCCTGCTTGTAATGCCCCCACTGCAGGCGAGTTAAGGCATACTCTGCTCTGCTCATAAAAAAGTGTTTAGATCAATTTCCTTTCATTCTAAATTCTCAGTAACTGTGGGTATGGACATGTATTATAATTAGCAGTAACGTCCCTGATTTCCCTCATTAGGAAAGAATGCTCCCCCTTAGTCTGTTTTGTTAAGGGTAGAGGTTTGCATCATGTTACCCTTTACACCTGTTTTTCCATTGACCCAAAAGTTTAGTAGCGAGATCTCTAAACCCATGTTCAAATCCAGGTATACACGTAGGTGCCCCCTCAGGGTGCCCTTTACTGTAAGCGATTTGTACCTGGAAGCATTAATCCTCCATGTGTTTAGACAGTGGCAATGTGACCATGGTCAAGGTCCATCTGTACTGGTGAGCGGTGTGAGATCTCACTTTCTAGGATCCAGCAATTGGACAAGACTTGTAAGGCTGATTTGGAGGTAAGAAAGTAGCCTATGCACAAACTGGTACCATGAGCACACAAACTAAAAGTATATTCCCTTTCTCTGGGACTGATTATGCACTAAAACTCTACCAGACCATGGTAGTGCATTACGTTACATAGAAACACCCTGTCTGTCATGTTGCATTTGTCCATAGGACGATTTCTGTCTATGATCAGGTCTGCTGCAGGACTCCAGGCCCCTCAAATCCCTGATCCTGTAGTCACAAATTTGGTGAGATTTCTGGATACGATCGAAAGAATAGTGGTTACAGAGCCTACAATGGGTATAGAAACAAACGTGTTTTTTTTGGAAAACACAAACTGGCCCATTTCGTTATCTTATGTTATGTTATAATGTATTTGTAGAGTTCTCGTACACAGATTCTTCTTGGTGCTTTTGGAAGAGGCAACCTTGATTGGGAGAAAAGGCTACAGATACTTAATTATTAAAGAGCCTGGTTTGTTTCTGGTTGGAAACTCAAAGGGAAAGAGTTAAAGTTTGGCCATTGCTGTAGAACAAAAAGGTCTCAGTGACTAAGGGTGCTGGTCCTAATAGTGATAAGCAAGAACTGGTTTGCTAATCTGTGCAAGAATGACGGTTGATAGAAGGACTATTTATTGTCTAGAAAAGAGAATGATCTGAGGAATAGTGGTTTATGAGAAATTGTTGGAGCCTTACAGGGTATCCGAGATCAAATGGGTAGCCAGTGAAGAGATTGTAGTAATGGCAACATCTGCAATCTTCTGGCAGTTTTTATAAGCATTCATTCCGCTGCATTTTGAGCAAGTTGCCGCAGTATTCTGAGCAAGTTGCAGTCAATGTAAGATTTTGTCTAGAGATTCAAGGCAGAATGAATTAACATAGTCAAGGCATGGTTGAATGATAATGTTCACCACTGGTGTATGCAAAAAGGGACCAGTGAAGGGGAAAATCTTCTTTAGAAGGTGAAGACAGGTGAAACAGGTTCAGGCCACATTCATGGAATGGGTTTCCAGGGACATGGTGCTGAAGAAGAAAACTCCTAGATTCCTTACCACTGTCAAAGCATTTGGTGGACTGTCAATTACATCTGGCTATAAGATCATGTCCCTTTCCATGACCAATAAAGCACAGGCAATCCACATATCAGTTCTGGTCAGGTTCATCTTGGGGATAATGCTGGCCATCCATCCCCAGGCGATGGGGAACGTCTCCGTTAAAGGTGTCATCTTTTGAATGATAGTCTCTTGTGCACTAGATAGGTTACATATAAATAAGCCGAGTATCATCAGGATACATGTATATATGTACCTCTGCTTGGTGGAGCAATATGGTAATGGTCCAGAAAAGGTGAGGTGATTGCCCATTCAATCGATGTTGTATACCTTTCGAAGAGTAAAGGGGAAGATTGACCACCTGTGATTTACCTGACATGAAAGATGTTATCCATTGCAGGACCTCTTGCTTCCAGTGTCTTAAGCAGAATGTCGGGGTGAGTAGTGTCAAATGCATTCAACAAGTCTAAGTGGGTTAGTATGCCAGTTTTACCTTAAATGAGTTGACGATGATCATTGCTGGCTGATAGGACCACCAGCCTGAAGCTATGACTGGAATGAAAGCCTACTTGTGGTCCCTCAATTAGGTCATCAGATTATGCAAAGTCCTTAACTGAAACTGGATCATTTTGTCCAGAGGTTTGCTCATGTAAGTGAACAATGAGATGGGTCTAAGATTGTTCATGCCATGGACTCCCTTAATGGGCTATTTTACCAGAGGTCTCACTACAACTGTCTTCCAGAGGTTTGGAAAATGCCTTTTTTCTTATAAAAGACAGTCAGGAGGATGTCACAGAACATGATGTAGCTAAAGAAAAGGCTTTAGAGGATCCTTTGGGGTTAATCCAGAATTTAAAAATTGTCCCTCTAATGATTTTTTGGATTAGTATGGCTACCCCAGAACTTTTGGAAAAGGAAGAGTGATACGCCAGGAGCAGGTCCCGCTGCTTGTTGTGATGTATTGCTGTTTTTCACCTGACCCTCTCTACCCAGTCCCTCTTTAGCTTCTCTGACTAGTAAGCCTATATGTGTGTTTAATGCTATACCATGAGATTTCAAAGAAATAGGAAAGCATTACAAAGTTGGAGGATACCACCTATTTGCGAAAAAGAATTACGGCTAGATAGAGCTAGCAAACACTTATCTTAACCCTTTAAACCTAACTAAACTTTATATAGATGAGCCAAATCCCTTGTAGCTCACCATCATGCTAGATTCTACCAAAGTAGGACACCTGCACTTCCATACTGTTAACTGTTAGCATGTTGATACATTAATCAGAGGACACAAAAGTGACAAAGAGGCATAGTACAGGTCATTGAGAAATACTCTGTACAACCAAGGGCTCAAAAAATGCTGAAAACCAGTACAATCTGCCCATTAAGGCTACAAATGCAAACAACACATGGCACTACTTGAGCCTGTTGAAATTTAGTTCTGGTGATAGCCCTTTTGTTTCTACACCATTGACAAATTGGTGTTTTGAGCATTATGGACGGTGCAAGCTATGGCAAGTGTTGGCTGTAGGGCCTGGTTGTGGCCACTCTGCTTAGTACACATTTTGGCCATGAGCAGCAGAGGTTGGCTGCAGGGCCCTGCACTCTACCAACCATGGGCAACCAACCCTCACTGCACTGGGTCTTTAGCTGGGGCTGGCATATGGCCTGGTCTTTGGCTATGCCTTACACCCAACCAAGTATAGGAGAGAGGATGTAGCCTTACGGCTTGAGCGGTCAACCTCGAAACTGGAGAAACGGATAACAGTCTCGGCAGGGATGCTCAACATCCTGTGATTCTGGGCAAATCACTTAATCTCCCTGTGCCTAACAAAAATGAATGTGTACATCTGTAACGAAACTGGTGCTCATTTAAAGCTTTGATACCTGATATCTTTGGGTCAAGTTTGCGCTATATAAAATTCTAAAAATTAAAAACAAAGGGATAGGCAAATAGGCCCTGTACCCCACCTGCTGGCGATGTGTTGCAGGAGTTGTCTGCAGGGCCTAAGCTCAGCTAGGCCCTTTGCCTAACCAACTGTGGCAGCAAACCCCCACTGCCTTCATTCTTCAGCCAAGTCTACGGGATTGGTCCCAGGGCCGGCAGCCAAACCCGTGTGGACGGTCATGCAAGGCCCCCCAACCTCACATGGGAACCAACTCACCTGGCACAGCCTTCGGCCATGCATAAGTGGAGTTGTCCGTAGGGCCTGGCCGCACCTGCTGCGCACACCCTTCAGCAGGGTGCAGCGGGTGTTGGCCATGGGGCCTTTCCTTACTTGGCTGATTTGATCCTGGATAGGATTCAAAACCATCTTAAAATCTCTGCATAGAATGAAAGGCGGTATCAAAGTAGTGTGCTTGATAAAAGGTTTTTACCAGAAGTGACCTTCATCCTTGTTTGGCCCATGAACTCAAAGGAGTTATGTTCACTCCAGATTGACAAAATTAAACACTGACCACTGCATACATTGAAATGCATGTTATGAACTGTTCAGAATTGCACGTAAGATAGCTATCCCCTTACTATTAAATGTCTAGTTAGAAGCCCAATATTTTTAGCACCAAACCTTAAAAGTAGTTTCTAATCTTTATTCGCGAGGTGTGTTTCTTGCAGACAAACACGTTACTTGCCTTTGATAACGCTCTTTCTGGTGGATACTTTATCTAAGCCCAGATTCCTAACCTTATGAATATTCCCCTGATGTAAGACTCAATCCAGAAAATTTGAAGATCTAAAGTATTAATCCAGCGCTCAGGTAGGTGCAGTTGTGGGGTTTCCTCGATGACGTTGTTCCACTCCAGAAGTGACAAGTGAAGCCTCATATAAGTACCACCTAGGCACACTAAAGTTAGTTGATTTTTTAGGCTATCTTCATCCTCAGATGCAGAGTCTATCGATGGCTAAGCATGGCCAGTCTACAGATCTCTACATTGGACCCTTTTTAAATGGCAAATGATCCCAGTTCACAGAATGGGTAGATGGGGGGGATCATTGAGGAATCTACGGTTATATTGAGCACTGGTTCTCAAACTTTTGACTTCTGGGGACCTCCACTTAATCAATACTGGAACCCGGAGATCCCCACTGAATCATTATTGGAATCCTGGGACCCCCCAAGGAGTCATTACGGGAAGCCAGGAACCCCAGCCTAAGCATTATCGATGATTTGAACCACAAAACAATACACACAAAAATTATAAAAAAGCATTCATCAAAGAAATACACACGTGATGATACATATTATGTAATTCGCAAACACTTAGAAATAACAACAACAAAAATCAAAATTTGAATTTTAATAGAAAGGTTGGAGCTTTACTAAATTTAATTGAGGCCACTCATTGTCCATGCTATATTTTGTTTCCCCTTTACTGCTCCCATGAATCAATCCGAGGATACTAATTTAATTTTAACCTCCAATTTCAAACTCCTTAACATTTACAGCAAGTTTAAAAATGTTCAACTTTACATTTAGCTTCTTTATTTATATACACTTTATTAATCTGTTAATATTATTTAATTTTGTAAGTAGTCGCGGTCCCCCTGAGGAGGCTTCGCAGCCCTCCAGGGCGTCCCCGGACCACAGGTTGGAAACCACTGAGATCGAGTATTCACCAGAACGAGCATTATTGAAGGTAGGTAACTTTTTCTACTGACAGATGCTTCTAACTGCAGATTCCTCACCTTGTGAATAAATACCATAGCAGTACCTTACCAAGGTGGTGGATCTGTGAACTGGTTCAGACTGCAGCACTGAGCCCTTTTGGCAGACCTGGCTGTCGTGGTAATAGTGCTTTGTGATCATATGTACCGATGGCCACAAAGCCATCTGATAAATGTCCTGTACAGCTACTCCACATGCCAATGCAGTGGTAGCAGCTTTAGCTTTGGTGGAAAAGGTCCATAAATACTCAGGAGGCTGATTCTTCCGCAGTGCATAGCTGGTCTTTATGCAGAGAACAATCCATCAGGAAATGGTCTGTTTTTGCACTGCCTTGCCTTTCGTTGCCCTGGAGAATTCCTGAAACAGCTGATTGTCCACCCGGTGTTCTTTGGTGCGTTCAATATAAAAGATTTGTGCCCTCTTAGGATCCAACCAATGAAGTCTCTCTTCCTCATTAAAGGGATGAGATGGAGGAAAGAATACTGGAAGAGTGATAGCCTGCCTGGCATGAAATGGAGTGACGAATTTCGGTATAAAGAAAGCCCAGAACCTCAACACAAACGTATCCAGAAAGAATGTTATGTAGGGAGGGTTGACAGGAAGAGCCTGCAGCTCGCTCACACACCTAACCAACGTTAAAGGCAATTAGATAGATCGTTTTCAATGTCAGAAAACGTAATGGACAACTGTGCAGCTGCTCAAAAGTGGTGCACATAAAAATAGTGAGAACCAAGGCCCACTGTGGCATTACAAAGGGTGTTGGTGGAAATAAATGTAGTAAACCTTTCAAAAATTTCATTAGAACAGATGATTTAGATTAAAAAGACTGATCTGGTAACCACTAAAAAGTTGAAAGAGCCGACAAATAGCCCTTAACCGTGCAAAGAGCAAGTAGTTGCTGAGCCAGGGAAGAACCAAACAAAACTTCATCTGACATTGCTTGTAGGGGGTCAATTTGTCGAGTATGACTCAAGCCACAAATTTGTTTCAATGACTGGCATACACCAGTTTCGTAGATGGATGCATCACTGTTGAAATGACATCAACGATGTCAGTAGGAAGGTCGAAAGAGGTCAACTGCTGCCACTCAATCATTAGGCATGAAGATGCAAATTGTGCAGGCTCAAGTGCAGGGCCCTGCACTGCTGCTGCAACAGAAGATCTTTTTGAACCAGCAGCTTGGTCGAAGGAAAGATGCTCATGCCAGTGAGTTCCAGCAGCCACCCTCACGTGGCCCAATCTAGTACCACTAGGAGGACTTGGACCAGGTCAGAACTCTGGGCAGGATAAGCAGGAGTCCTGAGCTCCACTGTAGGTGGAGTGTGCTTCCACAAGAGAAAAGATCGAGCCAATGTTCTCCCCATTTATGGAAGGTGCTCTGCGCCACCTCCTGTGCAACTGCCATATGTGGTCTTCTAAGCATCACTGACTGAGTTAGTCCACCCTGGTGTTTAGACATTCTTCAAGGTTGTTCACCATCATTGAAATGTCATGGCGGTTCAGCCACTTTCAAATACACAGAGCCTCCTGGCACAGGACCCAAGGCCCTACTTGTTGCAGTGCCACACGTCTGTGGTGCTGTCCGTAAGTACCTGCAGGAGTCTTTCTCTGATGGTGGGCAGGAAGGCCTTCAAAGCCAAACGATAAGCCCTTAACTCCAACAAATTGATGTGGAGTTGAGTCTCTTCCAAAAACCAGAGACCTCTGATCTCCACCTCTTCCAGATGTGCTCCCCAACCCAAAAGTGATGAATCAGTGACCACTGTCACCTCTTGGTGGGATAAGGAGAGGAGTATGCCACCGACCTATTCATGGTTCTGTAGCCATCACTGCAGGTCTTTTGCAATCTCAAAATCTGGATAATATCCGACAGATACCCCTGATGTTGTGACCACTGAGATTTGAGGTCCTGCTGCAGAGCCTGCATATGCCACCTGGGATGTTTGGCAAGCAGGATGCTGGAGGAAACAATCCCAACAGCCTCAGAGCCATCTGCAATGAGATCCAGGATAGAGGCTGAAATATTGGGTTCATAGCCTGAATGTCCTGGACTCTCCACTCCGGAGGAAAGGTACAAAACCATACCATTTCTAGAATAGTTCTGATGAATGGGAGCGTCAGTTAAGGAGTTAGGTGTGGCTTTGCATGTTGATAGTGAATCCCAACGCTTTTAGGAGGTTCACAGTCGTCTGAAGGTGGTTGATGACTGCCTGGGTTGAGTATTCCCAGATGCCTCCTCGGGTTCAGGCACAACAATTCAGGCTTCAGCTGTTAATCTCTTATGCAGTACCAAAACTCTGCTAAGCAGACTCCCCAGTCCACCTTCCTACCTGCCGGGAGCTAATGCCCCGTCCATTCACCCGTGGAGCAGTAACCTACATTCTGAAAGCTAATAGGACACATAGTTGGTGTCAGCAACCTGTTAATACATTTGTAGTTCATGGGCAGACAAGCTCCACACAATAACATTCTACAAGCATGTCCCCAGCCACTCCGGACTGAACACCCACCCACATCAAACAAGTGTTAATAATTCAAAACCGACAAAAAGCTTGCACAGCAACATTACTGAGATGTTTATAAATAAGATTCAAAGTTGCTGCGAAGCAGGAGATCCATATAGTGACCACGAATATTCCATCCCCAGGTCCCCAGGTAACTTCTATCATCCACAGTGTAGGACTGGCCAGCCTTTGAAATATATCTCGCTAGTCGACTGCTTTTTCCAGAGCATACTGTGCAATTGTAGTCATTTGTTCATTTAACAACTTTATATATTTCTCACTCATTATTTGGGAACTTTACAATAAACTTACATCAATTGTGGCAGTGCAAGATTCCTATATTCTTAGGAATCTCCACCGGTTTTCCAGCTCGACATATTCAGCCTTTTCTCTGTGTGTAAAGTCAATGTCCGGTTTGGGCTGTCCAGAGAACCAGTACAGTGCTTACTCCCAACCCCCCTTCTCCTGCCTGCCCACCCTGGACATACCTAAACGTGAAGATGGGGTGAAGGGAATTGGGACGAGAGAGAGAATATGCTTTCTCTATTGTGCTCTGACTGTCGCTTGTATTTTTCTCAGAGTCTCTTGTAAATACACTAAACTTCTCTTTTGCTTGGCAGATCAAACCATCACAGCTTCTGCAAAGGGTGTGAACTGGTAGAAGGTGGCTTTGGATGCTGCAGAAGGTCATTGCTGAGAGAACTAGACCTCACTCATGAACACTTGACTGGTGTGCAGGCAGGTGCTGGAGTGCTTCTCTGTGGAACAAACCTTGTTGAACAGCCAGTTGTGGAGGCTGGGTGGGTTCTTCATTACTTATGCATACAGAAATTATTCTTGCAAGATCCTGGCTAAATCCATGAGATCTTGTATGTGAATGAGCACTTTTGAAAGAGAGATCAGTTTGTCAACCCATTGCCTCCTAGCTTGAAGCCACACGTGTATAACAAACCTCTGAGAGACTTACAGATACTTTGTGTTCTTTGTTTTGTTTCTATTGAAATTGGTGTGCCCTAGTTGATGACGCCACGTGTCTAGGTCTGAGCATATCTATGATGGCAGCCATGATGGGCAGTCCACCAACCTCAACCTCAGCTTTTTGGGATATTGACAGTAGATTTGCCTGGAGAAGGCATGGGCTTGCACTTTATCCCAGGGCTCCTGTGATTGCTCGTGGGGCCCTTAGACATTCCAGTCAGTTAGATAATACACTTTTCTGCAAACTATTTGGCCTCTAAAATGCATTTCATGTCATATATTTCATGCTTATTGATGAGCAGCAGAGATATTGGCGCTAAGATTCTGAGACCTGGGGACTTAGGAGACTTAAACCCCAGGGTATATGTCAAGCTGTTGTGGTATGCAGAGCCCCACTGTTACAGGCTCCACAACATTATGGTTTTTGTGGATGAATCTGGGTTGTGGCATTGTTTCCTTCGAGATGAAGATGTTGTATTTACATCAGTCACGAGTTATCCCCAACCTTGTACTCTGAAGTCTTTCTTCCTTTTATAGCTGCATTGATTTTGTATTGTTCTTTTGGCACATATTAAATTGTATTGTCCTGTTTGCCATACAATAAATACTGTGTTGCAACCAATGCATATAGAGAATGTAAGAGTACCACTGACACAAGACTTAAAAGTAAAAAGATGGGAGATGCAGTTATGTGAAGAAGCGCCTTTAAGAAGCCAAGGGGCCCCCAAGTAAACAACATGACTGATCAGTTCGCTCTCACGATACCAACATCCTCTCTTACGCAGATGAATGCAACTCATTCTCTGCCTCAAGGACAAAACGCCCAGTACCCGGATCACGTTAAGTGCCTGCATGACTGAAATCGCCCACTGGATTAAGACCAACGATCTAAAGCTGAACACCGACAAGATCAAAATCGTAATTTTTGTGAAGAGCACATCACCGTGGGATTCCACCTGGTGGCTAAAAGAGCTAGGACCGATACCAACCTCCACTACGCACCACAAGAACCGGATCATAATCAACCGCAAACTCGACATGACAGCCCAAGTGAATGCCATCACCACCTCATGTTTCCATACCCTGAAGAGGCTGAGGAAGATTTTCAAATGTCTCCCAATCAGCACCTGGAAAACTCTCATGTATGACCTGGTCACTAGCAAGTTGGACTACGGGAACACACTTTGTGCCAGGATCAACAAAAAACTCACCACTACGACGCTGCAGACCATTCAGAACTGCGCTGCCAGATTTACTCTCAACCTCCTGCACAGCACTCACATCACAACTAACCATATGGAGCTCCACTGGCTTCCCTTTCACAAACAAGCACAATTTAATCTCTTCAAGGCACTACACAACACTGGCCCAACATACCTCAACAATCGCATCTGCTCTCAGAAGCCTTCCAGACTCCTCTGCCCATCTGAACTCCTGCTTGCACAAATCCCCCTCATACGGAAAACCAGATCTGGCAGTGGAGCAAAGTAAAAAAAAAATCAAATCTTTATTGTACACAGCTTAAATAGGCCATAATGATTATCAACAGAATAAAAACACCTTCTTTACATTAAAATGCACAATATACTTTGGGGTTACAAAAAATAAAAATATGAATAAATATTCAATTTGGTAAGTTTTAGAATAGAACAAATTTGATTGAATCCGAGTCATTTTGGCGCCCCAAGATGCCAAGAAACACATATGAGCTGTTTCAGCATTGGAAGGAGAAAGTTTTTTTCTGTACTGAATGTGTTATAAAAGCTCAGGCATTCTCTGGATGAAGTCATGTAAGATCTTTAGAGATAAGATCAACACACCTATGCGCCTGTCCCTTTGCGCTCAAAATATTGCCTGAAGACAATGAAATATATTTTCCAGGCTCGTATCCTGCTCTTCCAAGCTGCATAAATATAAGCTTATACGACTGAAAAGATTTTCTTATCGTCTGTTTTCATAAAAAAGGCTAGCGCTTCATTGCCCGGTCTGATTTTATGTTTCAGAAAGAGCAGACGTAGATAGAGTTTCCGATGCCTAAAGTATGCTGACATAGCAATAAGAAGTGGGTGATTGCTTCTTGATTTCCCAGAGAGCCCTGGCACAGATCAGCCCCCTCAACAAACTTTGTTGATCATCTTTTGACTGTTGATGCAAGCAGTAAAGTTCCCAGACGGAATTACCAGTAAAAATTTCAAGTAAAGTGATCTGTTTTTCGCTGGGAAACTTTCGTCCAAGAAAGGTTCAAAGCCTCCCCCCTCCCATGGCCCGGTCCCACCCCTCCCTGCACACGCTGGCTCAGCCAGCAGCTGAAAAATGAAACAATAATAGAATGAAATATCGATTCGTTTTGGCTCTGAGTCAGTGGGGCGACGGTCCTCCGCCAATTAATTAAAAAAATGGATACTGTACATTGTAATATCCAATATATACTGGATATTGCAAAGTGGCTTTGCAAATGTATGTGATATGTAAATCAGCTATTATCCAACAATGACAAAGCAATCATTATAGGTTTTAGTATAACATGAAACATGTGAATCATATGGCAGGAATGTAGAGATTTTATAATAATGTTCTAAATGTTCATTTTATTTATAATTGTATAAAAGCACAAATAGGCTTTTGTGTAGCGTTATAATCTTGTTATAACATTGTATTTGTGTTGATAGGTCAGAACCTAGTATCCAGGGATCCCAGTACAGACAATTTGCTCCCAAAAGGCTAAAACACCAAGGCACCTTTGTTGGAGGCTGTTCTGGCAAATTTGGTCTAGAAAGAGAGTCCTTTTAAAAGGTGCTGTGCAAAATACCAACTGTTGAAACAAGCACTAAAGAGGCATTGTTCGTGTAGATTGTTTTCCTTACCATTTTTGCCTCCGGGCACAGCCTCCAGGTGGGGCAGCATTTTCAGACCCAAGGGAATAAAGAAATAGCCAGCACGAGATTGCTCCATGGATTTCAGGGCCCATAAGATTGAAAGACTCTGCAAGACCGGAAATCCCGGTGGTCATCTTAGAAACTGCTGCTTCAAATACAGATTCTTGATGCTTCGAATTCATGATTTGATGGGGGCGGGGCACACCTGCCACGTGACGAAGAAAGAGGAGCTGTGGCACATCTCGTCTTGGGCTGTGATGCTCAACAACTAAGTGTATGCATTTGTCTACTTAGTATGAAAACAATAGCACAAGTCGAGATCTTTCTTCCTTTGTTTTTTTTAAGTGTGTGTGGATTACAGACTGTTTGAGAAAGAGATGTCACCGCTTGCAACTCCTACATTTGAACTCTGATGCAAGGGGCCATCTTGGTGTAAATACAGACCATGTGAACTCTGGTGTGTGGCCACTTTTGTGTTAGAAGAATCTGTAATGAAGAAACAATTAACCATAGATAAAACCCTGATGCAAAGAATGATGTCATTGCATGTTGGGAATTAATGTGACGCGCCTCATGTGTCCTCGAAGCTCCAGAGACATCCTAAAAGTTAGTATGCTTTAGCTACTTACTTAAACTCGTGTTTTATTTGTAATTTATGTATCCAAAGGTGCTCTGGGGAATATTTAAACTACAATAAGCCTACAGGAAAGGCTTCTTGCATTAGAGTGCGGAAGACAAGGACTTCCTGGGGTGAGTCGCCGCTCATTAGAAGGGTGGTGGTTAATAGGGAAGTAGCCAATTGAGATATTATAATTATCCCTATTTCTAAAGTAGTTGTCCAGACCTAAAGAGATCCACTCAATCACAAGGGGCAAAAGCTGGAACTGTGGTTCAAGACTGCACACCGAGGTAGGAGAAAGATTCTGGGACCTGACATGAAAAAAAGACATTTAAGAAAAGGTTTTGAGGCAATCAAGGTGACACAAGTCATTTTCTTTCCACAAGGAGACGTGGAACTTGTTTCTCTTTATTTATTTTGATTTCATAGTTTAATGTATTATTTGGCCCTGACCCCCGTAACCTTGGACTCAACTGATCCACCATTGTACTTTACGATCCAGTGAGGGGTTGCTGGGTCCATGCTGCCTCTACATTCATAGCAGAGAGAAGACCATGTCGGATGGTGCACTCTTCGTGTAGTCAGGCAGCTGGACCCTCCACTTAGTGCATGTTTAAGCATCCTCGAAGCCTAGACTGCACAGTGGAGTTCAATACTGAGAAAGGATGTCAAACTTTGGTTTCTTCTTGTGAGTCAAACCAACGCCATAGGTCACAAGAAAAAGATGCGGACAAGCCTTATAAATTGCTGTTTTCAAGTTCAAATTCTTTTACTCAAGATTTGGTACTCAAACGAGGTTAACATGAATAATAGCAATATTTCATTAATGTAAAAACACTAACAATACATTTCATTAGGTGGAAGAAACAGCCGATGGTGGGCTTCGATCGCCATTTCAAACATTATATTTTAAAAACAAAGGCATCAAAAATTGGCGACGTTGAAAAAGCAATGATGAACAGATGGAAAATACATGATTAAAATCATGTACACCATCATAATAAAGGTTACATACATTGTCCTTCTTCAATGACTTTGACCAATGGGCGGTTAATAATTTTAAAGGGAGACTATTCAAGCGCAATAACAACCAGAAATGTTCTATACAATGATCAAGATTCCAAGTCAGGTATTGCTGTTTTCTTCTCATGACACAAGAGGCAGTTATTATACCAATTTTCCACTTTGTTCCGCAATATTCGGAATCTAAATATAAACTTAAGTTACATGAAACATGCTTTAAAAAGGTTTTTAACTGTAAATCTGACCAAGTACACAAACATTTCTGCTTTAGTTCGAAGAGATAATGCACAAGTACAATTACTATAAAATGTAGACTTTTCTTTTTTCATTTCAAAGATTTCTTTAGACATAAAACTCCTTAGTGAATTTGCATCACTCCTCCCCACCGTACCTCTGCCGCCAAGCCTTGTGCAAAAGCACTTATTAGCCCAAATTCTAATGTTAGTGTTTGGATGGCAGCTGAAGAATAATATTACATAGTTTCCTTAAAATACCACTTTATAACGAACATTGTTTAGCACAAAAACCCACCCTAGACTCCCTAATTGTTCCATAAGTTTCTTCTATGTATCTAGATGGCATATATATTCCATTTGTTCTGCATGTTTCTGTTTCAATTTTACATTATTAGTCCAATGCTTTTATTCTGTACATGATAAGCTTGGAATGTGAAGATATACAACTTATTCTGCATATTGTGTTTAGTCACTTCAATTTCTTTTCAATAAAATTATTTGAACTTAAAAAATACCACTTTATGATATTGATTGTTTCTGTGGCATACAATAGAATTGAAGGGATGTTTGCCCAATAAACAGAAAGTAAATGAGCGAAATGCTTACATCCTGCGTCGTTATAAAAGCCTGTTAGCTTATTGGCCTGTGAAGTGGCCTTACTAGTGCTTTCAGGAAATCGCTGAAAACTCTGCTCTTCTCACATTCCCGTTAAGCCTCTCTGCACATCCCCGTGGTCTATCAGCGCCAGGAAACTTATGGTGACAGTGCGCTCAATAAATTCCCCTTAACATTAACATTAACATTAACATTAACAGTGCTATGAGTTGTATGTTCGTTATCACTCACACTACTGGATATAGTTTTTCCCAGGTATGACTTAACTACCTACAGTTTCTTGTTATGAACATACAACAGTGGTTAAAATATTTCCGACGATTTTTCTCCCGAACTTTTTCCCTTAAAAATCAAAGCTTTACTTTTAGAGAACATTCATTTTCAGGGAATTGGAGCCAACATACTGCTGTAAAGTTGACAAATAATTATTCAAGCCCCTCAGAGTTAAATCGAGAATAACAACATCATCCGCATAAAGCAAGCACAGTAGGTGACACGCCCCAATTCTCGATGAATCACCCACCACTGCTACTACCTAGGTCTGACATATATAGGGGGAATAATATGGGTCATGCAGACAACCCTGTTTTAAGCCATTTTCAGTAGAAATTACAGATGATAATTCCTGGTCTCCCCCCCATGGGAACCTGACACCAAGTTGAAATATGTAGTGCAATGATTAAGTGTAGCAAAGTGTCTGGCATACCAAGTCTCTGTAGTTTTTTCTACAAGGACGGGCAGCCGACTCTATTGAACTCTATGGAAAAGTCAATTAAAGCTGCATAGACTGAGAGACCTCGGATACTAACATATTTTCCTATAATTAGTTGGATCACTGTAATATTATCCAATGTGCAATGTTTTTTCCTAAACCCGGATTGTTCTACATGTACAATCATAATCTCATCCACCCAGGAGTGAAAGTACTCCAGTGTGGTTCTCGCAAAGATTTTACCAACTGAGCAGCAGCGGCATGTTCTCCACCGGCTGTAAGAGCAGCAGCAGCATGCCATCCTTCATATAGGAATGATATTGTATCCAATGCCTAGAAACACCAGATCCTGTGGTGTACATTTCAAGCAATATTTCTCAGGTGTACCTTGCTTTTATTGGTTGAATTTGTGAGATTGCAGATGCGATGTTTAAATAAGGAATTGATATTTGCTTTTGGAATTTATCATAATTATTTTTTATTTAAATTTGAATAAACATAATTTCCTAATTGATATCAATTTTCCAGCATTTTTTCTGATGCCCTTTTTCACTTTGTCATATCTGTATTTTCGGAAATTTGGTCCATAACAATAAATGAGAGTTGCCTTAGGTTTCTGTTTGCTGATTGCATTTCCCTGCCTAGAGGACCTCACATCCAGTTGCAGGAGGCCCTTTTCTCAACGTGGCATTGCCTGAAGGAACAGGACAAGAGGTAATAGAAGACAAGAGTGACTTTTGATAATGATAACTATACGTAAACAGACATGTCCTCTGGCAGATTAATGTGTAGCATCTTTATAAGAGATGTCTTAAAGTTTAATTGTAAGACATTTGCTAATAATCACATACTTTGAACTAAAAACTGTTTCAAACATTCAGTTTGGCCAATGCTCTATGGATGGTATCCTGAAATGAAGGCACAAATTAGTAAATAAAGTTTCCAGAAAACGGGAGAGAAGTGCTGATTCTCATTCCAAAACGTCCTATGCAAATAAGACTTTTTAGAAAAAGACCCATGGTCTCCTGTAATCTATAGGTGGATCTGACAAAGGAAGAAAATGAGCCATCTTGGGCGAGGCATGTAAACAAATCACATCAATAGCATGTGCTGAGGTCCCTAGCCCTGCTATCGCTTTCATTTAAGTATTCACATTCAGGGATAATACCCGTATGCTATAATAACGTTACCCCATGTTGGTACTGCTGAGTTATGGTTCACGTAGATCAATGTGGAATAACTTGTGGCAACATGTTTACATTTTTTCACATTTATTTGCACTGTTAGCATCATTTGTTCACATAATATAACCTGTCACAGGTGTGACATTTTCCCTGATATGATTCTATATGGACTCATTACTCAAAATCTGCATTAATGGAAGAAATTAGTAGTAAATTGAATACTATACGTTCGTGTCTTTATGCTGGACTCTAAATACACAGGCTTTGCAACATCTAGATTTTGTATGATGGATAATTTGATCAACGCATCCTTTTAGTTTTGAGAAGTTGCATCTTTATGATCATAGTAATGGAGTTATTACAGTTGTTTGATGAAAACAGTTAGAAATGAAAATACCCATACAAACTCTGTGAGGTTTATATTAAAGGAAGGCTCTCTTTCCAGTATGGCCATAGATTCCAATCTGATGTAACACAGTAATATGTGTGGTTCCTGAGCATACAAACATTTTTTAGATTGACACACAGGGAATTGACTTTCAAATTTTGCAATGTCTCTCACACATGTTACACTCTAGTGGTAGGAAAAATCTGGATGCAGTTGTGGTGTATACACTGGAAAACTGTCCAAACCTAACACTGCATAGACTTCAGAAGACAGTGGGGAGTTTCTCAGTTGTTCATTATCAAAGGCATTTCACAATATCAAAAGAATCCTAGATGGGTGAGGAAGATGATCTTTCAGACTTCACCTTTTATGAAAAAGTAGATTGCAAGTGACAATTGGATGCAAATCGGTAGAGAAGTGAGCAATCTGCACAGACAAATGTCTTTATTGATGAGATATGCAAAAACAACAATTGATGGACAGAATGCAGAACAATGTCATACATTCACCCCAGTACAGAGATCTGGGCCTAAATCCATCGTTTTTTTGCTCACCATGCCATTCCAGTTTGAACCCAGCCATATGCAAATCAGTCTTGACCCTGTGCCTCATGGGAACAGTCCAGCCCGAACTGCCAAGCCAGGTCCTCCCTGGACTGGAAACAAGCATCCTAGTACCGGTTTCGGGGTTTCACCCCTCTTCAGCCAGGATAGCTTGATTCCAGTGGCATGGAGAGCACGGGACTCACGTCTGAGCATACCCGTCCCACTCGGGGTGATAAATGCAAAAACAACAATTGATGAACAGAATGCAGAACAATGTCATACATTCACCCCAGTACAGAGATCTGGGCCTAAATCCATCGTTTTTTTGCTCACCATGCCATTCCAGTTTGAACCCAGCCATATGCAAATCAGTCTTGACCCTGTGCCTCATGGGAACAGTCCAGCCCGAACTGCCAAGCCAGGTCCTCCCTGGACTGGAAACAAGCATCCTAGTACCGGTTTCGGGGTTTCACCCCTCTTCAGCCAGGATAGCTTGATTCCAGTGGCATGGAGAGCACAGGACTCACGTCTGAGCATACCCGTCCCACTCGGGGTGATAAATGCAAAAACAACAATTGATGGACAGAATGCAGAACAATGTCATACATTCACCCCAGTACAGAGATCTGGGCCTAAATCCATCGTTTTTTTGCTCACCATGCCATTCCAGTTTGAACCCAGCCATATGCAAATCAGTCTTGACCCTGTGCCTCATGGGAACAGTCCAGCCCGAACTGCCAAGCCAGGTCCTCCCTGGACTGGAAACAAGCATCCTAGTACCGGTTTCGGGGTTTCACCCCTCTTCAGCCAGGATAGCTTGATTCCAGTGGCATGGAGAGCACGGGACTCACGTCTGAGCATACTCGTCCCACTCGGGGTGATAAATGCAAAAACAACAATTGATGGACAGAATGCAGAACAATGTCATACATTCACCCCAGTACAGAGATCTGGGCCTAAATCCATCGTTTTTTTGCTCACCATGCCATTCCAGTTTGAACCCAGCCATATGCAAATCAGTCTTGACCCTGTGCCTCATGGGAACAGTCCAGCCCGAACTGCCAAGCCAGGTCCTCCCTGGACTGGAAACAAGCATCCTAGTACCGGTTTCGGGGTTTCACCCCTCTTCAGCCAGGATAGCTTGATTCCAGTGGCATGGAGAGCACGGGACTCACGTCTGAGTATACCCGTCCCACTCGGGGTGATAAATGCAAAAACAACAATTGATGGACAGAATGCAGAACAATGTCATACATTCACCCCAGTACAGAGATCTGGGCCTAAATCCATCGTTTTTTTGCTCACCATGCCATTCCAGTTTGAACCCAGCCATATGCAAATCAGTCTTGACCCTGTGCCTCATGGGAACAGTCCAGCCCGAACTGCCAAGCCAGGTCCTCCCTGGACTGGAAACAAGCATCCTAGTACCGGTTTCGGGGTTTCACTCCTCTTCAGCCAGGATAGCTTGATTCCAGTGGCATGGAGAGCACGGGACTCACGTCTGAGCATACCCGTCCCACTCGGGGTGATAAATGCAAAAACAACAATTGATGGACAGAATGTAGAACAATGTCATACATTCACCCCAGTACAGAGATCTGGGCCTAAATCCATCGTTTTTTTGCTCACCATGCCATTCCAGTTTGAACCCAGCCATATGCAAATCAGTCTTGACCCTGTGCCTCATGGGAACAGTCCAGCCCGAACTGCCAAGCCAGGTCCTCCCTGGACTGGAAACAAGCATCCTAGTACCGGTTTCGGGGTTTCACCCCTCTTCAGCCAGGATAGCTTGATTCCAGTGGCATGGAGAGCACGGGACTCATGTCTGAGCATACCCGTCCCACTCGGGGTGATAAATGCAAAAACAACAATTGATGGACAGCATGTAGAACAATGTCATACATTCACCCCAGTACAGAGATCTGGGCCTAAATCCATCGTTTTTTTGCTCACCATGCAATTCCAGTTTGAACCCAGCCATATGCAAATCAGTCTTGACCCTGTGCCTCATGGGAACAGTCGAGCCCGAACTGCCAAGCCAGGTCCTCCCTGGACTGGAAACAAGCATCCTAGTACCGGTTTCGGGGTTTCACCCCTCTTCAGCCAGGATAGCTTGATTCCAGTGGCATGGAGAGCACGGGACTCACGTCTGAGCATACCCGTCCCACTCGGGGTGATAAATGCAAAAACAACAATTGATGGACAGAATGCAGAACAATGTCATACATTCACCCCAGTACAGAGATCTGGGCCTAAATCCATCGTTTTTTTGCTCACCATGCCATTCCAGTTTGAACCCAGCCATATGCAAATCAGTCTTGACCCTGTGCCTCATGGGAACAGTCCAGCCCGAACTGCCAAGCCAGGTCCTCCCTGGACTGGAAACAAGCATCCTAGTACCGGTTTCGGGGTTTCACCCCTCTTCAGCCAGGATAGCTTGATTCCAGTGGCATGGAGAGCACGGGACTCACGTCTGAGCATACCCGTCCCACTCGGGGTGATAAATGCAAAAACAACAATTGATGGACAGCATGCAGAACAATGTCATACATTCACCCCAGTACAGAGATCTGGGCCTAAATCCATCGTTTTTTTGCTCACCATGCCATTCCAGTTTGAACCCAGCCATATGCAAATCAGTCTTGACCCTGTGCCTCATGGGAACAGTCCAGCCCGAACTGCCAATCCAGGTCCTCCATGGACTGGAAACAAGCATCCTAGTACCGGTTTCGGGGTTTCACCCCTCTTCAGCCAGGATAGCTTGATTCCAGTGGCATGGAGAGCACGGGACTCACGTCTGAGCATACCCGTCCCACTCGGGGTGATTCAAGCAAGCCTGGCTGAAGACGGCTGAAATGCCAGAAACCGGTCCTAGGAAGCTTGTTTCCGGTCCAGGGAAGGCATGGCTTGGCAGTTCGGGCTGGACTGTTCCCATGAGGCACAGGGTCAGACTGATTTGCATATGGCCATGTCTGAACTGGGGTGGCAGAGTGGGCTAAAGAACGGTGATGGATTAAACCCAGATCTGTTGACTGGGTGTGAGTGTTTGATTGGTTCTGATGCTCCGTCCATCACCACCCCCCTTTTGTACCGCTTTATTGATGAGATAGCAGTCATTTCTAACACAATGTTAAGGCCTCTTTAATGGTTGGGTGGAGGTGGCCCAATGAGAGACAGTTAACAGGATACTGAGCCAATATCATTTATTGGCAGAGTCTACCAAACCTTTGCAGACAGGTCTTAACATTAACATCACACTAGCTAAGCAAATTCCTTTGCCAATATTCTGCAGTTATCCAGTATTACTGCATTGGTTGACAGAAAGACCCTTTCCAGGTGCCTTTTCATTCTTTTTTGGCAATTGTCAAATAGACCAGCCTTTGAGTCTTTGGTGTTATAATAACCTTAACCCTAATCTTTCCTTGTACCTCTCTTACTGTACAATCCTGAAATCTCATTTTCACTTAGGGTAGATGAGATGCACTTTTTTCCCCTTTTGTGGAAAATCCATCATACCCAATATCCCCAGCTACTAGAAAGAATGTTCAAGGGCAGGCTATCATTGAGGTACGCCCATGAATCAATCACCAGCATTTCATTTTTTGGTTAATGCTATATGGCTTGGTACCATATGAAAGTTGTTGACAACCAGCTCTAATGTACTGGCTAGAGTTGAGGATAAGTGCCACACAGACTTAGTCCAGGATGTGGCCAATTTCCCAAGATTCAGTGAGAGTGGTTGCAACTCTGGTCCTGGACTCCCAATGAAATGAAATGTGACTTATAAAGCGCACAGCTCCATGGACTGTCTCGGCGCTGAGCCTTTCAGTCATCTACAAGGTGCAATCAGTTCATCTAATTTTGTTGGAAGAGCCAGGTCTTCAACCTTGTCTTGAACAGAATGGTAACACCTACTGAGCATTGTTCAAAAGGGAGTTTGTTCCATGCCACTGGTCCGAGGTATTAGAAGGTCCATCCTCCCATTCTCATGCGGCAAATCTTAGCAACCCTAGCAAGAAGCCTGTATGGAAGTGCAAGTTTCCAGAGGGGCCATACAAACTGATTCTGGTCCTAAGATACCCTGCATCAGAATGGTGCAGTGCTCTGTGGACCAAGACTAACGCTTTGATGCGGTTGTTGATGTTGTTTTTATTCAATGCATGCTATCCTTCGATATTGGATATGCTGTGGAAGGTCACTTCTCTCCTTTCACAAATGTCATTATTCAAATGTACTTTATGGTACAGTAATCTTGTATTGATCTTCATAAAATCAATAAAATATGTTTCCAAAACAAAAAAAGACTAAAGTTTTGAAGAAAATTCTCCTCCTTATCGGATGCCAATGAACGGCCCGCAAGTACGGGCCACATGCATTCTTGTGGGGCAGGCTAAGGAGAATACAGGCTGCTGTATTCTGGACCACTTGAAGTTTGTGAAGCAGACACTCTGGGAGTCCCAGATATAGTGCATTTTCACAGCCCAGCCTAGATGTTATTAGTGCCTGGATCACCACTTTCTTGCAGACAAAAAAAGAAAATGTAAAAACTTTTTTCATGTCCGCAGAGGCCCAAAATTTACAGACATAATCTGTGGTCGAAATGAGAGAGAGTTGGCCAAATTTAATGCCCAAGTTCTTAACTGTTCTCCCCTGCGGACCTGGGGGTTGGGCGTCTTTTGGAGACAGAGTCTGTCATATGTCAGGGGCATTGGAACTGAAAGGTCGTATTCTGGTCTTGTCTGCATTACATTTCTAGTTGCCTGTTGGTCAGCCAGTGACAAACAGAACAAAGGCTGATTTTGATGGCCTCCCCTGCAATCTCCTCACCCTTCTCACTTGTGAACAGTAGCTGAGTATCGTGGGTGTACGTGATCATCTTAGCCCCCGAAACCTCTGCCAATAAACAATGGGGGGCTCAGAGCAAAGCCCTGCATCACTCCTATTGTCAATTTGTATTTTCTTGAGAAGGGAGTACCTATACTTCCTGCCATCTATCCTTAAAAAAGGAGACTTGCCAGTTCAGGGCCAATCCACCTATTCCTATAGATCGGCGGCAGACTAAGAGCCTAGGGTGAGGGACTGTATCGAAGGCTGCTGACACGTCTAACATAATCAGAACAGCCTTCTCTCTGTTACCCATCGCGCTTCCTGTCTCTTGTCTTTTGTCCCGAACCCTACACTACATCACCCATAATGCCCTGTGTCTGGGGGTGGAGTTGTGTGCCTTCCCATGCTGCCTTGCACGGTCAGTTTAAACCGGGCGTTCTTTCTCAGTACGGCGCTTGGCTTCCTTTACCTGTGTTGGACCACGCCCTGTGTTCGTTACCCTGCAAACTCGCTAGCCTTTCTGACCCCGAGGAAAGCTTGCATTCCTTCCGCTACGTCCTCAGAGCCCCTGCCTGAACGGGACCTTTGTGAGGCACCTACGGTTGTCTTCGATGGAACCTCGGGCGACCTCCAGATTTCCCTTCCTGTTTCTGGCGGTCCTTGAAAAGACCGGAATGGAGCTCCACTTCAGGAAATTCCGAGAGGCGTCTTCCTTTGGCTTGCACGAACTGCCGTGAACTGTGAGTTGACGCGCTCTCCCTGTTCCATATATCACGGATTCCCGACAACAACATTGCCCGTTTGTCAAGCTACGGACGCTTCGCACCTGCCGGTAGGAAGAGTCCGTTTCCTTTATTTTTGCTTGTTCCATTTTTGTTCCTTCGTGTACACTGACTGTGGCAAGGACAGTCATAATTCTGTGAGACATCTCCTTTTGTGTTCGCCACGCTGCAACGGGACTCTAGAGACTGTTTTCCGTTGAACTCGCACCGGAGACCTTGAGTGATTGTCAACTCTGGGTCAGAGGACTACTGTTTCCTTTCAGCCTTCGCAAGGAGAACTGGTTACCATAAAAAGGCTTACCTTTGGGAAACGAAAATAATTACGACAAGCCCCCTATACACTGGACTCTAGTATTCAGGTGGAGTCTCTACTAAGCTTATAGCTACCTTGCCACCTTACATGACGGAGCTACTTCAGTGTCGATAGGCTTATCTGAGAATTTACTTTACAATTGACGCATTAGAGCGCTATGTGAGTATGAGAACGTACACAACTTTCATTGACTGTAAAGGGTATGTACATGAATTAATTTCTCTCCTGATCTAACCTGCCCCTTCTCTTTGTTTCTCCTGTTTATTGTTTTTTGTGTGCTGCAGTATTAACTCACCAGCCCCTTGCTGTCGTTCTGGTCACGTGGTCCTGTTGTTGTCTCCTCCCTCCCTAGAGGTATCCTTCTCTGGTCGTGGGCTTTACTAGTACCGACCAGCGGACCTATCTTACGGGAGAGTTGGGACTCTATCCTCGCTCCTGTGGACCTGGTTATGCTACGGATCTAAGTTCCAGACCTGACACTCTCCTTCTTCAGTTGCTGATTCACTGCATCAATTCCATGCAATGAGAGTGCTGTTCTGATCTAGAGTATTCAGAAATACTACACAACACTAACCAAAAGAGGGACACAGCATGTCCTTTTTGACTAAAGACGCTCAGCTCAAAATTGCTTTTAACAATGTAAAACCATGATAAAGTCCTTCCTGCATATGGTAGGACAACACCTTTCCAGACAAAGAGTATGTACAGCAATGGCATACATGTCATGGCTTCTAGTTGCCCTGGGTATCTGCTGTCTCTCCTCAGCCTTCCACTGTGCCTGAGTCTCAAAGTGCCTCGTGGGAGCTATGTCCCCATGTCCATTGACATGTGTGTTTGTGAGTGTATGCAGAATGTGATCTCGGTGTTTTCAGACCTCTCCTAATCCTAGACGTCTTGACAATAATAAACAACAGGATTGGCGGTGGGTGTGGTGGTGGTGTTGGGTGTAGTGGTGGTGGTGGGTGTGGTGGTGAATGTGGTGGTGGTGGACGTGGTGGTGGTGGACATGGTGGTGGTGGATGTGGTGGTGGTGGACGTGGTGGTGGTGGTGGTGGACATGGTGGTGGTGGACGTGGTGGTGGAGGAGGTGGACGTGGTGGTGGTGGGCGTGGTGGTGGTCGTTGACATGGTGGTGGTGGACGTGGTGGTGGTGTTGGCGGTGGATGTGGTGGTGGTGGACGTGGTGGTGGACGTGGTGGTGTTGGTGGATGTGGTGGTGGACGTGGTGGTGATGGACGTGGTGGACATGGTGGTGGTGGTGGTGGATGTGGTGGTGGTGTGGATGTTATGGTGGTGGATGTGGTGGTGGTGGACATGGTGGTGGTGGTGGACATGATGGTGATGGTGGATGTGGTGGTGGACGTGGTGGTGGTGGTGGACGTGGTGGTGGTGGATGACTATTGGGTAGGAGGGTGCTGGCAGAATGCGGATGGAGAGGAGGATCTCGAAGGGGGCACATGGGAGAGCAGAAAGAGGCCGAATATTAGATACAAAAAAACGGCGAGTAGATAGAACACGAAACAGATTTAACGGGGTGGTCCCTTCTTATAGCGCATGTGAATGTTCCTTAGCACCCGGTTTTTAGTAAACAGGGGGACCATGGGGAGATTAATTATTGATCAATCACACATGATGATCGCGTGCGATTCATTGATTAATCACGCATGATGATCGCGTGAGGAGGCTGGTGTTGTTCAAGTCACGGCGTTGACTTACCAATGTGTGATTCTGGGCAAATTAGTTAATCTCCCATGCCTTCTAAAAGGCGATGTGTTCCTGTGTGAATGTGCTCTTGTGTAATGTAACTGGGTGTCTTGTAAAGGTCTCTACTACTCTTGAGTTCAGTTTGTGCTGTATGAATTTGCACAACAAACAGCCAGCAGACCTTGTAGAGCAAGAGCCTATTATATCCGTTCATGTAGCGCACGCACAGCAATGAGGGCCGTGTACAGCCCAATACTGCACACTACACAACAAACAAATATCCGTTCATGTAGCGCACGCACAGCAATGAGGGCTCTGTACAGCCCAGTACTGCATACTACACTACAAACAAATATCCGTTCATGTAGCGCACGCACAGCAATAAGGGCTCTGTACAGCTCAGTACTGCATTTAAAATTTAAAGCGCATTAAAGCGCAATGCTCCGTTAATAAAAAAACAATACGTCGTGCCTGCAGTGAGAGTGGCTCACAAAGAAAAGAAACAAGCCACGGCATCGCTCTGGTTGATGTTTGGGAGGTGGGAGGGGTGTTCTGTCAAGAAAGGCATTACAGCGCGCTAGTAAATAAATAAATAAAACAAGCGCGGTACGCGAAAGTGAAAGCGACCGCGTTTGGAGCTGAAAGTGCACGCTGTGCTTAATGAGCCATGACGAGGGAGGAAAGCCGCGCTCGCTCCCGCGGACCCTAGGCCAGGGCAGAGAGAAGGCGGGACATGCACCTGCCTTTGGCCAATTGCGTGCTGTCTTTCTTAGAAAGACGTATGCAAAGGCCAATAGCGGGTGAAGAAAACAAAAGCACACGCACGAGCGTGTGTTCCAAAGTTGAAAGACCTTACTAAATGTCTCACCGAGCAGCGCATGCACGCTGGCTCAGGCGAGACCTAAAAAGCTTTGAATAATCAGACAGGCATAAGGCAGAAGCTCAGGATAATGCTTTCTTCAAAGAGACAACAGTGTTTTATGCGGATTAAGGCACAGGATCAGGAATGTCTTTCTTGGGAGATCCTTAAGAGATTTTACAACATTAGCATATGCTAAAATCCACTGACAATAAAGGCCCCCTCATATTTAAAAGGGTGCACATTTAAGACACTGTGACAGGCCATGGGAATTTATGAATAACCCATATGCAGTCAGTGGATATATGTATTTCTCATCCAGAGATGGTATGGCCTAAATATTGAATACGGGAAATTTGTTTTTTAAACTTTTTTCCTAGAATGCTTTGTACCCAAGTTTAGCTCATTCAGAAAGCAAATACAATGTGTCACAGTTGTAGTGGTCCACAGAATCCAAAGCATCAAATAGGCCCATCTACATACTGAATGATGGTAGAATCACAGGGAAAAGCTAAGAGCATAAGAAAATATATAAGGCGATTCAGTACACCCTTGGAGAAACTGGGTCCACAACATTTGATACAGCTGAATGAGAATTCAAAAATTCATAGACTGAAGATTAAATGAAAAGTAAAGAAAGCAGAACATAAAACCAAAATTGTAAAACAAGTTGCTGTTGGTGGGATAAAAGACAATATTGTAATAGTGTTTGGAACTACAGGGAAACTGGATAAAATAAAAGAATTAATACCGGGGTATATTTGCATAAAAGGATGTTTTCTTCCTAATTGACTGAGTAGGGGTGTTGCAAATGTTAACAGTGAGAACTAACACAGTCTGCTTTAATAAAGCAGCAATAACAGGGTTAATCCCCCCCTCAGATTCAGGGGACAGGATCTCTTGTGGTATGTGAGAAAGTTTCACCATAGGGTTTAACCAAATATTGACAGGCTCAGCACTTAAAATACATCCTATATCACCAGCATATTGAAACCATACAGAAGAGGGGAACAGTTCTAAAACATCAGATATATTTTGGGAAGAAAGATTAGTATCAGCATTGGTAGTAGAAGAACACTCACTTAACACAGCAACAACAGAATTTACATTTTCAATATGAAATCGAAGAAGACTCTCTCATTAGTGCAATGCATGTTACAGTTCACTTTTCACAGTAGATTGCTACACTACAAGTGAGCAGGCCGCGGGGTTGAGAGGAAGGCATGGTAAACCATAACTGGACCAAGGGAAATAGACACAGGTTAGTGAAGGATGCAGGACATGTAAATTCAACCAGATGACTGCATCAATCATTTTACCAGAGAGAGAACTGAGAGAGAATATGAACCTTTCTGGGTACATTAACTAGCATCAGTTTAATAATGCCTGAGGTGGGTCTTCCTTTCATCACACATTGAACATGTGTCTCTTTCTGATCTATAGGGATATTGGCATGTATGGAGCAGTCGGTTCCTCTCAGGCTGTCCTAAAGTGGCAGGTATTCATGTTAAGCAGGGGAGGAGGAGGAGGGAAATGTGGCTGTAATGTTAAACACTGGATTATTATATGAGGGGAGTGACTACTTACCTCGAGGAATAATTACAACCCTTGTCATGGTGAGCCCTCAAAGTCAATAAGTTAACCAGAGCTCAACCCCTTGGTAGCTATTGCACAGTAAAAATGCTAAAAACTAAAAATCCTCTCAATTTGAAAAATAGAATAAATGTAACAAACAAAATGACACCACAATGACACAAATCTAACAAGGGGACCCGGAAATATGATTTTTTAAGGATTTAAGGGAAAAATACTGCCCAAAAGCACAAAGTTTCAACAATAGTTTATGTCATGGTAGATCGTGATCTAGGCACAATTTCAGGCTAACCATGATAGAACGCAGATCAAATACACCAGCCAGGTCCGTCCAGGTCAAATATTTTACCTTCTGACTTAGGGTCTGATTTAGAGTTTGGTGAATGGGGTTTATTTATTACAAACGTGACAGATGTCCTGTCCTTCGTATTACAATTCCATTATATACTAAGGAACTTGTAACATGGCGGACGGGATATCCGTCACATTTGTGATGGAGTAACCTGTTCCCCAAACTCTAAACGACACCTCTAGTCCTTTAAGTCCCAATCCACCACAGGAGGACACTTTCAAATCCCCCTGGGACCTCAAGGGAGGCACTAAGAGACTCTCAGGGTTTCAGGCAGAGGCTGATAGCAGGGTCAAGCCCAGATCCATTTGCCACTGGTCATCTGGGAAATTCCAAGGAAAAACCTTTTGCAGCTTGTTGTCTCCCTGTAGCCACATAGGAGGTCAGTCAAATGACCCTTGGGGTCTACTTCTTTGTCCTGGGTACAAGAGGGAGTAGCTCAGTCCTTCATGGCTCTTCTCAGATCACAGGCAGGAGGTCCAGTCCTCTTCTGTTCTTCCGCAGGTCCAGAAAGTATTCTGAAGTGGGTACTTGAAGGTGCTACATTAATTCCTGGAAACAGCTAGGGGTGGGGTGACTCCTGGTCATGCCCTAATGGATGGAGTACAAGTTCCTGAGGCCTACCCAAACTACTTTTAAAGTAGTACCGGTTTGCCATACTGCAAATAGACCCAAAATGCCATGTATCAGGGCATTTTCAAGATGGCGAAAGTCTTCGGCCACGCTAAACTTGGGGTTTGAGGGCTGGGATTGTGGGTGGGGAGTGTACAATAGTAATCCTCCTAAATCCTTATTGAGGCAGGCACTGTACCCACAACAAATAGAGAAAAAGAAGTTTGGTAGGGCAAAAGCAGGGTCTTTCAGTAACTAGACAGTAGACATTCAAGAATTGTCTTGAAATCCCATTGTCTTACTTTCAAGTGTGTCCAAAGGCTTACATGTGGTTCTAAAGACCTGTCATGCAGAATTTGATTTCACACTGTAGTTTCAAAAAGGATGCCCACTGCCATGCCCTGCATATACTGTAGAGGTTAGAGGAGTCATCTCTGTCCATTCAGGCCAGGCTATTGTTTGCTCCTAGGAGACATTTCACGCCTATTCAAGGCTGCGCACCGTTTGAGAGCTGGCAGAAACTTAAACTAATTAACCTGCTGGCTGTTCAGGCAGGTAAAGGGTAACTTTTTAAAAGTTACTTTTACCTAATTTTTACAAAACAAATCCGACTTCATCATTGAATTGAATTTGTAATGAATATTCAAAATAGTTGATTATTTTTCTAGCTGGTTCTATTCCCAAGATACAATTTTAATATATTAATATGAACCCTGGTTTATAGGGGATAGCTAGGCCTGTCACAATGTAAATAGCATGTAGGGCTTTGTCACTGTAGGATCATGGTAATATTCATTTTCTGCAAGTCCAACTTTTGAGCACCAAGCACCCTGCTTTGTGGACTACAAGGCTCACATAGGGGGTGATTTACTAATATTTCAAACAGAGGTTTTTACTCTGCAAAAGTTTTCTTTTTTGATGGGGTGCAGTGAGTGTTTACACAGAAACAGTCACACTATACAGGATAGGCCTGAAGCCGTATTTGCACTTCTGTAGTGGACAGCACAATAGGTGCTGCAGTCTACAAGAGATAGTTAACTTCCAGGCACTGGGTGCACATTTTACAACATATGCTAGTGACTTACAGGCAAGTTAAATGTGCCAATTAGGAAAAAGCAAAATTACAAAATGGTTAAAGGGGGAGCACAGGCACTTTACTACTCATTAGCAGGGGTAAAGTGCACGGAATTCTAAAGCCATCAAACATATAGGGTCCAGGAAAAGGCAAAACATCTGGTGTGACCATGCAGAAAAGGTGAATTTTCTACAGCAGGTAGCTTTGTTAAAGAGGAGAGGAGGATGGATATTCGGCTGTTTTGACAGGTCATGAGTTCCCAGAGGTTGGTTTGGGCAATCTTGTTTCCAATGACCACAACTGAAACCGGTGGCATGATCAGGCAGAGCAAGTTCTCCTTGTCCTTGCCACTTGCCTCTCTAAGTTCTTCCACCTCCTTGTCCACCTCTGCTGTCCCCCTTGACTCTCTGTTGGAAAGAATGTGTTTGAGGAGACATTAATTTTATTTCTCTGGATTCTTACTTTCTTTTGTAAGTGGCCACACAACCATTAGCCACTGCATGATATTCAGCCAAATTCTTAGAGAGGACACTGAAATATTTTGCAATTCTTCTTGCATCTTTTTTTTTAAGTATCCCTTGAACAAAACAATCCCCCTAAGCCTCCATAATATTTGCCAATACCAGAATGACATTCAGAAACACGGATGGTGCCCTTCTTATGGGCAGTATATTCACCTGTTGATTTAAGGCTATCCCAGGTGATGTTAAGCTATACACCATTTTATGGGATGCTGTAAATGGGTATTGTAGTGTCATATTGTTGCCTTGTTCTGGCACTTGCAGAGCTGCAGCTAAAGTTTACTGCTACTTGCTGCTCATCTCACTCACCTGCAGCTTTACCGTCAGCACTACTCCTGGACCACTGCCTAGGGCCCAAGCTCCACCAGCCAGATTGAGGAAGTTCAGGATGTCTAACAGATTCTCCTCTCTATCCTCCTAAATCTCCTCAGTAATTTGTTTAACAGGGAAGGGGAGGCGGTGCAGTCATAGAATAAGCCGTAATTCCACCCCTCTGGTGAGTAATTTGGTACCTCACTTTTTTTGAGTTTTCTTTAAGACCCCTCACTTCTGCACAAGTGAACAGTCCTGGTATCTACTGTAAGGGGAGAAAAAAAGAATAATCATCAGTTCATGAGGCATTGACAGTATTAGGGTAACACATTTCTAGGGGTTGCTTTATATGTCAATAGTAAATGGCACTAAACTGGCTGTAAAAGAAGTTACTGAGCCCATTGCCAGGAAAGGGTGGTCACTGTTAGTAGAGAAACATCATTCCTGCCAGTGGCGGGGCATGGGGTTGCGGCTCTGATAACTGTCTGTTGGTGGGGCAAAATAATAATATATATCTGCGGTTCAAATGAAAGCTCCAAAGAGGATATGCAGACAAAACTTAATTCTATTCCAGATTCAGCTTCCATTTACCTGCATTGTGCTATATAACAGTTTGGGGGGTCGTAGCAACATGTCATTTGCAGCACATAATTCATGTCTCACACATTGCGAGTGTCGAGTGAGACTCACACATTTGGAGGTAGAGTTTAACTCTCACAATAGGCTACATGTCATTCTGAGGGGCGTGAAAACCTGACCTCTCAGAGGGACTCTATGCAGGTTTCTTCTGGTGCTGATCAGCTCCTATATGGTTTAGAGGCTTCAGGAAGCAATTCCACTACATGGGAAACCCTCCTATATGCACCCTTTCAGTTGATCTCAGGAATTGTGTAGCAAGTGATGCGCCACTACTTTTGTAAGTCATCGGTCTATGCTACTGAAGTGTTGGTGTTATTTTATTCATTTGACATTTATTAGATTTTTTTTTATGATGTCACTTCTCATCGCCATCAAGTCAAATGTTGTGTGATGCCACTTTCAGTGATGTGTTAAAATATGGTGGTTAGTTCTTACTCCCAAGAATTCTAAACAATCATTGGCAAAATCAATAGGTCTCACCTACAAGAGTGGTATTTACTTTTTGCCAATACAGTGACACCTAAGCATATTTGGAATCCATGAGGGTCAGAAAAGAGTGAAAATGGCTGATGGTGGATGCATCGTCTTGATATTTAAAACTAAAAGCCCCCTTCAACAGTGTTGCACATCATGTCTTCTTCATGTATGGAGCGATGTCTGGTTCATAGAGATTTTTTTATTGCTGGTAGTACAGCAGGCAACATGGAGGGAGGGAGGGCGTGTGGGGGCAACACAAATAACTGAGGTGTGGGAAAAAAGTGATATCACTCGGCCAGCACTTGCCACTTCATAGCACTTTTTTTTGTTTATTGTGGAGTGGGAGGCAAAACGAAGGGTGGGGGTAATAGGCAACACGGAGGGAGGGGGAGGGTAAGTCAGGGGACAACATGTACAATGGGGGTGGTGGGAGGGTGGGACTGGGAGCAAGCACACAAGCAACAGATGATGGGAGGGAGTTAAGCTGATGGTCAACGGAGGGTGGGATTGGCGGGGATCAAGCAACAACACAAACAATAATTGAAGGAGGGTGGGCAGGTGGGGGCAAGCAACAACACAGACAAGAACGGAGGGAGGGCAGCTGGGGCAAGCAACACAGATGAGGGAGAGTGGGTAGGGGCTAGCAAGACAGACGTGCAGGCAACACTGAAGGGGGAGGGTGGGTGATGGCAAGCAACATGGATGAGGGAGGGCAGGAGGATGATTGGGGTGCAGAAACACAGATGGGGGACGACGGGTGAGGGCAGGCAACTTAGATGAGGAAGGACAGGTAGGTGGAGTAAGGAAGATGGGCGAGTGAGGGAGTGTGTGATGGCGTAGCACAGAGGGAAGAGAATGTGGTCTCACGGCTAGACTGCAGACCTTGGAGCTGGGAAACCAAGGTGCGAGCCTCTGTTAGGGCTCAGGCGCCTTGTGCTGTCCTTAAACTACCTATCCCAGAATGCACCGTAAGTGAGGAGGGTTGTGTACTGTCTCATACTGCCCCTGGACTGGTCATGTGATTGGAAGGGTCTTAAGCCTTCCGTTCCGGTGCCTCAGTGCTTGGCTTTACACTCGTGGTCCTGCCTTGTGCCTTGTTTGTGGATTACTCCTCAGCGTCGTTGGATATCCCGATCTGCTTCGCCTATTGCCTTGGACAACCCCCAACTCCCTCATTCTTTATTTTTTCTCTAGGCGCGAATTCGCGCTGTTCTGTTTGGCAAAGGTTTTTGTGTTTCCCGGTCCTGTCGTCGGACTATCCTTATTCAGCGCGAGGTCGCGCTACAACGTTGCCAAAAGACTTTGTTTCTGTGTTGCCTCAGACCACCTATTCGTCAGCTGACTATGAGTGGATACCGCGTTGTATTTTGTCCCGTTGCCGCTTCCCTATTTTTCCACCCCCTTTTAGGCTTTCGACCAACGCGAGGACGCGTTCATCACCGGCCACTGCCGTACTTTTTGTTACCCGGCTCCCGCCTTCCCATTTCAGTTGTTTGCAAACGCGAGGACGCGTTCATCACCTGACACTGCTGTACTTATGTTACCAGGCTCCTGCCTTCCAATATCAGTTGTTTACGAACGCGAGGACGCGTTCATTACCGGCCGCGGCCTTCCTTCGTTTACCCTGCTTCGGCCATTTATTTTGTTGCCAACGTGTGAACACATTGGTTTCTTGCCGTTCTGACGAAGACGGTGTGGAACGTATTATTCCTCTGGAAGAACCCAGCAGACGGCTGTCACCTAATGACTCTGGTGACTGTTGAACCTGGATTAAGCATCTTCTACCCCTACCAGCCTTTCTATATTATTTTTGAAGAGACTCCAGAATAATCGTAATAAGCCTGCCTCCAGTATTGAAGCAAGTAAGTGTGGAACAGTACACAATCTAGCGGGTATTAGATTTAGGCTAAAGGGTGGTGTATATGCTCTAATCATTGGTTATGCAAAATAGTTTTACCTCTTTTGGTTCTTGGCTTCTCTCTTGTGTAGAGATTCTGCATCTCCTTGTCCTGGACCTACTCCTGTTGGCAGCAGAGGGACGATTCTGAGGAGTCTCGTTTGTCTCTCCATTTTTTGAGGATATTGTCCCTGCTCTAGTGTATGTTATTGAGACACTGGGTAGGTGGTATCTTTAAGAAAGGGAGGGGCATTCTCTTCGCTTCTGGGGAAAAGGGTTATTCTGCCTGGGAAGCCAGTCTACGCCCGACGGCCTCGGGGTCGACTCCACATCCTGTGATTCTGGGCAAATCCCTTAATCTCCCCGTGCCTACCAAAAAAAGGAATGTGTCCTTGTGTAACGTAACTGGTGCTCATGTAAAGCGCTCCAATACCTTTGCGTCGAGTTTGCGCTATATAAATCTGCAAAAGAAAGAAAGTACACGAGGGAGCCAACTGAAAAAGACCCACTCTGGTGCTAAAACAAAAAGAAAAAAGTAGTGCCTAAAAAAATGAGCAGTGGGGGCATCCATGCTCCAGGAGAGGGACAAACACACAAAGAGGAAGGACGCTTACTGCAGCTGAACAATAAGAAACAAGCAAAGGAGAGTGACAATAAAGCCGACCAATGGTGAGCAATGGACAGCCTGTAATCCCACCGTTCAAAAATAAAAGGTCTTGAACAGACAGTGCATGTGCTATCTAGACGAAACCTAAAAACGTGAACGCTCTGTTTAGCTCATGAGGCGCATTGAACATTGTAACATGGATAAATAATAGTGCGTATTTGATCAGTGGGTTGGCCACTAGCCCGATCAAACTCACTTCATTTTCTCACTGTACGTTATGCCGCACACTACTGCACACAGTCTGTTGTTTCTTAAACATGTTAAGAAGTATGTCCAGTAGCTGTATAGGACCCAGAATTATTATTTTGCCTCTGTCCTGTTGGAGTTGCTGGAGCAAAGACGTCAGTGGGTTCTTTTAGCAGGGATCACATGCTCTTTCTGGTCAGGCGCATGGAGCCTCCTCCCAAGTGAAGGTTTCTGACTGGATTTCTGGCACTTGTCGCACTAAATAAAATAGACTACCCACCAGCGACCTGGGATGCCCTAAGACTACATCACAAACATTGCTTGAGTCTCCTCCCCTGTTTTCACGGTCCTCAGTCCACTGCACGGATTCAGTAGTAAGGAATTCGAAGGAGAAGTCTTGTTGCTAATGAAATGTTTTTTAGACGCCTTCGTTTGCTGCCTTTGTTGTGTGTTTTTTAAATAGGCCTTTGTTCTTCCTAGGCTGCGGATCTTCAACGGACGTTTGTTCGCGGCACCGAGCACACAATGCGGCTCTGTCAGAAGTCATTCTGCACCAGTGACATTAAGGCTGGGCGCATACACGTGTGCTGTTCCTCCAGTGCCCTGGATTGGAGTGGGCACGAGGCGTTATGTTTCTTGTGTTTTTGATCGCAGCGCACGCCCGTGGCACGGGTCACTCTGTCAAGCGTGGGGACGTACAGCGTCATATCCTGAAAAAGGAGCGCGCTCTGAAAACTCCGACGTCACCTCGGAATTCTGGGGTGTGGAAATAAATAACACAGCGGTTTAACTGCAAGAATTCCATTTTCGAAAAAGTAGCCTATATTCGGATTAGTGAGGAGCTTGCTGCACAGATACAGCCTACGTGCCAAGAGGCATTTAACCGCCAGGCAAGGACCGCATCCCTCAGAAAGCTCTCAGACAAAACCACCTGACAGTGGGCAACACCACGGAAGCCATATCTGCTTAGAAATCCTCCAGAGCAGGACACTGAAAAATCCAGACTCTTGCCCGGACACACTAAACTCATCCTACTTCATTTTAGGGGGATAGGGGTTTCTCCCCCTGTCTCTGGGCCAGAAAAATAAGAAGAAAATACACGCTTATTATATGATGAGTAAGGGATGTGGATCTTTTTCCCCTCACCTAAAACGCAACAGGACACTGAAGAACCACTGGAGTGACCACTAGACAAGCAATGGAACAGCTCTATGTCAGTCTATGTTCACTTACGTCAGACCCACATCAACAAACTTGCGAGAGGTCAACTGATCCCTGGACACCCAAAGCCTCTCTGCACTGGATCAAGGTGTCAAGACTCCATTCCACACAACCCCTGAATGGAGAGAAAGTATCAACTTGTCCAGAACATGCAAATACCTCAAAACAGCCAGTCATCTATTGGGATAAACTGTGAGGCCAATAATAGCGGCGAATGTTCACTACTCCTAACCCTCCATCGAATGATGCTTGAGTACACTTCTGGAAGGAGATTCTGGGAACTTTGCAAGCATTTGAATTAAGTAATCATTGCCTGTATTTCGGGACAATGTTAGTGGGACAATATTCTGTAATGTGTAAGGGAATCGAGTCAGGGAGATCATTTTGAACATGGCTGTCCTGCCCGATATGGAGATTGGTAAAGACGAAGAGGATTTCAAGTCTCCACTCATACGTTGCAATTGAGGAACGATGTTTAAACCCCATAATTTCTGCTGGTCAAGTGACACTATCAGGCCTAGATAATTGAAAAGATCCTTGGCTAGCCGTATCTGTGTCTGCAAAAAATATTGTGGATGGGAGCCAAGTGTTTGAAGGTAGGTTGACTTGTTCCAGTTTACGTTCAAACCAGAGATCTCGCCTTATACTTGTAGAATCTGGGTCACTCTTGCTAGTGTGTCATCAGGTAGCTGCACAAATAGCATCATGTCATTGGCTTATAATGACACCTTGCCTTCCTCACCTCAGCAACCCCCAAACCCTGTTGTCTGGGCATCCCTCATGTATTCGGCCAGAGGCATTCAGCTAGAGCAAAGGAGAGAGAGGACTTAACTAATGAGCATCTCTCTCAACTGGGTACAGGTGACAAAGCACTCGGTTGACTTGTATCTGCGCCCCTGGCACTTTGTATAGTGTGGCAACATACATAAGGAAGAGAGGGCCACAGTTTATCCTTCAAAGCACCCGAAACATAGGAGCCGAAGGACCGTGTCAGAAGCTTTTTGAAGTCCACTAGGACCAGCACAGCTGGTCCCCATAGTTCCTTTGCCCTCACCAAGGCCAATTGCAAGCATCTCAGACAACGCTTGTGCTCCGCCTGGCATGAAGCCAAGTTTATAACCATGTAGTATTGATCACACCACCTTTGTTAGTCTGACAGACAGAAATGTTGACAATAGTTTGGCTTCCACGTTGATGAACGGTATGGATAGATAAGTTGCGCATTCATCTTCTGGTTTATTAGGCTTTAAGATCACGGCTATAGTAGCATAGCATAGTATAGTAGGAAGGGAGCTTTGCTCCTTGTTCTCCTCGAACAATGCCAGCAAGTGTGGTGCCAGCAGTGAAAAATATTTATTAAACAATTCGGAAAGCCACAGGTGTTAGTGATTTATAATCAGGTCATCCCAATTGGTGTGTTGTATTTCCAAAAAGAGAGGGGTCTGATTCCTATAACGAGATCTACAGTAAAGAGTAAAGAGAGCTGCAATGTCTAAGAAGTCAGCACTTGCCCTAGGGAATGATCCTAGATTCTCTGTCTCTGTTTGCCAGCCAATAAGGTAGTTTGCCGGTGTTATTACCCAGTTCTTATTTCTTATGCTGGTGATCAATCAATTAATCAGGATTTATAAAGCATGGCTAATCACCCGATAGGGTATCCAGGCGCCATCTACGCCACCTTAGTTGTGTCTAATAACTTTGTTTCAATAATAGTTTGGTCTGTTCAAGCCTCCCAAGGGTTTCCGTAATATGATTAAATCTAAGCTGCTCTTCTAGCACCATGATCTGCTCTTTGAGTGGTTTGGACCTCTCCTTCCCCTGAATGCGGGAAAAGGCTCTGCCCTTAATCCAGTCTTGAATACTTCCCAGCGGTTGGTTGCAGACGTGACCAAGGATATATTAACTTTGAAATATTCTTATATTGCATCTCAAAGAAGCGCTGTTAAGGTTTAATCTTCTCGCCACCAAACATTAAAACGCCCCCTGTTGCCAGAGTCTGGGCAGCGGATCAATAACTCCACTAAGAGATGATCGTAAAGCCTCCTCGTCAAAATCCATACCTCCAAGCTGCTGCTAGGATCTATAGCTGGGATAAATAAATAGTCCAAGTATTGATGGGGTGCAAAGTAATGGGTTTTGCTTTTCTTCTGGGTGCCATTTCTGCCATACGTCCTTCAGTGCCATAGAGATCGCCCATTTTGACAGGGCGCGGAGCAGGCAGGGCTACCTACATCGAGTCAGACTCATGACTGTATTGAAACCTCCCCCCACCACTGTCATTCCCAATGGAGTACCCAATATAAGGTCAGAGACAGCCTTCAGTGTGCTAGTGGCAACGTTCACGGTAGAGGTGTGAGAACTTCATATAATTGGATTTTGTATAGTTCTCAAAATTTCAGGAAAATTACACATAATTACATACCATGGAAATCCATCATTTAGCACTGTATTTTGGTGTGTAAAGTGTCCTTGCATCAGTTTTTCACGTGTGGATGCCTTTCGCATTAAAAAAAGTAGCATGACAAACACAATTGTTGCGCTCAACAGCAGTTCATGTTCTAGTTCTTCCTGTTGTATACTACAAGCCTCGGTCCAAGGGCAGGGGGTCCTCCTTCAGCACACACTAGGTGGCCCCAGGATCCAAAAAAGCTCACTACAGCAGCAGCCTGAGGTCTGCTCGTCACAATCAGGTGTAAAATGGTGGCAGTGGGCTCAGGTGGATGTCTGAGGCAGGCGTGGGTGTGCTAGTACATGCCACCATTTTGTACTGTCAACCACAGCCACCACCATGTCTACATTATCAACAAACAAGGTGAAAGAAGGATTGACTGAATTTATCTCAGCCACTAGCTATTGCTTGCGGTTGTATTTCTGCCCATAATTGTTTTGCCCAATATGCCACCCTAGACAGACATGGCATGTGCAAATCGCCTTTGTCTTTCTCTAAAAGGAGCAGTCCAGTCTGAACTGCCAGGATAGGACACCTCCAGATGGGAACACAAGCAACCCAAGAGCGGTTTTGACCATATTAGGCAAGGGGGGCAGAGTGACAGACTGATGAGTCCATGAATTCGGAACATTGGCTACACAAACGCTGTAGTCTGTTCAGCTACTCAGAGGAAAGGTACAAGGGATTTGGGTGCATTTCTAAATGTTTGGCAGATAATATAAAGCAGGCTTCTATGTGCTTGTTATTAAAATGTTAAGTATCTACTCTGTTCAAATTCCTAATGCTCAACTATGCTAGTGCTTCACTTAATATTACTATACTTGCCTGTTGTTTCCTATGACCTAGGTTAGCGTGAATTAAATATTTATAAATGAAACCTAGAAAGCTGGTGGCTGAAAGCGTATTCCCAAAGAGGCAAACATGAATATAATACAAAAGATGCAAATATAATCATCAGGTCAGGAAAAAAAATCTATTATTCTCATTTGATTCCGAATGCCAAAGATTCATCACAGAAATGTTTCAGAATTGTAGTATCTTTAAATTATCCCACAGCGATAAACTGCAATATCACCTCGTCTTAAGACATAATAGAATTTATCTGAATATAACAGATATAAGATATTATAGGCCAATTTAAAACTAACCTATAATAAACCTTCTTTCTCAACCTTCACTCCTATTATGGAGGAGGAATGCAGCAAACTGATAAACTCCAGCAAGCTGTCTGGCTCCCCTCTGTATCTCTGCAAGCTGGTTGGCTAAAAATGTTCAGCCAAGGCATCACCCCAATGGTGAGGTAGATTATTAATGCCTACCTGGGAAGGTCCTTTCAACTTTCAAAAACACCATTATAAGACCGATTTGAAAGAAAACTTCACTGGATCCGGAAGATCTGGCCAATTTTTGCCCAATATTTCTACCATATTTGGCTTATATTCTAGAGAAGCTAGTCTTTACACAGTTACAAAACTTTGTTGAAATGAACAATATCTTGGAAAGTTCAAGGTAAGAATCATGCCACGATATGGGACTGGGCCAGTAATAACTTCGGTTATTGATGATCTGAGATAATCTGAGAACGATAGCTGCCAGAGTAGGGGATCAGAGTAGTGATACTCCTCAACCTGTCTGCTGCATTTGATACTATTGATCATAGGACCTTGCTCACACGTATTAGCAGATTTGATTAAAGGCACTTCATTTTAAGAGGATTTCGGTTTTTATCACAAATAAGTCACATTGAATTCAATTAGGATCAGATTATCCCCTCTGGGGTTTCCCCTCGGAGTCACCTTTATCCCATCTACTCTTTAATATTGATGTTCAACCCTGAGCAATCCTACTGGAACAATTCAATGTTATCACTTAGCAATATGCAGATGATGCTCAAATTATTATTCATCTAAGCTATGACACAGGAAATCCAAGCTCTGGCTTCTCTAGCAGCCTTAAAACAATAATAGAATAGATGAATCAAAGCTATCTTAAATTAACCCCCCCTATATCTGAATTGTTCCCATTATTTAGCAAAGTTAATCTATGAGATACAGCTCTTTGCCCACCTTCTGTGATTGAGTGTGCAGAACAGTTTTTACCTGTTTGAGACCTTGGATTTCAAGCTCAATACAGAGAAACCAATTGCAAATGTTACTAGGACATGCTCCTATCAGATGGGAGTTATCTTATAAATCCTGTCTTTTCTTCCTTTAAACCCCTTTAAGTCACAGGATAATGGTGGCCTATGCTTTTTTCAGTCATGATTTATTATAGCAATCCTGTCCATTTGGTCTTGCTGAAGAAAAATATGAAGCTATTCTAAAACATTCAAAATGTACTGATGAGATCAGTTGTTAATTTAAAGATATTTGAGTCAATATCTAATTATATGAGACAATTACACTGACTACCTGTGGAGAATGTATTTTTAGGACTTCCTTTATGATGTACATAATTTGTCATGGAACCTTGCCTAAGTTCCTGATGAACAAATTAGAGAAATGCACCCCTACTTGTGCACTCAGATCTAGTACTAAGGCAGTGTTCAAGGTATCCCCCACAAATTTCAACTAGTAGTGTGAGAGATCCTTTTGAGTCGAGAGATCCAGATTGTGGAACAACAAATTTCTCTAGAAATGTGTAGCTTATGCAGAAAAATCCTGAAAACTAAGCTTTTCCCAGGTTTCTTGTTGAGTTGCAGACTTTAGTGCAGCCCCAAGAGACTCCTCGTGGAGTGTTAGTTTGCGCTCTGTAAAAAACATTGTAAAAAATAATTAAATACTATATTACTGTTGTGTTCCTTCACTTCTCAGCACTCAAAAGTTTAGGGCAGGAGAAACAGAGGGCAGATATGTGTGGAAAGAGGAGGGTTAAAAGCCTTAATATTGACATATTCTCTGTGACTTAGCCGAACCAGTAAGACTATTTTCCTCTCTCCAAGTGCCCACAGACTATCCATATGGGTCCAAGAGTAAGGAGGGAGGGGCAAAATCCCTTAGGCTCACATCACCCTCCTGTAATGTGTAATAGTTTTATTTGCATAGTTAATTAAAACCATTGCAATACAAGCTTTAAAAATTGCGTCTACATGTAAAAAAACAATATGTCACTACAAACTTTAAATTACATCTATATACAAAAGAACAATATGTCACCACTCACAATTTTTCCATTCAAAATAAAATCATAAGATCTCAAATTTTAAACGACCGTAAATATATATAGATTCTATTGTAAAATTATCTAAAAGACAATTAAGAATCAAGTCTTGGCAAGTTCTTTTCCTCTACCTTCATGAACTTCACAAGACTACAGTTCAGCTTGACCGAATGGTCAAGGTGGATTTGGGGGGAGGGTTCTCTATGGGAGGGAAGTGCACAGGGTGGGGAGCAGTGGGAAAAAACATTAAAAAATAAGTTCTTCATAACCTCTTTTAATTTTTGTAGAATTCGGTTCTTTTTTTCGATAAAAGTAGCTGATGGGTAGGAAGAAAGGAGGATGCATAAAAATATTGTCCAGGAATTTAAATGGCCTACGGGTCAGGAGTAGGAGGATGAGAATACTTCAGTACCTGAAGGACTCTCCAGCTCGCATAATTATACTTCAGGAAACCCATCTAACTGAGAAGGAGGCGGTAGACCTTTTTAAAACCATGAAATGGGTGGCACAGTTTGCATGCACAGCTCAAACTGCAGTGACTAAAGGGGTAGCAATTTTAATTAAGCATGGGGCTCAGGTTAGCCTAGATTCTTTTACATCTGATAAAACGGGCAGATGGTTAGTAGCTAAAGTTAAGATCGCAGCTAGGTTACTTACGATAGCAGGCTACTATGGGCCAAATCATGATGATGTAACACCGTTGCAAGATCTTTGGGTGGAACTTTTGAACTCATCTGACCCGATCATTCTGGTTGGCGATTTCAATGTTGTGTTGAATCATGTATTAGATAAGTCCACATGTAGTAAAGCCCAGGTCAACCCTAATATGCTTAGAAGGGTTGCTTGATATTTGGAGACGAAAAGCTGGGCAACAAAAGGCCTTTACCTTTTTCAACAAAAAGTATAAACATCAGTCTAGAATAGACTATTTTTGGGTGGATTGTAAAATTAAAGAGAAGGTACAACAGGTTGAGCACATAGGAGCCCATTTGTCAGACCACTCAGCGGTAATGCTTACATTAGAGGTCAGGGGAGATGCGGTCCAGTCCAGATGGACCTTAGATCGCACAATACTATTGGAGGAGGAGGTGGTACAAGCCCTTAAAAAAGACACAGAAGAGTCTTTTGAGGTCTACTGGGGATCAGTGGCCCCAGGGGTTGCTTGGGATGCCTATAAGGCGTTTTTGAGGGGCAGGCTTGGGGCTCTAGCAGCTGAGAAAAGGAGGAATTATTATAAAGCAGTAACCACACAGGAGGAAAAGATCCGTTCCTTAGAAAAAGAACATAGATGAGCAGAGGAGGATAAGAATGCTTCAAGAACTGTTAAAAGAGACGGCTAATTTGTCTATGGTAATGCAAGAGAGGGTGAGGAAGAGATGGGAGGCCTGCCAAATGGCACATTTCGAATACAGTGAAGGGTAAACTTTTAGCATGGAAGGTAAAGAAAGAACAACTGAGAAATAGGGTTGAGGAAATAGTTTGTGAACAAACAGGCAGACTGGTGGAGGATAGTGAAGGGATTGAGCAAGTTTTCCAAAATCACTTTAGCAGTGTATACCATGAAAATCTTACGCCATCAAAGGATATTCTTGACAATTGGGAAAGACCAGGTCTGGGAAACCCTTTGTCAAGGGAAAAAGCAGATCTTCTCAACGGAAAAATAAAGGTTCAGGAAGTGGGTACCATAATGGAGCAATTAAAGAAGGGGAAGGCCCCAGGGCCAGATGGCATTCCACAAGAGGTATATAACATTCTGGCGGACACATCAGGCCCTATTTTAGCTAAAATGTTTAATGAGTTATACATCGATCATAAGGACATGCGAGCCTCTTGGAGAGAGGCCACGATTGTACTAATATTAAAACCAGGAAAATGCTCAAAAAAATGTGACTCATATCGTCCCATTTCCTTGCTAAATAGTGAGTATAAGATCTACACAAAGATCCTAGTGGACAGGTTAAATGGGCTGATGGTTGATTTAATTCACGACGACCAAAAGGGGTTTACTCGAGGAAGGTTTTTGAAAGACCTGACCTTCTCATTGATTGCCACAATTGATCTAGCGTCTACTCACCATCTACCCTTTGCCTTGGTGGCCTTGGATGCTACCAAGGCTTTTGACTGAGTAAACGGTGTTTATTTGAAGGAAGTCACCAAGTCCCTGAATTTAGGTACAAACTTCTGCAACGCTTTGTCTGGTTTCTATTAAGCCCCTCAGGCTAAGATCTTAATTAATGGCTCCTTGTCGCAACCAGTGAAAATATCAAGGGGAACGAGGCAGGGGTGCCCTTTATCACCCTTGCTTTTCAATTTGTATATAGAGCCACTAGCAAGGAAGATCAGGGAAGATCCAGAAATTCATCCTTTTAAGTTTGTCAGTTGGGAAAAAAAATGGGGCTCTATGCCGACGATATAGTGATCCTTTCTACAAATATAAGAACAACTTGGCCTCGTTTAATGACCTTAACGACTGACTTTGGGATGGCCTCAGGTTATGAGGTTAATGAAGATAAGTCCGAAGTCCTAACTTGGAATATTGAGGGGACATCTGGAAAGGATGAGATTAGATACCTGGGGGTGACGATATCCGGGGATATTGGTAAAATAGTGAAACTCAATTTTGATAAAGTTCGGAAGGAGATTACTAAACTTTTGAAATCCTGGTCTCATCTCCCACTATCAATTTTTGGAAGAAGTAACTTGATTAAAATGATAATCCTTCCAAAATTGACTTTTCTCTTTGATGCAATACCTCTACTTTTTAAAGCGATTTGGCTGAAGAAATTACAAGGGGATCTGGGTTCGTTTATATGGGCAAGTAAAGGGCCAAGAATAGCTTGGAAGAAGCTACGAAGAAGGATTGAAAAAGGTGGAATTGCCTTACCAGATCTTTTTTATTCATGGGCCTTTCTCTTAAAGAACGGAAAGTATCTTTTTAGCTCGCCAAATCCCTCAATTGCAGGAGGCTTGTGGTCCACATTAGCGAATTTAGAGCCAGGAGGCAAGGAGGGGTTTATTTTTAAGAATGCTGACCCTAAATTCTTTAAAAAGGTTAGGTTGAAGATTCTGAGGGGGCTAGCAGAGACTTGGTACAACGTGAGAAGAACTTTGAAAATCCCTTGCCACAGTTTTCTAGCTCCCATCTGGGATAGCCCCGGCTCTCCAGAGTGGACAAAAGATAGCTTGGCTAAACCTCTACTAGAGGGAGGTTTTAGACAATGGGACCAGTTAATATATGATGGAAGACTTATCTCTTGGGAGAGTTGTAACCAGCTTACAAATTTTCGACTCTCCAATTTTAAGTATATGCAAATTCAGAGCTGGTTCGCTGACCCACGAACAAAAATAGGGGAACAAAATGAGCTAGAATTTAGAATGAAGCAACAATTGCGGCGAGGAAAGGCGGTGGCGGTGATCTATTGGTTATTGGTGGAAACAGAAGACGGAGATTTTACGCTTCCAGTGGAGTTGTGGGGAAAATACTTGCCAGAGTCATCGCTGGAAAAGTACTGGCAAGTATCTATGGCTATGCTATCTAAAACAGTTAAGCCTGCACATCTGAGAAGAAACCATCTCTTTTCTATCCATAGAGCATATTGGTCACCTTGGAAGCTGTCGAAGTTTGGGAGGAGAGGCGAAGTTCCTTGCTCAGAGTGTGGTAAAATGAAGGCAGATGATATTCACATGTTTTTAGAATGTGTAGAATTGCAAAGGTATTGGAATGAAGTGATTGGGGTGTTACCCCAAATGCTTAAGCTGCAAGTTAAGGTAAGCGTTTTATTTGTTATTTTTGGGCAGTTGGAGCCTGAAGTGAAATTAACTAAAGACCAAGCGAGACTAAGCTTCTATTTTGCATTGCTTGCACGAAGAGAAATCTGTAAATTATGGGTGTCTTCTCTTTCCCCAAATCTAGAGGATTTGTTAAAATCAGTCAAGTATATAGTCACCCTAGAGGGGAAGAGTACGAGGGATGTACAATTTTGGCTCCCGTTTACTGAATGGTGCAACAATTTAAATAATAGTAGGTAGTTTTTTTTTTTTGGTGTTTTTGATGGTCCGATGATTACGCCTTATCAGCCTCGCTAAGCATTTGGGTTTTGGTATATGTGATTTGGTTCTGCTTCGTGGAAAGTGAGAGAAAAGAACGCAGACAAAGTCATAGGATTCCTTCCCCCCTCTGTCTCATATTCATATTTATACCTACCCGTACTGTAAAAAGCATAAAAGGGCAGTGGCTTAGGTGCCCATCAGGGTGTGCAAACGGGAAGAACGGTTGTTCGTTTTTCTTCCTAATAAAGAGGCTTATGAGGACTTTAAAAAAAAAAAAAAAAAAAGAAGAATACAGTTCGGCTGAGGATCGTGGAGTACGAAAATTATCTAAAAGACAATTAAGAAATAAGTCTTAACATTTTCTTGTCCACTGCCTTCATGAGCTTCACAAGACCACAGTTCAGCTGAGGATCGTGGGATGCGAAGAATATCTAAAAGACAATTAAGAGTCAAGTCTTGGCATTTTCTTTTCCACTGCCTTCTTGAACCTCACAAGACTACAGTTCAGCTGAGGATCGGGGTGTGCAAAGCAGGCAAGAACTGCCTGTCTTCGTGAACGAATTCCACGTTGGTTAAAATGGAATTTTAGCATATGCTTTCGTTCTTGCAACAATTTGTCACAGGAACACAGCAAGTGCGGCATATCCTCAGGCACGTACCACATAAGCGACAGAGGGAGCCCGCCTTATCCTTTAACCAGTGTGGGAGGTGCCAGATACAGGGTAACAGACCCAGCCAGTACTTTAAAATTTTCATTTTTGTTGTTTTTGAATAGCCCAAATCGAGGTAGCTCTGCGGTGCCTGTGTGGAATATGAGTTCAGGATCATACAGCCGTGTGACCTTTTTGCGAGTGATGCCTTATCTTCAACCCATGAGAGATGTTTAAGTGACCAATCTTTTAAGCGTAGTATGGCTTGTGGGGGTGTCCCAAAGCTGATGTAAGCCAAGATTCGACAGGCTCCTTTTGAGATACTTCGCGGCTGGTGAGGCTGGGTGTTGTTCTAGTTCCTTCCATAAATAGTCATTTAAGGTTCCTTGTTTAGTTTTTCGCATTTTGTCCCAAACAGTTATATACACCCCCTGTCTTGCCAGGAGCTGTTTCTGGATGCCAAACTCTAGCCTAATTTGAGCCTGTGAGGTTTGTTTAGGCAGGCTAAAAATAATACGCAGCTGTAACTGTGTTGTCCAGAATCTTGGCATCTCGACCTCTCAGTACTTCGCTCCCGTAAGTTATTGTTGGCAGCAGTTTAGCTCGTATTACTTGTGTCAGAGGCAGGAGAGACGGGCCAGTAAGTTTACTGTTTAATGCTTTTAGAGCGATTGCTGAGGCAAAGCCTTTACCTCTAATGCTGGTTTTCTGTACAGTAAACTGGCCACTGTTATCAATTTTTACACCTAGATATTTAAATACTGACGTATCCTCTATACGAGTATTATTCCAAAACCAGGTGTATGACTTATTCCTTTTCTTACTGATTGTCATTGTCTGTGTTTTCTCCAGGTTTATTGTCAGTTCATTTGCATCCGAGTATCCCTGTGTTGCATTCACAAGATGTTGTAGCCCAACTTTTGTATGGCTGATTAGGACTATATCGTTCGCATAGAGAAGACACGGTAATAATAGCCTTCCTAATTTTGGTGCATGGGAGTTACAGCAATTGAGGATCGGGATTAGGTCCCCATAAAACAAGTTGAATAGTGTGGGAGCTAAAACACAGCCCTGTTTAAGACCCTTGTTGGTTGCTATACGTCTTGACAGGAGTGAACCGTCTCCCAACTTTATCTGGATCCATGTCTCCGTATGCAGGTTGATCAGCAGGTCTAACAGTGGTCTTGGTATCCCCCATCTCTTTAATTTGGACCATAACTTGTTCCAGTTTATGTGGTCAAAGGCAGCCTTATAATCTATAAAAACAAAAGTGAATCAGCATTTTAGTTGTGTCAGCCTTATCTATTAGCATGCCCATTGTTAAGATGTTGGAGGTTTTCTCCACCGATTTGGCGAAACCGGTCTGGTTAACCGGAATTAGGGATTTCTCTGTGGCCCAGTCCTGCAGTTCTTCCAAAAGTGTTCCTGCAAAATATTTTGCCTCGTTATCCATAAGGGCAACTAGTCGATAGTTTTAAGGAAGAGACTTGTCCCCAGATTTGAAAATGGGCGAGATGATTTAGCCCTTCCAAGAGCTGGGCAATATATTAAAGTGCCTTATTTCCAAGAATAATGGCTCGAGCGCTGCAGCCCATTCTTTTTCCTCTTGTTTATAAAGGATGGGCGGAATTCCGTTCGGGCCTGGCGCACCCTCTTTTCTTCCCTTTTTAATTTGGCACCTGATATTTTTTTGTAAGCTTGACACTCCTTCATTTGCGGTTGGTGCGAGACCTTCTTGATTACCTGTGTTCCTATGCAGTGTCAGTGATTTTTTGTTGACAGAATTTCTTATCACATTAACGGTTTCTGTCTCCAAATAAAAATCTCTATCCTTATTAAAATGACTTCTAAGATGGCTTGCCCAAACTTCGTCTGTGATATTAGAGAAAACTCCCTCATGCAAAGGTCTTAAAAAATAGTTCATGGTTTTCCAAAATCGTGCACCATCAATCCGTTTGGAATACGCATATAGTTTTGCCTACATGTTTTCCTCCACAGATCTGTTGGCTTCCCATTTTATTTTTTTCAGCAATGCCTTCGATTTCCGTAACAGGTCATGTTTTACAATATCCATAGGATTATACCATAGTTGTCTCATCGTATGATAGATTGATTTGTTTAAACACTTGATCTTCTCTTTATGCTCTTGTGTAAAATGTTTCATGCTGCTGCGGCCCAGTTGCACCTGTTGCTTAGGTCTCGTAGAGAAGGTTGCCATAGTTGAAGTAAAATGCTCCCATTTCTCAATTTCACTAGAGCCGGTTCTAGTGTGGAAAAGCTGTCTGGCCTTTTCTAGTGTGCTTCCATCGGTTGCTACTGAGTATTTAATCCTTTAATAGTTGATTGTATGGACTGACTCTTTAGACACCGAGGATAACTCAAATTTAGGCTTGATGATATTGAGAGCAATTTCTTGGAGGCAATGATCACTGTCTGCTTTTTCCCCTATACGAAATGAGATAATTTGTTGAAATAAGGATAATGAAATAAAGGTATAATCCAGTGTTGTATTGATTCTAGTTGAATGAAAAGTAGTAGCTGGGGGGTTGTCTCCAGTAAATCTTCCGTTTAATGCTCTAATATTAAAGAGTTCGAGGTCCTGTAATATCTGCTTGTCTAGTTTGGTCTGTTTCAATATTTGCGACTTCCCTTGGAGTGGTATGTCCCAGGCTGAATTTTGAATTAGGTTCTCCTCATCTGACGGGATTCCCATAAGATTGAGATTAAAGTCCCCGGTGATAATAAGATCTGTTGATGGTGTTTCCCATATGCACTCCTCCACAAACTTACATAGTTCTTTAGCTGCCTTTGATTTCCTTTTTGGATGGACATAGGCATTGATCACGGTGAGGTTAGTTCCCCCGTGCCTGTTTCTGATTGCAAGATGTGGGCACTTGTGACTGAAACATAGGTTGCTAGACCATCTTGAAGATTACAGTATTTCGCCCTCCTTGTTGCACCAGTAAAAAAACGCAAGAATCCGTGAAGGTGCAGGGGGTCTGCTTGCCATGTTTCTTGCAGTGCCAAAATGTCAAACGACCTTATATAGCTGATAGAGTCTGGCTCAGTCATTTTGGAGGCCAGACCATTAACATTCCATGAGCATATTCTTAGGTGATTATCCTCAATTGATCTTAAGTGTGAGCCTGTTTGTCAATTTGCATGGTTGTTTATTGTTCTGGTGGTCCATTTTCGATCACTTAGTCCTGTTGGAGATGATGCCCCATCTTCTGTACTTCTAATAATACTGAGATGTTGCGTATTTCTTACTCCACTTATCCCCACTGCACCTCTAAGTACTGATGTTCCGTGCCTGATTACAGAAGCCTGTGCTCCCTCTGTTGCTACAGAAATTAATAATTCCGGCTATCTTGGTTTTATGTAAGGAGTTATTGTTACCCCCAGTTGTTGAATGTTTGAGCCTTTGCAAGTATTTTTTGTGTGCAATTAATGATGTTGTCCATGTTGCTTTAGTTTTTTCACCGCTTGTTCCATCATCGGCTATGAATTCGATTGAAACCAGATCTGCAGTTGTCACATCTTCCAGGGAGGGAATGTGAGATAGCAGCCGTAAGATGTTGCCTCTATTCAATATGTCATGCCTGCCTTTCGATATATAATCTGGACTCAGCCATGTAGGGTTTGTTACGCTTCTTGAGTCTCCTGGGCTCCAGATCTTTTTGTTGGATTTGCTCGTTTGAGTGGATTCATGCGCCCATTTGTTTCTGACAGTGTTGCCTGATTTATAGACAGTACTACTTCATCTCTTTCTTTGTAACAAATTGTTTGTTGTCCTCATAGTTTGAACATTTGGCCATCCTCTCCTTGCCCGGGGGCACCAAGCGTGATTCCCAATTCTTTTATGGGTGCATATGTTTCATCTCTTTGGTTCGTCCTATGTATGGATGAAGTCACTTGGATAATAGAGGCCAGTTCACTGTCAGTTGTCTCTGTAAGATTACTCATTGTTGTTTTTATTGGCATTTTAGGCAGTATCCATTGGTCCATTTCATTCTCAGGCCTTGATGCCAAAGTGCCTTCACCAATTGTTGTTTTATTGACAATAGAACAGATTGTAGTATCACTCTTTTGTGATTTGTTCTGCTCAAGCTCAGATTGTGTTTTTCCTTTTTTTGTTAGTTGGGAAATCAAGTTAGTCCCTTCCTGATGCGCGGCTTCTACTTCCTCATTCTTAGTATTCCCAAGGGTTTGCGTTCTCTCAGTTGCTCCCTTCACTTTGTTGACAGACTGCTTTATTGTTTTTGCACTTACTGCTTTTCGTTCAGGGGTCCCTGCTATGCTTATTTCATTTCCAGACTCAAGTTCGCTTTGTACTGGTGGCGATGAGGTCCCAAAAAGACGCTTGAATCCTTCATGGTTTAGGTTTGTTTTTTGATTTCGGCCTTTACGTTTTTTTGCTCACCTTTGTTTGGCGTTCATTATTTTATCTACTTTATCCTCCAGTGAGGCTTCAGGCGTCTGGCCATCTGATGTTTTGATTTCTCTGGCGTCTAGATCTCTGGTCTTATGAGCCTGGGCTTCCTTTATCCCAAGGCCTTCCTTTTTTTTAGCTTTAGTTGGTGCTGTGTTTATCGGATCACATGTTTCATTTTCCGTGTGTCTCTCAAGAGATTCTTTATCTGAGCCCTGCGTGGACTTTTTAATTTGATTGCACAAGTCATTCAGCATTGCTGGGGGGGGAGGCCAATTCATCAATAATAGGACCACATCCACAACTTAAGTTTACACCTTGCGAGTGGTCGTATTTATTTTGTAGAAGTGTGTTTAATGAACCCAACTTCCCGTTGATGGGAACCACAAAGACAGCCAAGGTATCTAATAGCGTCAGTTGGGTGTCCATTTTATCGGATTGGTAATGGAGGGCCTCTACCTAGAGTTGCATTGTTTTTAACAAGCTAGACCAAGCACTTTCCTGATTTGTATATTTTAGTGGTCCTTCTTGGCTTACTGGATTTTTTGTCACATTTTAGTCTCCTTTACATTCCCCCCCCATATGTTGATCTTGGTTACATTCAGGTGTCCCTCTCGAAGTGTTCCCAGTGGGCTCACTCCTGCATTTATCCTGGGAATAGGCGGCCATGAGATCTTCCCACTCTTCCTTTCCCAGGTATGAAGAGATTTTTGTCATTTCTACTGAGTCAATTTCTAGCTTGCCTTCTTTTTCTTTTACCCCCACTTCATTTAGCATTGGGTTTGGAACTGTCGCTTGTTCATTCCGATGAAGAAATGGCGTTGGAGCTGCCTGAGCGATTTCTATTCCTCTCCAATCCTCCCTTACCCTTATTTGGTCAGATTTGTTATTCATCGAGTGCGGTTTTGCCTCAGAGCTTCGCAGATCGTTGGTACATCAGTTGTGCCACAGTTACCAATACTGTTATTGTTTTGCGTCGGTCCTCTGGCACCAACTGTATCATTGAGGTTTGATTGTTTTTCCTCTATGTCTTCTCCCAACGTTCCTAGTGCTTCCATAGATCTGTGTACTTGGATTAAATCAGTGTCAATTGTCTGTTCCTTACCGGTGGTATTAGTATCATATGTCGTCCGAGTTTTATTACGTTATGGAGTTGATGTTACTTGTAATGAGCTGATGGCTGTCATAATAGTGGTATTAGTCGTGCTAGGACTTCTCTTTTTGTCATTAATTTTATGTGCGCCAGTAAATTGTATCGGTTGTAATGGTTGTACTGACTGTTCTGGCAGAAGTGGTGACGGAAGGCCCTGTACTTCTCTCACGTTTGAAAAGAGAGCGTCCCCTGCATTCTTTAAAAAGCAGAATTTTGTAAAGATTTTTGGTTGGAACGAGGGTTGCCAGTTTTTTGGTTTATTTGGTTTGTTGAGTTGCAGACGATAGTGCAGCACCAAGAGACTCCTCATGGAGTGTTAGTTTGCACTCTGTAAAAAACATTGTAAAAAATAATTAAATACTACATTACTGTTGTGTTTCCTTCACTTCTCAGCACTCAAAAGTTTAGGGCAGGGGAAACAGAGGGCGGATAGGTGTGGAAAGAGGAGGTTTAAAAGCCTTAATATTGACATATTCTCTGTGACTTAGCCGAGCCAGTAAGACTATTTTCCTCTTTCCAAGTGCCCCCAGACTATCCATATGGGTCCGAGAGTAAGGAGGGAGGAGCAAAATCCCTTAGGCTCACATCACCCTCCTGTTTCGCAGTATATATCCATTTGCCTTGTGAATAGGAAAGGTATTTCTTTATTTTGTTTTTTATCTTTCCATATTAGTTCACAAACAATAGCCTCTTTTCTTCTCTCTCTCCCCAACCCCCATCTTCTCACACCAGGTTCCTATTGCTTGAGTCTGATTGCACCACTGCCATAGGTATATAAATTACCAGCGGGAGACCACCATTGATCAGCTTGCTATGTCCCTGTCCCCCCCCCTACTCTTTTCCTATCCCCTTTTTTCCCTACACAGTTCAAAAGTCTACCTCCTCTAATTCTGTTCTGCCAATCTCTTTCCCTATGTTCATCCTTCCTTTTGGTCCTGTATTTTAATCAACCAATTAGAGCTTTTTCACTAGTCGAGGGGAAAAACATGGATTCTCGTTTAGAAAAGTGGCATACCAATCTGTCTGCTGTTTGTCCTGGCTGAAATATAAAATCAATCTGGCTACTGGTTGCAGCGGGGGTGTCTGAACCCAATTTTGCACAGGCCTGGGGTGCAGCGCACCACCAACGAGTGGAGGACTGGGAATCAGACTTGGACTGGTGCCAGCAGGCGGAGCAAGCTGTCTATCAAAAGCAGGAGCCCCCCAAGGAAGTGTGCAAATGTGTGGGGCCACTGGCGTGCTATTCGAGGGTGCTGAGCAAGGGGGTGGTGATGGGATGGGAAGAGGGGAGCACTGCATTTTCATTGTGTTACCGTCTGTGGACTGACACTTTCAAGAGAAACTAGGCTCCATTTCAAATGTACAAAGGTGGAAGTGTGTCCTAATCCTGCACGGTTTGTTCCGGTCAAAATGTATACAAGTTGATTGCTGCTATGAGTGATAGATGCAGATTGTTATTAGCATAGTGACAGTCGCAAGCTGGGATGTCTTAGCACTATAAATATGAATGTATGACGTTACAACGCATACATTTACAATGCATGCCGTTACAATGCAGTTTTTACATCGCTACATCCTTTACAATGCATTCTTTTACATCGCATGCCATTGCATTACATTTTCAGAAACTACCTGTACAACGCATTCCATTACATCGCATCATACCTTTACAACGCATACCATTACAATGCATATTATTACATTGCATTTAAGGTAAGTGTTGGATAGAATAGGGGTAATAATTACTATTCTAACTCCAGTGAGTGCAACAGTAGGGTAAGTGTTGGATAGTGTAGGGGTAAAATTACTATTTTAACTCCAGTGAGTGCAACAGTAGGGTAAGTGTTGTATAGTGTAGGGGTAACAATTACTATTCTAACTCCAGTGAGTGCAACAGTAGGGTAAGTGTTGGATAGTGTAAGGGTACAATGCGTTGTAATGGTATGCATTGAAATGACTTGCGATGTAATGCCTGCGTTGTAGTGACATGCATTGTAATGACATGCGTTGTAGTGACATGCGATGTAATGGCTGCATTGTAATGACATGAGATTTAAAGGATGTTGCGCGATGTAATGACTGCTATGTAAAGGAGGTGCGATGTAATGACTGCTTTGCAAAGGCTGTTTCCTCTATAAATAGATGTAACTATTTCCCGATGCACCAGCCACGAATCCGTTCTGTGACTGTCTGGTTACACACACATAGATCTGCAGTGATCACATTAAACAATCGAGCTTTCATTACATAAAAGAAAGCTTTTCCCGCCAATTACTTCAACTTACACTTATTTTTGATTTAAGGTGTTTGCGTTCATTTTTATATGTATTTATCTGAAGGTGAAGGGGTCGCACGCTCTGGCCTACTCAGTGGAGAGGGTGTGTTCACCATCTTGCTTTCAGCCACATCCCCAACGCTTTTCTTCCTGTTTGATGCCCTCAGCGCCTGTGCTGAAGGTCCCAGGTTGCTTGAATGCTTTCTTTCTTCGCCCCTGGTCTCTGCCTACAAAATAGGTGGGCCTAGAGGCTGTGCTAGGCGTTCTTTTTTTAGCTAGGGAGCATAAATGGACATCATTAAGGGGTCACCAATGGTCTCAACTGCGGCCCCTGGCTTGCCCTGTACGACTCCTGGCACTGCCTTTGTGACCCTTGGCCTCAGAGGTGGCAAATCAGTGCCGGGGTCACCATCCTTGTGTTCTTCCCGTTTTTTTATTACACTAATGAATGAATAATAATTAATTATTCACTATTAGTGTAATAAAAATGAAGCACAAGATGTATAATGGGATCTTTGCTGGCAACTGAGATAAACAGTGACTTTTAGAAGTATGTTGTGTGCATGCCTGTGGGTGAGCCTGTGCAAGAGAGCTGGTGCGTATATGTGACTATATGTGTAAGACTGTGTCTGAGAGTGAGTGACAGTGAATGAGAATGAGTGAGATAGAGTGTCAATGAGTATGACTGGGTCCGAGTGAGAGAAAATGGGTGAGAGTGATTGTGGGCGAGGGAGTAAAAATGAGTGTGGGGGAGTGAGTATTAGAGTGAAAGTGAAACTATATGGGAGTGAGAATGAATGAGAGTGTGTGAGTGTAACCATGAAAAGAATGAGCAAGAATGAGTGATGAGTGAGTGAGGGTCAGTAAGAACGTTTGACGGAGTGAGAGTAAGCATGAATGTGAGCAAGACTGAGTGTGAATTGATGGGTGAGAATGATGGGATTGAGAGTCATTGAGTGTGAGTGAGTAAGAATGACTGGATAAGAATGACTGAGAGTGAATGAGTGCAAGTGAGTGACTAAGAATGAATATGAGTAAGTGAATGTAAGAGAACGTTAATGAGAATGTGGTGTTATGCTTGCAAGTCTACCATTGCCGTGGCACTCCCAAGGTAATTCTTGGCATGCAGGGGCTCCATAGTAAAATAGGGGTGCTGTCATACTGGAGACGGTCTTAGCATGACAGGCACACGTGACACAATACTGGCAAAGCATACTGGAGGTAATGTGTGGCATAAGTGGCATCATTATAAAATGTTGGTACTGGCATAGTAGAGTTAACTCTTCACATATGAAGCACCCTTGGGTAAATGCTGGTGTTGGCATACTTGAGAAAGTTGTTAAAACTTAGAGGCCCCCCTTTACAAACTGATGGCGCTAGCACAATAGTAGTAATTCTTGACATAAGGGAGGGCAACAGTGGTATTTAAGGGGGGCATGACCAAATACTAGCCCTGAATGCGTCAGTTTTAGAAAAAAAAATAAGGGTCAACAATGCTATATGGACAGCATTAATTGCAACATTCTGCCACTTGCGTGTTATGTGTAATTTTTGGCATAATGAGGCACCCATGACATATGGGAGTGCTTATGCAAAATGCTGGCCTTGGTAGCATGGAGGTATTTTTTTTTTCTACATATGCAGGCACCCATAGTGCATTATGAAACTGATGGAACGGGTAAAATATTTTCTTTTTTATATACCCAATCCATTTATATATGTTTATATTAAAATGATTAATAATTAATTATAATAATTAATAGCTTGATGTGAAAGAACTAAACCAACCTCATTAACAAAGAATACACGTGGGAATGCATTGCATGGCTAAAATTAATAGGTGAACTAAGTTTGTATGCATATTAAAACGATAAATGTTGCTTGAGTAATGTTAATGTGATTTGCGCTTAAATAAACCAGCATTAACGGCTTTGAATGTTGCATATGGCTAGATAAATGCATACACATAAGGGTATTAGCAAGGGAATAACACTGTTTTAATCATTTCTATGTATTAATTACGATTTTTGTGTTTCTTTGCTTAAGTTGACTATTCTGGCCTACCAAAAGATGGCCGCCGACTGAAACCTAACATTGCTTCACCATTTGAACAATGGAGAAAGGCGCCTGCACTGACTTTGTTTGTGTCCCTTGGGTGACCTGTCAGACCATGCCCATGAAGACTACCCTGGGCGAGGTGCCAATGCCCCTGAACGTGAAGAAATTGTTGCAATTGAGAATATGAACTGTCGAACCCAACCTGTTTCCAACGAACTGATACATTTAGGATCACGGACTATTCTTTCCCATACATTTGCTTTGAGACTTCTTCCGCATGGGAAAATTTGAAAATGTTTCCTAATGTATTGAGATGTATTTGAATTCAGCCAATCGTTGTCCTGGGAAATGAGAAAATGTAACTTTGATATGTAAATTTTAGTATAAATATTAGTAGACTAGAGATGGAAAATACCAAGGTTCGCGCCATTTATTCAGAAGCTACTGACGGAGAATCAATGATCAGAGATCCTTATGCTGACGGAGAGGACAGTGACTCTATATGATAAACAAGAACTCTGACGAATTTGCTGAGGACCAAAACTGACTTAGAAAACGACAATTAGCCAGAATAGGTAAATATGTCAAAAGATGATATTGCATTATTAGGATTTAACCTGCATTTAAAATAGATAAAAGAAAATCATTATTTGAATTACTGTGTTGGGTGATTATTCCATTGAAATGTTTATTGAGTATTTGAGAGTTAAAGTATCATTGAACTAAATAATAACTAAATGATTCGATCGACCTATTGATGGAGGAATTGTTAGGGTGATTCAGGTGAGGTGGTTTTCCTCTATCAAAGAGAACAGTTGTGGTTCGGATCCGATGTTCTTTTGTAGGCATGGATAGTTTGAGAGAATAAATGTTGGTGTTATGGGCCCCACCAGCGTGTGATGTATGTATGTGCGTGTGACTGAGAAATCATTCTGTCCGTGGAAGCAGGGGGAAATTGAGTAACCCGAACTGCACCAAAACAATTAGTCCAAACTCCTGGGGAGCTTCAGGGTTAATTGGCTTGGTACACCGTAAAATGATTTGAATATGTAACCAGTGCTATTTCAGAGTACGTGGCTTTTTACCATATTTATGTGAAAATTGGGCTTTATAATGCACTGTTTGAACCCCTATTTTTTAGGTCTTGGCTAGCGTAGGCTGCGCAGACATGCGAAGTCTTGCTGGCGAGATTTTATGTTTTTTGGTGGTTTTCACTAGCGGGTTTAAGCCCCGCCCCTCTTGTTCATTGGCTGGCGTCACCGTTTATGCTAAACGGTGGCCATCCATTGGAAAAGAGCTTCCAGTGACGTACACATTTCTCTTTTAGAGCCGTCCCAGTTGGTTTCTTATCTTCTTTATTGGGCGAAACAGATGGTCCCATAAAGAAGATAATAAACATTTTACGCCAGCAGGGCAGTCCGTCCAAGTGGGACAGCTCCAAAAGAGAAAAGTCTCTGTCGAGGACAAGCACACGCAGCAAACTCCATCCTGGGCGTCCTCGTCGACTTTCACCCTGGTCATTCGGAAATTGCGGTGCAGTGAGGCGCAAAAGCCCACGGCTTAACTTTTTTTAAATTTGGCAATTCATAGAATCACAGTTGAGAATTCGGAAAATGCATTTATGATAGACACGAGCGCACTGGGGCTCAAGTAGGTTAATTGTTTTCAGCACACAAATCATCTTGTCAATGCCTGGTGTGTTTTAGCAATGAAACAGAACAGAGACGAGTCGAAAACGTTTCTATTCCAACTTAGACACTCCGTTAGACGCATTCGGTATGGTCATCGTATCGTCATCGGTCTCACTGAAAATGTTTCCTACCCAATAGCATGGATTACGAACTCAATCCAGTCCAAAACGAAAACTATGTAGACAGTTTACAGTCAACTGTATGTTTGGGAAGGAAAGTAACATTCCTCTGCTAATAAGGCCGTTAAGTTAGGATTGCAGCTTTCATCTTGGATTGGGGCTTTACCTTAACTGTGCAACAGATGTCCGATCGCAGGGGCGGGTTTTAGCCTTTGCCTCCATTTTTCTTACTATGTACGCCCCCACACGCAGGCTCCTGCGCATGCGTACGCACGCACTGCCCGCCGCTTGGCTGTGCTGGGAGAAGGTCGAAAGATGCCGGCTGTTTCCAAAGGAGATGGGATGCGCGGCTTGGCTGTGTTCATCTCCGACATCCGCAACTGTGAGTGTGGGGATGGCAGCAGTCCTAGGAGCAAGGTTGGTACTTCGGTCAGGGAGAGCGAGACCGGAAGTGGCAACACCTGAGACCGGAAGTTATATTAAAGCAGCTGTCAAAGCTCAATAGAGTCCATGCATTTACCTGTCAATTTCTCTTATTACCTGTCAGAGTAACATAGGAATGTGGATTGCGCAACATGCTGGTATGAAAAAATATTCTTGTCTACGATCACAATCTGGTAAATTCAAAAAGAGTGTGACTGGACTAATCGGACCCCGGGATTTTACTGAAAAGGGATTTTAAGGCTGCCGTTGCTTTAACCTGAAGCATTAAACCTGTCACTGCACAGTCTGCGACTGCGCAGACGCGTCTCAGCTGTGGGATAGCCATGCGTGGGAGCCCGGAGCAGATCAAAAGCATGAGGCGCTGCTTCTGGCGGGTGGAGAGAGCTTTATTGGAGCCGTCCCTCACACATGTGGCAGGCACAGACCGGGTCCCGCACCAGGGCAGGTCGCCGGCCGGGTGTTACTTCACAACCATGTGCAATAGGTCTCGCCTTTGATTAAGTTGAAGCCATTTGCTTTACTATACAATACCATTAGCAAAGCAAAATGGCTTTAACTTAATCAAAGGCGAGACCTATTGCATTTTCAATGCTTGTCTAAAGATTCTCTGTAGACAATGCCCCGGACCCATCCTATTAGAGGTCCAGCTCACTTGCTTAGCACACTTTAGGCCAAATATGATCCCCACCACTTTCAAGGGTCATGTTAGGGGATATCTAAAATAGACATTTGTGTTATTATATTACTAATGCAGTTATTATGGAACTTCCGCAATTATTGTGATGTTATCTGGGTTAAAATCATGTGACATCACTGCTGGGAAGAATGGGGGTCTAAGGTGATATGACATCACTTCTTGTGATGTCATTAAGGTCAGAGGGTATGTGAGGTTACTTCCGTTTCCGCAGCCATGAATCGATGTCCATGGGAGCACACCCTCCTATTCCATGCATCAGTCGTATTTTTTTTAAATTTCAGTTTCAACTTTACTTGATTGACGCTGCTCTCAAGTTTCCTTTCTATTTTTCGCTTTTCTTGTTTGGAATGTTAAGCTTTTACAGTGAGCAGGTGAGAGCTTCTGTTTCTGCAGTTGTCCCGTGGTCACAACCAGAAGCTATATTTCTATTCATGCTGACGGCATATCTGTTGGTGTGAGATGCGCACGTGACAAACTGCGACTGCACACGGCTACTCTAGCAGTATTTCAAAAGCCCTTTGTTAGAACTCTTTTGTTCCCCAATCCGCGACAAGGGCTGCAAAGGTGCTGTCAAGTGCTCGCCCATTTCCTACCCTCCTTCCGATCTCATTCCAGAATATTTTCCCATTCTCGTCGTCGGGAGGTGGGGATGCGCCTTATTCAGATCTGAATGTCAAAACGGATTTACAAGGCCAGGCGTTTTTTCAGCAGGAGCCATGATCTTGCTGTGCAGGTTGAACCGCCTCCTGCTGCATTCTTGGTCCTACCCTTTACTTTTAAAAGCCAGAGGGTTTGTGTTGGGAGGGAGGAACTTGCTGTGCAGGTTCATTTCTCAAGAGTTGTGACCGAGGTGACAGCTGCTCACATTGCTCCACTGGATTGTTGTTTACAGGCTGGGCCTTGCCAGAAAATGGAGGTCTTCCACCATATGGAGGAGGCTTTTGTCAAGTCTTAACTCTTTACATGTTGAGGTATAAAGAAACACTCCGGGCTCACCACCACATTTTAATGAAACAAAGATGGCCCCTGAATTAATAAATGCAAAGGCAGGAGAGCAGGGGTAGAAAGACTACAAGCAAAACAGGAAACAACCTCCCTGATATGAGTCAGGCGGAATCTCTTGCCATAGTCTGGAAAAAGCTCACCGGCGCAAAAGAGGCATCTGATTCAAACAACATAAACCAGAAATAATTCAATAATATAAACTGTAAATCACATTTGATTTTAGAAAAAAAAATCTTCACTATTTCAGGTATATCCAAACAAATACAAACAAGTGTGTATAATGTCTGGACTGGAACAATGATTGGGAGGGGAGGTTGCAGTTTTGTATACTGCATACTTTCTGTACCAGATGGTGTTTCTTCACATCTACTATCCTCCAGTAAGTCTGGTGTATTCTCTGGCCATTAGTCCACTAACGTTGATTTGTTTGTGTTGTGGATGGGTAGATTCATGGACCCTAATTATGGGCTTAAAGTGACAGCATCTGTGCCCAGCCCGTTGGTTAGGCCCATCCTTAAGCTGTCACTGCTTATGAGCCAGGCCCACAGAGGTCCTGAGAGGTGCAAGACTCAGGAAGACTACGAAAAGGGCGTTGTGTGTCTACTTAGCACTGCTTGGTATATCCTAAACCTCTAATGACTATGAGGCGGAAGAAGACCGAAGTTGTAATGCTCTGATCACTTATCAGTAATCGTCATTACGTAGCGTCCTGGTGTCTCTCATAGTACTAGGATGCCTCCCTCCTGTGAGGTCAGTATCTTCAACCTCTGTTGTGTACGTCTTGGACAAACAGGACTACCGGCTGAGAGGGCAGGTGTTTGCCTTACGGGTTTGGCTGGGGCTAAATAGTCAAATTAAACGGATTGCAGACACAATTACGAACTCACCATCACACCATAGAGGCTGTGATGAATATTACCTGAATATAATAGGATTTCTGATGGATGTATAGGCACAACTGGCAATTATAATTAAGATTAAAATCGAGATGTGGTGCAGTGGACGCTAAAGGAGCTGCATTTTCATCCAGTTCTCACAACATGGAGCAATTTATCAATCCCTTTGGGGAAACAGGCTTAACAACGAGGGCTCAGCCCCGTGTGCCGTTTCCCTGCAAGCCAAACCATGCTTGCCTTAACCACGCATATGTGTGGTTAAGGCAATGCGCGGTCTAGATGCAGAGTGGATGGGTGGGCACAGGAAGACAGGAAGAGGAAGATTCGGGAGAGGATGCGGTGAGTAAGTGGGGCTGGGTCTCGGGGGTTCGGGATGGTTTCTAGGGCAGGGAATAGTTTTAGGACTCAGGGCAGGGGGGGCTGGGTCGGGGTAATTTACAGATGTAGGGGCCAGTATTAAGGGCTCAGGGTGAGGAGGGGGCTGTGGTCGGGGTAGTTTTTAGGGCATGGAGTCAGTTTGTAGGGCTTGGGGAGGGGGGAAGGGACAGTTTTTAGGGCTAGGGGCAGTTTTAGCCCTCAGGGCAGGGGGCTGAGTAAGGGTAGTTTACAAGGGTAGGGATCAGTTTTAGGGCGGGGGGCTGGTGTCAGGGTCGATTTTAGGGCGTGGGGACAGTTTTTAGGGCTCTGGGGGGGGGGGGGGGAAATGTAAAATTCCAAGGACTAGGGGCAGTTTAGGCCTTAGGGCAGGTGGCTGAGTCGGGGTATTTTACGGATGTACGGGACAGTTTATAGGGCTCGTGGGGTAGTTTTTAGGGCATGGGGTTAATTTCTAGGGCTCAGGGTGGGGTAGGGGATAAAAGACAGTTTTCAGGGCTGGGGCAGGGGTATTATCTTTAGCACACATGTCCTTTTACCAATTGTGTCTTTACCACAAAATTGCATGGTTAAGGTATGCGTGGCAAAGACGCGTCATGGTTAAGACCACGTGGTTCAGGCATACATTGTACCATCATACAACCATATATTTGCATCTATGAATTGAGAAGAGGAAAGTACAATGTTTATACGGCATCCTATTGGGGTGGAACATAGACATCAACTGGTGGAAAATGCACCCTGAAGAGTGCGCAAGCATTTTGGTGAGTGCAGACTGCACTGATCAGCATGGATCTCCATAAACCACTGCATACAGTTCATCGCAGTCGTATGTTCTCCAACTACATGCTGATAGTTGCTTGTAGGACCATGAGGCAAGCAGATCTGGAATGCTGAACTTGGAGGCCAGTGCAATAAAGGGTCTTCCTCTTCTGTGTATGGGCGATGCATTGAAACGTAAAGGCCTTGCTCTCCTGTTCTTGCAAACCCCAAAACCTCCTTTCTAGACCAGTGCATGCCATCATCTTGAGTTTGTAGTGTTTGTAGCTCCTCTATGACTATGGATCGGTAAGGCACTGCTGCCTTGGTATGCTAGAGTACCAGTATAAGACAGGCCCTGGATTCCGCTATTGTGTGTGTCGCCCCAAGGTGAATACCAGCAAACCAGTTATGTTGGCTGTTGTTACAGCAAGGCCAGAATGGCTTTCCTTTTCCCTCTACGTGATTGATGGGTGTGTTATTTGGATGCTGGTTATTGCTTCTCCGAGATTCTCTCGTGATAGCAATGTTCTCATCAATGGAATGGCTCTCAGCCTATGAAGAGTAAAGATGGTTGTGTTCACTGTTAAGTATCTTTTTTTCAATGGTGGTTGCATAACATCCTCACTAAGATTACCTATGACTTTTGTCAATCAATATTTTACCACACTACAGCTTTTTGTTACTCCAGTTTTCAGGGGAGTGGTCACTGCGATCTCATCGTAGGATGTGCATTCATTACTAAGTCTCAGCTCGCCCTTTGAATAAATGTGTGGGAAAGCATCAAACCTGGACAGCAGAGAGACCTCTATTTCAACTGATCTTCACTTAATCGAGACACATGCTGTTTTCATATTGGGTTCGTTTTATCTGTGTATGTCATTGGTAAAGCTCCCTCTAGGTAGGAGTAGAGTCTTGTCTTCAAGCCAATATTGAAGCCACGTAGGTGGTGACAATTTGCGTATCTGGCTCTCAACTTTGGGTGAGTGAGCCATAGGCTGGAGCCCAGGGATGGACTGTTGAAGTTGCCTGCTCCGTGTAAACAAATACAGCACTGAAATCTCCAAAGGTCAAGGGGTGGGGTCAGGAAGGCCCAGAAAAGAAGGCCAGGTTTCTTATACTACTACTACGCACTCAACACGAAATCATTTCCACAAAAGATGTAAAAGATCCATGGGCTCTCATTACGACCGCCATATACTACAAGCACACAACAGCCATTGTCTGGTTGAATTGGCATCACTCCTCCATAGGTGTTGATGCATAACGACTTATTTTGTTTTACCTACAAAGGCCATTTTCTCTACAAGCGACTAAACATTTGAATATATTTGGTGGTTGTTTCCTGGAAGCTTTCAACAGCACAGTTCCTCCCCGGTGCAGAAGGTGTTCAACTTCCCAGTGAAAGCCTGGTGTCAGGCAGGAGAACCGAGAACCACAAGTATAGCCCCAACCAGCCATTGGCAGATGCTGGCCAGGCACTCTCAAAAGGCACATCTTTCATGCATGGATCCACAAATTCAAGGGACACAATCTCAAAGGGCGGGGGGGGGGGGGCAGGGGGGTCAGTCACATCTAGTCAAATTGATAGAATTGCAGGACGCACAAGTTCCTTAAAAGGTTGGACATCTGAAGTAATTCCTGGGGAAGGCAACTAACTGCCAGTGGGAAATAAACGATTACACTGTAATAATCATGCCACTCAAGAGAATTCATGAAACAGGTAAAAGTTGCAATAGCATCCACGATCACACAGCACACTGTGGAATAAAAGTGTGCACTAAGCTCACAGCTGATGCCAACCCAGTGAGCTAGGCAAATATGTGGCACAGCTCACTGGGTAGGGATTCAACCAGGAAGGTGGTTTCCTACTTCAGCAGATGCCTTATTGGAGTAGAAAACTACTCACATTTGGAAATCAATGAATCAGGATTTCTAAAGCACTGCTTATCAACCAATAGGGAATTCAGGCACTTGCCGGTCCCAGATGGCTCATTCGAACAGCCAGGCCTTGAAGACCTTCGCATTTCCGGAAGTGAGGCGATGGTCTGAAGTTGTGTAGGGAGACTGTTTCAGGTTCTTTGCAGCAATATAGGAGAAGGAGCGCCCTTCACTATTGCTCCAGTGGATGCAGGGAGTGTGGGCAAGTGATAGGGAGGTGGAGCGTAATCTTCTCGATGGTAGGTGGAAGTTCAGGCGGTGGTTAAAGCAGGCAGGTCCTTGGTTGTGTCCAGCCTTGTGTGCATGTCTCAGCAGCTTGAATTGACATCTCTTCTGTACGGGGAGCTAGTGAAGTTGCCTGAGGTGGGGTGTGATGTGGGTTCATTGGAGGTGGTTGAGGATGAGTCTGGCAGTGGCATTCTTTATGGTTTGAAGTCTCTGCAGGAGGTGAGGATATACCTACATAGAGAGTTTTGCCACTGTCCAGTCAGCTGGTGATGAGGGCCTGTGTCATGGTGCGTCTCATGTGCAGGGGTATCCACTTGAAATCTTCTATATCATGCATAGAGTGAGGAAGCAGGTGGTGGAGAAGGCGTTGGTCTGTCCCAGGACAATGCACATTAGCCTACAATGAGAGAGGTACAGTAAAATATTTCTGAACAAATATGACAACGTGGGTAATGTGGAGAAGATATAGTATTTGGGCACATCAATGAGGAACTGATGGAAACCAGTGAAGAATTTGTGTTCTGTGGTTCGCACATTGTCCTATAGAATCCCTAGCTATGGATCATTAGCACAGTGCAGAAGAGGTAGACTGGAATTATGATTTTAGTAAAATACACGGGAGACGAGATAATAGGGGTCCTAGCAATGGACCAGATGTCAAAAAACAAATATAAGAGATGCCACATCTTCCAGTGCATGAGTACGCCAGACACCCACCCCCCAAATCAATAGTGAAGCAATATGGTCATAGTTAGCATCTGATTATTTTTTGGAACGCTAAACTCAGGGAAACGTATAATAATCATAAACAAAGAGCCTGAGACTTAGAGTTGGGTGAACGGTTGCACCGTCACAAGCGTGGCAGATATCTTGTTTGCCTTATCACATGTGCCTTAGGATAGAATACTATTGTACATAAGGCAGATGGCATATCTGCCACATTTGCAATGGAGTACACCCAACAGCTGCCCTTCCTGTCTTCATCAGCATATTGTTGCTTGTGGGATTTCAGAGACTATGAAAATGCACAGTAAGCACCCCATTCAATGGTGCTGAATTTCCATGATTTTTCAAATAAAATATTTGAGGGCAAACTAGCAAATAACAATATATGGCACCAAGCATGTGGCATGATAGATGACTTTATGGCCATACTCAAAATGAATCGCACTAACAACAGAAGCAAGGAAGAGCTTTAAAATACAAACACTATATGCATTGATGTTTGATGGCCCGTGTGCACTGGGCATACTATGTCAGTCTATGTACATGGCTTCCTCAAAGTCTGTCTTTGTGCCTGCATAACTGTAAAAATGGGTGTCTTTATGTCTGATCTATGTGGGTGAGTGCTGATATGTCTGTTAGTCTTCGTACATGTATGTCTGTGTTGATCTTTGTGCCAGTACCATGGCACATATTCATGTATTGTATGCAATGTTTTTGTCTCTGTGTGTATGCACTACACAATGCCAAAACTACTGGTCTTGCTAATGCGAGTTTACTATACAGGGTGGGCAGACACTCCAGCCATACTTTTATTGTTCTCCGAGAAGTTGGAGTGCCTTGCTGTTTCCTCGGTCTTTGACAGGACAGTTTGTGGTTTCACTTGAGTGGCAGCGTGCATCACCACAGCTATTTTCTAATGCGACTGCACAGCAGACTTGTCTTTAGTTGGTCATGATGATGTGCCTTTTTAGGTCTCGCCTAGGCAGTGAATGCGCTGTATCTCCGAGACATGCTGTATCTACTCTGTGGGATTAGTGCCACGCCCACCGAGTTCCATTCATTCCTTTGTGTGCCAATCTGAAAGGCTGGCTTTTCAGTGGTGCATTGATTATATTTATCCCTCCTTTTGGTTGCTTGGTTACCTCCCTTGTTGACTGGCTTCATTACATGTATTTGTTCCCTCCTGTGTATTTATTCTAGTTTCGGCACACTATTTCTTGAAAAAAAAAATTCACGGCTCAAGTTATAGGAATGTGGTGTTTCTGTGCTTTGCAAGTGAAACACACTCAGCTAGCGGCAGTAGCATTTTACGAGAAGGTTGTGTTCTCCATGTCATTACTCTGGACCGCAGGTGAGCGGGAACGACGGTTGGAAGGAGCAGGGCTTGTGGAGGATTGTCCTTCTCATGTCTCTGGTTGGGTCTGCAATAAAAACCTGAATCAACTTCAAATGACTCCACATTGCATCCTTACATGTATGCGTGTGTAACTAAACTTTTTTAAATGAAATGCTTTTGTAGCCCATGCGGCTTATGTTTGATCAGCACATGCGGCTTATGTTTGACAACCACATCTCCTGCAGACAGTATTTGCCTTTTGGCTCCTTATGTATAATTTATTTAAACATTCAGAACAAACATCTTGCATAACAAAGTGTCTCTCCAGTTCCATGCAACCTCCAGCTCATTCCACTGGGCTACGTGTTTCTTGAGAATGACCTTTTGAGTGAAAATGTGCAGCACACTGATTAAGTAGCATGTATGAAGCAGAACCCAACCTTTAGTTATAAAGCTATGAGCAGGGCTTGTAGCTTATCAAACTTTCTCTCTGCTGCGCCGTTAATAACTGTTTGACTATGGGAAAGACAGGGCCTGTACTTGCATCCCAGCCTCTCCTCCCGTGCTAGAGTATATGTGATGTCATCACTGATGGGAACACACCACAATTGGCCATACTTCTAAAAATGGGAGCCAGAAATCTCCTTAAAGTAAGCGGCAGCTAGTTGCAGCCTGTAACAGAGGAGCACAGCTACTATAGCCCAATTACTCAAAGCCCAGGTAGGTGGCTGCAACTCCCCTCTCCTTCCTTGTTTACATGTTATCCACATTAAAACAAAAGCCTCCTGCATACCACGCCCACCCTTGCTGCTGCTTCACCCATCCTCCACCTGCATCCATCCCTCCTCCCTCGTCATTGCTTGCCTGGTCTCTCTACCCCATTGTAACCCGTACTTGTTTTTAAAGGCGGCCCCATACCCCAACTCAAACACTACTGTCCAGACTCCCTACTCCCATTCCCAGCCAAGGCACTGGAAAGATCATCAACAATCAACTAATGGCATACCCAGAGCAGAACCAGCTACTCAGCCCCTCCCAATCTGGCTTCCACAGCAATCACAGCACCGAAACCACCCTGTTCACAGCCACCGACAACATCTGAACCTTCCTCAACCTAGGAAAAACAGCCGCTTTGATCCTCCTCGACCTCATGGCAGCCTTCCACACCATATGCCACAACACACTGATCAAAAGGCTCCACCACATCGGTATCCAACAGGATGCGCTCAGATGGCTCACGTCCTTCCTCACTGGAAGAACCCAAAGGATCCACCTGCCACTGTTCACCTCTAAACCCAAGGACATCACCTGTGGTGTCCCCCAGGGCTCATCCCTCTGCCCCATGCTCTTCAACGCATATATGACCACATTGGGCAATATTGTCAAATTCCAAGGTCTCAACATAATTTCATACGCAGATGACACCCAACTCTGTGTGTCATCTGCGTCCTCTCACTCACCGACCACCCCACCAGAACCAACTTCCACAGATGCATGACAAACATCGCTAACTGGATGAAGAACAACTTCCTGCAGCTGAACACAGACAAGATGGAAGTACTGAACTTTGACAACAGCAGCAATACATGGAACGACTCCTGGTGGACATCAGACCTAGGACTCACACCCACTCACTCCGACCAAACCAGAACCCTTGGAATCATCATCGACAACAAGATCACCATGAAATAACAGAACAACGCCCTCTCCTCCACCTGCTTCCTCACTCTGCACAGGCTATGTAAGATTTTCAAGTGGCTACCCCTATACACGAGACGCACCGTGACATACGCCCTCATACCAGCCGACTGGACAACAGCAATGCTCTCTACGTAGGAATTTCTACACAGACTTCAGACCATACAGAATGCCGCAGCCAGATTCATCCTCGGCCTTCCCTGACAAACTCACATCACACCCCACCTCAGGCAACTCCACTGGCTCCTCGTACAGAAGAGATTCCAATTTAAGCTGTTGACCCACGTACACAAGGCTGTACACAATTAAGGACTGGCCTAAATTAGCCACCACCTGAACTTCCATCAACAGAATAGAAGACTATGCTCCGCTTCCCTTTCACTTGGCCATACCCCCTGCATCTACTGAAGCAGAAGTGGAGGACACTTCTTCTCCCACATCGCAGCAGAGACATGGAACAGCCCCCAATGCACCTCCAGACCATCTACTCACTTCCGGAATTTCGAAAGGCCCCCAAGACCTGGCTGTTCAAATAAACCTCTGGGACCTGCAAGCACCTGGATACCCTGTGGGGTGATTAGCAGCGCTTTATAAATCCTGATTGATTGATCACATTTAGTTTTTTGGGCATGCAGCAAGAAAGCAGCGGCTAACCCTCTTAGTTCAGCTAATTGCTGTAGCATTACACGTGAGGAACCAATGCAACTTGGGTTTGCTAATACCAGCACACGCAGGATTTTTTTTTCTTTTCCTATATAAAAGCCTGTGGCTCATTTGTGATGTGACTCCCTTCAGAAATTCCTCGTGCTTATAACACTAAGCATGCTGGGACTTATATGCCCTTTGCTTGTTCGTTTAATTTTGAAGTATGCGGTTTGTACCCACATGCGCCCCATTCAGCATCAAAGACCACACATTTGTAAAAAGGTCATCAAGACACAGGAAGTCTATGGCAGCAGGTCTCACTGTGCATGGAATCATGCAGTACCGCGGAGTGCACTGAATACATTTAGTGAGCATCTCTCCTTAGAAAACCCGTGACAATCAACCCCAGAGCACATACTTCGACAGAGTGCTCTATGTACAGGTGGACCGTAAACATCTTATGTGCATTCTAGTTCACCTCGCACCACTTGTGCACAGCCCGCAGCCCAGCCACAGTATGGTAACCTATGGGGGAGAGTACTAAGTGCAGTGAAATGGCCTGACCCCATCACACCTAGGAGAAAATATCATTGCATTTTCTGCTACGTATATACAGTCTTTGCTCCAGTGCATATGTGCCATCCATGTGTCGCCCAGAATAGTACAGCTTTGGCCAAGCTTCTTCATTGTATACCTATATCCAATCAATATGCATTGCCAACCTGTAGCACTTATAACCATGAGCACACACATCAGCACCACGTGGATGTTTGTGCAGCAACTGTTATTAAGTGTACTGTGCCCTGTTGTGTATTTTGTGTTTTATTCTGCCTGGTTTTGAAGACATGCTAGTATCCCCTTGTAACATGTTGTTCTGTGGGAGTGGCTTACAAATTGCCTTTTCCCAACATGGCTGACTCAAAGGAGGCTGTGGAATGTTCTTTAATAGACATTTGAAATGCGGCGGCCATCATCAAGTGCCTAATGTTTCGTAGAATTTGGAAGTATGCTGTGTGTATCCACATATGCCCCATTCAGCTCCAAAGACCACATGTTTCTAAGATATTTCATCAAGACACAGGAAGTCTGTGGCAGCGATCCTCAGTGTGCACTGAATACATCTAGTGCACATCTCTCCCTAGAGAACTGTTACAATCAGCCTCAAAGCACACACTCTGGCAATGCGTGCTCCATGTACAGATGGACCGTAAACATCTTATGCGCATTCTAGCTCACCTTGCACCATGTGTGCGCATAACCTGCAGCTTAGCCAGTCTATGGTAAACGATGGGGGGTGAGTATTGAGTGCAGTGAAATGGTCTGACACCGTTACGCATAGGACAAAATAGCAGTACATTTTCTGCTACGCATATACAGTCTTTGCTCCAGTGCATATGTGTTATCCATGTGTCATCCACACGTGCATAGCTTTGGACAAGCTTCGTCATATATCTATATCCATTCAGTAAGGATCCTACAGCACTCATAGCCATGAGTGCACACATCAGCACCATGCGGATATTTGTGCACTGACTGTTATTAGTTGTACTGTGCCCTGTTGTGTACTTTGTGTGCTCAATTGTGCACTCAATTGTGTATCCACACACTACAAGAGCCAAAACTACACATACACAATGCAAACCCCACGAAGAAACCCTGGGAAGCACTAGCATTAGGTACCCCTCATGTACCCAATATTCTGCATACCAGAATTGAAACCTACAGCCATTACCACATGTGCAAAACATACACTGTACATACATGTTCTGTGTGTAACACAGAGGTCTTTCTGGGCCTGCGCCAGCAGTTAGTGTCCGACCTGCACCCCAAATTCAGCTGCCTTCACATGTGCTCTAGTTCACATTACTGAATGCAGCGAGGCGCCAGTGAAACTGATCGTGGGTCTGGCCACAGTCATTCCCTCACCACGACTCACAAACCCTCCAGTACTCATTATAGCCTCACTACAACACCCTACCACTCCAGCACTAACCAACCCCCTCACATCTGCACACTCCCACTCGAGCACTCACTACAGCCTTCACTGCAACACCCTCCCAATCCAGCATTCACTATAACCCTCACTGAAACCCTCTCCCCCTCCAGAGCACACTACAACTCTCATGCAACACACTCACCCACCAGCACTCACTGAACACCCTGCCACTCAAGCACTCACTAACCCTCACTGCAACACATTCATGCAGGAAAGTTCCCCTTTTTGCATGGTTACCCCACTACACTTTTTGCCTGATATTTGATGCACTTTGACTGAATGTGCACTGGGTCCTGCTAATCAGGTTCCCAGTGCCTGTGTTCTTTCCCAAAACTGTACCTCTGTTTCCACAATTGGCACACCTCTGTACCACGCAAAAGTCCCTAGTAAAAGGTACCAAGGGCCTTGAGACCAAAGGGTGTATCTAAGGCTGCAGCATGTATTGTGCCACCCTCAGAGACCCCGCACCCAACACATATTCCCTGCCATTGCAGACTTTGTGTTTTGGCACAGACAAAACATAAAAGTCAATATGGCACACATCCCTGTGTGCCATGCCCACAAGCACTGCCTGTGGCAAAGGTAAGTCACCGCTCTAGCAGGCCTCACCGCCCTAAGGCAGGGTGCACTGTACCACAGGTGAGGGCACAGCTGCATGAGCTAAACGCCCCTACGGTGTCTTAAGTTCATTCTTAGACATTGTAAGTGCAGTAAAGCCATACTGAGTACATGGGCTTGGAGTTTGTCATTACAAACTCCATAGCTCCATGATGGCTTTACTGAATGCTAAGAAGTTTGGTATCAAACTTCTGAGTACATTAAACCCACACTGATGCCAGTGTTGAATATATGGTAAAATGCACTTAGAGGGCATCTTAAAGATGCCCCCTAAACAACGACCAACTCCCCTGTATCCAGCTGACTGGTCAGCACCACACAGACATGTTTCTGACCCCTGAGGTGGGAGCCCTTGTGTTCTGGTGGGTCAGAGACAAAGCCTCCTTGGGGTGGGGGTGCTTCACATCTACCCCCAAGCAGGCACAGCATTCAGGGTGGTGAGCCTCAAAGGCTTCCTGCCCTTTGATATGCTAGCCAGGTCCTCTCCAGCTAGTGGAGATTCCCAATCCCCTAACCAAGCCCCACATTTGGCTGCCAGGTCGGCTGAAAATCTAGTAGTCAGGAGAGGTCTGCCCTCCCTCTCTGCCAGGACCACCCCTAAGCTGCCCTGGACCGAGGTGACCCCCTCCTTAGAAAATCCTCTTTCTTGAATGGAAGGATCATAGCCAATCAGGTTAGGGGATCCCCCTCTCCAAAGGGAGGGGACATACAAAGGGTGTAGTCACCTTAAAAGGCAAGTAGCCCATTGGCTACCATCTGCCAGTACCTGTAACGCCCCTAAATTCTGTATTTAAGGGCACTCTTGAAACTGGATCCTCAGATTCATGCAACCTACAAAGAAAAGGATGAAGAAGATGCTATGCAGCCAAACCTGAAAAAGACTACTTATTTGGCCCCAGCCCTACCCGTCTGTCTCCTGATCAAAGACCATGTAAAGAAGAAGATGCCTGTCCTGTGGCCAGCAACTTCCAAAATCCAAGGAAGACTGCCCACGCTCCAACAAAGACCAGATGTCCCAAGGACATCAGCCCTGTCCATAAAAATCCAACTACAAGGACTCCGGATCCAAATGAATCCGTGACCCCTGCCCACTCTGCACCTGACGCCCACATCCCAAGTCAGAGTAGCTCATCTGTCCAGTGAAGTCTCACCAGCGATCCTGACCTCTACTTCATCTGTGGCTGACCTCTCCTGGACTCCATGAAGACGCCTGCAGCTTCATCTCAAAGGATCCCCCTGAACGCGACCGGCTCCCCGGCTCCGGTAAAGAAAGTCTGACACCAAAAGGCACCCCCGCATCCTCAGCTACCCGATCTTGGGGAGCCCAGCTGACTGTGCCCAGACCACCCTCAACATCCCAACTTACCTGCCTAGCCGGTGGTCAATTTTGTCCAGCCTTTTGGGCTGGCCTGCAGCCTCTTTGTGCGACCGATATTTCCAATTGAAAAGCATTTTGGCGCCAGACGCGGATTTGCACCCTGCCAACCCTGTGCCGCTGGTGGTGTTGCTTTGGTGCTGCATTGTGGCCCCCCTGTGCTTGCCTTCACCCACAGGGCCTGTACCCTAAAACCGCAGGTGCCTACCTGCAACCAGCACCTCTTGTGGTTGTCCCCAGTCTCCACTGACTAACATTGGGCCAAGTGATCTCTGTGCCCGGCTGCCCCAGTGCCTCTGGTGGTGCAGTACCTACCTTGGTCTGACCCTTGCCCAATGTTGGTCTAAACCCCCGAAGACTGTAAGACGTGTACTTACCTGTAACTGAGTTCTACTGTTTCTGATTGACAGCACCAAAGTATTATTATTACTGTGAAGGATTTGTACTTCCTTGCAAAACACTTCCTACTGTATCTTGAAAAGTATTGTTACTCTTAAAACTGTCACTTACCTCCAATTGAGCTGATCTTGGTTCTAAAATAAAATAAAGTAATAATTTTTTTAACAAAAACAATAGGTCTGGGATTCAGTCTTGGAGTGTGTGTAATCATTTCTTGCCTGAGTGTGTACAACAAATGAATGCTTAACACAGCCCTCTGATAAGCCTAACTGCTCGACCACACTACCACAAACAGAGCTTTTAGCATTATCCATTTAGGCATCTGCAAGAATCAATCTGGGGATCCACTGGACTCTGTATACTCTAAACCTTACTTTGGTACAGCATATACAGAGCCAGCTTCCTACAACTCATCTCCAAAACTCACTGAATCCTTCATTGCATTCTTTAGACAAATCTCTGCACTGGCACACCTCGGCTCTAACCGCACCCGCTTCACACAGAGACAATGCTCTCTGTCCATCTCTGAACCTCACTGCACCCTCCTAGCCCTCACTCTGCCTGCTTTGATCGTCACACTCAAGTTCACCAAACACTCCTTCTTTGACCCTAAATCTTCAGACCTCATTGCCTGTGTCCAGCCTTCGCTCTGTCCCCACCCCTCAGCCATCATGGTCCCTCTCCGACCTCGGTGCATCAACCCAACCCTCAGTAAATCCTCCCACACCCTCACTACGTCTGCTTGGCCCTCATCGCACCTCCCTGTCCCTCTTGCACTCACCCTGAGATATATATATATATATATATATATATATATATATATATATATATATATATTACCTACTGGCGGTCGCCAGTAGGTAGTTATAGTTAGGACCACGTTTCCATAGGAAATCCGCAACATTCTATTTTGAATAACTTTTGCGCCGGTCGACGAATCCTTGCGAATTTTTCAAAATAGGTGGGGCGCTACGCTGAAAGTCTCGGGGGGATTCGTCTAGCGGGGGCTGAGATAAAAGGGGGGTCCCAAAACGCGTTTTTCCCATGCATTTTTCCATAGGACCTTTAGACACAGCTACAGCCCGAACGGCTGAACAGAATTACTTGAAATTTGGCAGAGAGGTAGTCCTCAGGTCAAGGAAGTGCCTTTTGTAGGTTTGGTGTAAATCTGTTCAGTAGATTCTGAGAAAATAGCCTTTAAATCAATATATATATCTGAGCCAGCTTACGGTGCGCTTACGGTGCGCTTACCGTACGCGTACGGTGGCGTGCGCGAGCGCGATTCTGATTGGCCCTTAGATCTTAGTAAACATTCGAATCGGTCGAAACCAGGAAGCGGCGGCCGCCATTTTCTCTCTCGCACTCTGAGGGGGGAGCTGATAAACAAATGCCAAAAACATATAAAGGGGCTGTTTAGACAGCACCCATGCACATAACCATGTTAGTTGAGTCTTCAAAGATCCCCCAAGGCAAAAAACGGTAATTTTTTATTTTTCGAAAATTTCGCCGATTACGCTTACCGTACGCCTACCGTACGCGTACGGTAAATAATTATTAAAAAAAAAAAAACCCCACTCTCTCCACCCCGTGTGCAAATGGTGGCCGAAGGCCACCATTTGTGCATGGCATATAAGAGCACAGCATTTCCCCAAAAAATTTCAACAGATTACCTATCACAAGGAAGCGCATAATATGTCCTCCATGTGCGCACGGTGCGCGAAGCGCATCGTGCGTACATGGCCCATCTAGCGTAACGTGGGCACGCGGTGCGCGTAGCGCACCGCGTGCCCACCGTGCGTGCACGGCACTAACTGCGTAAAGTGGGCGCGCGGTGCACGAAGCGCACCGCGTGCTCACTGTGCGCGCACGGTGCGCGAAGCGCACCGTGCGCGCACGGAACGAACTGCGTTAAGTGGGCGCGCACGCCACGAATGGCGTAAAGTAACTTAGCATTTAAAAAACCGTACAAATTCACTGAAAAAACCATAGGTTTCACACACGTTATAGTTAGGAATTAGCATTTAAAAAACCTTGCAAATTCACTGAAAAAACCATAGGTTTCACACGTGTTATAGTTAGCGGAAATTTTACTGATAAAAAACCAATGAAATTCCCCCGTTATAGTTAGTGCAGGAAACTATAACTCACGCGACCGCAATCTTCTGCTGATGACATATGTGTCTTTATGAAAAAAAAATATTTGTAATATATGTATAGCTAAAAATTTATGGAAGAAGACATGGGCAAATAAGTGTCTAAATACAGTATTAGCATCAGCAGAGGATTGCGGTCGCGTGAGTTATAGTTTCCTGCACTAACTATAACGGGGGAATTTCATTGGTTTTTTATCAGTAAAATTTCCGCTAACTATAACATGTGTGAAACCTATGGTTTTTTCAGTGAATATATATATATATATATATATATATATATATATATCATTTGTTGGGGAGAAAAACGTTCAAATGTAGCAAGTGGGGGCTGCCAACTCCATCTTACCCAGTAAGTGCCCCACCCCCTTTTTACCTGGTGAAACTGGTGCTCTGCGTACAGCCACTTGAGGAAGGTGTATGCGTTTTATGTCACTGGGGGCACCTTACAGCTACGCAGACTGGTCCAGCTGGATGGTCTAGTAGGACAGGGGGGTGGCACTTCATTTCTCTGCTGCACCCCATGCTCCCCTCACACTATATTGATTTAGGTGCGGTGCACAGTGGGATTGTTGCACACCTATGGGAAGGTTGTGTTGCATCTGAAAAGGCCACGAGGCTTGTAGCGTAATTGTGGGTGCTGGTTTACATGTAGTTTCCACTCATTTCCCCTTTCCTGTATATTCATTCCTCTTCCTTTGGTCCTCCTCTGTCACCCTTTCTCTTCTTCTCTCCTCGGTTTACCTCCTTCCTCCCTTCCTCCCACTGTTTCCCCTCTCCTCTTTTTCTTTTCCGCTTTGCTGCTTTTTTCTCTCTGTATCTAGTCTCCTGCCTTCTCTCTTTCTCTGTCTAACCCTCACCCATGCACTCATCCTCTATTTCTTGTATTCTCTCCTTTGGTCACTCTCATTCTAACACGCACTATCTGTCCCCCCCCCCCCTCAGTTTCACTCATTCTCTTTCTTGCTTCCTCCATCGGTCTCTCAGGCACACACACACACATAATTTCTTGGCAAATAGCTCTGGCTAAACACTTATAAGGTCACAAAGGTGAGACCTCTTGGCTATGCCAATGCTTGTTTCGAGTAGGACAGCACTTTGACCCACTTGGGTTCACTCACTGTGAGGTCTCTCCCTCCTGCTTACGAGTGGCGCCTGCCTTGGTGTCTGATGGACAATCAGTGCTTTTAGGCGAATTGTTAACATTTTGTCTTTACTAAACTGAATTCCATGTGCATTCCAAAGATACTGGGTCGACGTCACTTTCTACCTGTCCTTCAGCATGCCATAGAGAAAACAATCTTTTGTTGCATGCCAACTCCCAGTCTCAAAATGGTTCAGAAAATAACTCTCTTTAATGTCATGCTTCTTAACACAAATGGGTGTTTTGTAACGTTGTTACAAACAGATGATGTTTTTGCGTAACATAACAGTACTCCTGTTATTGGTCTTTGTAGAATGAAAGGGTAGGTTGGCCGTGCTACCATTTTAACTTGTTACCTTCACGTAGCCTACGGTGCAGTCCACTCGGCGTGTTCAGACTCCTCCGTATCGCTGGGCCGCGTGTCCTGCTTGAAAACGCTGTTTGACAACAGTTTATTTTTTTTAAAAAGGAAGCGACTGGGCCAGCTATTCCCGAAAGGCAATTTTCTAGACCTAGAACAGTCCTGTAGCTTTGACCATGATTGTGGTGGCTTGAACACTAGGCCCTCATGCCACTAGAATAATGAGATAGAGTAATTGTTATGGGAACTGGACCTGGCTCAGGCACATATGTCCAGCTCCTTTTATTTGCAGGGTCACCTGACCACAGACATGACACCTGTGAGGGATGGGTGTGGGATGAGTATTGAGTCAGCCCTTCAGGGAGTGGCTGGTGACATGTGGCATATGTCGGAACACTAGAACGTGTCCCGCAGGACACTACATCTCCCTCAAAATGTATTGAAAAGAATCAAAGTCCAATCTGTGGGAGAGACAAAACAAAACAACACCGAGTCTCTTCAGGCAGTCTGCAGGGCAATACTGCATGGGCAAATAGGTGCAGCTGGTCGCACCCGTAATCACGGACGCACTCTTGGTTTCACCAGATGACTCTGGGCACGAATGCTTCCCAGTACCCATTGTTGAAGCAACTTCAGACTTCTCGCTTATGCCAGGACTCCCTCACATGGGAATTTCCTTGAGGCCCTTTACCCTGGGCTGCCACAGGACTGTAGGGGCTGTGCGGGGCCTCTCCTAGGCCACACCGAGGGGGGTCACTTAGGAACCACCGACAGGACCACATCCAAGTCACTCGTTTAGCCTCAAAGGGTGGTTGTCTCATGGTTTGTGTGCTTTGCAATAAGGACTGAGGTGCACCGGCATCCTCCAAATAGTCTTTGGACGACAAGTCTCCTTCTGCAACCTGAGTGCCTCACGGTGCCTGTTGTGGAGCTGCCGCAGATGCATCTCATATGCCATGATTCCCTCACAGTGGAATTCCCACACAGCCCCTAGTGCTTGTACCTCGAGGTTACACCTTCGTGGCATTTGGTCCATCCTAAGTGATGGGGCTAATATGCAGTCTCTCTCCTGGCACCTAACATGCCTGTTCCTTGCTTGCGGTGGGGGACGTTCACCAACAGTGGATGTACTGTGCTGTCTTCTCTCACCGGGGAAGTACTCGTTCACATGCGACCTCTGCACTCTGGCCAAAGCGCATTCATCCTTGTTCCCGGTCAGTACTCACAGGCTGATGAGCAGGGTCTTAGAGGGGTTAACACCCTCTTTTGCTACGGTGCTTCCTTTCTTCCTCCTGGGCGCTGCCTTCTTAGGCTCTGCTGCTTTGTGCTGGGCTGCCTGAGGCTTCACTACCTTGGCTGGGCTGTCCTCGTCTCCTTACGGTATCTCGGCCTCGGCTTTCACTGAACTCTTTGCAGCTCTTGGGGCTCCTTTTGGGGGGTTACCAGTCTCTACCCTCCAAAACTAGGGAGATACCAGGGGGCGTGTGTCACTCATTGGGCCCTTCTGCTCAGTCTCTGGCATCACCGGGAAACAGGGATCCTCACTCACCACCCCAGGCATTCATTCTGGTTCAGGCTGGAGTATATGCCTGTTCACCACTGCATTTCTTTTCTCCTTGGCCGCAGGCTACTCCTCCAGGCTCTCGCTCTCTCTCTCTCTCTCTCTCTCTCTCTCTCTCTCTCTCTCTCTCTCTCTCTCTCTCTCTCTGTCTCTCTGTCTCTCTCTCTCTGTGTGAGCCATTCCTTGATGCCAACAAGCAACTGAAAAATGGTGATCCCACCCCTTTCCTCACTGCCACAGATGACCTTCTTCACTGGTAGGTGGTGCAGGGTTGAGCCTTAGACTGGCCATTCTCCCCCTTCACAATGAACTTGGAAAGGACTGCCAGCCGACACGCAGGGCCAGACACGCAGCTCGCCATTGTGGTGGCTTGGGCTCCAGGCCCTCTTGCCACTAGAATAAGGACACAAAGGCATGGTTATGGTAACTGGCCCTAGAGCCCGGCCCCAGTGATGGATGGGATGGGGGGGGGGGTGGGGGGAGGGAGGATGGGGGATGAGCGAGCCCTAACGGAGTGGCTGGTGACACAGGGCATATGTCGGAACACTAGAACGTGTCCCGCAAGACACTACATCGAGGAGACTAACGTCTTAGAAAGATTTGCTTTCATAGGCTGCGTCGGGCCGATATACATGTTGGGATTCTTACCCCTCTGAGCCTGAAGTCCAGTTGACACAGTTGCTTTTATCTTCCAAAACGTGGGGTTAGTTTCAAAGCTTTACAAATTACCTAGGGGGTGGTGGGGTTGCCCTCTCCTGATTATAGTGCTAAAACACATTGGACAGTTGACTAGCTTCAAGGAATGATTCTGTTGTAAGCAGACACTTAACTATAGACCTGAACATAGCCACTTTCACTTCTAAATTAGACTATATTACACTTCTAAGCTTTGTGGGTAATATAGATTCCACGCGCCCTTCCAGATGCTCAGTTGACTGCGGATATCTTGCACGTGGCCTGGTACTGCACTCCCATAGCTTCTGGGTTGACGTAGAGAGTTGACTATATAGTCTCTGTCAAAGTGGCTTGCACGCGCTTGTCTCTGTTATTAGGATATGTTGTGATGCACCATGTGCTGTTTGGGTTGCCTTGTTGATATTACTTACTATACTAAGCGTAGAGTGGCGAGGATGTGAATGAGAGGTCCCACTGCCAATGTATGGGACTGGCTTAAGGACTGGCTTAAGGATGCTGTTTTTTAATAATAAAAGGGCGAACGCGTATGCCACTGTGTTACCCCCACCAATGGGTGAGGCCAAAAGATATATGGAGACCTTTCCAAGGCTAGATGATGCAGAGTGTTTAGGAATGTGGATGGGGACTCTGGTGATTCTTAGTTCCATCTCAAGAGATTTCCGTTGCCTTTCTGTTGGTGCCTCTATGGGTCCACAGGATACCCTTCTTTGAGAAGTTACTAGGCTACCTCCTAGTCCACGGGATCCTTTACTTTGAGAAGTTACAAGGCTAACTCCTAGTCCAAGGGATACCTTACTTTGAGAAGTTACTAGGCTTACTCCTAGTCCAAGGGATGCCTTACTTTGAGAAGTTACAAGGCTAACTCCTAGTCCAAGGGATACCTTACTTTGAGAAGTTACTAGGCTAACTCCTAGTCCAAGGGATACCTTACTTTGAGATGTTACTAGGCTAACTCCTACCCCTCTATATGTGACTTGACACGACAACCTTTAAAGTCATTTTGCTGAACATGAATTGTTGCCTTTGTCTAGATAGGGCAGTTTTATATGGATTTATAAGTGTGCCACATGGCTGCGATGCATCACTATTCTAGATGTTGTTGCTTGTTTTTCATTTTTGTGCATATGAAAACTCTCAGTAAATGGATAGTTACATAAACAGACATGTATTTATTTAGATTTGTGGAGTGGGCCCTAAGAAAAAGAGCCACTGAAACAAACCAGCCCAATTCAATATGACTAAAATATAATATTCTTAAAACTAGTGTAAATTCCTGTTAATTATCAATTCCTATGCTTTTCGGGGGAAATTGTTGCACAGTTTTGTGCCAAATGCTGAAAGCAGTGACTTTCTTTTTTTAAAAAAACTTTCTTTATCAGTTTGCTTTAGTTCAAAGGATACATACATGCAAATCCGTTCACTGTTAATTACAAGACTAATGTCTCAATCAGTAAACATAATGTGGAAGACTAACAATTAAGATGAGTCTATCATGGCTGGAAGGAATGAATCCGTGATATCATATCATTGTCGTCTAGAAGGTTTCCCCCTACCGCACGCCACCTCTGCCCCACAGTCTCGCAGTCTCACAGCTTTTACAGACTTATAGGCAATACTGTCCGTGCTCGCTTTATCCGTCGATGGGGATCTAATTCTAGGGGGGTCAGATGTAGGGTTGCTTGCTACCCCACTACCTTCGGGACCATACCATGCTCTAGCTGAGAGCTGGAAGCTTGCCTCAGACTCTCCACGTATGTGCGATATGGGCCCCATATGTCTTTAGGACGGGAAGAACTGGGCATTACGCTAGCATAGTTCTCGCTATTAATGTTACAGTAGGCCAAGCTGCTCAACCAGCCCCATACTGTAGGTACTGATTTGCAGCTCCAATGTACTGCTACCTCGCGCAATGCTAATAACAGACCCAGAGGCGCAAACTGTCTGACCTTTTTGGGGAAGTTAACCGTGTATACCAGTAGGGCCACTTCCGGAGTTGGCATAAGGGGCAGATTTACCATTTTCCCTAGAGTATTGTGTATGTGTTCCCAGTAGGGTTGTAGCTTAGGACATGTCCAGGTAAGATGTGCAAAGTCAGCATGAGGTGCCGCGCATTTCCGACAGCTATGTGGTCTGGATGGATCTATTCTGTGCACTTTAGCAGGGGTGAAATAAATGCGGTGCAAAAATTTAAAATACAGGAGCTTGTGTTTGCTGTTGAGTGAGACCTCTTTTGTACTGCGCAACATTTGGCCCACTGATCATCGGTTATCGGACGGCCCAAGTCTATCTCCCAGTACTTGCAGACCTTGTCGTCGTTTACAGGCCTCATATTAGCACGTTTTATATAATTTAGAAATTAGATGCGTGTGGTTTGTGCTCTCTATTATCATCGTTAGAGGGGAGAACGATTCGGGTTCAACCGGGAAGTTAGGCAGAGTGGCGCGTAGTGTAAAGCAGTGACATTTAGAATGAGCTACCCTGTTCCGCTGTACACAGAGAAAAAACATTTTCAGAGCACCAGGAATTAGGAGGAATACAAGTCTGCATGACCAATGAAAAGCTCAAATTGTTCTTGTCCATAGAAGACCTTGTGAGGTATGCATACATTCAAAATGCACTCTGCTCTACTGTGAGCCAATGCAGTTCTTTTGAGGCCACCAACACATTGTCAAACTTTCATAGGTATCGTACTTTATAGACAGCAAAATTCTGCCCACGTGGCACATGAGAGAGCAATAAAGGCAGGCCAAGTTACAGACTTATGAAATAGCCAATTTTAGACAAAATGCAAGCTGCCACTAGCAAAGCATGGTCAATCTTGGGGTGAAAAGTTAGGATCTTTCCCAATATACACAATATATGAAATCAAGAACCCGCTGCATCATTTATCTGCATCCTCATAGATGATTTTCAATCAATCGACCCAAAGATTTGAATTCTGCACCAAGTTCAGGAGAAGCATCCATCCAAAATGTCCGGACAATTATGGCTGTTACCCCTAACCGGGAGCTCAGTTTTTCAGGAGAGGAGTTTCAGGACACACTGGCTCATCCACTTCTGAAAGTCATCACACAATCCATAGGCCTCAGAGCAAATATGGAAGCCTGCTTGTTCAACCTGATATTAAGAGGGGTAGCATAAGACAGAGACTTGCATCTCAAAGATCCGATCAGATCTCAAAAACTAAAAAAGGCGGTCATAAATGTTGAAGCACCAATCTTTGTCCACTGAGCTACATTGAACTGCAAACATCGGCAATTTGATTTCCTTGTAAAGGACTCGTATTGGGAGGTGCCTGGCTCCAGTTTTAAATTGCGCCGATTCCTGGCTTCAAAAATCCATTTTAATTGGTGTATGTTTTCTGATTTCTCACTTTTATGTTAGTTTTATTTTCCCAGTATTCCTACTTGCAAGGGAGCATGTTTAGGTAAGCAAAAAGGGTTGCTGGACCCCAGTTTGTTCCTTTTGGTTATTCCTTTGTTTTTCACCTCGAGGCGGGTTAGCATTCCTCGGAGGCTGGTCATTCCCACGGCCCCGGCCCCTATGTCAGTCCTTTTAGAGGACCGAATAGCACGTCTGAGCAGCATCCATTGAGTTACATTGAGCTGCAAATATCGTCAATTTGATTTCCTTGTAAAGGACTTGTATTGGGAGGTGCCTGGTTCCAGTTTTAAATTGAGACGATTCTTGGGTTCATAAGCCCATTTAGATTGGTTTATGTTTTGTGCCTTCTCCCTTTATGTTAGTTTTATTTTCCCAGTATTCCTACCTGCAGGGGAGCCCGTTTAGGTAAGAAAAGAGGTTGCTGGCCCCTAGTTTGCTTCTTTTGGTTAACCTTCCGTTTTTCACCTCGAGGCGTGTTAGCCAAAGGCGCGCCTAAGGCAAGCCCATCTACGGCCAGACAGCACCAAGCGCCAGGACCCCTGGCCGTTTTTCTAATTTAAGCTATATTTAAATGTTTTTAGCTGTTATTAAACAGGTGAAATTGAGAAAGAGGCGTTGACAACCCCAATAGGTGGTCTACCGGATACGGAACAGACAGCTAACCTTTTCAGCAGTGTACTATTAAATATTAGATCTCTTGTAAAAAAAAAAAAAAAGAAAAAAAAAAGATTTTGGATTGTCACGCTTCAGATTTTGTATTCCTCATGGAACCATAGACGGATAACTCATCAGACTCTAATTTGAAAGTCACAGTTCCAGATGGGTATGATATATATATATATATATTATCTACTGGCGGTCGCCAGTAGATAGTTATAGTTAGGACCGTGTTTCCATAGGAAATCTCAAAATTCTATTTTGAATAACCTTGGCGCCGGTTGACGAATCTTCGCGAAATTTTCAAAACTAATGGGGCGCTCCGCTCAGCTCCTACCCTGAAAGTCTCGGGGGGATTCGTCAAGCGGGGGCCGGGAATAAAGGGGGGTCCCAAAACGCGTTTTCCCCATGCATTTTCCCATAGGACCTTTAGTCGAAGGTACAGCCCGAACGGCTGAACAGAATTACTTGAAATTTGGCAGAGAGGTAGTCCTCAGGTCAGGGAAGTGCCTTTTGCATATATGGAGTCAATCTGTTCAGTAGTTCCTGAGAAAATTGCATTTAAAAGCACATACATATCTATAGCCGCGCACCCTATCGTGCACGAGCGTAATTCTGATTGGTTGTTACATGTCAGTCAACATTCGAATCGGTCGAAATCAGGAAGTGTCGGCCGCCATTTTGTTTGTTTTCAGTGCGAGAGTGGAAAAGGAAGGTGTCGAACGCGAAAAGGGGGCAGGGTAGAGAGTTCCTGACGCCCTAGCCTTGGTCAGGGGGTCCCTGAAGGACCCCGAAGGCAGAAAAAAACATTTAATTTTTTTTTTTTTTTTAAATCGCGGGGGTGCACGGTGAAAAAACAGATTTTTTTTTTTTTTTTAAAAGTAGTTTATTGAAAAATAAATATATAAAAAAAATATATAATACATACATAACTTAGCATTTAAAAAACCGTACAAATTCACTGAAAAAACCATAGGTTTCACACACGTTATAGTTAGGAATTAGCATTTAAAAAACCTTGCAAATTCACTTAAAAAACCATAGGTTTCACACATGTTATAGTTAGGTGGGTATTTCACTCGGAAAAAACCAATGAAATTCACCCGTTATAGTTTGAGATAACTATAACTCGCGCGACCGCCACTCTATCACAAGGATGATGTCATCAGTGATGTCAAGAGTGATGCCACTGACCATGTCATGAGTGATGTAATATGTGACGACATGAGCAGAGGATTGCGGGCGCGCGAGTTATAGTTATCTCAACTAACTATAACGGGGGAATTTCATTAGTTTTTTACGAGTGAAATATCCACCTAACTATAACGTGTGAAACCTATGTTTTTTTAAGTGAATTTGTATATATATATATATATATATATTTTCTACTGGCGGTCGCCAGTAGATAGTTATAGTTAGGACTTAGTTTCCATAGGAAACTCATTTTTTGTTTTCGCAATAACTTTGGCGCCGGTTGATGAATCTTCACGAAATTTTCTAAACTTATGGCGTTGTGGTCAGCTCCTATCCTGAAAGTTTCGGGGTGATTCGCCAAGCGGGGGCCGAGAAAAAAGAGGGGTCCCAAAATGTGTTTTCTCCATGTTATTACCCATAGGAAACTTTAGACACGGCTACAGCCCGAACTGCTAAACGGAATTACACCAAATTTGGCAAAAATGTAGCCCTTAGTTCAGAAACAACTATGTTTGTTAAATGGTGTAAATCCGTTCAGTAGTTCCTGAGAAATTCAAGAAAAAGAGGTAAAAGCCATAGCAATCTGTGGTTTGGATTTTGGAAGAGAGAGCATGAAACCTGCTCTCTCTGCCAAAATTCAAACCAGATTGCTTTTCCACACGGGGAGCTGCATGTAAGCAGCTCCTCATGTGGAAAAGCAATGCCGGCTCTCGCAGGACGCGGGGAGCCGGCAGGGACCATGGGGGCATTGGGGCTCCCCCCACGGTCCCCAACGAATAAATGGCCTGAGGAGGGGGGCCACGCAGCCCCCCTCAATAATAAAAAAAATATTGGGCCATGCCCCGGGAGATGGGGTCCCCGGGGCCCGGAATTGGCCACAGGAGGGGGGCCCACGCTGCCCCTTTCCTATATATATATATATATATATATATATATATATTTTTTTAAATGGGGGTCAGGCCCTGGTGGATGGGGTCCCCAGGGCCCAAAAAAGTAAATGAAGGGGGGCCACACAGCCCTCCTTCCAAGAAAATTATTTTTAAAAACCCAGGAGCGTGCCGGAGGCCCCGCCCCCTCCCAGCAACACTCTGCAAACGCGCCCTTTGGAGCGTTTTAGGTTGGGGAATTAATTCACCTTCAATACTGGGGGTCCCTGGGGGTCAACTAGCCCACCAGGTGCCTCCAGTAAGCGCCACAGGGCTGCGTTGCAAAGAGGTGGTCCAGGCCACGCCCCTTTTTACACCTCTCTGGAATGCAGCTCTGTGGCGCTTACTGGAGGTACCTGGTGGGCTAGTTGGACCCCAGGGACCCTCAGGATTCAAGGGGACTTAATCCCCCAACTTAAAACGCACTACTGGGCGAGTTTGCACAGTGGTGAAGGGCGGGGCCTGAGGTGACATGTGTGCAAACACGCCCTGTGGCGCGTTTTAAGTTGGGGAATTAATTCCTCTTCAATCCTGAGGGTCTCTGGGGTCCAACTAGCCCACCACGTACCTCCAGTAAGCGCCACAGTGCTGCGTTGCAGAGTGGTGTAAAAAGGGTCAGGGCCTGGGCCACCTCCCTGCACCGCAGCGCAGTGGCGCTTACTGGCGGTACGTGGTGGGCTAGTTGGCCCCCAGGAACCCTCAGGATTGAAAGGTAATTAATTCCCCAACTTAAAACGCGCCACAGGGCGTGTTTGCACACATGTCACCTCAGGCCCCGCCCCCTCCCTTCACCACTGTGCAAACGCGCCCCCAGGCACGTTGTAAGTTAGGGAATTAATTCCCCTTGAATACTGAGGGTCCCTGGGTGCCAACTAGCCCACCAGATACCTCCAGTATGCGCCAGGGAGCTGCGTTGCAGAGAGGTGTTCAGAGGTCACGCCCCTTTTTACACCTCTCTGCAACGCCTCTGTGGCGCTTACTGGAGGTACCTTGTGGGCTAATTGGACCCCAGGGACCTTCCGGATTCAAGGGGACTTAAACCCCAACTTAAAACGCGCCACTAAACTGTGTGAATGTCTGTATCCGTCTGTCTGTTGGTGTGTAAGCGGCTGCATGGGTTTGTGAATACCTACATGAGTGTCTATATGAGTTATTGATTGGTTGTCAGAGTATCTGTATGGGTGCCTGAGTGTTTGTGTGGGTGGGGTGTGTGTGACTGTGCATAGATGTGTGAGTGGGTGATTCACTGGGTGCATGGTTTCAAGAGTGCATCTGTGATGGACTGTATGGGTGGGTGAGTGTGTGTGTGTGTGTAAGGGTGTGTTAGTGAGTGAATGTATATCTCAGTGGTACATGTGTGAGTAACTACATATGTGAAAGGCAGAATATATGTGTGTTTTAGAGTATATAAATGGTTATAAGAGAGAGTGTGTGTGATTGTGAGAGTGGCTGTATGGATGAGTGTGTGCTTGTATCAGTAATTGTATAAGAGCGTAAGAATTTGCTAGTATTTGTATGAGTAAGTGAGCTGGTGTGTGTATAACTGTATAGGTGAGTAAATAGGACTGCGATTAATTATTTGCATGACTGACTAGGTGTGTGAGTACCTCTATGGATGAGTGGCAGTGTGTGAGTGTCTATATAGGTGTATGAGTGCATATGATAGTCCAGTACTGAGAGACCGTAAGTATGAGTGACTGTATGGGTGAGTGAGTGGATGTGTGTGTAGACCCAAGAATTGGTGAGGGGTATGTAGTTATTGGTATTGGAGTGTCTATGGTTTTTAGAATGGTAGTCTGTAATTTAGAGTGGGTGTATCAAAAGTTATATTATGGTGTGAGAAGATGCATAAAATTATCACATGGATGATGTCATCAGTGATGTAATTTGAGATGTCACCAGTGATGTTATCAGTGATGTCACTGACCATGTCATGAGTGATGTAATATGTGACGTCATCAGCAGTGCATTGCGGGGGCGCGAGTTATAGTTAGCTGAACTTACTATAACAGGGGAATTTCTCTGGTTTTGTACAAGTGAAATGCCCAACTAACTATAACTTTCCCTAAAACCTATGTTTTTTTCAGTGAATTTCTAAGGTTTGTTAAATGCTAATTTCTAACTATAACATGCCTGAAACCTATAGTTTTTTCAGTGAGTAAATATATATATATATATATATATATATATATATATATATATATATATATTGCAAAGGAAATATTTCACAGCACTCCAGAGGTTGTGTGGTTTAAGATAGCTTTTATTAAAGCATAGTTACCACCACCAATACCACCACCAAACGTTTCGACCAAGAAATGGTCTTTTTCACGGTTACGTGAGTCCCTCTTTGCTTTCACCCTTTATAGTGTTATTTTGCGAGCCCAGTTCTGATGCATTCTGGGACTTGCAGTTCACAGTAAGTCACAGTAGATAAATTAACATGATATTTAGTTCTTTTGTTGTGGTTGGCACTATAACCATATTTACAATACACTCAGTGGTGATGATGAATCTATCAATTCTCAATTCATTATTTTTCAATTCCAATTAAGCAAACTTGTTTCGCCATTTGTTTACATTTCAATATTATCCTAAATCACAAATGAACACTATAAAGGGTGAAAGCAAATAGGGACTCACGTAACCGTGATAAAGACCATTTCTTGGTCGAAACGTTTGGTGGTGGTAATGGTGGTGGTAACTATGATTTAATAAAAGCTATCTTAAACCAAATGACTGCTGGAGTGCTGTGAAATATTTTCTTTGCGAGATAACTGCGAGGTATGGTCTAACCACGACACAAGCACCAGCGGGACAAAGCGTGCACCGATTGCGAACTGTTTGTTTCAGAAAATTAATTATATCGGCAGCGCCCGGCATTTGAAAGTCTACTTCCTAAATACGAGTGAGCGGCAGGTTTGGCACAAAGCCTCGGAGAGCAGAAGAATCCAGGAACTATCAAGCGCTCGTACGGCACACTTGAGAAAAGAGTGGTGAGCTGTGCATTCAAGAATAGGAAGAACACGGCGGACCAACAAAAGGGAAAGGGGCGCCCGTACAGCAGAACTCTAAACCTGGAGCGGGAGCACCAGGAAAGCGGAGCCGGAGGACACCGCCTGATCGGGAGACTCACCAGGTAAGGAGCCAGCTGAGGACGCTCAATAAACATACACTGTATAACGCCGCTGCGAGGATTGTTGTGCACACACAGACACAGTGCACAAAAGACTTAGAAGTCGTTATAAGCAAGCATACACCACGAATTTGAATGAATTACTGCTTAAAGTGAGATAAGTAATTGTAAATCATAATCATTAAAAGAATGGAAGCACGAGTTGCAAAAAGAACATCAAAAGGAGAAACCTTATTCAAGAGTGGAATGGGGGGGGAACACACTTGTGATAATGAAATTAGAGGAAAAGATATGTGACAAAAAAGCATTAAACAACTGTTCTTCCAGTAAGAAAAACTGCTCAAAAAGGAAATATCTAAAACCTAGGAAATAATATTAGAAAAGTATATCGAATTTGAACGTATTCCCAGAAGTCTCCAAATTTTCACCTTGCCCAACCATCCAGACACGAGACCAGAGATGCTCGAGGAGTGGGCAAAAAACAGCATGCAGTGTTCTAGGAACATGGTACTCAATTATTAAATATGCCAAACAAGACATAGAAGAACTTCACAAGGAAATAAAAATATTGGAAGAAAAGATCTCAGCTTCAAAACTAGAAGAGGAAAGCAATAAACTACATAAAGAAATGGAAAAAAACCTGGACAAATATGAAGAAGTGGAATTACGCAAACAAACAATATTCAAGCGTGAGGAATATGATTACGAGTCAGGATCTATTCTAACATTTGCGAAGCGCTTTGATGGTCTAAAGACACAACTACATGAAGGCAAATTAACACTAACTGAACTAGAAAAAACACTGGTTAGTGAATCCGAATCAGACCTCAGCGAAGAACAGACTATGAGAATTGGTGGTCGAACAACTTTTTTTGAAGAAATGAAGTTGATCTATCTAGATCGAAAGACCCGGAGGGAAAGAGGAAGAGGACGGGGTCACGGGAGAAGAAGAGGGAACAGCCAAACAGCCGCCCAAAACGAAGGAGAAAAAACACGAAGAGGCAAAGGAAAGAACAAGAGTGTATCCCCTACGCAACAGAATATCGAGAAAGTGAATGGGATAGGAACACAACAAAAAGACTATTTAATAATTAATCTCTCTGAATATACCCTGACAAAGGCGGAAACAAGTGTCCTCAACAAGGGCTTAACATTCTGCCCAGAGCAACATCAGGACCATGTAGAAACAAGAATCGATCTATACAAATACATCAGAAAATTCTAACTTAAAAAGTTCTTCACAAAGAAAACATGCGTAGAAAACCAAGATCCAAACAGTGCACAAGAAAAGGACAACCTGACCGTGGAAGATGCCACCAATTTGAAAACAGCTTATGATTTACTATTAAATCAAAATGGTGAAGAGATGACAGAAACACAGATACGGTGATTTACCACAACTACCTCAAGGCGGTGTTGAATCTGGCTCTGAGCGTGGGCTGGTGAAGCCTTGATGTTTGCCTAAAAATCAGTAATACCACAGTTTTTAATGGTTCCCTGGTGTATCGGCTATCCGGTCCAAAAGATAACTTTGCATCATCTGTGAGGATTTTTATGGAGTCCTGCATTGAGTTCCCAAACTTCACCCTATTTAGGGACTTTAATTTTCATTTGGAGCTCTGAGAAAATACACACAGGACACTTGATTGACTGTTTTCACAATTCTGATCTTAAACAGACAGTGAAGGAACCAACTCACAAGGCCAAACATACGTTTGATGGGATTTTTACAAATAACCCTGCATTGAGCTTTGTTGAAGCCATACCATTAGTCTGGACACATCACAGAGCAGTTTTCTTGAAACTTGCTATCCTAGATAAGAAATCTTGCTATTCTAATCCTCCTAAAGCTATAAAGGTTCGCCCTGGCAGAAGATAGATTGTCACGAGCTCGAGAGCATGTTGAAAAATCACATTACAGATTTAGATAACACCAACGAAAGTGCTACAGCGAACTTTACTAACTGTATAGATGCTGCTCTGGCAAGGCTAGCACCTGAAAAACACAAACACTCATAGAAAAAATCCCTCTGCTCCTTGGTATTTTCCAGAATTGAAAAAACGTAAACAAAAATGTAGAGCGCAACAACGGAGATGAAAAGAGATTACTGCTCGAAAGAGAAATACAAATTAGTTATTGTAGAATAGAAAAAGCGAATTAATTTAGAACAAATTAAGTACTTTACAGAAAAGATCAATGATGCTAAAGACTCAACAAAACTCTTTAAACATGTTTACCTCTCTTTTAAACTGCAATAACAATCATACTTATTCACCACATCAAGCCTTCTGTAATAAGTTGGTCGAGTTCTTTCAAGAAAAGGTGAATAGCATATATGAAGAATTTAACTCCAACAGAAATGTCATCTGTTCTGGCACTCCCCTACGCTCCCCTATATCGGGGGGGGGGGAATAATGATGGATTGGTACAAAATATCATGGATAGTTTCACTCCCTTAACTAAAGACAGAGTAACTAGGCTTTTGGAGACCACTAACTCTGGTTTTCCCACGGATCCATGTCCATCTTATGTGCTTCAAATGGTTCCCACCACGGTTTACAAGCACCTTACGATACTACTTAATAAGGTTCTGATATCAGGTGAGTTTCCGGTAGCTTGGAAAAAGGAGTCACTGCACTCTTTACTAAAAAAAAAAACCCTCTCTAGAACCAGATGAGACAAAAAATTACTAACCTATATCTAGATTACCAGTACCTCAATTAAGTCTGGAAAAGGCAGTAAATGAAGATTTTATATCATTTCTTGATGCTAATGACATCTTGAATTTCTCGAAGCATGGTTTTTAGACCACAGCATTGCACTAAATCAGCCTTAGTAGTAGCTACTGAGGAAATTCGAATGCAGGTAGATACAGGAGGTAGGGCTACACTGATTCTTATTGATCTCTGCCACGTTTGATACTGTGAACCACTCTATGCACATCAACCGGCTAGAGAGCATCAGAATCGGAGGCGCAGCCCTTACCATCCTTAGCGCCTTTCTCTCTAATAGAGAACAGACTGTTGTCTTTGGAGATTTTGTCTTAAATCCTTTTTAGTGACCTCAAGGTTCTTCTTTATCCCCCACACTGTTCAATATCTATGGAATCCCCTTGGCAAAAAGTATTCAGTCTCATGGCAGAATCATATGTAGACGACACACAAATAGTGGTGTCTATTTCATCTGCCACTGAAGAGATCGCTAGTAAGTTTATTTGGATGCAGGAAAACTGCCTTAAATTGAAATCTGGAAAGACCGAGGAAATCCTTTTTGGCAATAATGTAACTTTCTGGAATTCTTCTTGGTGGCCTTCTAATCTTAGCCCTCTTCCTTGTCCTATCCAGAAAGTAAAAAAATCTGGGAGTCATATTTGACTAACAGCTTTGTTTTTCTAGTCCAAATCAATCAATTTACCTAATCATGCTTTCACCTTCTCAGGGTTTTAAAGAACGTGTTTCCATTCATTCCTTTAAATCTACAGAAAATGGTCATCGGGGCTCTTGTGATATCCAGGATAGATTATTCCAAGAGGTATATCTAAGAATCCAGTAAATGCTTGCAATTAAAACCTCAGTCTCTCAAAAATGTGGCACCTCATGTGCTACTGAAAATACCCAAATTAAATTCTATCTCAAAAAGCATTGTCATTTGGATTGGCGACCTGTTAGTGAGAGTCAAATGTAAGGCTGTGTGTAAGCTCCAATAAGGCCTTACACAATGTGGGTCCAAACTATTTGCAGAAGACTTTTTTCTGGCATGCTCCCAATCCAAATCTTAGATCGGGCAATGCCAAATTAGTGGGAATCCCAAAAATAAAGAAAGCCAGATGGGGATGGAGAGGTTTCTCCTTACTAGCATGTGCGCTTTGGAAAACTAAGCCTCTTTCCTTGAGACCCCAATCAAACAGAGTATTTCAGGACAATGCTAATAACCTGTCTTTTTTCCATCCATACTAAATAGATATCTCTGCCCACTCATTCAGACATTAGTACTAAGATGCTTCGGCAGTTGCGTGCTCTACAAACGTTTTACTTACTTAGTGACAAAGAAGCAGCAGTACGCCTCTTTCCATAGCACTTTTTGACACTTCCTTTTGCATTTCTGTTCAGAAAGATTCAGATATTTCATAAGATTATTGTAAAGAAGTCTACTCAATCTCGAATTTAAAGGTGCAACATTCAGTCATTTCTAATTTTCATTGAAGATCTATCATAAAAGTTAAGCAGTGGTGTTCCATTGGTTCATCGTGTTTTTCCCACATGGGAACATGATGTGGGTGGGTGGTGGTGTGCAGTGTGTGGTGGGATGGGAATATGGCTTTCCTCTATCTCAAGGAATCCTTTTCTGCCTCCCGTGGTACTGAGATTTGTGTTGCTGTTGAGACGATACCTCTCCTCCTGAGCTCCTTCTGCACTGTGGCTTAGTAATATCAGGTATGGGGTCAGTTCCTTCTTTCATTTCCATCAGAGTAAATTTTTTTTTTTTTTTTTTTTTATCACATATATTTTTTTATTTTCAAGCAACCTTTTTATTGATTTAATTATTTTTAAAGTTAATTACATGCAATTTTTCGAATTATCCAAGCATTGACATTTAAAAAAATGTGTACAATAGCCTTTGCTCAAAACAAAAACCCCATAGAATTGCATGCAGAACGTGATTGAAAATTATGAAAAAAATAAGATAAAAAACAATTGCAAACTGGATCCTGATAATTGACTTATCCATTGCCCCACCTCCTATTACCTTAAAGTTTTCACAAAACATATTGGACGTGGACCTTTTTGCAGGGTTATCCCCAAGCTTTTTGCGTTCCTCCTGTATTTTTTCTGACCTGTTTTTGTTGGTTTTATGACTCTAGGAACAATGCCACTGCTGATAAGTGCTAAAGTGCATTTTCTCTCTCTTGTAAACTTGGTAAGATCGGTCTACACTTGTTTGCATATTTAATCTACCTGTAAGGCCCTTGTACAGCAATATCCCATATTCCCAGAACCTGTAAATTAAATGCTACGCTGCTTGCGCCACCCACAGAAGTAGCCTTTCAAACCTGTCTCAAGCCACTGTCACTGAGGGCCTGCCTGAGCAGTTTACTGCTGCAGTGATGTGACCTTTAAAGTGTTTGCCATGTCTGAAACTCCCCTTTTACTACATATAGATCACCCCTATGATAGGTCTTAGATATCCCAATGGGCAGAGTGCATGTAAGTAAAAAGTAGGACATGTGCCTGTGCTGTGTGGCATGTCATGGTAGTGACAAACAGCCTATTTGGTTTCTCACTGCTTTGAGGCTGCACCTCTATAGGGTTGTGCCTTCCTTTCACAATGCTTTCTCCGCCCCCTGTTGTGTGTATGGAACCAGTGCTGGGTTTTGAATGGGATTTTGTGCACTTCTAAGGTGGTATGAAGTGCCTCCAGAACAAAGACTTTAGGGATACAAGTACAGGAGCTGTGACCCCATGATGTAAGAAAGAGGGTGGACTTTTAACCAGACGCTGCTGGCTCTACAGAGGACTATTAGGACTGTCAAGGAAAACCTCCACTTTGACTTGGCTTTGCCGTGCTGACCAGCTAAAGAAGGACTGCGTCTACACCTTCCAAGGACCCTGTGTGTTGGCTGTCTGCACCTCTGGCTGTGTGACCCAGTGATCTTGCAGGGTTTGGTAACCTCCCCTGTGTTGCTGGAGCCAGCACGTGGTTAGCACTGTCAGTATCGATCCCCCCAGCATGTGCTGAGAACTGCAACCTGGTCCCTGGATAGGGGAGCATGTGGAGTACGGCTCCCTGCATTTCTCTTGGACCTATTACATGGTAAGCATGTTGTCTCTCCTTCCAGAGCACGCAGCTTACATGCAAGTGTCATTACCAGAACGCTTGTCAGAGTCCCCCTTGAGCGCACGCTCTCTTCCCTGGGTAAAGGGAGACTTGAGGCGTATGAGGATGGGTTGTGTGTGGACCGGCATGGAGCCAAACTTACCCATGTCCATGCAGGTGCCTCTACACAACTTCATTGCGGTCAGCATGGACCCGAGAGGACCCCATATGACTGCATTCCATGCAGGGACCAGCTCCCCGATAACAGGTGCCGCAGCAGCTGCGCCGCATGATCACGGGCAGCTACCTTTAAATGTTAACAAAATCGTCCCGCAGCACTGAAGTAAGTGTGTGCCCGCTCCGTGTTGGCACATTAATGGGGGGGATTGACCAGTGTCAGGTGACAAGGTGAAGCCTCAGCGGAGGTCTCAGGCCATCGATAGTGAGGATTTCCTTTTAATTTACCGTATTTGACAAAGTGTGCGTATTTGACAGAGTAAGGGCGCAGGAATGTCTGCAGGAATGTCTGCGGCCTACGTGGTGGGCAGGAATGTCTGCGGCCTACATGGTGGGTAGGAACACATCCCACAAACCTAAACTAAAGTAGACTAGAGTACGTACCCGGACACTGTTGTCTGGAAAGCTGGTGTTTCGTGGTCCAAGGTCCCAGAGGTGCTTAGGGAAATTGTTTGTAGTTTAGTGCCATGGAGGATGCTGGTTGTTTCATATGGGTTCCTGTACTCTGCCCTGAGAACCAGTACTTTCCGCATTGTACCAAATAGGACGGAGCCCAGGAGTGAGTTGCCCCATTGGCTGATAAGGAGGTTGATGGTAGTAATATGCATATGGTGATGATTTGGTGACACCTGTCTGCCTCCTTCCTAACCGCTTCATATTTTTTTTTTTTTTTTTTTTTATTGTAAGAGTTTTATTGCACTTTGTTAACACACATCCAACATGTCGAGAATCATTTATACTGCACTTGCCTACATCCACCTCGGGCCGGCTACATGCAATTACAGTTTTGCGCTACAATGCTAGTTGTACACAGCCCTTCAGCCGACATCCAGCGGACCGGCGGCGTGGTAACCTACATCATGCAGGTGTGTGTCAGTGCTCCGCTCGCTGTCTGGTACATCTGTAGTCTTACATTTTAACAGTTTTTGGTGTATTGTACGTGCATTTTCGTTTTTAACTGAAACTTATCTTAACATTACCTTCCCCAACTTATAGGTCTCCCCCTGCAACCTCCCCTCTGCGTCACGGCATCCTCCCTCCCAAGCGTCGGCACTGCATAACTGAGCACCCTGTATTGACATTTGTAGTTTTTCAGCTCACACAATTGCCGTGTCTGTGTCTGACTTGTCATGTTCAAGCAAATAGGCTCGCAAGTACCCCCAATAGTCTTTGGGCTTAGAGCCGCCCGGCAACTCCTCTTCATACGTGACTAGCGTATCTTGACAGTACACCATGTCTTCAAGCCAGCGTTTTACTTCTGGCGCTCTTTTACTCTGCCAGTGAAGCGACACCCTTCTTTTAGCCAGCAGCAGCGCCACAGCACAGAATCTACGCCTCAAAGCTTTCAGATGTGGAGTAATACCCAGCAGACAGACCTTCGCCTCGCACTTCACTGCAACCCCCAACATCTCACTCAAAACCTCTACGACCCGTTCCCAATATCCCGCCACTCTACGACAGTGCCATGCTAGATGCATGAAATCTGCATCCTCCTGACCGCACCTACAACATTTTGAATCATCTCGTAAGCCATGTTTGTGAAGCCTCTGAGGTGTGTGGTACACTTGATGCAAATACTTGTAATGTATAATTTTCAGGTTTCCGTTGGGAGTTAGCATTCCCGTGAGCATGCAAGCGGAATCCCACTCCACATCCGTCAGGGGTTCTGTTAGTCCCGCGCTCCATCTGTCCCTGGCCTTGTGCGTGTTGGTCCCTACCGCCCCTTGTATACTCGCATATAGTTTGGAGACCAGGTGAGATGCCCTTGGTGTAGTCAGGAGTAGTTGTAGAGGTTCCAGGGTAGGTGGTTCCTCCGGATGTGACGGGTAGTGTTCCCGTAGTGCCCTCTGCAGTCTATAGAAGTTAAAACTGAACAGTGGGGTTGGATTGCTGATGTATCGCAGCTTATCAAGTGTCTGGAATTCGCCATTTGTGTACAGGTCCCCCAACGTGTCTATTCCGGCCCGCCGGAACAGATCAATGCCAACCTTTTCTTGCGTTACCGAGAGGGCTGGGTGATGCGCTAGCGGGAGCGTGGGTGCATATAGCGGTAAGCAGCCTGCTTCCCTGCCCAGGAGTCTCCATGCTTCTGCGGTCGTGTTAACTGGGTTAATATCGCGATCGTGTAGCCTGGTGCGCCTATGCGTGAGCATACTGGGTAAAGGGACCGGATCGGCGTCTCCTGCCTCCACGGCCACGTGTGTCAGGAAGGGCACTTCGTGGTACCAGAAGTGCGCGTACTGCGCCTGAGCGCATAGGTAGTATAGGTAGAAGTCTGGGACCTTGAACCCCCCCCTCGCGTATGGCAGTGTCATTGTGCGTAATTCCATCCTCGCCTGTTTGCCTGCCCATAGCAAACTAAGGACTAGCGCCTTGATGTTGCGGAAGACAGCAGCGGGCGGTTTTATAGGGATATTGTTAAACGAATAGAGGAATTTCGGCAGCAGTACCATTTTCACGATCGCTGCCCTGTCCGCCAAGGACAGTGGAAGCCTGTTCCATTTTTTAATTTTGTCTTCCAGTGTTGCAATCGCCCGCCCGTAGTTCGTCCTGATTACCAATTCGGGGTCTCTATGGAACCATATGCCCAGATATTTGGTGGGTTCCTCATGCCACTCCAGGGGATAATCTAATGTGGTCGGTTTTGTGCTGTCTGTTAGCGCCAATACCAGGGACTTAGCCCAGTTTATCTGCAAACCTGCCTGGTGACCAAACTTTATATATTCTCTCAGAAGCGGATTCAGGTGCTGATCTGGGTGTTTAACATATAACACCATGTCATCCGCGTAGAGTGAGATGTGGATGGGTCGAGAGGGCATTTGAATCGCCGAGTGATGATAATGCTGCCGGATTTTGCAGGCTAGGGGCTCCAGCACTAAAGCGAAAAGCATCGGCGAGAGCGGGCACCCCTGCCGAGTGCCTCTGCAAATTTGTATGGGGTCCGAAATGTATCTGTTTACTCTGATGCGTGCTGTCAAGTTTGTGTACAGCATAGCTATCCATCTTTGAAAGATCCACGGGAAGCCCATACGGACCAGCACTGCGTGGATAAAGGGCCAACCAATCGTGTCGAACGCTTTAGCGGCGTCAAGGAGCACCGCCACAGCCTTCGTCTCCGGATCCAAATAGTGTGCTAATGCGAACAGCGTGCGCGAGTTATGTGTGGTGGCCCTGTCCGGGATAAAACCCGACTGGTCAGGTCTGATTAATAGCGGCATAAGCGGTTTAAGCCTGTCTGCCAGTAGACTAGCTATGATTTTCGTGTCTACATTTAACAATGACAGAGGACGGTATGAGTCGCATTTATCTATTTCTTTGCCCGGTTTCAGTAATGCAATGAGCAAGGCTTCCCTCATTGATGCCGGTAGTGTTTGGGCTTCATGTGCCGCCCCGTACAGGTTCACCAAATGCGGGGCAAGTAGGTCAGCGTATGCCTTATAGAATTCTGCTACAAAGCCATCCGGCCCTGGTGCTTTATTGTTAGGTAGGCGCCTAATGGTGTCTGTGACTTCTTCTACAGTAACCGGGCGTTCCAAGTACTTCCTATGTCCGTCAGCCAGCCATGCCAGCTCTATGTCTTCCATGTATTTCAGTAACTCAGCCTGTGACGGTGAGGGGTGCGCCTTGTATAGTGTGCCGTATGCGTTCATGAATTCCTGCAGTATACCCTTGGTGTCTGATATCACCTCCCCGGTGTCAGTGGTTATGGACGTGATATTTTGTGGTGTTTTGCCTGCGCATATCTTTGATGCTAGTTCCCTGCCAGGCCTACCTCCTTCCCCATATCTTCTCGCTGTAGCTCGCTTGGACACGTATTGCAGCTCTTCAGTAGCAAGTTTAGCATGTTCTGTCAGTAGTACCTGGATTTCCCCCAAGAGTTTGGTGTCTCCCGTCTGGGTATATGACTGTTCCAGTGTGCGAATGGCCTGTTCGCGTGTGTGCAGTTGTCGTCGCAGCGCTCTGAGGATGCCCGAGGTTGTACTGAGGCAGACTCCTCTGATTGTAGCCTTGAAGGCCTCCCATAACAAACCCGGGTCTTCCGTTGTCGGGCCGTTAAGGTCAAAGTAGTCACCTATCGCCTCCTGTATGGTATGAGCGTAGACAGGGTCATTTAGCGCCGCTGCGTTAAAACGCCAGGCGAACGGCGGTGGGTCATAGTACGGGACCTCAACCTCCAAAAGCACCGGGTTGTGGTCCGATAGTGTTCGGGGTAAGTGAACAACGTCGAGCACCCATGTGAGTACATTCTGCGTGCCCAGCCAGTAGTCTATCCTGGACCAACTGTTATTAGCCGCGTTTACGTGTGTCGCTGTCGTTACTCCTGAGTTACGCGCCCTCCACAGATCTACCATGTTTAGGTCTTCCATTGCATCCCGTAGCATTGTTCTGGCGTTCCCATGCTGTTCCGCAGTGTGTGCCGCTCTATCTAGCGCATCCTGTAACGTGACATTGAAATCCCCTCCCCAAATAACATGAGGCGCCTGCATGTTCGCGATGGTTCCCCATACCTTTCTAAAAAACCCCGGATCATCCACATTGGGGCCATATGTGTTTACTAATAGAATCTGTTGCCTTCGAATCTTGCCAGCTATCGCCACGCACCTCCCCGCCGTGTCCCTATGAATGTCGGTAATGTCAAAGCCCGTACCTTTCCTAATCAATATACTCACTCCCCTGGAGTAAGTGGAGTAGTTAGAGTGAGTGACCGATTCAGCCCACTTAACCCCCAGTGTGGAAGCACCGTTTTGACCCAAATGAGTCTCCTGCAAGAAAACAATGTTAATTCGCAGCCTGTCAAAGTAAGCAAACAGTTGCCTAATTTTCTTAGGGTTGCCCAGCCCTCTTACGTTCCAAGTGATTAATTTCAGCGAGTCCCTACGTGACATGCGTTTGTATAGGGTGATGAATGATCAACGCTAGCTGTTCAGTCAGAGTTCCAGAATGTGAGTGCACTGGTGTATACCCCATGGTAGGTGAATGTGACAGCGGCATACCTTGGGTGCAATCATTATACATGCGATAGTACCTTGCCAAGGAGTTCGCCATGCCTCTCAGACACAGAGGTTGTAGTCAGTTGGAGTCCAAATCCCCCACCCTCCCCCCACCCACTTTAGCCCCCGAACTTTGCCAAAGCCATCCCAAAAATAACTGTAACTTGAACTGTAGTGTAATTAGCTTCGAAATGGGGCGCACCCTCCGGGGGGTGTCGCCAGGTTCACACATCGCCATCCACTTAGTGGATGTGGGCAGAAGTTTGAGGCATGAGTATTGATTCACTTACATGTAACCTTCTACCCCCTCCCCCACCCCATATACTTTCGCAATCATGACCTCCGGCCCGGCCGTCTATGCATAAGTACGCCATATCTTAATGGTCCAACATCCCGGTGTACCCCTGCAAGTTCGCTTTACCTCCGGGTTGTGTTTTCTTGTTATTGGTGGGTCGCCACTTCCCAAGAGACTAGCGCCACCAGTGTCTCGCGCCATTGCGCCAGCAATCCACTTGTGCGTGTGCGTCGTGGTCCCCATCTTACCCGTAAGTCTATGACCACCACTCTCCACATTCCCAATGCGCTTACTGTACTCACTGCGATAGGGAACTCCTCCGGCCCAACCGATCTACTGTTCCAGGCAGGGAGTATATCATCAGTTCTTACTCCCACACTCAGTGGGAGAGCCGGGTCTCCCGGCTTCGCACTGGACCTCCAGCTCCATATCAATCGCAGCCTGCCCTGTGGAGCTCGACAGTCAGAGTACACCTAGATCCGGGTGTAGAGTAGATCTTACATTCGCCATCTCACGTGGTCCAGCGTGACCAGTAGTCATTCAACGTCGCTGGTTCTATCGGCCCTTCCCTGCGATTCCATCCTTTTTCCCAGCTTCTTGATATATTCCTGCGCCGCCTGCACTGTTGGGAGTATTATCGGCTTACCCGCTGACATGATCTTCAGTTTTGCTGGGTACAGCATCGCATACTCTAGTCCCAAGTCTCGTAATTTTTTCTTCACGGGGGTAAATTCTTTGCGGGCCATCTGTACCGCCACAGTGTGGTCTGGGTAAAATTCCAGGTTATTTCCTTGATGCGTGATTTTGCCCATTTCCCTGGCCATCCCGAGTGCTGTGTCCCTATCCCTGTAATTCAGCATTCTCGCTATTATCATGCGCGGGGGAGCGCCCGGTTTAGGCGTCGGCGCCAGTGACCTATGGGCCCGCTCAACAAGGAAGACAGGCGAGAATTTATCGGCCCCGAAGAGTTCTTTTAGTAATGTCTCCACATAGGTCTCCATCTTCCCAGTGTTTGTGGACTCTGGGAGGCCAGAAATGCGTATGTTGTTCCTCCTGGATCTAGCTTCCTGGTCCTCCACCTTCGCTCGCAGGGTCTCGAGCGCCTTATCGTGACCACTGCACATTTTCAACATAGCCATGGAGTCGTCTTCCGCTTTGGAGATCCTGTGCTCCGCCTCCGTCAGCCGCCCATCATGCTTCTCCAGCTTTGCCGCCATGGTGTCGACCCTCAGCATCACGTTGTCCAGTTTGTTGTTCATTTCTTGTAGGCTCTGCTGGATCGCCTTTAGTACAGCCTCCATTCCCGAGCCTTCAGACATGTCATAATCTCCCTCAGTTTCTTGGGTGGTCGCGCTGTTTTTGCCTTGTTTGCGGGTCTCGAACTGCAGCTTGGATTGGTGCTTATCCGTTTTACCCATGGTAGTCTCCAGTGTCCTGGTGTTGCGGGTCTGTGGGTCAGCGTGGTACTTGGCTATCTTCACGATTGGGGCCCGGCAGGTAGGCGGACGGGGCAGCCAGATCACCCAATATCTATCTCGCGGCTGTCTATAGGTGCGTCACCTCTTCCAACCTCGCTAACTTCGGCCACCGCCGCCAGTGTGTCTCGATTACTGCGACAAACGTAGGTGCATTGACCAGCGGTGGAACACCCCAGTCCGAGGTCGGCGCGGCAATAACCAGCTTTGCGGCGCTATGGGGTATCGCTCCAGGGGGGTCAGGCCGCACATCCCTCACCAGCCAGCATCTGCCCTCCAGCCTCGTCGTTGTCGCTGCTGTCCCTCCCCCGCCGCTGAATCCGCCGCATAACCGCGCTAGTGTGCGCGTTCCCGGGTATTGTCCGTGTCATAACCCGCCATTGGCCATCCGTCGTGCGTCTGTTGGGCCCGATAGAGCGATGGTCATGCGGTTCCCGTCCTTACTCTGTCTCGGGCCCGCAAGTAAGCTCCACCGCCATTTTGTGGTCGCCAGCTCACACGCTATGTGTCCGTACTTTTTATGCGCTTCAGGGCTCACCTTCAATTCCCACCAGCTCTTCGTTGGCGGCGGTCCGCTGTGTACACCATGGCGGATCCAGGCAGCCGCGGGCCGGGCGTCAGTCTTTCAGAGGCGGCGGCAGAGGCGGCGGCAGTCCCCGGCTGCGGGCGCGGCCATCTTGTATCGGCTCATCGGTTCCGTCCACTTTTTCGCTGGAAATACCTTGCTGCGTCGCCGGGGCAGCCCCGCAATCTCATTTCCTTAGGCACCGAGGCTTCCCACATCCATATCTGCCATTTTCGTTATCATATGGGTGGTTTGTGGGGGTGAAAGTCCGCGAATTGTCTTCCGCCCGGCGGAGCTGTCTTTCTCAGCCAGCCATACCGCAGTGCGCCCTCTCCATCAGAGTAAATTTCTGTTAAAAAGACAGTCAGAGAAGGGAAAAACCCAGGTACCTTTGGCTGAGCAAATAAGCAGAGTCCTAAAAGATGCAGGTTGAGTGGGCACTGACAAGAAAGGCCATTAGGTGAATAGCATGCCCATCCACAGACCCACTCAATACTTAATTGTTAATTCCCAATCTATTTACCATCCTCAAACTGCCTACCCAGGATTACCCTAGCACAGCCACAACAAACATTCTGCCCAACGGCATAATCTGTCCTGCAAGGCTGTGAAAGAAAAGCATACTTCCTGTGCACCACAAGACTATCGGAGCCTGAGAGTGGGTCACTTCCTAGAATTATAGGGTGTTGATGCAGGGCTAAAAATCACAAGTCTGTATTTAAAAGGCTTTGCTAAGGTGAGAGATAGGAAGGACTCCACACAAATTGTAATTAAATCCTGTTCGTTAATTACTGAAGGTGTCCGATAGTAGGGATTCAAAAATGGATCCCTGGACCTGTACTGCCAAAGTAAAAATTACGATCCTGAAGCTCTCATTAGAACAACATTAAATAATTTATCGATCTGACTCATTTTATGCCTTAGAATGCAAAAAGAGCTGAGAAGCTAATATGATCTATGCTTTCTTGGAGGAGCCTGCCACACTGGAGTACAATTTACACAAGACATACAGGTTCTTCTTCTGAAGCATATGTAGTAAGACCAAAGTCTGGGATAATGCTCTTTATAGTCTGTGGGGTGTAAACTTGTTCCAATGAAGGTAATCTAAAGTGAGAACAAGAGCAGGTCCATCAGGTTATGTTGGTGCCATCTGCATCTTTTTTTGGTCCAGCCACGCTGATTTCCTGAACTGGGAAGGATATGTTAACATTACAAATCTGAATGGCGAGTCCCATCATGCACTCAGATGAAGACCCCCAATATGGACCCAAAGCTTCACCCTGCTTCCCCATCGCCTACATCGAGGTGCCTACCATGTTCACTGGACCTCTCACGAAAGTTAAGCGGTCCTCCTGAGGAAAACGAGGGGTTGTCAGAATAGGTCAATGAAGGTGCAAGGTAAGGATTGGGTCATAACACTCCTCAACCTTTTATCGAGGCCCGAAAGCAATGAGGAACTATGGTTCTGGAGCGTTTTGTGACAAACTGGGCATCTGATCATGGTGTCCATGGATAATTAAGGACAGTTTCATCTTAAATGTAATTTTTCTGCAAGAATCAAACTAACGGCAAAAATGCGCCCATGTAGCTGAAAGAACACCTAGAAATAATAACACAACATAAGAAAAACACTGAAAAATAAACTTTACATCAACTTAGTGTTGCACATAAGTAAATCCTTAAAGATGTTGCTCAAGACCCAGAAACACAAAAATAGGTGCAAGAAACAAGGTCCATCTTTTAGGGTTGCTTTTGCCATGCAGTGAAAAAAATTAATTAAGGCTGAATGGTCACTGCAGGACATTGCGAGTGCTATATCAACACGATGTCCATATCAAAGACTGAAATCTCTACATTATGAAATTTCCATGTCTCCACTAGAAAAGAAACAACATAAAAGGAATGCACGTAAAAACAAATTGGCATTTGCCTATTACACAAATGAGTTCAGAAAGACGAGAGTAGGAGATGTTTCTAAGGTTCCTCACCAATGATCCACAATGGTGGCACAAGGTAGAGGAAAGAGAAGCCTCCATATGTACATTTTTGGATATGTGGAATCTTGGAGGGATTAAGATTGCAGGATCACAATGCATGAGCCAGAAGTAAAGAGAGACAGTCTAGATGAAAGAAAATTGTCAGCCATTTTATTCAGCGTGTGATATACTATGCAAAGTGTTTTGAAGGATGCTCTTTTTTTTTTTAACATTTCATTGAGATTTCCAACTTTTTAAACCACTAAAGTAAAACATTACCACCACAACATTTCGCTTTTCCCCACAAGCATTGTGCCCTCAGGTCCTAGCCTTGCTAGGGTATAGAGCCAGGTGCTACCTACTATCCGCCATCTCCTATATGCTTCAACTATCTTTAACTTGCATCATCTATCTACGTCTAGTCTATTGAGATTCCTTTCCCTCTGGTCTATTTTGGTGTTTGTGTAGACATCCCCTTAGTTTATACACTGATTGATTGATTGAGGTACTTATAGAGCGCAGCTATCACCCTACGGGCATCTTGGCGCTTGCATTGGGAACCCGTCCTGGTTTTTCCCTGTAAGATAACCCGTACTGGGCATCCCCAAGGTGAAAGCCAGGCATCCCGCCGCGGGGGGCCGTTGTGGAGATTAAGCAGGCTTGTTGCCCAGAGCTGCATAGTGTGAACTCGTGCTTAGAGTGGGCACCGAAGCGAGAATTATCGAGTCCGTGGACAGTTGGGTTCTGGACCCTGCCGCGTCGGGAATCGAACCCAGGTCCCGGGTCTGATCTCTGCTTCAGGGTATGCCTCCTCTAACCAGTGAGCTACACTGCTTCTTCAACAATCCATTCCTTTTATCCACTTTGAAATTGGAGGGGCTGCCGCTCATCTCTAGTGACTTGCTATAGCCCTCTTTACCAGCCTCCACTCTATTGCAATTAGCAATTTTTGTCCTCGGTTCCCATCCCACCCAGGAACACCCCGAGCACTGCCAGTTTTGGGTCTCGGTCTATCGGGATTCCCACCATTACCTCCAGCGTTTCGATTCACTGTATCTTTGGTTAACCGGGCACTCCCACTCTACATGTAACAGGGTGTCCCTAGACAGCCCCTAGCGGAAGCATTCCAGCCTACATCCTCTAGGCATCGACTACAATCTGTCTGGGGTGAAGTATATACTCTGTGGAAATGCTTACAACTGGCTCAACCTCAGCCAAGAAGGGATAACCAACACTGTAGCCACCTCTGTCCACTCCTCCTTGTCCAGCAGCCCCAGGTTGGACTCACACCTCTAACTTAGTTTTGTCATTGGGTCGGGACATTGATCACCATTGTTTTGTATAAACTTAAGATACCCTTTGCCCCAGTAGCGGACACAGTGAGTTTGACTTCTAGCAGACTATACTCTGGAAGTGCAGCGGTGAAGGCCTTATAAGTGTTCAGCGCATGTCTTTGCTATGTCAATAAATGTTACTTGCAGTTCCCTCTGGTAGGGGGCCCAGCTCCCAGGTCCCCCTACGGTGATAGTCAGTGCTATGCTAGGAAGAAGACTCAAGGCATTAAGGCCATTCTTGTCAATTGCCGCTCTATAAAGAAGCATGCACCTTTTATCCAGGATCTACTACTAGATGAACAGCACAATCTTTTATTTTTTACAGAGACATGGCTATCGGATGCCTCAAATCCCACAATTGCCGAGGCCATGCACATGGGCTATCATATCCTTAGAAAGGATCGTGTCAATGAAAGGGGAGGGGGGTTGCCATAATTTATAAGCATACCCTAGCCTGTTACCTCATCTTGACTGAAACCATTGAGAACACAGAGCACCTGGCCTCCCCGCTGTATTTTAACACCTCAACAAAGCATTGCAGGCGTGGTAATTTACAGACCTCCGGGTCCTATTAAAAATGTTATCACATCTTTAACTTCTGCCATGTCCTCTCTTGTCCTAAAATACAACGACTGTCTTATCCTTGGAGATTTCAACTTACGTATGGAGAATAGGAATGATCCCCAGACCACTTCTCTGCTGGAGTCGATGCTGACTTTTAAGATGTCCACATCTATCGTTTCAGCCACCCATGAGAAAGGGCACACCCTTGACCAAATCTTTCATAATTTTGTTATATCAGTCAGCCCTCCTCTGCCAATTACTTGGTCTGACCATTTTCTTCTCAAGTTTAATATCCCTCACTCGGCCTCGACTTTTCGGAGGTGGGCAGGGCCAAAGGCCTCCTGCTATAAAGCCTTCCATAAAATTCCTATCCCTAAGCTGGTTGATGCCCTTGACCGCTCCCGACCTGAGCTGTCAAACATCCCGGATGCAGATGCCCCCTTAATTGACTCTTGGCTTCGGTCCAACATTGAGGCTTTAGTTCCGACCGTTTCCTTTCCTCAAAGAGGACAACCGCTCCGGCCCCCTGGTTCAACGATCTCCTCAGACCCAGTAAAAGGAACTGTAGAAAAAAGGAAAGGAAATGGCGCAAGCTTTACCTGCCTGAAGACAGGAAAGCGTAAAAAGATTTAAAAATCTCACTATGCCATGCTAAAAACAGCCAAATCCAATTTCTTTCAATCAAAGATTGATACAGCCAGAAACGGAAGCAAAGAAATTTTCGGTATAGTTAAATCCTTCAATTCACCGAAGGCAGGCTCAAATGAAGGGCCACGCACAGAAGCATGGGCCAAGCAGTTCGCTGAATTCTTTCACAAAAAAATCTCCGTGATTCAACAAGCTTTCAGTAACACCTCAGAAGAGGAATTATCTTTCTATCATAATGCCAATCGCAAATTCCATCATTTGGATCCTCCATACCTATATGTCTTCCCGGAGCTCCAGTCTAGAGCCTTGCTCCGTAGCATTAAGTCAGGCTCTCCGTCTGATCCTTGCCCAGCCAACATCCTGACATCACTGGCTTCCACCATTCACTCTTCAGTTCATCAGCTCTTTAATGCCTCCCTCTCCACTGGCATCATGCCTAAACTATGGAAGCAGGCAAAAATACTCCCTCTGATAAAAAAGGCCAACGCCATCGTAACAGATCCAGCGATTATAGGCCAATCTCTTTGCTTCCGGGTCTCTCAAAGGCATTGGAAAAGCATGTAAACAAAGCCTTGCAAAGTCATATCGAAGGGGGGGAGGGGGGTGGGGCTTCTCCATGAATCCCAATCTGGATTTAGGGCAAATTTCAGTACGGAGTTTGCCCTGCTGGAGGCGACAGACTCCATCAGGGGCATACTGGACCAGGGAGGAAAGGCCGTTCTGATATTGCTCGATCTGTCGGCGGCCTTTGATACGGTCCCACATGAGAGACTCTTAACCAGGCTCAAAAGACATCGGCTCAAAAGACATCGGCCTATGTGGGACCGCCCAAGCTTGGATGTCCTCTTTGTTGGCTGACAGATCTCAGGATATTTGGCTCCCTCCGTTTACATCTCCGGTGCCTACCTCTGCTGTGGGTGTCCCACAGTGCTCCGTTCTCAGCCCTACCCTTTTCAACATTTATTTATCCCCTCTTGCATTCATGGAAGAGGGTGAAGGGGCAAAAATTCTCTTACGCTGTTGGGGCCTGTCTCACAAAGTTGTTTAACTGGTTCAAGATAAACCAGCAAAAATGCAATTTGGACAAAACAGAAGTGGTTTTCTTCGGAAACTCGGTAATGGTCGATTGGCGCTCCTGGTGGCTGCGGACTTCCCGCCGCCACCCGCAGAAAAGGTGAAGGCCAAATATTTAGGATTTATGATAGATAAAACTCTCTCTATGCGCCTACGTATGCTAAAAGAATTCCTGCCACTGCTTCTGCTTGAAAGTAGGAAGATCGTAGTGCAGGCTATGGTAGCCTCAAAACTTGACTATGTCAACAGCCTGTACCTCGGTCTTCCCAAATCCTTGATACAGCGCCTACAGGTGGTTCAAAACGCGACAGCCAGAGCCATTTGCAAACCGAAATTCAGATCTAACATCAACTCCGATTCTGAAATATTTACACCGGCTCCGCATCAAGAACCGGATAGATTTCAAAGTCCTGACCATCTTTTTTAAAGCATTCCACAATGTTGGAGCGGTCTATTTAAAGAAGCGGGTCAATAAATACACAACTCTGAGGCCGCTTCGTTCCTCCAAAGGCAACCTGGTCAACATGCCCAGGATACGTCTGGCCAGCACAGGCGGCAGATCCTTCGGCTTCCAAGGCGCAAAACTGTGGAATAGCCTTCCAGCGCCATTGAAGCTTAATTCCAACCTACTCTCCTTCAGGGAAAATTTGAAAACTTAGCTATTTAATCACCAGGCTGGGGCTTTCTCATTCCTTCCTCCCGCTGGTTACGGTGCCAGGACACTCTAGCTTGAGTAGCTGTGCGCCTAATACAAATACCTTCTTTCATTTCATAAGTACAGGAAGAACTGGGATTTATGCTAGTAATATTCTGCAGATGGTCGGTCACAGGATAACATATTATCAGTCTCCCAGACATCCCCTAGTTTGGGAGTGCCTAACCTGTCCCAAAGCTTAAAGCCTTTCAGCCATGCGGTTTCGGACAACGAGGTACCCATCCACAGCGGTGTTTCTTTAGTGAGCATCATATACTTGCCCATCAACTGCAGGGCCTCTCTTTAGCTTTCTATCGGGACAGCTATAATTGACGAATTCTCAACGGGGCCTCCAGCCATACAGCCAGGACCATGGTGTTGGCCTGGCAAAGGATGCCCATTCGAGTCTTGTCGCAGGGTCCTCTCGGTCTCCAAATATCCAATCATTGATTGGGAGCAACTGGGAAGACCGGTAGTACAGCCTCACGTTAAGTGCCCGAGCCCTCCCATCAAATGTTGATTCCATACATTTTTTGTGTGAAACTCTCGAACCAGTCCCTCCCCAAACATAGCTGTTCACACTCACTTGCTTATTTGGGAACCACCACAGAGGAATATTATATGGGTAATTATGTAAAACATACAGCATTTGCAGCAGAGCCAGAATTTTAAATATGGTGATTCACCCCAGCAGCTTTATTGACGCGGTGTTCCGGTGTGCCATCTATCCCCTGATTTTGGGGGTGAAAGGCGTGAGGTTCCTGTCCCAGTGCTCCTCAGGGTTCTAGAGATGTACATGCCCGTGTATTTAAATGCTCCTAGTTCTCATCAAATTGTGGGAGACCCCGGGGCAGAGACAGGGGAGGCCCCACCAACGAAAGAACAGTCAACTTCCCCCAATACATGCTCAAGCCGGCCGCCACTCCATATATCTCAAGCATGTGGATCAGCCTTGGGATGGCTAAGTCAGGGCACTTTACATATGTAGAGTGGCACCCGCACACAGAGAGATGCGGTCACTCTTAAGTTAATAGAAAGTCAGTGTATCTAAGTATGGTATTTGCTTCAATGTACTTCGTGTGAGGTGATCAAATGGGCACTTGATTTTGAAGAGCCTGAAAGGGCTGCATGAGGGACTTATTTATGATAAGATTAACTGTATGTATGTAATCTAAACATGACCACACACATTGCTATGAAAGAGTCACAGCCTTCCAGATTACTGAAAGGCAGGATCCTGAGAGTTTTCCAGTACTTGAAGGTGAAGGATGGCACATCTTAGTCAACACCTGAGTGAAATAATTTAGCCGATTACCAATGTTTTTTACTCACAAGCTTTTCATCACTAGGGTAGCAATGGAATTTTGTTAGATTTAATCAGGCCAGAGCAGGTTTGTATTTCTGCCTGCCACCAGCTTCTCGTTTTTATGGTCTGGCTTGACTGCGCAGCTATCACCAGTCAATTATGTGAGCATCACCAGGAGAGGGGCTTTGGCTCCACACACATATTGGGAGACAAGAGTACATGTTTTGATTGAGCAGAAGTTATGTGCTTCCACAAAAAAGTGATTGCCTACACACAGTTGTGATTATTTTGTTTATTTGTCCAGCTGCTTGAGCTGGAACTTTCAAGGGCACACACATGGGCATTGTAATGTTATTACATTAAGTTTAGCTAACTAGATACTTTATGTTGTTTTTCTATGGCAGCAGCGCAGATGGGGGAAGAGCAGTCATTAACCTACCTGGATTTTTATGTATGGGTTGACAGTGAAACTATCATATGACCTTTTAACCTACACCAATATTATTCTGAAGTTCTTGGCTTCCACACAAATACAAATGCATTGCCCTGCTAATTTCTTGTAATGCTGCACATTACCATACAACATTACTTTGAAGCCAGACCTAGTGGCATTGCCAATGCTGGTCTATCAATTTTGAGTATAAACTCCTTGCTTCCCACCTAGTTCCCAATCTCGAACAAACGACATAACATAGTGAAATCGGCAGTGGCATGGCCACTGAGACAAAACAGTAGGGTATTGTCTGTATAGGCGTACAGTTGGAAAACATAAGGGATGAGCGAGGAAGCGATTCACGTAAAGGCTAAACAAATAAGGCAACCGGGTGGAACCTTAGGAGCACCACATGTAATTGAAGAAAAGAATGCCTACATCAACACTGAGTGCAGGCTTAGAGAAAAGAAGAGAACCAGGTTTGAACCTGGCTGCCTAGTCCAGTCTATAGTAATTAAGAGGCAGTGGTTGAGAGTATCAAATGCTGGGGACAGATCTAACAATATGCGAGTACCTTCCCTGCTCCAATATGTCCATATATATATATATATATATATATATATATATATATAAATAAGAAAGGGGAAAAAAAGCCTGCTTCCCACTACCAGGCCGAGTACTATGGCTCAGGTAGAATCAGGCTTAAACACCATTAAGAGGGTTGGTGGCTTCAGGATAAGAGCAGATTGTTCTGGCAAGTGATGTTCAAAAAGCTTTTTAACTGATCATACAAGTGGGATAGGTCTACAGTTAGAAAGGGGTGAAGGTTTGAGGCCTTATTTCATTATTAGGGGTACAACCACCTCTGTTTTGAGCATGGTAGACTAGAAAAGCACCTGCTAAATGAGAAGTGTTCCAAATAGAGTCAAGAAGAGAGAAGATTGGGACCAATCTTATGTAAAAACATAATGCGAACTGTGTCCCACAGAGTTCTGAATTTATAGTAAATTAGAACCATCATAGGTTCTGTGGAAGAAGGCAAAGAAAGCTAGTTATGTTTTGATTGCGATAGAGAAAAGGAGAGCCAGTGTAGAATGTCTTTACGCTATGTCTCAGATTAATGAGATCTTTTTGATCGAGTAGCAAACAGCAACAAAAATGAGGAGGCGGAGGAAAACTGGAAATTGGGAACAGGAAGAATCGGTTAGTTCCGACACTATGTAATGAATTTCTTTGTTGCTGGAAGATTAGCTCGTTTAACAGGATCATATCCTTGGCACCAATTTATTTCTGCTTTCCAAGTAAGTCATTAGGTTTCGCCTACACAGCGCATGGCTGCCCTGCAAGACATATTGTTTACAATTTAGTGGGCTTACAACCTGCCCACAGCATACCATTTGTTTTTTATGTTGTCATTCTCAATTGAAATCTTCGATTACATAGTTACCATAGGCTTCCCTTCCTTTCTTGTGTTAGCTCCTCTCTGGAGGATGGACCAAGTATGTGTTTTTTCTTGTCTTTTTGTAAATTTTTTAAATACAACGGTTTGTGTATTATTCCTGGATGTGCAATGTGCTTTACCACTTTTAACATAGGCACACAACTTTTTATTTATGTTTCTTTCACCTTATCTGTCATCTCTATCAACACTTTAGTTACTTACACCCGCAACTGTACTACTCTACACCACACTATTCTATGCCATCCTACATCACTCCATCCCACTCTACTCTGCTGTACACCACAACACTAAAGTTTAGCCATGTTAAACAGCAGCTATGCTGTTATACAACATGGATAAAGGACATTGGTAAAGCCAATAACTCACATAGGCGAGACCTATTGGTTTTTTAAATGCTTGTTTTAGCAATTGGAGCTATTTCAATAACCAAGAAGTAGCTGTAGACTTATGCTTTTTAACGTATACTGGTAACAAGATAAATGGAATCTAAAGTCCATTAAATCCAAGTGCTGAAATTAGAGCAGTGGTTGCTGGCATTGTTTAGATTGTATGGAGGAGGAACAGCATAATGAATGTTGCTGTAAACCTCTTTTTCAAATTCCTAGATGCTTTCTCTGAGCTATACTAAGAAAGATGATAAGCAGAGATAGGAATAAATAATTGTAATGTGGTTTGACCTACCCACCCGAGAAGCTGACATGGAATGAACAGTTTTGGAGGGGCAAAAAGAAAACTGAGGGTGTGTCCAGCTACTTGAGCTGTTCTCCGCTAGTCCTCCATCGACACAGGAAGTGACATGTTGCATTTACCATCATTCCTCTGCACACAAAGGTACATCAAAGGTTGCCCGCCAAAAAGGTCTTTAAAAAAAGAAGCCAAGCAAGACACTTCATTTCCCATCATCCAGCTGCACACTGCCAATAGCCCCCAGCGCTCCTCACCACTCCCAGGCCCTACATAACAGCAGCCGCAGTGTGGGCGCATGCAGCGGATGTACCGCTGGCACACCAAAAGTGCGCCCAAGGCAAAACCCGTCTATGCCTGGATCGCTTCAAGTGCCAGGAAACCTGGTCCTTCCTTTACTCTCTGCTACTTTGTTGCACTTCTCTGTGCTCTTAACCCCAGCCGCAGCTCTGTGCAAGCTGCTACACTGCACTATACAACACGGAAGGTGCATTCACCTGCACCTCCTGATAGTTTCCATACACTCTACCATACCCACTATTCCCCCACCAACAGCACCCATCACCCCACTTGCTCACTCACAAACCAGCCACCTGCTCACACAGACCAGCCACCACCCACACAACACACCACATGCCCATGCATGCTCCTGAACACCAGCCCACTCATCCAAACACACCTCGGAGATAGGGGAGCTGTTGCACAACCACGCTCCAGGCCAGCTCTCCCTCAGAAACAAGGCTAAACCCAACATCTGCACCGGACATTACTGCATCCATTCTTGCCGTCACCATCATTTATTCAAAGACACCATCAGTTGCATCACCTAAACGGACAACCCCCACCAGCTATAAGGAACAGTTAATGTTAACAGTCAACTTATTACTAGGTGAAGCCCTCATATCAGACCACCAGGTCCCTGCACACATTTCGCCAACATCACGGACTTCGTTGCATGCCTCATCATCAACGCCAGCATCTTCATCCTCCTTGGAGACCTTAACTTTCACCTATAAGACTGCACTGACTCAAAACTACACAGCCCTTCTAGAAAACCTCAGTATCACCCAGCACGTTACTGAACCTACCCAACACTGCCAGACACCTATTTGACCTGATTCTCAACACAATTAGATACATCACAGTCGACAAGCCAGAAACTATGACATGGGTAGACCAAAAAATCACATACTTCTTTAGCCGGCTACATCTCTCCTCCGCTTCTCTTCCGACGAGTCCCGGAATGGAAGCAGGAAACAAAAAGGCTCCCCTAAGCCAATCACAGCACTGCTGTCACCAGCATATGACAGCAGTGTCGCGACTGGTCTGATCACCGTGGTTTGGCGCTCAAACAGGGACTATGAGCCTGTGAATATTCTCCACCCAGGCTGTACAATGCAGCCGGTGAAGAACATGCAAAGTGCGCGTGATGGTTTGGCTGGCCCAAGACGGCAGGCCAAACTGTATGCGTAGTTAGAAAGGGCCCCAACCACTCACCCCTTCCTCCCCCCCGATCTAGAAGCAGCCTAGCCCTGCCTACAAAACTACCACAGCCGCGAAAAATAAAATGATAACATTGCGTTATCATGATTTTATTTTTCCTTTTCAGCTTGCAGTGGGGCGACACTCCTCCTTAGCAGAGAAGCTGATGCTGACTAACACCCATCCTCAGCGCCTCCATCGACTTAGCCACATTACTGGACAGCTAGAAACATGCCATCGCCACGCCGCTCCTCAAGAAACTATTGCGGACCCACCCTCTCCAACTACAGACCAATCTACCTTCTACCATGCCTGACCAAGATCTCAGAGAAACTAATCAACTGATTCCTCACCGACCATCTCATCTGTGGAGTGCATCAAGGTTCCTCACCCAGCGCCACACTCTTCAATGCATACTTGATTCCCTTGGCCAAAATCAGTGCATATGACATTAACATCCTCTCCTACACCAATGACACAACTCAAACTCTCCCTCTCTGACAAAACCCCCAACACAAGAAACAAGTTCACTGCCTGCATAACCAAAGTCGCTAACTGGATGAAAGCCAATTGTCACAAGCTCAACATAGACAAGACAGCAATGTTGATATTTGGCAAGAACACCTCACCATTGGACTCCAACTAGTGGCCGGACAAACTCTGACCCACACCAAGAACCCATGCCTGGAACCTCAGAATCAGACAGCAAACTGGACATAAGTGCACAAGTCAATGCAGTCATTGCATTCTGCTTCCATACCCTGGAGATGCTGAGGAAGATCTTCAAATGGCTGCCAAGTAACACTAGGAAAACTGCCTCGCCCTAGTCACCAGCAAGTTGGACTACGAGAACGCCCACAATGCCGGAATCAACTAGCAATTCATCAGAAGACTACAAACTATCCAGAACTCGGCAGTCAGACATCCTCAAACTTCTACACCGAACTCACATCGCACCGCTCCTCAGGAAGCTCCATTGGCTCCCGATACACAATTGCACTCATTTCAAACTTCACCCAGACACCACACTTGCATTATTTAATCCTTCAGAAACAACTGAAAGAGAACTGTGGGAGGGTCAAAAAGAACGAAAAAGCACTATTTTAATGTTAAACGGTGAGCTGATAACATGGCAGGACACTTGCAGCCATTACCTCTGTTAACTTTTTAAAGAAGGAGTAATTTAGAACATTCAATGCCCAGATATTTGAAAGTCATTCAATTTCAAGTCTAAATACTTCCGAATTTTAAATGTTGGAAGTAAGTATCTTGCATGACAAGGAAAAAGGTTGTCAATAGGACAGATGCCGAGCAGAATCTAGTCCTAATTTGGACATAGGAAATGGAGTTGGGGATTCGGGGGAGAAAGTGCCTGCCAGACAGTGCAGGAAAACCAGTCTTCAAAAGTAAATGCAGAATACTCTCTGGAAGTCTGACTTTGGATGGTTTACTGGTAACACCCAAAATGGCTTAACTGAAGCATTGGTTCGGGAATGGAAAACTGCAAAAGGCTGGTTTACAGAATCACACAACACAGACAGCCGCCAGAAAATTCCATTAATCCAAACATCGTTTAATATTTGACAGCTTTCACTGATTACTTCCATAAAATAAAAGACATTGTTAACAGAGGCAGAAAGTACATTTCCTTTGCTTGGTACATGGGAAGGAGGTCAAAGGGAAGGGTGATATTCGATGACAATTTCAGCCACTTTCAAAACAATCTGAAGCTCAGAAAGTATGTAGCTAGCATCGTCATACACCTCTGTGAGAGTACAGAAAAGCAGCATATTGGAGATCAACATTTATAAGAACAATAGCATGATACAGTATTCATGGGGAAAGTGGCTAGAAAGTTCTACACATAACGGATGACAGCTTGAGGAATGTGTAGCAAGAAAAGTGTCCTGTGGAACAGATTAAAAAGAAAGGGGTAGGTGTCCACTGAAGGGAAGTAGATTCACTGCCCACAATCCGCTCATTGGCCACGACTGGTGCCATCAATCAAGTGTCAGGCACAGAATGAGCTCGTGTGTTGTGTTGGACACAGTGAATAAACAGTAACCAGCTGATTCCCATCCTCTTTTGCACACTTTGAATTGTTGGCCAATTTGCAGCTCCAGAGAGAGAGGGTGTGAAAGGCAGGTTCAGGACGATTTGCTCTCCAGAGTATAATAGCGGTACATGAATCCTAAGAGCAGCACTGCGATGGCAGGGATGAACCAGTTGGACCAATAGCTAGAGAAGAAAAAGAGGACAAGTAGTTAGAGACCCTTTCATCAAATCAGGAGTTCGACATTTCCACACAAAACACCAACCATGGGCATGTCCTTTGCACAATGAAAGTCCTTATCGCAGCCACAAACTCTTGTAACTACTAATTCAGTTGTAAGGTTCTTGAATTCATGATCAAAATACTTAGATCAATGCTCTCAGCAAATAAGTGTGTTTTGGAAACATGTTTGCTTTCTATCTATTAGAGGTTGACATACATATTTATGGTGTTATTATGGTCGCTGCCATACCATTATGGATGCTTAGAGTTAAAGCTGACAGGCTTCTATTTAATTATAGGGGCACATTATCTACATGTAAATCGAGAGGATACATTTATCGCTTTACTTGATTTGTCTGGGTGAGACTTGTCTCTCCAAGTGCAGTTTATTTTATAAAAATTAAAATCAGAGATCAGATACTACAAAAACCAAGTTATCGGACCATACATTGGTGTAGCTTTGGGCTCGGACATTCAAGCCTGAGATTACACCAGTTTGCAGAGATAGCCAACCTCGGTCGGGCCCCCTTCAGAGAGTTGTGCAGAGAACTGGCCTTCGGCCTGGCACTGCTTATCATTTCCAGGCCTGCGCTGTAACTGTGACAGAGACTAGCTAAACAGCTATTTCTTTTATTAACGAGAGAAGGTATGTTGTGCGAGCCATCGTAAGACACTCGATTTACAGGCTTGCTATTTTCTGCTTCTGCTCAAATTTAGCACATTTAGAAGTAGCGATTAGGATGCTAGGAACTTGTTAAATATGTTAGGAATGTTCTTATTATTTTCGCTGGCCATGTCACGCAGTGCTGCGTTTATTTTCTTTTTCTGTGTGGTTACTGTTCATATTTTATGCACTAGACTTTGGTTTTAATAATAAAGATTTTAAAATGCAGACCCTGTTTTTTAGAGCTATTTGAGTGTGTCATTCATGGACGAAAGAGGTTCTGGCGTTCCACTGTGTCCCTGAACTCATCTATTGAGACTGATTGTACCCAAAAAACACTTCTTTACACAACCCACTGAGCAGGACTGTGTAAGGTCGCAGTCCAACTGGGGGGGGGGGGCGCTCATATCATGACAAGTAAGGTCCTGTCTCGACCAGCATTAAAACAGGCATCCTAAAACTTTGGAAAATTCTTAGAGGGTCCTTGAAAACTCCCCCTCTCGATTTACATTCAATGGGGTATACATTCTGTAGGATCAATCGATAGCCACATTACAATTTCCACAATCTAAAAAAGTCACAATATCGAATGTGAAATTTGACACTTCTCTTTATTATTATTTTTATGGAATAAGTGAATCTTGTGAAAGTAAACACTACTGCAAATAATTTGTTTCGACTTCGAACCCTGTGGAGGCAGCTTAAGCACACTCATTTTAAATCCCAAAATGTTTTATTCATGTATACGTGCCTGTAGGAAAGGTATGGAAGTGCGACTACGAGAAAGATCGAAGAATAAATCAAAGATCACAAAAGCATCAATAGTAGAGTTTTCTTAATACATAATTGATTTGCCACTGCAGTATAATGATACAGAATATCTTAAATGTTACCCGACAAAAACATTGCGTCATACATAGTCTTCGCAAAAATATTGCCCCATTATGGGTAACATATCTACAGCCAATTGAGCCATATTTTTATAAACGGACAACAATATTCTGACAAGCAACAACTACAACAGTTGCCAACATGGTCTGAATGTTATGCAGACTACACGGCTCTGCAGTCTCTGCTATGTACAGTAATGGTCAACACTGAAAGTATACTGATGAAGCTGCAAACCAATCCTCTGACACAGAGTATAAAATAATAGTCAATGATTTAGGTAACCAAAGCTTACAAAAGCCTACAAGCCCAGGCTAACAGCAGTGGAGAGGAACTGGCACATTCTCTGGGTATGTTCTGCGTATATCCCTTCAGAAGGCTCCTAGATAATGCCCCAGGCACAATGGACTCATGATCTGGCCCCTGGGAAGGGACTCATGAGTAAGGACAGCGTGTGAGCTTATGTTTATGGCTACAAAACGAGACGGCCAGCTTATTGCAAGCAGCTTCTATTTTTTCACAGATTTCTGTGCCCTGCTCTCTTTTAGGCCCCTATAACATATTTTTGTAATTGTATTCCTGTAGGGCTTTTATCCCTGACGAAGCGTTGAAATGCTTTTCAGCGAGTAGCATCCTACTCCGGAACCCAAAGCATTCTTATTCTTAAAGAATTCTAGAAAGAATTCTAGGCCCCTAGAAAATGCGTTCCTCAGTGCTGCCATATAGGAAGGCTAGGAGGTGGGGTACTGGTAGCGTCATTGAGCCCTGGTATCAGAGAGCATCGGGGCCTACCCATTACGCCTCTCACAGAGGTCGTTCTCACACAAGCACAGGTTGTTTCGTAAGGAAGCTGCTACTCATACCACCAGCTCTTTCTCCTTCCAACCGTCGCTCTCCTAGTCGGGACTCTGTATGCAGATGTACTTACTGACAAGAGTAGTGAGTAGGAAGCCCTGCCTGTCCCTGTGGCTTTCCAGGACTACTTTCAGGATAAGAAAAAAATTGGAACAGGGAAACAGCATTAAGTGAAACACTCGCTCGTGACAGACAGGACAGGAAGCCTCAACTACTGTGAGGCTCTGATCACAGACAACTATCGCTGGCTCTGGTCGCAGGCAGCACCAGTGATCTCACAACTATTGGAGGCAGCAGAGCAATAAATATTGCAAGCCTACTAATGTCTCACTCAGTGCAAACAGCTGAACTACCTCCACTTATCACAGAAAACAGAGCTGTGCTTCTCTAACCAAAGACGACAGGGTCATCCTCTATAAAACTGAGTGATTCCTGTCTCACTTGACACAGACAATGCAGCTATGTCGGTGCTATTGATTTATCTCTGGCTAGGGGCAGATGTTTGTAACTCACCTGACAACCAACCCATCTATCTAGCCATCTCACCATGTTTCAATATCTATCCATCAATCCATGCCAACCACCCCAAGGGTGATTGTTGTCATGGTCTGAATCTCAGGAGTCAGTGAGGAAGGGAACAAGGACGCTTGTGGAAACAGAACTTCAGTGAGGACCACTCTGACGGGACAGGGAAATGAGGGACATTGGGCAGAGAGGCATAAGAACTCATATCGATGGACATTTGGTCAGGGAATACCAGACATAGTCAATGGTCTTCAGAACATCAGAAACTGGGCAAGAGGAGGGCAGATCTGTCTTAAGTACAACAAGTCATGAAAACAAAAAGCAAGAACAACATTTGTCTGTGAGAACCTCGCTAAGGAACAATACACCCTAGACAAGAAATAGAATAGTCCCATACTTTAATAGAACAGGTATGGCACCTTCTCACTTAGATCATATCGGAGAGCACAAGATTTGTCACCCATCTAGAGATCACTTAGGACTCTAAAATTGAAAGGTAGCTCTACCATAGTGAACATGGTTTTGCTGTAGAACTACAAGACCTAAAGCCTGCCTTTGGATGACACTGCTAGGATAGCCCACGACACAACACTCACTTCTCACTCAAATGGGTTAACAAGAAGGACCAGAAGACATACCTCTGCCAATAAACACAGACCGTCGCTGTACGAAAAAAACCACCTACAAACCCCAAACATCACACTTACTCTGTCCATAACAATGTTTAATGTTTGCCCCTCCACAGAGACCCTCCAATAGGTAAACTCATTTTGTTTCCAAGCAACTAATGCACCAATTAGCCAATGCACTGGCAAACACTGTCCTATACGAGAACTATGCAAGTGAAAATAACAAACCTAACACTACCAGTTTGATATGCCATAAGGCATAATTCAAATCTCAGAAGTGTTAAAAATACCAAGTGGGTATTTTGCAACCATGTTCAACTGGGATTTTGTCCCAGTTATGGTACCTGCAGAACGGTACCATAACTAGAGCATAAATGCTCAGAAAAGCATATACCTACATCCTTTTGGAAATTCAAAACCTGGCAAAGTTGGATATATGGCCTACATCATTTCTATTTGTCAAGACACAGCCATAAAAAAGGGCTGGCCTAATGTGCTATTATGTACTCTGCGTTGGAAATTTACAAATCTGGCCAAATAGTTTTTCCCCTCTCTCTTTACTTCATTTTTTTTTAAAACAAATACAAAAAAACTTGAAAGCAACCCATATACGTCCTCAAGTGTCCAATAAGGAAATTGACAGTAAGAAGCAATCCTATTGGGCAATGCTCAACAGTCCAGTCCTCCAAGGGGCTTTCCCAAATAAAATCCCTTGTACCACAGCTTAAGCTGGGGAATAGGTCACAATTTACACCACAGCATAGTCAAAAGAGAGGGAGATAAAGAGCATGAAGGACCAAACAAAGAGAAATCATTGATGACTATTAAGCATCCATAACTGGATCAGGGGAACGAGTTTGAATGAGAATCATGAGATTTTCCAGGAAAAGGAACTAGCTACTAAATCTTTAGACTTATTCAAATGTCATGGTCAGGAAGCAAAACGACAAGGGAAGTGTTCATCTGGTGTTTGTTCTAGGCTTGTTCAAACATTGGATAAAGTGTCTGGCACAGCAATGCGCTGACTCCCCAAAAGCGGAGGAGTTGAATCTAAATCAGTCATGTAGGAAAACCTAAAAACATCCATTGTAAGCCCACACATGTCCATTACAGAAATTGACGAAGCGGTCAGCCTGCAGAGCTACCTCCTATATTACATTCCTCAAAAGTTTTCCCATAAAGAATCCCAGGATCACCCTGGGTAACATTAAGCAAGGAAATGTGTCACAATTTGCACAACTTCATAGAGATCAAGAACTTCAAAGTACAAACATAGCGAAATTGTTAATGACCATTAAGCAGTCATAACAATCAAAATTGGATCAGTGCACTAAGAAGTAATGGTGAACAGAAACTGCCCAAAAGAATAAAGGGTGAAACTAATCAAACTTCAATGCACAAGGGAAATCGTACATGGATTAAAAAAATGGGACAGAGTCACCCTTAAATGACTGTCGTTCCCGTATTCAAACCAGTAGCAGTAACTAGTAAGCCATGTGATAAACCGGAATCTCCACTAGTCCACAATGCTAATGCAAGGCAGCAGGATTAATCAGTTGAGGAACCAGTCTATTCTTCTGCACAGTGAGGATGGGCCGCACTCACAGATTTGAGCTGGAGTATTCAGCATCAAAGTTCTTGTCCTAATCAGCATTCGAGCAGGATATTGTATCCACTATTGGTTGTTTTGCCGGTTTCAAAAATAAAAATCTATCTCCAAAACCGCGATCTGCTCCGGGTGCAGTTGCAATCAAGACTGAATCTAACTCTAGTGCAGTAACTTGGTGAGAAGTTGCAAAAGTAGTTTTAGGTTCAGGCTGGTCTACCGATCAGTCTTCACAGACTTTGAACACTAGGTAAAGGTGGGTTCCTTCCAATGCACTCGAGAGGGGGGTTCATTAAGAGGTCAGAAATGTAAAACATTATGTTCAAAGTGGAATAAGTGGATTTGCATGCATTTAACACGATTTTCCTATTTAGAGAAAAGTAGTACCACCAAAATGGCACGATACATCGTCCTTACAAAAAGTATATTTTACTGTTGGCATATGGAAATGCATCCAAAGCATTTGGCTGTACTATGAGAGAAAAAGACTAATTTTAATTTTGAACCAGAGACGACACAGAAAAATTAACCTATTGAGGGGGAAGAGTCTGAGGTGGAGGATTTGTTGGCAGTTTTAGTTCAAACTGATTTACGGCATGGACAGTCCCAAAGCAAGGGTAGGTTGAGGAAACCTTGATTGTTAGAAGAGGCACAGCAAATGTCAATAGTATGCTCCCCTGATGGGTGGCCTATTTACCACTTACTTGCGCCAAAGGCTTAGTTTAAGATCAAACACGTTCTGAGCAGGACTAGTTGAGTTAGCATCTTAATACAGACTACAGTCACCAAGCGCACACACACATTTAGGAAACTGATGGCTATACATCCAACTAACTTAGTTTTTCAAGGCAAAGGACTGGGGAAGAGGGTGGCCTGCAGACCAGCAGAATACAAACAGTACACAAGGCTGATAGTGAAAGCTGACATACTAGGAGTTCCTTTAGTCTCCTGCTCAGAGTGGGGTCAGCCATCGTATTCAGATGAGACTTGAAAATCACAGTGACTGCTCCTCCCATGCACTCCTTTCTATCTCGATGTATCGTATTAGAACCCAAGGGAAGTGCCTAAGCAATATCTGGCCCTGCCATTTCCTGCCCCCTTGTCTGAATCATACACAACATGTATATATAGGTATCTTGTAGCAGAGGATAGATTTCCTCCTTAGGCTTGAGTAGCAACCTTATATTAAGTGATGCTGCCTTAAGAGGACCTTAATACGACTGTGATTAAGCCTTTCTCGCTTATGGTGAAATATCCTGTAATCTTTTTTCTAACTCGTTTATCTTGGCCAAAATATTACGTTGAAAAGGACACCTAATATTGGTGTTCATGATCTTTGGCTTTTTCTTCTTGTGAATTTCCGCTATTAGGTGAGATAATAGCAATGTATCTGTAACTTCGAATTAAGGGTAGGATATCCTTCAATAAGCTGAAGAGGCCAAGAGGTCAGTCACGGTGTATGATGCATGCCATTTTGAAATGAATGTGAACCTCCAAGGGTATCTCAAAAAGAAGGGGGAAAGAGAGGTTTTTTACGGTTAGGTTCACCCTCCCATTGTATGTATAATTAAATAAATAATCTGAGTCGTCAGATTATGAGAACCTAACCAAAGGGTGTGAGGAAAGCACTTGTTTCCTGAAAAACCCAGGCAAAAGAAAGAAAGGGCAATTCCTTTCTTTAGTCCCCTCACTCACCAGGGTTTCCCCACGGTGACATGCTTCATCATTGGGGTCCTCTCAGTCCTCTACGGGCTGAGGCGTGCTGCGACTTGCGGATTTACGTAGGAGCACTGAACAAGACTATGTGTGGTGCAAGTGTTGTGGTGTGGAGTGGTTTAAAGTGAGTTAAAATAATTAACTAGTGGGCCAATCTAATTTTATTGTTGCTCCTAGCTAATTAATTAAAAAAGTGGGTAATGTGCTAGAGATAACTACTATAATGGGTAAGTGTACCTAGCATCCGTTGTCGACTAGTTTCAAGCTTCCCAAGCTCTTCATCAGGACTACACTGGGACCAGCCCAGTGTGAATACCACTCCTAGAAGACCTAAATTGGTGCATGAAATAAGTGAAAAAAACGAAAAACGCTGTGCAAATTTAGCATGCGTTACTCAAAATACATACGTAATGTACGTCTCATGGAATTCTGTAGGATGGAAAACAGACATTAAGGGAGAAAAGGCAGATTATGCATTATTGTCTTAGGATAAAAAAGTGAAAAACACTATGCACCAGTGTCGCAATGCTCATTATTCACAAATTATAATTGTGCCACTGTATAGTACTCCCGACAGTACATCTTTCATGCTGGCGTCTAGCTATATTGTGAATAAAGGTGATCGTGAATGCACGAAGTGCACATTTAATAACACACACAGAGTCAAGAAAAACATGCGTCTGACAACATAAATTACACACAAGACAGACAAAATTACGAAAATACATACATTTTAAAAGGCAAAACTGAGCCTCATGGTCGACTGAGGGGGGGTTGGACACTCGTACACCTAGGATAAAGGTATAAGCCATAAAGAAACAAAGTACTTCGAGCGCTGTCCTGTTAGGAATTCCAGCGCAGAATGAAGAGAGTAAGAATGAAGAACCATTTAGATTACGAAGGGGCAAAGGCAACCCCCTGCTGCGTGGTTACTCACTTGTACTCGTCAGGCCACCCGCCGGAAACACCTACTAGTGCACTGCCTCGCCGACCGCATACTGACTGGATGCGAGCCGGGTGCCTAGATATCTACCTGGTGGGGGGTGTGTGTGAAGAGGAAGAAAGGACTCGCCGGTTGCGGTCGTGTTCCATAGCCGCCATCTTGGAACTGGCAAAAATATCGTAAACATAAGGATTAAGAATAATTCAAAAAAGAAGTTAATTGTTAACAGGAACGCAAGGGATTAGCCATCCGCTGTGTGTTTCTAAGAAAACGGATGAGGAAACCTTCGCTGGTTGTGGTTCCCCTCGAACGCCGCCATCTTAGAGCAGGCACCAGTTGTCAAAGTTACTAAGACATAAAAAATTAATTTTAGGCATTGTCATAAGGGTTAAGTTCATCTGCTCCGTTCAGTGCATAAAAAACGGAGAAGGCTAAAGAGCCTTAGGGTGTCAGATCTCGTAACTTAAATTGGTTCGGCCATCTTAGGTAGGGGAGAACGAGTAAAACAAGGGTTACCAAACAGTGCCACACTAATTCTTTGGAAGTCAATGAGTTCAAAGCCCATAGAATGGGAAAGTAGTTGTCCCATTAGTTCCTCCATGATAGGTTTTGAACAAACCTCCATGCTAGGTTCTACACAAACCCATTAACACCTCTCATGGGTGAAATGAAAAAATAGTTACCTCAGTTGTAATCGTGATTGTAAGGACCACTTGTAAGATACCTCAGATTCTAGAGGATAGTTATATATCTCGTGTTATTAGACCCAATAAAACGCAATGGCGAGCTCGAATTGCCAAATATAATTTTTTAGGCTGATATATTTAGGGTGCTAAAATCAAAGTGGTTGGATAGCAAGAGGTTGCTGACAGATAACTCAGTTTGTAGTGAAATGGCCCCATGGTATATCATCATTAAGGCCGTGGTCGTCTGAACGCAGTTTAAACACCCAACGTTGTTCTTTTTCGTGTAGATTCTTCTCACTGTTGGGATAGTTACTGACATGTTCAAGAATGACCCAGCTGAAGTCATTTGGTGTATGTTGTTTTTCCAAGAAATGCGTCGTCATTTTGGTGTTATTATGTTTGCATCTGAAGTTACTGCGGTGTTCGACCATTCTCGTGCTCACTTTCCTTGTGGTCATTCCCACGTAGTGAAGATTACATACGCATGTAATGAGGTATACTACCCCGGTAGTGTTGCAATTCGTAAAGGATCGCAGATTCCACGTCATGCCATTGTTGCAGGTGACAGTCTTAGTTGCTGTGGTTAGGTGACATACACTGCAGTTGGCACAGGGGTAATGTCCCTCTGGGAGTGGGTGTAGTAGGCGTACTGGACCAACCGTCCTTGTTGAATTAGGTCTGGTGTGTACCAAGTAGTTCTTGATGTTTTTTGCTTTTTTATGGCTAAACATTGGTAGTTGCAGATTAAGACCCCCACTGTTGAGGATTCGCCAATGTCTTTTAATGATCTTGGTCACCTGATCTGATGCGGTGTTGAAAGTTGTGATGCAGATTTGTCGTTTCACATTCTTATCCGATGTTTTTTCAGGTTTAGGTTCCAGAAGCGCATCACGGTTGTTGTTGGATGCTCGTTTTTGTGCCTTGGAAACAAGATGTGGTGGGTAATGTCGTTGCATCAATTTTTTGGATAGATCTTGAGCTTGCCTTTTGTAGTCCTCTCTCGTGGTGCAGTTGCGTCTTAGACGTAAGAATTGCCCGAAGGGTAAATTATCTTTGAGACTTCTCGGGTGGAAACTCTCATATACCAAAAGGCAGTTTCTTGCCGTGGGTTTAAAATGTGTGGTCGTAATCAGGCGGCCATCGCGCGCCGATATGTTGAGGTCAAGAAAGACCAAATCTGATCTGCTCATGGTGAAGGTGAACTTTAGAAATGGATCTTGTTGGTTAAGCCAGAAAAAAAAGGATTCAAAATCCGTCTCGTTACCCTCCCAGATGAGGAACACATCGTCGATGTATCTCTTCCATAACTTGATATTGTTGATGTGTGGGTTGTTGTTATGGAGGATCTTGTGTCGTTCCAAATGGTGTACGTAGAGCCCAGCCAGGCTCGGCGCAAAGGTGCTTCCCATGCTCGTACCGTGGGTCTGTTTGAACAAAGAATCATTAAATTGAAAGAAATTTTCTGTGAGAGCTAGTCGACAGCATTCCAACACCACATGCCTGGGTGTGTGGTAAGCCCAATCATTTTCGAAGAGTACTTCCTCAAGGATGTCCAGTGTATCCTTGTGTGGTAAACTGGTGTACAAGCTTTCCACATCGAGGCTGATTAAGATGCTGGTTGTAGGATTGAAGTCTAGATTTTGGATTAGACACAGAACAGCTTTAGTGTCTTGTAGATACGTGTCGGTCGCTTGGACTAGTGGTCTCAGAAAAGCGTCGGCGAATTTTGACAGGGGTTCCAGAATAGAACCAATTCCTGAAACTATAGGCCTGCCAGGTGGTTTCACCATAGACTTGTGTATCTTAGGGATAGTGTAAAAGTAGGGGATGACTGGTTGCTTGTTTTCAAGAAATTCCGCCTCTTTTCTACTAATCCAGTCATTGATAAGGGATTCTTCAACCAAGTTCGCAATCTCAATCCTCAGCCGCTCAGTTGGGTTGGTTGGTATGGCTAGGTAGTTTCTTCTGTCGTCCAGCAGTCTGAGACATTCAGTTTGGTAATCCGATGTCTCTTGGAGGACTATGGCTCCCCCCTTGTCAGCTGGTTTAATAGTGACAGTTTCGTCTTTGGAGAGTTGGTGAATCGCCTCTTGTTCAATTTTACTCGTGTTATGGAAGACTCTTATGGATTTAGGGTCCAATTCCCTAATCTCCTTAATTACTGCTTTTTCGAATGCTAGTAATTCAATAGGAAGGGTATTGGGAGGAGGTGTGAAATTTGATTTTTTGTGCAGTCCTGTGTCCGTCTTAGATGTAAGGTCTGGTTCTTTGTCTTTGAAAAATACTTCCAACTTGATTCTGCGTATAAATTCTTTCAATTCGCAGATCAGTTTAAATTTATCCAAGGTTGCTGTGGGTACAAACCCTAAACCCTTCTCCAACACATTTTTTTGAATAGGTGTTAAAGAGTGGTTAGATAGGTTGACTATCAAGCTGGGTTGTTGCTCGTAGAGGGCAGATTCGGTGGGCCCATGCTCCGTGTGTGACTCCTCACTGATTCCAGTGGCTGCGCCCATTGGACTTGCTGGCCGCGTCTGTTTCTTCCTCTTGGGGGATTTTTGCCTCTCCCTAAAAAAGGCTGGTTGGATTCTTGATTCTGGGGTTCCCAATAAGGGTAAGGTTGTGGAGGATATGGCTGTTGAAAAGGTGGGGGTCCATAGAAGAATTGTGGGGGTGGAGGTCCATAGTGTGGGGCATTCTGGAACGGGGACCAGCCAAACTTTGCTCCGCCTCTATTCCTAGGGCGTCCTCCCCTTGATCTTCTGTTTCGGTTCGTGGGGATGTAATTACCACCAGGGTCTGAAAAATCAGAGCCAGTATCCGAGCCATCGCTGTCCGTGTTGTAACCGGGGTTGCGGTTGGATGGAGTATAGTCGTCCCTGGTATAGGGATACATTTTCTCTTGGGAGAAATTCTTTTGGTCTTTTTTTAGTTTTATGTACTTGGCGTCTTTCAAACCAATTTCAAATTCGGCCATGCTTTTGTTGAGTTCTTCCAATCGTTTTTTTAACTCCGCTGTAGTTTGGTAGGTCTTCAGACGAATCTCAAGATCATGGATTCCTATTTTCATTTCCTCAGATAAACGAGTGGCTGTTTTTATAATTAGCACTAACCAATCCCTGGTGCAGTGCCATGATATTAGAGACCAGTCTTTCTTGAATAGTTTATCATTTTGAAAAATGAAGGGTTCATTCCTGACAATTAACCCACGTGGCGCGATGTTGGCTCTCACGTACTCTGTCATCATAATACCATGTATTAGTGTTTTTATCTGTTCCCGCTTCAATTCGGTCAATTCGTCCCAGCATTGGCTTGCTTCGGATGTATCTCTGGTGTTAGTTCCTGCTAGAGGTAGCATAGACGCTATGATTCTGTCTACCTCTTCTTGTGAGTAAGTGAGGCCCGTCACTTCAGCCATGGTTGGTAAAAGTGTGAGTGTGGTGTGCAATGTTGGATGTCAGACTGAGACTCTGTGATCAAGGTACAAAATCCCTCAGCTGTAAGCTGTAATCAAGTATATCAAAAAGAAGGGGGAAAGAGAGGTTTTTTACGGTTAGGTTCACCCTCCCATTGTATGTATAATTAAATAAATAATCTGAGTCGTCAGATTATGAGAACCTAACCAAAGGGTGTGAGGAAAGCACTTGTTTCCTGAAAAACCCAGGCAAAAGAAAGAAAGGGCAATTCCTTTCTTTAGTCCCCTCACTCACCAGGGTTTCCCCACGGTGACATGCTTCATCATTGGGGTCCTCTCAGTCCTCTACGGGCTGAGGCGTGCTGCGACTTGCGGATTTACGTAGGAGCACTGAACAAGACTATGTGTGGTGCAAGTGTTGTGGTGTGGAGTGGTTTAAAGTGAGTTAAAATAATTAACTAGTGGGCCAATCTAATTTTATTGTTGCTCCTAGCTAATTAATTAAAAAAGTGGGTAATGTGCTAGAGATAACTACTATAATGGGTAAGTGTACCTAGCATCCGTTGTCGACTAGTTTCAAGCTTCCCAAGCTCTTCATCAGGACTACACTGGGACCAGCCCAGTGTGAATACCACTCCTAGAAGACCTAAATTGGTGCATGAAATAAGTGAAAAAAACGAAAAACGCTGTGCAAATTTAGCATGCGTTACTCAAAATACATACGTAATGTACGTCTCATGGAATTCTGTAGGATGGAAAACAGACATTAAGGGAGAAAAGGCAGATTATGCATTATTGTCTTAGGATAAAAAAGTGAAAAACACTATGCACCAGTGTCGCAATGCTCATTATTCACAAATTATAATTGTGCCACTGTATAGTACTCCCGACAGTACATCTTTCATGCTGGCGTCTAGCTATATTGTGAATAAAGGTGATCGTGAATGCACGAAGTGCACATTTAATAACACACACAGAGTCAAGAAAAACATGCGTCTGACAACATAAATTACACACAAGACAGACAAAATTACGAAAATACATACATTTTAAAAGGCAAAACTGAGCCTCATGGTCGACTGAGGGGGGGTTGGACACTCGTACACCTAGGATAAAGGTATAAGCCATAAAGAAACAAAGTACTTCGAGCGCTGTCCTGTTAGGAATTCCAGCGCAGAATGAAGAGAGTAAGAATGAAGAACCATTTAGATTACGAAGGGGCAAAGGCAACCCCCTGCTGCGTGGTTACTCACTTGTACTCGTCAGGCCACCCGCCGGAAACACCTACTAGTGCACTGCCTCGCCGACCGCATACTGACTGGATGCGAGCCGGGTGCCTAGATATCTACCTGGTGGGGGGTGTGTGTGAAGAGGAAGAAAGGACTCGCCGGTTGCGGTCGTGTTCCATAGCCGCCATCTTGGAACTGGCAAAAATATCGTAAACATAAGGATTAAGAATAATTCAAAAAAGAAGTTAATTGTTAACAGGAACGCAAGGGATTAGCCATCCGCTGTGTGTTTCTAAGAAAACGGATGAGGAAACCTTCGCTGGTTGTGGTTCCCCTCGAACGCCGCCATCTTAGAGCAGGCACCAGTTGTCAAAGTTACTAAGACATAAAAAATTAATTTTAGGCATTGTCATAAGGGTTAAGTTCATCTGCTCCGTTCAGTGCATAAAAAACGGAGAAGGCTAAAGAGCCTTAGGGTGTCAGATCTCGTAACTTAAATTGGTTCGGCCATCTTAGGTAGGGGAGAACGAGTAAAACAAGGGTTACCAAACAGTGCCACACTAATTCTTTGGAAGTCAATGAGTTCAAAGCCCATAGAATGGGAAAGTAGTTGTCCCATTAGTTCCTCCATGATAGGTTTTGAACAAACCTCCATGCTAGGTTCTACACAAACCCATTAACACCTCTCATGGGTGAAATGAAAAAATAGTTACCTCAGTTGTAATCGTGATTGTAAGGACCACTTGTAAGATACCTCAGATTCTAGAGGATAGTTATATATCTCGTGTTATTAGACCCAATAAAACGCAATGGCGAGCTCGAAATGCCAAATATAATTTTTTAGGCTGATATATTTAGGGTGCTAAAATCAAAGTGGTTGGATAGCAAGAGGTTGCTGACAGATAACTCAGTTTGTAGTGAAATGGCCCCATGGTATATCATCATTAAGGCCGTGGTCGTCTGAACGCAGTTTAAACACCCAACGTTGTTCTTTTTCGTGTAGATTCTTCTCACTGTTGGGATAGTTACTGACATGTTCAAGAATGACCCAGCTGAAGTCATTTGGTGTATGTTGTTTTTCCAAGAAATGCGTCGTCATTTTGGTGTTATTATGTTTGCATCTGAAGTTACTGCGGTGTTCGACCATTCTCGTGCTCACTTTCCTTGTGGTCATTCCCACGTAGTGAAGATTACATACGCATGTAATGAGGTATACTACCCCGGTAGTGTTGCAATTCGTAAAGGATCGCAGATTCCACGTCATGCCATTGTTGCAGGTGACAGTCTTAGTTGCTGTGGTTAGGTGACATACACTGCAGTTGGCACAGGGGTAATGTCCCTCTGGGAGTGGGTGTAGTAGGCGTACTGGACCAACCGTCCTTGTTGAATTAGGTCTGGTGTGTACCAAGTAGTTCTTGATGTTTTTTGCTTTTTTATGGCTAAACATTGGTAGTTGCAGATTAAGACCCCCACTGTTGAGGATTCGCCAATGTCTTTTAATGATCTTGGTCACCTGATCTGATGCGGTGTTGAAAGTTGTGATGCAGATTTGTCGTTTCACATTCTTATCCGATGTTTTTTCAGGTTTAGGTTCCAGAAGCGCATCACGGTTGTTGTTGGATGCTCGTTTTTGTGCCTTGGAAACAAGATGTGGTGGGTAATGTCGTTGCATCAATTTTTTGGATAGATCTTGAGCTTGCCTTTTGTAGTCCTCTCTCGTGGTGCAGTTGCGTCTTAGACGTAAGAATTGCCCGAAGGGTAAATTATCTTTGAGACTTCTCGGGTGGAAACTCTCATATACCAAAAGGCAGTTTCTTGCCGTGGGTTTAAAATGTGTGGTCGTAATCAGGCGGCCATCGCGCGCCGATAAAGTCTCAAAGATAATTTACCCTTCGGGCAATTCTTACGTCTAAGACGCAACTGCACCACGAGAGAGGACTACAAAAGGCAAGCTCAAGATCTATCCAAAAAATTGATGCAACGACATTACCCACCACATCTTGTTTCCAAGGCACAAAAACGAGCATCCAACAACAACCGTGATGCGCTTCTGGAACCTAAACCTGAAAAAACATCGGATAAGAATGTGAAACGACAAATCTGCATCACAACTTTCAACACCGCATCAGATCAGGTGACCAAGATCATTAAAAGACATTGGCGAATCCTCAACAGTGGGGGTCTTAATCTGCAACTACCAATGTTTAGCCATAAAAAAGCAAAAAACATCAAGAACTACTTGGTACACACCAGACCTAATTCAACAAGGACGGTTGGTCCAGTACGCCTACTACACCCACTCCCAGAGGGACATTACCCCTGTGCCAACTGCAGTGTATGTCACCTAACCACAGCAACTAAGACTGTCACCTGCAACAATGGCATGACGTGGAATCTGCGATCCTTTACGAATTGCAACACTACCGGGGTAGTATACCTCATTACATGCGTATGTAATCTTCACTACGTGGGAATGACCACAAGGAAAGTGAGCACGAGAATGGTCGAACACCGCAGTAACTTCAGATGCAAACATAATAACACCAAAATGACGACGCATTTCTTGGAAAAACAACATACACCAAATGACTTCAGCTGGGTCATTCTTGAACATGTCAGTAACTATCCCAACAGTGAGAAGAATCTACACGAAAAAGAACAACGTTGGGTGTTTAAACTGCGTTCAGACGACCACGGCCTTAATGATGATATACCATGGGGCCATTTCACTACAAACTGAGTTATCTGTCAGCAACCTCTTGCTATCCAACCACTTTGATTTTAGCACCCTAAATATATCAGCCTAAAAAATTATATTTGGCAATTCGAGCTCGCCATTGCGTTTTATTGGGTCTAATAACACGAGATATATAACTATCCTCTAGAATCTGAGGTATCTTACAAGTGGTCCTTACAATCACGATTACAACTGAGGTAACTATTTTTTCATTTCACCCATGAGAGGTGTTAATGGGTTTGTGTAGAACCTAGCATGGAGGTTTGTTCAAAACCTATCATGGAGGAACTAATGGGACAACTACTTTCCCATTCTATGGGCTTTGAACTCATTGACTTCCAAAGAATTAGTGTGGCACTGTTTGGTAACCCTTGTTTTACTCGTTCTCCCCTACCTAAGATGGCCGAACCAATTTAAGTTACGAGATCTGACACCCTAAGGCTCTTTAGCCTTCTCCGTTTTTTATGCACTGAACGGAGCAGATGAACTTAACCCTTATGACAATGCCTAAAATTAATTTTTTATGTCTTAGTAACTTTGACAACTGGTGCCTGCTCTAAGATGGCGGCGTTCGAGGGGAACCACAACCAGCGAAGGTTTCCTCATCCGTTTTCTTAGAAACACACAGCGGATGGCTAATCCCTTGCGTTCCTGTTAACAATTAACTTCTTTTTTGAATTATTCTTAATCCTTATGTTTACGATATTTTTGCCAGTTCCAAGATGGCGGCTATGGAACACGACCGCAACCGGCGAGTCCTTTCTTCCTCTTCACACACACCCCCCACCAGGTAGATATCTAGGCACCCGGCTCGCATCCAGTCAGTATGCGGTCGGCGAGGCAGTGCACTAGTAGGTGTTTCCGGCGGGTGGCCTGACGAGTACAAGTGAGTAACCACGCAGCAGGGGGTTGCCTTTGCCCCTTCGTAATCTAAATGGTTCTTCATTCTTACTCTCTTCATTCTGCGCTGGAATTCCTAACAGGACAGCGCTCGAAGTACTTTGTTTCTTTATGGCTTATACCTTTATCCTAGGTGTACGAGTGTCCAACCCCCCCTCAGTCGACCATGAGGCTCAGTTTTGCCTTTTAAAATGTATGTATTTTCGTAATTTTGTCTGTCTTGTGTGTAATTTATGTTGTCAGACGCATGTTTTTCTTGACTCTGTGTGTGTTATTAAATGTGCACTTCGTGCATTCACGATCACCTTTATTCACAATATAGCTAGACGCCAGCATGAAAGATGTACTGTCGGGAGTACTATACAGTGGCACAATTATAATTTGTGAATAATGAGCATTGCGACACTGGTGCATAGTGTTTTCCACTTTTTTATCCTAAGACAATAATGCATAATCTGCCTTTTCTCCCTTAATGTCTGTTTTCCATCCTACAGAATTCCATGAGACGTACATTACGTATGTATTTTGAGTAACGCATGCTAAATTTGCACAGCGTTTTTCGTTTTTTTCACTTATTTCATGCACCAATTTAGGTCTTCTAGGAGTGGTATTCACACTGGGCTGGTCCCAGTGTAGTCCTGATGAAGAGCTTGGGAAGCTTGAAACTAGTCGACAACGGATGCTAGGTACACTTACCCATTATAGTAGTTATCTCTAGCACATTACCCACTTTTTTAATTAATTAGCTAGGAGCAACAATAAAATTAGATTGGCCCACTAGTTAATTATTTTAACTCACTTTAAACCACTCCACACCACAACACTTGCACCACACATAGTCTTGTTCAGTGCTCCTACGTAAATCCGCAAGTCGCAGCACGCCTCAGCCCGTAGAGGACTGAGAGGACCCCAATGATGAAGCATGTCACCGTGGGGAAACCCTGGTGAGTGAGGGGACTAAAGAAAGGAATTGCCCTTTCTTTCTTTTGCCTGGGTTTTTCAGGAAACAAGTGCTTTCCTCACACCCTTTGGTTAGGTTCTCATAATCTGACGACTCAGATTATTTATTTAATTATACATACAATGGGAGGGTGAACCTAACCGTAAAAAACCTCTCTTTCCCCCTTCTTTTTGATATACTTGATTACAGCTTACAGCTGAGGGATTTTGTACCTTGATCACAGAGTCTCAGTCTGACATCCAACATTGCACACCACACTCACACTTTTACCAACCATGGCTGAAGTGACGGGCCTCACTTACTCACAAGAAGAGGTAGACAGAATCATAGCGTCTATGCTACCTCTAGCAGGAACTAACACCAGAGATACATCCGAAGCAAGCCAATGCTGGGACGAATTGACCGAATTGAAGCGGGAACAGATAAAAACACTAATACATGGTATTATGATGACAGAGTACGTGAGAGCCAACATCGCGCCACGTGGGTTAATTGTCAGGAATGAACCCTTCATTTTTCAAAATGATAAACTATTCAAGAAAGACTGGTCTCTAATATCATGGCACTGCACCAGGGATTGGTTAGTGCTAATTATAAAAACAGCCACTCGTTTATCTGAGGAAATGAAAATAGGAATCCATGATCTTGAGATTCGTCTGAAGACCTACCAAACTACAGCGGAGTTAAAAAAACGATTGGAAGAACTCAACAAAAGCATGGCCGAATTTGAAATTGGTTTGAAAGACGCCAAGTACATAAAACTAAAAAAAGACCAAAAGAATTTCTCCCAAGAGAAAATGTATCCCTATACCAGGGACGACTATACTCCATCCAACCGCAACCCCGGTTACAACACGGACAGCGATGGCTCGGATACTGGCTCTGATTTTTCAGACCCTGGTGGTAATTACATCCCCACGAACCGAAACAGAAGATCAAGGGGAGGACGCCCTAGGAATAGAGGCGGAGCAAAGTTTGGCTGGTCCCCGTTCCAGAATGCCCCACACTATGGACCTCCACCCCCACAATTCTTCTATGGACCCCCACCTTTTCAACAGCCATATCCTCCACAACCTTACCCTTATTGGGAACCCCAGAATCAAGAATCCAACCAGCCTTTTTTAGGGAGAGGCAAAAATCCCCCAAGAGGAAGAAACAGACGCGGCCAGCAAGTCCAATGGGCGCAGCCACTGGAATCAGTGAGGAGTCACACACGGAGCATGGGCCCACCGAATCTGCCCTCTACGAGCAACAACCCAGCTTGATAGTCAACCTATCTAACCACTCTTTAACACCTATTCAAAAAAATGTGTTGGAGAAGGGTTTAGGGTTTGTACCCACAGCAACCTTGGATAAATTTAAACTGATCTGCGAATTGAAAGAATTTATACGCAGAATCAAGTTGGAAGTATTTTTCAAAGACAAAGAACCAGACCTTACATCTAAGACGGACACAGGACTGCACAAAAAATCAAATTTCACACCTCCTCCCAATACCCTTCCTATTGAATTACTAGCATTCGAAAAAGCAGTAATTAAGGAGATTAGGGAATTGGACCCTAAATCCATAAGAGTCTTCCATAACACGAGTAAAATTGAACAAGAGGCGATTCACCAACTCTCCAAAGACGAAACTGTCACTATTAAACCAGCTGACAAGGGGGGAGCCATAGTCCTCCAAGAGACATCGGATTACCAAACTGAATGTCTCAGACTGCTGGACGACAGAAGAAACTACCTAGCCATACCAACCAACCCAACTGAGCGGCTGAGGATTGAGATTGCGAACTTGGTTGAAGAATCCCTTATCAATGACTGGATTAGTAGAAAAGAGGCGGAATTTCTTGAAAACAAGCAACCAGTCATCCCCTACTTTTACACTATCCCTAAGATACACAAGTCTATGGTGAAACCACCTGGCAGGCCTATAGTTTCAGGAATTGGTTCTATTCTGGAACCCCTGTCAAAATTCGCCGACGCTTTTCTGAGACCACTAGTCCAAGCGACCGACACGTATCTACAAGACACTAAAGCTGTTCTGTGTCTAATCCAAAATCTAGACTTCAATCCTACAACCAGCATCTTAATCAGCCTCGATGTGGAAAGCTTGTACACCAGTTTACCACACAAGGATACACTGGACATCCTTGAGGAAGTACTCTTCGAAAATGATTGGGCTTACCACACACCCAGGCATGTGGTGTTGGAATGCTGTCGACTAGCTCTCACAGAAAATTTCTTTCAATTTAATGATTCTTTGTTCAAACAGACCCACGGTACGAGCATGGGAAGCACCTTTGCGCCGAGCCTGGCTGGGCTCTACGTACACCATTTGGAACGACACAAGATCCTCCATAACAACAACCCACACATCAACAATATCAAGTTATGGAAGAGATACATCGACGATGTGTTCCTCATCTGGGAGGGTAACGAGACGGATTTTGAATCCTTTTTTTTCTGGCTTAACCAACAAGATCCATTTCTAAAGTTCACCTTCACCATGAGCAGATCAGATTTGGTCTTTCTTGACCTCAACATATCGGCGCGCGATGGCCGCCTGATTACGACCACACATTTTAAACCCACGGCAAGAAACTGCCTTTTGGTATATGAGAGTTTCCACCCGAGAAGTCTCAAAGATAATTTACCCTTCGGGCAATTCTTACGTCTAAGACGCAACTGCACCACGAGAGAGGACTACAAAAGGCAAGCTCAAGATCTATCCAAAAAATTGATGCAACGACATTACCCACCACATCTTGTTTCCAAGGCACAAAAACGAGCATCCAACAACAACCGTGATGCGCTTCTGGAACCTAAACCTGAAAAAACATCGGATAAGAATGTGAAACGACAAATCTGCATCACAACTTTCAACACCGCATCAGATCAGGTGACCAAGATCATTAAAAGACATTGGCGAATCCTCAACAGTGGGGGTCTTAATCTGCAACTACCAATGTTTAGCCATAAAAAAGCAAAAAACATCAAGAACTACTTGGTACACACCAGACCTAATTCAACAAGGACGGTTGGTCCAGTACGCCTACTACACCCACTCCCAGAGGGACATTACCCCTGTGCCAACTGCAGTGTATGTCACCTAACCACAGCAACTAAGACTGTCACCTGCAACAATGGCATGACGTGGAATCTGCGATCCTTTACGAATTGCAACACTACCGGGGTAGTATACCTCATTACATGCGTATGTAATCTTCACTACGTGGGAATGACCACAAGGAAAGTGAGCACGAGAATGGTCGAACACCGCAGTAACTTCAGATGCAAACATAATAACACCAAAATGACGACGCATTTCTTGGAAAAACAACATACACCAAATGACTTCAGCTGGGTCATTCTTGAACATGTCAGTAACTATCCCAACAGTGAGAAGAATCTACACGAAAAAGAACAACGTTGGGTGTTTAAACTGCGTTCAGACGACCACGGCCTTAATGATGATATACCATGGGGCCATTTCACTACAAACTGAGTTATCTGTCAGCAACCTCTTGCTATCCAACCACTTTGATTTTAGCACCCTAAATATATCAGCCTAAAAAATTATATTTGGCAATTCGAGCTCGCCATTGCGTTTTATTGGGTCTAATAACACGAGATATATAACTATCCTCTAGAATCTGAGGTATCTTACAAGTGGTCCTTACAATCACGATTACAACTGAGGTAACTATTTTTTCATTTCACCCATGAGAGGTGTTAATGGGTTTGTGTAGAACCTAGCATGGAGGTTTGTTCAAAACCTATCATGGAGGAACTAATGGGACAACTACTTTCCCATTCTATGGGCTTTGAACTCATTGACTTCCAAAGAATTAGTGTGGCACTGTTTGGTAACCCTTGTTTTACTCGTTCTCCCCTACCTAAGATGGCCGAACCAATTTAAGTTACGAGATCTGACACCCTAAGGCTCTTTAGCCTTCTCCGTTTTTTATGCACTGAACGGAGCAGATGAACTTAACCCTTATGACAATGCCTAAAATTAATTTTTTATGTCTTAGTAACTTTGACAACTGGTGCCTGCTCTAAGATGGCGGCGTTCGAGGGGAACCACAACCAGCGAAGGTTTCCTCATCCGTTTTCTTAGAAACACACAGCGGATGGCTAATCCCTTGCGTTCCTGTTAACAATTAACTTCTTTTTTGAATTATTCTTAATCCTTATGTTTACGATATTTTTGCCAGTTCCAAGATGGCGGCTATGGAACACGACCGCAACCGGCGAGTCCTTTCTTCCTCTTCACACACACCCCCCACCAGGTAGATATCTAGGCACCCGGCTCGCATCCAGTCAGTATGCGGTCGGCGAGGCAGTGCACTAGTAGGTGTTTCCGGCGGGTGGCCTGACGAGTACAAGTGAGTAACCACGCAGCAGGGGGTTGCCTTTGCCCCTTCGTAATCTAAATGGTTCTTCATTCTTACTCTCTTCATTCTGCGCTGGAATTCCTAACAGGACAGCGCTCGAAGTACTTTGTTTCTTTATGGCTTATACCTTTATCCTAGGTGTACGAGTGTCCAACCCCCCCTCAGTCGACCATGAGGCTCAGTTTTGCCTTTTAAAATGTATGTATTTTCGTAATTTTGTCTGTCTTGTGTGTAATTTATGTTGTCAGACGCATGTTTTTCTTGACTCTGTGTGTGTTATTAAATGTGCACTTCGTGCATTCACGATCACCTTTATTCACAATATAGCTAGACGCCAGCATGAAAGATGTACTGTCGGGAGTACTATACAGTGGCACAATTATAATTTGTGAATAATGAGCATTGCGACACTGGTGCATAGTGTTTTTCACTTTTTTATCCTAAGACAATAATGCATAATCTGCCTTTTCTCCCTTAATGTCTGTTTTCCATCCTACAGAATTCCATGAGACGTACATTACGTATGTATTTTGAGTAACGCATGCTAAATTTGCACAGCGTTTTTCGTTTTTTTCACTTATTTCATGCACCAATTTAGGTCTTCTAGGAGTGGTATTCACACTGGGCTGGTCCCAGTGTAGTCCTGATGAAGAGCTTGGGAAGCTTGAAACTAGTCGACAACGGATGCTAGGTACACTTACCCATTATAGTAGTTATCTCTAGCACATTACCCACTTTTTTAATTAATTAGCTAGGAGCAACAATAAAATTAGATTGGCCCACTAGTTAATTATTTTAACTCACTTTAAACCACTCCACACCACAACACTTGCACCACACATAGTCTTGTTCAGTGCTCCTACGTAAATCCGCAAGTCGCAGCACGCCTCAGCCCGTAGAGGACTGAGAGGACCCCAATGATGAAGCATGTCACCGTGGGGAAACCCTGGTGAGTGAGGGGACTAAAGAAAGGAATTGCCCTTTCTTTCTTTTGCCTGGGTTTTTCAGGAAACAAGTGCTTTCCTCACACCCTTTGGTTAGGTTCTCATAATTTAACCTCCAAGGGTAGTCAGTAGAGGTCAATAAGGCATAGGTATGATATTGTGCGATTCGTTGATGCCTGTAACAAGGTGATCAGCCATTCAAAGTATGGCCATAAGAATTGCAAGGCTGATTTAGAAAGGCCAGTAAGCAGCTAGATGTGAAAGAGCCAGTGTCTGAATCACTGTTTTTAAATCTGCTGGAAAATTGGATGGTTTCATCTTCCTCAGAAGGAGGAATTGAAAGGAACCTGTTCTGTTAATATTGGAGATATGACGAGATATATTTAGTATTGGGTTGCTCTGAATTTGAAGGTGACCTATGCGCACACCCCAACCTGAGAGGGACACATTGGGTCACTATTGTCTGGGATGGAACATACTGATGACAATCCATTCCATTGAAGAGGTTATCTAGGTGGTACAACCACTTGAGAGACTGTGCTGCATAGAGAGAAAGAATGATCCTGTCCTTCCATTTACTTCAGAACACACACCATTGGTCTTCCGGACATTCCTGTAATGTCTCTTGTGGAGGCAGCGTTCAGAACAAGAAACCTGTAGGATGCAATAGAACTCAGTAGTGATATAACCTAACTCGCACTATTGAATGGGTTGCTTTCAGCAGATTACGACCTTTCAGGTGTATAGATGAGGGTCTCTTTTCCGAAGATACAATTTTGCTTTTAAAGGACCCTGAAAAGCTACTCGATAGTGAAAAGACTGCACTGGGGATGAAGTCAATTTCTCGTAATTAACATACAGTCCTAAACGATTAAGAGTAGAGACTGTCATCTTGAAATGCTGACTCGCTTGCAAAGATGTTGATACCATGATCAGAAAGTCAATATTAGCCATTCTTTTGTGATGGAACTCCTCTCTTCCAGGTAGTTGCAAATGCTTCCTTCCACTGGAGAGGGTAATGGAAGAAGGGGGAAGTACAGATTCACTATTTTGTCCATGCAGGATGTTGCCCATTGTAGTAGACTGGTGACCTGCTCTAACTTTTGGTTGGCACCTTTGTTGGTGGAATGGATTATGTTACTGTTGTCGATGAACTTGACGCCACTGAGGCGTCTGAACCCTCTGTGGGTAATATCACTGATCATAAAGTCTGTTGGAGTGCTTCTTCTGTTCTTTCTTTTTCTCCAGATCAACCGCCTTTAACCCCTTGTGTGCCACGCCCTTTCCCCGCGCTGTGCCGGCCGTTACATTAGCGGGCGGGGTTCATGACGAGCTGGACTCGTCATGGGCACAGCGCAACCGCGGCCCATGACGAGTCCAGCTCGTCATGGGCACACAAGGGGTTAAAGTTACCATGTTGGCTTTCATACAGACTGTTTCGTCATTGCACAATTCCTTACTCAGGATCAACCCTCCCATTTTTACAAATAAAAATTATTATATATATGATATTTTCTTGGCTCTCTCCAAGGCAATCCAAAAACCCTTAGAATCCCAACTTGTGAGAAAAAAAGAGCCAAATTTGGCCTGGGTAACTTGTGGGGAAAAAATATTAAGGCTTAAGCTAGAATTGCCCCAACATAAAAAAATTAAATCTTAGGGGGTGAGATGTGTGTTAGGGTGGGTGCCTCAGTTTCTAAATGGTTAAAGCTAGGATTGAATTAGTTTGTTTTTTTTAAATTAGTTTTATTAATAAAAATCAGATGTGTCCTTTCCTTGAGGTAAAACTCACATACACCATTTAAGGAGCCAGCTAAAAAAAAAAAAAAAAACTGCAATTTTTCCTTCAAAGAAATTGGATTTGAAAAAGCAGTACTCAAAGATTTATAATTTTAGATGCACCAAAAATATCTGAGTAACTTTTGAAAATCTATCCAAAAAATCAAGTCACTTACCTTCCATTACGCCTCATCTGGTAGAGACTAATAAGCAGCAAAGGTAGGTAACTTGATCATCCGATGGTGGCTTCTAGCCGCAGATTCCTTACCTTAAAATAGATACCCAAGCAGTACCTGTCCTGAAGTGGGTCAGCAAACATAATAGAGAAAAATGTACTGCAGGACCGAAAGGGCAAAATGCCCGTAATGATGCACCTGATCGTCCAGGCAGTAGTGCTTGGTAAACGTGTGTAAAGACGCTCACATTGCTGTCACACTGAGATTCAGGACAGGTACTCCACAAGCTAATGCAATGGTTGCAGCCTTGACTCCGGTGGAATGAGCGCGAAAGCCCGCAGGAAGTTTCTTCTTGAAAAGCGTAGCAGATTTTCATGCAGAGCACAATCTATCATGAGATGGTCCGTTTCTGAACAGCCTTGCCTTTCTTTGCCCAGACATACCCAACGAAAAGTTGATTGTCCAGTTGATTGAAGGATTCTGGTTCAATCAATATAGAACAACTACACTCTTTTTGGGTCCAGACAGTGGAGTCTCATCTCTTCTTTAGAAGGGCAAGTTGGAGAAACAAAAGTAGGCAGGTGATATCTTGGCCTACATTGAAGGGTGTCTCCACATTCGGAGGCCTGGGTTTTCAGAACCAGTTTGCTTGGGTAGAGTGTTGTGTACGGAGGGTACACCGAGAGGGCCTGTAGTTCGCTGAACCTGTTGGCCGATCTTATGGCCACCAGAAAAGCACTTGTGCAGTGGCTCAAAGTGTGAACACATGAGGAAGGTTAAGATCACATAAAGGTCCCATTGGAGCATGATGAATGGTCGTGGGGCAAATAGATGTTGAAGTCCCTTAACAAATTGAGTCACAACAGTTGCCTTGAACAGGGAAGGTTGGTCCGGCAACCATAAGAAAGCAGAGATGGCGACAAGTATCCTTTAACAGTGCCCAAGGCAGAGGCTTGCTGGAAAAAAACAAAAAAAGACAAAACTTAGGATAAGGAAGCAGAAAGAAGGTCAATATTCTGGGATGCACACCATGTTATAAACTTGTCCCAACAGCAGGCGTATAACGGTCTTGGTGGAGAGACGCCTGGCTGCCAGAGTAACGTCAAACTTTAGGAGGAAGATCAAAGGCAGTCAACTGCCACCGCTCAATTTCCATACATGAAGGCGAAGGGTGCACAGGTTCGGGTGCAAGTCATGACCTTGCTGCTGTAACGGAAGATCCTGCCAAAAGGGTAGCCTGATCGGAAGGCTGATACTCGGCGGGTTGTTTCTGATCTTCTTGAGAACTCTCGAAAGGAGTGGAATCGGCAGAAAGGCGTGCAGGAGGCCTGAGCTCCACTTAAGATGAAAGAGCCTCTGAACCAGAGCCTCTTTGGAAACTCCAGCACGCAGAACTGCAGATATTGCTCGTTCTCAGCGGTGGCAAACAGATCTGACCAAGGTTCGCCCCAATCTCGGAAGAGCCCTTGCACTACCTTCGGATGTAGACTTAATTCATGATAAGCTAGACATTGACAGCGGAGTTTGCCCCCACTGGAGCTCAGAGAGCCTGCCAGATTTTGAACCACCAGAAAAACGCCCTGGCTTTCCAGCCATGTCCAGAGACACAGGCCCTTTTGACACAGAGTCCAAGGCCCCACTCCGCGCCCCGTTTGTTGCAGTACCACATGGCAGTGGTGTTGTCCGTGAAAACCTGATCTAGCCTTCCATTGATCAAAGGAAGAATCGCCCACAGCTCCAGCAGGTTGATGAGGAGTTGGGACTTCTCCCCAACCGAGGAGTGATATGCATCTGTCACTACAGACATCTCTGTGTGGGGAGGGGATAAGGGTCTGCCGCTTATCAAATCACGGTTTGTCTGCCACCAATCCAGGTCTTTTGCAGTTCCCTCTGAGATCTGGACCATGCCGGAAATATTTTGGTGATGCTGTGCTTACTAGGATTTGAAGTTTCACTGCAGAGCCTGCATATGACAACGGGCATGAGTAACCAGCAAGAAGCTATTAGGCCAAACAGCCTCAGCCTCACTGACATCCAGGATAGAGGCTGGAATCATAGCTTGGACTCGCCATTTGGGAGGTATAGGCCCAAAACTGCACTGTGTCCAGACCAGCTTCAATGAAAGGGAGCATCTGAGAGGGAGTCGAGTGTGACTTTAGTACATTGATAGTGAACCTCACTGAGCGCATGAGGTCCGCTGTAGTCTTGAGGTGGGAGACGACTGCCTGGGGAGCCCACCTTCAACAGCCAATCGTCAAAGTAAAGGAAAGTAGAAACTCCTGACCTCGGCAGATGTGCTGCAACCACCACCATCACTTTGGTGAACACCCAAGACGTGCAGGTAAGGCCAAAGGGGAGCACAGCAACCTTAAAGTGCTCGTGGCTCACCTTGAACCGCAGGCAACACCTGTGGGCAGGCAGGACAGTGATGTGGAATTAGGCGTCCCGCAAGTCCATTGCTACCATCAAGTCTCCCAGGTCGAGGGCCGACAGGACCTGAGCTAGCGTGAGCATCTTGAAATTCTCCTTCTTAAGGAAGAAGTTGAGAAGATGCAGGTCTAGAATAGGACAGAGGCCTCTATCATTTTTGAGCACCCGAAAGTAGCGAGAAGAGCAACCACGACCTATTTCTAAATCCATCACCCGCCTGATGGCTCCTTTGGCCAAAAGAGCCAGTACTTCCTGATGGAGCAAGGAGAGATGGTCCTCCATCATCCAGCCGTGAGGAGGTGACATGGGTAGGAGGGGGTCTCTAGAAAGGGGATGAGTAACCTCGCTGCACGATTTGAAGAACCCAATTGTCCGGTATTATGGACTGCCAGTGGGGCAGGTTAAGGCAAATCCGGCCTCCCACTGGGCGCTTTTGCTGGTATGAAGGCAAACTAAAGGGGTGCGGCTGCTGGGGAGGCGGTAGACTGGGCCAGGCTCTGGATGGTGGTCCCACATGGTTTGTGGAAACATCATCCTTGGCCAAGAAAAGGCTGGGAAGCCTGCTGGTCATGGCGGCTGGGTGGGATAGGACGCGGGTGGTAGCCCCTACCATAGCTACCGAAGGGGCGAAAGGCAAACTGGGGTTGACAGAAAGCCATGGATAGGAACAAAGATCTGGAAGTAGCCATGCTATCTTTAAAGCGCTCCAGTGCAGAGTCTGCCTTTTCGATAAAGAAAACATGAGCCATCACCGTGCTTGACGCTTCATCGATCTCAGAGCTAGGCAGGCAAAATAGAACATCCTCTTGCCAAAGGTGTCCAGTCTTTTGGATTTCCTATACAGTGTATTGGTAGGGAATGCTCCACAGTTGATTCGGGAAGAGGAGGCTAGGACCACCAAGCTCTTGGGGCGGGGTGAGGAAACTGGGATCACCAGGAGCAGGGCGATGCCAGTGGGCAATTGTGCTGTACACAGGAGCCCTTGTGAAAGGCTTGGACCAACCCCCAAATAGATCATCAGTAAGGGTTTCATTGAAAGGGAGTAGAGGTTTGGAGAGGGTAACTCCCAGCTGAAGCACCTCCTTCAAGATGTTAGTCTTGACTGCCACTGAGGGAAACTGAAGGTCCAGGATCTCAGCTGCCCTCTGTACTACCACTGGAAAGGAGGCTCCCTCCTCTGTAGCCACGGCAGGAGGAGACCAAACGTGTTTCCGGTGAAGTTTCTAACCCACTGGCATCCACCAGTTCCCATTAGCAGTTGTCCTTTGATTTATCTACTGGCTGGTGGTATGCATAAGGGTCCTCAAACAACCCTGAATAGTCTCCCCTCTCCAGGCCTATCAAAAGAAAAAGGCACTGGCTCAGACTCCAAAGGCATGGTATCGGCGATGCCGAACTAGCTCCGGATCATAGTTTGGAATGACGATGGGGTTGGCGCTGCTGTGGAGCATCGGGAAAAATGGCACTGGAGCAGGCGCTGTGAAAGGTCGCAGTTTCTCAGGTGGAGTTTCTACAGATACAACACTGGATCCATGGTGCTCGACTGTTGCCAATGCCAGACCCGCTGGCAGAAATCCAATAGGGCTCCCTCCTGAACCCATGGGGCCCGAAGGCACTCCAGAGGGGTTGGACCACGATGGCGGAAATCCAATAGGGCTCTGTCCCGATCCCGTGGGGCCCAAAGGCGCTCCAGAGGGGTTGGGCCACCCAAATATGAGGTACAAGACTTCCTAAAACTCCTTGGGCAAGGGTTGTTCCAACAAAGTCTGGGAGCGAGGCCTCAGCTGTGCTGTTGTTCCCGCACCTTGTTCAAGCACTTGAACTGGCATGGCGAGGTCGAAGAATGTTCCAACTTTTTTAACTTCTTTTGCTCGTTGGACTTGCCAGATGATTTTGGCTTTGTGAAGATCCTCGGGAGCGGTTGTTCAAACGGTCCTGTGACAGAGAGCATTGCGGGATAGTCCGATGTAAGGCAGCAAGGAGCTTCAGGGAACATTTCCTCAGCACTTTTGGGTTCATGGTGTGGCAGTCTGAGTTGTAGTCCCACTCCAAGCAGCTCAAACCAACCAAGTGTGGGTCTGTCACAGACATCTGCCTGTGACGGGCACCACAGGGTTCAAAAACTGCTGGTTTTTTTGGGGTGACATCCCTCGCACACCAGGAGAAAGACTTTTGGGGAAAATCCTTCGGGAAGAAGTCGAAAAAAGCTCAGTCAAAAAGTGACTGGGGTATCTTTTCCAGATCTGCCCTGACTGGCGAGAAAAGAAAATAATTGATGTCAGCACACTTGGGTGCTGGCTATATAGGCATCGTGCACATCACTTCTGACGTGGACAATGCAACCGCAGAGTCAAACAACGCCACCTAAGGGTATTGCTTAAGAATGACCACATATCCAGTCTGTCACCTAGGGATAATTCCAAGGTAAGGAATCTGCGGCTAGAAGTCTCGATCAGATAACAGAATGCAAATCCCAGAAGGAACTCTAAAAACGCTAAGACATCACTATCAAACAGACAGATAAAGATGGTGCAATAGTAGTACATGACATCACTGTCTATATTGGGGAATGTCCTAGACTGCTTTTAGAGTAGAGTATTTACCAATGACTATCAGGGACCCTACCAGTTCTGTTAAAATAATTTCAGAATCATTGTGTAAGAAGCAACTATGGACCCCCATATGGATTTCCAAACAAGAAGCTGATTTTCTAACAACGGATAACACAGTGACTCCCCCAAAAAACACAAGAACAAATTGCCACCACTGGGAAGGACCATGTTAGCAGGGATTGGTTCACTATTAGAACTGCAGACAATGCAGTGTATTTAGACACACAAAATCAAGTATAAGTATAGACTTTGGACTACAGTCCCAAAGGGAGGGAGGGGAAAAGGGAGACAGACAGACATACAGACACAAACGCAATATACAGTTACTTGGCCACGTGAAATATGTTAGACAGGCATGACCACTAGAAACCTTTTATTGACTATACATACATGAGAATAAGAGTACTATGTAATTGGCAAAATTGATTACTAAATTAGTAAAACATTATAAGCAGTAGGGTGACAAAGACAATAACACTACTTGGACAATTACTAAAAACAACATTTGCAGCCTAGACTGTCTCACTGTTTCTCAGATCTTGGTAAGAAAGAGTCAACACTCAATTTTTAGACAGACGTTTGAATGATTAAATGAATGGTGTCACTTTGGCACTTGAAATAAAAATATATTGCCTCCTATGGGCAAGTTAGGATCGCAAAATCATATTTTTCAAGACTACTTGAACATACTTTGATACCCAGCAAGGAAGCAACTTCTGAATGTAGCTAAACATCATAACAATGTCTGAGTGAAGGATCACATTGAGAAAACACTTTAACAATGAGTGTCACATGAAGGCCTATTACTCCCCCCCCACCTTTACTTATCTGATCATTTAGTATAATTATTAGCAGCACAATCCACACCTAGCGCACTATAAGTCTGATCATAACCCACCACATCCAACAATGTTTGGTGGCACCACGCTGTGAGCGACACCAATTTAAGAATCTTACTTACGGCAGCCCTGCTGACCTTTAAGGCAGGCAGGCTGCTGACTTGACTACACCAACAGGCATAGTTTAGCAGCAGCTCTTGTGTTTTAGAATGACTTGCATCACATCCTTGACTAAAAAAACAACAATTGTTTTTGCATCATTTTAGGTTATCCCGAAAGTGAACTGCTATTTTGCTTTCCCCATTCCTTATGGGATACCTATAATTTTACTTTCATAAGCTATTTATGTAGGCACAGCGGGGCAACGATTGAGATAGCGGAACCCTACCCCGAGCCCCACTGGTGGGCTTAATTTGTCCTTATAAAGTCGTATATGGCCACAGCACCCACCGGAGGGTAAAACATTAGGTAAACTAACTACAACCCAGCATGCAATAAAAATGGAACCCATTGCGGAAGGCACACCAGAGGCCTATAAATGAATGAGCAAGCAGAGGGGAGTGTCTAAACTAACATCAGAGTGCCTTTCCGAAATGCCATTAAGGAAGAAGAGAGTAACTTCGAAACGCGTCAGGCATGGGGACTGCAAAGGTCGGAGTGGGATTGCGCATTCATATGCAAATAAAGGGTTTCCCTACCTGCTGCGGAGTGCGCTCTCGAGAAAGGAAAAACTTTTGAAACTATATATATATATATATATATATATATATATATATATATATATATATATATATATATATACACACACACACACACACACACACACACACACCACACACACACACACACACACACACATCCGGGCCAAACATGAGCAGTCCGAAGGCTACACATGCCATAAACCCGCTCCTGAGACACTGTGTGAAATCATACGTGCAAAGCGCCCGAGCGAGCGACAGAAATCGCTATGGCGAGGGTCCAACCCCTGGTAGCGGAGTGGGAGGGTGACTGCCGCCCCCCCCCCCCAGGCAGAAACAGAGGAACAAAGCAAATATGGTGGCTCTTATTTTGCAGACCAGAGGTACAGGCATCACCGTCCATAGGTAGCTCAGATGCGTGACCGCTGTCCAGGGTGCGTCTACTGCCTCGGAACTCACCACGTCAATTGGAGGTGCTGTCGCTCCCCAGGACCGAGTGTGCTGGGAGCAGCTGGTGGCATCACATTGAATCAGTTGTGGGTCGGACGACACGCGACTGCCTGGGCACAGCGGAATGGACATTGCTGCGGCTGTGCCGTTGAAGAATGCTCCCTCCGGCTGGGTCTAGGGTACTGCGCACGCTGCTGCACGGGGGCCAGGGGAGAAAGCCGCTTGGTGACGCAGATATGAGCCTCTACAGCGAGACAGGACAAGTGAGGACAGAGCGAGTCGGTCAAGGTGCGACCCCCATGGGGGCGCTTGTGCATATAACGTAATCACTGGTGCCCCCCCGCTGGGTGTGGGATTGGTGGTCACTCCCCCCTGCGCTAACAGACTGTGGCAGGAACTCACGAAGGGGAGACCTGGAGGATTGCCCCCCTGGGAAGAAAAGGAGAAGCCCTACTAATTGCGGGCAAAGAGTCCACCAAGAATATATAATGGGGAAAACAGACAGGCAGCAATCCTGCCTTACCTTTGAGGCGACGAAGGTGCCCAAGCCAACAAGAGACGCCGCCCCAGGTGGGGGCGTCCCTGGAGGCGACCCTACTAGCCATGCAGCAGTGCCTGCAGTCAACAGACGGCAAGATAGACGCATTAAACACAAGTATGGATAATATGGACTCCAAGCTGGATAAACATGCTGCGCGCCTCACCGCAGTAGAGCAACGCATTATGGGAGCCGAAAAGGATATACAAGAGCTCAACTAGAAACAACTAAACATGGACAAGATTTTGGTCATCATTAAAGCCAAACATTAGGAACTGGAGGTGCGCTCGCGACGCAATAACCTGCGTATAATGGGCGTCCCGGAGCCCACAAACACAGGCCCCCTAGAAAACTATGTGGAAGAAATGCTAAGAGGATTGTTCGGAAGCAAAGAGCTGTCGACAGGTGCAAACAGTTGAGCACGCTCACAGATCATTGCTGGGGGGCCCGCCTCCCGGGACTCCCCCCCCCCCCCCCCCCCCACTCGCCTAATGCCAATCATTGCGAAGCTCCTGAATTGTAGAGATCTGGACACAGTGCTATGCCTCGCCCGTGAAAAGGGTGGCACACAATATAATGGAATGAAAGTGGCCTTTTACCCCGATTTTACCTTCGCAGTGCAGCCGGCGCGACGAGAGTTTGCCCAGAGAAGAAGAAACTACAGTTCCCGGGTCTCAAATACGTGATGCTGTATCCAGCTCGTCTGATAGTGGATCACGACGGCCGCCAAACCATATTCACCTTCCTCAAAGCAGCTATGGAGCGCCCTCACAATGTCTCCCTGCCAAACGACAAGGCCACTGTTGACGCTGGGGAATAATGGAACTGACCTGTACCAGTGGACTGCCTCCACAGATAAGTTCCATTCAGAGATATAATGATTTGTAATTTGGGGACTCGCCTTTTGTAATGCACTTTGCAGTAATAGATGTCAATAGATATCGGCAGTAAACGCTCAACGCAGCCGGGCGAGATCCCAGCTGGATGCCCAGAAAGAGAGCCCACCTTGTTGGGGCATCTTACACAATTACATATTACGCTCATGTGTGGCAGATGGTGTGTCACCTTAACCTGAATTTCTGTACGGCCCGATAACATTTTAAGTTCTCCCAGCCTCCTCTGGTCATTGGAGGGCAGCTGGCTTGAGGGTAAATACCACTGGAACTAAATGTATTATACCATGTGTTTTGATCCTCTTGGACCATGATGTTTTGTACGAGTATTTTGTAATTTTTTACAGTATTGGGCATAGCGTAGGCAGGTTTCTATCGTTGAAGTGAGAGGGGGTGGGTTTGTTAATGTTGGTCTGTTATTGACACTCTGATTGCATGCTACCCGATAAACATCCACATAGCTAAGCTCCCTACCCAACGACCCCACATACATTGCTATAGCATAACGTGAAGAAAATGAGTACCAGAAACGGCAACCTCAACCTGCTCATGTGGAACGTGCGCAGGTTGAATAACCCTAGAAAGCTTAGGCAAGTATTTACGTATCTAGATAGTCATCGGGTGCACACTGCATTTATACAAGAAACGCACCTCACCACCCAAGCTGTGACTAACTTGGACATACTGTGGGCACATACGAAACTGGCTTCCTCCTATTCTAGAGGGGTCCTTATCCTGGTCCATAGAGGCACCCCCTTCACCACATTGCACTCTGAAACGGATGACCAAGGGAGATATGTCAAATAGCAGGAGTTGTGGGGGGAGGGGAGGGGGGGGCACAACACTGACCCTAATCAATGTGTATGGTCCTGATCCCGAATTCTACACCACTCTCTATGCCCAGGTATATAAATTACAACCCTCTATTATCTGGGGTGGAGACTTCAACTTTTCATTGGATCCGGACAAGGATAGATCTGCGACACCACCTGGACAGACTAAGCAGCTGAACAGGGTGCTCAGGGAGGAGATGGTAGACTGGGAACTGACTGACATATGGTGGATCCAGAACCCAAAAAAACGGGAGGGCACGTTCGTCTTGACGGCACACAATATGTGGTCATGACTAGATGACTGGCTAGTGACTTGTGAGGTTAGCACCTGGACGCCTGACATGAGGCATCTACCCCGTACGTTGTCGGATCACTCCCCTGTGCTGCGGTCTCTGGCACTGCCGTCCAGGGCCCACCCGTCTCTTTCAATGGAAGCTCCAGGCTTCCACCCCGACAGATGCGGGCTTCAGGGACGGAGTTAAGACCACTATTATTCAATATTTTGACGAAAATAAAGGTTCTGTGGAGACGGCCGGGGTGCTATGGGAGGCCTTTAAGGCTACGATTCGGAAGAGATGTATAGGGTTCAGAGCGGGAGTAGTGCAGTCTCATCTGACTCATCTTGAAAACACACTTCTAACACTCGAGAGGAAGTACGAAGTCACCTCAGAGCCTAAGACGCTGGCAGACATTAGAACACATTTGTCACAGTACGCCGAGATGGCGGACCAAGAGATCTGCTACTTATCGAAGTGTTAGGTGGGGCAGGCATATGGTGAGGGAAGACAACCTGGGCGCAGTTTAGCAACTAAAATTACCCCCCCCCCCTACAAGACATACTCAGACTTGCTAATACCACACCTCCTTGAAATATACCATGAGCCATATGACAGCCAATCCCCCCCGCCACCCCCCCCCCAATCTCCAGGAGGTGCGGTTAATTACGCTATTGAAATTGGGGGAAGTGCCCGAACAAGTAGACTCATACTGTCCGCTTTCACTAATTAGTACTGATGTAAACATTTTCCGCTGCTACAATCCTTAGTATTGCCGGATCAGGCGGGCTTTGTTCCCTCTAGGTCCACCATACATAATCTCTGCTCCCTATTTGCCATCATTCATCAGCTGAATCCCTCGTTGCCATCCAAGTTCCATGATGCATTTGAATTATGGCTTAATCAATAAAGTTTTTTCACAATTATGGTTCTCCCTTCTAATCTTCTCAATGCATTTCGGGCAAACTGCCCTTCATCTGGGGGAAAAATCTGTAAACATAATACGAGGACTAATTAACACGAGGAAAATGACGCTTATTGCTATGCTGGTGTGAATGATCAAAAACCTTTATCGTGATCCAAATTTTAAAAAATCAAACGTGAAAGAGGGGTGTCATGCTTCTGCGGCGTGAAAACACTATTTATTAAGCCATAATTCAAATGCATCATGGAAGTTGGATGCTTCGTGAATGAAGTCAATTCATGTAACAATGGCTACAAATATATCAGATGAACCTACCTCTTGTTGAACTATTGTTATTCTTTAAAAAAAAAAAAGGATTTTTAAAAAGGATTTAAAGCTTCAGCAGAGGATCTTTGGTGCCTAGGGGGAAAATTCCCCTGGGCGGGGGGTGCAACTCTAATTAAAACTAAGGCACTGCCATATCGAAGCTGCGCGATCAGATGACCCGATGGATTTGACTCCCCTTTCACAAGCAGACAGACTGGCAATCATGAAGACGGTCGTGCTGCCTATGTTTCTATAATTGTTTGTTAACATTCCCATCCCCCTAACACAAGAGTTCTTTAAGACAACTAAAATATTGCATGATGTCTCTCACCTGGGCGGGCAAGCAGCCTAGAATAAGTTGGTAGCCACTCATGCACCCTTATCTACAAGGAGGGTTCGCCACCCCAGATCTCTATCTATATTAACTGTGCGGCCATGCTCACTAATGGTACCACCCCCACCGCTAAATGGCTCACATCGCTGTTGAGCATGATGAAGCCTACTCAGTCCCCCTTAACGCGATTCTGCCACATACGCAGCCCTACTGATACCCTCAATTATGTCAGTCCACTAAACAGTACACATATGCATGGCAGGCACTCGCCACACATGCACACAAGACTCCACTATACGCTTGGCAGGATCTCGCCACACGTGCACACTAGACTCCACTATACGCTACAAAACTACCATTACTTCACCATCCCTCCCTCTCAGTCACAAGGGAGGCAGGAGCATTAACTATATCACAGGAGGCGGAAGTGAGAACCATGGGTGACTCTTTCCCCGCTGGATCCTTTCTCCCACCCGCAGAGTTTATGGGGAACTGGAATTGTACTTTGATGCAGAGTTTTGTATACTATAGGCTAAGGGTAGCAATTAAAGCGTTATACCCCTGCTTTCCCCAAGAACCGCATGCGCTGCGTTCCCTACAGAACCTACTTACATAAGCTAATCGGAAAAAACTCATTACCAAACTGTACGACTCCTCTCAGATGGAACAATGCGGATCCATGGACACAGCTAAAGAGTGATGGAGCGTGATCCTAGATGCCCCACTTACACAAGCTTCTCAGGAATTGTGTTGTGTGCTTCTAGGCAAGCTTACGTCCAATTGCAATCTCAAAATAATACATTTCAAATATTTGCAACAAGACTATTATTCCCCTCTCCAGCTTCATAAATGCGGGTTGCAAACAGAGCCGACATGCATCAGGTGCGGGACTGCGGAGGTGGATTTCCTACACTTAGCATGGACCTGTGGCCCGGTGGCCCTGTACTGGACACAAGTTACATAGACCATATCCAAAAGGGTGCAAATACAGATAGATTGCTCTCCCACAGTATGCCTTTTGGGTCTTATTAAATCACTTGCACATGCGACTCGTAAAATTGTAGCAGTATCTTTATTAATGGCTAAACGCAGAGTGTCAATAGGTAGGGGAGGGAGGAGAGCACCAGGGCATGCCGAAAGGCTACACAATTTCGCATAGTTTAAAGCTCAACTGGAAACATATGCTGAAGAACGGCCTTCGTCATCGAGACCAAGACACTTTTGGGCCCCATACCTAGCCTATATGCTGTATGTAACTGGGGAATAGAGTGACTCGCCGGACTATGCTTGAAGTACTATGTGGGAAAGGCTGGGAAGAGATGGGGAGCAAAGTCAATGTTTATATCTTTTTTACTTGTGTGTGGAGTTGCTATGCTGGAGTCTCCTGTTTTTCTTTTTGTTTGTTCTTTGAATTATTGTACAGATGTATGCCTATGCTATGAATAAAACTTTTACTAAAAACACACTTTTCAACCTATCAAATATATAATTATGAGCTTATAGAGCATCACTGTATACAAACCCTAACATTTAAAACACACAGAGGTTTGTAGTACTTTTTTTACCTCTTATTTCCTCTTCTTCGATAATCGAATTCTCCTGCATTGGTGGGCTATCCACAATTCTTACTGCCCACTATTCATGTAGAAAAATTGATCCTAAAGCGTCTGCGATAACACAAACTTGCAACTAGACTATTTAAAAAGAGCAAAGTACACACAAAAAACAGTCTATGGTACCTAAATTTGCAATATTTTCATCCAGAGTAATAATTGTTCTTCCCAGTTGGTGGGCTATCTCATTCTAACTCCACACTACTCACATCAAGAGATTTTCAAAACCACCTATAGTCAGAAATAATCCCAACAATAATCATCAAGGCTATTTAAAAATGTCAACTAAACAGTCTGTTTATAAAATGTTATTCCACTTGTTTATCACTGGTTTTAAAAACGTCTGTCTCCCTCGAGAATCCAGGTTCATATAAAAAGATAAACGCTAAATCTCATGCTTTATTCATAGGGGAAATCATCAGGTAATAGAACTCATCTGATGCTAAACCATGTCCCTTAAGGAATCTAGACTGTTATTAACACCACAAGTAGCAACCTTCCAGGCATCAGGAAACAATGACAAAGGAGACACTTATATTGAACCATGGAAGCCCATGCATACAGCCACCATCTTGGACTGATGTATGACTAAACTAAATAGAATCAAATTCGACTGCCCTATACATTTCATGGCAAAATATTTACAAAAATAGATTTCACACATGCAAGTTGATTTATGTGGAAGATTCAAAATGTATGTCCTGAATTAGGTGGTCTGAATCATTTTTTAATATTGATGTATAATTGTGTAATATTTTAACAACTAATGTAGTTTTGTATGTTATTGTAACTTTGTGTTTTTGCAAATGTTACATGGTCTATTTGTAAGAACTTAGTTAGTGAACTGAGTCACAGAGGAGTTTTGAATTTTTTTCTGACATGGCAGAAACACACACAGTAAGGTTTCAATAGCCAAAGTATTTTTTTCTCCACTTATTACTATATGTAAGGGAGTTGAGAATAAAAACGAATGAAGCACCTTCAATTGCACGATTTCAGTTCTGACTACCTTGTGTAGCAAACCTTGCGCACTTCTCACCAGACTGTGTTAAAAAGCATAGCAAGCTGGTCACAATAAATTAAAGTGCTAAACAAGAGCTCACAGTGGGCATGTACCCACATTTGAGAGCCAGCTCGGTTATGAAACATGCCACATTATGTGGGTGAAATTCCACAATCCTCTTCGGAACCCTATACAAGAGCTTCAGACATGTACAAGACTGTACCCCTGAAAAGGGCAGCGTACTCTGTGGTCATTTAAATTCTACCGGGGAGGATGTTCCCATGTCCTTTAAAAAAAAAATCCTCTCAAAATAAGTCTGGCCGAACCGAGGCCCTGACAGCCTTTGTTGTGTAGCCCATAACCGTAGAGTTGGTAAAAAAAAATTCCATAAAAACAGGACTGCATAACTTTGCATCTATGGTTATTACCCTCATTGCAAGCAGCTGTACAGCAACCGCATACCCTAGGGATTGCCGAATGCTTATTATTACCTACCAGGTGGATTTACTAAGGACCCTTGAACACCATACGCTCATGACAAAATTAAATCCTTCAAGAGTAGCACACTAGACTGTGCGGAATAAAACGAAGGACTTTACTGGCTATTCAAGTATACAGGGATGTTTTGTAGTTTATGTTGGCACCTAATATGCAAAACCGTGCTCACTTATTTTTTTTTAAATACGCTTTAACACTGAGGTGTGCTTGGAAATAAATTCAACTTGTAGTTAAAAAGAACAAATCATGAAATAACATATACACACAGCAACGATAGATAGCTTTGGGATAAAGTATACACCCAGCAACAATGGATAGCTTTGGGATAAAGTAATTGCTTCTGGGAGGAACTCGGATGTCAAACAGCAGCATACTCAACATTCCCAACAGAAATGGTGTCATGGGACTTCTAAACCGGTAATGAAAACAGTTGGTTAATCAACAGCAGTAAGTGAGAAAAACAGAACAAAGGATAATGTTAAAGGATTATAAATCCCATTGTGCAGAGATGCATTCTATGGAAAAACGGCAAGCATGATGCTTCTCGCTGGTCAGACAGTTATAAGGATAATGCACCTGCTACAAATGTATACATTAAGTAAACGAGTCACAAAGTCAAATGCAAAGGAGAATTTCAGAAGTCGGTAAAAAGTGGGCCATGGAGTAAGGAGACTATCGTCAATTCATAAGAGCATTTACAAGCCTACAAAAGGTTCATTCAGTCATTACTTTGTACAAACTTCAGGCGCTGCGCAAACAAAGGAACACTGTACCTGGAAGTATTGGATGACGTGCTGATGAGAACATTCTGCAAAATAAAATAAATATTTTTAGTAGTTCTTGGCAAGGAATACAATTTGCCGTTGGTTTTTGCAATGAAAAGGTACAGTCAATGTTTTGAAAGTGAAATATGCCCAGTTTTTCTATTTCCATTGGTGCTCCTAAATCGAGTGCCTCTTTACAAATAAATATTGCACAGTGATAAGGAGTGGAGAGGTTCTTTAAATAATTTGAAAAACATCTGCACGCATGGCTTCCCTTGGTTGGTAAATACATTTGGTACCCCAAAGATCCAGTCTAAGGAAATGTGCACAATCTAGAAGACACAAAAACACGACTCGAGGAATCACAACAGCAAGGAAATGCAAGCCATGATCCAAAGATTCCAAAGAACCGGGTATGGGGTCCCTTAGTCCTGGACACTATTATCACCACAGGCAGAGAGGAGCAGGAGCAAGATTAAATTCCCGCGGATGCGAGGAGAAAATCCCACAGCTCTTCGGTCATTAAACATGTGAACCATTTCAGCAGACTAAATGATTGCAGTACTTGAAACAAAAACCAGAACGACATTTGCCCGGCTGATGTGAAAATCTGAATGAAGCGAATACACTTCTGCATCATCTTCGTAACGCGTATATGGTTATGAAACATGAGCACATCCGCATTTCACTGACTTTCTTGAGAGAACTACGTAGTGTTGAATAACAATGACCCTTCTAAAGGCAAAACCCTGTAATCACTGAAAAGATTTGTTAACATGGTAAAACACGCATTGGAAAAACAATATCTGGTATTGGCAAGCATGCATTTTTTCTCAAATGTTTTTTTTTTTTTAAGTATATACAATGAATAGAAAGTAAAAGATAAAAACTAATAATGCCACTGTACAAAACGTACCATAGCAGCACTGGGCCAATGAACAGTGGTGCTTAAGCAACTTGGTTTCAAACGGGATGTGCAACTGTGGTCAGGCAAAATGCCACCCCTTTAAGTGAAATACAGCCAATGGCTAATGTGGGCTGACCCAATGGCTATGCTGTTGCGCATGTGAATGACACCTGAGCAGAACAATGGATGAAAATGCTCGACCCAAATCGCATCATGTATGCATTTTTGTTATTTAGGATATTCTTTTTATTACATGACGATGGCATGAAACCTAAAGCAGTTTGTAAGCCAGATCTAAGAACTTTAACTGTGGTTCCATTTCACGATGGGACATGTACAAGACGATAAAACTTATTTTCTGCTGCACTGAAACGGGTACAACTCTTCTGGAATAATTTGGTAGATTCTAAACGCTTTCATTCGGTTCAAAGTGATAAACTGTTTACCAAATCACGTTTAAACTACATTGCAAATTGTGTGTTAAAAGGCAATTTGAGCTCATGTGGTTTATTATAAGAGCGAATGTTCGATCTTCGTCCATGCACTCTTGGGCCGAGATCTGGTTGACACACCGCAATCTGCTGGAAACCTCAAATTAGGCTAGCTTGGCAAAAGACCCTTCACAAACATGTGTTGTCAACTCAGCAATAGAATGTTGCTTAGAGTACTTTCTTCCGTAACTGTGATAAGAGGAGACGGGTAAACATTCCTGGGCGGTGGAAAAGTAAAACATCTTGTATGCTCGGACTGAGACTATTAGAATCATCAAAATATATAAGCTTGAAACCAATTTTCAGTATTGTTTTATAGATTAACAAACGGTGGAAATCTGGAAGAAATCCTGAAGTAGTAATGAAATCTGGCGAGAACTTTGCGCAACCAAAACTCACACAGTTTGCACTTGGAGTTGTGTCTTGGGTTTATAGAAAAGGTGAGGGATAGCAAGTGATAAATGGCTACGGAGAAATTCTGTAGTGTGACATTATGGCGGCTGGTAGCTCTTTGTTCTACTTTGTTGTCAGGTAAACCGTTTCAAAGGAGATGTGATGTAAAGCTCACTTAAGTGTTTTACAGGGCTAAAGAATGCGAATAAGTACCACCAATCTTACTCCTGTAGAATAGGTCAGTGGTGGAATTGTGATATTCCGTAATCATCTTCTTGTGGAGAGGTCAAAAAAAGATTTTAAGGCGAAGAAGACAAAGCTTCAACTGAACGTCATCATCCTACATGGATTGGATCCTCTGGGAAGAAGATTAGGACTCCTTTAACCAGCTACAAAGAGTCTTAGAGCCATCAACACACTGGAGTTTAAAAGTAAAGATGTCTGAAGAGGTACATTTTTAATGTGCGCACAGATATAGATGTGTGGAATTCAAATTCTTAGGTTGTGAACTTATCTTTTGAGTCCCTCTGAGTTAAGGCTTGTATCTTAAATGCTCGACCTGTCCTGCAGAATGTGTACACAGAGAAGAACAAGATACATACTGTCTTTATAGCCACAAAGCACACTTTAGCACACAAATCTGAACATGGCTGTTTCATTGTTTGTTATGATTCTTTTTGGAAGGAAGGAAGGAAGGAAATAATGATTTCCACTCATTATTGAAGAGAATATGAAAATAGTAGGCTAAACCATGGCTCACTGCTTAAGAGCTGCTGGTTGTGGAGCATGTTTAGGACTGCATGAAAGTTGTATACCCTGTGCCCGTACAAGTAGTTGTGTGGCGAGACTAACACATACACACTTTCTTCTTCTTCTTCTCTCTCTTACCAGAAAATGTATGTCTGGTATGTCCCTCGACACGATCTAAGATCTTCCAATGCTCGGCTGGTGGTCATCGCTAGGGTGAGGAAGGTCAAGTGGGGTGGTAGATGCCTCTCCTACTTGGCGGGCAAACTATGGAATTCCTTGCCTTCCTATCTAAGGTCTCGACCGAATAGGCTCCATTTTAGAAAATCTCTCAAGACCTGGCTCTTTGCCCCTATGTTCAAGTAAGTCTCTTCTTCCCTAGATCAGCGGCAGCATTGTTTTAGTGCTAAGACGCCTTGGCACTTGCGTTTTAGAAACACTTTACTCACTTACTTAATATTACTCGTGCCTTCACTCTTCCCTAAACATCGCAAATCATTACAAATGTTGCTCCAGCTAGTACATTTGATCCAGGGCCCTTCTGGTGTTTCTCTGGAGGGATGGTCACCTAGTGGTAGCCTCTCTTTTGAATCATGGAACTAATGATGTGGCACAACTCACCATCTTGGCCCTCTAACATGAAGCATTTCAACCACCTAGCAAGGAGGCCATCGGGAATCTTTCCCTCTATAGTCATATAAGGTGGCACTGTCCCCTAAGAAGCAGCTGATTAACTCTAGATGTTAGTTTCCCTTGAGATTGAAAGGCTGCATTTAGATGTCCGGAGGGACCCTCTCAATACGTGCAAAATGTGAATGACATTGGAACAGACCAATGGAAGAAGAGGGATAAGTGAAAAACCCTAGTGTGTGTGTGTATATATATATCAATTTTTGGGTACTATTTCTTAGCAACAGTTCTACGGCAGTGCCATGTGGCTTCAACTCCAATTCCAGTCACCTGATGTGGCAATATCCACGTTTATTAGGCACCAACTGGCACTCTAGTATCAGTTTTTATATTTTGTCCACATCCCATCTAAGCATGCACAGAGAAAGACAAAAATCAATGACAAATACAAAACATGACATGACTGTATATCTTGGGATCTTATTTTTTTACTACACTAATTCATCGAGCCAGGATGGAGGGTGGTAACAAATCTGTAAGAAGATTAAGAGCAAGGATTGGTCCCAGACCATAGTCCTTAATGGAGACCAGAGAGTAAAAGGAATAAAATCCTGAGCCTCTTTCTTTCAGGTTGTCCAACTTTATGGCCCCAGTGTGAAGGGTGCATCAAGTGTATTTCAGGGTCAGATGGGACAGGTCTGTCGCATCCTGATAATTGTCTGCTGAGTGTTAGAACTGAAAACGGCTTATTCCATGCTGCCATAACAGAATCCAGCAAATCATTGTGACTGAGCAAGTGTAGTTCTGAAGCAAACACATGGGGCTGCAGCGTAGTTCTGAAGGAAACACTTGAGGCTGCAGAATGTCAGCTAATACATTCAACTTGACAGCTGAAACAGGCAATAACATTACTAACATCTCCGACTACTCCCCAACAATGGGCATTGCCAGGTAGGCAGTGTCTCCGGTGACGTTTTAAGGCGGATACCATTCTGCAGATCTAAGAACACATCAGAATCAGTTGACAGAGAAGGAAACAAGTTATCCTTCGAATTATCATTCTCTGTACAAGCAGATATACCCCAAACATCAACACAAGCATATCCAGTTGGTTCTGAATGCAACTCAAATAAATCTTCTAGTAAGCAAAATTCTGGAACCTTTGGAGGCCTGTGCGTTCCTCTGGGCAGATGATGCAATTTGTTGAGTTGGAGACACACACTGAAGCATTACAGCCAACAGCTGAGATCAACTTCATCACAGAGACAGAAAAAAAGCGCCATAGAATGAGTTTATCCCAGTGAGGCAGGACCATATTACCTATACAGCTTGCCACGAGGGCAACTGGCACCTGAGCTGCTGAAGTCTGGGGTTCTGAAGCCATCTTGTGAACAGATTGAAAGCTTCTAGCATGGGGTAAAGGGGGGAGTGGGAGGTGAGCCAGCAATCAGAAAAGACCAAACATTGATCGCCTAAAGGTATTGATTTGTGAGGAATTAGTGGAGAGTTCTGGAAATTCCAGATACAATTTCTCAAGGATAGGAACTAGCTGAGAGAACAGTAAAGCCTCGGCTATTGAGACATCGTCCCAGACAGATTTATCCAGAGAACGGAATCGTTAGGAGAAGCTAAAGTAGACCTCGATTACTTGTGCTTCTTCTTAAGATTCTCGTCTTGAGGAAGGAATCCGCAGAGGAATGCTTCCAATTTGGAGACTTGCATGGAGTAGGTGGAGAATGGGACGGTATGCAATAGCAGGCCTGGATTCAAACAGCTTGGACTCCTGTTTACTAACTGCTTTGGGATGCATCAAGGTGAATTTGTCGCAGTATGCAGAGTATTGCTGAATGCCTGGGCACCATACACAGATGTCATGGTGATTGGAGAGAGACATACGCTTCCAGGAGGACTCGCAATACCCCCAAAAATTGAGTGGAGACATTCCTAGAGAGTACTTGAATATGACGAAATTCGAAAAGTAAACCACAAAAGGGAGGAGTAAACCCCTGGAATCATGTTGAAAAAGTGGAAAAAATGAAGATCTGACTCCATCATGCAGAGGGGTTCCTTGTATAGAGCTTGTGTCGACATTCCCAGAGACAGTGTGGAGCTGCAGCTTGAGTCGCATGTGGCAACACTGAAGGGCATTGTTGTGAAGTTTTCTGATTCAGTCTGGCAGCTATAGATATTCAAAAAGTGAGGAAAAGGAGGGATAGAAGCGGCCAGTAAAATTACTGTTTCACTATTATGGCTTTGCAGAATGCATTTTTAAAATCCCAAAAAATAAACAGAAGCCAGATTAAAGAGATTAGAAAATGTTGCCTTTTATAGGAGTGTTTAAATTTTGACTTGAACATTTAAACTACTTAAAGCGTACAAGGACCAATGGCTGTGGAAATATTTTACTGTCTATGGATAGCACAGAGTATCTAAGATAGGCCTCACTTAAATTCTCAACCAAAGGAGGTAAAAGAAAGTTAAAAATACATCCAAGGCAAAGAAGAAGGGTTATTGTATAGAATCCAGTTTAAAAACCTTACCCTATTGCTCTTGGGTTGGGCTCGAATACATGTTCTCCTGGCAGCACGTGACTGGGTATCGGGTGTCTGTGCCAGAAGGTCAAAGGTTAGACTCTTGGGTGCTAGGAGGCTAACTTGAGCAGTGAAGCACCTGCCTCTCCTGCTGTTAAAAGTGATCCACAGGGGGTGAAGAGCAGTTTCCACGGACACATTAATGAGTCTGAAATTTCAAATTGTTTAGCTACTGAAGTACCCTAATTATCATTGAGCATTCAGTCGGTCTCCCAATAAGAATATTACCTTGGGAACTAGAGGGAGGCAGGAAAATGTATACAGAGCGAACACAAGAAAGGGCCTGCCCTTCAGAAAGTGAAGGGAGTACATTTGAGTACTGATTGAAAGCAAAAACATCCACTGCTGGGGTCCCTATTAAGTAAACTAAAGGGAGCTAGCCAGGTTATTCAGCTCCCACTTGTTTAGAGTGGAAGCTAAACTGCTCACAAAGTCTGCCTCAGAAAGGTCCCATTTCACATGAAAAGGATATAGGGTATAAGAACCCAACGCCAAAGAAGATTCATCAATAACCCCAGGCAGACCTGCCATCGTAAGATTATTTTTCACTGTGTGAATTTACAGGAAGAAGGGGGCAGGGCAATGTTGAGTGAGCTTTATACTCATTGCTTTGCCTAAACAACCAAAACTCTCTTACCCCTCCCCCATAAGGAACTGATCATGCACAATCTTCCATTTCCCAAGGAAGTTTTAACTGGGGTCCAGCTGTTTAGACCATTCACACTAGAGCTTGAAACCACTTCTGGGCAAGGGTTGCCAGCTCCCTGTGTGATTGTACCGCTTTACCATATGGCCATGTGATGATACATGAAACCGCGTGTCACATGGTGGCACCATGTGAGTTCTCAAACTTACAGTGCATCACCCACAAATTCAAGTTGAAGGTCCACCAGTGATTTTCTAGCTTCTTCAAAGGGTGGTCCAAAATGGAACATGTGCACATGAATGTAACCCACATCTGTAGCTAGCAAGGATTCTACCTCAAGAAATATCTTCAGGGAAGACCTTTTGTCCACGCTATCTGGGGCATTACCATGGGCAAAATTGAGGCAAAGGAATTAACATGCTCTTCCAATTCTTGGCCACTGGGCTAACTCTTTTAAAGGGGCGGATGCCACTGATCCACATGGGGTTTGGTCCCATAAGGAGGACTGAAATTTGCCTGGCAACTCATCACAAGCCATTTTGCAGCAGACTGTATGTATCAGACACAGCTGGAACAGAGAAAAGCGGACCTTTGTACTTTTTTTCCAGATAGGTTTGTTGGCCAATGCGGTCTTGAACCATCCTAATATACATCACACCAAGGAAGTGATTTCGAGGCTGTAGAATGTAGGGCCAAGCATTAAATATGCAGCTCATGCCTCTAAGGGCTAGCATATTGTGTGTGGATTGGACTGTAGCTTGCCAAAGTCTTCCACCGCATCATCAACTGAAGCAGAGGCCAATCACATTCTGGCTCAAGCAATGGCAACTTTCCATTTGTCTGTGGTGTCTTGTTATTATTGGCTGTATCAAAGGGGATGATGGATGGAGCGTTTGTGCAAATCAAACACTCACCCCCAGTCAACTGATCTGGGTTTAATCCATCATCATTCTTTAGCTCACCCCACCACCCCAGTTCAGACATGTCCATATGCAAATCAGTCTGACGCTGTGCCTCATGGGAACAGTCCAGCCCGAACTGCCAAGCCAGGTCTTCCCTGGACCGGAAACCAGCATCCTGGAACCGGTTTCGGGTTCATAACCCTCATCAGCCAGGCTATCTTGAATCCAGTGGCAAAGTGAGCAAGGGACCCACGTCTGGGCATACCCTGCCAACTTAGGGCGAATAAAGCGATACCAAAGGGGATGATGGACGGAGCGTTTGAGCAAATCAAACACTCCCAGTCAACTGATCTGGGTTTAATCCATCATCATGAATGTGTGACATTGTTCTGCATTCTGTCCATCAACTGTTGTTTTTGCATTTGTCACCCCCAGCGGGAAGGGTATGCCCAGACGTTGGTCCCGTGCTCTCCATGCCACTGGAATCAAGCTATCCTGGCTGAAGAGGGGTGAAACCCCGAAACCGGTCCTAGGATGCTTGTTTCCAGTCCAGGGAGGACCTGGCTTGGCAGTTCGGGCTAGACTGTACCCATTGGGCACAGGGTCAAGACTGATTTGCATATGGCTGGGTTCAAACTGGAACGGCATGCTGAGCAAAAAAACAATGGATTTAGGCTCAGATCTCTGTACTGGGGTGAATGTAGGACATTGTTTTGCATTCTGTCCATCAACTGTTGTTTTTGCATTTGTCACCCCGAGTGGGAAGGGTATGCCCAGACGTGGGTCCCGTGCTCTCCATGCCACTGGAATCAAGCTATCCTGGCTGAAGAGGGGTGAAACCCCGAAACCGGTCCTAGGATGCTTGTTTCCAGTCCAGGGAGGACCTGGCTTGGCAGTTCGGGCTGGACTGTACCCATGCGGCACAGGGTCAAGACTGATTTGCATATGGCTGGGTTCAAGCTGGAACGGCATGCTGAGCAAAAAAACAATGGATTTAGGCCCAGATCTCTGTACTGGAGTGAATGTATGACATTGTTCTGCATTCTGTCCATCAACTGTTGTTTTTGCGTACTGGTATTATTAGCCTGTGTTGTTGGGTGGGGGAAGGGGGGGGGGGGGGTTAATTACAAGTTATTCCAATACAATTAGGCCAGGAATGTAATTCAATGCGAGTCCTCAGAAAGCTTAGTTAGTCCAGTTTTTTTTTTTTTTTTAAACAGCCTTTATGGGACATTTTTGAGCTAATTTTTCATGCCACCACAAAGCTGCTTTAAATAGTTCCACATACATCTATTTATGGGAAAATCACTAAGAAAGCAATAGTTTATTGAACGAAATACAGTAGTAATGTAATGAGTAATTAAAAGAAGTACAGGAAAAATCCAGGTCCAGAAATATACACCACGAAAAACCTACTAAACAGCAAGACGGCAAACAGCAGTACAAGTACTTACAGGAATCATTACACGGCTTTGAGTCTCTAACTACAGGAATGGCTTTCCACAGCGCCTGCGGGTCAAGCGTAACCATCCATGGGCTTTATTTCAACTTTACACTTGCAAAATCAATTACTGAAATGCAGCCCTGCACAGCACGGCATTTGTCCTTTTCATGTGTGAGCGAGGAAAGCCTTGTCGGAGACCTTGAGCTTGGTTCAAGGTCATTCCCAGAGAGCCAAGAACAAGAAACACTGATCACAAAGTAGTGAGAGGGGCCCCACATCAGTCACTCGGCTGACAGGTCTCACTCCGTTCAAGGTAATGCCAGGAAATCGCCGGGCTTCTCAGGACAGCTAGTGCCGCCTGTCCATCAGGTTCAGCCCTGAAACTTATGAGCACGGCTATGTACGTCCGCGAAGGTCGTCCACCTTCCATGCAGCGGAGACAGACAGACCGAGAGAGTGAGAAACAGAAGGAGAGAGACAGATGGGGAGAGAGAGAGCAAGAGAAGCAGAGAGATGAGACCGCGAACTAGAGTGACAAACACATGGAGGGGCATAGAGTAATCTAAAGGCGGGGAGAGACAAGGGGGGCACAGACCAGAAGAGAGAGGCACTCAGAGAGACACATTTTCATATAGAGAAACAGCGTACACGCGTGCGTGCGCGTGCGTGCGTGCGCGTGCGTACACACACACACACACACACACACACACACACACACACACACACGCGCACGCGCGCACACACACACACACGCACACAGGCACACACGCACCCCCCCCCCTCCACCTTGAACAGCTATGTATTAAATACACCTATCTGCTCTTCCCTGCCTGCCTATCTCCTCTTCATCCGCAGCCTCTTTTCCTCCTCTCGGTGGAAACCCAGCTGGCCGCCGTGATTGGCAAAAAACATATACAAGCACGAAGAAGGTACAAATGTGCCATAAGAACAGAGCCTGTTGTGGATGGAATAAAGCAGCAGAAGTTAATCAGTTTAGTAAGAAATGCAAGCACACCAATGCACAGGACCTTTCACTGCTGCACTAGCCCGCAGGTCAAGCCCTTTTCACATTCCACTGTTATGCCTCTCACAGGCATTTACTGGCTCCCAGAATCCCCTCCGACTTCAAGGTAAACCTCACTGCTGGTCTGACAGGTATCTGGAGGCAGGCGGAGGGGAAGGAGAAAGTTCAGTGACAGAAACTGGCACACAGTGATTCAAAGGCGGAGATGAATATAAACATATAAAACAAAGGTAAGGACAGAAATGCCAATAATGGAAGCCAGCAAAGCTGTAGCTGAAGTTTGTTGGGGCAGAAACCGGCCGAGCGATACAAAGGTGAAGATAAATATAGACAAAGGAAAGCAGAAAAATGCCCAGCATGGAAGCCAGCAAAGCTCTGAGATTTGATGGGACAGTAGCGGATAGACTCATACACATGTGAAGAGAAATATAGACAGATAAAGCATAGGTAGGGACAGCAATGCCCAGCATTGAAGCCAGCAAAGCTCTGAGGTGGGACAGTAGCCGATAGACTCGTACACGAGTGAAGATAAATATAGACAAATTAAGGACAGAAATGCCCAGCATTGAAGCCAGCAAAGCTCTGAGATTTGATGGGACAGTAGCGGATAGACTCATACACATGTGAAGAGAAATATAGACAGATAAAGCATAGGTAGGGACAGCAATGCCCAGCATTGAAGCCAGCAAAGCTCTGAGGTGGGACAGTAGCCGATAGACTCGTACACGAGTGAAGATAAATATAGACAAATTAAGGACAGAAATGCCCAGCATTGAAGCCAGCAAAGCTCTGAGATTTGATGGGACAGTAGCGGATAGACTCATACACGCGTGAGGATAAATATAGACAAATTAAACAAAGGTAAGGACAGAAATGCCCAGCATGGAAGCAAGTAAAGCTCTGAGGTTTGATGGGACAGTAGCGTATACACTCATACACGTGCGAGGATAAATATAGACAAATTAAACAAAGGTAAGGACAGAAATGCCCAGCATGGAAGCAAGCAAAGCACTGAGGTTTGATGGGACAATAGCGGATAGACTCTTACACGTGCGAGGATAAATATAGACAAATTAAACAAAGGTAAGGACAGAAATGACCAGCATGGAAGCCAGCAAAGCTCTGAGGTTTGATGGGACAGTAGCGGATAGACTCATACACGTGTGAAGATAAATATAGACAAATTAAACAAAGGTAAGGACAGAAATGCCAATAATGGAAGCCAACAAAGCTTTAGCTGAAGTTTGTTGGGGCAGAAACCGGCCGAGTGATGCAAAGGTGAAGCTAAATATAGACAGATAAAACAATAAGCTAAACAGAGAAACGTCCAGAGAGGAAGCCAGCAGTGCTCTCACTGAGGTTTGTTGGACAAACTTTGGACACGTGCGAATGATTGCACACATGCCAATGCCTTTGCTGAAGCTGTATCCTGTGCTTTCCTAGGGATACTCTGTGGTATTGTAGATGTACGCAACATGAGATTTGCGGTCGTCATTGCGATATGTTCCTGCCACTTTCCAAAATGCTTCAATTCTTTAATAAATAAGTACATGGTCCAGCATCGCAGAACCTCCTCGCCACCCACTGGCCCTACTGTGGTAAAGTGTCATTTCTAAAAGGTGGGATGCCCTTATCCCACCAATACCTATATTCTACCATAGGAATGGATCTTCTGTAGGTCAATGTACTCCAACTTCGCTTGAGGAAGTATTACTAGGCCCCTGTTTTGTACCCTGAGGCACCACATTTCAACTACTATGGACTTGGACTTACTCTGTGGAACAAATTGAACCTCAGAGTAAACATCTGAAGCTCAGACTGGAACGGTGTTCTTCACATAAGAGTATCCTGCTATACAGTTTAGGTTTGCATCAAACCCCATAGTCAAAAGCCCTTCATGGCATGGTGAACTATCAATTCAGTTTGTTTTGTGCATTCTGTCTGACCCAATGTCTTGTGGACTTGAATCTTGAACCCACTGGAAAGCTGTCTGCATGTTTTCTCTGACTGCTCCATTTTGCAGCATAGCCAAAGAGTACTCTTTTCCTTATAGGAGGGTGATTCCTCCTCCCACACGTCTCCTGGCCCAAGCGGTAAAATCTGATCAGTCTCGGACCACAGTTTTCTTCCCCGAGTGGCATGTGGTGTGCGGGCCTGCGATTCTTTCAGGTAACACTGTTGCTGCTATCCTTTTAGAAAGACACAGCAACTACGACTACAAATTGAGGAGCCACCTGTATTTTGAAAGTGGCAGCTTCCTTCATAGGAGACTGGTTTTCCATACAAAGCCCACGACTGCACCCCTGAGCCAGCTGCTCAAATTCTCTTTGAGATCTACAAAACCCCTCAGCACTCACATTGAGAAAGGCATTGATCAGTTGTAGGCCTAGACCACAGGTACGCCCTCAATTTCCATAGTTTGTGAGGAAAAAGAGGAGGTGAACTGCCCTGCAAGGAGAAAACGCGACTTGACTTCATGACTAGACTTGTGGTCCAAGTGACAGATGTGCTGAGCTGATCTGACAAGAGAGGGGAAAACGGCTGCCCAAATCCAGCGGATCATCTACCCAGGGTGAACCATAGGGGCTCTGCTCTCTGCTTGTATATCTATCTTTGACAATCTAGTGCTAGTCTTGGAGGTGTGCCAACATGGACTGCGGAAAGCAGGATTCTCCACCTAGTCTCCTCGGTGTAGAATCATTTATTACTCTTTCGTGGATCCTCAGAACCCTTGGCCATCTGCCCCAGATTACTAGGATGACAAACCCTCTTCACTTCCAGGAGTGGCCCGTACAGGTAAGAGCGTTGGGGCGGGGGGACTCGACAGATGAGGACGAGGGAACATTTATTACATTTTTCCTCATAGTCGTCTGTCTAGTTCACCCCCCAGCCCCATCGCTCTTGCCTACACAGACCGCTTCTGTTCACTTCAACCACTTGGAGTACAGGCAGTTTGAGATACAGCTACTTCGAGGTTTCTAGGCACTGGAATAGGCTAATCTCACAATACCTTTTAGATAAACATTATTTGCCAAAAATCCTTTAGCAAACATAAACCAAGAGGTTTCTGCGATTCTTTTAAGTGGAAGTCGGGGTGTTTCCAAACATGAAGCAAAGCAGAGCTGACCTTGGCTACCGAGGAACAAGTTGGCTGGAACTGGCAGAGATAGCGCTGTAGCTGAGCTGCTGAGATAAATGATCTTTTTGTTACAAGGGATGTACATGAACTTGGGATACTTTCTCTGGTATGTGCGTGAAATGCTGTGTTGAGATTACTTGTGTAAATCGGAGTGCAGCATGAGCCCGCTGGAGCACTGCCGACAACCTTATGATCACAATTTCTCTATAGTTTTCATGGAACAAGAGCTCAATGTTTACATTAAGGCAGCAGTGCTGTAACAACATTTAGGAATAAACCTCAGCCCTACAAAACGGTATGGAATACTGGCTTGTTTGGTTGAGTGCAGTTTTTACTGTTCTGTTAATCTAGATTTTATATGAAATACCTGTGGTTTCTGAACTAAGGTTCTGGCTGACCAGTGACTTTCCTTGAGTGTCATTTGATTGTCATACCGTATCTAAGTTTCTGATAACCACCCCCCTGATAGGGTATTCCTTCTTCTGACGTCGGGAAGTTAATATGCTAACAGGAATACTTTTGAGTGGTGCAAGGGTACCCAAGATGCTGAGACACAAATGGTAAACACCAGTTAGTCACGTGAGAAGTGCCCATAGTAACTAGTGGTTGCTGTAGGACCTGGTGAAGAGACCTGATAACATTTTACTGGACTTCACTGACAAAGCCAAGCTTCGACCCGCACTGCTGTTAATGTGTTTGTGAGACAACAGCACCTATTTACAAAAAGCAGCAAGCACAAAGCAAAAACCTGCAATAAGAAGGCGGACACTGGGACAGTGAAGTGCCATACAAAAAAAAAACTTGCTGTTTGCGAAAGGTAAACCAGTCAACATAACAGAAAGCATTTCTTCTGCCTTTCAGACTCACAAAGGATATGTGGCAGAGAAAGCAGTCTACGCCGAGGGATGAATTCATAATCCTTCTCAAAGGACTACCAGCTCAATGTAAAACAGACGCGCACAATGACATCAGCAGGCCCCATAGTGCTTTTCTAGCCCTGCAGAAGATTAGGCTTAAGGTATCAATGTAAGGTGACAGGGATTATCCATTCCCATTTCAGCGCTCTCTTCTAGGAGGGGCTTGTCCACTACCGTGAACTACAAATCACTGGGTTTGAATGTACAGCGAATCCACTCGTTGTTAGAGCTTTTTGGATACCTTGGTTTTTAAAAGTGTCATTCTTATTATGCTGCCTTTCTGCTATCTTTGGACTTTGGCTGATTGATTCGCGTGCCAGAACTTTGTAAACACTCCTGAGGCGGAAGCCGGGAGGTCTGTTTATTATTGCTTTTAAAACTTTGTTTTCGTTGTGTTTTAACTGAGCACTTACACCCTGAGCACCCACTGACCTGCTAGCCCTGGGAATTCGCGAAGCTCTGCTCTGCTGTCCCTAGCGTTGCTGCAGGGAGGAAACGCGCTGATACCTTCGCGCGCCCGATACCGCAGACACGCCCACTTGGGAGGCCACGCCTTTCCGCCCTCTATCAATGTGCCCTTTCCGGACGCGCAGCGGGCGAGCGCAGCGGGCGTGCCGGCATCGCGCCGAAGTCGAGCCAAAGTCAAGCCCGTCTGCGCCCGTCCGCGATCGTACGCGGTCCAGGGCCATACCCCATGCCCCCCGGAACGACCACATACGATGGAGCAAGCAGGATTTACTTGCCTTACGTCGTACGCTCACCGTGTCAGGCATGCACAAGCTACATGTAGAAAACACTGCAGGTTGTGAACACTGCCAATTCCACTATGTCCTTGACAAGAACCCGAACACCAGCGACCACATTATACACTGTGGACTACTCAACGTGCGTTCACTAAGGAAACATAAGTTGGACCTACATGATCTTCTCTCTGAGACTAATTGGGACCTTATGTTCCTTACAGAAACATGGCTAGATAATGAGTCTACAGCCGATGCCCTTGAGGCATTACCAGTGGGATTCACTATATATAGACAAGATAGACCCACTGGTAGAGGAGGAGGCATCGCAATTATTGGCCGTGAAAGTCTGCAATGCCAATTTGAAAGTGCCCCTATCCTGGACAGCGAGGCTGGGAAATTCACCATTAAAGTGAACAACAGCTACACGCTAAAGGGCATGCTAATTTACAGACCCCCTGGTCCCATTGCCAAGTTTGAGGAAAGCCTAATAGAAGGTATCATGGAGACTGCTTTATGCAACAATAAATTTCTGGTACTTGGTGATCTCAACTTGCATCTTAACAACCCATCAAACAGTACAAGCACGAACTTCAGCCAAGCATTAGGTGCTCTCCAGCTGACTCAAATAGTGAACGGCCCTACACATCAGTTGGGTCATCTTTTGGACCCCATATTTGCAAATTGGGAGGAAGTAGAATCTAAACCCCCTATTCCTATCCCCTGGTCGGATCATTATCTAGTTCCCTTTACCATTCGGATCCCTGGATATAGACCTCCGCAGCCGGCTTTGCTATATCATCTTAGGCGTAACTGGGCCACCTTTTCCCAGCGTAAATTCTGCGAGGCACTGGTTAATGGGGGAAGCCCGGGGGGAGCTGACGCAGATTCAGCCAACACTAATCTGTGCACACGTATCACCGAGGCACTTGATTGCACGGCTCCTCTTCAAAAAATCAAAAAAACTAATTCCGGGGGCCGTGTACAAAAAACAGCTCCATGGTTCAATGATGAACTTAGATCCTTGAAATCTGCACTGAAGAAACTCGAAAGAGAATGGCGCAAGACCTTCTCTAAAGAATCTAGAGCCACCTACCTAACCGAGAGGCGACTACCACGGTCAAATTAGAAAGTGCAAAACTGCATACTACACGCTTAGAGTTAGTGAAGCCAGTAACTCTACTAAAGAGCTGTTCTCGCTTTACAAAACCCTTTCGAGCGGGAAATCATCCAGTGTCCCAGATGACTGTTCCCCCGACGCTTGCAACAGAATCACCAATTTTTTCTCCGAGAAAATAGCAACAATATACGCAGCGTTCCCAACACAACCTAGAGCGGGTGCAGAATTCATCGAAAGCCCCAGGGAATGGAGCAACAGAATTAGACTGACCCACTTTGCTATCCCTTCACCCGAAGACCTTGTAAAGATCTGCAAATCAGTGAAGTCGGGTTCTCCTCGAGACCCCACTACACCTAAGCGCCTGGCAGACAGCCTAGTGGTATTAGAACCCTATATCAGGCACCTACTTAATACATCTTTTAGTAGCTCCACTGTACCTAAAGATTGGAAAAAGGCGGTGGTCCTACCCCTTAGGAAAAAACCGACCATCAGTTTCGAGAAACTTGAGAATCTTCGCCCTATTTCTCTTCTCCCCTACTTGGCCAAAGTAGCCGAAAAATTGGTCAACTCACAACTGATGGACTTCGTCGAAAAAGCGGCATTACTGCACAAGACACAATTCGGTTTCCGTCCCCGTCATTCCACAGAATCTGCTCTCTAAACTGCAGCGGAGGCTCTTCGTCAGGGGGCGGATGAGGGTCATACTATGGCTCTCATCCTATTGGACTTGAGTGCAGCATTCGACACTGTAGCTCATGCCAACTTGCTACAGTGTTTAAATGATGGGGGAATATCTGAAGCTGCACTCTTATGGATCCAATCCTTCCTGACTGGAAGAAGCTTCCAAGTCCGTCTGGGCGACCATTACTCGAGAGCCATGGGTCTGGGACAGGGCGTTCCCCAAGGATCGTCCCTGAGCCCAACCCTATTCAATCTTTACATCTCCCCAGTGGCTTCGATTGCCGCGAGTCATGGCCTGGAAATCGTGTCATACGCAGACGACACGCAACTGGTCATCTCCCTATCGCGAGAACCCGGACTTGCTTCAAGTAGTTTTAAGGCCTGCATGCAAGATCTTGCTACATGGATGTCTACCAACTGCCTTAAACTAAACGGAAGCAAGACAGAGGTGCTCGTGGTGGGGGGGAGCCCCTCCGCTTGGTCGTCTGCGTGGTGGCCCCCTTGCCTGGGGGAGGCTCCGGTGCCTCGTCAGGAGGTCAAGAACCTTGGTATATGGTTTGATGCTGATATGTCTTTTGGTCCCCAAATAAACCGGGTAGCGGGTGTTTGTTTCAGCGTCTTAAAAATCTTACACAAGGTCCTTGCCCTCCTCCCCATGTCCGCCCGGAAAACGCTGGTACATGCCCTTGTGACATCACGCCTGGACTATGGCAACCTACTTTATTTAGGTGCCACCTGTAAGGCAGTAAAACGCCTCCAGGTATTACAGAATGCGGCAGCCCGCCTCATCTTAAAACTCCCCAAAAGATCAGACTCCAAAGCTGCTCTTCATAGCCTTCACTGGCTACCTGTAAGACGCAGAGTGGAATTCAAGGCCCTCTGTACATGTCATCGCATTCTTGCACGGAAAGCGCCGGCACCGCTCCACAACCTTGCCATCAAGCATGTACCCTCGCGTGCTTTGCGTTCCTCTCACGGAGGTCTATTGGTGGTCCCTAGAATCAGAAAGGCTCGCATGGGTGGACGCTCTTTCCGTCACCTGGCAGCTAAATGCTGGAATGCTCTGCCTCTTAATCTCCGCCTAGACCCCTCGGAATCCAGTTTCCGCAAGAACCTAAAAACTCACCTCTTTTCAAAGTAACCGAACCCCTCCTCTCCTCTGCTCTGAGTTTTTGCAAATGTAGCGCGGGGACACGCTTCTGCGTAACCATGCGCTTTATAAACTTTCCTAATAATAATAATAATAATACTAACACCTCAAATACATACCTTAGCCTATTAAGTAGAGGTTTAGATTCACAGTCATCTCTGCCGTGACTCCCATATTCAGCATCAAGACAGAACTGCTGCACCCACCTGCCTCTCAGTCTTTGCAGGACAATATTACAGTTCAAAATATATGTAATGACAAATGGCATCCTTACCTTCGATCCTTTCCCCGTACGGTCATTCTGTGAAAAGAAAGAACATTTATTTGCACGCATGTTTGCTAAGAAAATCTTCAAATTACAACACAGAGAAGCAAACATTTGAGCTAAGTGATAACCAGTTCCATATCACCAGTCCTGTACTTCACAGGAAGTGTGCACAGACCTGCCCAAAGGGAAGGCGGGCAGCCATGCCAATACCAGACCCATACTAAAACCCAATCCAAACCAAGCTCCCCTTGCGCTTAACCAAAGCAAGAAATGAAAGCCCCAGTTTCCCCAAACCACGCGTGCTCAGCAACATGTCCCAAGCAAGCAAAAGCAGGTCTCCCAACATCCAGAACAACAGCACCCGTGATTCTGGACGAGCAAACTGTACACAGATTGATTCCCAACTCCGGTCCAAAATAAGTTCATCCAGGCATTGTCCATCACAACCAAATCAAGCAAAGACATAGGCCACCAATCCCACTAAAACCAAGCAAATCAATGCCCAAAGAGAGCAAGGCAAACCAGCTCTGAGCACTGATGACTAGAAACCACCGACCCTAAAGTCTGAGCAGCACGTCGTAAGAAAAAGTACACAAAATAGACACTGGCTGACGTTTCATACAGATTCAATACCAGTTGTAAGATTGGAAAATGTGTTTAAGTCCACAGCTGCACTTACCGGATGGACCTCTCCTATAAAATACTGCTTCAGCATTTCTCTAGCATCTATGGAATGACCAACATCTTCAAAGCTTTCTGTGGCATCTCCACCAGCCTGCTCAAATAGCACCTCTTCGCCACCTGGGTGCTGGAAAAGAGATATTCTATAATTAGCCAAAGAATGACAAAACAACCATCAATAATACTTCGTGGAAGAATGGAATTGATCATTAACGACCCACTAAGAATGGAGTTTGATTACCGATGCCCTACTCCACTACTGAGCTAATTATCTCTACTGAAATGCTCCGAAATGGCCACAAAGGGTCTCATTGGATCATTCCGAGATAGTTGCCAAAAGTGGGGCGGCACATGACAAATTGTTTTTGATCATTTTAGGATTATATAAATATTATATAAATCAAAAGAAACAAAATAAATAAAATGCCCAGTCATTTTTACAGGTGGTGAAGATTAACTTCCGTTTAGAGTGAAGGAAGGTGAAGATAATCTGGCAACTCAAAACACATGAACCAGACCAAAATCCCACTTGTTTTTTCAAGTATACACCACTTAAGCAGACGTGTAAGGATAGAGAACATGGAGCCATATTGTACAAAACATTTTTTTTGAGGTTGCAAACAGCCCGATTTACAGAATCGCGCCTTTTGCTACCGCAAAAAAAGATTTTTCATATATACAAAGTACAAATTGCGATTTGGTAACATGTTATCGAATCGCAATTTGAGTTTAGCAATTCGGTATTTGGACGGGGCGTATTTAGGGCGTCCCTTCCAAATACCAAATTGCAGTGCTATGTATGAATGTTTCGTGACCGAATTACGGAAGCAAAACATTAATTTTTTACCGACACCTCTAGGGTAGTAGTAACCATTCGCAAATAGGAAGGAGTTCCTATGGGACCCCTTCCCCTTTGTAAACGTTGAAACAAATATTTTGTAATAGCAGGCAGTGCTCCAAGGAACCACTACCTACGCTTTAAAAATGTTTAAACTTAAACGTTTCATTTCATTTTCTGAAACGCTTTCTGTTTTCCTTTAAACAAAAACAGGTTGCATTATAAAAAAAAAAAAAATATATATATATATATATATATATATATATATATATTTAAAAATGAAGATTGTTTTATTAGAAAAATCAATCACATACATGGTAGTCTATTGACCTCAACAGGCCAACGTCCCTGTGATGGCTGCAGTTCCTAATGGATCGCAAATTGAAAGCTAGCTCATTAATTTTTATGAGGCAGGTCATATTTGTGACCCCATTAGGAATCTCTTTCTGAAGTTTGTAAGTTTTCTTACATTAGGAATTACGGTTTCCCAATTGCTATTCCGTAGACATCGCAATTCCTATTTTTGTGCATATGGCTCCTAGTTCTAAAGTTTCAGGATAATGCTGTCCACATCAAAATCATCAACTTGTTATCTGTATTTCATTGCTGTCCCTTTAAGCAAGGCCAGACGTTTGCAGTTGAACATTTCACTCTTAATCAAAGTTCAATGTATGCTAGGCATACACTGATGCTAATTCTGATCTCATTCATCTCCAGTCTGACAGTAGATGAATATATTATGAAAAGTAAACTTAGAAATGGTAAAAAAATAAAAAAATAAAGTAAGGCTGTTGTCAAAGAATGTAACAAATCAGAGGGATTTCCTGGGGCACGTGGATGCAGTTTGACTGGAGATTCGTATTCCCCAACAGTGTTTGGCATGATTAGGAGAATAGACTGACTAGCATTTAAAATGTTAGAGTCAGTATGGAGCAGGTTGGCTGGCACGAATATTGCTTACTGATTGGTTCTATGGGTTTCCTCAATTTCCATTGTAGAAGCGATTGGGTGCTGTAGACCGCAGAGCCTAGATTATATGTACAAGTATAGTAGTACAGCTAGAACAGTTTAAGACTCTGGATTACTTCAGCAGAAGAGTAATGTTGCTGAAAAGAAAGGTAACCCATTTTTTTTATCCCCCGATGTGTCGAAATAGATATTGCAATAAATTGTGTGGGGAGAAAGGGTTATCAATTCACCACCATAGAGCGGCTAAAAAAAAAGCTAACCAGCACTTATTTGTTTTTAAGGTATCACAGTGGAAGAAGATATTACCTGGAATTCTGGATTTGCCAGACTTGTGACAATGTACATTTATTGGACCTCTAGATGACTTACATAAGCATTGCAGCCTGACCGGGCACTGATGTGCTTTGAATAGGCTTTTTCTCACACTGAGTATACAGTAAAAGCCATCAGAAAACAAGCAATGGCAAAGTCAATAGGTTTCACATATACAAGAGCTATTGAGTGTCAATTTTTTTTAGCCACGTTGATCAGCAGTGTGGTTGCTGTGCAGCATGGCTGAAAGTAAAGAAAAAATCGTTATGATGCAATCAGCGCAGAGAGGATTGGAAGGGTGGCAGGGGGCAAGCCCCAACATGGAGTAGAATAGGTGGGTGGGAGAGGCAACCAATAACATGGAGTGGGACAGGAGGGTGAGAGAGGGCAAGCGATAAAATGGAGTGGAATAGAGTGCGGGGGAGGGGGCAAGCAATAACTTGGAGTGGTACAGGAGAGTGGGATGGGGTTAGCAATAACAGAGCGGGAGGGATAGAAAGATGGGAATAATTCTTATTGAGTGCTATAACTAAAAGAAAAAAAGTTGACCAGGCCCAAAAGTGCAAACAGAGGAAGGGTACAAACTGGGCAAGGAAGTAGTACATCGTCCAGGGAAGGTACAAACACATGAAGAGGAGGTGAAGCTGGCACACGCTGACCAAAGTGAAGCAAGGAAATGGAATGCGAGTGACGTTGAAGTGAACCAATGGTAAGCAATGGGAGGGCTCCAAGTCCCCTTTAAGCTAACAAAATGTCTTGCAAGCAACAGCGCATGCGCCTTCTATGGCATGTTATGTTAATTTATTTTAATAATGCATACAGCTACCCAAAAAGGGTTTCCCAGCGCAGAGCTAGAAGGAGACTACTCTTAGAAGAAATCATAACGGAGTGAAATATGTTATTGATTAAATAGCCAAGTTTTTAGCTGTTTACGGAAATTTAAATACAAAGATTCCTTTCGCATCAAGAGAGGAAGAGAGTTCCACAATCGTGGGCCAAGATAGGAGAAGGAGCGACCGCCCATTCTTGCCAGCCTGATTCTGGGGATCTCGATTACTTCCTGAGTAGACAAGCGCAATGAACGGGCGGGTTGATAAAGGCGTACCAGATTTTTCAGATATTTAGGTGCAGTGCCATTCTTGATTTTAAACATATAGCTCAGGGCCTTGAACTGTGTTCGATTTTCCACCCTGAGCCAATGCAGATCTCTCACGGCATTAGAGATGGAAGACATTCAAGGAATTCTGCAAAGTAGTCTCGATGCAGAATTCTGTACCATCTGAAGCTTGCGCATCACATCCTTGTTGATACCCAAAAAAAGAAGGATTCCATAATCCAGTCGTGAAGTTACCAGTGCCTGGACTACAGTCTTTTGGGTAATAGCAGGGAGCATCCAAATGATTTTTCTTAACCATCGAAGAATAGTAAAACAGGTGGCTGCAGTTTTTACTGCATGTTGTCTCATTGAAAACTTTTTGTCTATGATGAAGCCAAGATTGCGAACCTGAGAAGAGGGCACAGGTAGATGCCCCATTTCAACAGGCCAATGTTGCGAGCCCCAGGGATCAGTGTTTTTTCCCAGAATGAGGACCTCCGTTTTTTCCCCGTTGAGCTTGAGCAAATTAGATTGCATCCAAGATACAATATTGCGCAGGCCCACTTGCAGGGTAGACGGTCCAGAACTCTTTTCAGCCGATAAGGAAAAGATGATCTGAGTATCATCGGTATAAGAAAAGAGCGACAGCCCCGCTTCTTCAGCAATCACTGCCAGAGGTTGTACATAATATTGAAAAGAAGTGAGCTTAAAACTGAACCTTGTAGTACCCCATAGGACGAGGGATACATCTTCGAGGAAGCCCTAGAAGAAAATACTTGAAAAGTGCGGTTGTCTAAAAAAGAGGACAACCAACCAAGTGCCAATCCCGAGATACCTAGGGATCGTAAAGACTTAATTAATACGTTGTGGGAAACCGTGTCAAATGCAGCACTTAGGTCAAGCAATATCAATGCCACTGCATTTCCTGCATCCAAACGTTGACGCAGCATTTCAGTTACGCCAAGAAGGGTTGTCTCCGTTGAGAACCCTGCTCTGAAACCAGACTGAGAGGGGTGTAAAAATTTCGAAGTTTCAACAATCAGAGACAGCTGGGTGTTTACATGTTTTTCCAGAACTTTAGAGAATACTGGAAGAAGAGAGATAGGCCTAAACTTAGCAGGCTGGGAAGGATCTGCATTAGCCTTTTTTAACAAGAGAAGGACCATTGCATGTTTCCAAATCGGCGGCATCAATTCCTCGCCAAGCGAGGCATTAAGTAATTCCATAACAAGATTCAAAGATGGCTGTTTAAATTAAAGAAGCACAGAAGCCGGAAGAGGGTCAGAAGGAGAACATCCTCAACAAAGGGATCAGAGACAGAAGTAACCTGAATAGGGGACGCAAGCTTAGTTCCCTCTAGCGTCAGGTAAATTTGTTCCACTTTATTTATAAAGAAGTTAGCAAGAGTGTTGCATTGCAATTCATCCAAAACAGGAGAGCAAGGTTGCGTATCCGAGCCTGTTAGCTTCTTGACCATAGAGAACAAGGTACGAGGGCAATTCTGTGCCCTCGAAATAGAGGAGGCAACATACTCTGCTCGAGCAGTTGTGCGTAGAGTTTGGTATCTTTTTAATGCAATTTTATAAGTGCATTTAGATTCAGGGGAGTAGTTCTTCCTCCACTGTCTTTCCATGACCTTGCACTTACTTTTTTCAATAGCTCAGTAAACCAAGGAGCAGGGGGTCGGTGTTTTTTCATTTTTTTAATAGAAAGTGGGAGACAAGCGTTAGCTGCCTCTGTAATCCAATTATAAATATTTTCCACGGATGTGAGTGAGTCAAAATAAGGGGCACTATTAGACAATATTAAATTACATTTTTCAATGTCCAGTTTTCCCCAATTCCTAGATTGGCCATGTGTGCCTATTGGCGGTAGGTTCGGGATTACTAAAGTTGCAAATTCAAATTTAACAGCAAAATGATCTGACCAACATAAGGGGAGTGCAGGAGGGCAATTAATTTAAGACAAGTTTGAAAAAATGGGGTCCAAAAAATGTCCGGCTATATGAGCGGGGCCACTATTACAAAGAAGTAAATTCATTGCAGAGAAGTCCGCAATCAGAGTCCTACTTGCAATACATTCATCATTTTCCAGATGAAGATTTAAGTCACCCAAAACTGAGAAATTAGCCATTTTGAGTAAGAAATGAGCTATCAAGTCAGGGAGTAAAGACACCCAGAAAAAGTGACCTGGGCTGTAAGAGTAAGTTTGAAGAGCGCAGCTTCACAATCCACCAGAGGAAAATCCTCAAATTTACAAGAATAATTAAAAAAAAAAATATTGCTATTCCTCCTTCTTTCCTAATAGTTCTATCTTTTCTAACTATAGCATAATTATCGGGTAGAGCAATAGCCACATCCGGTCCTGAACTTTCATTTAGCCAGGTTTCTGTTAAAAATTTGCATCCGGCTTTTCACTGTTCAGCAAATCAAACATATCCTCCTTATGTTTAGGGAGGAACAACAATTAACGACAATTAATATTCCCAAAATTATAGCTTTTATTTTTGCTTGAGGCGTGACCAGCTTTTCGTTGTAAATTGGGACAATCATTGGTAGAGCTACTGTGACACCTCAGCTCCAAAGTACTGAAACAGTACTTGCAACACACACATGTTGCACACACACGCACGACCTAAAAACAAATTCACATCCCATGCTTGACTAAAAGGCAACTTCGCTTGAACACTAGACTAACGGAAAGGAAGGTAAATCAAGGCTCACCCCAGCGTACATGTTGAAGCAATCTTACAAGACCAGCCTGGACTGTCGATAACTAGATTCTCTGGTGTGGAGACAGCAAACATTTGAGGAGCTTAAAATATCAGCAGTAGGAGCGCTGGAAGTGTATAGAACACTATAGTGACTGAAAAGGCGAACATTTTACAGCTCATATAAACTGCAATCCATATTTTTCTGACAGAGCAAAAGCCATACAATATATTAGTTGAATGCTGGCATCACAATGCATTATTTATATACTGTCACAGTCACACACACAGTCTCACAGTCACACACACACACACACAGTCAGTCACACAGTCAGTCACACAGTCAGTCACACAGTCAGTCACACACACACCCCCCCCCCCCCCCCCCCCTTATTGGGGTAGGTGGGCACAACAGAAAACATTCATATACTTGGTATCAGTTTATTCAATATGATTACTGGCTGATAGGGAGTTTCCTCATGGAGTGCCCCACAGTATTCTATAATTAAAACCCCTCCTCACCCCTGCAGAGCCGCTGTTGCAGACAATTGCAATAGGCACAGAGTCAAAAGCATAATCTAAGGCACTACATCAGACTGTGTTGTGCTCCACTCATTGGCCATCAAACACTAGTCTTGCTCATTACAGCGGTGAGATCAACCAGATGGAGATAGGATCAGGTGGATGTTGACTCCCCGGGAGGTCGGGGTAGGGAGGGGATGGGAGGGGATGGGAGGGGGGGGGGGCAAACACATGTAATGTAGTATATTTTTGCAGCGCCCAGGAACCCGGCAAATTGGGAAGATCATGAGCAGCCTCAAATGTGGTGGAGCACAGATCAGCAAACTGGAGTTACACAGATTTTAAAGAGGTGCACTGATACCCAGGTGGATGAGCACTCATGGCATGCATGACCGTGCATGAAGATACAGCACGCTTCTTTCTGGGTGGAGTGTAAGCCTGATGCTACATCGTAAGAGGCAGCACTCCCAATCTGCAGGGACCACTGCTCGATCAGGCCTTAGCTCCATGGAAAACTTGAGTGCTTAATGGAGGCAACCATGTTGGGGAAGTTGTGCACAAAAGATTAGACAGCAGCACAGGGTAAAGTCTCACACACAATTTAGCCTCAAATCTCACATTTTTATCAATAAATAGCCATTTCAATTATTAACAAGTGACCATATCATTTTTAACAAGTGACAATATCATTTTTAACAAGTGGCCATATCAAGCGTAGGGAAACGAAGATATGTATTCGATTTCATGTATTCCAAATCACCAGCCACTGGAATAAACAATAGAAAGTTTCAGCATCATTTCAACTGAGCTAGGTGAAGAACTGCTTTAACCCTAACAGACCAACAAAGTACAGAATTGCCAGCTTTTGAAACGTGTTACTGTTCCACAAGTTCTTCAGTAAAGTGAAGTCAACAAAGAAGCAATAAAAATCCAAGCTTACTCTATCAACAGGTTTCTTCTCAAACCCATGCGGCTGTATCCACACTGGACCTAATTTTAATTTCCACCCGTGCACTTCTAACACAAACTTTGAACGCAGTCGCACAGAAGGGACCTCCCTTTAGTCACACAACCACCAGTTAGAGAAAGGTTGTTGATCCAAACGGGTTTCACAAAGACTTAATTTCATGCGATAAAACATCCTCCTTACTTCATAACAGGCAGCTATCTCAGCAGGCGTGTCAAAGAAAGAAATACAGAAGGTCAAGCAGCCAGACTATGTTTTAGTTTACAGAAATTTTCTCAGATCACACCAGGCCTTTAAAGACCTACATGGACTTCTGCAGCACAGAAACTAAAGTTTAGAGTATCTTGCATAGTCTTCAAAGCTCACAGAGGAATCGGCCATAAATATGTCCAGTCGCTGTTCATCATCTATACCCTGAAGGGAATTCTGAGATCCAGCAACCTGCTTTTTCAGGTCAGATTCAACATAAAGTCCTATGTTGGCGAATAGGCAATCAGTGTCATGGCTATCCAGCACTGGAGCAGTTTAGACCGAAAGCAGAAAATCGACCCAATGTGGCAACGTTTTAGAGAAAAAAAAAAACCTTTAAACAAACCAGCTGTTTGGAATATGACCCATTATTTCGCATGCCATTAATCTGCGGTTATTACTTAGCATTAACTGTTACTACGCAGGTTTTTAGTTCACATACCATTACATTGAAAGTGTTAATGTATACGAAGTAAAAACTTGCCTAGAAATAAAAATGGTATGCGGAATAACCCATTTTTAAAAAACTTTTAAAACACAACACTACAATAAATAACAAATAGAAATACAGTACCCTACACATCTAAAAATGGAAAACACTATCAAAACACTCAAACACTACACTACCCTACACCACTACACTACCCTAAACCCTAAATCACTACCCCCTGCACGAACATATGCATTACCCCACTCCGGTCCCTACACTCATTCACTACCCATCACAACCCCCCGACACTACACTAAACACTAAAACAGTAACCTACACTAACACCACAACACTACCCTAAAACACTACCCCCAGCACAATAAAAAGTATTGCACCGGGCAAAGCGGCGGGCCCAGACGGCCTTCCAGGAGATTTGCTTTTGCATGATCCATCACCCTGGGCATCGTTTATTTACGCCATAATGAATGCTATAGTTAGGGGTTCCACAGTACCAGAGTCCTGGAAAGCCGCAGTAGTGATTCCAATGTATAAAAAGGGCAACAAAGAGGACCCTGCCAACTACAGACCTATTAGTCTAATAGATGTGATCCAGAAGGTGGTTGGCAGGGTCCTACTCATGACATTGAAGCTGTGGATTGAGAACAAGAATATTTTATCCCATCTTCAAGCAGGTTTTAGACAAAAGGTAGGCACAATGGATCAAGTTTTTAGATTTTATATGATTTATTGGAAAGTGGTAGTTTTAGGAAAAGGCACTTTATATTTGGCTTTTATAGATCTTAAGTCTGCGTTTGACCTGATCCCGCGCCAAAGGCTATGGCAGGTTTTATCTGAATTAGGTGTTCCCCCAGAGATTCTCGCTTTTTTAATGCTTTTACATGAGGATAATCACGCCAAGATTAGATGGGGTGTTCAGGGACAGCTCACAGAAAGTGTCACGGTGAACAGGGGGGTCCGCCAGGGCTGTGTATTAGCCCCCACCCTGTTTTCTTTATACATCAATGGGGTGGTGGATCTTCTTAGAGAGGACCCAGCTGATGCTCCAGCCCTGGCTGGTGAAAAAATCCCTACCCTCCTGTTCGCCGATGACACTCTTCTGATCTCAAAATCCCCAGGTGGCCTGCAAAAGATTTTAAATAGGTTTAGCACTTTTTGTAGGTCTTATGACTTGATTATAAATACTGAGAAAACCAAATTAATGGTAATTAACCCTACAAGACGTTTTTTACTTTGGATGGCAACCTGCTAGATATTGTGGACTCCTTTGATTATTTGGGTGTCCGGATTGCGAAGGGGATGAAGTGGAGCTCTCACTTAACTAAGATGCTCTTATGCCACAAGAGGGCTTCTGGTGCCATCATTAGAGAACAACATTGCTCTACGAGTAGACCAGTGGACCTGGCCCTTGTGGTATATGAGGCAAAAGCACTATCTTGCTCAATGTATGGAGCTGAAATTTGGGGCTATGAAAACATCCCTGAGCTAGTTAAGTCTGAGAATAAGTTTATGAGGGACCTTATCTCTCTTCCGACATCAACCCCATTAAAACCATTGTTCTATGATTTGGGTAGACATTCTATCCAAGACATCGTACGACTTCGCCCTTTACTATTCTGGGCAAGACTACGAAGGACACCGGAGCTCGCTAAGTATGCTGCAGCCCTAAGTGAACTTACATTAGCTGATACTGGGAACAAGATAAAATGGATCACTAATGTAAGACAATTGTTGAGAGAAATAGGATATGCAGACTGTTGGGAATCCCAGTTACCTCCCCCAAAATTGGATCTTAAGAAGGCCTATTGGAGATGGGTCAAAGAGAGAGAGTTAAGGAATCCTAATGTGGGGAAGCTGACTGAGTCTTAATTTGAGCACAAGACACTTTGTAAATTGGAACCATACCTTGATTTTATCCAGATTCCACAAGATAGGTCATTGTATATAAGATTCAGACTAGGAACCTTACCACTTAACTCCGTTACGGCTGGTTGGAAGGGTCACATACACACATTAACTGGTTGTCCAAGTTGTGCATCCCTGAAGGAGTCTATTCCTCACTTTCTCTTTGCCTGTCATACCTATGGAAGAGCGAGATCCAAGTGGCTGAGACCAATTTGTAGAATCCTGGGCTCTAGAGATTATGCAACTGTGTTACGTATTTTAAAAACAGATACATCATCTCTTTTTGTGGTATGTGGACTGGCAAAGTACCTGGGATGTGCTTGGCTGTTGAGGGGAAAAAAACTCGCCACACTTGTGCACTGAAATGTTGTCGAGGCTCGGCTGCACAACCCTTTTTATCCTTCTTCTACCAATCTTCTTATAATGAATTTCCTGTTTTTATTGTACATAGTATGTTATTATATCATGTGATGTAGTGTATTTCAGCCATAATCATGATAGCTGATCCTTTTTAACTTTTATTGTATGTTGTGCTTTTATGATATTTTTATCGAATAAAGCTATACCTACCTACCCCAAGCACTACCCTGCCCTGTGCCCCAGTCCTGTCCCTACTCCCAAACACTACCATGCAGGACACCCGACACTACCCTAAACCCTACAATAGTACCCTACACTACATAAACACTACAACACTACCCTAAACCCTAAAACACCACCACCAGCACGACCCTACCCCTACTCCCAGTCCGTTCCCTTCACTTAAACATTACCCTGCACGACCCCCTGACACTACCCTAAACCCTAAAACACTACCCTACACAAACACTACTACACTACCCTTAATCCTAAAACACTAACCCCAGCACGACCATGCCCCTACCCCGAGTCCATCCCCTACACTGAAACACTACCCTGTACAACCCCCAGACACTACCCTAAACCACTACCCTACACAAACAATACAACACTAACCTAAACCAAAACCCCAAGCACGACCCTTCCCCTACCCCCAATCTGCTCCCTACACTTAAACACTACCCTACACGACCCCCCCAACACTACCCAACACAAACAACACAACACTACACTAATCCCTAAAACACTCACCCCTGCACGACCCTCCCCATCCCCCACTCCTGGAACTACACACAAACACTACCCTACACGACCCACAACACTACTGCTCAAACACAAACCCTTCAAAATTAAATAGTCCCTCTTACCTCTCTCCTCTCAGCGAGTGCCCGGAGCCCCTCGTGCCCCTCCTTGGATGCTGTTGTCACCTGTTCTCATTCCACCACGCCGTATTTCTTGCCTCCACCTCACTGCAATTCGTCATCGCTGCCTCCTCGACTCCCCATCATCCATACATGCATTACAACGCATGCGTTGTAACAGCGCATGTGAGGTAATAACATGCGTAGTAAAGGCTACGCGTTATTACAGCGCATGCGTTGTAACGCTTGCGTAGTAATGGTACGCGGTGTAATGACCACGTACAAAAGGATGTTTACCGCGGTTTCATCCATGCATGAAAACATTGGTACTGCCTCCCACTCCCTTCTAAAATAGTATGTGGCCACTCTGGAAGCAGATAAAGACTGGATAAAACCTCAAAGTTGGTGTGAGGGTAGGGAATGTGGCCAGGACCGCAAGACAGTAGATATGTTGCTCTAGAGTTCCCCACACTACCTCTGGGGAACCACCGACCTTCTGGTGCGAAAGTGATGTACCCTGCTCTCAAAAGAGCATGAGAAACTGACAGACGGTACAGAGTGACAAAAAATTATCACAATTACTGGACAGGACCGCAATCACAGAGCACCTCCCATTCTTCAGCAGTGCAGAACTTTAGGAGTCCTAAAAAAGGCGGATCACTGGGACTGGCATTCCAGAAACCTAGAATACTGCAGCAGTGGCCATGGTGGTGCAGATGGGACACCTGCCACTCAGGAGGCAGCTAGTGCATGGGTTTCTGAGAACAATACAGACACGCATTGTCGCTAGAAAGTGTGGGAGCGGCTCTAGAAGTGTGGATTGTAAGAACCGATCAGAGCAAACTGTCAGAACGTGTGACTGAAACTGAATCCATCTTATTTATGTCTCTAGGGCGTGCCCGAAGAAATGGGCACACATATGGGGCCTTGGAATACATTTCGGGGGGATATATGTGAACCTCCAAGGAGCCGTGACGAAAATGGTGCTGAAGTTTGATAGTATGAGACTCCCGATGATATTCACAATGTGTTGTGATAGTGAGCTCTTGATGTTTTATCTTAATGTGTTTTACGGAATAACTGAACAATGCTGTGCTTTAATTGTTTACATGTCTATCTTCAATAAAAAGAGTTATAAAAAAAAAGATACTGAATCCATCCTTTCTACAATGAAACCATTATTTCTGGACACACAGAAGCAACTGTCTGAACTTAAATAGTGCTAGACAATACAACGGAAAGCCGAAAACAGAGGAGGACGCTCGTTACTTTACAACATATGCATCATGGGTATCCCAGAAAGGGCAGGAGGAGTGCTTAATGTTTCACTGAAAAGTTACATTGGTTGGAGACATTTCAGTTGTCTAAAAGACAAGAGGGAGTTGGATAAAGTTGTGAAATGGTTTGAAAATCAAACACCGACACACAGGGAAAATATAACGAAGATAAGCCTGGAATCTAGTGCAGAAGAAATGGGGCCACATTGGCTACAGGTAATCTGTGATAAGCCGAGATGTTTCGTAAATTTAACATACGGCTACAACAGTGGCAAAGAAAGAAACACACCCTGACATATAGGAGTACTAACTTTCCTGCTCAGTTCATGAGATCGGCACTTGATTAGACATGTTCACAGGCACTACAGACGCATGCAGTAAAGTAGTCGCTTCTGAAGATCTATGATGGACCAAATAGCATTATATTACATCATCGATGAAGATCGAATGATGCGTAAACACCCCAATCATACCAAAGTTTTGCCTACAGAAAGAAGCCCTCCAGGAGACCAGTTCACAGAAGCACCTCAATGAAACATATTGACTACTATTTTCAGGAAAATGAGGGAACGACAAAACACAGCAACCAAGTGGAAAGTCTTCAAGGCAGTACTAAGGGATTAAGCAAGTACTCTAACAAGAATTATTACACTCAGATCGACAGAGTCAATAATAAGAAAAATAGTCCTAAAATGATCAACAGGTGGAAGTTATGCTCTTGGAACGTACCAGATGCCTAAATTATAAAGAATACAGGACCAGGCAAAGCGTAAAAAAATTGTAGGTCAAGTAAGATGATGGCTTGGCTCTTCAAATCCAAGAATCCTAAAACCTAAATCATGAAATATGCACTGATGATGGACAAGTGTTGTATACAGCTTTTTCGGTTATCACACATTTAAACCTTGCTCCACTAATTTGGGATGGAACCCAGATACAAACATACTTAAACTCCAAATACCTACCTCGCACAACATCACAACAGATAAAATTCCTGAAGGAGATTTTCATGCTTAATAAAATTAAACTAGCCATAGATCAAGAGGCTAAACTCCCATGTAACCTCCAGAATAGTTCTATATTGGGCCGCAACACATTCTCCAATCTTAGAAGACTTCCATGCGATGAATGCGACGTCCAAAGATTGGACTTGTGCCCGTAGCAGTCTTATTAAATATACAAAAGGAATTGGACATTCTACTCTGGCCACATCTCTTCAAAGTTTATAAATACTGGAAACAAGGACAGAGTTTTAAAAAATGAATAGGTTTCCTATATGATGGGCTGATGACAAGGGTGAATATCTGTACAGTGGCCCACAGGCAGAGGAACCAGAAAGAGGGGTGCTCGCAATCCACACAATCGTTTTGTTCGCTCTGGCCATGGAGTCGCTAGCAAGTGTCCTCAGAGGCAACGGTCCAGACCTAACAAATACTGAAAGTAAGTGTTCTCTATATGCTAATGGACTGCTTTTCCTGAGGGACCCAGAGTAGAGTATAGAATAACTTATGGGTATTCTGGATGAGATGGAAACAGAATTGAGTTAAATCGGAAAAATCCTGTATATTCCCATTGAGGCAGATAAAGGGCTGGGAGTGAATCGAATTTCCCATAACCCCACTTTGTTGGAAAAGGGAGACATTCAAGTACCTTGTGGTGCGACATTACCATGATCTGGACAATATGAGTGCTGGAATCTAGAGTGGCGACTGGTGATAATATTGTTGTGACTTCTGTACTATTTTGAGGCACTGCCAATTAGTTTACACAGGAAATCCTTTAAGAAACTTCAAACTCCACTGGTTTAAGTAATATGGGGCACAGAATAGAAAAGAATGCCAAAATGTAAATACAAAGATTCATTGAGGAAGGGGAAGTGGGGCTCCTTACTTCAAAATATATTCCTTAGCAGTGCAACTTCCATTATCAAAGAGAAAGCTTGGGGGCAAGAATGACCTGAAAGAGATGTTATACAAGCTAAGCTACCCACTAAAAGAATACAGGAAGCAGTCCTGGGAAATGTGAAATTGACTGCCCACCCAAGACTGTTGATACCGACCCTTGGCTATAATATGAATGTACAATTTAGTATTTAACACATAATACAGACATCACATCACTGAATGTGAGAGGCAAACTGGGCATCATATTGTCTGGCCTCGAAAAATCCACTCGCAATTGCGAGTGAGATTTTATCAGGTCAAGCTATTTTCAGCATTTACTTATCCGTGCTGGCAAGTTAACTTAAGCTGAAAGCAACAGGTGTTCTGTTCATTCAAAAAGTGAATGAACAATAAAAACAGCTTTAAATCTTTGTCTTCACAAATTTGCGGTCTGTTCAAGGATAGGGTAAAATGTCAGTTTGTCTCTTTACTAATCTGTTCCTGGAAAATGGTGTTTAATTTTCTATTTCTTATTATAGTTAGTGCTTTTTGTCAAGTAAGTTATCTGACAATAATTGTGAAACAAAAGGCTGTAAAATGTCAGTTTTTTTTAGAACACAACATTTAAACAGCTTGCAAATGAATAGTACAAGTATTGAAAAATATATCAACAATTATGAAAGAACTTTGTTTTGTAATTCAGAAGTGAGATGCAAACGAAGATTTACATAGGAGCAAAACAAATCGGAACACTTTACTTTTGGTGATTTGCAAATGACAAATAATTGCAGAAACTATATTTCCAGACATTGTCCACTATATAGTTTTAAAATCACGTGAAAAGAAATTCTGTGGCATTTCAGTGTAAAATCTGATGATTGAAAATGACAGTACTGCTGTTTTATGCTTTAGTTTTGCTTTTATTAAAAGGCATTTTTTAAACATGATTTGAGAAACATTCCTGCCCCCGCACTTATGACAATGCATTTAATGAACTAAGGCAAGCCAGCGGTCATGTGTATCCTATATGTGGCTAGATTTGTATTATATATTGAGCAAATGATTAGTCTATTAAATCAAACAAAAGAGTTTTCTGTAAAGCGTATTTGAAGGTGCTTTCACGTGATAAAGAAGAAAATGGCATCTCAGTGAATTAAAATACTTGCCCAGGATGGATCACATAATTTGAAACCAGTTTATGGGTCAAGAGCATTATAATTAAGTCGAGTAGATTATTTAAGTCGCTAGACCTGAAGGTCTAGTAACATTTTTAGGATTTTTCAAGGCCAGATTGTGAACTACTGAAAAACAGCAGTTGCTCTGTTCTCGGAATCGACAGACATAGGGTGCACCCCGACTGCGTGCCTGCAAGGACAGATACCCAGATCCAAAAATCTGAAGGCAACAAGTAGGTCTATCGACTTATGCTATGTGTTAGCTACACAGAGTATAGCTATGGCTTGGAAAGCATCATAAGCTCCTTTCCATAAAGTATGGCTGAAAGATCTGGAACAATAGGCCCATGCAGAAAATGACACTCAGCAGACTACAAAAGATATGCTATCCTAATAATACTCTCCATGAAAAAGGATGAGTTACTCCGGAAAAGGAATGGAACTTCTGAAGCAGTAAGAGATTAAATTAACGCAACAAGTAGCCCAAAAGGAGGCAAGCTATGCACACACTTAATACATGTTTAACCATGCACACGTCGGAACCTTTTTTGCATTATAAAGCTAAGGGGGAAGCAGTGACTTTCAGTGCATTGAGGGTACGGCAGGTGCCTATTTTAAGTAAGAAGTTGGGCGAACCCAACAATAGTTCCACTGTAATACGATAAGTCAGATCAGATAGCGAATAATGTTTCATTTACTTTTGATGTGTTTAAATGTGGATATAATTACTGTAATGGCTCAAGATAATGCTTTAGGGAACCCCAATTGGATACAGGGTCTATCTAAAAAGAAAAAAAGAAAAAAAAGCCCACTGAATGAATTTTGAAAATGTTTAAAAACCCGAATGAGAGCAAAAAAAAAAAAAAAAAGAAAGTGTGTCTGTGTCTGCGTGTGTGTGCGCGTGTGTGCGCGTGTGTGCGCGTGTGTGCGCGTGTGTGCATTTGTTCAGGAGCTGGGAGATTGTAGATTTATCCTTTTGGCTCTTGATTACAGGAGGAGACTTGAACTTGGTAAAAACTGCACAGCAGGAAAGGACCTAACAACGCATAGGTGGAATATTCAAAATCTCAGTGGAAGGGAAACAATAGATTTTGTTCTTGTGAGTGTGCAATAGTCACAGCTTAGCAGTAAGGTATTCTCACTTCTCGGAGGCTAAACTGACATATGCCTGAAATGATGACTTATTTACAAATAAAATGCCTATTAAGTGCATTATACAGGATTGTTCAGAACCTGCAAACAGTGTCTGATCATGTTCTTCTTATAGTGACATAGTCCTATTACTCACTTAAGAATCCAAACCCTAAAGGGACATTGTGGCTGAATGAATCACTCTTAGTGGCCCGGATGGTTATTAACACAATCAAATAGTGGACCTCAAAATACAAAAGAATACAGGGGAGGTTTACAAGGAATCGTATGAGATGCCCTGAAGGAGATAATTTGGGACTCCTTCATACAACAGGCCATCCACCTTAATGCAATGAGGAATGCACTCTTACCTAAACTTGCACTGGAGTTTCTGCGCCTACAGAAGAGGCATAAAACAAACCTGTTAATAAAAATATGGCGATTGGTAAGACATGTTGGGGAACAGATATTCTCCACAGAGAATGACAAAGCTAGCCATATACTTGCAAAGATGGGTGCATACTTTCACTGTGAAGACAACGGGGCCTGTAGAAGTCTAGGAAACAGGCTACTGGGATGACAAGCATGCAGCTATATAGCATAGGTCTTATATGAGAGGGGATAAATCAGTGGGTCAAAGGGGAAACTATGGTAATGCCAGGATTTCCACCAGACCCTGTACATGGTAGACCCATCTAACATGCTAGCTTGGTGTGCATATCTGAATTTTGTGTCGCTGCCCAGACTTGGGAGATCAGAGGCAGAGAGTCTGGATGGACCAAGAATGAAGTTTTATAGGCAACAGGAAGCTTGAAGAGGGCTTAGGCCCGTGGCCCTGATGATTTAGCTGCAATGTTCTTGTCCACCCCACGGGCATTTAAACAAGCATTGTCATAGCCAATAGGTCTCGCCTTTGGGACCTTATACGTGTTTAGCCATGCAACAGTTGCATAACTAAATAGTTATAAGGTCCCAAAAGCGAGACCTATTGGCTATGCCACGCGGCCGTGCGGCCACGAAAGTGATCGCGATCAAACATCAAAGCGGCCGTGAAAGTAATCGCGGTAAAACGCGGCGCGCACGCCCACACATGCACTGTAGCTCTAGGCTGGCCTGGTAGCACTTTTTGGAGCCCTCTCAATAAGTCTCGCCAGACCAGCGCATGCGATGGGTCAGGCGAGACCTACAAATATGTGGCTAGTAGCAGCCTTTTTGCAGACAAAAATTATATGTTTGGTGATCTATCTCGATGACACTGCCCTTGTGACTCAGACTACAGGTTTTTTTCTCAGGGATACATGCTAATGACAGTGGGTCATTTGAACGTGTGCGATTTACTACAGAACTACAATAATTCAGACAGCTCTCCAGAAAGGCTGATGGATTTTCTGGGGTTTGTAAATGATCCTTACTCCTGCAGGAGAAGCTGCATCATATTAAAGATTATATGGAGGCAACTGTTACCAGACTGGTGATCAGAGGCGCAACCATCATTACTGTCGAAAAGGTGCTCCTTGAAATATGGGTCTTAAGCTACTTTCTGAACTGCACAAGTGACATTGCACGTATAGAGGGATCTTATTCCAGATACTCAAAACATATCCGGAATTGAAATTTACAAATTTAAAAGAATGAAAAATAGGAGTTAAAATACCTCCCTCTATGCACTGTCTTTCTTAGTCAAGCTACCCACCAGAGTGACTTAATATTTCAGTTTAAAAAACAGCTGGTGCACCAATTCTTGCTTCTGGTGGTGATCCACAAGGTTTGTCGTGGATGTGAAGTTCGAGGAGCAGCCAATGAAGATGCTTCAATGTGGCAGCAATTGGTTGTACTTTTTCAGTCATTTGACAAGTTGAGAAGCAGCGTGTAGCACACTCTTCTAAGAAATTAGAGTTAAGAGGAGTGAGCAATTAAGAATGTTTTTTCCCCAATCAGGTGATGAAAGAAGAATGATAGGAAGGTCATACTGAAGTCTACTTCAGAAAGTCAGTATTTTACCCCCTGTAGAATTAAGAGGTGGCACCAGGATTTCTTACTTCTATTGGCAATATGTACGTAAATTGCAAGCGCAAATACTTTGGATTTGGCTTATGTGCAAATTAGTGGAGGGACGGATGCATTCAGTTTCATGTGCAAAAGCCACTGCTGGCTGGACAAGAGCGTGTCTGCTGCAGCTTAGAATGAAAAGAATTTAGTCATGGGTGCATTCAAATTAAGGCAGGTGTCCAGTTCTCTGTGAAGGCCTGTCAGGTACTGAACCAGTCGAACTCACAGGAGAAAGTTACTTTTAGCCATCTCTTTCAGTCAATGGCATGACAAGTAATAAAACGATTTTTCATAGGGCCTACTGTTCGCATAATGTACTCTGGACACATGCTGAAGCAATAACCATCATTGGCCAAGCAGGTAGTTTTCTCGAGTTACCGTCTAAGCCTGGGGTATGATATCTAGGATGATCTAGGCAGATGTACACAACATTTTAGGAGGCATGGCTCTGTATTCAAAGACAAGACAGCACAGTGGAAAACGATGCATCAAGATGCAGCACAATTAGGAACACATTTAAAGGGAGCGTGACTTCTGGAACAACACGTCCGGGTTCTGGCTGTCTGCTAGTTACCTCACATTTATGAGCACACAAGTCACACTGTTCTATTGATCTTGTGAGGGGTTACAGAGAAACAAAATAATCACTGTACACCATTGCTCAAAGTGTCACACCAGGATATGCAGTACAAATTGTAAATGTTTGGCACATAAAGAGGAGGAACACGCACATAGGATTTCTTCCATCTGAGCTGGGTGCCACCCTTTATGAAAAGGGTTGATGTTCATAGTTCTACATCAATTTCATTTTTCGTCAGGAGTGGAACTGAAAATCTGTGTGTTGTACGAGAGAATGGCGGTATGAAAACATGAGGCAGTGACTGCTTCATATCTTTGCAGCACTGCAAAAAAATGGGTGTAAAAGGCTTCTACTACTGAACAGTAGGTATATCCGAATGAAAAGTAATCCCGCGAGTTTCTTGCGCTCTATTAGACCACAGCGTTTCTTTTCCCAGACTTGGCAGGGCCAGCTTCATACAGAGCCTGGAATGACGACAGAAGGTCCCGAAGTGGAATCTGGAGGAGTACAGCGGCCTTATCAAACACAACAATATTAACGTCCTTCGAGCGGAGGGTTACAATTTATTTTCTATAAGAAACGCCTCACTGGAACACAAACTTGCCAAGATTAGATTGTTTGCCTCTTTTACTTCAAGCAGGACAGCAGTCTTCTTAATCCTTCTACAGCGGTCAAGCATGAATATAGTCCGCAGCCCTAGAAAACGTGCATGTTTGTAAGGGATAAATTACACTATGCCATGCATTAGAAGGATACAGCAAGTCACCAAGGGGCCCCTCAAGCATACAGAGCAGCGAGGCTGAAGGCCAGGCTCCTTCATAAAGCCAAGGAAGTCCAAGTTGCAATAGTCTTAAAACCTACAGCAGAGAGCACTACATTCTACATACGTGCTGGTGCCACCCTGCTAACAAAAAGTCTACTGCAAGTTACTTCAAAAACAGCTATAGCTCATAATTTGTGCTAAGGTGCTAAGTAAGAGATTACTGCTTTCGTGTAATGGACTGTGGCTGGGCTTTTTTTTGCTAATGACCTAATATCAGAAATACAGATCAGAAGAGTGAAAATCTAGCGCCGATTCATTCCATGATGGTGTAAACACAAGTTCTACTTTTGCTCTTTGAGCCACGATGCAGCTTTGGCAGGAGGCACTAACATTTCACACTTCAAGTCTAAAAGGTCATTATAGTTGATCAGTTACGTCATTGCTTATTACAGGAAGCTAGTAATGACAAGAATATTGAAATAAGAAAAGTAGAATCAGATTTTTATACAGGGATTGCAGGCGCCTATATATTATTACCGTGTAATACATCTACTCAACGTTTTCACTCTAAGTGCATGGTCATTTTCAGGAGCCTAATGGGCACAGTATAGTTGTGCATTCACAATTAATCCAGGCCAATAAATACTCAACACAAAACGATTTCCTGGCCTCGATATAAAGCCCCATGATTTACTGCTACATCAAGGCTGGTTTATGAAAGTTTACTGTAAGCTTAGCAATAATTAAATAAAAGTCAGTATATTGGCAACTAATAATGGCTTATTGTTCAATTGTTGCAATACACCTTATTAAAAGGTCACATAACTGGCCCACTGTCTCAACTGACTGACGCCAGCCGGAAGGCCCATGGGTGGAGTTGGGCACGTTGCAACACAAGGACACACAGATGCTTACAGCAAATACAGTAGCTGCCCTCCATTGGTAAATCTGAGATTGAAGCACTTTACAGATCTCAAAATAAGAACATTATATGTGCGCCATTTTATCTCATTACACACTACATCAAATCGTGTGGCTATGCTCTGGATTACCAAAAATACAGCAAGTTCACAGGAGGTCTTTAGTCTTTTTCACAGGAGGTTTTGAGCCTTTTCCAAAGGCAGGCGGTCCTCCTAGGTGTCTGGAGTAAACAACAGCAGGACTAGTCGACTATGGCACAGTTTTCAGTGAGGGATGCAGACAGGTCGGCAGGGTTGGTAGCAGGTCAGCTGTTTCTTCCCTTCTCTCTGCCTCTGCAGCTCTTCGGTGTCCTCTCTTTTTAGGTAATCAGGATCCACTTCTCTGGTGCCAGGGACTCCCCTAAATTTAGAATTTTGGGGCGTTAGGGAAGTGTAGGGTAGTAGCCAATGGGCTACTGACCCTTGGGGTCATAACGCCCCTTATATAACCACTTCCTGTGGGAAGAGGACATAACCCTGACCCAGATTTGCTAACTTCTGAAAATCGTATCGACTTCTCAGTAGCCCACCTTATGGGTAGTACTAGCCTGGAGGTGACATGCCTACTTGAGTAGCTAATTTTCCCGCTTTTCCAGGGTCCAAGGGGGCCCTGGACAAATGGGCCAGCTTACTCTCCTGTGAGGGGGAGTCAGATTCACATTTCAAAGGCGGCAGCCCTGTGAGGCTTGCTGTCCAAGGAAGGCTAATCAGCAAGACATCCTGTGCAAAGGAGTGGTACACCCTCTTCCCGGACAGGCTTTTGTTCAGAGTCTCCTGAGAGCAGAGGCTCTCAGTCTAGGAGGTTAGAACAGTCTCTCAGGTGGCAGGCTGACAGAAACCAGTCAGAAACCAGTCAGAAACCAGTCAGAAAGGACAAAAGAGGCTGGCAGATATTCAGGGGACACCTAACAAGGTGCCCTCTGGGTGCATGTATTGATAAACCAGTGTGGGTTTACCAATACAAGATGCTTGATACCAAACATACTTATTCTCAGTGAAGCCATCATGTAGCTGAGGAACTCGTGTTCACCAGTGTCTAGCATGTTTTAAAATGACTTCCCTGGTCACTTGTACTGGGAGTAATAGGACTGACCAGCACAGGGGAATATCTGCTCATGCAGGGATGCTCTCACATGTAATATTCAGCACCCTGCCTTAGGGCTGCCAGGCCTGGTGTAGAGTTGACTTACAAATATTACCTGCAGTGTTACGGGACATGGCACACAGGGATGTTTGACATGTCATGGTTTCACTTTTGTCTGAACTAAGACACACAACCTGCAATAGAAGCCATGCATGTGCTTGGTGAGAAGTCCCTTAGGGTGCCACAATTTGTGCTGCTGCCCTTGGGGACCCTCGAAGTGCCTCAGGCCCTAGGTACCAGGGGTACCATTTACTAGGGACTTACAGAGGGGACTAAAGGTATTGACAATTGGAGGAAACAATTGAACGTTTTTAGGGAAAGAACACTGGCCCTAGTTAGCAAGAACCCAGTACACTTCAGTCAAAGTTGCATCACATACCAGGCAAAAAGTTGGGGTATACTGCAACAAAAACCCAGTTTCCTACACTTGTACAGAGGTAATTACAATAGTCAATTAAAGGATTGGCAAAGTCTCCAATCACAAAAGCAAGACAGAACATCATGCAACCAATATTTCTTTATTATTATGAAATCTGTTTATTGGCATTTCGTAGATATAATCACAGTACCCAGTACATTGGAGCAGCCGGACGGCTAATAATTGAAAAAAGACCAATGATACATCGATGGGCATGAGCATAGTGACAAACAGGATCAGGTGCTACACGCACCCATTAGGGAAAATGAACAGTACGGGCCTCCCAACCAGCCCCATTATCTCAGTAACTCCCTCTGCTCTCACATCGCTGGGTGGCTGCCCCTAGAGGAGCCACTCGTGATGCACCCGTACTTCCCCTTTGCATTGCAATAAACAGTTCCCTTAAACAATAAGAAGAGAGGGCAAAACAACAAGTGCCTCTATCTAACAACAGCAGCAGCTACAGCATTCACTGGAACATCCCCGTGTTCCGCCCCCCAGCCTGACCCCCTCCCTGCAATCCCGCATCCCCTCGTGCAGACAGCGTTATTGAACATGTCTTGCCACACTCCGGTACCACACCTAGTCATCTAAGGCCTTTTGAGACATCTGTCATGCCTGACTCCCTGTCCGACCTTCATCTCCCTCCTCCACAATAGGTGGATCACCAGCGTGTGTCCCATTGGAACCCAAGGTGTCCCCGTCTAGTTGTGTCAGGGTCTGTAAGAGTGTGTTCCACTGGGCCGCTATGGGCGTCGGCCTGAGGCCCACCGTTTCTTCTCTCAATAGGGCCACGCCCTCCGCTCCCGCCCACACCAGCATTGATCTTCGCCAAGCCCGTGCTCGGAGGGGTTCCTCCGCCTTCCAACGTTTGGTAAGCAACCACTTCGCCACCACCAGGCCCAGGTCGAAAAAGCGAGAGGTGACCTTCGTGGGAGTGGTGCGGCGAAACAGGTGTAGCAGGCAGACCAACCACTCCAGCGGCGCAAGCCGACCCGTGCAGGTACTCAATGCTTCGTGCACCGCCCGCCAGTACACGTCCAACGCAGGGCAGCTCCACAACATGTGGACCAGTCCAGCATCCAGCAGCGCGGACAACTCGCGTCTGTACGATGAAAATACCGATTGATAGAGTTGGGTGTAAGATACGCCCTGTGCAGAATAAAGTATTGATTTGGCGGACCCGCATGTTCCTGGGAATCCGCGTGGGGCCTTGCAGCGTCCTACTCCATTCCTTGTCAGCCATTGGACCGGCCAAGTCCGCCTCCCATTTACCGCGCAGCGGAGACAAGTCGGTCGCCGTATGCGTGCGCAAGGAAGCCGCGAACCAGCGTATCAGATGCTGCCCCCGCCCCGTGACATGCAGATATTGTATCGTAAGGTGCTGTTCCGGCTCCTCTTTGAGATCTCCCCACCTACTCGCCAGCGTCGCAATAAGCGACCGGTGACACAGAAATTGGCCTGCCGGTAACCCCATCTCTTCCGCCAACAAGGTGAATGGGATAAGAGCACCATCTTGGTAGAGGTCCCCCAATGTGTGGATATCCGCCGCGTGCCAGTCCACAAGCTCGGCCCGGCACAGAATCCTCCGCCCACTAGGAGAGCCTTCTATCAGCATGGCAGGGCGTAAGGGATACATTTCCTGGTTAGGTAGAGAGCACGACGATAGCATTTATAGGCCACTTCGACAAGGAGGGGCCGCGGTTTAAGCGCCCTGGCAGTCGGATGGAACGATGCAATGATGTCAGCTAAGGAAATGGGGGGGGGTTCCGCGGATGCCGTGTCATCCCGCTCCCTGTCCGCCAGCCATCGGGCCACCCATTGTAGTTGCGCTGCCAGATAATAATGCGCGAAGCACGGCATCGCGAGACCCTCCTGACCCGTGGGGAGGTATAACTTGGGCAGTGCCACCCTGTGGCGCACATTGCCCCACACAAAGTCCCGAAGCGAGCGTTCTAAGGGTGCAAAGAAGGATGCCGGAATATAGAACGGCAGGTTAGCAAAATAATATAAGAGCCGAGGCAGAGCCACCATTTTAACTAATGCGATGCGCCCCGTGACCGTGAGGGGAAGGGTACTCCAAAACCGCATCTGGGAACGGACCGCTGCTACAGCCTTACCCAAATTGCCCTCAACTAGTTCAGCTGGCTGCCTGTTTATTTGGACGCCCAAATAACGGAAGGTGTCGGATTGCCACTTAACTGGCACCCCCCCTAGGCGGAACTGTGGGTCCGGGGTATCCGCCCGGAACGCATAAAGGCACGACTTTACCCGTAGTCCGGAGAGCGCAGCGAAATCAGTCAGGACACGCTCCAGATCCCCAGGGATGTTCGCCACATCCTCAATGAAGACCAGGAGGTCATCCGCATAGAGGGAAACCCGATGGGTCGAGTCACCCATGAGAATGCCATTCGCCAATACCCTCCGCAGGGTAGCGGCTAGAGGCTCTATTGCGAGCGCGAAGAGGAGAGGCGAGAGGGGACACCCCTGTCTGGTACCACGACCCACCGGGATGGCGTCAGAAATGTAGGGACCGGTTTTCACCCGCACCACCGGATTTTTATAGAGGAGCGCCGCCATTTGGAGGAACCCGAGGCCCAACCCGTAATGCGACAGTGCTGCCACCAAATAGCTCCATTCAAGGCAATCGAAGGCCTTTTCGAGGTCCAACAGCATACAGCCTGCCCTTGGCCAACGTTGCGCCCCCTCCATGGCCACCCGGAAAAATCGTCTCAGTTTAAGAGAGGTGCTGCGCTTTGGCACGAACCCGTTTTGGTCCTTGTGCACCAACAGTGGCACCGTCGGGGTCAGCCGCTCCGCCAACATCTTGGCTAGAATTTTGTAATCACTGTTGAGAAGGGCGAGGGGGCGGTAGGACCCCAAATTGGTGGGATCACGTCCCGGCTTAAGTAAGGAGATCAGGAAGGCCTCTCTCATAGAGGCTGGCAGGGTGGCCTCCTCAAGGGCCGTGAGATATAGCGCATGCAGTCTGGGCACTAGGGACTCCCGGTAGGCCTTATAATACTCCGCTGGAAGCCCGTCTGGTTCTGGCGCCTTTCCAGAGGCCAGCGAAGTTACCGCCTCCCCTATCTCTTCCAACGTGAGGGGGGCCTCCAGCGTCTCCTGGTGGGCATCCGGGACCGCAGGTAGACAGGCAGCCTCCAGACACTGATCCAGATCCTGTGCCTGTCTGCGCCCAGTTGAGGCGTATAGGGATGCATAATGCGCTGTCAGTATTCGGTGGATCTCTCGCTGCGTGTGTACTAGCGTCCCGTCCGGCTCGCGAATAGATTCTATTGGAGCATGGACCGCCTCCTCTCTAATCAGCCAGGCCAACAACCGTCCCGCCCTATCGGATGTAGCATGGACCCGAGCCGAGTGAGCCGTGTATTTGTGGCATCGTAGACGCTCTATCAGCTCAGCGTGTCTCGTCCGAAGCCACGCCGAGTCCCGCCCTCCTCCTTCGCCATGGCGTTCACACGACAGCAGGCGCGACTCCAGGGAAGCGAGCGATAGCATGAGCTGCTTACGGATATTTCCCGTCGCACCCAGGCAATGTCCCCGCATGGTGGACTTGTGCGCGTCCCATTCTGTCAGCGCATTACCTGCCGTGCCCTCGTTGAGGTGGAAGAACTGCTCAATCGCCGTGCCTAGAGAGGCACGAAACTCTGCGTCTTCTAGAGCGGCCGGCTGCAGTCGCCATGTCGGAACGGGGGGCCTACCCGGGTCCCAGGATAGTCGCAGCCGAAGCGGATTATGGTCCGAATGAGTCCGGCCCAGGTATTCTGCCTGAGTTATCAAAGGAGTCAGTGAGGGAGAGCTCACCACCCAAGGACAAAATTATTAGCATTCAGGAGACATTTTGACCTTCAATGAAGTCGGCTAGTCCTGAGCAAGTCCCCATCCTGCCTAGGGCTTTTTCGATCAGTAGCTTCTCAGAGTTCTGTCCGATTGATTTGTCCAGCTCCCTCAAAATTTAAAGCCCTCAAGTCTGGCTCGCCGAACAATCCGTGCGCTGCCAGATTACTCTCGGACGTGGCAGATACCGCCAACACTGAGGTTAATTTCTTGGTCAACCAATCACTTAGGGAAGCACATGTACCCAGGGCATGGAAACATGCTTTAATTTTGCAACTTCTTAAAAAGCCATCCCTTGATCCGCTGCGCCCAGAAAACTATCGACCTATCTCGCTTTTGCCTAGTTTGGCCAAAGTTTGTGAGAAGGCGGTCACGTTCCAACTGACTAATTTTGTAGAGGCGGCTGGTGTTCTTCATCCGGCGCAGTCTGGCTTCCGTGCCACCTACAGTACCGAATCCGCTCTGTTGGAGGTTTCGGAATCCATTCGAGAGTGTCTGGACGCCGGCGGGAAAGCAGCATTAATACTGCTTGATCTCTCGGCGGCGTTCGACACGGTGCCTCACGCCATGCTCCTCGACCGCCTCTCTGACATCGGAGTATCTGGGAAAGCTCTGCTTTGGATCAGCTCTTTTTTGGAGGGTTGGATGCAGCAGGTTTGGCTTCCCCCATGTGCCGCGGTCCCTTTGAGGGTTACTACAGGGGTACCGCAGGGGTCATCACTTAGCCCTCTGCTTTTAACATCTATATGACTCCGCTGGTCTCTCTGGCGGAGTCTCTGGGGGCTAAAGTGATGGCCTACGCAGATGATACCCAATTGCTGTTTACTTGGAAGAGGGTGGACGACTCGGTGGTTAGACCTCATCAATGTCTATCTTCCGTCTTTCAGTGGCTGGCCAATGCACAGCTGAAATGTAATGAGGCAAAGTCAGAAGTCTTGCTATTCGGCTCTTTTTCCTCTGAGTTTAGATCAAGACTCTGGCCCTCCGGCTTTCCTTGTCCTCCGGCGATCAATGGAGCTGTTAAAAATCTTGGCGTCTGGTTCGACGAAAACCTGAACTTTGCCTCTCACATAAAAAAACTTGCTGGCACTTGTTTTGGGCTTCTGAGGAGTCTTAAGAAGTTTCTACCCTTGCTACCAGTTAGGGACAGGGAGACGGTGGTGCGTGCTTTGCTTCTCTCCCGCCTCGATTATGCTAATGCCCTCCTGGTAGGATGCCCGGGCTACCTTGTAATGAAACTGCAGGTGGTCCAAAATTCGGCAGCCAGACTTCTGGGCGGCCTGTCCCCCTGGCAAAGCGCTCGGGCTCAACTTCGGACACTTCATTGGCTCCCCGTTGAATCTCGTCTTAAATTCAAAATGCTTTCCATTGTTAAACAGGCCCTTTATGGTCTGGGCCCCAAGTATCTGCAGGACAGATTCTCCTTTTATATTCCTAGGAGACAGTTGAGGTCATCCTCTTTGCTGCTTATGGAGACCTCTACATTTAAGCGTGTACGTATGGGGGGCAATTCGTTTGCTCGCAGAGCCTGCCTCGCCTGGAACTCTCTTCCCTTGTCTTTGAGGGCTATTTGTGATCCGCACTTGTTTCGAAAATCCCTGAAGACATTGCTATTTTGCTGGATATCTGTAGTTTGGCCGCCTTGTTTGTTGTTAGCGCCAGGACACTTCCGAGTAGCTGTGCGCTCAATAAATTAAAATAACATAACATAACATAACCACCCTGTCCAGGCGGACATGAAGGTCATGCACCGCAGAATAGTATGAATAGAGACGATCACTAGGGTGTAGGGAACGCCATACATTATATAATGCCCAGCGTGCCAACCAGTCTGTGAGACTCCTCGCGTTCGAGACTGCCGGTGTGCTAAGAAGCGGGGGGTATGATCGGTCGAGGTGCGTGTCGAGCACTGCATTAAAGTCCCCACCCAGTAACCATGGAAGACCCACATACGGCGTTCACGCTACCGAAAGCTGGTTCAAGAACGATGGTTGGTCGACGTTCGGGGCATAGAGTGAGCCCAGGAGTATGGGTTGTCCATTGAGTTTCCCCTGAACCAACGTGTATCGTCCAGCGGGATCAACCACCGAGTCAATGCATGTAAAAGGTGTACCCGCTCGTACCCAGATCAGCGTGCCACGTGCATGTGCAGAGTATGTGGTCCCGAAAAGTTGCCCCCTCCATCGAGCACGCAGCCTATCTAGTTCTGGTTGGGTCAGATGGGTTTCTTGGAGAAGAGCGATGGCCACCCCATGCCATTGCAGGTAGGCGAAAACTGAGTAGCGGCGCGCTGGTGTGTGCATACCCCTTATGTTCCAGGTAACCAACCTAGTGTCCACCATCGAGAATGAGCGGGAACTATATGGGTCTCAAGGCCACGAGCGGGCCATCCAAGGAGAGGGGGGGGGGGGGGAATTGCCATTACGGGTGTCATGGCGGTCTGCTGCAAGAACATAAGAAACAAAGAACTACGGTGCATTGCCGAGTGCACTGAACCAAAATCAAAAAGAGAGAACTGTCGAACTATGAGGGCAAACCCCAGAACGGGTATTCGTCCAAACTTATAACTCAGTCGCCTATGAGATACTAGGCCAGGTGTTTGCTAGTGGGTGCTAAGGGCTGAGAGACGGGCCCCAAGTGATTAGAGCCCAATGTTACCCCGGTCTATGCCTTGTGTGCCGTCTGAGCGGAGTGCTGTGCCAAACCCCCACCAGGAGCGCAACTGTGCTGTGGAAGCGTGGGCCGCGACAAACATTCACCAGAGGTGCGGATGTGCGCCCCTCTGCAGGCCATCGCCTATCAACAGAAGCATGTGTATTGCCCAACTCCCAATCCTAATGCAGAGAGCTCCCCTCTGGTCCCCAGTCCCCAGGCCATCAGTTACGCCCCAGCCAGCCCGCATGCACCAGCACAAAGAAGAGTCCACAATCCCCCTCCCAGAGGCATCTGGCAATATGCACTCCACCTCCCCACAGTGTCCATACTCATCACTGTCCCTCCGAGCCAATGATCACACAATAGTGTCAGCTGTTTGGGGCGTCACCACTGGCATCATACGGTCATCTGAAAGCATGGTATGCGAAGAGGAAGATCCATCAGTCTCAGCATCGCTATGGTCACGGGCCGCCACGTCCCCTTGACTGCACACAGATCCCAGGGAGGCCACCGCCTCAAGGGCTTCCTGGCGTTCCAGTCGTATCTTCTCTGGGCTGGGGGCCGCGGGTGGGCTCGACCCTGCCCCTTCACGTCTTCTCCCTTGCCGCCGACGTCTCAACCGCTTCCCTCTTCGCCCTCCGACTCCCGTGTCCGAGGGCCTTGGACCATTGTGTTGCCCAGTTTCCTCCAGCCAGTCCCAAACATCAGACAGGGCGTCGAAGAAGCGTGTCCCTTCCTTCATGACCACTCGGAGGCACGAGGGGAACAACAGCGAGTACGGGATCTGTAAGTCACGGAGCCGGCGCTTCACCTCCAGATAATTGCTTCGCCTCTTCTGAACCGTCGCCGTATAGTCCGGAAACAGCATCACCGTGCCACCCCGTACCGTCAGGGCACTCATTTTCCTCGTTGTATCACGTCCCTGTCATGATAGTTGAGGAGCTTGAACAGGAAGGGACGTGGGCGCGCTCCAGACACAGGCCTCCGCGCCAGCACCCTGTGTGGCCGCTCCACGACGAACTACGGGGAGAGCACCCCCGGGGGGGGGAGTATGTCGCGCAACCACCCTTCGACGAACTGCTCCGGGTGACGACCCTCTTCGCCTTCCGATAGGCCCACCACACGTATGTTCTGGCGCCGAGAGCGGCCCTCCGCATCCTCAGCACGATCTTCCAGAGTGTGAGCTCGGTCTATCAAGTCCTGTAATGTGGCAGAGTGGCTGCGCATTATCGGCTGAACCTCTTGGAGTGCCTGGCACTGGCTAGCAACAGTGTCCGCCAGTTTACGATGGTCAGCATGAAGTAAAGTGAAATCTACCGTGACTTTGTCGATACGGGATTCCAATGAGGTTCTGGTTTGTTCCAAAGTGTTGCCCAGCCGGTCCACCGCCGCCAGCATGGCATCCATCTTGGCTTCCAGCGTGGACACCGGCGGATTCGCATCTCCAGCAGAGCATCTGGATGCCGGGTCAGGACCCTCCACCCTCAGCCGGCCCTCGTTCTGCTTGGTCCGCAGCCGCCCCATGGCCAGTTGTTGAGCTGACGGCATTCAGAAACACCAGTGGTGCGCTGCAGATAGGTGTGACCCTGGACACCACCGCGCCCAGACAGCAAGGGGCCAAACACCCACCGCCACTTTCGGCTTCAGGACAGGAGAGGAGGCGCAGAGTGTTGCACACAGTTCCTAATGAACACCTCACGAGGAGGATTCGCCCATGGACTGACCCTCCCTGGCCCCAACAACTGTGCCACTCGCCGGTCGGGTCCGATGGTGTTCCACCGTAGCCGTCAGTGTCCAGCGTGTAGGAGTCGACACCAGGCGTGCCACCGACCGTGTGGCCGCTCTGATACCGCAGTCCGGGTAGACCTCAGAAAACGCAGAACGTGCTCCAGCAATCTGCCGCCTGTTTCCAGAATCGCTTCTCTACTCCCCGTCGGGTTTGGCCGGTCCTCGCGGACCTGCGCTGGTTGGGTCACGGCTGCCCCACCATTTCCTGTAGGCGCCGGGCGGGAAGAGAATTGGGGGGCCCCAGCCACCAATAGACTACCCCCCGGGGGCCGAAACTCAAGGCAGTCCCACAGGCGTAGTAATGTTCGCAGCTCCCCACGCCTCCACCGCCAGTCAGTCCGAGGGCTGCCTTCGTGCACCAGAGCCCGAGCCACCAAGACCGCGGCACCCGGGTCACAGCAGCACCATCAGTAAGGCGCGGACAGCCGGCCTCCTCCACTGTACACTCAAGAGTGTCCGGTCAGATCGCTCCCCCAGCACTACACGCAGGGCCACACTCCGCGCCCCAGGGCGCACCCTCACAGTCTCTTCGGTACCTCTTACTCCTGATGGCGATCTCCCACTGCTCATCCGGTCAGTCCGCCAGGCGATCGCTGGAGCCCCATCCAATGGAGCACAGTCGAGGTGGAGGCTCTCGCTAATGCAGTCCGCCAGGCGATGGCTGAAGCCTCATCCAGTGGAGCACAGACGAAGCGGAGGCCCTCGCTGATGCAGCCGCCAGCCGCCGGATGCCTTCTCCCCCGCCACCAGTGCTGTTATCCGCAATGCCCTCCGTCGCGTTCCGGGAAGAACAGCGGCCGCGGCAGGCCCCTCAGGCACAAAGTTCGTCACATGTGGTATCAGTTCCGCCGAGCCCTGTGCTCGACCAGGTGTGCAGCAAAGCCCCAGCGGGACACCAGCCAGACGGCGGGCGTCCGCAGCGTGCGATGTGCGCGGCCTGGGCCCTTCGTGGCAGGCCGCGGTCTGTAGTGGGCCTCGCGGCCAGCCGCCACCTCCAGCGCGCTCCGCGCGTCAGACCGAGGGAGCCGCCGGTGGCAAAAGATCCGACCAGGAGCTGGCTTCGCCCCCAAAGTTTCTCCCCCAGGGCCGCCGGAGACTCTTAACCGGCAGTGGGCAGCAGCAGCAGCACCGGGACTGGACACAGGCAGGAGAATTGCCGGATAACGGCTCTAGGTTACGGGAGCCCCACGTAGTTGCAGCCATCTTGTCCGTGCGCCCTCTAGCGCCCCCATGCAACCAATATTTCTTTAAACCAATGCAGCTGAAAGAACAAAGACAGTATCTGTGGGTTGAATTCTAGGGCCCTCAATAAAATGGTAAAAATGACTTCTGTTTTTGCAACACTGAACTGCAGCCAGCTGCTTCTCATACGTTTCTCTACAGCACCAACCAAAACTGCAGCACTGCATGCTGGCCTAGAGTCCCAACCAGCATGATGAACAATTCAGTGTTATTGACACAGGAAGTGCAACTAGGCCGAATAAACATGTGATGTAGCAGAGATTGCATATTTGTCAAATAGGATACAAAATAATGGTGACCAAGGCAGAAATACACCCTCGAACCTGCTTGCAGTAGAACTAAATGCTCTTTGGCAACTAACTGGATTACACCTTTCAAAAATGAGGGGGGAAAGTTCAGCGCCTGAGATCTTCCTGCAGCAACCTCTGAACACTACAAAATCTTAAATTCAGCAGTGGTGAAAGTTTCCAAAAAGCCCAAAGGACAAGTGCATCATTCATTGCAGATTCTAGAAATGGCAGGACATTATCCGACACTTCAGTTAAACAAGTTTCCCCCCCACCCCATTATTAGCGTGGACTAAATATTGTTTACAAAAATATTGCACAACTGAAGTTAATAATTGAAACCCTACACATGATGGGACAATCTTTTGAAAACTGTAGTGAAGGAATGACACTCATGTCACTAAATAGTTTTGTCAAAGAAACTCCAACGTACAAACATTCCAGTATTGTTCAATAATTCTTACTTTAAAAGAAATGGTCCACCTCCTTCCTGAGAGAGTCAATCAAAGATGTTTAATAAATGGAAGGCTTGGGGGGAGGGAGGGTGCAGACTTTAGGAACCAATCTAAAGATCTAGTCGATCCGAGTTTTATTAGGAGCCAATATTCTAAAAAGGATTAGTTCTTTAATGGTTGTCTAAAATAGAGTCAAAGGACGTAATGAGTCCTCTACAATAGACTCCAGAGAAAGAGATTGGGAAGCACAACTGCACAAGAGCAGGCTTGGAGATCAAAAGTATCAGTGTCAAGTAATACTATTAGGGCGGAGTCCTGCTTACATCCAGAACGATCTTATCAGATATTTCTCAAAATACAGACACCTCTCTGCTATCAGACTGTTCTTTTGAAGGTAGAAGATCATTATTCAAAACACAGGGATGTCAAAAAAGTAAATCCACAAGAGTCTATATATATTTTCTTTACATATCTAACATTCATCTAGTCCTACTCAAGTCCGAACAGTAGATTAATGTATCTTCATATGACACAAAAACACACACACACACACACTTCACTTTGTCATTATTCATTAAACAGGTAAAATCAGCCAATATCCAGTAGCCTTACGTGACGAAGTAAGAGTAAACTGAAATTCAGTAACACAGTAAATAGCCTTTAACCAGGAATAAACTGGGAGTACATCTGGCCCAATCCTCCTGGCTAAATTGCCAAAACTCAGTGATGTTTGTACAGCTCTCAGAGTCTCACAATAGCATCTCAAAGGGTTAGACGTTTGGACTTCGACATTTCAAAATGAATAATCTTTTAAGCTCCTCACTTTTAAATTTTAAGATGACAGTATCTAGAGTTACAGAATTGTGGTAGCATTTTTTGATAATCAAGTAATTGTATGCAATTGTTTAGAGGCAACCGATTCCAAATACCTTTTTAACTGCTATGGAAGCAGTAAGGGTGCACTTCCTTTTTCAAAATAGATTGCCGACAGTTGGCTGATTTTTTGTTTTATACACGATAAAGTGGAATCTATGGGCTTAATTTGTTACAAAGTGAGACTCATCTACTGTTAGGAACATGTGAGGCCAGAAGATGTATGCCCTAAAATGTAAAACAAAAAAATACCAAGAGGGTGTATTTTCTTTATGGAATCCCCATTTATGGCATTAAGAAATCCTGAAAAGTGGGGGTATCTTTCAAGGTTGGTTCTAAGCTATTGCAATGATAATCTACCACAATCTACTCTACTTTATAGAACAGACAAGGTTGAAAACATAAGCATATTTTACTTCTAATTCTTACTTCTTGGTTTCTGAAATCTTTTGTTGTCCTTTTTAAGACTCGTCTACACAGCGCATGCGCTGTGAGACATATTGTTTACTAATCGGAGGCCTTACAACCCGACCACAGCATGCCACTGGCTGTTTTCGTTGTCACTCTCATTTGCAATCTTTCAACTGGTTAGCTCCTGAAGACTGAAAACAAAAATGTAATATATGGGTTCATCCTGTATAAAACAGATGATCACCATGAACAATAACAAATGTTTTCAGCTTAATGCCTTCAGGACGTCTCCTAACAAGTGGCCTGATAAAACAGACCAAAATGCAATTGTGTCACAGAAATAGGGCTTTCAGGGATAAACTAAAAACGGACAAAAAACGACTTACCAAAGGGCAAATGTTGAACAGCTGTTTAGATCTGCTACAAAGAAGCACAAATTCCAAACAAATGGGAACAGCAGAGGGGAAGAAGGCGAGAATAAAAAGAAAGACCATGTACTTTCGACAAGGGGGGTGGTGCACTGAAAGCTCAAAAGAGCTTCCCTCTCCCTTAGATCACCCCTTTGGGCTAACCCGAGTCCATCCGCAAGACCTGGTTAGCCAAACTTACAGCCAGTGTTGGCTTAATGTGGGTAAGGGAGCAAGAAACACTGTCAGCCTCCTATCAAAAGACTACCTCAGAAATGAGAAGCAACCGTCCAGACCTTTTCAAGAAGCCAAAAAATCTGGCAGTATCTAAGAGACCATGACACCTCGTTCTTTCAGAAGACTCACCTCCTGGTTCAAGATCAGTTTAGAATGTGCCACAAACTGGAACCTGGACATTTTTGAGTGTCTGCAGACTCCAAAATATCGGGGAGTAGCCATTCCGCTTAAGTATGCACTAATGGGTAATGTTTCTGATGTAGCCAGGGACTAAGAGGTGCGTTTTATTAGACTGCATGTACAAATGGCCACTGCAAATATCACGCTTATAAACATATACTTACCCAATACCATGCGAGATACATTTTTAGCATTTATTGCAGAAGTGCAAGGGGAAATGCAATAGTGGGGGGCAGAGTGGGGGAACTCTGACCTGGCTTTGGACTCACACTGGGACATCAAATAATAGACATCCTAATAGATCTGGGCAAATGGAGAAAACTATTTATATCCTCGCCGGGTAGGATAAACATATTAAAAATGAATATATTATCCAGGCTGCTATATTTATTTCAAGCCTTGCAAGTGCCAATTATGATGCCACACCTAGAGACGTTGCAGGTAAAGTTGATTGGCTTTGTCTGGGCAGGAGGAAGAACCAGAATTAAACACAGATTAATGGCTGAGAAAAAGATGGCCTAGCACGTTCAAGTATTATACAATACTACCATCTCAAAATAATAATAGCGTGGACTACTTGGGAATCAGATTTAAAATGGCTCTTAATGGCGCGAGCAGCTGCAAGGCAATCATTATGGAACTAAACATGGATAGCACAGAAACAGTAACTCCTGAACAAATACATATGCAGACATATTCCTACATTCCTAGAACTCTGGGACAAACTGACAAGGAAGGGACACTCGACCAATTTTACATCCCCCAACACCCCCCAAAAAAACACTCACTTTTCACAACGTCTACACTAGGAGAAGTTCAAGAAACGGCAGTCAGAAAATTGCACAACTATTTCTGACCAATTCCATAAAATACAAAAGAAAATGATTTGTGCAATGCAAGGTGGAATTCCACCTAAATGAAGCTTACAGATGAAAATATTTCAGGGGTTCGAAATGTATTAAAATATCTACATGTCCATGAGACAGGTTGCTTCATAAATCGACTAGTCCTGTTAACAAATCCACTTGTCCCTTTGGTGCCACGTAGTGCGGTGATAAATTATGGCAGCAATCTCACTATATAAGAGCTCTGGCAATAGCCGCTCTAATTATGCCAGGGCCAATACTATAGTAGGGTTTGAATTCTAGCAATTCCCATATTTTGACACCTTTCCACAGATCTATAACTGGTGCTGGAAGTAGTGTTAAGCAATAGTTCCAGGGCTGGAATGCACTTTTGAGTCTTTGCAAACCTACTAACTTGCATGTTTTAGGGGTTTTCACTAGCTTTTCTTTAATCTTTCCCCATACTGAGAAAGGTTGGAAATTTACTCCAGACATGGAGCATAAGCAAAATTTCTTCCAGAGTTGGGAAAAAAGTGGTTGGAGAGAAAGTCAACTTGTAAACGCTCAACAGATTTTCGCATGAGCAAATCTACACAGGAATATTTGCTCGAGCTAAAATGCAGTTTGCAAATATTTTCTAGGAGTATAATTTCCTGGCCTATACTGTAAAGTATTGTGAATTCATGAAAGACGTAAATCTGTACTACTGCAAGGACATATACTAATGGTGCACTTTTGTAACTTCATTTGAGAATTTGGTCCCTAATTAGGTCTTGAGTTAACGAAGACCTTTTGTTTTCATTAAAATATGTCTCCCTCTACCCGTTTGTAGGCTGGGTTCACTGTGAGTGACAGCATTCTGTTCGTTCACAAGGAGCATATCGGCACAAACAGAAGTTTTGGTCAACTTCAGGGACTAGCGTGGCAATGTGTACTTTTTGAGACCAAAAAATGTGATTGCTTTTTTACCAATGTTTGTTATAAAGGGAAGGGCGTGGCAGCTTCTACAAGAACAACGTTTTACAAAAACCATGTTGAAACAAGACATGCATTGAAAAACCAAAAGGCTGACCACCAATTTCAAACCTACTGGCTTTTCCAATGATTGTTTATTTTCCATGTTTCCCACAGTCGTCTTGAAACTGGTTGCACTGACAATCCATTCTGAATATTTTTTGGCAATACTAGCATGCATCAACATATTTTAATGGATGATGCTTCAAAGAAATGGTACGTAAAATTTCACAATAGTTTAGCAAAACGTTTTATTTCCAGGTTGCATTTTGTGAACTTTTTATTTTGAAAGCAAAGACTCATCAATCTTGCTTTCAAGCATCCACAAATATTTGCATCTAATCAGAGAGCATTCTGGGAGCACTTTAAGTAGCCTCATATACTTTGCAAACGTGTGTACACATTTTTATACTGGGCCTCTGTCAGCAGTGCAGTCCGAGTTTACAACATTTCCTTGGAGCACTCGCACTAATAATAAAGGCTTTGCATTAACAAACATGGAGGATTAGTACCCAGGATACACAGCAGTCAAGCAAAAGTTGAAATATCAATCCGACTGGAGTAACATACTCCAGAGGGAGGTGACAGATAAGGAAAGGGAGACACTGTGGAGCGATAGCTACAAACATTACATGGCAACTGGACCTAAGGAATCCATCAACAAGACAGTATATCATTACTACCAGAGACCTGAGAAACTAAGATGCGTTTACTCAGCTGCAATAGACAAATCTTGGAGGTCTGGGCGAAAGTCGAGGACGGGTGCTGTACATTTGGTGAAGCTCTATCAACATATTTTGGAAACAAATTATAAGTAACATTAAGGAGAAGTAGGTCTACCAAGTCCTGACGAAGCTGGCTTGGTATTATCAGAACTCTGTGGTGTAGACCAGTGGCAGCAGTTTCCCTTGAGAATGGTGGAGCATACATAGGATACATTTTTTCATATCACAAGGCCATCAGAAGCATACAGCTGCTACAAGGCTATTGTTTTTCCCCCCATTTTTACATAGTGCGAACTCGATCTCTCACAATAGGGGAGCGCTTAACATGAGCACTAGTTACGTTTACATTACACAGATGTAAATGTAACTAGTGCTCATTAAACAGGATTCAAACTATAAAAAAATAAAATTAAATTAAATCACCTTATCTCCTTTTCCACACCACGGGCCGACCCTTAAATCCACCGTGCTGTCTGCTGAACTGATGAACTCTGCATGTTGTGCATGAGGAAACTAGCACCATACACCTCCGCCAATGAAAGCAATGCTCTCCTGCTGTTTATAATGGTTAACAGCATAAGAGCACTGCGAGGATTGGCTGGGACAGACAAACACAGCGCTCAGTCCGAGACTAATGGGTCTGTGTGTCTGGTTCCCCATCTCAAACACTGAGATAGCCTGAAGTGAGCATGTCAGATTGGCCACAAACCAAATACTAGCCAAACTGACATGCAAAGTTCAGATACACAGCCCCAGCTGGTCACGGCAGTAAACTACGTCTCCAGCCATACATCTCATGTCTGCCGGCATAATGTGCGCAATATAATCACTGGCAGGCAGGGGTCAACGCCCCATTGCCCTTATGGGGAAACCACTCCTCGTGTAGGCATGGATGTAACAGCCATGCAGCACAGGGCAGTGTTCTTGCAGATGGCTGCTTAAATCCTAACAGTCATCATTTGGAAAAAGAAACAACCTCCAAATTTTATCCACTGGTTTCACAGGCTCTGGGGTCGCCTAGCCATGTAGAAATCCGTCTGCAATCTTAAGACTGAGGCACAGATATTTAGGAGAAAATGGACACCATACTTAAATATGGCCCAGTCATGCAAGCACTACAGCTCTTTGAAGACTAAGGAACACTCACCAATGTAAGCACAGAGATACTATGCCACAATATATAACTATGCTCAAAGCATATGCATAACCACCTTCTAAGGCGAAGGACCTATGGCAAAGATGGCTACTTAAGGAGCCACAGCTAATTACTTATTTCGTCTTTGCTGGCTGGGGGCTAGTGGCGGGCTGGGGGGAGGAAGGAGGTTGGATGACTGGGTGGGGGAAGAGGGTTGGAAGGGAAACTGAACAAGCATTCCTAATTGGGAATATCAAGTAATACATAACATCATGTGTATTGTACACTGCTCCCATGTTATGAAATTCAATAAAGAGAATGATTTAACAACTCTACACTCTCCAGAAACAAATCAGCCAACTCATGAAGGACACTACTCTCGTTATGCCATACAAATGACCAGTAATGAGTAATGTAAACATCAATAGTCAGTCACAACATGCAATACTAAGGTCACCTCCCGGTTCCTAGATCTGGGCATAGCCACGGCCAAACGACTAATTACAAAATGATGGAAAGCGTCAGATCCCCCACAAGTACAGGCTTGGAAACGTTCCACCATTGCGTGGGCCAGAGCAGAAGGCATAGCGATCAAGCAGGAAGAAATAGTACCTATAGCTGAAAACTGGGATATGATCCTGGCAACACTACAGCAATCCACAGACCTGCCAACCCAGTCCCTTCAGGCACCTGACCTAAACAGCCAACACCGCGCACGCGACCCTCACTCATAGACCGCATTTCCGCAACCGATCATGTGCCACAAGCTAAAAGATCCTACTTTGATGCACTTGCGCATCATAACCTTATGGCAATGGCATTGTTAAGGGGCACCCTCGGAGGCATAAATACAGCATTCTACATACTCCAACCTACGAGAGCATTCCAACCCTACTCCAAGTTCAACACCCCATGTACACAGTTATTGCCACATGAACAACTTAACCAATCTATCTGAATCGAATTGACTATTTAAACATAACCAGCTCCACAACATGTGCATATACACTAGATGTATTGGTTGTGGGAAAATACTGTACTATAAGTAACCGTACGTTAAAATACTGTGTCGAAAACAGCTTTTGAAACCTCACTGTTGTATTAAATGTATATTGATGTCCAGTGACGCACATCATCTAATGTCGCTACACACTGCAGAAAAGATGAAACAACTGCTCATGTATTTGTTTACTAAATGCGAATAAAAACAGATTTAAAAAAAAAAAAAAAAGTCAGTCACACCATTTTTGACTGAATGTACAGATGCTGAGAAAGTATGGACAGTCACACAGCCAACTATGAATAGGCTAAACTTCTAGATCATGGTAAGAATTTCTAAAGAGGTGTAACAATGGGAGTATCATTTATGGAGTGTCATAATTGGATATAAAGAAAGAACATGATAAAGTATTGTACCTTTTTGACATATGCTTTTAATGTGATTTACATGTCATTATAAAGGCCACCTGGTCCCAAGTCTCCCCCTTTTATCTAGTCGGTGTCATATACTCAATAAGCATGACATCCTAAGAGGATTTCTTTGGTTATTCCTCCTTCAAGGGATGGTCAACTTTTCCACCCTTGCCATATTCATGCTTTAAAGCACCAGTCATCTCCTTCTATTGGCACCAAACCAGACAGCATACTACCTAATCCCTGTACACATTCCTTACCACTGATGATTAAAGCATTACTGCACCCCCCACAACCAAACTAAGGCAACATCCCGGCTACTCCACATTCGGACACTTCCACAGCCTTTCTAAACAAATCTGCTCTACCTTCACATTTCAGATCTTCCAACCTGCTGGCTTTCCACCACTGGAATGCCTGCTCCTTGAACATTAGAACCTAAATCATCACCAGCATATTCAAGAACCTTCTGCAGCTGCCCCTCCCCCCTCTGAACCAAGGGCCATCCTGTAGTAAAAGTGCAACATTAAGTCATTGCTACTATTCCCATTCTACGACTCCCAACTCCTATGGCCAGTGATTCTCGGATTCTATGTTCGCATGGTAACCTTTAAATAGCACATATATCCTCTTTGTCAGGTGCTGAAATGCTTAGCATTTGCAGAACATTCTACACCAGTTGGGTATGTGGTTCAAAGTGTGTTGTCTTGGTTAGAATATATGTGGACAGTTTTTTCGTGTTATGAGTGATCAACCAGAGAGGTGAGCTTATCTTGCCTTGGGATTGAGTGCTTAACAATATGATGACATTAGCAGAGTCGGCCCCCGAAAATTTGACAAGGTGTGGGGGCAGTGGAGGTCCTACCATGGTTTGTTGGATGATAATATGGTGGAATTGGTTGGGGAACGCATGCCGCGAGATAATGGGGAGGATGAGGATGGACAGGCAGGGGTGCGAGGGGATCTTCGGGGTCTGGGTGTGTGCACATTTCTTGTTATTGTATTGTTTTGATGACAGAAAACAAATAAATATATTTTATTTAAAAAAACATGTGATGATTTTGAATGTAAGAGATGGATGCGCAGGGTAAAACTGTTGGCTGGTGGCACCCATTAGCTCCGCAGATCCTTAGAAGTTACAACTTTCTTTTCGGTTGCTTTCTACGCTGGCTGTAGCAGAAGGGTGACAAATCAAGTTATGGTGGTGCAGCAGTGTAAACCAGTTATAGGAGGGAGGACACTTGGAGATCTGTCTAGATGACTCAAATTACTGTCACCTTAGAGGTTAGAAACGGCAGCTTCAGAATGGGTCTGGATCTGCAGGGATGAAGATGGGATTACAGCCCTCCATTTAATAAAATAGACGGCGGTTCTCAACCACTACGAATAGCTGCAAGCCTACAACTTGAGTGTTTATATAAATTGGCTCTTAGTAGAAGATGGTACAGAAGCGATAATCCCCATTAAGCCAGTGGAGGGTAATAACTGGGCATTATAATTCCAGAAATCCAGGAGCCGATATAACCCACTAGAAAAGTTGGTGTTGAGTAATACCCAAGAGCAGTACATTTACATTTATTGCAAGTTAGTCAAAGCCATTAATATTTAGAGTAAATCGATACAAATTTGCAGCACTAAATCAGGTCATAAAACTAAGAATTCATTTGTCAAATAGTAAAATAGAAATCCATGCAAACTTCTGGGAGACAAATTTGTTTTCACCTTCAATCTTCAGATGCATTTTAATTTGGTCCTCAGTAATGAGGTATAAAATAATTTAAAATTATCCAATATATTGAACTAGCAAGAATGGAACACTTCTGGTGTTGGAACTGTCTGTAGCCACTTGCTCAACCCACTCAGCTAACTTGGTGAAACCCCCACGATTATAAACTATGCCAAGCAGAAATGTGTGCTTGGAACGCAGCCTCTTTCCCCATCTCCCTGGTTTCATTAAGGCATCTATTTGAATGCAGCAATGTTAAGAGTGACAGTGCTGTTTATTTGCCTTCTGCTATTTGTTATGCTAACTTTTTAGGCTGTATAAAGTGGGCTCCATACCTCTATATGTTTGTTGTATAACTGGTAGCGAGGCTACAAAGAATATCACTTAACTCGGCTTTGAGAGCCCTGGCGATCCCTGCATTAAGTACGTAAATAAACAAATATTCGAGGTGCTGGCTGTCTGGAGGAGCTTCTCTGGGACGAATGCGATGACTTCAGCGGGAAAATGCGGCAAAGTCTTTCCCACAATGAACACTACAGTAACTGTCTACAATATGACGTCACCTCATTCACCACGATGCGCTGTTAATAATACCTATTAAATGCAATGCAATGCAGACGGTGATCTCGGTTGAGACGACCCCAGGACGCCTGTATTCCCTGGCAGTGCATGGCTCGGAGAACGCAACGCTGCGCCTTTCAATCTGCATTAATCTTGACGAGATTACGCGCAGTAAATGTTCCCTGTTTCCTGACATTGGACATTGGGAAGCGCCATCTGAAAGGCTGCCCGCTTTGAGAGCAGCACCTCCGCACATATTAATTCTCCTTATTTATTGGACGTGTGCAGAGCTGCAGCCGGGCTTGTGCGCCCATGGGTGGCGTGGCCAGACGGTGTACTCTTCAGGGTTCAATGGGGACGGGGTTCAATGGCTTCCTATGCCACTCGTTGTGGAGAGGCCTTCCTGGGAGAGCCAGGCCCAGGGTGCGACAGCCCAGCTTCAGGCACACACACACAAGCACAGCACCGCGCGCTCACGCACAGCACATTGCACCAAGGGCACTTAAAAGCGACGGAAGAGTCCAGCACAATCACACATGACACACTGCACCAAGGACAAATAAGCACTTGCAGGGTGAGTGGCACGTTGGCATACACTCATATATCATACTGCACAAACAGGTACGCATAGGTATAGTGACACAATCGCAGACAGAGGTTATGTTCTGGATAATGCCGCTGCAGCAGTTTCTCACCAAGATTGTGTTTGCCCTTCTTCCTGTACATAAACAAGCATGGCGCGTACTGTACTTTGACAGAGGAATAGGTAATGAAATATGCCATAGTGAAGCCTGCAGCATGAGCACTATTGAATTATACAGTCAAACTGAGCTGCAAACAGTGCCCACTCACTTGCCAAATGCTACTGCATGCTGAGCTGAGGCAGACAACCAAAGCGACAGGTCAGGGGGACGGCCGAAAAGCAGAGGAAAGAGCTGGAGATAATGGCTTTTCAAAGCTAACATTTGCTTCATAGCTAAGAAATGTCAAAACGAATAAAGCACGGAATCAACTACTGTAGAAAACAAATTGATTTTGACCTTTTCCCATCTTTGATGATGCATTGTTTCCCAAACTGAAAGATCTGTAAACTTAAATGCAAATTACTGGGTAATGGAAACACACATTAAGTCTGTGTTTGACATGAACAGTGTGTTTTCATGAAATACATGCTTCCTTTGGTGTGTCAAGTGGAACGTCCAATCACAAACTTAACAAAAACTAGAATGTATCTTCATGATGCTCTAGTTTCAGGACTCGCAAACTCTCTCCAGTTTTTTTTTCGTGCTCTCGTCATCGCTTTTATTATTTCCTTCCCTCCTCTCTCCTTCCTACTCCCCAACACCTTCTGCACTTTCTTCTGGAATGATCCACAACACACAAACGGCTCGAACTAGCCAGCCTCTGAACAGCGCCTAGAAGCCAAGTCACTTGTCAAGAGTGCGCCATGCAAAATAAATGTCAAATATAAACTTTCACTATGATGACAAGACCAAGCGTGATGCTAATAGTGAACTGTAGTAGAGAGTGTGTATATTTTCGATTCTTTTTATTTCTACTCTCCGTCGATAAATAAATGATCGTGGTTTTAGAGATGAATTTAACTTACATTTTCTATGTGCCCAGCGCATCTGTACAACCTCCACGCTCCAGATAGGTGAAAGTGTTCAGGAGAGGGCAGCAAGGGGTAGGCCTTGCTAATCAGAGAGGTCTCTTTGAGCATCGAGCTGTTTACTCTGTATTTCAATTATTCTGAGATGAAAGGAGGTCGGCCTCTTTCATCAGATGCTGGACGCTTCCTATTTTCTTGGGGTGACTTCTGCTGCCCTGGTCAGCGCGTGCCAGCTTTGTGAAGGTGTGCTCTGTGCCAATCAACCCCTCTCACACGCCCTTCCCACAGCTCCTCAACCAGGAATTTCACCCAGAACAGCACCTTTACCACACATTACATTGTATGTCACACAGTGGAGTAGCCCCCCTACCTGTTCTGAAAGCGGTGCCGTGTGCTCCATCTTCTCTTCAAGGCTGGGCTCGCTTGGTTGGTTTCACAGCTGTCCCCACGCTATTTAAATATTGTTGGCAGCAGGGAAGGCCTGCACTGCTGCCAAGCCCTTGGGTAGGCACATCTCGGGGTCCACCAAGTGGCGTGCCAAGTGAACCTGGGCATCTGTGGGCTGTACCACCCTGGAGGATAGAGGTAAACACAATAGAAAACATCGAAGCCGATTCTGGCAGCAGCGGGCCGCCAGGGTGGCTTCTACTACCTTGTGTTTTTTTTGCAGAGTTTTATATAGCGCGAACTTGACCCGAATCCAATCAGGTATCAGAGCGCTTTACATAGCACCAGTTACGTTACATGAGGACACACATTCATTTTTTATTTTTTTTTATTAGGCACGGGGAGATTAAGTGATTTGCCCAGAATCACAGGATGTTAGGCGTCATTACCGAGACTCGAACCCTGTTCCCCCTGGTCCGAGGTCCAGCGCCCGCCCCTAACCCTTAGGCCAATGGTTAAATGACCATTCAACTCCATGTTACATGCGATGCCAGTCTGGCCACGTGACCTGGAGTCTGTGGAGTCATCCACTTAACTGTTGGGTGCGGCTATACAACGAGAACTACGGGCATCACTGGGCAGCCACAATGGCGCTTGTAGATGTCTTCGACTTGACGACTTCCCTGGCAAGGCGGTTCATCTGGGCACATATGTACTCGGCTAGTTCACGTGAATTCGCACATAGAGCTAGAGATCAAACTAAAAGCCCATGCATTTTAAATATCCAAATGTACTTTCATATTGCTTGCAAGGTTCTTTTTTGATGATTTTAAGGGGACACGTGCGTGTACACAGATATGTTCTTTAATGTAAGCCTTTCTTTAGTACTGCCGGCCTGTGCAAGTTTCTGTTTTCCTCTGGACTTAGCACTGTGGTCATTTGAAAGTGTCAGTTCCAGATCCCTCTCTTTAGATGTTACATGAAGTGTTGCCTGATGCGGTTACTTTTTGCGAGGATGAGAATAAGCTGAATTTCTGTTGGTTTTTGTAGTGTGTGTGGCTCGTCCCAGGAAGGCATGAGAGGACCTCTGAGTCTGTGGCTGCCGGCAGAGTGGAGTGTCGTCGGTCCGCTGCAGGGTAGTTTAACCTGAGCTTTGCTTTATTCAATAAAGTTTATTGTTGCATGTGTGTGAGAGAGAGAGTGTGGGACGGAATAGTGTTTATCAGGTGTGTTTATGACGCTCTGCCTGAGGTGCAACTTGTTTGCAATATTGGGTAAAACACAAATTATTTCCCTTAACAATCTCCTCTGAAGCAGTCGCGGCTCGCGAGGGGAGAAGAGGGGGGGGGGGGGTGTCACGCGGGAGAGGGGGCTGGGGGAGGGAGTTTTAAAATAAAATCAATCCTACCTGACCAGGTCCGCGCCTCCGGCCTCGGTCCGTTCTGGCGCCAACAGTGGAACAGCCGCATCACTGCTTGGAAGTAGCAAACCCCTCTCAGCCAATCCTGGCGCTGTAGCAGCACCAGGATTGACTTAGAGCAGGCCAGGGCAGTGTTACGCTTTGCCCGCCTGCCCATTAGGAGACCGAGGTTCGCTCTCCTAATGGGCATGCGCCAGCCTGAGCAGGCACCACTGCGCATGACTGGGCATGGTGAAAAATTCGTCTACCATCCCCACTCATGCGCACTTGTGCTTGTGCTGCTGCCTGCCCCTGACAATCATGACTGTCAGTCAACATGACGCCAGACCGTCCACCCCCTTCAGACTCTGAAGGGGGTGGGCGGTCCGACGTCATGCTGACTGACAGTCATGATTGTCAGTTCTCCCTTGGAGCCGCTGCGGCTGAAGAACTTAAATAAACTAAGAGTTTACGGTGCGGGCGGGGGGAACAACGCCCCAACGCCCCCAATGGACGCACCGCCACTGGACACGTATTAGGTGTGTCCTTTTGTCCAAAGGTTTCCAACATGGTGTAATTTCTACCCGACTACTTTGAAAAAACTATCAAGACTTCTTTTCACTTTTACACACAGACCTCCTACTTGCCATTTCAAATTCTGCTACAGAAACTGCATTAGTGCCGGTGTTTTCCAACTGAAACAGTGCTCAAGAGATGCATCTATCCGACGTTTGATCAGAACTCGTTTACACCACTTCTGGCAGAACAAATAAAATTACAGACACAAAATTGGGAAATATTCCACTAGTTCAACAATTTTTGATCACAAGAGCATTAAAGTGATCCTATAGGCAAATAGGCTAAAACCTCGGTTTTAGAGCAACACAACTGGATTCCCCAGTTGTAACTGCAAATTTCAAGTTAAAATCTTTCATGGACAATTCATCAAGATATGCTTCTAATTCCCAGTTCCTCTGATGAGCAATGTATAAATTTGATATGGAATTGCTAACAGTGACTCAATTTATTTTCCTATACTCTCGCTTCAGGTTTGTGGTTGCATATTCATTTGTGAAATGTCATGGTATTCAATCAAAGGCTAATACAAACATTTTGGAAACAGCAGAAGTAAAAAAAAAAAAGCCACCTTATTCCAAGTGTGGTGGCTTGTTAAGGGGTAACTGTGCCCAGGGACACTGCAACGTCATACTGGCTGAGAAGTTCAACACAACAGAGAGAACAATGCTGCCACCTCTGGTTGAGAAGGTAAGAGGCACACACTTCAGATGCTGAAGAAAATAGGAAATACGAGTATGTCCAAAGATTAAATTGAGTGCTCCGTTTAGAATTCGGTTATCCAATGTCAAATCAGTGCACAAATAAACAATAATAAAAAGGGGCAAAAGACAAAGTAATTGGCTATACATTACAACATTAAAAAAATAATAAAACAAAACAGATTTGAATATAAAGCAAGTGTATTTAATCTGAAAATCGAAAGCAGTTTCCGGAAACTGCATTCTGATTTGTAAATAGAGACCTACACACCCCGCCCACCACGCCTCACTAATGAGCAGGGAAGAGCAATTGTCAGAGCAAGGGGGAGCAGTTTCCCTCCTGAGACTGAATCTGGTCTCAAGGTGGACGGCGGGCGAGACTCGGGCATGTCATCCATAATTGATGACTGCAGCAGTCACATTCCGAAAACGTGCATCATGAGCTGCACCCAGAGAGGGACAAGAGGGTTGTGCACATTCTCATGGCAGGTTTCAACACTAACAAGCAAACATCTGCTGAAAAACAGGAGGAACTAAACTAAAAACAACCTTTTCTGCTGGCATCGGATGCGATGGCAGGGTAGTTATAGGTGCAGAGATTTGTGTCCAGCTATACATTTCCCCTCCTTTCCATTATTGCCATCCATTTTTAATAAAATTATCCTTAATAGACTTTCTATCAGTAAAATACCAGTATCAATGTCCAGAAATCTCACTATGCTAACGAAAAATCAAGGACAGTCGTCTCTCCCTCAAGGGAAATGTGTACCGTTTCCAACTTTTCTTATAACAGCCAAAATGGCCTGAACCAAAAAAGGGGAGGCTATTTTTATGGGGAAAAGCCTATTCTAAAGCGTGAATACACACTAGTAAGCAGAATTCAATTACGAACCACACGGGCCACCAGATCACCTAGGGATTGCGTTACACTCCTCCACCTTCTACCCCAATTGGCTTTGAAAACCGGTCACCCTCAGTAAAATGCAGGATGAGCTGAGAAGTCCGTGGCAGGGCACCAAGAGACCTTATGAACTGGTGATGTCCTAAGAAACAGCCCTTCTGAAGGGGAAATATTTGGTGTCTCTGCTAAAGCATTCATGGGTCGCCCCCACTAATATATATATCGCTGTTTGCAGCACTACAAGGATCAGAAATTGTAGCGTTAGGACTAGAGATGCGCTGCTGTAATCAATGTAGTTTATTACTTTTAGTTGTCAATGCCTGCTTTGGAACAGCCATCCTTTTAGGCAATTTATTTTAATTTGAAAATCCTACCCAACATGTTTTGCACAATGATGGAAGTGCGTGACTGAAAACTTTAGAGACTGATGATTGGGTCAATCTCAATTTTTTACAAGCATTGGCAAAGCCAACTGGTCTTGCCTATGAAAGATCTATTCGCTTTGTCAATGTTTTTTAGCCAGTGCAGCATGGCTGAAAGTAAAAATAAAAACAGGCGCTACGACGCAGTCAAAGCTGGCCGTGTTATAGAGATTGTTTTGCTTTACTTTCAGGCATGTTGCATCATGGCTAAGAAACATTGGCAGCAATAGATCTGACGTAGGCGAGACCCGTTAGCTTTGCCAATGCTTTTTAAGTATTGTAGTCCTGGTTTGTGCATATCCCGTTTTGGCGGGCAAGAGTCTTTCTGACACGTGTAGGTCTTTATCGCTAGGCCAGGGCACCTCCCTCGAGGATGAGAGAATGCATATGCATCGCTGTCTCTAAATCGCAGTTCAGGATGTGTTGCCACAATCTTTTCAAGCGCCTAAATTTATGTGTAGACATTTTTGACACAATTCGTGTTCGCTGTAGTACGGACACATCTCAGAAAAGGGACGCGGGCAGAAATGGTCTTCATGATGATTTATAGCGCCTCCCGAAATGTGTAACGTTCAACCTAATTCGCGGAGTTTTACATTAGCATTAAATTTTAGTTACGTGGGTTTCACTATAATGAACTTCTGTATGTTATCTGTGTAGGGCCTGGACTGTAAGCACTGCATTTGCTTACATTTTGGAGTTTTGTGCTCTCCCGCCCTCCTCTCCCCTACTCCCTTCTGTTGCTTCCCATTAAGTCAAGAGGAGTCGCCAAGCTCTTTTGCAGTCCTAGTTCCACAGCGCTCCTTCTGAGATTCCTCTTCCAGCTCCTCACTGCACCCCTGCTCCCCTCGGTTGCAGGAGGTGAAAGGTCTGGCAGGCTACCCTGTGTGAGGTGGGCATGAGTGAAGCATGAGTGCGAGCGTCTGAAGGCGGAGAAAGGACCGGAGGCAGCGGTGCTGCACTCATGCAAGACCACAGGTACACTCCTGTGGGAGGGGCAGAGAGAGGCATGGATAGACTTACACTGGGACCTGGACACACAGTTACAGTAAAAAGCACGGACAGAGGGACATTGGGACTTAGACAAACCGATATAGTAACATGCACGGAAAGACTAAACCTGGGACTTGGACAGTAACAGGCGCGGACTTAGACACCGAGGCACGGCGAGAGGCCGGAATAGACTGGCACTTGGACACAGGTACAGTAACCGGCGCGGATGCATGGACACTGGTACTTAGACATGCAGGTACAGTAACAGGCACTTCCACGCACCTACAGTAATGTGCATGGATAAACTGATATTAGGACTTGGATACACAGGTACCGTATCAGGCATGGATCGTCTGGCACTTGAACTTAGACAAATGTATAGTAATAGGCATGGATAGACCGATATTGGGACTTAAATACACGGGTACCGTAACAAGCACAGATTGATTGGCACTTGGACTTCGACACACAGGTACTTAACAGGCAAGGATAGACCGACTCTTAGACCTAGACACACAGGTAAATTAACAGGCACGGATAGACCGACTCTTAGACCTAGATACACAGGTAAATTAACAGGCACGGATAGGCCGACACTGGCATTTAGAACCACAAGTACAGTTACAGGCACGGATGTACAGGCACAGGAATTTAGAGGCAGACACAGGGGCAAAAGGACTTGACAGACTGCCACTAGAAGTTAATGCAGACACAGGACAGTGATACCAACACGTGGGGGAAGGCAATGAGGCATAAAGACATGGGCAGATTGGCACAGACAATTACAAATACAGAGGCTGAAAGGCATAAGGACCCGGAAACTTATAGTGTCAGACAAAGGGGAGAAAGTCATTGAGCAGCTGACATCAGTATGTAGCTCTAGGAAATGTGTCAAAGACACAGACAGAAGGATTTAGACACACACATCCCACCACAGACAGACACTGGATTGTAGAGAATTAAACATATGAGCAGGCAGAGACACAGACACCAAAACTAGAGCGGTTCTGGGAAGAAAGACGTGTAGACATGGACAGCAGAGTGAAAAGACAAAGAAATAGGGCACAAAGACGTGGTGGATAAGCTTGAACTAGAATTAAAGAGAAAGGCACGATGGCAGAAACAATTGATAGACTGGCAATGAATTTAAAGACACCGACACAAGGACAGCAAGACACATATGTACGGACTTTGAAAGTTAGAGACACTGGCGTGTGGTAGAGGGGTACAAAGCACTGACACCGAGGAGGGCAGAGATGAGGGTATGGGCCGAAAGACGAGCACACTGAGAAGGGAAGCTTCATCCTTCTAAGTCAGGCTTCTCCAACGAGGAGCTCATGAGCTACTTGTAGCTCTCCAGCTGCCTGTAAGTAACTCTCCTGTGTGCATCCCAGCCTACAAATAGGAACCTCATTTTTGGTTGAATAAATGTATGTGTAGTAAAATTGTGTATTCAATACAAAAATGCGTGTACTTTCAGCAGGATTCATGAGCTGATGTTTGGAAAAAAATGGCTGAATCTCCAAAATACATTTAAAGCTGATTTTTGAGTGATAAATTATGTGGCGAGACATTACTGTTTTCGTTACTTTAGTGCCAGAAGTATTGCAGCTGTGACTGCTTTACATTATTCATTAAGTGGCATTCCAAACCAACAAAGCCTTTTTTACATTACTGCTGGCAACCATGTCTGATGCACTGAAGTAATCACTGCTAGTAATTTTAAATATGATAGCCACTAATGTAATCTTGCCTGATGTGGTGAATATTGCAACATTAATATTAGTAGCTTTCAATGATTTTCACTGAACACAAATGGATCTTATTACACGAAAGGTTGGAGAACCCGGTTTTAAGCAGAGTCCACTCTTCAGCAAACGCCACAATCCGGCGGCAGTGCACAGTCCATATAGCCACAGCACTTTGAGGATGAGCGTCATGTTCCAAGCCACTGACATCAGATGCCCTTGGTGCGGACTTTTCAGATATGTTATGGGGTTGCCCAGTCAAGAGTACTTTTGGGCACAGATGGCGACAGACCTGGAGCGTACTCTCTTTCGTCCACAACTCTGTACAGCGGAGCTATGCCTGGTTAGATGGACAGAGATACAAGTAGGCGATAGGTACCTATACCTGGTTCTGGGACTAGCTTGTAGAAACATAGCATGCCACTAGACATCACCACATGGCCCACCTCAAATACCATGGTTGATAGAGGTAGGAACATGAGCTGCAACAGAAGGGGCTGAACCGTGGGATGAAGAATCCAGGGGTCTTTGCAGAAAACCAATTGCGGAGCTAGCTTCTTGTACTAAGACACTCAGGTCAAGCCGAACACGGACAGGGCAGTGTGAACGTGAGGGTGTGAATGAGGATTGCTGCCCTTCCCATCAGGAACCACTGGGGTCCCCCGCACTTCCTGGGCCCATCAAGGGAAATAGGATATTGCTGCTCTGGTTAGAGATATTTGTAGCCCGGACGACTTTCACTGAGCAATTTGATCTTTCTTAAAATGTTATACTCTTGTTAAAAGACACATGTTGGAATGCCCATTACTTTCTCTATGTACGGTAGGCATGGGGACAAGGGAAAACGATTAGTACCACTGAGACGGAATGTCGCCAATACAGCAGTGAAGGTTATGCAGGGCTGATCATAACAAACCCTTGGATAACAAGTGCATTTTACAAGTAAATGTTGAGTTTCCTTGTAATGCGATTGCAATAATGCCTACTGCTGTAATGTTCTCTTGTTCAAAACTCAATAAATAAATTAAATATATTTATATCAGAAGCAAGCCTTTTAGGAATTAACTAAAACCTCATGGCGCTGCAGTAACCGGTAGGAGCAAGAACAAAAAAAACGGAGGAAGCTACTACTAGACTTGGAGCAACAGGATACATACACCAAAATGTCTGATGAAGTGACATGCAAATCTAATCACTATGGAAATAATGCTGGACATGGAGACAAACCCCACGATGAAAACAACTACATACTAAAATCACTCCGATCCAGTTTATTACATGATGTATCAAAGCATGCAACACAAACTGCCACATTCTGTAAAAGACTGGTATCTCCATGAAACAGCTGAATGACACTAACACAGCATTAGGAAAACAGGCCCTGCATACATGGGGTGGCAATGCATTATTAAGAAGAACACGAACAACAAAAAGCCACCAACTAGAAATGGAAAGAGAGAAGCCTCGTCTGGAGGAAAGAAAGCATTTGGAGAAACAGACTTGCAATGTATGTACCTTAGGCCCACATAAATAAATTCAAACTGTGCTTATTGTGCATTGCTTGCTATGTCTGCTCCTTGATGCTACCTCCGAGATACATAAATACCCTCCATAAAACATGTGCATTCTGCAAAGGATATCCAATATTGCACACTATTTTTAGTTCTTACTAGGGTTGTAAACGTTTTACTATCCATTTAACTATACATTCAAACCAGGTGGTGCAAAGGTGGGGGCCCTGTCTACAGCAGGATCTCCGCTGTCATACGGTAAGTTCTGCCTGCGTCACAAAGGTTGCAACATAATCTGTTGAATCCACATCTGGACAGTGGAACATTATATCTTGGGAAAAACTGATCACTAGTAGCCAGGCACACGACAGAATGTGGGAATTTATTTTCATAATGGACTTAAAAGTCAAACACAGATTATAAAGTAACAAAATCGCTGCCTTTCTGGCCTCAACTCTTTCACAACCTTTTTTCATAGACACGTCTGTAGGATGGAATCTGGATCTCAACCCCAAGACTGAAAAAAAGAGCAACAGTCAATATCACTTTAAAAACAAATCTAGGGAAAGTTCAGCAAAGTAGTGAAATTTACAGGTACTGCCCCATGTTCAATTTAAATCCATGCCGTACTAGGTCGTTGAGGATTTATATTGATGTTCAACAGAGGAATTGCACATATTACACAAGCATAATAATGTACAAGGAGGCAAGACGTTCAATTTCTTAGATGTGTACAACAATGGTGAACTTTACAACATAGAACTCAATATGGGGTTACGCCTATTGAATATCTGACCTAAATAGTAAAGAAAAGACATGGGTGACGCTGGGAACAATAGTTGCCAAGCGGAACATTGCCAGATTGTGGGGATTTCAAGAAACCCAGGCAATTGTTGCATGCAAGAGGGACATGGACTGGTGCAGGTTAGTGAAAAGACCATATATGAATCAATATCGTGTCCCAGGAAGTGGTCGCAGATATAGGGTAAATGGAATGAATATAGGGGGGGGGGTATTTGTGAGCCTCCACGTGTGGTACAGTGTCAAGACATGCCATACTGTGAGTAAAACTGGTCAGATATGATGTTAATGATTAAACGGCATGAGCTTTGGTTTATGACTGCGTGTTCCGGCAAAGATGTACTCCACAATGTTTATATCTGTAATATGTTTGCAAAGTGTGAGGCTGTCATTAATAAAAAATAAAAATTTTTTTTTAAAAAAAACAACAATGGAGATCTTTAGTTCACAGAGGGCTGTCAAAGATATCCCATGGAGGGCCTATTCAAAGTGTCAACCGTTTAAGGCAACGCCCTTAGGTGGGAACATGGACTGGCAGAGTTAAGGTTAAGTTGAAGATTTGGCAGAAGGGGGCTATGGTAAAGCAGGGATACATATAGGTAAAACCTCATCAGGCTAGGTGTGACAGTCCAGTCAACTCATCTTGCAAATATCCATTTAGCCAACAGCAACAATGCCTCTAGGGCCACTTCCCTGATAATTCAGGGATTTATCACTGCATCTGAACACCGACCTCCCATTTTCTCATTACAACTTACTGACTTCATCAGTACAGACAATTTAATACATGAATGCTTTGCTAGCAAGACTACACACAGACGTGTAAGCAAAACTGAAGCATGCCTGACACCCATTGTGTTGCAACATTTCTCACCCTCAGTCAGTGATGAAAAAAACAGGCCCAATTTTTTTTTTTTTTTCAGAGCTCCACCGTCAGAGCACATTGAGAGAGAAAACAGCACGAGTTCTGAAACTGGGCTGCCGCATCATCCAGACCAGCTTACTAGTGGCATCCAAGTCTACTATTGATGGAAAATAGTGCAACATGGAGTCGAGAAATTACCCACACGGTCACCAGACATGGAAAAGCATCTTTATAACAGTTATCGGACTACAAGTTTTGCCTCTGGCAAATCATAATGTTGGATGTTAGCAACTGTTTAACATGTACCTCAGAAAATCTGTCCTAGAATCATGTACCCCATATAAAATAATCGGATTACACAGTAGGCCTTCAACCTGCTCCATTGCTAGAGCTTTCTCAAACAGTTACATTAAGAGCATATTACAAGATGATATCTCGCTATTCCATAACAAAAACAAGTTACTTATGAATTTTAGTACCAAATCATTATTTAATAAATGAATGGGTAAAAATGGAAAACAAAAGTGCACTGGGAAAAGAAAATAGCAAAAGCAATTGGTAGAAATGACAAGGAATTAAGCCATGTAATTCTTAAACCAATCTAGTTGTCTGCAAGAGCGGGATGGAAATAGGAGCACCCTGGATTGTGGAATCACAAGGCGACCTACACAGCTGCTGACATTGATACGCTACTGAAGGGTGAAGTTTTAATCCCAACGCACTGTAGAATGGACCACTTACTAGATATCTCACTTTGGATGGCAGGGACCTTGAGGCCAGGACACGCCACCTCAGCAGGCTCGCACTAATCTGGAGCCGCTACTCACAAAGTGAATCAGCACGACAGCTCAAATCACTGGGTCATAAATCTGAAGACTAAGCCCAGCCTGGACGGATCACCAGCAACGTAGCATACCCATACCTGGGTCGAAGAGAACAAGCTAAAGGTGTCACTCTAAAATCAAGGAAAAGGGGAACACAATACGCCCTGGCGAGAGCATCTTCCCTGAACACAATGCACAAGCAGACACCATGGCCGAAGATAAAGAAACTAAACAACAGAAGCAAGGCAAGATAGAGAGATTTACCAAAACGATGGGCCCACGTGCAGGCCCGTTCGAGGAGGCAGCCTCCCTGCCAGACAATGCGGTACTACTACAGGCGATCCAGGCCTCCAGGGAGACCCTAAAAGGACAAAAAGGAGAGGTCCGCTTTTGAAATCTCCCTCCTGTGCCAAGACCTTCAAAACGTATCATAGAGAGTAAACGAGGCAGAAGGTAGAATTTTTGAGGTTGAAGATCTAACCCAACCCCTACGCAAGGACGTCACAGATTTGTGAACTACCCTAAAAGACGTAGCCTGAAGGGTGAACGACAGAACTGTGCCATGTAGAAATAATTTTCACTTTGTAGGTTTTCCTGAAGGGTCGGTGGGATCAGATGCAGGGGCCTTCCTGGAACGATGGCCGAGAGCCTCCTTCCCTGCGCGGGGTTCCCCTCTTGCTTTGCGATTGAGAGGGCACACAGGGCTCTCGATGCTAAGCCACCAGGCTGGCACACACCCATTTCCTTTCATAGCATGCTTTCTCAACAACCAAGACGGACTTGATTCTAAGGGAAGGAAAGAGGATGAAAGATTTGTCACAAACATGTGAAAATAATGATCTTCCCAGACTATTCGCGCAAAGTAACAAACCAAAGACGCACTATTAACTCTGTAAAAATGAAGCTTTGTGCAATACTTTTACAATATATGCTACAGTTCCCGTAAAACTCAAGATCATGTTCCAGGGAAAGACTGCCTTTTTCCAAACCTGGGCGGAGGCCTGGTCTTGAGTAGAGGAGCGGCCTCCGCTGCACCCAGAAGGCACCACCAGAAGCAGTTATCATCAGAGTCTGCAGCAGAGGGAGAGACTGAAAACGAAAAAGATCAACAGGACACACCGGGAAATACCTCCTTCCGACCAGAGCAAGGATACCCCCCACCCTGCCAATCGGCAACTCCACAAACTGGGCATGTCTTCTGATACGGAGGGAGAGGTCAGGCATAGAGGAGGGGGGGACTGAAGGAGATGAGCAGAGAGGACACAACTACAGACCCATCTGACTATGTACATTCCAGGGACTCTGAACACCCATTGATGATGTCCATAACTAACATGGAACTGGAGCTGTAAACCTCTGCTGTTCCAGACCCAAACATGAATATGCCATTAGATAAGAAAGTAACAGAAACGCACCAACTGGCTCAGCGGGGCCTGGACGGAGGAGATGAGGCTTTATTGCCCAATTGCCATACCCTTGCTGAAAATTTACATTAGTTTAAAGTGTTTGATAATTCTTTTATTTTGCCTTTTCCCCTTTTTCGGTATCTATTTTTACTGGTTCATCTTCTAGTTACAGTGGGGGCTATTAAAGTTAAGGCAAGGACGGAGGGATACTTTAGATACAGGGGAGGGGTGGGTGACCGACTTCTCCAACCTACCCACGACACAGTTGTCATGTTGACAATACACAGTAAACGGGTGGGAGGCGTGGGGGAGGGAGCAGAGTTTAAATGTTGGGTAGGGAGGGTTGGACATGGATGCGACTGGAGTACCACAGACAGTGCTTTGTCTTTTTTTATTTTTATCAATCATAGTTGGCTCTGTGTCAATGTGCCTGTCACACCACCCAAATGAATGAGAATAGCAGGACGGAACAGGACAGATACTCAATGATGTCTTGGAATGTTAACGGATTTGGAAATGGGAGCAACCGGGGTCTAGTGGCCACGTACGTAAAGCGTTTACAATCAGACATACTACTCCTACAACAGACACACTTAAGGGGAACAAATAGATTCCTAGGAAGAGAGACCTATAAGACCCTTGCCCATGCAGGGCTCAGAACAGACTCTTGCGGAGTAGCAATCCTGGCTAGGAAAATACTGCCATTCTAGGTTGAGAGGACATGGCTAGATCCTAATGGGGCCTACGTGGCAGTTAAAGGACACTGGAGATGAAAATATATCATCCTAGCCAGTGTTTATGCCCCCCCCCCCACGACTACAGAAACCAACTCTAGATAAACTGATGTAAATAATAACTGAAGCAGACTCTCAATGCCACATAATTGGAGGAGATTTTAACAACTTAGTTGACTCAGCCCTAGATCGCATCTTTAGGACAACCCTGGGACTCTCTGATCTACGGCATCAGTGTCATCCACTGTCACGAGTCTACTCCTATTACTCAAGAGAACATAAGGTGTTGTCCTGACCTGATTACATGCTAGCCCCAGTGGGAGAGGTAGAAAACGGAGGGCAAAATACTTAGCCAGGGATCTCTTGGATCACTCACCCTTGTGGCTCACCTTGGGGTGGTGTTCCCAAAAGCCAGGAACAGGTTGGAAACTTAATACCTGCGATTTGGGAAATGAGGAGGTGACCAGAGTTGAGAGTTGACGTGCAACTTTATTTTCAAGAAAATAAGAACTTTGTGCCCTCTGCAGTCACACTATGAAAGGCGTACAAAACAGTTTTGAGAGACAGGGCGCAAAACATAATATCACACAAGATAAAGAGGGAAACTAGGGATATTGAAGAGCTTACAACAAAACTAGTATGGTTAAAGGGGCAGCCAGGGGCACAAGAAGACCCTCTGTGCTATGCAACATTGAAATCCTCAGAAGAGAGTATCAGCATTGGCACAACAAGAGACTAATGCCACATTCTAACCATGCAAGGGTGCAATTTTGACACTGGCATGGCTGAGCAGGCGAGAAACAGAAGCGAGATGTGTGGATGCTACACTAGGAGACAGTGGATTCGCCTAGTTCACAGCTGGGGACATAGCTAAAGAATTTGTCAAATACTATGCTGAGTTCTACAGAACATGTGCACTAGCAGCGGCTTCCCAGATAGAAGCGCATTTGGGAGAAGTGGACATCCCCACCCTTATGATAGATGCCTTGCAGGAATTAGAGGAAGATATTGCACTTGGGGAAGTGCTGACGGCGAAAAGCGATCTAAAGACTGGGAAACGCCAGGTCCTAATGGCATACCGGCAGAATTATTTAAGAGGAATGCTGGGCTGCTGAGTCCCCTACCATTTAAAATGTTTACGGAGGCAAAAGAAAGCGGAATCCTTCCACAAGACCTCCGTACTGCCTCAATAGTGGTAATACACAAGCTGGGCAAGCCCAAGTTAAGCTGCACCTCCTATCGCGCGATCTCCCTCTTAAACATAGAGACCAAAATCCTAGCCGCCATCGTTGCCACGAGGCTCCTGAAGGTTATTACCACCCTTAATAGCCACGATCAATCAGGCTTCATGTCCAACAGATCAACAAGGTTTAACCTCAAGAGGCTACACAACTGGCTTGACACCAAACAGAGTAGGAAAGACCCGCACATGCTACTATAACAAGATGTTGGAAAGGAATTTGATGCTCTAGACTAGCCCTTCCTCAGACAAGTTCTAATAAAGTACGGGTTTGGGTGGCCCTTCTATATAAAGACCAGACGGCCTAAGAGAGTAAATGGAGAGCTCTCGGCTGAATTCCCAATTGAGAGAGGGCACATGTCAGAGGTGCCCCTTGTCACCACTATTGTTTTTCCTTGCTACTGGAGCCGCTAGTGTGCATCATACGAGCACACCCAGGGATTCCAGGTTTCCAGGTTTCCAGGAAAGGGGAAAGGGGAAATGCTTTGGGAGATGAAAGGATATCTCTATATGCAGATGATATCTTGCTGTATATCATGAACCCACAACAGATGCAACCAGAACTTTTACATTTTTAGGACCTATGGGGCACTAGCAGGATATAATATTAACTGGAATAAATCCAGCCAATACGCAGTGGGCAGATATCTGGATGAGTGAGATGTCCCGTGACAACTATGGGTAGACAATGAGGGATTCGGCTACTTAGGCATTTGTGTGACCACATATAAAGAGGTGAACCTAAACCATAATTCCCGCTAAGTCCTTGCAGACTTCCAAGAGGCTGTACAGAGGTGGAGAATGCTGCTGCTGACAACACTGGGCAAGGCCACCATGTATAAGATGATCACATTCCCAAAAACTGCTATATATACTCCAAAATACAAATCACAAAATCCTGACAGACATCTTTGCCAAAATAGACGGGCCTCGATTTTGGCTTTCCTGGAGGGGATGCCCTGCGGGGGGCGACGGAGGACGCAGCGGCGCCCCGAGTGACCTGGCTGCACCGGAGAGACGTGCGACCAGAGGTACGAGGTGGGAAGCGCAGTGGACCCCCCCTCCACCGGATGTCCGACTGGACGGAGGCGCGGCAGCCCGGGGCTAGTGGCGGCGAGTGGACAGTGTCCTGGGCCAGTGAAGGAGGACGATTGCCTGTGGGGCCTGAGACTCCCCCTGGAGGGGTGCGACAAGGGTGAGACGAGCCCCCGAGAGGGGGGTGCAGTACCGCACTGTAGCCTGACGCGCTGGGTCCGGCTGCCCGGACGCCGGTAGGGGCCCATAGCGCTGCGGAGAGGCCGTTCCCCGGGCCTGCTATATAGACGCTACCCAGGGTGCCAGCGTAGGACTCCTTGCCTAGGCCCCGATAGACGCCGCTGCACCTGTGGCGCCCGGGAAGGCGTTGCCTCGGCGTGTGAAGGAGTAGACGGTTCCCGAGAGGCTCCAGGGTACTCTGAACGGGTGCTGGCCCGGGGATATACGAGGCGCTGGGGCGCAGCGAGTGGGCGCCAGAGTGACAACCTGCGCAATTGCTGGAGGGGGCAAGCGGGCGACCCAAGAAGGAACTGGCTACATAGCTGGAGACACGCGGCGGGCACTCGGGGATGGGGCGGTCCGACCCCCACACAAACTTGCTCACCAAGGACCGGTGAAACCGACAGGCCGCGCGTGGGAACACCCCCGTGGTAGGCAGCGGCGATAGCCGGGTCTCATCCATATTAAGGACTTTTGGAGGGGTTGGACCCCGCCCCCGCCTCTTGGATAAGATGGGGAGCAAGGGGCAGCGTTCGTCATCCCACAACAAGCTGGAAAAATACGCGTATCACAGAGGGCGCACCGAGACGCCGCCTCCGCAGGGCACGGCTGGCTCGGGCCCGTCGCCTGAGACGCCGCTGAAGATTACACTCAAAGATGTGATGGCTGCACTAGCGCAGATAAATGGTACTATGGGGACGATCTCGACTGATGTGGGGCTGCTTCGTGCAGACATCTCCAAAATGAAAGAGCGAGTCAAGGAGGTAGACGCAACCACAGAGACTTTGACCAAGGACGCTGCAGTCTTCAAAAGCCAGATACATGCACTGGAACAGATGCAGAAACAAATGTTGGACAAGCTGGAGGATCAGGAGGGACGGTCGAGACGGAACAACATACGCCTAGTGGGTGTACCAGAGAGCGTCCGGGGCCCGGCCCTAGATCTCTTAGTCGAGAAGCTGATTTTGGATCAACTGCAGCCTCGTGGTCTATCCAATTTCTTTTCCGTGGAGCGGGCGCACCGAGTACCTGGGGGCAGGCCCCGGCCGGGCGCCCCGCCGCGGCCGATCCTGGCCAGAATATTTAACTTTCGAGATCGGGACGCTATCCTGCAGCGGGCACGCGCCGCCCCCCCACTAAGGCTGGATAACTGTACCATCCAACTATACCCAGACTACACGGCTGCGGTGACCAAACAACGTAGAGACTTCCTGAACGTGAAAAGGGAGCTGCGTAGTCGTGAACTCAAATACGCAATGCTCTATCCCGCAAAATTGCATGTTGAAGCGGATAGGAAGACGTGGTTCTTCAACACGCCTGAAGAGGCCTCTGACTGGCTAGAAGGCTGGCGACCCGCACGAGATGTCCGGCGTGCAGATCCGGCACGCGTGTTGCGGCAGCAGACATCGTTGCCCTCAGGTGACAACAGTCCGGAACTAGAGGACGCGGCACTGACGCAAGAAGTCCACACAGCGGACTGAAGGGGTACGGCTGATGCGTGGGCATCAGCTACGAGCGATGCCGCTACTGGACCGATGTGTGGCTCAGCATACGCTGGGCTGTATAAGACTCATGGATTTTTGGACTCTCAGACTCTTGCAACGAATCGTGCTACAACTCGGCGGCGGCGGAGTGGCATGAAGAGACTCTTTCCCCCCTACGCAAGTATACAGTTATGGGAATCAAGCACTCTGCTGAGTTGGGGTGGCGGGTAGTTCGAAATCCGCCGGGCAGGGGAGCAGGGAGGGGGGGTGGAGGGGAGGGCACAGTTCTTAAAAAGTTACTATTGGTTTGCTTGGAAGTGTTGTTGTGACGCATAGGATTCTACTGTATGGCACCCACAGCGCTGCAGCGACTGGGGCGACAAACACCTTGGGCGGATTCGGGGTGGTGGGAGGCAGATGGGTTGCGATTGTGGACCCCAATGGCTGAGACAGGGGAAATTGTACAGACTCCCCATGCGCCCGCCTCACGGTGCTGTCCTGGAATGTCAATGGGCTGGGCGATAAAACTAAGCGAGGACTGGTACTGCAGTATATCAAGCGCAGAGGTCTGGCAGTTGCACTGCTCCAGGAATCGCATTTGACAGGCTTGACCAGTAAGGCCCTAGATAGATGGGGCTACAAAATGATGATACATTCCGACTTCACCACGGGTTCGCGGGGAGTGGGGATATTAGTGAACAAGCGCTTCCCGCTGATAGTCACTGACTCCCGGAAAGACGACCAGGGATGTTTTGCGGCAGTCACCTGCCAATGGGAAGGGAAGACTTACAACATAGTGGCAGTCTACATCCCTCCCACATTGCATCAAACCGCTCTACGTGCGCTGGGGGAGTTTCTCCTCTCCCTTCCACATGGCGACTTAATAGGGGGAGACTTCAACGCTACCATGGACACGTCCCTTGATAGGCAGCCCTTTAGGGGGCCCAATGCAGCCAGTCTTCAGCTGCTGGAATTCACGGAGGCTCTTGGGCTCGTAGATATATGGAGACTTCGACACCCCACTCAAAGACAGTATACATTCCATTCCGGGGTACACAACAGCCTTTCTAGACTGGACTATATTTTTACACTAGCGACTGGGACGAGGGGGGGTACAGAGGTGACGCACCTCCCTAGAGGCATATCTGACCACTCTCCAGTCCTCCTCACGTACACAGCGGTGGCCCCTCGGGGCGTAGGGTCTTCCCACTGTCTCCTGGGTATCTCAAAGTCCCGAAAATCGCCAAGGGGCTTCTCTTGACCACGAAACATTACTTTGCGGAAAACAAAAACACGGTTCCATTCCCGACGACATTGTGGGAGGCCTATAAAACGGTCCTACGAGGGCAGGAGGCCTATAAAACGGTCCTACGAGGGAAGGCTATCTCGCTAGTAGCAGATCACAAAAAGTCCCAGAAAAAGGAGGTTGAGGGGCTGGAACAGAAGGTGTCCCGGGCTGAAGCAGCGCATGCGCTACAGGTCGATGAGCACACGACACATCAGATGCATCTGGCGCAGCAGGAATATAAATCATATGTCTGGGGGATGGCGCACACTAGGCTCACAGAAACACGGCACACTGTATGCGAAGTGGGCGATAAAGCAGGTAAATTGTTAGCATGGCTAGACCGCAGGGAACGAGCCACTAGATGGGTGGCACAGATCCAACTAGCTGACGGCACGTCTACGACAGAGCCACAGCAGATAGCGGAGGCATTTGCATTACATTATCGTGGAATTTATACCCCGAAAGCCACAAATACCGTGGGCGACAACTTGGCCTTCCTCCGAGACATACATATGCCAGCCCTGGCCCCTACGGCAGTGGCTGCCCTAGAAAACGACCTGACCCCTGAGGAGCTTACGGCGGCGATAGCTGCACTACACACGGGGAAAGCGCTGGGACCGAATGGCCTACCTGTAGAATTCTATAAAAAGGCAGCGCCGCAGATTGTGCCCCACTTGTTGAGTATGTACACAGACAGCCTGGAGAGGGGGGCCCTGCCACGGGACCAGAGGTTGGCCACGATAGTGACTATCCACAAACCCCAAAAATCTCAGCACGAGTGTACCTCCTACAGGCCGATCTCCTTGATCAATGCGGAAGCAAAGATTTTGGCAAAAGTGTTGGCCACCAGGTTGCAGGTATATCTAGCCACCATAATACATCCGGATCAATCTGGCTTCATGCCTAACAGGAACACCGCCCTGAATCTACGGCGTCTCCATGGGGTCCTTGCGCGTCAGCTCACTATTGAGGAAGAGGCTGTTATTCTGTCACTTGATGCCAAAATGTCATTTGACCTAGTGGAGTGGCCCTTTCTTTTTGCTGTTCTTCAGCATGTGGGGTTCGGTCCCAAGTTCTGTGCATGGGTCCAATTACTCTACACACGCCCCCTAGCACAGGTTGTAGTGAACGGCCACGTATCGACCACTTTTCCGCTGGGACGTGGAACGCGGCAGGGGTGCCCCCTCTCGCCGCTTCTTTTCGCGCTGGTGCTGGAGCCGTTGGCGGCCTGGATTCGGCAGGACCAGGCTATCCGGGGTCTCAAATGGGCAAGGGGATGGGAGGATCGCATATCCCTATATGCAGATGATATCCTGCTCTATCTGGCGTCGCCGGCGAGCTCCATTAATTGTCTCCTGGACATCTGCACGTCCTATGGCCGAGTGCCCGGGTATACCATTAACTGGGAAAAATCGTGTCTCTATGTGCTCCGGGGCCCCCCACCGCGGCTTCCACAGGGATGTGGGATGCAGATAACGGAGGAGGGTTTCAAATATCTGGGAATATAGGTCACCACTGACAGGGCACAATTCGTCGCAAAGAACCTCGTGCAGCCCCTTATGCGGCTTCGCCGTGATGTCAGGCATTAGCGCTCCTTGCCGCTGACGCTGCTGGGAAGAGCGGCCCTCTTCAAAATGATGGCTCTCCCCCGTTTCTTGTATGCCCTACAAAAAACGCCCTTTCCGGTCTCACACACGTATTTTGCGACAATAAATGCTGAGGTTACCAGCTTATTATGGGAGGGGAAGGCACCACGAATAGCGATGCGTAAATTGACGAAAGGCAGCTATGATGGCGGCACCGCCCTCCAAGATATAAAAATGTACTACTGGGCTGCGCAGCTTGCGGTTGTAAACCAGTGGCTACACGCGCCAGGTGATGAACCACCGTACCGCATGGACCGGCATCTGCTGGGAGAGGGCGGGGTCCTGGGGGCATTATATAACAAAACTAAGAGACACACTCTTACAGGCCCGACGGCGCACACTGTTAAGGTATGGCATGAGGCGCAGAAAAACCTGGGTTGGGACGGAAAGATAACACAGGCCATGCAGCTGTGGGACATGCGGAGGCTGGGTAGACTGCGTAATACTAAAGGATTTCGACAGTGGGACCTGATAGGGATCTCACGAGTGGGGGACCTCTGGAGGAAGGGAGAGGTGATACCATTCGAGCAGTTGCAGACTGAGTATGACATGGACGATGCCAAAAGATTCAGGTATATCCAAGTCAGACATGCGCTCATGGCACAGATAGCGCCGGGCACACAGCTGGCGGAAGCCTCGCCCTTGGAGGATAGACTCCTCACGGACCACCTTACCAAACTAGCCATATCCCAGACATATCGCAAAATCATAAATAATCAACCGGACCCTTTGATGGCCCTGAAAGCGAGATGGGAGGGAGAGCTCGGTGACTTTGACGAGACGGAATGGCAGGGGGGCATAGCTTCCCCCAGGGAGGTAGCGATACCATCCAAACTCAAGCTCATACAGTTGAAAATACTACACCGCACATACTATACACGAACTCTCCTTTACAAACTCAAGCAGACAGATTCACCCCTCTGTCTTCGACGGTGCGGGCAGGAGGGGACCCTCTTTCATACCCTGTGGACATGCCCCATAGTGAGCCAATACTGGAGGGCGGTCATGCGTACACTTTCGCAGGCGACACACATCACGACGCTCCCGGAGCCCAGGAGGTGTCTCCTCAATATATGGGAATCCACTGATCTTAAGCGCGCAATGCAAACATGGGTAACAATAGGCATGATGGTTGCAAAACGAAACATAGCGCAGAAGTGGGGGTCCAGCCAGTCCCCTACCCTCCCCCAGTGGTGTAGAGACATGGATTTCATCATGGTTGCTGAAAAGGCAGTATATATCCATAGGGGATGCCCCAAGAAATGGGCACAGATATGGGGGACATGGAACAGTTACCGAGGAGACCTATGCGAGCCCCCGAGGGAGAACTCGGATTCAGAACTTAGTGAATAGGCATACGGGGGGACGGACTGGGAGATGGGTAGGCGCCGCTGTGGTCCTGGCTGGAGTGCTTACACGTAAAGCAGAGATACTGTACCTGACAATGATTGTAATGCTGTTTTTGATGTGGAATGATACTACGTATACTGATGTAATGATTCTCAAGGTATGCAATGTCACAGATTGTTCTTTACGTTATAAGAAAACCAATAAAAAGTTTTTTTTTTTTTTTTAAACATTCCTCTGCAGCATGCCTGGGCAATAGAGGGACTCCTCGAGCTTGAAAACATGCCGCAGTATGCACCCCTAGAAGGGAGACTGCTAACGGGGGAAATCCCAGAACAGGCAGTTTTGTGGACATACAGGACTATCACAAATAATAGACCTGACACCCTAGTGCACCTCAGAGCCCGCAAGGAAAGGGAAGTGTGTGAACTTGATGATCTGGACTGGGAGGCTGCTTTAAAACATCCTAAAGAATTTGCCATTAAATTACGGGTCTGACTAATAAAATGTAAAGTCCTACACAGGGTATATTTTGATAGGGCTGGACTACATATTTTCGGGAAATCTGAATCGCCTACTTGCCTATGCTGCCGGGCAGAAATGGGTCCTTCATCCATACAGTATGGGAATGCCCTACGATTCAGAAATACTAGACGGACATTGTTGAGGAACTGTCTGAAGTGTTGGGGAAAACAGTATCGATGGACCCCAAGTATATAATATTAAGTGGACCTCCCCAGAGCTCAGCTGCTACTTAGTAACTTAGGCCTGGCCGTGGTTAAGCTGGACGTGGCCAAACACTGGTGTGCACCCAAAACCCCCACAATCAACAAAGGGAAATCCGGGATGAACATGTATATGACCGCTGAGAAAGTCACATTTAAGGCCAGCGGGTGTCACAGAAAATTCACTTAAATATGGGGTCCCTGGTTAGGGTATTATGATATTGATATGGGAGATGGTGAAGGACCACCCAGTCCTACACAGCCGAATACTGAATGAATGTCTTATGAGGGTATATCGTATTTTAACTACTTGTCCATCAAATGTCTAAAGTCATAACAGAGTGTCTGTGTGCAATACGAAGAATGGTGTATGTCTTCTTCCATACCCATGGGCGTCTTTACCTTTCTGGTTATTAGACTCATTTGAATTCTGTCACAGAAAATTCTAATAAAAAAAAAATATATATATATATATATATATATATTTTTTTTGAAGGTTGGTTTGCCAAGATCTGGTGGCAGTCTGTAAGTTACCTATGGATAATACCATTGCAGTACTCTGTCCACATCAAAGCCATCAGCTAAGAGGAAGGCCCATGAAGTGTGTGTGTGGCATGTTGCAGAACATGCTACTTGCAGATTAGCAAAAAAGGCCCTGGCCAAGATGCCACATCTGAGGTCTGGGAGGCCTCAGAGGAGCCCAAACATTCTCAACCTAGGGTGAGCGAGCACCCTTCGGATAATAGAGTGTCTGTCTCTTACTTTGAGGAGACTCCAAGCTATTCAGTTAAGGCTCCCAGCCACTCGAGGGATTAACTGCCTAGTGGCCTCTCATCAAGTTGTTCTCAAAGATAACCCCTTTTCCAGGGGACAAGCAGTGGGCGGATTTTGCAGGTCTCCTTGTGAGATAGCAAAACAACTCATTAAACAAGTGAATGAGATTAACGTTGGAAAGACTGATGTCCTAAAGATACTTCACTGGCTTCGAAGAGATGAACAGAAGGACCTAGAACCGAGGACAAGCTTTAGTTATTTTTATCTGGGTGAGAAAAAAAGGCACCCACCCTGCCCAGCTTCTCCTATACCATCCCCAACTCAGAAGGGCACAATCCTTGGACACTATCCACTGGCTGTGTGAACAGTGCTCTTCTTTTAACAAAAGGTAGCGAAAATCTGTTATGGGGAACTGACTGCATGCTGGGCTTCGCCTACATCTCCCAATGCCCCCTCTGTAATAGGTATTAGGGGGAGAGACCGTGACAACAGAAAGCCAGAACTGAAGCCATCTCAAAGTAGAGAGTTCATTGTCCCACCACCAACCGTGGAGCGACATGGCTCAGTGAGCTGAGCTTGGTAAGGAATCTTGTGTGAGGCACTTGAAGGGCAGAAACCTGGCCTGACTGACGTGTTAAAAGTGACAGCTCAGTACAATCGCCAAGAACACTTGCCATTCCAGATCTCCATTTTTCAGCAAGAAGAATGTATGAACTTGCCATGCAAACAAGGGTGGCCTTTGAGAGTTCTGTGAGCGTCACCTCCCACGAGTCCATTGCTGAAGGTTGCTGGCTAGCGACAGGGATTCTTGTTTGTGGTAGATACATACTCGCCGAGGGCTACCAAGTCCCTTCGATAAGTCTAGTAGTCTCAATGATGAGTTTTCTCCCTCCCCTTTTAACCGTGCGCGAGTTCCTCGACTTTGTCTCTCAATATTACAATTAAAACATAATATGAGCGTGTTAAGATGGCGGATGTGCCCAGGACAGAAAATAGTTTAACCCCGCATAATGGGCATCGGTCTTTGAGGGCATTACCCCAGCTTTAGTTTAGGAGTTATGTTGTGGCTACAACGTCTGAACTTGGGGAGGAGCTCTTCTGTGTAGATCCGCTGAGCATCCAGCTCCAAATCCGGTTCTGTACGGAGGGTGGATTTGAGTGATGAAAGTCTGTGAACAACTTAAAATTCTTGAACATTCCTTATCTGCTAAAGTCTTTGCCTTCGGCAACCTTACTTGATGTGAAAGCAGTAAACTAGAGCGACAGTGACATCTTGAGGTATTAAAGAGAATCGCATTTAAGAACTGCAAACATCACGAGGGTGACAGTCTCGGTTATACAAAGTACGAAAAAAAAACGCGTGTTATTTTGTAAAATACACAAGGTAAAGGTTATTCAGGACGCGAAAACGAACCCGTCTCTTGAAATCGGATGCACTCCCATGATAAGTCACTTGATTTGCACTACACAATCTGCTCCTTGGTGGTTCTGCCCGCACTTTTTAGCACGTCAAGCGTCCACTAACCCCGCACTGCAATGTTTTCCAGCGTCACAGTGAAGCCCCTTCTCCCCCGTTCCACAACAGTGAGAAGTTCAAACTCCTAAACATTAACCAGATGGGAAGGTGGCGCTTTTGTGCAATCACTGTTGAGATAGCCGAGAAGCAGGCAACAAACAGTTTGACCTTGGCCAGTCCAAAGGCTCCCTGCTAAGCTTCCATTGCACGATTAAAAAAATAATAATACTACAGAGTGTATCATCTGTTTAAGGTCCTTTCCTGGGTGAAACTGGAGCACTTATGACACCATGCAGTCCCAGGTGATTATGGATAAAAGCAACTTTCTCACCATCAACTTCACCCCTCCCAGAACAACCACCACCATCACTCTCACCCGTCGCTGCTTCCACCTCTTGGCAATAAAAGCGGCTGCTATCTAACTTTTAGACTCTTACCTCCTTCATAAACAATCCTCCCCTACACACACTAGTGGATAAGAAGCACAATTCGGAAGGGCCGTGCTGGGGAAATGTCACAACAATTAAAACAAGCATTGGCATAGCCATTAGGTCTTGGCTTTGGGACGTTATAAGTGTTTAGCCATGCATCACATTATCCTGGGTGCTGTGCCTCCAGGGATTGAATAGCTATACAGTTGCTACACAGTGGGTCATGCAGTGTGATACTACTGGGAAGTGTGTGTTAAATGCAACTTTTAAAATGCCCTCTATCTCTCTTTTGATAGAGACATTGGTCTTTAAAAAGTAGGTGCTTAATACCATTGCAAAACCACGTTTCTGGGCTAGAAGTTGTTTGTTTTCCCACAAGAGTAGGAGTGTCAGACCACTAACCTTTTCAAGCCGGATACAGCGGGAGCAAGGGTTGTTGCGTGGTAACCCTATCCCCTTCACGGAGCAGCCTGGGAGGAGGAATAGCTGTCACTCAACAGACTGCTCCATAACCGGGGAAAGGGGAAAAAAGGGATGAAAGGAAACAAAAACGCGCAGCTGCAAAATCACAGCCAACGGAGGGAGGGAGATGCGTGGCATGGACCTCGGTTCTGTTCGGGACGTCCAAGTGTCTACCCCCTGTGCCCTGCAGTGAAACAAAGAGACACAACACACTTAACCTGGCAACCCCTCTGGAAACAGCGTGTTTATCAGGCATACAGGAAGGCACACTTACATGACAAGTCCGCAGCACCCCTTGATTATGCCAGACATACTGGCGGTGAGAGAAGCCATGAGAGCCATATATCAGGAAGGCACAGTAAATGACCATAGGGCACACAAACAGGAATTACACTTAGCTGAGGGAGGTCCTTGGTGCTGGAGACAGTTTCCTGGGTTGCGCGGAAACTCCGAGTAGTCAGAATGCTCCAAAGTTATGCCCCCTAGGTTTCTCCCTTCTGGTGGGGGGTGGTAGCGTTGCGAGGGTGAGTCCCCAGTCCTCGTGTGTCTCAAGGACGTTCCCAGAGAAGCAGCAGCTGAAGCACTCCTTCCGGAACAACAAAAACGGAAAACACTGTTAAACGTATCCGAGCCTTTCAGGCGGCTCTCCGACTAGCATTGGCTCGCTAAAACTACGGAGTCTCTACACTGGACGGAAGTCCTGAATATCAGGCAGGGGAGAGCGTTGTCTCACCATTGCGCTCCTCTGGGTCGGGGGAACGCGCGCAACGGTTTAACGCTCTCCCAGGGAAAGGAGCAGTCTTACGGCGTCGTCACTGAAAGAAAAAGGAATTGAGCGTTGGCGGCACTCGCAGAGTGCCCGACCCTGTTCTCGCTGGAAAGAAGGAGCGCGGTCCTCTGAGCACACAGCCGATCCGCCGGACCGGCGATCCGGAAGTACTTGATTAGCAAGCACAGAGTAGCCTGTGGGCGGTGCTTAAGAATGGTCCCATTGTCATTGCAATGACGCGGCCCACAGGCTCATGGGAAAGGTAGTCCACAGCGCAAATACACACCCCACATTCACACCTCCTGTGCTCCTCCCGCTACCTACGCAGGGACGTGACAGAACCCCCTCTCAACAGCCGGCGTTTCGACGGACCGCCAGGCTTTGCGGGGTATCTTGTGTGTAAACGTCTGAGTATATCAGGGAAGTGTAGGTGGGCCTTGGGTTCCCAGGATCGGTCTTCCGGCCCATATCCCTTCCAATCAATGAGGTAATACACTCTAAACCCCTTACTTGTTTGGATTCGAGAATGCGCTTTACTTCGTATTCCTCTTCCCCGTCTACATCTATAGGCGGGGGCCTACGGGGTAGTCTGGTCTGGGGGAGGCAAGGCCGTACCAATGATACATGAAACACCGGGTGTATACGCCAGGAAGAGGGAAGTTGTAATCTAATGGCCACAGGGTTGACTATCTTGTTGATAAGGTAAGGCCCTATACACTTGGGTTTCAGTCGTGTGTTCCCCTTCAGTTTTAAATGTGTAGTGTCAAGCCATACCCTGTCTCCCACCCTGTACGCTGGCTCTGAGGTGCGCTTTTTATCAGCATATGTCTTATCTCGGGTTTGAGCCTTGCCTAACTGTGTTTTGGCTTCTTGTAGCACCTTGCGGAGATGAGCATGATGGTCTTGGATAGTAGGGTGAGTGGAGGAAGCAGGCCACTCAAAGGGCAACATGTTTGGGTGGTAACCCATTAAGCAGAAAAACGGGGAGCAGCCCAATGCGGCGTGTTCAGCGTTGTTGTACGCAAATTCTGCACTCCAAAGAAGTGTACTCCATTCTTCTTCGTGTTGCAAGGAGAAGCATCAGAGGTATTGCTCGAGCGTTTGGTTCAGCCTTTCGGTTTTGCCGTCGGTCTGCGGGTGGTAGCTAGTCGACAGGTGGGCATCCACCTTCATGATTCGACAGAGAGCTTTCCAAAATCGTGAAGTGAACTGGGAGCCTCTATCGGTAATAAGCACTGCCGGGATTCCATGAAGGCGTACCACTTGCTGCAGGAATACTTGGGCTAACTCCACCGATGATGGTAGCTTGGTTAGGGCTATAAAGTGACCCATTCTGGTCTGGTGATCTACGACCACCAATATAGTGTTATAACCCACACTGGGTGGCATATCCACAATAAAGTCCATGGACAGCGTATGCCACGGTGTGGGGGGTATGGGAATCGGCTGCAGTAGTCCACTTGGCTTCCTATGTTGGGCCTTCCCTTGAGTGCAGATGAAGCATTCAGAGACGTATGCAGCGGTGTCGGTAGGTAGAGAGTCCCACCAGAAATGTCTTTTCATAGTTTGGATGGTTTTACGTGTTCCAAGATGCCCACCCAGCGGGGAGTCATGTACCTACTCCAGCACTTGACGTTGTAAGGAATTCCCAGGTACAAACAGCCTGTGGCCGTGATACAGCAGATTGTTGTGGGTCGAGCGGGTCGTAGGGTCTTTGTCTATCCAAGCCTGGATATCAACTTGTTCTATGTTTCTGCGTACGTCGTTCAAAAAGTCTTGGGTGGTCGTTGGAGCCAAGACCATTTCTGGAAAGGACGCGTTATGTAATATTACAGGTGGTTCTTCTGTTGGACTCTGCTCGATATCTGGAACGGAAACCGGCCTCGACAAGGCATCGGCCTTCCCGTTTTGGGGTCCCGGTCGGTACTTGATAGTAAAGTCAAAGTCCGAGAAGAACAGCGACCAACGCAATTGTCTCTGCGTTAGGACTCTGGCTGTTTTTAGAAACAGGAGATTGCAATGGTCCGTGTAGATCTCCACGGTGTGTTTGGCCCCTAACAGGTAGTGTCTCCACTCTTCGCACGCCCTTTTAATAGCCAGCAGGTCTTTGTCCGTAATACTGTAGTTTACTTCGCATGATGTTAGCTTTTTCGAGAAGTAGGCCACTGGATGCAGTTGTCCTGTACTAGGATGGCGTTGGAAGAGTATGCCTCCTATGGCGTAATGAGACGCATCCATCTCCACTACAAAGGTAAGAGCAGTGTCTGGGTGCCTTAACACTGGTGCTTGAGTGAAGCGTGTTTTGAGGCACTGGAAGGCTTGTTCTGCTGCGTCAGTCCAGAGGAATGGGGCGCCTTTTCTTAGTAGGTGTGTCAGGGGTTGTATGATGCAAGAGAATTCCTTAATGAATCTCCGATAAAAGTTTGCGAACCCCAGGAAACTCTGTAGGGCCTTAACGTTAGCGGGTGATTGCCACTGTACGATGGCTTGTATCTTCTTGGTGTCCATACAGAGGCCATTCGGTCCGATTATGTATCCTAGAACATCGATTTTGGTGGCGTGGAACACACACACTTTTCCAGCTTAGCGTATAAGGCGAACTGTTGCAGTCGTTCCAGAACAGTGGACACATGTTGGATGTGTTCTTCCACTGAAGTGGAGTAGATAAGGATGTCATCTATATAGACCATGCAATACACATCCAACAGCCCTCGTAAGACCTCATCCATGAAGAACTGGAAGGCGGCGGGTGCGTTGCAAAGTCCGAAGGCCATGACCTGGTACTCAAATAGACCGAACTTCTTCCGGAAGGCGGTCTTCTATTCATCCCCTTGACGCACCCGCACTAGATGGTAAGCCCCCCTTAGATCTAGATAGTGAAGATTTTGGCTACCTTCAATTGGTCCAGGAACACAGGTATCAGGGGTAACGGGTACCGGTTTCTGATGGTCACCCTGTTGATGGCTCTATAGTCAATGCAGGCCCTTAAGCCTCCCTCCTTCTTAGGTATAAAGAAGAGCGGCGAAGAAGCCGGGGAGAGTGATGGACATATAAAGCCGCTGAACAGCAAGTCCTTCAAGTACTGCCGTAAATACAGGGTTTCTGCCTTTGTCAGAGCGTACACGTGGCTGCAGGGTATAAGGGCTCCTGGTTCGAGATCGATCACGCAATCGTAAGGCCGATGCGGAGGCAACTGTCCTGCTTCTTGCTTGCTGAAGACGGAACGGTACTGGCAGTAAATGTCAGGCAGGAAAGAGGCGCAACAGACAATTTTGTTGCAAGCCCCCATGGTAAGCAGGCTCACAGGCCTCCCTACTGGTTCCGTGACTTCCACTATGTCTTTGGTGCAGTGTTCGGTACAGAAACTAGTGTTCAGAGAGACGGTACGAGCGGACCATTGCACCAAAGGGTTATCGTGAGCCATGGCATCCCCAGTATTAGCTTGAAGTGGGGGGCGTCTATGAGGTCGAACTGGATATACTCGAAGTGATGCACACCCACTTGCATGAAAAAAAGGTAAGGTGTGGAAACGTATCAGGCCAGATGTCAAGCAGAACCGTCCACTGCCTTCACTGGTTCGGGCACGTCCTTCTTGAATCATGGGATGCATAACTCCCGTGCGTACTGCTGATCCATGGAATTACCAGTAGCCCCGGAGTCCAACAAAGCGTGGGCTGTGATGCTTCCACCTGAGGGAAGTTCCAAGGACACACAAATATTAAGGTGGGCCACTGCGGTCTGGATCGTGTTGGTCACTGCTGAAGAGACCTCCTCTTCTCGGGGCCTCAAAACAAGGGGTCTCCTTGTTTGAGAACATCAGTTTCCCCGAGTCCCCGGCGGAGTACCCAACTGCTGGCAGGTCTTGGACCCCCGGGTTTGGTTTGCTTCCGAGACGAGAACGCATCTTGCATTCTTTAATGAAATGTCCCGGTTTGCCACAATAGAAGCACAGCCTCTGTTTGCGTCTCTTCTCTCGTTCTTCTGGGCTCAAGGGGCCACGTACCCCGCTAATCTGCAGGGGTTCCGTTGCATCGCTGGCTGGTGACCGTTCTTCTGAAGCCTGTTTGGGACGCGAGTAGTAAGGTTTCACTTCTGCTCGGTATCCCGGTCGCCTTTTCGTTCTTGGAGCCGACGGTCCAACTGGACTGTGAGGTTAATCAACTCCTCACACGTGTCTGGCATGTGCACAACTTGTGCCAACACGTCTTTCAGCTCCCCTTTGAGTCCCTGATAGAACATGGAAGCACGTTTATCCACTGGCCAATTCGTTTCTACAAGCAGCCGGTTGAAGCTCGTAATATAGGTAAGGAGGTCCTGCGAGCCCTGTTTAAGGGTGAGGAACTCACGGTCTAAGGACAGGTGATGCGCCTTTCTGTCGAACAGCGTACGCATTTCGGAACAGAAATCCGGGTAACTGTACAAGACTGGGTCATCGCTTTCGATCAAAGGAAAGGACCAACTAGCGGCGTTACCCCCAGAGGTAGGACATTATAAAGGCCGTTTTGGCCTGGTCGTTGGGAAATACGGCAGGTTTGCACATGAAGTGCAACCGGCACGGACTTAAGAAGATTCCGAACTTCTTTGGATCCCCAAAGAACCTTTCGGGGGAGCAGGGAGCAACTGCATAGGTTTTATCAGGTGCATTGAGGGCAGTATCGTGTCTGGTGTGCTCCCACCCAGTGTATGGTTTGTTCGTCTAGGGTCGGTACCATGGTGTGTTGCAGGAGGAGGTAGGGTCCATCCCCTAATGTATGAGCCATTTCCCCTGCCCCCCGTAGGACCTTCTCGGGATAAACCAGCCACCTCCCGTCTCACAGAGCTAAGCTCATTCCGTAACTCCAGGCTCTCCCCACGGAAGGCATCTACATCCAGGTGTAAAGCAGTCAGTGCCTCTAACACCGACGTGAGTATGGTGGAGGTCTCCATCGCTCAGGCTGTAGGTAATCGTGGGCTTGCTAATCTGTCAGACCACTAACATTTTCAAGCCTGATACAGCAGGAGCGAGGGTTGTTGCGTGGTAACCCTATCCCCTTCACGGAGCAGCCTGGGAGGAGGAATAGCTGTCACTCAACAGACTGCTCCATAACCGGGGAAAGGGGAAAAAAAGGGATGAAAGGAAACAAAAATGTGCAGCTGCGAAATCACACCCAACGGAGGGAGGGAGAAGCGTGGCATGGACCTCGGTTCTGTTCGGGACGTCCAAGTGTCTACCCCCTGCAGTGAAACAAAGAGACAACACACTTAACCTGGCAACCCCTCTGGAAATAGCGTGTTTATCAGGCATACAGGAAGGCACACTTACATGGCACAGTAAATAACCATAGGACACACAAACACACAAATGATGAAATCCTAGAAAAAGGAGAACAAAAATCTATCATGGCTTAACCCCCCATTTGTTTCGTAAATATAAGGTGGATATATCTCATAAGGGCCTTATCCACAGGAATGTGCATCCCTAACCAATGATCAACTGGTACTGACGACCAACACACGGCTCGACACATTTAGCCCAAGACAAATGGTAAAAAATACATATGTTGATCCCAACACATCAAAGGATCAAAGGTAATTCAGCCAAAAAATCCAAAAGGATTATCTGAATGAAAATGGCTTTACTTTATCGCTTGATCCCATGGAATTGACAAATTCAATCCCCCGATAGCTGTACCCAGAGTAAAAAATCCAGTACACTTCTCTGAATTTTCTAATATTGTCCATATTAGTTCCTACTTTCTTGCCGAAACATTAGGGGGTTAAGCCATGATAGATTTTTGTTCTCCTTTTTCTAGGATTTCATCCTTTTATGTCCTATTATGCAGTAGTGGTTTGTTGCAGTAATTCTGATGCGTACTTCACGCACAACACTCCACTCCAAGATGGCCGCGAAATCCGTGATCGTAATGCTTTCCTAGTAACTTTTACATGTACCTTAAAAATATTGTTCCATTCTAATATGGTTATGAATTTGGTGTTTTGAAGTTGTGTTTAGACATAGTCGCGGCACATTATGTGGAATGAGTTCTGTTTTTTGGGAGCTTTTGCATGTAGCTCTTATACGTTATTCCATTCAAATATGGCCGCGAAATTGGTGCCTTAAAACCGCAGCTATATACACACGCGCCCTCTAAATACGTCATTAACAAGGTCGATTGTATCGCCCCCCTCATATAAAAGACATCGCAGTACGCGCGTTCACCTCCGCATGGTGACACAGTGGAATCAGTTACGTACATCTTTGCCGTGATCCCGGTATGTATTAACAGTTAGACCCTCGTTGATTTGACTAGTTAGTCACTGTAGGCGTCTCTCCTTTGTGTATGACTATGACTTGGTCATGTAGTTTATAGATGACGGTTATAATGACGCCATTACTTGAGCTAAGGGTAGATTTATAGTTGGTTTTTCGTAAGTTTCAGTTCGTTTTCAATTTATAATTATCATTGCAGACATTTCACTTTAAATACAGAGGTAATTTTATGACATTTACCAGTAAAACTTAAAGAACATTATGCGAGATAGTTCTTATTAGGTACAGATGAAGTTTTAGCGGGAAACCTAAAATAGAACTACGGGCCAATCTGTGCTAGTTGCTAGGGGCTTAGGTCCTTGAATACGTCACCTTTTTTCATTATGGATAATTGAGGCTTCATTATATTTTACTTTATCCTAAATCTTGAATTTTATGTTTTGATTGCAGAAACATTCGTGATTGCCCTTTGAACCCCAGGATATCGACTGTGGTTATTATCTATATAATCATTGATCATCAATACGTAATATGACTCCATAATCATTAATTATGCTAGGGATGTGAAAAATTTGAGTATCTCTTTGAATATAACAGAGAACCCACAGATTATCAATATCCATTATCAAATATACGGGGTAAGTATGATTAGTTAGGTGATGCTTATAAAAAGGATTCTGAATTAACATACCGCATTGGTTAATTTAGAAACACTAGGGTAACAGCGTTAATGAGGATTTTCATTTCCTCATCTTTTTCAGGCTTCATATGTAGTGGATAAGAGTCAGGTGTTCTCTCACTTAGACTTACAACGGCCATCGAGTTTTGTCGCAATTTACTTTAATCTGGTAAGAGCTTGCATCATCCCCCTTTCTACCTCTGATTTGCGGGATCCAAATGATCCTATTCTATGCAGTAGAGCTAACCAGAATTACATATTCCTGCATTTTTCTTTGAAGATTATTGTTGACCGCTAGCTGGCTTCTGTATCAAGGAATTTTCTGCTTCTTGAACGAATAACCAACTATCCCATAGGTAGGAGACATATCAATTCTTTCCTATTCTGTAGGATCATTTTTTAGTTCTCTTTTTTTCACCTTTTTTCTTTTTCACAATGGATATTTGTGGTTGTGCTTTGTATTATTCATTAGTTACCTATCTGTACGTTTTCATTTCACAACACTACTTGGGTGTGGGTTCCCAGACGTGTACAGTGGCTCATACTGTTTTTAACATTTATAATGACCTAGTTGGAATTGAGTCATTCGACTCTTTGATTTGTCGTCAACGAAACTCGGTAACTTCAGAGTGAAATTATGTATATCAAAATTTTGTCGGCAAATTGTGTTTTTTTTTTTATATATATTTTATGTAAAGCAACAAAAAGAAAGAATTCCTTGTTTTTTACAGTAATCACTGACAAGAATATTCTGAAGAAGGCTTGGCCGAAACGCGTCATTTCACATTTCTTTGTTCAGTGTTTTATAATCTTACAATTTCGTGTATTCACTTATTGTTCTCATGTCATTGAATGGATTATTAATCAATTGAATTATTTCATTTATTTTTGTGATATGTCTAATGGTTGATTATTGATTGTCTTATGTGTGTGTTTTTTGTAACAATCTATTTTTGGATGTAAATCACAATAATCCTGTATATACAAGCATTTATTATGAACATCAACATGGTAATGAACACACAAAAAAAAGATTAAAATAAAAATATTATTCCTAAATGATTATTGTCACACAATTGTGCTGATTTTTGTTGTGCCTCTGAAGTTGCCACGTTTTGTGTCATTTTATCTTTGCACTTAGCCTGGTGCAACTGCTATTCTTCTATTCATTGTACTTCCCTGCTAAGGCTTATCCTTTTCGCAGGGGACCCCGTGTGTTTTCCAAATACTTATAAGAAAAGATGCCATATTTAGACTTAAACAGCTGTTTAAGGCTTTTTACTCAAATTCCTTTTTTTTTTTAACCCCCTTTGCCCGTTTAATCTGACCAGCTATTGGCCTTGCAGTCATGGTTGATAGCATTTAGAATCACTCAAAAACAACCAATTTCATCCACATTTAAAAATAAATACAGACAGGAAGGGAATCTTCTTCCGTCTGTATTTATCTGTAAAAATCAGAAAACGGAAAACAGGGAGCCTGAGTTATAATCACCGCAAAACACAAGAGGGGAATGATACCTAACACTGGGAATGTTAATCACGCATGGTTGCAGGTTTGACAACATCTACAACACCGTGGGAAGATATTTAGAAATCTTCGCAATGCGATATCAAAGGCAAACCGAACTGTGCGATGTAGAAAAAAAGGTGCGTGTGTTGAAGCATGGTGCTTGCTCCTCAACTTTAAGGTTTAAGTGGCACAGTTTATAAATAAATAAAAGCACTTAAAATCATGAACAATTACCAACAAATACTTCCCAAGCGACAAGGAGGCGGTGTTGGGGGAAGATTCAGAATGATTATGGGAACTAGGTCTGGAGGCAGTGCCGTGCACCCACGATTTGCGAGGAGAGGCACAAAGAATAAGTAGTACACTAAAAGAAAACATATGGGCACTAGTGAAAGGATCAAAGTAGCAGGGGCGGTCACCAGGGCAGTAACAAAACAAACACAAGGCAGGACAAGAGAACACTGTTTAAAAAATAAAAGGAATGGAATTTGTAAAGGTAGACCGAGCAACAAATCAAAAAGCAGGGGTGTGTTCAAACTCTACAGATAGATTACAGAATGCCACGCAGAGCAGCGCATGAGCACAGACTCTAGGTTTGACCTAAAAAGGCGAAGCACCCACAGCAGGTACAAGGGAAAAGAGAAGGGAACGAGAGCCAACTGCACCAATATTACTCCTGCTGTGTATTTAATTTACCATGCTGCTGTTTGCAATATATAGAATTATAGATGGGTATCGGAGAATAATAACAGATGTTTTCCTTGAGGGGTTCAGACTACATCAAATAGACAAGAGCGAAGCTGGAGTTGTCACTAAAATCCCAAAGTGAAAAACATCCCAGTTATTCGCTTTTTACGCATCTATAATTTTATGCTAGCAATGGTCCCCAAAATCTTCTGCCTTCAAGTGCTTCGCAGGGGCAGAGGAGTAATAGGGGGTCATACATTACATGGCTTCTCCTTCCTGTCTCGAAATGTAAAATAAAATCACTTGTCTCCACTCAACCCATCACCCTCTTTACCATCCCACCCCCATCTCGAAGCGGAGTCCCTCGCTTCCCAAGAGAGCAGAGAGCCAGCACTATGCTAACAGGCTCTCACAGAGCAATCAAGAATTTTAAGACGTTGAAACAGTGTGTTACCGCACAGAAGTAATTAACCATATTCAGAATCCAGGGCGTGACCTAGCAAGAAGTCTGGGGGGGTGGGTGGGAGACACAGTTTCTCGAGGCCCCTGTCTGACCGCAAATAAATCCTGTATCATACTGCAGCTACCTTCCGGAAAAGAAGGCGCTTGACTGTCCGCCGAGCTGAGCTGGAGCCCTTGGGTGCCTGTGTCTCCTGAAATTAAGGTGGGGGCCCGAACAGCTGCCAACTGAAGCACGGACAGGGCGATATGATTGCGAGGACCAGACAGGGCCTGCCAGCTGTGCTCGCGGATGCTTTCCCGGCCACCTGGGGCCAGATTCGGAAGGGGATTCCATTCTGCTCGCTTGGTGCTTCAACCTCCTGTGACTTGGAGGTAGTGGCAGGTGTCCAAGCCACGATCGGCAAAAGCAGTGAGCCTTTGGCAATGGAGGCCAGGAGCAGAGAAGCACCCTCAGCTGGCCGCCTCCCAAAAGGCGACGGGGACTCTGGCATGGACATGGAGGCTGCAACCCCCTGGGAAGGCATCCGGAGCAGCGGAGGCCTCTGTGGCTTGTGCTTTACAGGCCCCATGACAGATGTGGCTGGGTAGTTGCCCCGCACAGGGAAAAACAGCCAGAAGGAGAAGATCAGCGGCAGAGCCCGTGCAGGTGGGCATGCCCATTGAAGACAGAGTGAACGGGAGCTTTGGACAGCATAGGATTCACAGGGGGCACACCGAGGGTGAGTGGCAAAGTAGTGGCTGTGGAGGCTTCCTTCTCCCCCTTCCTCCCTCCAGACTGGAGGGTGTTTGACTTTGGTGCCGAGGTCCCATGGTGTCTTAGGGTGTAGATCGAGACATTCAGAGTATTGACTTGATCGAGGCCTTGTGGGGCAACAGCTGATTTAGGGGTGCTGGGGAAGACCAAACCTCGGCTGCTGGAGGTCTGAAGCATGAGGAAATATTAGAAGGCCTGCAGGGCACAGTTTCGGGTCTGAATCAGACTACTTTACACCGGCATTAGTGCCCTGTTTTGGGGGAGGGGGGGGGGGGAGGTCTCGATCTGATAGCTGGAGACTTGGCAGGGAGACTCGGCGGGGTTGTCCTTTGTCACCTCCAGTATGGGCTTGCCGGGAAGTGCATGAGTGGGGCATAGAGCTGGGAGCGGCACAGCACATCACATCACTATATGCAGATGATGCCCGGTTTTACCTTTGAGCTCCCAGGGGATCCCTCGGAATTTTGCTGAAACTGCTGGACAACTTCTGGGCCATGTCCAGTCTGCGGATTAACCATAAGAAATCTCTATTTTTCCCCACTGACTGCACTGGTCAGTACTCGGTGGAGAACTGTATGCAATTGACCAGAGGTGGGAGATGGACCACTTCCGATATCTGGGAGTGATGGTCACGCACACCAAGGAGAAACAGTTCCTGCTCAAGGTCGAGAAAGTGATTGGCTCGCTGCGTTCGTCGGTGTCCTTCTGGAATACACTACCGCTCTCACTAATGGGCAGAATAGCCATTTCTAAGATGGTGCTCCTGCCAAGATGTTTGTACACCATTCACAACTCCTTGTGCTCCTTGCCCTCGAAGTTGTTCAAGCAGCAAGGCACTATACTCACATCACTGATCTGGTTTGCCAGGCGCGCAAGGGTGGCCCGCATCACCTAATGGGTAGGTACGAGGATGGTGACTTGGAGGTGCCGAGCTTAGAGTTTTATTATTTTGCTGCTATGATGCAGCACACAGCCTGTTTGATGGCAGATGGCAACCACTGGGAGGAAAGACTACTGGCAGGGTTGGTGAACAGTGTCAAACTACTAGAGCTGTTATGGAGGGGCGGACATATCAACCGCTTTACCATATGTGGTCAGAAATAGCGCACAAGTGTGGAAGCGACTGGTGATGGTGTTTCTCCGGAGGGCGCCCTTCGACGTGTATTTGCCAGTGGAATTCTCGTTCAGACCGGACAGTCTAGCATGTCCTTCCAGACCTGGCGGGATGGGGTTTGTAGACTGCTAGGGCACTTGTACGCTAATGAACACTTAATTTCCTTTGAAGACGCGTAGGCGGAGTTGGGGTCTGGTCATTTTCTGCACTACGCTAGTCTGGCTAACCTCGCCAGGTGGATTTGGATGATGTTTCCCGTAGCTCCTGTGACATCAGACACGTTGGGGAGCTTTCTGACTTACATGTCGGGACGACATTTGGTATTGCAACTATACAAAGCAATGGCAATGGAAGTTGCCAGGTGGCCTGTACACACTATGTTACCCTACAAAAATGACTTAGACGCTTCTCTGACGGATGCAGAATGGGCTAGAGTGTGTGCCCCGGCGAGAACTGTATCTAGTAAAGCCCATTTCAGACTGGTCTATTTTAACTTCCTTCATCGCACCTACGTGACTCCTATAGCTTTTCACAGATCTGATCGGATGCATGCCCATGCTGTGGGTTTCTGGCGGCCGGAAGCTTGCATATGGCCTGGGGATGCCCACTGGTGCAGAGCTTCTGAGTCCAGGTGGTTGTTAGGCTCACACGTGCCACCAGACTGTGGGGTACCCTTGCATCCCAGGTATTGTTTGCAGGGTAATGTTAGCTGACCCAAGGGACGTAGGATGATGTATAAATACTTGCAACTGGAACTGGTGTTGGCCTGAACAGTGGCAAAAACAAAGATGGGGAGACTGGATAAGGGACCTGATGGAATGGTCTCTGGCAGAAGAACTTCATATGAAACTCAGCAGGAGGGATGACAGGATGGAGGATGACCTGGTAGCCGGAGGGCCCTGGAGGGAAGATTTGTGGCCACCAGGGCATGTCATCGATTGAGGAGAGTACGGACGTAACTGACTGAGGTCCTACATATTTTGTGTGATGGAGGAGGAAAGTCGGGGTGTCTTAGATGTTCCACCGTTGTGTTGCTGGTCGTTTGACATCTGTTCATTAATTGCTCCTCTATGGTTATGGGCCTCCATCTGCTCACAGTGTACTGTAACTGGTGTGTCGTGATTATTAATTTAAAGCTGAATAAATATAGTTTATAAAAAAATGTAGCATCTGGCATTTATGTTAGTGGCTCTCAATGAAAGCCAAACATAACAGTATAAACAGTGCATTGTAGCACATTTCTGCCACTGCTAGGCGCTGAAAAGTACAGGTGTCATTGTTACTCGGAAAAATGTTAATCAATTTAGCAACTTCAGAGGAATAGAAGAGAGTCTAATTTGAAGAGTAGAAGCACCATATCAGGCATAGGAGACCGCCCCAACAAGAGAGAAAACGGGGAGACGCAACATTCACTCTAATACTGAATACTATGCAAGTAAATCCTTTGTGTGCCAGAGAGAATGCAGACAGTCAGCAGATTATCAGTCTTGGACATTTCAACTGCCTTACAAAGTTCTAGCTAGATTAATCAATCAGTCCATGGATCTTCCAAGTTTACCTCAAGGGGTCCCTGTGTTGACCTGAAGAAAATAAGAATATTTTCAAACATAGCCTGACAACAGCCAAATCACCAAGGCCCTACCATATACTAAACTTGCCACAAATTTGCCTAAAATGTTTTATGATTTTGTAAACCATACTGCAAACTACTAGGTCGGTTCGAAAATTAAAGATTCGGAATGGGTCACAGTTCGCCTTTTCTCATCAATATGCAGGATATAGGTTGCATATCACACCAATTGGACACCCTCAAAAAGAGGTGGCTTGGTAGGGTCACCAGACCACCATGTCTGTGATTACCTTTCAATAAACATGTGTAAAAATATAATGCAGCCTATATTTCCTTAAGGAAACTAAGCTGTGTTACTTCCTTCTCATCCTGCGCTTCAAAATGTAATCATAAGAGATCTCAGATTAGCATGGAAATGACATGGTAGTTGATGAGGAACATTGAGGGATAGGTATAGCAGTTTGGAGAGCACCACCATTTTCATCAAAGCAACTCGCCCACAAATGATCACACTAAGCAAATACAGCAAGCTATTGGTTCAGTTATTTTGGAGAATGCCACACCAATATTATCCCTGACAACTTGATCCACATCACAATGAATCTGAATTCCCAAATATTTGATAGAAGACTCCCAACAATGTAGCACAAACGCCACATCACACATTTCAGGGTTAGAGGGTCGAAGATAAAATTATTGATTTCACAGAGTTCATCAAAATGCCCGACAGTCTATCAAAGCGCATGAATTCATAGGTGATGGGAGCTCGATTGGTAGCCTGGGTTCTAACGAAAAGTTAGAATGTTATCTACAAAACTGAATAACAGTAGTTAGCATGACTTTAAGAGTATAACAGGCAGAGCGATGCTGATGCAACATGCACCCCAGCAGATCAATGTTGGCAGAAAAAAAAAAAAAGTGGCCACACTTTAAAGTAACAAACCACCTTAAATTTACCAGTTGTAGTGATCTCAAGCAACTAGAACTTGTGCCCTAAAGTAACTATAACTAGAGTCCTCACCATGCAGTGTTGTTATCAGTGATGTCATTAGCAGTGTTATCAATTTATCCATTGCTCCTGTCTTGAGTGATGCAATATATGAGGGTACACGCACTGCATGGAGAAATTGTCTTAAAGTAAAATAGTCATATAAGACCCAAACATACCATCACTTTAGCCTTTGTTTTTTTCAGCGAATTTGTGAGTTTTCCCAGTTCTCCAAAAATGTAAGTTCTGCCGAACCCACGAGTCGTGGCACACTACAGGGTTTTTCACCCCATTATATGGTGGAACACCACCCCTTTTTGTAATAATGTTTTACTAAAGATCTGCAGTACGGTTTAAAAACAAATTCAAGCATTTTTTGCACCAGGTATCAACCACCCTCTCCCCTCCTCCCCACCAGGACAAGGTAAGCCCTTTTCCTACTGTGCCCCCACATGTTTTCTTTTTGTAAAGACAAAGGACTGAGTTTGTAAATCCTAAAATGGCTGCTGCAACATCTTTGTTGATATTGTGGCAGCCAATCACATCTTATCTTTTGAACTGATGGGTCCACGGTTCATAAGTGGTGTAAATATGCATACATTTTAAACCTTAATACCACAGAAAACAAGTTTTCTGGGTCAAGATCTAGGTGTAATTCTGTCCCATTGTTTTGGCTGTAGCTGTGTTTAATTTTACTGTGGAAAATTGAATGGGAAAAAAACACCAGGCTTCTAGGCCCCACATGTGACAGATCACCCAGATTACTTTCCAGGAAGGAGCAGAGGTGAAGGAAACTTCTTTTTGGAAAATTTCGTGAAAATTGGTAAAAAAAAAAAGCCAAATTTGTTACCAAACCCAAAAAAATCAAGTTCTTATTGAAACGTGGTTCTAGCTGTAACTACCCAGTCACCTCATGGCTGGGATAGGTATAGATATCTTTCACTGGCACCAATTGCTAGTGAGTGTCACTCCCCCACCCAACCCCATAGGATAACTGTGCCATTGTGTGAAATTGCAGCAAAAGTAAACAGATATTATGGTAGACAGGGAAACAACAAGCAGTGTGCAAAGTGACTCTTGCTCAGAGCAAATTCAAACTGTGCACCAATCAACATTAAAAAGGCTTACATTGGGATTGGGTTGAAACTATTTCAACATGTAAATGAGGAATATATTAGTTGTGGTTGAAAGCTTGAACAGTTATTTGAACTATAGGATATAACAACAGTGCAGTTAAAGTAACTATCTGCAGTATCAGCTCCTCAGACAGAATGATACCAATCATTACCCATCCCTGAAGATCATTTACCATATCATATACTGCTAACAAGGTTAGGTGTAATCATCAAAAAGACCTCCCAAAAGCCAGAAAAAACTGAGAAACAAGATCAACAACACTAGAATAGTAGAAATGATTCTCCTGTGTCAGTGTGGCCTGAGGAGCCCTCGTGGTTCCATTCAACTGCTACACCGGGCACTCCTCCCACATGAGTTTTAAGGAAGGCAACTTCCTGCCAGAGATCAGTCAAGAGATGGGGCATGATTTTTAGGTACAAAACATGGGTTATGGCTTACAGGATATTGTTTTGGCTTGAGTTTTCCTGAAGGTTATTAATGCTCAACTTCCCTGCTGGACCAACAATGTCTGGAGAAATGGATGACCATTGGTACGACGGCTTACACTTTTCTCATGATAGCCTCAGAATAGTATCCCAAACTCTGTTTCGCAGACACACTATTATGGGTCTAGTATGGGCAACCGGTGGAGGTCTAGGTAACTAGGAGTAATGAGCACGACTGTACTATAAACAGCGGTTCTAGAACAACAATTTGTAAAATACATCAGCAACCAGGGTTTCCATAAATGAATCAATTACATACACCATTTCTTCTTGAACAAGCCTCTAGGTCCTCATTCTTAGCTTTTAATAAATGTAAAATGTTCACCATCTGGAAGCCTTTTTCATTTCGTAGGGTTGCATCATCCTCAACATCCTAGATCCAGTGCTCAGTCATATCTTTGAGAGAATTATTTTTGTCTACCCACTCTTTCTATGGGCTGTGAGCATAGTAATCAAGTCTATATGGCTATTCGTGCTGGTGAGGTTTTGCTGTATGTTTAGCTGTAATAGTTTCACATCTACTTTGTCTGTCACTGACCAGTGTGTCACTGCATACCCACCTGGGACTGCTGCTCTCAATACCCTGACTTAGCGGATCATCATGGGTCAAAGAAGAGCTTGGACTGTTTTTGTCCTCCTTGACCATGGCCATCAAAACGAAGGAACAAGCCAATGGTGACAACGTTAAAATTTACTTGCTGGAAATCACATTTCAGCTATCAATATGATTTGTTGTTTAACCATTGAGGGTCTTCTAACACTCAGATCCAACCTTAAGGGTGCAGTAAATCAGAAATCTGATCTCTTAGACTGTCCCAAGTGAGCCCCTCCCCAAGAGTCAACTCAGATTAGTTGGCCAAAGCCATCAAGCCAGGGATGATTCCCATAACCTCACGTTGGGCACTCCTCGCTATATTTTCAAAGTCACCAATGACACCAGTAGTCGGGGCCTCCGAAGGTCTGTGCCAATGTCCGGTGGGGGACAACCACAAGACTCAAGTGCCTATGTGCCAGTTAGCAAATATGTTTTTGGTGTTAGGCCTGCCTTTTGTATGAACTGGCTATCCCCACGTGTGCACAAGCGGACCACTAAGATACTCAATCGTAACCTGAGAGCTCCTTGTTTGTGGGACCAACACAAAAAACAATAACCCAAGAAGCCTAATTCAACATACCAATATGTGAAAGTAACAGTTACGGTTTTTGTTTCAAAGACTGCTTGATCCCAAGTGATAGACATGTCCATCAAATCACCTGGTTGCCTTAAATCTGACAAAAGCTGGTAGGGTGGGTTTCCAGCCGATTTAAGTAAAAAGAGAAAACAATAGCAAATGCTTGATTGCCAATGCTAAGTGAAGCGGTGCCTCGTACTGCTGACCTGTTGGACATTCCCACCTTGTCTGTTTCCAAAGCAGGGGCTGCCCCAATAAGTGGGACAAGGCATGGGGCGATTGGCACGCCTATAAAGACTAGTTCTGTATCATCCTGTCCTTCTGTTTGACACCAAGTGAGTTTCTGTATAATTTGCTGGTCTCACGCATCCTGTGCTCTATTTCTATGTTTGCATGTATGTCTATTCAATATCACATGTATGATCTGCACCTACCGATGGAGTGTTCTGTGCTAAGCTAACGTTTAAAAAACAAACAAAAAAGAGATAGAACCCAGTTGTAAGCACTTGCTGTCCTACTAGTGCTCTTGCAATAATAGAAGGCAAGCAGCCTCTGGGCGTTATGTCAAAATGTCAAACACATTGGCAGGGCAACAGATACACAACTTCATGTGCTAGGGACGTCCCCAGCAAAGGCAGTGCATGCTCAGAGCCAATGCTGATCACATATCCCCTCTGCTCCATTTTCATGCCAACCAAGTCATGAAACACAATGTTCTGAGTCTGAAATTCAATGGACCCCAGAATCACAACAGGTATCTTAAGTCTGGCACTTGTCAAACCCGGAGCATTGGTAAACCCAAGGAACACAAAATTTCTATTTACTGAAGTACAGCAATTAAACAGTTTTAAAAGTTTTGCAGCCCTCGTATTTGATGGCTATCCACATAAGTACTTGACAAAAGGCATAGAAAGGAGAAAAATAGGAGGCCGATTTACAAAGGCATTTAGGAGCATGTGAAGAGTACTCCTGTAGGACTATTTTACATACTTCTGAGTGTTTTGGGAATTAAAAGGAGTTTTCAACTTGGAAAAAAAGGGGGAAAATGCAGAATCAGAGTGCAACAGGGCAGTTTAAATGTAAGGAGGTAGTGACCAAGAAGTGAGGTTGTGCTTGGGTGGTCCAGTTGTGTACCCCAAGCCCACCCTCAGTCAAGATGCGATCAGGCCTTTTAGGTGGTTATTCTTTTTAGTTTGTATGTTCTTGTCACACACAAGGGTTTTCCAGTACTCTTGATACCACTTAAGGGGGTCTGGGTAGTCTCGAACTATCAAGGTCAAATGTCCTCTCCTCGGTCTCTTCTTCCTGTGGTCTTCTTCATTATCAGGGTACGGTCTTCAGGAGGGATGCAGAAACCCAAAAGAAAAAAAACAAAGAGGGTTCAGAACTTTGCTTTCCTGAATTAAGGGGGTGGGGGGGGGGGGGGGGTGGAATTGTGCTCCTCCACCCGTGAGGTGCCGAGGTGCAGGAGATAATGGTGCTCAAGGCGGCATGGCCCTCAACCCCGCCCACCAACCCCTTAATGAGAAAGAACATGCAGTGGGCACTTGCCTGAGCCCACGACCCTCCTGGGCCATGGGGATGGGAGATCCAGCCTCCTCATCCCTCCCGGGAGTACTGGTCTCTATAGCAGTGCTTTGCAAGAGTGCCTGGACTCCTGGGTCTTCCTCCTCTCGCGAGACGTCCACTACCTCCTGTGGCTCTTCTCCTGTTTCTTCAAAGGCTCTGGTCCTCGCGTTTTCCTCCGGTCCGTTTCTTTTGTGACGCTCATCCTCTCCTTCGTTCGCTGACAACAACGCTCACGCAGTCGCCCTTCTTCCTCCTTCTTGATTCGGTGACGCTTCCACAACGCATTTGGACATCTAAACGGAGTCCCTAACTTCCGGGTTGGTCCATGACCGGTGCCATGTTGGAATTGCTGCTATACACGTGGGGTTCATGACTGGGCTTCTCACCGAGGTCTACATACACAACAGCGGAGGAGCCCTCACAGTATTATGACTAATACACTACCGTTAGCCACAGTCTTCTTCCTGCCAAGTAAATTGTGTAGAGACTTCAGCCTGAATGATAAGACACAGCATGCGTTGGATATTGTTATATTACATGCAATTTATGCTGTCTTACGTGCCGAAAATCTAACCCAACACCATCTCCTTGACAAAGCCTTGAACTACTGTGCTTTGTAATCCGTTATCAGTCCAAAGTAGTACAGGCCCCAGGGCAGCAGATGCCAGAGACTCCAATTACATTTGGATCCCAGTAGACCCTACCTGCCCCATGGCCCCGAATCAGTTCAGACAAAGGGGAATAGTTTATTTGGTAGGTAGAACGAGAAAGAAATAATCTATTTTATCCAGGAAAGGAAAGAATGCACCCTTATTGGGGGAAGCGAGGAAAGAAGAACATAGAAGGAGAAATGGCCTGTTTTCCTATTTTCCTAATTTTGGGAATATCTAGATTGAGAGGAGCAATTGGATGGTCTCGCCACATCACATTAATCCATATCCTGTAACAACATACCATAGCTCATGTTACTTTAAACCCAAAAAATATATCTATCATAATTGGTATTTGCTTTATTTCTGCATAAACGTTAGGGATACATGGGAAGCAACATTAACAGATGCATTCAGTAGTCAGTTTCGGATCATCAGTACAGTATAAGTACCTAGTACAGGATATACATCTGGAATATTAACTAAATCCGAATAAATCGAGCCTCCTTTGAGAGCAATTACTAGCCCATGAGTCCAAACAGCGTCTTCCCATAAAGTGTTGCACAGCAAGTGTGTCTCAAACATCTAAAGATTAAGAACAAAACATTGTAACTTCCAACCTAGACCTACCCAGCATTTCCTATAGCATCAGTTAACCTCTGCTGAAGCAGTTTCTACTAGCAGTCAAAGGTTCGGGGCACCTAGGTGCAGGGTAGACGAGCTAGAGGACAAGGGGGCTCAATGCCATTCAGTCACTCCTCTAATACCTCAAGAACATAGGCACCCTCCAGACATACAACTCAGCCAGGCCCAGCTCTGACATTATTCACTAGTGAGCTTGTGGTAGCAAAAGGCCGCCTAGTCCAAATAAGTTGTAGGTTAATGCTTGAGCTCTAGGAAGTTATCGGCCACCTCCCCCCATAAGTCCGCTTATCGTGGTTTGAATAGTCCTCTGTAGTCTTCAGCGCACAGTGTCTCAACCTCAGCTGCCGCCCAGGCTCTCACGCAAGCCAGTTATGGGGTAAGCCATAGGGAGTATTTTAGTGGCGGGCAATAGCTCTATGCGCTACCCCCAATGCCAAGTCTAAGAATCTGTTACCCACTTTCCGCTCAGATCACCCCTTATACAGCCTAAGAAGGCAGATTAATGCTGTATGTAACGGCTCACAATTGAAGTGCATTCTAGGTCCCCTGTGACTTGCAACCAGAAGCACATTATACTTGGGCACCTCCAGCCAATGTGGAGAAAATCCAAATCAGTTCATGTTGAATCGCAAGGTGTGAGATACATACAGTGCAGATAATTAAAATGTGTGTATTTGAAATTAGTGCTACTAGTGGAGGAGAAGGTGCGTTAAAGAGTGCGGGCCCATTTCTTTGCACAGAAGGGCCTGTCTATATTGGCCTCCCATCTAGTCTTCATAGTCGACGCTCCTCATGATCAGTGCGGATTTATACAGCCAGGAGACCAGGTGCCTACCTCCGTCAAACATCAGCATGGTCTGTAAGAGGTCGTACGTAGGTGTCTCCAGGTAAGGGGCCATATAAGTGGCTCACAGCGAGGGTTATCCCCCTATGAGTCAGGAACTAAGTTCCAAGCAAGCTGTACTCAGTCATTAAATGCCTCCAATGACCGGAAGGAGCCCTCTGATTAACTGTCCCTCACTGTTTCTACTCCAGCTTCTGTCCAAGGCAACATTCACCGAGCAGTGACATATCCATGTCAGGTGGTCAGCCAATTCACCACCATTATTGCTGGGAGATAGAAGATGGTCATCACCGCCCGGTGACAAATTACGCCCCCCCCCCACTCCTCCCTGAACACCTAAGGGCGATGAGGAGGGGTCTGTGTTTACGAGTCGGTGTGACTTTAACCCCCCCCCCAACCCACATTAGCAGACCCAGTAGCACCCATTCTTTGTTCAACAGACAACCGACCTCCTTCCTCAAAAAGAACAACATACTGGACCCGTCCCAATCTGGATTCCGCAGCAACCACAGCACCAAAACAGCCCTCATCGCCGCCACCGACATCACGGCCACGATGGACAACGGAGAAACCGGGGCACTCATCCTCCTGGACCTTTCGGCCACCTTCGACACGTCTGTCACCACACCCTCCACACACGCCTCCACAACGCAGGGATCCGCGACAAAGCCCTGGACTGGACCTCCTCCTTCCTCACCGGCAGAACCCAGAGTGTCCGCCTCACCCCATTCCGCTCCAAAGACACCAAGGTCATCTGTGGCATACACAGAGGATCGTCCCTCAGCCAGACACTCTTCAACATCTACATGGCACCGCTCGCCAACATTGCCCGATCGCACAACCTCAACATCATCTCAAACGCCGACGACACCCAGATGATCCTCTCGCTCACCAAGGCCCCCACCACCGCCAAGTCCAACCTCCACGAAGGGATGAAGGCCATCGCCGAATGGATGATGAACAGCCGCCTGAAACTGAACTCGGACAAGACGGAGATCCTCATCATCAGCTCCACCCCCTCCGCTTGGGACGACTTGTGGTGGCCGGCCACACTGGGAGCAGCACCGACGCCCACTGACCACACAAGCAACCTGGGAGTCATCCTGGACTCCGCACTGCCTATGACCCAGCAAGTAAACGCCATCTCCTCCTCCTGTTTCCACACCCTCCGCAAGATCTACAGATGGATCCCCACTGGAACGAGAAGGATGGTCACCCAGGCCCTCATCAGCAGCAGACTGGACTATGGCAATGCTCTATACGAAGGAACCTCGGCCAAACTCCAGAAACGAGAACGCATACAGAACGCCTCTGCACGCCTCATCCTCGACTCTGTAGTGTGCACAGTGAGGGCGTTGGCCTTCCATCTCGCTTCTCTGAGGAGTGCATCGAGGAATATGAACCAGGCCATCTAGGTCCAAATTAGAAGATTTACGAAGAAGTTAAGGACTCTGGGTATTAGCACCATTTTGATCAACGCTGTGCGTGCCAGGATGGGGAGTTGCAATGTCCACCAAAAAGCCCCACTACTCTGCAGGCCATGCATTACGCCCCTGAGGTTGCCCTCCCTTATGTCAGCACCAGTGTGGCATACCTAGGCTCTATAGTATTTAAGGACTTTGGGCTCCCATTAGATCCTGGAAGCGCAACTGACGCCTGCTGCCTCTCAAGCTCCACTGACACAGGGAAAGCGTACAATTTCTGCTAATTCATACAGAATCCAGACACTCGCCGGAAGTACTCCAAAAAGGGTAACGTTCCAGTCTCTCAGAAAAATAAGCGTAGTGCCCACATACAGCAAGACCACACATTCTTTGTCAAGTAGCAGGATTTTCTTACGGTGGTCCTACTGACGTAGCGCACAAGTAAACATCTCAATTGCCAGCGCTAACAACATTGTGAAAAAGGGGCAGCCCTGTTGTGTGCCCCAGCCAATCTCAAAGGGTTCAGAGATAGATCGGCTTGTACATACTAGTGCCCCCGCATATAGCAGAGTGACCCTTTATTCCAATTGTCTACCAGAACATCTTAGCCATGACCACCTGTAAGTATTCCAAGTGAAGGGTATCAAATGTCTATCAAATGTCTTTCGTATATCAATGATAGAGCATAGCTCGTTTCATCACACCAAACCATAACATATCACATTTCCAGACATTGTAACAGCTTACTACACCATCCAACATGTGACAACATCACATTATACCATATCATATCATATCCAGCAAAACAATCTCACAACAAAGCTCACCACAAGGTACACAACCACATTTAGCAGTCTAACTGCACACCATCCATTCCAAACTACGGCTTCATGATCGGACACCTTACCAAACGACACATCAACATACCTGCTATGACACCAAACGATGCAACATATCACCTTCATATCATACACCACTATAACATACTAGAACATCAAGCAACACCAGATCACAACACACCACTGTACTAATGCAGACACCACGATACATCACACTGCCCCTACAACACATCACACAACATACCCAACACATCACTCTACATTATCATAACCATCCCATTGAACAATAGATCATTTCACACCACACCACATCTAAAACACACCATTCCATACCACCTCAAACCATATAATACCCACTGTGCATGTGGCTACATTGCACCAGGGAGGCAGTTCAGCACTGTGTATTCACTATTGGCGGCATGAAGAGGATTTTATAAGTAAGGCAAACATCTCATATTACAAAGCTTCATACCTAAAACAGGAAAGGATAGAAACAAATAGAATACGTTTTTACAAAATAGTTGTGTGCAAATGGCAAACAAATTGTTAAAAACTCAACAATATTAAAGAGTGAGACCAATCAAACTTCGGTAGTTAGTCTCCAATATTTGAAAACACCGGGTCTGTGAGGATGACATAGGTTTTGGCGAAGGGAATATATGCATTTTTAGTTTTCATGGTTCAAAGACTTGACCCATGAGAATTTTGTTGATGAGTGGTCACAAGCAGGCAGGGAAGATATTGGAGTGTAGCTGTTTACTTCTATCCTCATTACTATTTTGCAGCGTTTTTGCATTTTCTGGCGTCTTTATGTTTTTAGTACGCCATAAGACTATAAACTGTCCAGTTTTGAGCCCCGGAACATAAGTGACGCGGGACAGATGAATCTTTACCAAGGTATTGGGTGATAAGTTACAATATTTATGTGGTTTAAATGAGATAATTGAGGTGAACTTCGCCACTGCATATCCACAGAAAATCAAAAGATTCAACGGTTGCTCACAGTGTATAAGGAGAGCACAGACCTTGAAGTGCATTTATAACCAGGAATACAATACTGCAAATGTATCTGTGCCCAGGGCATTAGCTTCTGTTTAATTTGTGGCACCAGGTAGGTATGACGTTTAACCTGGACAGTGTACTTCCATGACATTATCAACTGTGGGGGCTACTGAAATATATACATAATCTGACACCTGCTCGCAGGCCAAGGTCACTAAAAAAAAAGTATTGGACGGGTGATGGGGACAGCGGAGAGAAGAGTCTGCGTAACAACTGCTTCTTTCAAGATACAAATCCTTGAGTCAGGTAGCAATTGGCCATCCTTGAGGTGCCCCTTAAATTTCACTAAGGCTGGCCAACATGTGAAATGTACAAAGGCCTTGTGCCAATCAAGGAAGCCCTGACGGATGTGGGCTCCTCTGAACCAAAAGAGCTGCAGAGGCCGTAGTTGGTCTTCAGGCAAACGTGACAGGATTGTGTCACACATAGCAGTTGCTCTTCGGTCCTGCATCAATGTTACCAATTCTGGCCACAGTAAAAAATTTGTTTTTTATTGGGGCTGAAGTTACTGCTATAACAATCCAGGCACAAATGAGAAATAGTTAAGAAAGGCAGTCCTGCCCCCTCATGCATCTGGAGATGATTTTATACAAATGTTAGAAAAAGACAGAAGTACACAGGCAGTGAGTAATGCACAATGAGTGCCTATTGCCATATACCAAGTACTTTCTACATCAAAAACTCAGCTTGCAAAACCTGCAGGAATCTCTATTAAGGACACGAAATGAAGTATACCTAATGGCAGTCACCCTGGACAGCCATTGCAAACAAAATGTTGCCCCAAAATCTCTGGCTTCAACCTAAAAGCCCCCCAAAAAACACACACAAGACTGCTGCTTTACGTTCTATATTTTAGTGTTGGTTCTGCTGAGTGGTCAATGAGCCTACAATCCTGTATTCAATAAGCGCCATTACATACAAACAGTAATAATTTATGTTTCAGCTATTAAAAATTAAAAAAAACAAAAAACAGGATAATTCAATTATAAGCACATATGAGCTAGTTGTTGTTCTTTTAAAGCTCCTGGACTTTGGGGACAGCCTTCATTTGGACTATATGCAATAAAGAATTATTCTTCCACTCTGTAGCTATAGTTAGGTCAAAGTTTCCATGGGAAGAGCAATTTTTGTTTTGCTGATAACTTTGGAGCCATCGAACAAATCTGCACAAAACTTTTCAATCAATCCACCTCGGATCCTTCATGGCCAAGAAAAAGGGGACAGGGTCCCAAAACTTTGCTTTCACTTGTTGAGTTACATAGGATACTTTGCTCTCAAATACAGAAAATAGCTGAATAAAACTGCACCAAATTTGTCGAAAAGTTATAACTTTTCTCAGAAAGCATGCATTTGTGATTGGGTGTAAATTCATAGAGTAGTTTTTAAGAAATTTGCATTTAAAGAGGTGCTCAAGTGTAGCTTGAATGGGTAAAAAAAAAAAAAAATTCAAGCACATCTGAATGGTAGGTCCAGTGGCCGTCCCACAGTAACAAAATTTTCAATAAATTGTACCCTTTGATCTCCCAAGGGAGCTTTTTTTCCCCGTCTGCCAATTTGGTACTGCACGACCAGGATGAGTTCCGCAGTAGGGAACGATCTGAATGGCTGGCCACAACAGAGAAGAAAATGTTGTCACTGGAGGACCCGAGGACTCAGTCCCAGTTTCTAGAAAATGTTTTAAAAAAAATAGGGTATTAGGGTTAATAGTAGGGACCCCCGGACTTGAGAAGGGGCCCAAAGAATCTCCCCAGAGGCCAAAATATGAAGGAAAAAAAAAATGTGCCATTGGTACCTTCGTACTCCCATGGCCCCCCTGGGAGGTACCGCAATACTCCAGCAGGATGTGCCACTCAAGCATGTTACCTCAGTACCTTGGGGGTGTACTAGAAGTGACTTGTACTGTGGTACTTGCAAAATTCAAATAAACAAAATGTGGGCTGGGTGTCCCCAGGTGGGATGGGTGTTTGCCGAAAGCGGAGCACAACGGGAGGTTGGCCGCCAGCTGCAGAGTTGGCTCGAAGGAATCAGGGTTTGGCTTATTATCATGAAAAAGACCCAGAAATTAACCCCAAAAAAACTAAATGTTAGAGTGACGTTATAGTTAGGCATGGTAATAATATCTTAACATTTATTTTTTTTTAAACACGAGGAATTCACTGAAAAAGACCCAAGGTTTAAGTGACGTTATAGTTCGGTTTTGAAATAAAACAGAAAACTAAACTAAAGCTTAAAAAAACTCTGCAATTAATCAGTCATAGTTTAATGGGCTAAAAAGTAACTTGCGTCTTCACCATGCACTAATTATGACCTCACATCATTCATGTCATGTCAGAAATTATATTGTTTGACATCATACAAATCATCATGACAACGTACTAAAGGATTTGTGAACTAGAACCGATTCAAGATGCTTTCTATTCACCTTAATGGGATTACCCTCTCAACAACTTTACATGACTCACAATCAAGATGTTGACAAGTATACATTTGCCACTGAAAAGACCTTCTGCAAGGCCCCAAGGGCAACACTCACTTGACTAATCAAGGTGGGGCACCTCCATTCTATATTCAACAGTCAAAACTACGGGGTGTGGCCAAGTGAGCAGACGTGATTTGTGGTCCCTCCAATCCGATCCTGGCGATTTAGCCCGCAGCTTTGGCACCTGAGTGCAAATAAGTGCCTGCTAGGTCCTGGGGGTGCCGAGGAGTCCACTGGATCGGTGCAGACAAGAGGAGGATTACGGAGTGCGGAGACACCATGACGGAGCACCCCCCTCAGTGAGCCCAGGCCACGACGCAGGCCGTAAGACGAGCTGAAGCTGCGGAACGACACAACGGACTAAGGGTTGGGGGGCGTTGGCCATCCCCTGACAAGACCTCTCCCAACGGGCGATCGGCCCCGCAGACAATTTACCCCCCGTCTTGTGGCGCCCTGAGCGGGCTGGGTACTGGCTGTTGTGGGGCGGCCTGCGGGCTCGCTAGCAAAGACTAGCGAGCCCAGAGGCCTAATATGCAGTGAGGACGGCAGCGGGAGTAGGTCCACGCTGTAAATCCGGGCCATGGATTGCCTGCAGCGGTGAAGGACCCACAGGGAGTGGCTACTTTGGGGGCTGCCCTCTTTGCCCCTTGGATTTCGTACAGCTGAGATCTTCGGCGGGAGACGTCTGTGGCAGCAAAGCCAGGTCAGGTTGGCTGTCCCAAGGGCCTGAGCAGCATAGTCAGGTACAGAGTGGCGACATGGCGGAGCCAGCGCAGGTGAGCGCCAGAACCCGCTCTGAGGAGGACCCAAGAAACTCAGCGAGTGAGCTACAGAAGGGGGGGTCACGAGGCTGGCAGGACATGCCGGGGCCCCCTCCATTGCCCCTGGGACCAGCCTGGACTTGATGCTGGAGCTGCAAGGGATACAAAAGAGGTGTCGGAGCTGGGAGACAAAGTGGACACCCTGGAACAACACAAGGGCACCAGAGACTAGGACACTGAAGAGCTTCGGCAGGAACTCCTTCGACTTACAGACCAGCAAATCTATCTCCATGCCCATGCCGAAGACCTTAAATATAGGTCGAGGCACAACAATATTAGAAGGACATAGGAGAATTCGTATTGGCCCTCTTTGCGCAGATTCTAGGGGATACACAGGTGGAGGACATACGGCTGGACAGAGTACATAGAGTAGGCCTCTCTAGATTGCAAATATGCCATCCTTAGACATTCTGGCGTGCATTCACAGCTTTCACCTGAAGGAGCGGATCCTCTGCAATGCCAGGGACACCAACCAAGTACAATTTCGAGGTCATCAACTTCAGCTGTTCCAGGACCTCTCTGCAATCACGCTGCAGAAAAGACGAATTCCGCCCATTGACTTCCTTTCTCGGTGTCAAAAATATCACATACATCTGGGGCCATCCCCTTCGCGTGGTCTTTACTTGGGAGGGGAAGCTCCACCAGATCCACTCTCTTTGGGCAGCCTGTGATCTGTTGCAAATCTATGCTCTTGATGGCTCCTCCCTCGGTGCAGCGATGAGTGGTCCTGGGACTAGAAGACACTCGCGCTGGAAGAAGAAACTCTGCGGCACGGGGTTCACAAGGCCCAACCTCACCACGATAGCTTAGGAAAGGAAGACCGTTCTGGAGAGTCTTACGTGGATCAGGTGTCACAAAATAGCACCTTAGGTGATGAGGTGCCTCCCCTGGCAGTATTGCATACATCCACAAAGCTGGACGGGGCGGGAGAGGGGGGGTCCCCACACTGGAGACTGGCCAACCATGGACCCACTCTCTTTTTTTCCTGGATTGATGGGGATGCTGTTGGATGCCTTGTCACTTACAGGAACTCTGTTTAGATGAAGTTTTCTTCTAGTTCGGTTTCTCGTTGGGGATGTTCAGAGGGTACCAATATCCTTAGCTTCTAGGATATACATGATGAGGTTTACCCACATAGGGAGGCACTCCCGCGCTAGTTCATACAACTGGATGAAACAGGCTTGGGCCTTGGAATTTCACGCTAGAATGCATCTGCCCCTAGATGTCAAGTGACCTGTTGGTGATTTCCCTGAACATGAAGGGGCTTAACAATCCTGTTTTTGCATGCCTGGAGCATACTGGGGTAGATATCTGCCTTCTCCAGGAGACCCACCCAATCGCAGAGGACTGGCACAGGTTGAAATCTAGAGCATTCCCTCACCAATTTTTCTCTTCTACAGGTCGAAAGAGCTGGGGTGGCCATCCTGGTTTCACGTACATTTAAGGGAAAGGTTGGACATAAATTGATGGAGCTCAAAGGGCGCCTCCTGACATTTTGTTCAGTTAAGCACCCAGACACTCACCCTGGGCTCCTTGTATGCCCCCAATAAAGGGCAGGAACTCTTTCTACAGACAGCCATAGCAGTCATCCTTACCTTACAGGACTGAATAGTCTTCGTAGGGGGAGACTTTAACCTGGCATTCAACCTAGATCGCACAGCTAACAGAGAGGGAGGGGTGGGGGCCCTTACAAGGGAGAGCACAGCCTGGTTCTGTTAGATGGGCTTGATAAACTTGTGGAGAGAACATCATCATACTCATACACGTGACTACACTTTCTACTCAAATAAGTCTAGTGCCCGCCTAGATCATTTCCTGGGCTCCAGGGAACTCCAGAGGCTAGTCAAGTCCGTGGAGATTGAGCAGAGATCTCTCTCTGATCACTCTGTTTTCATTCTGCAGCTGCATTCTCTATGGGTAGGAGACGCTCCTCGACAGTGGAGACTCTAGGAGACGCTGCTTCAGATGCCTGAGGTGGTGAGCCAGATTAGGAAGGCCATTGTTAACGATTTTAAACTCAATGATCCACCCAACATGTCTGTGCCACACTCTGGGAAGTCCTGAAGGCAGTTATTAGAGGTGAGTTTATTGCGCTGGCAGAGGCAGAGAATAAGCTGCAGAAGGCCGAGAGGACTGAACTCCAAAGGCAGGTGCACAAACTTTAATATTTCCATCACAGTACCGTGGCCTCGAAGATATGGTGCAAGCTGGAAATGGCCAGAAAACAGCTGGCAGAGTTGGACTTAGTTATTGCAGAGTACTCTTTCCTTAGACTAAAGCGCTCCTTTTACGTGGGGGGGGGGGGAATAAATGTGGGAGGCTCCACGCAAACAAGTTAGAGCCCAGAGACAGTCGGCGAGGGTTGATTCCCTGCGGAATACTGAGGTGGCGCTTGTCAAGGGAGACAAGCTGATTTCATCTCAGTTCAGAGAGTTCTACAACGCCTTATATTCAGAGCAGTTCCTCCTCCTAGAAAATCCGTCCCGTTACCTCCAAACCACGACTGGGCTGAATGAAGCACAAGGGGCCTCACTGGACTCTCCAATACGCATAGAGTAGGTCATAGCTGCTACCTTCAGACAGAAACCTCTGAAGTCCCCAGGCCCAGACGGCTTCCCAACATGCTTTTATAAAATCTTTTGCCCTGAACTAGCGCCTAATCTCACGAGGCTTAATTCAATAACGGATGCAGCCACACTCACGCTCACGCTCACCCTAGATGCAGGAGGTGACCATTGTCAAAATTCCTAAGCCTGGAAAAGATGGCCGGCTTTGTGTGAACTAACGCCCCATTTCTCTCTTGAACGTTGATGTGAAACTATTCACCGGTGTCCTAGCAGTCCGTCTTAATCCCTTTATGCAGGATCTTATAGCTCCTGATCAGACAGGCTTCATTCCACAGAGGCAGTGCACGGATAACACAAAGCGACTCCATGTCATAGATAATGCCAACAGGGTCTACAGCGAAATAATGCGGTGATCGGTCAACTGAGTGCACTGGCCTTATCTGGAGGCGACATTGGCCCATTTTGGCATGGGGGCACAATTGCGCTCCAGGGTCCTCAGCAACTACGGAACTCCTCATGCCTCGGTGCAAGTCAATTGGTGAAACTCTGCGCGCTTTTCCAATCAGAAGGGGCACAAGGCAGGGGCGGCCCTTGTCACCCCTTCTATTTGCGCTCTACATGGAGCCATTTGCGCAAGGGGTGAGAGATTATACTCCCATTAAAGGAGTTCTCTTTGGCAGGAAGGAGCATCTGATCAGTCTCTATGCTGACTATGTCATGGTGATGTTAAACAATCCCCGCAAGTCTCTACCCCACTTCTTAGAGGAGCTGAGGGAATTTGGGGAGACCTCAGGGTTCCATATGAACCTCAATATGTCACAGGCCCTCAACGTATTTGTTTTGCCCACCAGGCTGGCTGTATTGAACCAGAAGTACTCATTGCAACGTTCGACACACTCCATTCCCTAGCTGGGAGAGAAAACAAAAATCCTTAATTATCGAAAATAACAGAGAGAGAGTGCGGGCTGACCTAGCTCCCTGGAGACACTATACGGTATCGCTGCTAGCTCGCATTGCTGCCCTGAAGAAGACAACCCTCCCCAAGATTCTCTTCCTCTTCCAGACTCTTCCCCTGACCCCGCCGACAGGCACGATCTCCGCCCTACAAGCTTTGTTACACCATTTTATCTGGGCGGGTAAAAGCCCCCGAATGCGAAAGGACTTGAGCTGGCATCCATCGGCTGAGGGAGGACTTGGAGTGCTGAGCTTACTCCATTACTACCGGACAGCCCAGCTTTGCTATCTGGTTAAGTGGTCCAGAGTTGAATCTGAGAAGCTGTGGTTGTTTATGGATCGAAATCTAGCTGGGACTTCACTGGGGAAAGTCCTGTTCCTTCTTCGCGCAAACAGAGCCCCCAGTCTCTACATGTCACCGATTATGAGCTCCCTGTGAGAGTGTGGAACACTTGTGCCATTAAGGGGACCCTCAACTTTTTCTCCTCACCTCTGAAGTCAGTTGTCGACAATCAGGCATTCACACCGGGTATGGAGCCCACCTTTCGAATGTGGCAGGAGGCCAGGTGTCAGGCGATTGGGCTCTTTTTTCATCAGGAGGGTCCCATTCCTTTCGAAACCCTATGGGTGAATTCCTGAGGAGGAGCATTTTCGCTATCTTCAGATTATACACCGGATCTTAACTTCATCTGTTAGGCAGGGGGCACAGAGGCCACTAACAAAATTAGAAAAATGGCTGCTTGCTATAAGGTCAGTAAAAGCACCTTATCACAGAATTATACACTTTCCTTCTCCCAGTAAGGTCTGTGGACAAATCACCGGCCCAATCACGTTGGGAGATGGAACTGGGAAGACAGCTCATCCATAAAGAGTAGCAAAACATCTTTTACAGAATGAAGCATACTGCACACAACACATCTGGCACAGAAACAGAAGTAAACATTGCTACCTCTTAGTACTTGATCCCCAGTGGGCTACACAGAGATAACTTGAAAATTCAATGGGAGAGCAAGGGTTTTGGGGCGCGTCCTGTTCCCCAGAAGCGTACTATACTTAAACAAAGTGGACGGGCCCACTATGTGTATGTAATTACTTTAGTCACTGTTTGTAGCATGAGCTTGGACCCATTAGGTGTGGTTAAAAGACCCCTCACACACTAACCTAGTTGGTGTCAAGCTTCATCATTGGGGTCCAAACCGGGCGGCCGAATGCCCCCCGGTTGTGCTACGACGCCCGATTACAGCGGAGCTGGTGTTGGTGAGCAAGTGTGATGTGATGTGATATTCTACAGTTAAAAATACCTATGAGAATCCTTGCCTTTATTTTTAATGTTGGCGGCTCCGGATATAGTTAAAATGTGTGGTGCAACTATTTAAGGAGCAATTACCTTTAAGTTGGCTTATGTGTGGCGGTCTACATGTTTCAGCCCCCGCTGTGTGATTAACGGGGCTTTCTTCAGGACCAGAAACGTGATAAGTGAGTGGCGAAAGGTGAAAGATGCCACGTGAAAAACCAGTGTGGTACCTACAACGCGCTAAGGTGTGTGGTTGAAAAAATGTCAGCGCACTCACAGACACTTTAAAATAGCAAAAAAATTCAAGACTAAGGAGTTTTTGGCAGTAATCAGGGCTCGAGGGAGGAGGCTCATCCCAGATCCAATTTGGTGAAGACGAGGGCTCCACTGCAAACCTAATTATGGTCCCCCGTAGTCCCGGCTGGTGTGCCGGGACTAAGGGGGACCATAATTAGGTTCACCAAATTGGATCTGGGATGAGCCTCCTCCCTCGAGCCCCGATTACTGCCAAAAACTCCTTAGCATTGACATTTTTTGCTATTTTAAAGCGTCTGTGAGTACGCTGACATTTTTTCAACCACACTCCTTAGCGCGCGTGTAGGCACCACACTGGTTTTTAACGTGGCATCTTTCACCTTTCGCCACTCACTTATCACGTTTCTGGTCCTGAAGAAAGCCCCGTTAATCACACAGCGGGGGCTGAAACATGTAGACCGCCACACATAAGCCAACTTAAAGGTAATTACTCCTTAAATAGTTGCACCACACATTTTAACTATATCCTGAGCCCCCAACATTTAAAAAAAAAGAAATGGCAAGGACTCTCAGAGGTATTTTTAACTGTAGAATATCGCATCACATCACACTCACGCACCAACACCAGCTCCGCTGTAATCAGGCGTCATAGCACAACCGGGGGGCATTCGGCCGCCCGGTTGCGACCCCAATGATGAAGCATGACACCAACTAGGTTGGAGAGTGAGGGGTCTTTTAACTACACAGAGATAACCCTGCCCGTAGAAATAAATGTTGGTGACAAGGGGCTATGGGAGCACTTACCCACATCCTCTGGGACTGCCCAAAGGTGACTTCATTTTGTGAATCCGTGTTGGATGACTTGGATACCTACCTGCACACCCAGCTCCCAAGATTTCCATTATATATCTTGTTGGGACTCCCCAATGTCCTCACATACCCACTCACATCACATAGAGGGCGTCACATCAGTGTAGCTCTGGTGGCGGCCTACCAAGCTATCTTAGCACTTTAGGGCACTAGTACGATACCGACGCACCTAGGGTGGCTTTAGTGCCTTTGGTGTGCTCTTGGGGTGGAAAAGTTGACCCTCGCCCTTTCCACACAAGCCGACACATCGAAAACCCTTTGGCTACCATTTAAAGCCATCTTGTCTCAAGAGTTCAGAGAACTAACCTTCCCCTGCTATTTGTGACTACTAAGTCTCGCAGACACTGCCTCAACAAGGGATACAGGTGGGGAGAGGGTGCTGGGATGGGGTTTGGGATACTTGAAAAGTTATGTTCTATGACTGAAATTTGATCTAAAATGGCTAGCCCACCATGCCATGTTCGCTGGCTGGGTAAGCAGATAAAGCTGTAACAATAAAAACAAATTTAAACTCGTCATAAAATACTTTGGAACATACCTTTGCAACCCACATCAGCGGTGCTCACCTTTTATCTTGTTTAACATGGAGTGATACTTGGAGCCCAACCTTTAGTGATTTGTAAACGGTGCACCATAGAACTAGCAACATGCACAACCACACTTGCCTCCAGGGCTTAAACAACTTTCATGCCATAGACCCACACTCAGTAACTCTATGTTGTGTAGGACTTTGTTGGTATCAGTGATGTCATCAATGATGTAATTTAAAATGACATTAGTGACGTAATATATGAGTTAGTAAGTAATGCATGGCAGGAGCGGAAGTTGTGTTAGGTGTTTACCTTATTTTAACACAGAACTATAATTTCCATTCGTTTTTTTCTGTGAATTTCAAATTTTCCTTAATTTAAGTCAAGATTTTATTACCATATACAACTAGAACATCAATTTAACCTTTACTTTATTTCCAGTGAGAATATGTGTATTGTATCCTCCTCTTTTCAAAGCCACAGCATTCAATTTGATGTTCTGCTCTTCATTTGCACCACATTAACCAGCGATGCAAATTCTCCGAGCTAACCCGAGCATTGCTCACAATAGAGACTGTCAGTTACTCTCACATTTTAAGTTGCCCACAATCCCCAAGAAAGAGATTTGAACATTTTCAGAAAAAAAATAAAAACTGAAGAAATACTATCATTTACATATCAAGTTGCCACTTCGATAATAATTGTAAGATTTCTTCTTAAAATGTTTTAGATACATTTTGCCTGGGTAGACTGATCAAATGGGCAGCCTATAGCGGAATAAGAGGAAAATACAGAGGGGCAGAGATAAAAGCAAACAAACTTTGATTATGATAGACCAAGGGTTTAAGTGTTTAAATTAATTAGGAAATTAAAATTACAGAATTTCACATGCAGTGGATAGAAATAACGACAATCCCCAATTCTCTAATCAGAAAAGCTTGGCTAACAGAAGAAGCAAACGAGGTACTATCCCCTGTTTGACAATGGGCAAATTACAGGCCAGTTGAGTAACGAAACCTGAAGGGGCCTCCTTGCAAAGTACATGCACCCCCACTGTCAGAAGTAGGCGCACCCAAAGCCTACTGTAACCATACTACTTGTTTCATGTACTTGTAAGTAGCAAGATCTAAAAATTACAAGATTTCCCAGAGTCACAATAAAGCACCACTACACCAATTACAAAATATATCAAGCAGATGACCTTCAGTCTTATACTGCAGAAATAGCTGTGCGATAGGTACAATTATTGGTGTTATTAAACTGCAAGTTAGCCACTGAGCCAATACCTGGGTGTTTTATTACTTATTTTGAACCTGAAAAGGAACATCCAAGTAATTGGCATGTGTCCCGGCAGTGAGAGCCAACTCAAAGATAAAGAGAAGTAACTTTACATCAGTATTAAATCAAGAAAAACACATAACCTCTGTGCCAGGAACAGGCTTGTTTTGAAGTACACTGTGTTGTCAACACTGCAGCGAGGTGGCAATGAATACAACAGGACACAGCCAAGTCTGTATAAACGACCATACAATGTATGTTTCTTCGTTAATGGGGTACTTTGGGTGAAGTTTATATTTTATAAGAATGACCAACCATATTTGGAAGTGGAACACATTTTTATGAATAAAAACATGCTTAAAAACTCTAGGTACTGTTAACTGCAAGGATGGACAAATCTTTGTGGCATCTCCATTTTGAATAATGGGACTGTCCTGCACAATGCCACTGTGGTTTGTGTTCACAATGTAAGCCATTCAGTCACATAAAATATAAAATAGTGACTGAATCTTTTACTTGAAAACAACAGAATGTCAAGATTATCCCCTTTTTAGTCTTAACAGTTAATTTAATTTGTATAGAGGGTTGGACAAACGGTTTCTAGACACAAAAAATATCCTGTGCCCACAGTATAATGTTTCGCAGTTACGCTACTGAATGGCAGCCATACAATTGTTTACATTCTGTTTATCCACTTCAATGCCCATCCTTGGTTACTCAATTTAAGCAATACGTCATCTCAAAATTAACAGCTGTGTTTTTTCCTGGAAAATGTCTTACTTAAAGAGTAGTTTGTGTTAGGGTCAGCCTACCAATATCGCAGTAATTAGGAGGAACGATTCCCTTGGGTACCTATGCCAGCTGAGGGTCCCATTCTGGGTTTTACTCAGTTGCTCAATAGCTCTCTGCATTCCCAAACCTTCACAGCAAACTATTACAATAAGCTTCTTGTTTTACTGGGCCAGTTTACAGTGCTCCATAGTCCTATCACTAGAATTTGCATTTGCTTGATAGGACTCTGAACAGCAAAAGTGAAAGAAAAAAACCATGCACAGGAGTAAAGTACACCGGAAGTAGGAGCACCAGAGACAGCAGACAGAAGCAATAAGACCATCAATACCTGGGTGAAAGCGGCACAACTTGGAGCACAGTCTCACTGACAACAGTTTCAGTTCTTTGAGCGTAATCTCACCCATTGTGTTTAAGCTTTAATTGTTGGGGCACAGCTTCACTATTTTTTTTTTTTAAGACCTTGCTGCTCAGTTTCTCTCTCTGCATCATCCTGGAGAGAAAGCGGGCCATGAAGTCCCAGATCAACGCAAACTCCTCTGCTTGCTTCTTCCCTGTGCGCATGCTACGCAAAATTTCAAATTGCTTTACCAGAGCACAAGACGCACCATCCCACAAGCCCCACCTTTCACCTCTGAATGCAAGGAGGTCATCTGCGGTGTTCCCCAGGGATTATCCCTCAGCCCCACTTTCTTCAACACCTACATGACACCTTGGTCAACATCGTGAGATCTCACGGACTCAACAGAACATCAAACGCAGATGACACTAAACTTATCTTCTCCGAAGACACCACCAGAACCAGCTTCCACAGGTTCATGACGAGGGTCGGCAACTGGATGATTGAAAACTGCCTGAAGCTCAAAACTGACAAAACATAAGCTGTGATCTTCATCAACAACACTACTCTCTGGAACGCTTTCTGGTGGCCCTCGGAGCTAGGACCTTCACCCACCCAGTCAGACCACGCCAGAAACTTCAACATCATCCTGGACAGCAAGCTGACCATGTAGTCTCAGATCAATGCAGTCTCCTCTACCTGCTTCTTCACTCTGGTATTCTAAGCAAAATCTTCAAATGGCTTCCCTAGAGCAAAAGATGCAACATCACAAAGTCTCTCATCACCAGCCAATTGGACTACAGCAATGCTCTCTATTCAGGGATCGGCGCACACCTCCTCCAGAGACTACAGACCATACAGAACACCACAGCCAGACTAGTCCCTGACCTCCTCCTACTAACCCATAGCACCCCAAACCTCAAAGAACTCCACTGGCTACCAGTACAGTAGAGATATCAATTCACGCTGTGGACCCACACATACATGGTCCTACACAACCAAGAACTTGCCTACATCAACCACTGTCTGAACTTCCAACACCCAGCCAGACCTATAAGCTCCACGTCCCTCTCATTTGCCCACACACCCCACATCAACCGAATCGGGGGCGGAGGACGCTACTTTTCCCACCTTGCAATGAACACATGGAATGAACTCCCCCTGCAGCTTTGGACCTGTGATTCTCTACTAGAATTCCAAAGAGCACTCAAGACCTGCCATTTGACGGAGTCCCTCGGACTCTGCAAGCACCTGGATACCCAATAAGGTGATAAGCAGTGCTTTACAAATCAACTGATTGATTGAGGATTGACAACTAGTATGATTTTAATTGGGGACAAAGCTAGCCTGGCTCCAAGATGGCCGCAATAGAGTAAAGCTCCGGCAGCCCAGCCGCTAGTCTACAGGAATCCTGGCACCACAGCATGAAAAATGAAATACTGACAAGAACTCAGTACAGCAAAATAACCAGCTATCCAATCGAGGTGCTGAAGTCTTTTCGGCGGTGTCCGTGAAGCACATTCCAAAACAACCGGACCTAAGGGTGCCGCCGCAGCTGAATGTGTCGCCAGAGTCGAGCCTGCTGAGGCAAGCGAGATGAACAAAATGGGAACAGACGGAGATTCCAGTCCATGACCCGAAATTATGATGGCCTGCGTAGGCGAAAGCGAGCGTAGCTGAATGCGGAGCGAGTAACACGGACACTCGTAGGCCTGTACGTGGCGATGAGAAGGTGGCACAGCAAGATCCCAAGTAAGCAGACTGGAAACATTGGGAATCTCACCAGTACAGTGAGTAACGAGGCCAAGTGGTCCTAAGACCCGAAAAAACAGAGCAATGCGCACATGAGTCACCATATTTACATGTATGCAAAGGAGTGTGCATCCACAGAGAGACCAAAGAAGCACATCTGAGTTCACTGAAAACACAGGGTCTGGATAAGACCTACAAAATACGGGAAGCGGAGGCCAGTTGCGAAGGGCGAGAAGACCTGCCCGGTTCCAGCCCTGTAGTTCCCATCGGCGAGGGCAACACTCCTCAGGCATCGGGATAAGAATCGGACAGTCACTGGACATGGAAACAGCCTAGAAATCACCAAATAGGCCTGCTCCTGGCTCTGGTGCACTTAAAAGGCTGCAAGGTGCTGGTCACTCAAACTTGTGCGGACGGTGCGGAAGACGACCCCTTGGTACTGGGAGGGGATGTGAAGACTGAATCGGGACCAGTGGTGGGTGGACACCTAGGGGCTCACACACCCAACACCGACAAGGAGCCACCTTGCAAGTGGAGCCTGGAAATATCCCACAGGTTTGCAATACTGGCCAGGGAGGGCCCAGAGGGTTGCTTTGATATAGTAACTACTGTGCATAGCAGAGACGCTCCATCTGGGCTATAGCACACCACTTACACACTCACAAGGCACCATGGGGAAAATGTATAAAACCCATCCCAAACTCCAATTTGAGGGGTGTTAGACCCCCCCCCCCAGCTTGAGAGAAGCCGACAAACAATGCAGAGCCAGATTCAGAAGCAGCAGACCCAGCAGCGGACACTGAACTCAAACCGATTCTTGCAGCAATGCAGCACAGCCTAACAAAAATCGATTGAAAGATAGATGCTCTGACATTCAGAATGGACAGAATGACAGAAAGGTAAGACAAGCATACGGATAGGCTGGACATGGTGGAGAGAAGGGTATCAGAAGCCGAAGATGTTATATCAGCAGAATCAGCTGAACATAAAAAGATAGACAAAATACTTCACACCCCAAGAGCAAAAGCTGAAGATTTAGAAGCACGCTCCCGGAGGAACAATCTGCGCATTGGGATCCGGAATCCACCCACATAAGCACATGGAACTCTTTGTGGAAAGCCTCCTGACCACTATTTGGGTAGAGATACATTCTCTGAGATCTTCGTTGTAGAGCAAGCGCATCGTTCTCTGGCACCCAAATCCGCCCCAGGAGCGACCCCTCATCCCATTATAGCACGTTTCCTTAATTATCTGGATCGGATGCTGCACTCCGCAAGGCGTGTGAACTATGGACCCTGCCATATAAAGGTATGGAGTTATCCCAGTATCCTGATTTCATGCAACAGGTCCAAGAGACGAGGCGACTGTTCATCCCGGTCAAAAGGAAGCTTTGTGAACTCCAGCTAGAATATAATATGCTGTACCCAGCTAAGTTGCACATCATGGCAGAGGGGAAGGCACACTATTTCACAGACCCAGAGCAAGTATTCCTCTTCCCAAATCAAAGAGGGGGAACCGGTTACAGACGCAGTTCGATGAGTGGGAATCCTGGAGAAGCCTGAGAAGCACTGGATGCGGAGGAACAATAGAAGACAATATATAGCCTGGTATGAAGAGATAGTCAGTTACCCCATGATGAAGGTCTAAATGCTACTTGAGACTTGCTCTGGTCCCTTCTTTCCCTTTTTCTTATTTTTTTAATGCTCTCATTTGGACCGGAAGCAGCATTGCAGTCGACAGACCCTGAAGGAGGGATCCCCGTTAGCGTCCCTGGACCAGAGTGCATAGGTAAGACTTTTGTGATGGTGTAGAGCGGAACCTCTCCAACGCCCGAGTGCAAACATAGACTATGCTCGTAGGGTGCCATTCCCCGTGAACTGGGAGACTGTAACTGCTAACTATGCTATAGTCATCCTGAAAGGGAAGAACTCGTGGAGGGGTTTCGGGAAGACACAGGGATAGAGTCCCGGGTTGAACTCTTTTCCTATATTCTGATTCCATTAGAACACGCTGTGGGTGAGATCATATATGTTGTATTACATTTGCCGGTCGTTACTTTGGACAATTAGACACTTACTCAGCCGGCAACACCCACCCCTATCTGTCCACCACTACATGCAAGTTGTAGAATTGGAATGTTTTTTGATGGGGGGCGGGGAAGAATACTGGGAAGGGAGGGGGTGGGAGATGTTAATGCTATGCAAAGTTGGGAGATACATAGAGTGGGAGGGGGGGGGGGGATTGTACATTTTTTGTTATTGCTAAAAAAAGGTGAAACATGTTGCAAGATAGAACATGACAGAATTAGGAGTATAATGGAAGTGGTATTGGGGACCTAAATCAAGGAGTGATGGACCACCCGGAAGTGCCATGTATACGGTTCCTCACTTGGAACATACATGGTCTTAATAATCCCAGGAAAATCTGTAAAGTGGTAGCCTATCTTAAACGACAAAGTGGATGTAGCTGTATTGCAGGAAACGCATTTAGCTCCCGATAACACGGTATAAACACGGCAGCGGATGCTAGGCCATTGCTACACCGCGGACTTCACATCTCATGCATGCGGGGTTCTTATATGGACGGACAATAGATCAAGGGTACAACTGACAGGTATGCAACTGGATGCAGGTGGTAGATTTACAATAGCTGTCTGTCGTAAAGATGACTTGGAGGCAGTATTGGTGGGGATATATAGACCCAACCATGATGACCCACAGTTTTATCATTCACTCAGCGCTCGTCTACTGCAATGGGGAGATCTCCCGTAAATATGGGGTGGAGGGGAGAGATTTTAATTGTGTACTGAACCCAGATTTGGACCTCTCTAAGGGCCAGACCTGTTGCACATCTGCAGCGGCTAAGGCACTGCTGGACATAGCGGATAACACAGGCCTTGTGGACATATGGACACATTACAGCCCTGAAGATGCAGGATACACACACTACTCCTCTATTTGCGACATTCATACACTTATTGACTACTGGCTGATATCCAGGAGTCTGGTCTCTCGTATAGCTGGATGCCAACCACTCCCACGTACTTACTACGACCAATTCCCTGTGATACTGGATGTAAAACTCAGGGCACTGCGGATCACCCCATTTACGTGGCGCTTCCCTCCCTACTTTCTGCTGGACTCATTCTTTAAGGCAGAGCTGGCACAGGCGATAGAAGAATTCTTCACTAATAACGTGGGCTCAGTGTTCAACTTTGCCACAATCTGGGAAACTTTCAATGTATACATCAGAGGGATCCTAAAATCTCTGAGGAACAGACTATCACATCTGGAAGGAGAGATAGCAGGCTTGGAATCAAAACAGACATTCGGGGGACACCAGAGTATTAAAGAAAATTAAAACTAAAATGGTGGAATACCAGGACACAGCCAATGACAAGGTACAACACTTAGGCAAATACTCCATAGCGAGAACATATGGGGAGGGGGTGCACCCGGGAGCCACTCGGCAACACTTTTGCATCCAAATAGGGAACATACAGCAATCATAGGTATATGAGATGAAGAGGGAAAACTGATTTTGGATACGGATTAACTCGGACAGATTTTGTCATTATTACGCCAAGCTATACCACACTTGAGTCAAACCTGATAAAGCAGCTATAACAGACTACTTCAGGGCACATAGTGATGACATGGCTTCCAACAAAACATTGGGAGCATTTGATGGCACCCTCCACAGATAAAGGCTGCACTAGCTAGAATGCCGGCCAGAAAAGCTCCGGGAATGGATGGCCTCACAGAGGCCTAATACAAGGCTTTCATGATCTCCTTATCCCACATCTAGTCACACTTTATGAAGAAATGGTAGAGATAGGCATTATGCCCCCTCAATGAAGGCTTTAATAATCACACTCCTAAAATCAGGTAAGAGCGCCGATAACTGCTCCTTGTACAGGCCACTGTCCTTATTCAATGTGGACACTACAAAAAATATACGCTAAAGTGTTAGCTTACAGGTTGGCTCCCCTGCTACTGGGGGTAGTACGACATGAACAGGCAGTATTTGTCCCAGGCCGTAGCTTAACGTATAATCTCGGCACACTATTCAGTGCCATACTGTATAAAACCCAGAGGTGAGAGACGCTGCTGTGTTCTTAGATGCAGAAAAAGCATTAGATTCGGTAGTGGGCCTTTTTAAGAGCAGTTTTTCGTAGAATTGGAGTGGGAGACATATACCTCAGGTTGATAGAGGTCCTATATAATAGACTAACTGCCAGAATATGAGTGGGAAATGCTGTGACAACCCCGATCGAGATCACTAGGGGCAATAGACAGGAATGACCGCTATCACTATTGCTGTATGCTATTGTGACAGAACCCTTGGCTTGCACTTTGAGGGAGTATCATAGACACAGAGGCCTGCAAATCCCTGGCTACAGATTTATAATTTCAGCATATGCCGACGACACATTATTGTATATTTGTGACCCCGCGAGGAGCCTCTCCCCAGTATTGCGGGAGGTGTAGTGATTCGGAAGTCTTTCGGGTCTCCAAATCAACTAGGACAAATACATCATATTTCCAATCACCCCTGCTAGTAGTGCTTCCTAGATTTTTATTTCGGTTTCAGAACATCAATCCTCAATCAGGCATTTGTTAAGCGCAACTACTCACCCGTAAGGGTCTCAAAGTGCTGGGGGAGGGGGGGGGGGGGTTAGCAGGCTCCAGTCCATCAAGGGGGGGGGGGGTCTGTCGAAGAGCCAGGTTTTGAGGTTTCCTGCGAAGATGGGGAGCGATGTTGTCTGTCTGAGGTGGAGCGGCAGGGCGTTCCAGGCTCGGGCTGCGAGGAAGGAGAAGGACCGGCCTCCCGATCTGGTCTTTCTGGTGCGGGGGACCACAGCGTAGGAGAGATGGCCAGATAGTAGGGTCCTCTGGGGTGCGTGGAATTTGAGTCGGCTGTTCAGGTATGCTGGTCCGGTGTCATGGAGGGCCTTGTGGGCGTGGGTGAGCATCTTGAAGGTGACTCTAGCTTCGATGGGGAGCCAGTGGAGTGTGAGCAGGTGCTGGGAGATGTGGCAGTGTCTTGGCAGGTCGAGGACCAGTCTTAAAGCAGCGTTCTGGATGTTGTGTAGCTTGCGGGTGAGGTTTTTGTTTATTCAGGCGTAGAGTGCGTTGCTGTAGTCGAGTCTGCTGGTGAGCAGGGCGTGAGTGACAGTTTTTCTGTGTTCGAGGGGGATCCATTTGAAGGTCTTACGTACGAGGCGGAGGATGTGGAAGCAGGACGACGAGACGGAGTTGACCTTGTGGTCCATTTTGAGCTCGGGTCCAGGATGATTCCCAGGTTGCGTCCGTGGGGGTGGGCGGGGGGGGGGGGTCCACCAGGTGTCGTTCCATGCCTTGGGGTTTGGGCCCATGATGAGTACTTCTGTTTTGTTGGTATTTAGTTGTAGGCAGCTGTGTTTCATCATTTGGCGACGGCTTCCATGCCTTCTCGAAAATTGTGTCTGGCGGTATTGGGTTCATTGGATAGGGAGAGGATGAGTTTGGTGTCGCCTGCGTATGACACAATGTTGAGTCCGTAGGTTCTGACGATGGGGGCGACTAGAGCCATGTAGACGTTGAAGAGTGTAGGGCTGAGGAAGGACCCCTGGGGGACTCCGCAGGTGGTAGGTGTAGGGTCGCAGAGGAAAGGGGGGTGGGGTGGGGGGGGGGGGGTGGTCTGACCTGCTGCGTTCTGCCGAAGAGGAAGGAGCAGATCCAGTTGAGGGCCTTGTCTTGGATCCCTGCGTCATGGAGTCTGCGTATTAGGGTGTGGTGAGAGACTGTGTTGAACGCCGCTGAGAGGTCGAGGAGGATGAGGGCTACTGTTTCTCCTTTGTACAGTAGGGTGCGGATGTCGTCTGTTGCAGCGAGGAGGGCGGTTTCCGTACTGTTGTTTTTTCTGAAGCCGGATTGGGAGGAATCGAGGATGTTGTGCTCTTCGATGAATGTGGCGAGTTGGCTGTTGATGGTTTTCTCAATGACTTTAGCTGGGAACGGGAGCAGGGAGATGGGTCTGTAGTTTCTGAGGTTGGTGGGGTCCACCGAGGGTTTCTTCAGGAGGGGGTTGACCTCGGCGTGTTTCCAGTCATCGGGGAATGTGGCGGTTGCCAGGGAGCGGTTGATGGTGTGGCAGAGCATGGGTGCAATGGTGTCTGCGGCTCTGTTGAAAATGTGGTGGGGGCCCCGGAGTGGATTGACTTCATCGTCTTCAGTGTGTCTTCGGTGGTGAGGGCTGTCCAGTTGTCGATCGCTGTCTTCAGGGTGTCGGGGGTAGTTGGTGAGGGTTCAGTGTGTTGGTTGTATTCGTCGTAGTGGTTGTAGATGCTCTTGATTTTGTGGTGGGAAAAGGTGCAGAGTTTGTCGCAGAGGTTTTGTGAGGGAGGGATGTCGGTGGACTCGCTGGTGGGTTGGGCGACCTCATTGATGATGTTGAAGATTTCTTTGCTGTTGTGTGCGTGAGTGGAGATTCTGTCTTCAATCGCTTTTTTCCTCTTTTTCTGATGAGTTGGCGGTGAGCGTTGGTGGCGGCTCTGAAGTTGTTGTAGGCTTCTGTGGATTTGGTGTTCCTCCAGGCATTTTCGAGGCGGCGGCAAGTGCGTCTGGACTCTCGAAGTTCGGTGGTAAACCATCTGGCTTTCTTGGCGTGGGTGTTCTTATTTTTCTTGAGGGGGGCTATGGTGTTGGCGCTGTCTGAGATCCATCTGTGCAGGGTTCGGGCTGTGGTGTTGGGGTCATCGTTTCCCGCGATGGTTGGGGTGGAGTTGCTGAGTGATGAGGTTAGCTGGTCGTCGGTGATTCTGGTCCAGTTTCTTCGCGGGAGCAGGTGCAGGTGTCTGTGGATGGTGGGTGTTCTGAAGGTTAAGTGAATGCATCGTTGGTCAGTCCATGGGAGTTCGGTGGTGTGGCTGAAGGTGGTGAAGTTACCTGTTGTGAAGAGGGGGTCGAGGGTGTGTCCTGCTGAGTGCATGGGTTCGGTCACGAGTCCAATGTTGTGGAGGTTGTCCAGGGGGGGGGGATGTGGTGCTGGGGTCTAGTTGGTTGTCGAGGTGGAAGTTGAGGTCTCCCAGTAGGGTGTAGTTGGTGGACCCGATGGCATGCGGGGAGATGATGTCCGTGATGGAGTTGGCGAAATGTTTGCGGTGTTGGTAGATGAGGGTTCCTCGGAGGGTGGGGGTAGGGCTGGCCAGTAGCTTGAAGTGAAGGTGTTCCATCAGGTCTGTGGGCTCGTCAGGGAGTGTGCTCAGGCGGAGGTTGGATTTGTGGACGATGGCGATTCCTCCCGGGTGGGTGGGGCTGTCCTTCCTTGAGATCTTGTATCCTTGGGGAATGGCGATGGCAATGTCCGGTCCCAAGGTGGTGTTGGTCCATGTTTCGGTGAAGAACGCTACGTTCGGGGTGGTGCTATCGAGAGGTCCCAGATTTCGGTGGCGTGTTTGTGGAGGGATCGGACGTTGATGAGGATGCATTGCAGAGGCTTCGGTTGGGTTGTGGTCTTGCGGGCTGGTTGCGCCGGGTCCGTGGTCTTGGCAGTGCTGCAGGTGTGCCGGCAGTGGTGACAGCTGAAGGGTCCGTGGGTGTCGGCTGGTGATGCTAGCTTGCAGTTGTTATTGCGTCCTGGGTTGAGAGCGTGGAGTGCCGCTGGGTCGTAGCGTTGGCGAGGTCCTGGGTTCTTGGCGCTGGTCGCTAACGGGCGCAGACGGGCCTGCCTTTGGTGCGCCTTTGGCGTGCCAGCGGCGCGCCCGCTGCCCGCATCCACCGGTCTCGTTGGTCATGCTGGGGGAGAGGGGAAGCGGGGGTGGCAGGGAAAAACGGGCAGAAAAGGCAAAAAGAGAGGAAAGAGTGAAAATGAGGTAGTGAAAGCTGCAAGAAAAGTGGGGGAAAGACACAGAAGGAGAGTGAGGGGAAGATTAAATCAGTGAAAAACGAATGAAAACGGAGGAAAGACACAGAAGGGGAGTGAAAGGGGGGGAGATTGAAATCCGTGAAAAACAAGAGAAAACGGAGGAAAGACACAGAAGGAGATTAAAGGGGGATATTGAAATCCATGAAAAACAAGTGAAAACGGAGAGAAAGCGCAGAGCGAGAGAAAGGAGACCGAGGTCCACTGGACCACCAGGGATGAGGCGCAGGTAAAACCTGTGGGTGGAGGAGGGCCTTGAACACCAGCACTTGAGTGCAGGGGCTCATTTTTCCATACACTGAGATCACTACTACTTCGGTAAGCCTGGGCGGGAAACAACCTATGGTGAAATGAAGGTCCTTGTTCCGCCATATGACATTGGGGGGGTGCTCCCAATTCGGAATTATACTATAAAGCTGCACAGAGTATTCTGGCATATTATTGGCTCCATGGCCCGAATGATCTACCACATCTACATATTGAAAGAGATACTGCAAAGTCGCCCTAAATAAATCACTGGGGCCCATTCCAGATGTATCTCATGGGGAAGGCGACAGGAGAGGCAAAGGGAGAGCAGGAAGCAGTTAAGTGCCTGACACACACTGGGGCTGCATGGGAGGGTAGACAAGAACAGACTGGGAAGACAGTGTTAGCAAATGAACGAATGGCGATAGGGATGCCACCAGAAACGGATATGGTTCTTCAGTTATCGTTCCAACATAAGATATATATCAAGATTGCAAATATGGGAGTAATGCAAATGGGACAAGGCGCACCCAAATACTAGGAATATGGTTTGTATTACTGTGAAGGATTGTAATGGATGCTACGCGATAACTCAGCCACCGTCATGTTGTATCATCATAATTATCTGATCAATGTGTTTCATCAAAATAAATAATATTAAAAAAAGTTTGATTTGTATTCCCAGGTCAGCTCTGTAGCTGAGGCTTGCTTTGGTGTATTACGATCAACCCGGAAAATGTATAGATCTTCTCCCTTTATCTGCCTGCAAGGCAGCTGCCCATGCCTTAATTATGGCCAGGCTGGACAGTAGGAATATATAGTTTAACTGGGGATACTGGACAAATGAGTCAAAAGATTGAAAACTGTACAAAAGGCGGCAGCTCACCTAATTCTGCGCATTCACAGATGGGACTCGGTGACAAGACACCTATAATCTACATTGGCTCCCTATTAAGAATAATATCATCTTTAAAGCTCTGGTTTTAATGTGGGACATCTAGCAGGTGGATGCCTAATTCTTGAGGTGCACACTTGCCCAGCCCAAATAATAATCCACTTTCCTACAGATATAGTTTCATACCACTGTTTAAACTGTTCTTCCATCAATTCCACTAAATTATTAACCAGTATTTAAAAGGAGGACTGCATATGTAGTCTTGGAAAGTTTAGGCTCATATTAAGCAAAGTAAGAAATGCTCATTATTATTATTGGTTTAGTGATGTTTGGTAATGTGTCAAATATGTAAGATGAGTTAATAAGAAAGAAAAAATGAAGTGGAGCTTTTTTGTACAGGTGCATATGATAATTGAGACACTGTTTACACACTCACTTACACGATTCTTAATGCACAGAGAACAAACATCACGGGTTGAAGACTGAAATTAGAAAGAATATATTTGGATTATGCAACTATTGCTAGTTCTTTTTAACAACACGTTTCTTGAAATATTGTTTCTAATGTTTCGGTTTCCATGTCTGTAGCCTTAGTGTCATAATGATTTGACTATGAGAACTCTCTGCTGTATAGCTAGCATTAGTCAATTATATCATTTCCAGCTGTACACTGTTCAAGAGTTAATCAAGATCATTAGGATCTTGCCAGTTTTTAATGTTATGCTTTATAAGGCACTTTTTCCTCCTTTGGGGGATCTGTATATAACATTAGAAATATATGACAGGGGTTGTGTTATTAGATCGTATTGCGGATTTGTCCTTCTCACAAATAATAAAGTGACTGTTGATCTTTTTGGAGGCCTTGGCTGCTTCGACATCAGACTATGATATGGAGTTTGTACAATAAAAGGTGCTCACTTAATTGACAAGGATTTGCTTGACATGGGAGGCTCTTGTTAGGAGAGATCTGCAGTAAGGACCGATAAATAGGATTGTCTGTTATATCTGTTGTATTTAAAAAGCAAACAGACATCGTGGTCTACACAGTGGGACTGATGAGAGGTCGTCAGAGGCCACGCCCCCATTCTCCACCAGTCTACAAACATGCCTCCTGGCGCACTACTGGTTGGGGGATGAAGTCTCCTTGGCTGCTGTGGGTCCGTGTAGGCCAACAAGCCTTCCTGTTACCTCCAGTAAATCCCATACAGCGGGATTACTGAGAGGTCTTCGCAGGCCACCCCCCCTTTCTCCATCACTCTACAAACGTAACTAATAGTTAAAAAAAATAGAAATTCATTAAAAAAGTTAGGCTGACATTTGACTCATACAACAGCAGTTATAGTTAGTGATGTCATTTGAGAGGTCATCAGTGATGTAACTGACCATGTCATGAGTGATGTAATATGTGAAGTCATAAGCAGTGCATTGCAGGGGCGTAAGTGATAGTTATCTAACTATAACTGCTGAATTTCTCTGGTTCTGTATATGTCAAGTGTCAGCCTAACTCCAACATTCCTGTAAACTTTGTTTTTTTCAGTGAATTTCAAAGGTTTTTTTCCATTCTATTTCCTCATTATAACATTCCTGTAACCTGTAACCTTTGTTTTTTTCTGTAAAAAATAAATATATAGATGAAATGCCCCCCCCCACCCAAAAAAAAGATATAAACGTTTGAATGAAATTTATCTCATGGCAGTGACATTTTGGCAACGATTCTTTTGATAGTGAGTAAAAATTAACATATTGGACTCCCAGTATAGATATGGTCTCTTAGAAAAGAAAAAAAAAAATACATGAAGTTTATATGAACTGTTAGGTTATCTCAATTCAAAGACAGTTATCAAAAATCAAGAATTTGTTCCTCCAATTTTACCAAAATTTAGGAATGAATCATTTTTATTATTATTGCGTGGCCACAAGAAAGCAAATACACAGCTTGACTGCCTACATCAGAGCGCCGGCAGAGCAAAAACTGCAGAGAAAGACGCAGCGTATAGGTCTACATCCCTGAGGGCGACCTCGCAATGAAAGTAAGCCATAGTGAGCCAGTTAGGCGCAGAGTGAAAGGGCCACTTTTATATAAAAAAACAGGCACAAAGAAACAAGCTCCCGCCACCCACCCTCCGCATCAGTTCATATCTGGTAAAGCCGTCGTTCATGTCTCCGTACATGGGTCACCTAACTAGTAAGTCAATTCATAGATGCGCCCGGTGCTTCTAGAGGTATGAGGTGCAAAATTTGCAGATATTTCGGGCACGTGACTTCTCTCATATCTTTGGTGAGGATCTGCAAAAAGGGAGCCCACAGTTTTGGAAAGTCCGTGCCTTACCCCTCCACACTCAGGGATAACCGCTCCATATCTAAGAACTGCCAAAGCTTCTGAATCCAGTCTCGAGGATCTGGAATCGTCAGCGATCCCCAGTGCGCTGAAAGCACCTGTCGCGCTGCCAGCAATGCCATGACTATTTGCTTACCTTTCAGCGACTTCAGCGGAAAAAACTTAGGATGGGGGAGACCTAGCAAGGTGTGCTCGGGAATACACGTCAAAGTGATCTGGAAAGCTGCATCAATATCATCAATTATTGCTGTCCAATAGCGCACCGGTTTGGGGCAGCGCCAAAGCAGATGCACCAGAGTGCCAACAGAACCGCAACCCCGCCAGCAGAGGGCTGACTTGGAGGTGTCCCAACTCTTAATGCGCACTGGGGTATAATACCAGTGAGTAACCACCTTATAGGCAGATTCGGCCCCTGCTGTGTTAGAAGCAGTATGGTGTGCCCTGTAAAAAATGTGGTCCAACTCTTTGTGAGACAAGGGCCTCCCTAGGTCAGTTTCCCATCGTACCTGCGCTTTGGTGCGGCGCCTCTGCGTTTGTGATGTGATTAGGGCATAAAGTTCAGAGATGAGTTTACGATCGTCCGTTTTACACCCCAGCCATTTTTCGAAGGACGTCAGGGGGCGGGACATTGGCGCGAAATTCTACGGTCGCGTGACCCAGTGTACGACCTGCGAGTAGTGAAAGGCATCGGCCTCCATCAAATCATAATCCCTACGCAACTGAGGAAAGGGAATCACACCCCGTGATCAAACAGGGCACCTACCCACTTGCAACCGTCCTCTCGCAATCGTTGGAAGATCTGGGATGCATAACCTGGCGGAAAGTCTGGGTTATCGACTATGGGGGACAGAGGAGAAGGAAACTACGTCCACCCTTTTGGACCTGCAAATCGATCCCAAACTTTAAGAGTCGGGGAAGTAATCGGAGAAGAGTATAGCCCCCACGCTCTGTGCCGACGCGGTAGCCACAAATCCCTCCATATGTTCCGGCCGGCCACCGTCTGATCCATAAAATTCCAATGTTAACTGGAAAGAGGCCTGTTCCACTCCGTGATGAAGCGAAGGCATGTTGCCTGATAATAGGCGTGCACGGTCGGGAAGCCGAGCCCTCCCTGCGCCTTCGGGGAAGTCACATGCTCAAGCGCAAGGCGTGGTTTCTTATTGTCCCACAGGAACTTATTAAGCAGTCCCTGGCGTTTGCGGAGGGCGCCTGGCGGCGGGCTCAAAGAGAGCATTTGGAAGATATAGAGGATGCGCGGTAAAACTGTCATCTTCACTGCCGCCAGCCTGCCATACCATGCCAGCTTGAGACGAGACCAGGCCACCAGAGCCTTGGCCAGGGAATAATTAAGAGCGGCCGTTTTAGCAATAGAAGGGGTCAGAAGAATGCAGAGGTAGGCAATATCCATGGACACCCACTGGAAGTAATAATCTTGTTGGAGATCCCGCACCTCAGTCTCCGGGATAGAAATATTAAGAATTTGCGACTTTGAGAAGTTGACCTTAAACCCCGCCAACTCTCCAAAAGGTAGAGAGCTCCGTAGTCAAGTACCGCAGAGTCGTCCGGGGGTTGAGTGAGGGAGAGGATGACGTCATCAGCATACATACTAATTTTATGAACATCAGCTCCAAACTTCAGACCCACAACATCAAGGTTGGAACGGATGTGCTGAGCAAAAGGCTCCATGTAGAGCGCAAATAAGAGGGGGGATAAGGGGCAGCCCTGCCGCGTGCCCTGGGCAATAGGGAACATGGCTGATTTGCAGCCATTAACCCACACCGCCGCCCTGGGGGAGGCGTATAGACAGCGCACCCAACGGATGAAATTATCCCCAAACCCAAATGTACGGAGCACCGCAAATAAGTATTCCCAGTCCACCCGATCAAAGGCCTTCTCCGCATCTATTGACAACAGAAAGGCCCGAGTATGCGACCGATGAATAACATCAAGGAGGTGCAACAATCTTTTGGTGTTATCCCCTCCTTGTCTTGAAGGTATAAAGCCTGCCTGGTCCGGATCTATGATGGCATTTATGAGGGGGTTAAGGCGGGAAGCTAACACACCCGCGAACAACTTCGCGTCAATATTAAGGAGCGAGATCGGCCTGTACGACCCACACTCCTTTGGATCCTTCCCAGGTTTGAGAATTACAGAGATGGCCGCCTCCGACATGGAAGGAGTCACCTCCCCAGTGTCTAGGAAGGAGTTAAAAAGCTTAGTTAAAAGGGGAGCCAGCTCCACACAAAACTGTTTATAGAACAGGGCTGAAAAGTCATCAGGGCCCGGCGACTTAGCCACTTTGAGCCACGCAATTGCCGATATCACCTCCTCGAGACGAATAGGGGAGTCCAGATCATCAGCGACGATTTGAGTAAGGGGGTGATATTACTGGAGGACAAATAGTCCCCTGGGTCAGGCAAAGGGGGGGGGTGATATTACTGCGAGGACAAATAGTCCCCTGGGTCAGGCAAAGGGGTATCTCCCATTGAATAAAGGCGCTGGTAAAACGGACGGAAGGTATCAGCAATCAGGGCATCCGTGGTATGTTCCACTGCATTCGGACCCCTGCATTCGGACCCCGTATGACAGGAAATGCGGACATCTGTGCCTGCGCCCGTAATCTGTGCACCAGCATGCTTCCACACTTATCTCAACTGAGGTAGAATTTATGCCGAAGCCGCAGGAGCGCATGCTCAGCCCTTTACAGATGCTTCAGCATACGGCGCCGTGTTTCCAACTCCCTCCATACCCCCCGTGCACTTGTGAACCGCTTCCAGTTCACCAACCGCTTCCAGTTCACCAACCGCTGCCTCCAGCTCCAGCTCCAGCTCCAGCTCCAGCTCCAGCTCCAGCTCCGCGCGTTTCTCTTTGCAGAGTCGTGTGAAAGACGCAGCAACCGCGATAAATTCCCCCCCCGAACTATGAGTTTCAAGGCTTTCCAAACAGACGGAAGGGACGTGTCGTCCTGAGCATTCTCAGAGATATAGTGCTTAATAACGGTGCGAACCCTTTGAGTGACGTCATCAGAATGAAGAAGGGAATCCCGAAGGCACCAGCCCAGAGGAGTAGAACGCGCACAGCGCGCCGGGAGCTGGACTGAGAGGGAGCGAGGAGTAATATCCGCAGCGTGCAAGTGAGGGAGAAGAGATGTAGAGGCCAGAAAGTGGTCAAGACGCGTGTATGTTTTGTGTGCTGCTGAAAAATAGGTATAGTCGCGCTCTTTCGGGTGCTGTATTCGCCACATCACACAGACCGCAGTCAGTGAGCCACTGTTTCCCAGCACTTGACAATGCCCCCGTCTGATTAGACCATAGCCCCGACCTATCAACCTCCGGGTCCATTACTAGATTTAAGTCTCCCCCAATCAGAAGTGCTGAATCCGTGGAAGCAAGAGCCTCAGATAGGGCAGAGCCTAAGGAGGGTTCCTTCTGCTCATTCGGGGCATATAAGGACCCGACCGTAAAATGCATGTCCCCCCATTGCACCCTGACTGCCAGGAACCGCCCAATCACCGCCGCTATCGTAGAAACCAGCTTGCGCTGCCACGTGCGCTAAAGAGGATCACCACCCCATTGTGTTTGGACTGGCCAGAGGACAAAAACTGTTGTGGGAAGCGCCTATCCTGCATACGCTTGGTATCTTTAGGCAAAAGGTGGGTTTCTTGCAGTAAACAGATATCCCCCCCCAGCATTCTCTAGAAGGGACAGTATGGCTAACCGCTTGACCGGGTTATTCAGCCCCGTACATTCAAGCTAACAATGTTCAGGTCCCTACTCATCGAAACAGTGAAGAAGGGAGCATCTATGCACCGACCCCAACCCCCCCCCCAGGATCAATTTGAATGGGGGGTCAGCCTCACCATTTGGGCTACTAGCCTATCTCGGCCATGAACTGATGCGGAGCCCCAGAAAAAACACCCTATAATATCCCCTGTCAATGACATAAAAAATCCCTGAGCAAAATATAACAGAAACAAGGCAAGAAAAACACAAAACAGTGAGCACATAAGGAAACAGGACTAAAGGTAGTCTCCCCAAAAAAACCCCAGCCCACCAATAAGAAAAAACCCCTGAGCAAAAGGGCAAAAACTGGAAGTCGAAAGAAATGACAACAGTTCGTCTCACTGGTCAAATGTTCAAGGGGGCGCGGCTCACCCCTAGTCCGAACCATGTTGTACATAACAAATCCCCGGCACGTCAGGGAGCAGAGGAAGTGCGCGCCGTCTGGCTACTCCCCCCTCCAGCGCCAGCAACTGAGCCCAGAAGGATGCCAAGGTCATGTGAATTAAGGGATGTCAGTGTTGTCGGTCACCTGTGACACAGACGAAAGGACTGCCTCTCTCTCCATCCGTCTGGCAGATGCTTCAAGTTTAGAGCTAGACGATGGACCCCCAACCCGCTGCCACTCCGAGGAGCGCCTGCGTCGCAGAGGGCGACATGAGCAGGCTCAGGAGGAGTAGAAAGTCGGTCCAGGCTTAGAGCGGAGCAGGCGTCCTCAAGGGAGTGGAGCTGCAGGAGTTTGCCATTGAGCTTGAAGACGAGACAGAATGGATGAGCCCAAGAATAAGGTATGCCCCGCTCTCGGAGATGATTGGTGACAGACTTAAACTCTCTGCGTTTAGCCAGCGTGGAGGCCGCCAAGTCCTGGAAGAGAGCAGGCTGATGACCTCGGAACTGCACCGGGTGACGGTCTCTAGCTTTGCGGAGGATTTGTTCCTTAAGTTGGAAATCATGCACACAGACAAGGATATCCGGAGGGGGAGCCTCATCACCGCGCGGGAGACCCAATCGGTGGACTCGGTCTAGCTGGATCTCTCGATCCCCCTCATCTCCCAGGATCTGCTGAAACAGGGTACTGATGTAGGCACGGCGGTAGTCTCCCTCTTCCTTCCACGGAACCGCCCGAATGCGGATGTTGTTACGTCTGGAGCGGTTCTTCAAATCCTCCGCATGCGCCTGCAGATCCAGATTCTGTTCTTTGAGCCGAATCATCTCTTGCTGAAGTTGTTGCAAGTCGTCCTCCCTACCCACGTCATGTTCCTCCAAAGTCGCGACCAGCTCTCCTATGGCGTCGACATCCCGCCTGACATCCCTGAGATCCGAGGAGAGTTGGGAGCGCAGCTCTTGAATGTCTTCTTTAATGGAGGAGAACAGCTCAACCATAAAAGCTTTGGTCGCTGGCGCATCATCCATTGGAGGTGACCTGGCGTCAGGTTGAGAGGCGGGCTGGCCAGAGGCGGCCTGCAAAGGGCCCTTCAGGGTCTTGTCTCTTTTACCCTTATTGGACGACATGGTGCAATAAAGTGGCGGCGGATTGCTGCAAGGTACCCCAGACTAAAGCAAGGAGAGGAAGCCGCTCCAGCCCCAGACAGGACCCCCACCAGGCGAGCCGCTTCAGGAGCAAGTTAGGAGGAAGGGGAAGAAGGAAGTCAGCGCTGCAACGCAGCGTATAGTCAACGATAAGGAACTAGACTAGTGCAGATGTGCCCCCACTAAGACTCCTCTTCTGGTAATTGAGCTGCGTAAGGATGGGGCAGCCCGCAGCCGAGAAGTCCCAGCCAGCAAAGGAGCCGCCACCCCAGTACCGCAGCGCCAGTGGGCAAGCAAATGTAGCCCAAGGAGGAGGCACCCCTGAAAAATGCACTATGTTGTGGCAACAGCCAGACCAGGCCCACAAAGTCCTACTAGTGGGGCCCATGCCACCAGCGAGCAAAAGGCAGCCCACGGCCCGCTGAACCACCTCCGCCCGCCGAATCACGGGCCGACTACAGGCCTCACTGGAGTGCGGCAAGTCATGAGCCCCAGGTCGCAGCAGACGTTTCTGGCAGGCCTCGCTAGCGAATCTGCATGCCCACCAGCACAGAGTCAGAATTAATATGGGTAAGGCCCTGTGGAAACAAGAGATAGAGGCCGAGCGCCTCACTCCAGGAGCTGTCCCCGGCACGCAGTCCCAGACTCAGCCGGCACTATCATTCTAGGCAAGCAGGGGAAGGGGGGGCCCTCAGGAGCCGACAGCCCCCACCCGCACCCGCAACCAGCGCTAACGCCGTCCGCCGATATGCAGACCGAGCCCCACCACAGGCGGCAACTCACTGCCCCGCTCCGCCACACCCGCTCTCCTCACCTCCACCAGTATCGTGGCAAGGCGAGAGCCCTCGCTGCAATCAGGGCCGCAGGCCGAGTGCCGCACTCCACTCTCTGTCCCCGGCACTTGGCCCCAGACGCAGCAGGAACCAAAACACGGGGAGGGGAGGACCCGCAGAAGCCGACAATACCCACCCCGCACCCGCCACCAGCGCACACGCCGTCCGCCGGTCTGCGGACCGAGCACCGCCACGGGCGCTAGTTCACCGCCCCTCCTCTCCTCACCTCAACCGCACCAGCGCGGGTGCTACAAGGCTCCGCCAACAGCGTTAGTAGGCCTCCGCTTCACCCGGAGAGCTTCTCAGCCCGAGGGCCTGCCGCCATCATGGAGTAGCAGAGCCACAGGTTAATCAGAAAATGGCGGGCACCGCACAACTCTCCACCACTGCACCACCGGGCCTCGCCAGGATCCGCCACCGGCCGGTGCCTCAAGAGCAGGGCAGCACAGGAAGGACCCGACAGTCCGATGCCCCCTCAGAGGCCTCCAAGCGAAGCGGCATCCAGACTCACCGCCGCAGGGTCCACCCAGGGTCTGCCGGGCTGCAGCAAGGCCGGGGCCGGGCAGACCGGTTCACGAGGATAGACACCGGTAGAGAAAGAAACGAGCCCACCACTGACGCCAGGATAACAGCAGGCAACAGTCCAACCACTGGTAAGCGCGGATGGGCACGATTAAGGGCGATAAACAAGGCTAATGTCGGACGGCACTGGAGGGTTAGGAAAACACGTCCTATCTCTCCGCCATCTTGGCCACGCCCCCCCCATTTTACCAAAATTTAAAGTGTAAAACGGTTAAATAATTATTATTAACAGAAGCTTTTGTATAAAATAAAGAAATAATTTATGTTTGTGGTAGACTCCTTTCATTGTGAGTGTATGAACTAGTGTGGTAATTGCTCCTTCAACTATACATGTATTGAAGGTTATGTTGTTATTCTATTAACCTACTGGAGTTACCAGGCTGACCCTGGGAAAATGTGGCAGCTGAATCTCAACTCATTTCTCTTCCATACAAATTAAGTGAAGTTACTGAAAGTGAACAGCAGTTGAACCCTTTTGGAGAACAGTTACTCCTCGGCAAGGATCCATTTTCTCATACTTTTAAAAGGGTACTGCAGGCTGTTTAGCGCTTTATCCACTGACGGGCATTGTAATTATTTCTCTTTGAGTATACTCTCAAGATTGTCAAAAGGCCCAGGGAAATCACTGTTTCTCCCTGAAGTGCCAGATTCTGCAGACTCAGACTGCTTTATTGTATTTGTTTGAACTTATAATGAGTGAAGGTTACCCATGCCTATCTTCTTGAGTGACCAACTGTATGGGCTTATCAGCTCTTGGTATTCTTGCACTTCCTTCAATGTGCAGCAGACCTCACCAGCCTGACAGTAATTGGGTATTTTGATGCACCACCTAGTCATGCTGCTCCTTTCATCTTGTCCTCAGTGAATAGGAGACCTGTGTTGTTCACACAGCACTTCCAGAAGTATTTATCTGCAGCACCACCCAATGGCACTTAAGGACACTTGCAATCTGTGACATTACACTTGCTGCACTTCAATGACAGAGGCTAAATGTCAAGCTGTTTTCTGAGAAATAGTTTAAAATAATATGGGCACTGGTTTTTTTCCCCCCCGACGCTCCCGCACACAGAATTGCTGAGGCTAGACGCGACTGGCAGCGCCACTGGGGGTGACAGAAACCTGCAGAGCCCAACACCCGGGGGAGAGAGAGATTACTCATACTTCTCTGCCCTACACGAGTTACATGTCCGCTTAGACTCGAGTCTGTGCTACCCGGACGTCCGTGGAGGGATCAATCTGAGTGTAAACTTAACTAGGACAATATCGGATCATAATCCTCTAATGGTGTCCCTGGAGTGGGTACGGATTAGGACTGCGATACCTAGCTGGCATCTAAGGCCGGAAGCTTTGGATGATCCGGTGTTTCGGGCAACGATAAGCGCCGCTATTGAGGATTATTTCCTCACTAATACCAATACAGCGACAAGCCCACTCATCGAATGGGATGCCTTTAAAATCATTATTATGGGGTCATTGCATTGGAGAAGAAGTGGGGGTGCGGAGGGTTCTTCTCCGTGAAGTGCAGGATGCGGAACAACGACTTAGGGAAATAGAGAAGGATAAACCGGAGAGAATAGATAAGCAGGATAAACTCCTCGCTGCCAGGGAAACATTGGCAACACAAGTGGAAAAGCTGCGCTGTTTTGACTATAGGGCCTATATTGCGCGGGCGCACGATGAGATGGATAAGTCAGGAGCTTTGCTGGTCTGGCTGGCTAACCCGGCACGTAGAGGGACGACGATACTGGAATTGCGAGGGCACGAATGTGTGGCTTCTTACAACCAGCGGGATATTAATCTTCCATTTTTGGAGTATTAGACTGAGTTGTACCAGAGCAGGCTTGATCCGGCAGGGCTTGAAGACGAGGGGTTTCTAGAAAGTTTAGAACTTCCCAAGATTGATGCTGAAGCTGCAGAGGCCCTGGGTAGGAAAGTTGAAATTGGGGAAGTTGGGAGCACCATCAAACATATGGCCAGAAATAAAACACCGGGAACTGATGGGCTCCCGATCGAGGTTTATTCGGCGTACGTGGACATACTGACTCCCCAGCTGGTTACCCCGTCTAATAGAGCAAAATGGGACGGCTATCTCCCCGCTTCAACGAGGGAAGCAGCAATTATTCCGCTCTTAAAACCTGGCAAACCACCCTGGGACCGCACCGCGTATCGGCCCCTGGCCATGCTCAACTTGGACTATAAGATACTAAGTCGTATATTAGCAAGCCGACTACTAAGCCACATGTTGACGCTTGTCCATGTAGAGCAGGCAAGCTTTATTCCGACTAGGAATACAGCAATGAATATACGTAGACTACTACGAATCCTGGACGCGAACACATACAATAAAGAAGAGGCATGCATTTTATCAGTCGATATTGAGAAGGCTTATGATGGCCTCGAGTGGCCATATCTTTTTAGGGTCCTGAGAGCGTTCGGACTAGGGGACAGTTTTGTGGCTTGGAAAGCTATTCTATATAAGGATTCCACCGCTAGAGTTAGAACAGGGGGGGGGTTGATCTCGGCGGCCTGCCTGGTGAGCAGACGAACGAGACAAGGCTGCCCATTGTCGCCCCTCTTGTTTGCATTGGCGGTGGAGCCTTTGGCCGTGCGCACTAGATCGGGCCACATCTACCAGGGCCTGGAGGTGATGGGGCAATCCCAATATATAGCACTGTATGCGGATGACCTCTTGATGTTCCTCGCTAACTCTGGAGACGCTTTAAGAGGAGCCAAAGATCTGCTGAGTAGGTTGGGAAGGGTGGCGAGTCTCAAGGTAAATTGGACCAAGACGTGCCTTTTCTCTGCTATTGAGGAGAGGTTTTGCCCACCGGAAACAGCCTGCGTGCTGTGGGAAACCAGATGTCTGACTTATTTGGGAGGTAAAATATATCACAATCCCGGTAACTTACTGGAGGGCAATGTAGGGAGGGCGATACGGAGCACCAAGAGGAATTTCGAGCTCTGGGGGTCCCTCCCGCTATCAGTGGCAGGAAGAGTAGCACTATTAAAGATGGTCACGCTGCCGAGGCTGCTCTACTATTTTGGGTCACTATCGCTCTGGATCCCACACAAGACTCTTCACTCAGTTCAACACCATGATCAAGGGGTTCTTGTGGGGCACCGGAAGACGGAGAGTGGCGCTTTTCACCATGATGAGGCACAGGGCAGATAGGGGATTCGCAGTGCCAGATTTCAAAGCCTATTATCATGCAGCTCATTTGCAATGGTTCACGAAATAGATGGCGGGCCGCCTCCGGAACATGGAGGGCCCTGGTGTCTCAGACCCAAGTTTGCAACTCCTCTCCCGTGTGCTGTTGCGCCTTCCCTTGAGGGATAGAGCGGCTCCCGCAGATGTACAGGCAATGCGCCGGTGCTGGAATCGGTGCTGTAGACGGGCGCAGATAAAATTCCCCTATGCGCAAGAAATTCCATTGCTAGTCTGCGAAACACTGCCCCATGGCAGGAACTGGCATAGACTGCAAACATGGGAGGAAGCGGGGATCACCACTATCGGAGATCTATACGAGGACAATACCTTGCTCCCTTTTAATGATCTATCGGAACGGTACGACCTGCCCGAAGGAGACTTCCTTCGACATGCTGCCCTGACGACAGCTATCCGACAACACTGGCGGGAGGGACTGGTGGAACCACAGACCTCACTAGGATGTCAGTATATAGTGATGGCTGCTGGGACGATAAAAGCGGTCACCTTCCTCTACCGACGCATCACTCGGGAGACACGACAGCCCCAGCCCCTGACAGCCCTGCGCCTCAAATGGGAAGCGGACTTGGGCGAGACCATAGACAAAAAGCTCTGGGCGGAGCTAGTGGAAAGGGCCTGGAAAAGCTCTAGGAACGCGCGTTTTCAACTGATCCACTTCTTTGTCCTTCACAGAGCGTACCTTACCCCACAAAAGATTACTGAATATTTTGGGGCCCAGTCCGCTTGCCTGAGATGTAACCTTGAAGGTGCAGGGTTTTTTTTTTTTTTTTTTTAAAAACCTTTATTCGTGCATATTAAAAGAACAAATACGGGCCTACAACCTTCAGGCCGGCCACGATACGGTTAAGCACTGATACAAACATTACGACCCCTGTGCTTCAACGGTCAAGATTAGCAACGATTTATGAATTACACACTGGAGAGATCCTTGACACCAGGGGGAGGAGAAGTGAAAGTTAACTTTAAAGTTTTTCAAAATAATTTTATCAGGGAAAAAGTCAGTGAAGAATAAGAACAAAGGAGATTCGAGTCCGCACGATATCTGCACCACACGGGAGAGCAGCAGCATCATTAAAACAGCAATGGAAGTAAAATCTCAGGCAGTGGGGCAATGCAGTTATATAACAGGATAGTCTCATAAGCAATTACGCACCCCTCCAGTGCCGCCCCCATTCAGTCAACCCCACACCCGGACCCAGAATCGAGACAAATATAGCGCAGAAACAGAGAAAGAGAAAAGGCCCATAGAACTAATTAGAAACAGTAAATACCTCCCCACCCTACACCAATGCGGAGGCTACGGCCTGCCCCCCCCCCCCAGCATAGTGCCTGTCGCCCAAGAAACCCGAAATATAGACAAGAAAGAGAGTAAGAATAGAGTAAAGAAAGATAAGAAAACATTACACCTATAATAAAGGGGGTGAGAAAAGAATAGAACCATTCTAATCTAAACTCCCAGAAAGAAGAAAGTGGGGAGGAGCCTACATATCATCAGAGCGCCCTGAACCATCGGCCATCTATGGCTTCCACACACTGAGAACCCACTACACCAAGAGCGGTCGTGTGAAAATGAATTGCCACAACAATTTAAATGAAGGAAGACAGATCGCGACGAGTGCGCACAACATATACATACAGTTCCAGTCCCAGTCCAGCCCATCCGTGAAACCATGGCGATATTAATCAGTCTAGCCCTGGCCCGATCGTGGGCTTGAGATTAAGCCAGCCCCTACATGGAGGCCCCGCACCCCGTGCAGACAAAGACAATATGGCCGCTTGGGAGAAGATGGTGAAGTAGGATCACAAAATGGCCGCCGACCATCCGTAGAGGTCCCTTTGTGCACCACATAAAGTCCAGACATGGCATGTAAAGTACCGGAGTTCCACAGAAAAGAAGCAGTAGGCCACCGTGAACGATTCCTCGAGGACGTTAGGTGTTGCTCAGCTGGATACTCTTGCAGACGCGGTGAGGCAGGCAACAATGAAGCAGGCAGCAATGAATGGGGAAACGAAGAATCCGCTGTTGAGCTGGAGAGCAATCGTTCCTGGGTGCCGGGAAAGCCAGTTGCAGGCACCAGTGTAGCACGTTCACACACAGCCGTTGCGTCCCCGCAAGAGGACATAAGCACTGGCAGACCCACACCGTGTTGATGACAAACGGAGCGCTCACGACCCGCAGCCGACAGGATGGAGTCAAACTGCTCACTCAGCGCCTGCAAGCCAGCACACATTTGTAGACGAAAGTCCCGCAGGACAGCCAGAACGGAGCCGCATGTCAGCGGAAGCTGCACCCCCACATCGGCAGCAATCCTGGACGGCACTGTGGAGCTGGTGTCTGGTGGAGGGAGGGCGAAGCGAGCAGCGGGCAAGACCGGAATATCACCCCCCAGCCGCGAGCAGGCCAACAACACCATGTTTTACCGCCGGACGGTACAATGGCCAGGGGGGGGGGGGGTCGTAGCAAGGAGTCGGTTCCCCTCAGGTCTGCGCCGCAACAGGGAAAGCCAACAGTCGCCTCCCTTCCCTCGGGTTCTCTTTGCAACCGACTAAGCAATAGAAGAAGGGGGTCGGCAGCCTCCCACAGCGCGGTCCACAGATCGGGGCAGGAGAGCCGCCGCACCGGGGCTTACCTTACAGCCCCAGCCCTTCAGGCGCAGGGTGCAGGAGGTGTCTGGCCGTCCCTCCCCAGGCCCAGCTGGCGACAGTCCGTGGTGTGAGGTGAGTCCGGGACCGCGCGGCTCGGGTTTGCGCTAGCGGGTCCGGTGACTGCAGAGCCTCCAGGGGGCCGGCAAGGGCAACAATGGAGCAGGGATCCAGGGCGGAGAACAAAAGCACCAAGAACTCCGGCATCCGGGCGGGCTGAGACTTCGGGGAAGCGGCGGCGTGGACAGCGCGTCGTCGCACACGTTTCACCTCGGGAATCGGCGAGGATAGGAATCAGGATGATAGTCCGAGGCCAAGGGCCGACGGAGCCGGGCGCTCAAGCGTCTGCTCCGGTCGCCATCTTGGCTCCTCCCCGGTGCAGGGTTTTTACACATGTTTTGGGACTGCCCGCTCCTGAGAGAGTTCTGGAGAGTGGTGACGACCAGGTTGGCGGACACGATGGAGTGTGAGATAGCGCTGACACCAGGGTGCTGTCTCCTACACTGGTTCTCCCACACAGCCAGGAATAAGGTCAATAGCAAGTTTATAGACCTGGGTTTGGTGTTGGCCAAAAGGAAACTCACAAGCCATTGGAAAGCGAAACATGCCCCCAACGTACTGAGATGGGAGAGGGAACTTGTAAAATTGGAAGACTGTTAAGGGATCTTTAGACTACAAATGGCCCAATGAACTGGGAGCGAAAAGGCATTGGAGATGGCGAGGGCATGGGTGGCATTAGTGGACATACTGCATCAGCCAAGTGACGACACTGACGTATCCCCTGACAGTGAGGGCCCTGGGTTGGATGATTGAGGGCAGGGGTTGCTGGGCAACCCGGACTGACGCTCGGTGCGCTGACTGCCAAAATGAGCTCCTGAACAGCAAGACCCGCTGTGGAACTACAGCATTGAGAATGGGCTGCCCGGTGCGCTATTGCACTACCCAGCATTACCATGCAGGACATCCGATGAATGAGCGACATGACTGGGGGATGGGGACGGTGGGAATTTTGAGGGGGGGGGGTTCTCCTTTTGGTTTGTTAGCGGATACACTGCCATTTTTTCATCACGTTGGTATGAGAATAATACCCTCCTGCGGACTAGTAGCCTGAAAATTGTATGTATAATATGCCACGTAGTAAATGGGGTCAGATTGTACCTGTAATCCTGTCTTTGTGATGCTATTGTTTATAATATCAAATAAATAAAAATCTGTTTAAAAAAAAAAAAATTTAAAATAAAAGAAGGGGGGACTGGTGTTTTCAAACTCCTCTCACTTTGCAGTGAAAATCAAGTTCATTATGTGACACTCTTCCTGTGGTACAGAGAGAGCTAAAGGAAAGGATGTAATTTTGTAACACACAACAAAATGTAAATACCTGTAAATTATCTGTACACATTCAGTAGTTCGGAGAGACAAAATGAAGAACATTTTTGTAATTCTTAAGTTTGATGGAAACAAATAATAGGATCAATACACATCAAGATACTTTTTCTTGGTGATGCGCAAATGATAACTATTTACTGAAACCTAATTTACACACATTATTATATGTGTGCAATATCATTTTTATCAGTAAAACTGTATATGTGTGCAAATGTAGTTGCCATTTTATTGGAAATTGTGCGGTCTATAAATATAACAGTGCGCTACCACATAATGCTTTAGTTACATAAAAGAAAAGAAAAAATTGCATGCCTCACGCCCATTAAAGCTAGGTGGGTTGCGAAAGTTTGTCATGCTAAAAAGTCGGTAATAGTTCTAAAGGGTTTGGGAATTTAGGGAGCATCGGTCTAGCCGCTGCTGCACAAGATGTCCACACCACTGTTATGAGCTACTGGTCCATTATTAAACTGTGATTTTTGAATTTTCTGATAACCACAGAGATAGGCACACTATTAGCTAATCTGCACTATTTTCTTCACAACTACTGCAATTGGCAAGCTTTTGTCAATCTGCACAAGTTCTATTTTGTTTTCCTCTCAACTGTGAGAAATGTATGTGACATACCAATTATGTGTTTCCATTAAGGAGTGTATAAAAATGTACACTAATTATTGAACGCCATTGCCCCCTCCTACCCCCTCCAGCCCGCCACCCTCCTCTTTCTCGCAATTGCCTTGACCCCCACTATTTGGAACCACAAGCAATGCGACTCTTTTCCCCAGTTTCGCTCTATCTCTCCTTGCCACCTTGTCTTAGCTCTCTTTCTCCTTCTTGGTTCTTCTATCCTCTCATCACTCTATTCGTTAACTTCCCTCTGCCCTCTCTTACAGGCTCTTCGCCTCCTTTTTTCCCCTTTTCCTTGTTATGGTAATACTCATGTTGAATATAGGTCTTGAAACTCCTCCTCATTGCAGTCTTATGCTGTGTCTTGTAGGGTTGTAGGCGACTTGCTGTGTAACACTTGCATAGATATTCGTCACCAAAGTCTCCAATGCCTCCCCTAAACAACGCGGCCGGCCCTACATAGGGTTGTGGGCCATAGACTGTGTATGTATAGACCCTCTCTATGGTTTCCTTGCGAAAATAAAAACAGATTTATAACCATTACATTATTATTTTATAATGCTACTATCCTTGTTTTTTCCCTCCTTTAGACACACTTTTTTCACATATAGGTGTTCATCTAAGCAGTCTGCAGCACAGCCTGCATGCTTTCTCCAGGAACCACAAGCACCCTTTGAAACGGCACCTATGGACCCACCCATGTGATGCATATCTGGGCACTATAAATGGTCAGAGATTCAGACCCAACAGGAAAAAAACACCTATTATTACTTTGGTATTAAAGAGTAGAATGTTTTCGATTTCCTACCCGCTTATGGACCAGCACATGAGGTTTTAGATGAATAGCATATTGCAGTTAAATAACTTGAAATTTATATTGAAGTAAAAAAAAAAAAAAGAATAATAAAGAATAGAGCTTAGTAGTCCATCGTTATCCATTTTTCAAAAGGGAGATAGGTCCCAATGAGACTATAGACTCAAAACATAGATGTAGCTGTTTTAGCATCCCATCGCAAATTTGAAGGGTTTACTCCCTAACTAATACTACATCCATTAGTGTCTAAATGTTACGACCAAAGAGTTCTAAAGAATTTTCTTGCAAAATCCTTCTTTAGACAGAGCTGTAGATATCGTAAAGAGTCTAAAGAATTTACAGGAGGATGCTAAAAAGGTTGGAAGCTTCTTGTTCTGCTGTACAGGTAGCTAAAATAACCTCTTCTAGCAGTGTGCAAGCCACTCAACCTAATTTGCTCAATGGTAGAAGGAGATTACTTGGACATTCCTTCAGGACCAAATACTTTAGGTGTGGTTCTCTTTCACACGTGTCCAATTTTACGAATTGTCCTGCGATAGGTCAAAAGTGTTGGGCGTGTAACAAGGCTGGGCATTTCAGTAAAGTGTGTAAAGGCACCAGATACATTAACATAATAAATGGGGCAGATCAAGAGGTTTCTCCCGATTTACATATAGATTATTTTTTGGTCCCCACATCTCAGGTTGCTCACATCCACGAGATTAAACATCTGGCTAGGGGTATCTCTGACCATTCACCAGTCTGACTTCACGTAGTTCTTAACTATAAACAGATGGGACGGGTGGCCCCCATCAACCCGTGGTATTTCAGAGATCCCAAAATTCGCAAAGCACTCCTCACATCAATAGATAACAACTTTATTGATAATGAGGGATCCGTGGACTCTTCGCAGGTGCTATGGGAAGCCTTCAAAACGGTGATTCGGGGTCAAGCCCTATTCCTAATCTCGGGCAAGAAGAAAGATCACCATAGAGAGATAGTGGCCATTGAGGCAGACCTTAGCCAATTAGAAACTGACCTGGAATCGGAGGTCACACCAGATAAACTCCACTATTTAAAACTCCGACAGCATGAATATAGAGCACTGGCGACTGACCAGGCAAAGGCCTTGGGAAGAGCTGTGCAGGGACGGATATATGAGGTAGGCCACAAAGTCGGGAAATTGTTAGCGTGGTTGGACAAAAAGGAATGGGCAAGCAGTTTAGTTCCGGAACTCAGAGGGGAGGGAGGTAGCCCCATTACAGACCCACAAGACATTGTTGACAAGTTCGCTGCACAGTTCTGCGCTGTCTACTCATCGGCAGCTCCTTATTCCGTAGAGGACTCCCGCCTGATGCTAGCGGACATAACGCTGCCCAAGCTCTTGGCAGAGGAACGTGATTTTTTAGACAGTAACATATCCAATGAAGAAATAGCGAAGGTAAACTTGAGGACGATCTTGCAAGGTGGGTTGAGGTCAACGGTGTTACAGAACCCACTACAAAAAATGTTTTACATTTCTTTTTAGACGTCTATGCACGGGATGGTGTACCCAACAAGATCTTTACATATAATGGTGTTCAGTTCACATCATTGGCTATGAAAGAATTGTTGGGTAAATGTGGGGCAAAACACTTACATACACCACTTTATCATCCCCAAGCCAATGGCAACGTAGAGACATGTAGCTAAAAGTGTTAGTTGAGACTGTGTTGGTGCTATTAGATACATGCTATGGTCCTACAGGACTACTCTGCAATTAATCACTGCGAAAGTTCCTTTTGCGGTTAGAAGACGAAGGAACATTGTGTCAAAGTGTATCCATTTTGGATGGTCAAGTTGTGGATAGGATGTGTGATATGAATGAGTTGTGCAATGAAGCTAAACGAGTTGTATACGCTGTGAGCTTAAGAACCGGAAAAGAAGAACGTAGCTGTCTTCCATGATTGCTGTTGGGCAGGGGGATATGTATTAACGATCGTTTGTTGCTGAAGAAGGGGCTGTCCAAGTTTAGGAATCCTGTGCAGGTCATGAAAATGTGAGGAAATCTTGTCTGGGTTGCTAATAGAGGAATGTGAAGAGTTGGACGGTCCAGCTGAAGTTGCATCTCGTGTTTGCAAGGATTTAGCTTACAAATTGGTCCAAATAAAACTACGTCTAAAAGGTCTCGAATGAACAATGTTGCAGCACACTCTTCGAGTCAAGAGGATTACTTGCTGGTTCAAGGACTAAATAAAGGATTCACAGTTTTTAGGTTTTGCATCTATTTATTTTGGTGTTGTGTTTATTTTGTGGTTTCTATCTTTTTGGGGTGTTTATCATTGTGTGGCTAGGGAGGTGTGTGGCATCAGCATGCAGAGCTGTTATGCTGTGTGGGTATATTCTTATTGTTAGTCTATATGTTCTTGTATAAAATGTTATGTTGTTGATCTATGAACCCAGTGGAAGTTATCAGATTGATTCTGGAAGCAGCTCCAGCTCCGCCAACATTTCTTCAATAAATTGTTGGTGTATACAGGGCACAATGATGCCCACCTAAGCATGACAGGGTATGGAGACAACAGAAAGCCTCAATGTAATGATGGCAGCCAATCGCCTGAGTGACAACATCATTTTATAAGCCCCGGAAACAAGATCCCCACGTCCCCTTCATGCTCACCAGCCCTATTCCCCTCAGGGTTCTACTAACTATCACTTCTCCACAAACTACTGCATTGACCTAATAAAGACTGATGTCACATTCTCTTTAATTCCTGTTGTTGATAAATGTGTACAACGAGTTAAGCTATTTTTTGTTATTCAAAATAATAAGAACGTTTGGAAAAATAATAAAGCTTTGTTGAAGTTATTAGAATTGGACAGTAGTTTATTTGTCAAAGTTGCATTATGCATAGTATTGCTTAATTCTATTACCATATATGTTCAAGGGCTTTTGTGCTTGTACTCATTTGCAACCCAGTTCTCTTGTGGACAAACCCCACTTGTAAGACCAACTGTGTCACACACAAGTCACTTCTTTATCGCATTTATATATTCTTGATGTTTCTACATGTATTCTGATTTTGGTAATACCGGCTACATCCTAGGTTGAACTCGACGTATATATGTATCTCGTATTGCATAATGTTATCTGCAAGGTCATGTCTGCTAGTTGATGCACGGTTACCAATTATCCATTTGTTCTGTAATCCTCAAACCAGCGGCATAGCTTAGTTAAATTTGGGGGTTGTGAATCTCAAATTTCCCAACTAAAAAAAAAGCGGTGGACCGCAGGGTGGAGGGGAGAGATGACCAAGGTTTGGGATGGACTGTTTCTATGAGGATAGTGGGCAAAAAACAATAGGTTGGAATGCTAACCTGCACGACTGCAAGTGGTTAGTCTATTTGCAAGCATTAATCCTAGCACCTTTTGGTTGTTTGATTGGCCTTAGTATGCCTAGAAACCTGAAATGGGCACAGCTTTCCAAGCACACTACTGCCAATGTTCCTGAACTCAAACAAATAATACATTTGCACCCATTCCATGAGTACTTCAGTTGGTGCAGATTTACTACTTTTTTGGGAAATTGGAAATAATACTTGGTTCTAAAACACCTTACCACAAGGTCTGCTTCTAGATGGAAAAACAAAGCGGCCACCCTCATTTTGACCTATGATCGCCTAAACAAAAACTGACATAACGCAAAAACCTCTTCTACCACTCGCCATCAACAGCCTCCAGAGTGTGAATGAGGCAGTTACCCCACACTTGGCCTTTTCAGTTGGGTCATACTCTTTGCTCGCATTGGCCACTCTGAAAAGTGTGACCCACTCTTTCGGTTGAGCTTCAAACGTTTGCCAAAGGGGTGACCTGGGTGCGATTGGCTTCTTGGCGCCATTCTGCTGCCCCCTCTCTTTGTTCCTTGGTCTTCCTCCCCTCTGTGCTCCATCTGCCAGGTGGCGATGGAGGACAGACGGGGCGCAATCCTTGAGCTTTTCTAGCCTACTTGCCGACAAGCACTACATGCTCAGACTTTAAGAGCCTGCTATGCTGGCCATGCCTGCACTCAAAACCTCTTGGAGAAAGGAGGCCGACAAGAAGACCAGGCCTCGACAAGAAGACCAGGCCTGGGCAAACATTTTATTACGCAAGAGTAACTGGTGTATTTTTGGTCATTTTCAGTAAGAAAATCTATGCAAGGTTAGTGAGATTATGCCAGTACCCGCATCATGTAATTTTGGGGGGGAAAGTTTAACGCGAGAAGTACTGTTTAGGTATAATTTGAAAGAGAGTGGTATTTCATGTGGATTTTTTACACAAGCTGACATTAAGTAATTTTTTTTTTTATTTAGAGATAGTTCATCAATGCTTAATACAATAATAAATTAATACAATACCCTACTTTTCCACATGATTGAGCAAAAATTAAAGCCACATACAATAGAACAACGAGCTTTGTATAGTACATTACTCCAGAGCAGCAATCGTACAATCAGATTTACAATCATAAATATTATATAAATAAATGCATCTAATCCAACAACGTAGCAGCCCCATACTATATTTTAACTCGAACCCTCCCATAAAGTCCTAAACTTCCTATTGGAGCCTGATCTTAGAGCATATTAAAAATTTTAATTTGCACTTGAATATTAGGTTTTAGAAAAAGGGCAATGTCATCGGTATAAAGTTTGATGTTAGTCAAATCGAGCATTAGAGATGTTGAACTGCTGATAGAGCGAATGGCTATGGCAAGGGGCTCTATAAAGCATGCAAAAAGCAGAGGAGACAGAGGACATCCCTGTCTTGTCCCTCTAACTACTCTGCAAATGCCCACCTTGTTGGCATTTAAAATGATATGAGCCGTAGCTCCCTCATAGAATTTAGAAATTATTGCAAACAACTCTGGGAGAAATCCAAATTTAGGAAGTGTATAGTACAGGCTTTCCCAGCACACAAGGTCAAAAGCCTTCTCAGCGTCTAAATACATAATTTAAGTTCGGATATTATTTGAATAAAATAATCCAGGGCCTCAACTAAAAATGTAGTGTTAAAAGATAGTTGTTGTCCTGTGACAAATCCGCATTGATCTTTATGGATAATTGACCCAGTTCAGTTGCTCATTCTATTTCATAGTAATTTAGCTATGATTTTGTAGTCTGTATTCAACAGGCGGATGGGTCTCTAAGAATTTATGTCCTCCTGATCTTTATTCTTTTTTTTTTTTTTTTTAAACTGACTACCACAGCTGTTCGAAAGGAGGGTGGTATTCCCCAACCTTGTAAAATATGATTAGCTGTCAAAACAAGTTAATTTTTTAGGCTTGCACTAAAAAAATGTTGGAATGCCATCTTGCCCGCATGCTTTACCATTAGCCATAGATTGAACCACTGCTTCGATTTCTTGTATTGTAATTAGTCGTTAATTTTATACATTGATTGGGAGTAATTTTAGAATTCGCAATCCATTAAAAAAAAATGATTCTAATTTCAGACTGTCCACCTCTTGCCTGACAGAATAAATAGATTCATAATGTTTTTAAAACGCACCTTGAATTGCCTTTTCATTTGTAATACGGATTTTAGTAAAGTTATTGGTCAGTGCCTGGACTCTGTTCTGGGCCGGTCTATCTTTTTTTTTGCCAAGCTAAAAATGTAACAGTAAACTCCCTTTCTTCATAAACTCTCTGAAGGTAGGTGGAATTGGCTGTATATACTTTAGTATAATAGTAATCTTGCATCTCTTGTCGGGCTGACACTAAAGCAGATTTATTCTTACTCTTTTTATCCCTTGAATATTGTTCATTAGTATACTTAACTTTAAATTCAAGGTGGTTTCTCTCTAAGTTTTGAGCGCGTCTAATTACGATGTGCTTAGATGATATGACGCCACGAATTGTGACTTTAAAGGCCTCCCAGACATTCTCTACCGAGGCCGTATCCCTATTTATCTTTAAAAAAAACTTTCAATCTCCTTTGGATTTCCTTGCACCACTCTTCATCTTCTAGCAGTATTCTATTAAATGACCATTTTGGGGTATTTTTGCCCCTCCCAATTCCAGATAATGCAAGTTTTACTAAAGCATGGTCTGAAAAGCTATTTTGTGTATAGGTACAATTACCCAGATTTAATCCCCTAGAGATTAAAAAATAGTAAAGTATGGCGGCCGAGTTGTATTATGCTGAAAAACACAAATACTCTTTTTTTGGGGGAAATCTTGTCCGCCAGCTGTCTATTAGGTTTTGATTTACCATACATTCATTTAATGCCGCACCTAACCATGGTTTAGTTTGTTTTTGGACCCCTGAAGATGAATCTAAAGCAAGGATTTGTAAATAATTAAAATCCCCACCTAAAATAACCATTCTGGGAAGTAGCAGCAGTGCACGATCCAGATCCAGAAGAGGTGCAGGACTATCCTCTATTGGGGCATACATCGTGGTCATAGTGAACCTGGTATTATTGATTGAACCATTCACTAATCCGCATCTGCCCTCTTTATCCACCTGGGAATATATAGTCTGGAAGGGAAAAAATGTGTTTAAAAAGATTGCTACCCCTGTTTGAGCTGTACCTGCGGATGAAAGATGGCTACTGCCTACCCACTGCTGGAACATGTTGAATGGGAGTTTCCTCTTAGCAACATAGTGGGTTTCCTGTATCAATATGATATCTGGGGAGTTGCCTTTCAATCATTCTTCCACAACCCGAGCTTTAATTTTGTTATTCAAACAATTCGCATTAAAGGAGAGAATTCTAACAGATTCTTTAGCTTGCTGTTGATAAGACATCATCAATGGTTACAAAACGTTTTCATGGTGCATTGTGCGTGTGAGTCACGTAAACCAGGAACGACGATTACGTTGATGCACTCGATCTGCAACTATGGCAGCTCCTCGAGACCGCGGCCAGCCGATGCTTCCAACAGTAAGTGCGCGTGTTGTCCACACGTTGTCCGTTTTGCCTTTTCAAACAACAACACTATCGAAGATTGTCCGATGCAACTCCAACTACATCAAACACATTTCCGATATAGCTCCGATCACACTAAGTGCCATATCAAGCATACTGCATCCCTGCGCCGTCGTCTCTTCACCAATAACCAGCTTGTAAATAATGAATTTTGTGAAATCTTATGCGGCCACCTCAATCCACGACCATACACACATCTTGACTGATTTCGCAGCGTACCAGGTTTCACACTAAGCCGCGCCGCAAACACTGTATAACTTGAGCTACGTTTCGTGATACTTCACATTCGGTGCGCATTAGAGTCTGCACAGAGAAACTAGCTTCCCTCTTTTCCACTTTAACTGGCGTATTCTCGTCACTATTCTCACAATATACGAATCCACTCTCAATCGGAACGTTCTCACCATCAGACGTCCTTGAAATTTCAGCAGCAGGGATCGTAATGCTGGTCGTAAGGTGCTCTCACACCTTCTTCTGGGGGTCGTTGATTCGCACTTCTTCTCACATGGTCTGCTTCAAAATGTATCCCATCCTCATCGCCACTTTTATGACCAAGCAGATCGTGGTTTTGTATAAATACGTTTATTGAAGTACAATGGTAATGACCCCCAGATACATCCTTCTTCCACAACTGCCAGCCTTCCTCTGCCCCAACCAAGCCCACAATCTACTACCATGGATACAGTAGAACAACACACGTTCCATTGCTACGGTAACATTAGACTACCCTTCATTAAGATATAACAGCTTGTAACTGCATATTTTAACACAATAAAATGTCAAGTCATTTTTGAGCGTAGAACTACAAATTTGAACGCAAAAGGCTGCGTTTGGAGTGCAAGTAGAAGTTCCTTTAATGTAGATGGTCAAAAAGCATTTCAGGTATATTTTTGCACCGAGCGGACCGTTCGGGTACTTTTTTTAAACACAAAACTGCATATACGATTGTGAGCTGCAGTGTTTTGAACACAGGTAACCAGAAATCAACTCAAAATTACATTTATACGTTGAATTTTTAACCATACGGACTGTTTGAATAATTTTTTTCTGTGTGAGATGCATTTTGCGTAATTATGTCTAATTTTTCAGTAATTTAGCGAAATTACACTACCTGAAATTACGCAACTACACACAACCCCAAGAGTAAACCCAATAAAGACATGGTAGACCGGGCTCAGGACCCCAGATCCAGCAACCAACCCAAGAAATTATTTATTTGGGGGATGATCGGGGGGGGGGGGTTTCACACCCCAACCATGCCCTCTGAAGCTACGTCCAAACATGCACTCAAACAAAAAGGTGCATTGTAAGTTATATTTGTTCAGCTATGCCTAGGGTGACCAACCATCCCAGATTTTCCCCGACAGTCCTGGATTTTCAAAGACTGTCCCGGCATCCCAACACTTTTTGCTGCGACAAATCGTCCCGGTTTTTTAAAAATCAGCGTGCACATTAATCAGTGTGGTGCAGGCTCCTTCCTACAATCGACTCTATATACCAGGGACATAAATTGAGGGGTTTAAAAAGAGCTCTCTCTGCACACCACTGAAAGTTCATTTTTTCAAAAGAGCTGCCTACTAGTTCTGCCTCGCCTCAATCATGCAGCCCAGCAGGAGTTAATGAGGGATGAAGCCACGTCCCATCACCCCAACAGGTGCTCCTGGGTCACAGCACACAAGGAGGAAGGAACATATATATATATATATATATTCAAACAGGATTATTCCATCTGAAAAACAACCATCCATATGTATGTATATAGCATTTTAAGTTCAGTCCTTCTGTGGCCACTATACAGCCTCCTATTTTTATGTCTATGGCCGTCCCGGTTTTTCATTTGGAATACCTGGTTAACCGAATTATGACGCCAATCACCGCGATTGATTTCTGCATGGTGTTTTCACATCCCACTACGTCAAACAATCTGAATCCCCTAGGATGAAGCCCGGCCTATATAAAACCACAAATAAATAAATAAAAAGTTCCGTCTTGTATTTGATAAACTTAGCCCTTCGATATCTCCTAAATCGGTTGCCATCAAAACCTAAACACCTGCCTAAGGTCCTGCCCACCTCCTTCCTCTTCGGGTCTAAGGTCCAACCTACTACCAGCCTAGCATTTTCCGCATCACCTGTTGTCCCACCTTCTCACTCTGTCAAGCTCACCTCCTCCACAAAGCGTGTCACGTCGTAAACCCGATCGTGGATGACCAGCCAGGCCTCCTTAGATGTGCTGCGTTTATTAACCTCTTCAAGAGTAAAGTATTTGACCTGACACTCTGGGGACGCCTCTTTTCCACTCGCCTCCTTCTCCATGTTGTTGCTGCCCAAGAAGGGCTCGTCAAACCTGTACGCTCTGCTCCAGGCCCCAAACACCCCGTGCAGACTGAAAGCCACACAATTCTGAACACATTCAGCTTCCGTACTCCAGTCCTCAAAGGCTCACGACGCAAAGTGGTATCTCTAAGCAACAGCCAATCCCAGCTTTACGCTATACGTCCACAACGCTTGATAGGCGAATCCGCTGTGGACTCTCGTTACACGTGATTAAGAAGTTTCATTTGTCGTAGCTTCTCAGTAGCTCATTTGTGCAAAGGATCACGGGGAATGGTCAATCCTATGCGCAGTACGATCGTAAATATAGGACTGTCACGTGCTTTGTCAAGGCCGAGTAAGCACCTGTCTAATGCCGCTAATGAACAACTTTCATAGAAACTATGAATGGTAATAATTAGCTGTTAAAATGCTTATAAAGTACCGGAACTGGTTTATCGAGCAGGGCTGCCAAGTTTTCTGATTACTTGTGTGTGACATTTCAAAATGTTAGAGTTTGTGTCTTTTGCAAGTCATGTGTGACATTTTGAGTGGCACCTAACTGCTAGCTGCTATTAATTTGACAACGTTTTGTTTTCAGTGCAAGGGTCCAGTGCTTTAAATTGCTGTGATATCTGCTGTGATCTGTCTCTAATGTGTGTTGTAAGTGCAGCAAGTAGTGCCAAGTTAGTGTAGTAGCCAGGCGCGCAACGCCCATTAGGCTGAAAGGACTTTAGCTAGGGTGACCAGAATGTTAAAGCCAAAACCAGGACATTTCATAAAAATAGAAGAAGGACTGCAATTTTACTTCAAGCAAGCACACAGAATGACAGCGCTCCTCAGCAGAGAATTACAGAACAGGCGGTTAGAACATACATAAAATGCAATTTTTAAACCCAGTAGCTTGCCTGTTAATTAAATTGGCTTGCCTGTTAATTAAATTGCTTTCTTGATACAACTACTAACTATCCCTGCTTTGTAAAACATAAAAAAGCTCCTTCCGCCGTTTTCAGTCGACCCTCTCTAAAAACCAGGACATGAGCTAAATTTCCTGAAATCTGCTGGGACAGCTGGTGAAAAACCAGGACCGTCCTGACAAATCCGGGACGCCTGGTCACCCTAGCTTTAGCTCAACTCTCTCCCCCACGCCCCGTCTTCTGTAGCCAGGACAGAAGTGGTTCTTGACCTGTCTTGGACTGACACATCATTTAATAGGCCTTTAAAAGACCATTGATCAAGTAACAAGTTGTTGTGTTTTCACTTCTCCTATGTCCCCTGCCGCCCAACTCTTGTAAAGGGCTGTTGCTGCCACAACTCAAAAATGTATTTCAATGACAATGTGCAGACGGGCATGCAGAATATTAATCTATATGGCTTGTTTCCAAGCACCATAACACAAACCAAGCCCTCTGCATGGTATGTAAATCGTCATGTAAAAATGTGCTATAGACTCTTCAAAATTCAAAAAGAATATTTCTTTAATGTGAAAGTGTTTCACTTTAGAAATGTGAACGTGTTTCACTTTAGAACACTAGAATTTATTGGTGCAATGACAATTACCAGAAGTTTCAGGAGCAGATTTACAAACATTCTGTGCCAGGTTTGCATCACAAAAGTGAGGCAATCTGGCGTATAATGTTTATTTGGAATTACTTTGCAGCTTTCCAAAGTTCCCTTAAAGTAACACAAAGCAGTTTTGCTTCAATGGGTCGTACCAAGGGCAGTGAATTGTTGTTCCAAGGTTCCATAGTTTTTTATGTAAAGCTCTATCTACTAACTGCAGTAGTTAGTTTCACCCCAAATAAATAACACCTCTTGGAGTCAGGTGCTAAAAAGGAGAAAAATATTTATTTCTCAAAATGTTTCCGACTTTGCATGTGTGTTGCACCGTAGAGCATACATCCAAAGTAGGTTTTAAAGTTTATCTAGGCATAGTATTTTGTACTGGAATGATACCCTTCCAGTAGTAAACTTATGCTAGACAGGGCACAAACATCTTTGCTCTATTGTGCAAAAGTGTGTGTGGCGCTAAACAGCCTAATTGTGCACCAGTGCTAGGGAAAAAGAAGGAAAGCTACATATCTTAATAGAGGGACCTGTCCTGCTCTCTCCCTCTCATACTGCACATAAACTTTGGTTGCTGTCTTGCGTTGCATATGTTTTTAGTAAATCTACCTCATAGTTTCTAAACATAAGCCTAGAAACATTCATGTCTTTGATGACAATGCTATTAATAAACGAAGATAGAAGTTGGTAGGGTTTTAATAACCTATGAAGCAACATTTGAGGTTTCTGTAGAACACACACATCCTAAAGTGAGGGTTTTTTAAGGTTGTCACAAATGTGATACGAAAAGGAAGCACAGTAAAATAAGGTAACACCATTTTGTCAAGCAGGTAAACTAATGCCAATGTATTCTGGTTTCACCTTGCACAATTTAGGCACTAGATGAAGAGACAGAGAGCTTGGTGATTGACAGAAGGGGGTGGACGGCAGAAGCCTTAGGAAGACATGGGTCAAGGTTCCAAGAATACATCTTTCGAGTGAGTGCTCAGCACCTGACTCTGGCCTTCAGTAGCTTCCCACCTCTAGAGAAGTAACTTTAGACATGTCCAAAAGGCTGACATTTTGTGGCAGGATTAGCTGATAATGTATTTTCTCCTCCGCAAGTCCCTGATTGATGTCACAATAACCCCAGGTTAAATTGCACCCAAAACCCCACTAAACAACCTTCAATGATATAGTGAGTTACCCAGAGTGTCTAGGAATACATTATCCTACATTCACACAACTCAAACTCCTCCCCATACACTGGATTCCACTCTCCCATTACTAAGCTTTCCTTTGGCTAACATGGGCCCACAGGTCACACAGCTCTTACGTGGGCACACCACTCACCCAGCACTAGCATGGGCACATTTATCTCTCAACACTTACACCACTAACCATGCACTCACACCACTCAGTCACCCCTCTCACACATCACGTTCTATTACACAACACTTGTGAACATGCACATATGTCTACAAATGCACACCCAGAATATTTGCTCTTTTTGTAGTACTAGATGCCTATTCAGTTTAATCTGCAACTAAGCTGGAGCAAGAGGGAAGAGTGTACTGATACTGTGAGATGGTACAGGGAGGGAGTTTGGGCTGAGACTGTGGGGGCTGGTGTGGAAGGCAAGATCAGCCTCAGACTGGGGATAAGCTAGGCGGCAGTGGGTATGTGGTACAGGAGGGGAACGCAGGTGAAGGCTGCAGGAGGGGGAACAAGCACAACAGGCTACGGGTGAAGCACTGCATTTGAGGCTGTAGGCTAGTGTAAGAAATGAGTGGGGACTGCAGCCTATGGGTGCGGTGTGGGCAGGCACAGGCTACAGAAGTACCATATATTAATGGCAATCACAGGTTCCGACCATGATAAGCCCGGAACTTTCCCAACAACATCGCACAAGGAGGCAGTAGTGGGCCGCGGTTACGGGCTTATCATGGTCGGAACCTGTGATTGCCCTTAATATACGGTCCACCTTACAATTGTTTGACCGGTTAAATAGTCTTATCTGGACTTACCTTGATTCTGGCCTTTCTCACTTACGTGAAGCGTACTTCGCTCACATATTAATTAGAGTGGACGAGAATTTTGCCACAACCACTGTTGATCTTATCCATCACGGACACTCTGACATTATATATTAGGAGTGCTTCATCAATGCCCTGAAGAAGTCCTTTTGTTTGGACGAAACGTGTCGGCTGTACATAAACGAAGAAATTGAAGAAACAACTCTGAACATGGATCTGATAATTTTATGTGTGTTAACTTACCTTTTAGTGGTCACTTTTTGTCCTTAGAAGTTGGTAATTCCAGTATTGGATTGCACCGTGACAGTGGGTGCGCTAACTGTGTGCACACACTACCTTGGGTACTTCCCAATATATGCATAATAAATAGGGATTGTAGGTCAGGTGCTAGTTCTGTGTAGGGTTCCACTGTCTAAGCATTCATTACAGGCTACAGATGTACTTGTTGACCATGCACCCGATCCCTGTTGGCCATCATAATGTCTGCTGTGAAGGAATGGGATGGTGGGGATTACCTGTGGCCAGACATGTTTTTGCTGGAACGCATAACGGTAGTGCACTGCAGGGACTGCTACTGGAAGGGAGAGTGTGCAGAGGCTCTTCGACTGGTGCAGTAGAGGAGAGCTGATTGTGTAGGAGCCGGTGCAGTTGGGAAGAATGAACTGAGGATGTGGTTGGTGCGGGAGCAGGGATTGGCAAGAAGCTTTTGGGGCATGGGACCACAGACTATGATGCAGCAGCCACCACATCCGTTGGAGGGTCTGAAGGGGTGGGATTGTTTTCTGCACATCACAAATGCAAGGGGGGAAGAAAAACATAAACAGGCCTAACACCACTGTATCATCATGCTGGATAGGGCAGCTTTTTTGGATGAGGGGGAAACCTTTATTGGCAAGCTCCATTCATCATATCTTCAGCCAGTCATACTGCATCTAGCTAATGGAGCAATACTCTTAGTCAATACAATCACATCGTGATTGAGGGGTCTTCACCTTCAACATTGCCAGGTCTTTACATTTTAATAGGTCAGCCATGTTAGGTATGGGAACACCCCTCAGGAGCCAACAGTAGTGCAACAAGCAGTCTTTCTTGGCAGCAGCACACAACTTCTACTCAATCAAGTGCTGTATTCAAGGTAAAAAACATGGGCAGAACTAATGCGCTTTCTCAGTTGTACCCCTACAAGCTTTTTTTCTGTTGATAATGCAAGCTCTGGTGACAGTTGCACTTTTAAAACAGACCTAAACAGTAAGTATCAAAAGTATTGAAATACAGGAGCTCAAAAAAGTTTTGAAGCACTATTCTTGTATATTAACTATTCAAGAATAACACATGGAGTAATGTCATGTTCTGGAGTAATGGTAACTATCCAGGATCATTGAAGTGGTTTTTAGAACACTGTTTGTTCACAATCACCTTGTTTTCACTGCTTTGTTATAATCCCTTTAGTGTCAAGGAAAATACATTATCAGCCCTGAATGTGCCTTTACCTCCCATTGAAAAATTTGTCTTAAGTGAATGTAAGTATAAATAAATAAATAAATATATATAATTGTATTTATTTATTTATTTTTTCTGATCCCGGTGAACTAATCGGTGATGACTTTGAAACATTAATGGCCATACAATCCTTGGCACAAACAAATTACATTTCAAACTCTATTAAAGGCCTAGCGGTGGCAGGTGTTCCACAACAAAGGGAGACGAGTAATCTCAAGAGAAAGTCCAGGATACGGCCACAAACTCCCTATGATGCGGTGGATGTCTTTAATGTAGCCGTCCTCATGGACTTACAAAAACTGGCAAGAACATCTAAACAACAAGAGATAGAAAATTCTAATATCTCGAGAAAGGAGTGGGAAGCCATCAAATCCCTTAAAAGTGATTCCACTATTGAAATAAAACCTTCGGACAAAGGAGGAAACGTGGTGGTGTTCAACAAGGAACATTATAAACAGGAAGCAATGAGACAACTCATGGATGGGGAATGTTATGAGACCATACAAAGAACAGAATATGTGAAATGTACCTTAGAGTACCAAAAGCTTTTGGAGGGGTGGAGGGACCAAGGAATGCTGAACAAAGAGGAATTTTTATTCTTACAATGTGAAGCCAGTTATCCCTACCTTCTACCACCTTCCTAAAATTTATAAAGACTCTAAGAATCCTCCCGGGAGACCAATAGTTTCGTCTATTGGTAGTCTCCTGGAGAACACCTCTAGATTCATTGATACTTATTTGGCACCACTAGTAAGAGATTTATCATCTTATGTGAGGGACACTCAGGACTTCTTGAGATTGATAAATGATATCATATGGGAACCAGACATGCTCTTGATAACACTAGATGTTACAAATTTGTATACATGTATAAACCACAAGGATGGCATATCAGCCATAAAATGGTTTCTGAACAAAAAACCTTTGAAATTTCGCCAACATAATCAGATGCCCATGACAACGGTTGAGTTCTGTCTTCATAATAACATCTTCCTGTTCTCAGGCAAATTGTACAGACAAATACGTGGAACAGCCATGGGCACGTGCTTCTCCCCCAGCTACGCAAATATCTTTGTGGGCTGGTGGGAGAAACACGTGGCCTGGGGCGAGGCCAATGAAGGTTGGATGGATAAGATTATGATGTGGGCAAGATACATCGATGATCTCTTTGTCGTGCGGCGTGGCGACCGAGCCTCGGCGGAGGAGAACGTCGCCGCGCTTAACGACAATGAGTTCAACTTGAGATTCACTAGTACCATAAGTAAGACCTTGGTTAATTATTTGGGTTTAGAGGTCTATGTGATTGACAACACTCTGAAGACACAGCTTTATAGAAAGCCTACAGCAGGAAATGCTGTATTACATGCAGCCAGACACTACCCAAGAAGCCTTGTACGTAACATACCCTTTAGAGAACTCCTCCGCCTGAGACGCAATTGTTCGGATGAAGGGGACTTCAAAAAAGCAAAAAATTAAGCTATAACAAGATTCCAGGACAGGGGATACTCTGATACAATTTTGAGTGATGCTGTAGGAAGGGTACAAAAAATAGATAGGAAAGATTTATTGGTGGACAATATCAAACTGGAGGTAGAAGTCCCTACACGAATGATCACTAATTTTAACATCCGATCAAGAGAGTTAGTGCACGTGTTTAATAAAAACTGGCACATTTTAAAAACAGACGCCACCTTAAGGAAACATCTTCCAGAACGCCCTTCTATTACATAAAGACGTTGTCAGTCACTAGGTGACCATCTTGTCCACAGCCATTTTGAAAACCCTTAAAAAACTCCTGTTATGAAAAATGTAAAGGGTTTTTATCCTTGCTTTCGCTGTAAGGCCTGCAAACACAGCAAAAAGAAACTCAGCTTTAAAGGGAGACTTGATGAGCCACGCCCAATAAGGGAAATAACGAAGATCCTCAACTGTAACTCGGACTTTACGGTGTACTGTGTGGAGTGTCCATGCGCAATAACAAATAAGGACGAGACATACCCAGTAGCGCGCCACTTTGAAATATATCATAAAAGTGATGGGGACCTTTTAACCTTTTACTGTCTAGATCAGGTTGACAGAAAAGAGAGAGGAGGAGACAGAGTGAAAGCACTCAGGATGCTGGTATCAAAATACATCATCGACCTCCAGACTAAGGCCCCTATAGGGTTAAACAATGATGAAGAGTTATGGGTTCATTTGTAGAGGGATAACAGTTATGAAAAAGATATGGGAGATAGCGAGTTACAGAAAGGATATGTGTTAACATCAAAAACAGATTAAAACTAAGATGATGTTTCTTTCCCTCCCTTCTGTCTATGGGCTGCTTTATCTAATACGTAGATATTGATGTGAGAAATGTTCTCATATTGTATTCATCAACACATGAGAAAGCCCATACAGGGCGGGATGTAACAAATGGGTAAAGCTAGTGATGTGTGTAAATCACTGGGCACACAGAAAATTGAGCCAATCATGAGGTATGCCATTTAGATGCCATTATTGATTTGTGCTATAGATTGTACTGTATATAAGTAAGATTATCTATATGATATAGATTTCTGCTGCAGAAAAAAGCAAACAGTGATGTCACACACACGTTATTCAATATGTGTATCCTTCTTTACCCATGGAATGTTTTTAATGTCACTTAATGCACTTGCACTTTATTTTTAATCAAACTTTCTTATGAATTATGTCCGATTGGTAAAATGTCTTAAGATGACTGCCAATGTGGCAATGAATAATGAATTCCACTTTCACTGTATACCAGGACCCCGTGAGGTTTCACGGTAAGAAATGGCCGAGTTCTTTGCACAGTAGCTGACACTGACGAAGCCGAGTGGCGAAACGCGTTTGTTAGAGGGGTAGGGAGTCTGCAATAAAACCACTTTGAAACCGGATACCTGTGTGCTTTCCTTTTCAACGCAGAAAGAGACGTTGACATTTTTCTTTTATATATATATATATATCACCTACTGGCGGTCGCCAGTAGGTAGTTATAGTTAGGACCTATTATCCATAGACTGAATAACTTTTATTTGCGTGGTTACTCAAAACCATTACAATAGAAAAGAATAGCACTACATTTAAAAGAAGGTCTAAAAAGAGATAAATCTATGTATGCGGCAATTGGTAAAAGTTTTACATGCTTCAATTAATTTTTGTTTTTTTTGAAATCTGTTTTTATTGTTTTAAAGTAAACAAAAAACATTCTTTGGTATGTGACACAATAGGCAAGCAGAGAGTTGATAGCATAGGCAAGGGAGCGCCCCGCAATAGAACCCCCAACCCCTGCGCCAGGACTTGCAATCAGTCTTGCGTGCAAGCGCCGCCCTCAGCGGAGCCAACCACAGTCTCGTTGACAGTCTCGTATTGGTCACAATAGGAGTAACAGCATTAACCGTACCTCAACTGGGTTCCGTGACTATGCGTGGGCGCTACCCGCCTCATTCAGACAGTGAAGAACAGGCAAAATACCCGCCAGGCCCAAAGATTATACAAAACAAAACCTCAACAATGGCAGCATAAACTGTACAGACAGGCCCAGTACCCTCCCGGTTGTCGTCTAGTCCCCCCGCCCCTCCACACCCCCCCCTGGGAACCCCCGTGTGTGTGTGTGTGTGTGTGTGTGTGTGTGTGTGTGCGCCCCGGTTGCGATCGGCGTTATGCAAATGTGGGTGTCGTGGCGCCAAGAGAGGCAGGAAGTAGCCGGGGCATGTCAGCACTGCAGGGGGGTATCCCCGGTTCCACCCCCACCCGCGCCAGCGCCGTCCGCCGCCCCCTGCGACTCCGCATCGCCCTCCGCACCCAGATGCCTGAGCTTCCCCAGCAGCTGCTTCCAGCGGTCCGCCATGGGTTCCCTCCGCAGGCCTAATGTTTCCTCCCTCTGGATGGCGGTCCCCTCAGCCCCGGCCCATGCCTGAAACGAGGCGATCCAAGCCTGCACGCGCGGCGGGTCATGCGCTTTCCACCGTTTCGTGATGAGTCGCGCCGCCACCACCAGCCCCAGGTCAATGAACCGCGACGCCACCTTATCTTTGCGCGGTCGCTTAAAGTGGGGCAATATGTGTTCGGGCCAGTCAAATGGAATGCTACGACCCACACTCTCTAGTAGCAGCCCACTGACCGATCTCCAGTAGACACCCAACCGTGTGCAGCTCCACAGCATGTGCAGGAAACCCGCCCCCGGCTCTCCACACCTAGGGCACACCGCATCTGTGCGGTGAAAGTACCGATTGATTAACTCCGGCGTGAGGTAAGCTCTGTGCACGATAAATAACTGGATTTGGCGGAATCGCAAGTTTCGGGGTATACGCACTGGGCCCTTGAGTATCCTTTCCCACTCCTTGTTCTCTAGCGGTCTACCCAGGTCCAGATCCCACTTAGCGCGGAGGCGGTCCAGGCTGACGGACGTCAGCTCCCTCAGTGAGGCTGCGAACCAGCGTATCAAGTGCCCTCCTCTCCCCATGACATGCAGGTATTGCATGGTCAGATGCAGGGCGGGTTCCGAGGTCATATCTCCCCACTGGGCAGTCATTCCCGCCATCAGCGAGCGGTGTTGCAGGAACCCCCCGGGCGGGAGCCCGTCCTCCGATACCAGGGTCTCGTATGGTACCAGCTCACCCTCCCGGTAGAGGTCTCCCAACGTGCGCACATCGGCCCCCCACCAGTCCGCCAGCATGTGAGCCGTGAGCACCCCTCCTCCACCAGGGGAGCCCTCAAGTGGTATCGCCGGCGCATACGGGATAACAGCACGCGTGAGGAACAAGGCCCTCCGAAAACACCTGTGCGCCACCTCCAGGAGGAGCGGCAGCGGGCGCGCGACCCTGTGAAGGGGATGGAAGGTCCTCGTTAAGTGTTCCAGTGTGCAGGGTGCCAACCCCGAGGCCGTGTCATCCCTGCCTTTATCAGCGAGCCAGCGGGCGACCCATTGTAGTTGAGCGGCCAGATAGTAGTGCTCGAAGCAAGGGGCGGCTAGACCACCTCTGTCTGTTGGTAAGTACAATTTTGCGAGCGCCAGCCTGTGCCGGGCACTACCCCAGACAAAGTCCCGCAGCAGCTGACTAAGCTTGCCAAAAAATGCGGGGGAGATGTACATCAGGAGGTTGGCGAAGTAATACAGGAGGCGGGGGAGCATGACCATTTTGGCCAGCGCCACTCTGCCCGTTATCGTCAATGGGAGCGCGCTCCAGAATCGTATCTGCGACCTGAGCGCCGTGACCGCCCTCCCCAGGTTCCCATCAAAGAGGTCGGCTGGGCAGCGGTAGATTTGGATCCCCAGGTAGCGGAAGGTGTCTGCCTTCCATTGGACCAGTGTGCCATCCAGGCAGTATCGCGGGTCGTCAATGCCGGCGTTAAAGGCATACAGGCATGACTTGGCGGCGTTCACACGTAACCCCGAAATGGCGGCGAACGTCCGCAGCAGCCGCGGCAGCTCCTCCGGGACGCGCCCCACATCTTGTACATAGACCAGCAGGTCATCGGCATAGAGCGACACGTGGTGGACTGCGTCCCCCAACTGTAAGCCATCTCCCAGTGTCGCCCTCAGAGCCACAGCCAAGGGCTCAATCGCCAGGGCGAACAAGAGCGGGGAGAGCGGGCACCCCTGTCGTGTGCCCCGGCCCACCGGTATCGCCTCCGAGACGTGAGGGCCCAGACGGACGCGGACCGTGGGTCGCCTGTACAACAGGTCGACCATCTGCAGAAATTCCCGGTCCAACCCGTATCGTAGCAGCACCTCGGCTAAGTAACCCCACTCTAGGCTGTCGAATGCCTTCTCTAAGTCCAGGATAAGGCACCCTGCCCTGGGCCACCTGTGCACTGCCTCAGTCGCCACCCTGAAGTATCGCCGGAGGTTCAGGGACGTTGACCGTGCCGGGAAAAAGCCATTTTGGTCGGTGTGCACCAGGTGGGGGACCACCGGCGCCAGCCGCTCCGCCAGTACTTTGGCGAGGATTTTATAATCCACATTCAGCATCGCTAAGGGTCGGTAGGAGCCTAGCTCCGTGTGGTCCCTGTCAGGTTTGGGCAGGGAGACCAGGAACGCCTCCCGCATAGAAGGCGGGAGCGACCCTACCTCCAGCGCCGTGTTATAGAGCTCTCTCAGCACTGGCGCTAGGGACTCGCGGTACGCTTTATAATATTCCGTGGGCAGGCCATCCGGCCCCGGCGTCTTCCCAGAGGCTATCGATCGGATCGCCTCCCCTATTTCCTCCAAAGAGGGGGGTCCGGCAAGATCCTCATTGTGTGCCGCCGTGACCTCAGGGAGCTGGATAGAGGCCAGAAAGTCCCCAAGAAGCTGCGGGGGGCCAGTCCCCCTCGCTGCGTACAACTGCCTGTAGTGGTCAGTGAAGGCCCGGTGTATTTCACGCTGTGTGTGGACTAGTGTGCCATCCGCTCTGCGGATCGATCCGATGGGGGCACGCCGGTCCTCCTGTCGTATGAGCCAGGCCAGAAGGCGGCCCGCCCTATCCGCTCCAGCATGCGTCCTGGCCGTGTGCGCAGCGTAGTTGTGGCACCGGAGCCGCTCCAGAAGGTCCGCGTGCCTTTCCCGAAGGTCTGCCAGGGTGTGTGAGTGACGACCCCCTCCCTCTCCCTCCCTCTCATGCCGCAGGAGGTCATTCTCCAAGCGCGTCAGAGAGTCCGTGAGGCCCCTTCGTATGTTCCAGGTAGCCCCCAGACAGTGGCCGCGGATGGTCGCCTTATGGGCTTCCCACTCCACCAGCGCATCGCTCGCAGTTCCTTCATTCGCTTCAAAGTATGCCAGAATGGCCGTGCCCAGGGAAGATCTAAATTCCGGATCCTCGAGCGCGTTCGGCTGGAGCCGCCAGGTGGGCACCGGCTGCCACTCCACCACCCAGCTAAGCTGGAGCCACAGGGGATTATGGTCGGAGTGCGTGCGGCCCAGATATTCAGAGCGGGCTATGAGTGGGAGTAGCGACTGCGAGCCCACCAACCTGTCCAGCCGGACGTGGAGATCGTGCACCGCCGAATAATAAGAGTATATCTTGTCTCTCGGATGGAGGGTGCGCCATAAGTCCTGCAGCGCCCAATGCGCAAGCCAGTCCCCCAGCGTCCTAGCGTTAGACTCCACCACCGCAGCGCGCAGAGGAGGGAAGGATCTGTCCAGTTGAACATCTAGCACCATGTTGAAGTCCCCTCCCAGTAGCCAGGGGAGCCCCACATAGGGGTGCAGGGCTTGTGTCAGGCGTTCCAGGAAGGACGGCTGATCTACGTTGGGCGCGTATATCGACCCCAGCAAGATCTCCTGCCCGTTCAATTTGCCCCGCACCAGCGTGTACCTGCCCTCGCCGTCTACCACCGCCTCCTCGCATCGGAAGGGGACCCCCGCTCGCACCCATATCAATGTGCCGCGCGCGTGCGCCGAATAAACGGTCCCAAATGTGTGCCCCCTCCACCGCTTGGCAAGCCTGTCCAGTTCTGGCCCTGACATATGCGTCTCCTGCAGGAGAGCGATCCCGACAGAGTGACGCTGTAAGTAGGCGAAGATGGAGTAGCGCTTGGACGGTGTGTGCATGCCCCGTATGTTCCAAGTCATCACATTAGTGTGCGCCATCGTGAAGGTAGGAAAACCAGCCGGGCTGGAGGTAGGACATCCGTACCTGGGGAGGGGGACGAGGGGCCAGCCACCCAACCCAGGGGAGCATATAATTGCGCTGCCATATGAACAGTGTAACTGCCGTGAACAATAGAACAAAGGAACAAAGAGGGGCGTATTCCCAACGGGGCATCCGTCCAAACGTCAAAGGAACCAATTAACTATGCAATGTGTCAGTACAGTGCCTGATGGGGTACGCGCAAGAGTGTCGACTAGCTGGCGCAATGTCCCCCCTCCCCTATCACCGCTAAGGGAAGGGAAAAGCAGCAGCATATCGTATCAGGAAACTGTCGCGCTGTCCGGGCTCTAGTACGCGGTAGTAGGGACCCCCCACTAGACCGTTCAGCGGTGCGCGCCACGGTCGGGCCTTCCTGTACTACCAGGCGCCCCCCACGCTAAGCCCGCGCCCCCCACGGGAGGACCCCCCCACCCTCCAGGCCCCGTCCTCCCTCCAGGTGCCCAGTTGCAGGCCAATCGCGTGGGCATACCCTCCCCCGCATGGCGCCCACCTCAGCGCGGTGCAGCAGTGTTCCATCACGTAATCAAGTCAGCAGTCTGTGGGGTCACCACCGGTAAGGCCAGGTCCTCCGATATCATCGTGGATGGGGACGAGGCACCACTAGTCCCCGGGGCGCTGCTCGCGCCAATCTCCATGCAGTCTCCACCAGGCGGCGTCCCCAGAGTCGCCACCGCGTCAAGGACCTCCTGCCGCTCCACTCTGATCCTCTCCGGACTAGGCGCTGTCAGCCCCATCCTCAACTGCTGTCGAGCCCCCCGCCTCCTGCGCCTCCGGGGCCCTCTCTCCGGGCGGCCATCAGGCGCCGTGCCCACGGGTCTCTCCCCCTTCCATTGCCCCGTCTCCTCCAGCCAGTTCCAGACATCCTCCGGGGAGTCGAAGAAGCGGGTCCCCTCCTGTGCCACCACACGCAGGCGGGCCGGGAACAGCAGGGAGTAGGGCAGCGCCAGCTCCCGAAGCTGCCTCTTTACTGCCAGGTAGTTGCTCCTGCGCCGTTGCACCGCCGCCGTGTAGTCGGGAAAGAACATGACACGGCTACTGCCAACCGTCGGGTCACCAGACTTGCGCGTCTCCCTCAGGACCGCATCGCGGTCGCGATAGTTCAGGAGCTTGAAGAGGAACGGGCGGGGCCGGGCTCCCGGCTTGGGTTGCTGTGCTGGCACCCTGTGTGCGCGCTCCACCACAAAGTGCTGGGATAGTGCCCCCTGCGGCAAGAGGTCCGTCAGCCAGCGCTCGATATACTGCTCCGGGTTCCTGCCTTCGACGCCCTCTGGAAGGCCCACGACACGTACATTATTGCGACGGGAGCGCCCTTCTGCTTCGTCAACCCGGTCTTCCAATGCATTAACCCTGTCCAACACATCCTGCAGCGCAGCCCCATGGCTGTGGGTGATTGGCTGGAGCTCCCGAAGCGTCTGGCCCTGGACTGTGACCTTCTCCGCCAGCTTGCGGTGATCTGCATGAAGCAGCGTGAAGTCGGAGGTGACCTTGTCGATCCTGACTTCTAAGGACTCCCTCGTCTGCTCCAGACTGGCGCCGAGTTTCTCCACCGCCGCGAGCATAGCGTCCATCTTGGCCGACAGGGCTGCAGATTGTGGCTCCGCGTCTCCCCCTGGACGGGATTGCGTGTCCACGCTCCCTGCGCGGGACTGTCCCTGCTGTGATTTGTCCCGGAGCCGGCCCATCGCGTATTGTTGGGCCGTCGGCATCCGCAGGCCGGATCTCGGTGTCACAGGCGCAGCTCGGTGGCTGCTGCTCCACTCCTGCACTGCGCGTCCCTCCGTGCGGGCGCCGGTACGGGCAAGCGGCAGACTCCGAAGTCCTCAGGGCTCCTGGGCCAGTGTGTCGTGCCCCTCTCCCCTGGTCTGCGCTCCTTACCGGGGTGTGCCAGCCGACAGGGCACTCCGTGGCTCCCCTCACCGGTGCCGTCCACGGCCAGCCAGGCCTCCGACCTACACCCTCCAACCGCTCCAGGCGCGCCCGACCGGCGCCCTCAGCCCCCCGCTGCGGCTCCGGCTGCGCGGAGGCAGGCGCTCCGTCTGACGTCGCCGGGTACACCCGATCAGTGCCCGCCGGCAGTCCGCTATGTGCGTAGAGTGGCTCCGGTCCGACGTTTCAGCCACCAGGGGCGGCCGGGGGTCCTCCCGCTTCCAGCACGCCTCGCTCAGCCGCTCAGGGGCGCCCCTACCACCCTGGCGCCAGGGCCGCACTACTGTCCTCCTCAGCGAGAACCTTCTCCCAGGGGTGCGCTGCCGGCCCACCTAAGATGGCGGCCCTCGCAACGTGGCGCCCGCAGCTGCCCGCATCCATCCACTGGCCCCCGGCAGTAGGCGTCCTCCAACCGCCGGGTCCGCCAGGCCGTCCGATCGCCGTAGCACTCTGCCCCCGCAGCCGTGAGCCTGTCACTCCGCTCCACCTCTCTCAGGGCGCACCTGCCCAGGCGCGAGCACAGGCCGCCGCTCTCCCCACAGCAAGGGCGCAGACCGTCTCGCGGGCCCCGCAGCCCCCAGCCACTCACTATTCGTCGGGCGTTTCAGCAATCGCCGCCTCCTCAGGGCCCGCAGCGACCCATGGCACCTTGTTTCGTGCCCTCCGCAGGCCGCACCGCTCACGGGCCGCCCAGGCTAGCTCCCCCGGGGCACAACTCCGCCTGCTGTCGTCCTCGGTGTCTTCGCGGGTCGCGCGGCGCGGCCCAGGCCACCGCCTCCACTCCTCCGCGCCTCGGCGCACCAGGCACCCCGCAGGCTCCGACGGGAGGCCTCCGCCGCATTCACTCCGGGCCTCCCTGAGCTCTCCGTCCCCCGCTCGCCGGGCACGCCCTCAAGCCGGCGACCGCCGCTAGCGAGCAGCTTCGCCTCGTAGGCTGCCTCGCGGATTGCGGTCAGGGGCGATCGCCTCGCAGCTCCCAGACTTCAGGAGTTGTCCCCGCCGTCGTCCTGCGCCCGACCAGCGCTATTTGGGTCGGAACTGCCCACTTCCCAGGATAACTAGCAGGATAAACGGGGGTAACGGCCGGAGCCTCAAGGACTTGCGGCCGCCATGTTCGCCAGTTGGCCACGCCCCCTACATGCTTCAATTAAACTAGTCAGGTAATAGGAGATGATAGGCAGCCTCCGCACGGGTGCCTGTCTGATTGCTTAAGGGGTAGTGTCCATCAACTTTGTGCGGGTATATTGTACAAATTTGCCAAACGTAACCATATGCTTCACTGTGGCCAATGTATAAAGTCGATTGACTGCCTCCTTTGCGGTACGAGTGACCAATTGTAGCAAGATAGGCTTGAGGTAGATTCTGCGGGCTAAATGCAGAGCCGGGCAGCAAAGTAAGATGTGGACCAAAGACTCGCGTTTATATTTACAAAGCCGGCACTCCATAATCACTGGTCTTGCTGACCCGATAGGGTATAATTCTTTAAGGGGGAGAGGATGTAGTCTGACTGCTAAGATCTTGTGTGAGATGAAGTTTGAGGTTGTACTCTGTATGTGGGAGGCTTTGAGACCCATGGAATCCTCTTGTTGACAGGGATTCCATGTCCAAGGTATGGGAGCATAGACGTACTTGTTTTTTTATTGTGCTTTTGATAGCAGCATACTTGACTACCCTGGGGTCCCAGTTCTCTATTGCAAGTTGCAAGAGATCTTTGGCGGAGACGAGACCAGCTGACCAAGGATTGCCGGATTATAAGAAAATACTTTTTATAGCCGCCTTCATTGTGTTCTCCGGTGCCGCCATTGTTAGGTAGAAGTATTTGCTTAGAGCGGCCATCTCTTCCAGTTTTTGTTGGTTGAGATTGAATTCCAACCAAATCAGATTGTTCCTAGTACAAGCAGGTAGATGAAATAGCTTTTTATAAGCTGTGTAATGGATTTTTTCTAGATCTTTCGCGAATTTTCCTGGGAATGCCTGTTGTGCGTAATTAAGAGATGGTATTAATTTCGCCTTCAGAACTCTTTGAATAGCCGTTATTGTAGGACTATGTAAGGTAGCGTATAGTTTACAGAGGGCGTAGATAATGCTTTACCCTTTCATCTGCATTTTGTTGAGATGGACTCCTGGGCGGCCTGTTTCACTAAACCAAACCCCCAGGTAGTTATAGTGATGTATGCAGTCCAAAGTCAGCTGACCCAGCCTCCATTATGCCTGTTTTTTTTTAACGGTAGTGCCCAAAAATCACTGTTTTGGACTTTGTTGGGTTGGCAACCAGCTTGTTTTTGGCATTGTAAATTGCAAGGGCCGTGAGTGCTTTTTGTAAGCCAATTTTTGTGTGATCTAAGAGCACCAGGTCATCAGCATATTGCATCAGTTGGATCTTGGTACACCCAATCCTGGGTGTGGCTAGTGTGGCTCCAATCAAGGCTTGGCCCATGTCTGCGGTGTATAGATTAAAAAGCATCGGGCCAGGACGCAGCCTTGCATTAGCCCGCAGTCCGTGTCAATTTTCTCTGTAGCAAATTTGCTCGAAAGTTTGATTCTTACCCAAGTTCGTGAGTACAACGATCTGATCGCTTGTAGTAAAGATGGATTGATGTTCCAGCGTGCCAGCTTCTGCCAGAGGATGGTACGGTCTACCCCATCGAAAGCTGCAGAGTAGTCAATAAAACAGGCGGAGAGCGGCAGGCTTTGGTGAGTCACGGCTTGTTGGGCTAGATATGACAGGGCAATTATGTTGTCCACCGTCGATGCCCCAGGTCTGAACCCTGTTTGAAAAAAGGGCAGAAAGCCTTCAGTGCTGGCCCAGTCTGATAGTTCCGCCAGAAGGGTGCTTGCGTAGGCCTTGCCCTCGATATTCAGCAGGGCGATCATACGGTAGTTTTTTGGGTCGGATTTTGGCCCTTTCTTATATATTGGATGCAATAACGATCCTCTCCAGGAGTCTGGAACGTCCCCCAAGAACCTGCATTCGGCATATAGCTGGGTCAGATTGTCCGTCCAGAAGTCTGTGTCTGCCCTGAAAAGGGAGCCAGGCAGGCCATTGGGACCCGGTGCCCCATTGTGTAGAATTTTTTTAACATTGTGCGAACTAAAGTTTTACCTGGAGGAGTTGGGTCATCCGATGTTTTCGATGCGGCTGTAGTACTATCTGTTCCTTCCCTTGCAATAAGGGACTTATTTAAAGAAGTTGTACTTTGATCATCTTTATACAAAGTTTTCACGTGGGCAACCCAGGCATCTGCATCGAGTGAATTCTCTCTGATAGTGGCGCCTTGGATTAAATTGTTTAAGTATCGCCAGAACTCTTACTCTTGGGATTTACATGGTCTCAGCAAGTCGAAGATCTTCAGCCATTTAGCCTCTATGCATTCGCCCAGAGCTGCTTCGAATGGCTTTTTGCAGCTTCTTTGAGTAGCCTTTTGGCAGATGCTGATCCAGTTTTCCGATGAGCCCTGCGTTTGGCATTTAATTGTTTGGCACTTTCCTTGATTGCTGGGACAAGTCCTAAAGTATATGATGAATCTAAGGGGGTTCTGCGTGTTGTACTCCCCCGAAGCAGTGAGGCTAATTTGTTGGCGAACTGATCCCATTCATCTATTACACCCCTGTTGTTTGCACCAAATTGCCAACCTGCCCACGTTTGTTTCCATTTATCGAACTTGTTAATTGGCGTTGGCCCCCATTTAATTCTTCTTAATAGTTTGTGCCGTTCTTCTCCATTGGATGCCCCAATGCAGCGTGGAAAGTGGCGTATATCTGCTGTGAGATTTAACTGAATCAGTAAGGCGGCGTGATCGCTTTCGCTTCGTGAGTGCACTGTATAATTTACCATGAGTTTTTGTATTCTCTTGCTTAATAAAATGTAGTCTATTGTCGTTTGATTGTTGTATGTAGGAGCAAAGAATGCCCCTGGCTTGTTCCTTAAAAACAGGGATGGTGCTGTTGTCAGATTATAAGCCTGCATTAAGGCATTAAAAATTCCTGTGGGGGTGGAGCCAGGCCGGCGGCCAAGATGGCCGCCCGGGCTCCCGGCTCCGTCGACTCTCTCCCCTTGCTACTGGATCTAGCTGTCGGGGCAGCTCTGCTGACACTTTCCTGGATGTCGGAGAAGGACCTGTCCCACCGAGAGTTACTCCGGAGGCTCTCCGAGCTTCAGGGACGGAGATATGCTTCCCGGTCGGTGTGGCCTGCGCGGGTCCCGGAGCCGGGACCTCACGTGATACTGTAGCCGGCCGTGAGTGGAACAACAACGGCCGGGAAAAAACGGTCACCCGCGGGGGCGCTCGAACCCACCCTGAACAACAACCTAGCGTCCGTTGCTGAGTGCCGTCCCCTCATGCCGGACGGGCCCCCCCCCACCCACCCGAATGCTGCCTTGCTAAATGTGGACGTGTGACGCAGCTCTTTGTCTCTCTGCTGGAGATTGGTACGACCCGCTTGCTGCTGTCTGTATCCCGCGATTCGGCTGATCGGGGCCGATTGCTGCATGGCGATTTGGAGTCGTTCGGACGCACGGGGTGGCGCAGATGAGACCTTCCGGGGGGCAGTTTGAGATGGCTATCACAACGTGTGCAACCGGGGAGACGTCCGGATGGCACAAATGATGGCGGCTCTGGTGTGAACTCCGGTGGCATTTATGCTGTGCGCCCCATTTGGTAGTGATACCCTCACGGAACCCTGCCCACCCGAGGCGATGGCGATGCGCATTTCAAAAGGAGTGCGGAGTTCGGAAGCCCCCTCCCGTGTTTTGGCAGCACAGCGTGTGGGTTTGGTTCGCGTGGCGATTAGACCCCGGCATAAGTGGAAGTATGAGAGAGCCTGATGCGATATTTTCACCGTGTGCCTTTGTCCAGTGACTCCCTCTACAATCTGTGGTATGGCCCGGATGGGTGTCTTTACGGGACCCTACATGTTGCTGATGAGTGGACGTTGGTGCGTGGGGTCTCCTCGATCGTTGCAAAGGGCATCGTCGGAATGGAACTTGGTCCATGGACACATGGAGTGTTCGGGGATTCCATCGGATGTGAGGCTTGTGGGGACTCCTTTATTGCCCTCTCCCTTGTGGCTGACATCGTCGCGCAACCTAGATAAATTGAACTGCTCACTCTTCCTGAACCAGACTATGTCTTGCTGCGTGGGAGGCGGTCGTGGGCTGTGAACGGCTGTGAAATGTGTCGTGTCCTGGTGTATTGCAAGAACTCCTACTCTTCTTTGGATATCCTTGTCTATTGTACTCTTGGTGTTTTGTTGGCTACGCTTTGTGCGGACTGGGACACGTTTCTGATAAAGGCCGGGTGGGTCTGGGTTACAAAATGGTGATTGTTTTCCTCAGATGCTGAAAGGGGGGTGACTGGGTGGGCTGGCGGGGCGACTACTGTTCTGACTCGATGGGTTCCTCGGATATTTTGCAACAGCGCTGATATACTTGTAAGCTACGGGGGGGCCGGGAGCCTGTACTGGGGGACCCCCCAATATGTCTTTTTCTTTTATATTTCCTTCTTTTATATTTCCCCTTTCTTCTATATTTCGGGTTCCGTACACCGGGCGACAGGCACGCTGTTAAGGGGGAGGCCGTAGCCATTGGCAGAGGTGCAGGGTGGGGGGTTAGGGGAGGGGTACTATTGTTCTTTCCTTTAATGTTCCTAGGGCCTCTTTCTTATTCTTTGTGTCTCTTGGACTTTTTTTTTCATTTCTCCTCTTTTTTACTTCTTTTGGGAATTGTTTAATAGGTTCCTCTCTATACGTCCTGGTGGTACAGATTATAGGGGTGGATGTTTCTATAACGTTTTTATGTTGCAGCGGGCATAAATCTGTATTGGGGGGCGAATTGTATTGCTCATTGTTTACCCTCCTTAAGGTGCGTCAACGCCAACGTCCCGCCTGCAGTAGTCCTGCCTGTGAATATCCTGAGCTATGGTAACCCCTTGCTTTTGTATTATTGGATTGTATGGCATCAGATCCTGTTCCTTCCTAAAATTCTAAAAGAAACCTCTTTCATCCTGGTGCCGATATGGTACCGATAATATCCTGAGTTACGACGGGGCATTTGGGAGGCGGGTTGTTGCACTCTTATGGCTTGATTGATTTGCTTTGACCGACTCTGTACTACTGGCCGGCTGTGATGGTTTCAGGCCCGGGTTTGTAACTGCTTTATGTACCAATAAAGGTTTACAAAAAAAAAAAATTCCTGTGGGCCCTGAGTGGTGGCTCTTTGGTGCAATATCCCCTATATTGTGTGTATTAAGATCCCCAAGGATGATAGATTCCATAGATGCAAACTGTAAGACCCTAGTTTCTATCTGATTTATCAGCCAGTCAGCTTGTCCTTGGCACCCGGCTCATAGGAATTATAGTAAACGTTGATTAGAAGGATTGAGAGTGGGCCATCAACCGTGGAAAGGCCTTTCAAGGTGCCCGCCAGAAACATATTTGATGGGGTTTTTATTTTTGTGAAGTGTATTTTCAGAGAGTGCTTAATGTATATGGAGATCCCACCTGATGGTCTTCCAAATATGTTGCTTTTGATTGCTGGCTTACAGTATTCCGCGTATCCTCTTATTGATATAGGTTTAGTTGCCGATGTCTCTTGAGTGCAAATTAAGTCGGCACCTTCAATGAATGTTAGTGCCAATGGGTTTTGCACGAGCTTTGAAATCCCTGCAACGTTCCAGGTCATAATATTTAATCTTCGAGTGTTGTCCAAAGGGTCTCTGTACTTGGGTAAGCCGTTTTTCGGAGGGTGCCGAACCTTAGATGACGCGATCTCCTTGCTTATGGGGGAGCTGGTATTAGGGGCTAGGATTTAAGGCCCGTGGGAGCCAAGACCAGTCCTTGCTGATATTCCCCCTAATCGAACAAGAGCGGGTGCCCCCTCCCAAGCATGTTGTTATTTTAATTAGGCTGTCGTTAGTAAGATTTATTTTTGGGCCACTTTTGGTACCATGGAGGATGGACTCAGCTGGAGGTGCTGGGCGGGTCGAGTCAGTCATAGGTGGCTTTTTCTGGTTAGTCTGTTTTTGGGGACCTGGCAGTTCCTTCAGGTCTCTATTTTTCAAGATCATTGGATACTTTATCTCAGGCTGGGTCATGATTTTTATGCCCCAGTTTTCAAATTGCTTGTTTCCTTTCAGGGCCTCGGCCATAGCCAGATTGGTGAATATTAACTTTGTTGTCTCATTGATCTCATTTAATCCTGGGGCAAGAAAGGAAACACTCTCGATGTCGGTTGTTTTTATCTTTTCTAGTCCCGGAATATTTGCGCAGAGTTTCAGGAGATTGCTGCGATTGAGAATATCCCATTTCCCCTGTGAGATGTATTCAGGATACAGCAATATTTTAGGTTCATCTTGGTCTTTGGATGGCAGATTTTGTTGGAGGATTGCCTCCTGCGCATCATGGGCCTCGATAGAGTTTGGAGATGTCTTTGCATGGGTGTCCAGATAGTCCCCTGCCTGATTTTTTTTTTTTTAGTCCCCTACCTGATTTAAATTAGCCACCGTCTGCTCAGCTTTGCTCTTGATCATTGGTCGAGTTTGAATGGGTTTCATCTCTTTATTATCGCTAAATTCAATTTTGCCTTGAGATGCCCTGTGGCCTGGTGCTGGCGTGGTAGTGTATTTGCTTGTTTTGAGTGTTCCTTGGTTCGTGCTGTTCGAGGTTATATTATTAGCTGGTTTGGTCGGTGGTGGACTCTTTAAGTTGAATTCCAGATCTTTATTTCCTTCCCCAGCTTTTTGTCCTTGTGAGTTGTTAAAACACCAGCTTTGTTTTTGTTCCCTCATAACCGCGGGCTTTAACAGATGGGCCGTAGGGTGTTCCACGAAGTTATCGGGCATAGTTTCAATATTGATTTTGTCTCGTGCTTGTGAGCCTGCAGTGTTTTTATTTAGGCTCTGACTGTGTGGTGAGATATTAATCTCATGTTGATCTTTAATATGAACCTGTGTCTCCTGCTTTTTGGGCAGCAGCCACTGCCGGATGGAGTCTTTATTGTTAGATTTGTTTTTTTCCAGTTTGTTTATTTTTTTTTATTTTTTCTTGTTTTTTCGAGATAGATGATGGATGTCTGGGGTTGCCAGCTTTGGCTTATTTTCAGTTCCGTATTCGTTGTCTGGATCGTGGCTAGTTCTTATTACGATTACTTCCACCCTGTTTTGATAGTCAGCCGTGGCCCCTGTCATTTCTTGCGAGGATCCTTTGTCATTGGTTTGTGAGTCTTTCGTGCTTGTGAACTCCTTTGTATTTTGTTGGGAGTGTGAGATGTTCGGCTGCCTACTAACTTCTTTCTTAAGATACTCGACTAGCGTGTTCATTATCTCAGGAAGCTTTTTTAAGTTGTGCAATATTGGGCTACAGCCGCAGGCCTCTTGTTTGACTGTTAAAGCTATATTGGCCTGGGCTCTGTGTATCAGTGAGTTCAAATGTTCCAGTTTAGAGTCTATCCCTGAAATCAGACCTATTATCCATAGGAAATCTGCAACATTCTATTTGGAATAACTTTGGCGCCGGTTGACGAATCTTCGCGAAATTTTCAAAACTGGTGGTGCGCTCCGCTCCGCTCCTATCCTTAAAGTCTCGGGGTGATTCGTCAAGCGGGGGCCGAGAAAAAAGGGGGGTTCCAAAACGTGTTTTCCCCATGCAATTTTCCGTAGGAACCTTTAATCGCAGCTACAGCCCGAACTGCTGAACGGGATTACACCAAATTTGGCAAAAAGGTAGCCCTTGGTTCAGAGTCGTGTCTTTTGGTTAAATGGTGTAAATCTGTTTAGTAGTTCCTGAGAAAGTCAAAAGTAAAATCGCATATATATCTGGGCAGAGCCTAACCACACATCTCATCGTGAGATCTGATTGGCTGTCAGCACTTCATCCAAGAAGTGTTGGCAGCCATCTTGGGACCAATATACATGATAGCACCTCATTAAAAAGCATTGCAGTTAATAGAAGGTTTTAAGACTTTAGTTACATTATAAATCATTTGTTGATGGTACCATACTCATGTTAGGAATTGTGGTGTGATCTAAGGTGATTTTACCATGTGAAAAAGCCTTCTGCTGGGATATCATGAATCATGTTTGAGAGAAAACTAATTTCTCATGCTTTTCCCATAGAGGTTTGGAAGCTGATATAAGCTAAACTGAGAGCATATTTTCTGTAAATTCACATTATTTTTCTCAGTCATGTGCGAATGAAGTCTAACATTCTCAGTAAAACATGGACATCCAACAAGGGCAGAGACTGTCAGTTGATTCCGTTGTGTTCTACTGCAGCTTCCCAGAGTGTTCTAAAGAACAACTAGAGCGCTAACAGACCTACTTATGACAAACGTATTGCACACCTGAAGCCATCTTGATTGGAATAAAGTGGTAACTCTTAAAACGTTTAATTTAAAAAGGAACAAAATGAGGGGGTTCATTTTGCCATAGAAAGTATGATTAGTGCTGCAGAAAGAAAAATTAGGGTACATTTTGACTTCTTAAATCCTCTTCTATTTCATTAAAAAATTCTGACATGCAGACTGAAACATGCACTTTGAATACCAGTAGCAGACTTCCCTGGTGAGCAGTAGCTTTACTACAGTGATCTAATGAGCAACTAGAGTGCTAACATTCAGAATTTATGGCAAATGTGTGACACATCTGAATACCTTCTTGATGGAACCAAAGTAAAAAACTAAAAGTATTTCCTACTGAGAAGACTCTAGTAAATGAGGAAATTAGGAAACTTCATAACAAATAAGTCTATCAAGATGGCCACCAGAGACAAAAGAGCCCAAGTGTAGCACAAACATCACTGAGATGTAGCCCAAGTATAGCCCAATGACAGAATGTCCCAGAGAGTTCTAAAGAACAACTAGAGCGCTAACAGTCTTACTTATGACAAAAGTATGGCACACCTGAAGCCATCTTGAATGGAATAAAGTGGTAAAACTTAAAACATTTAATTTGCAAAGGAACACAATTAGGGGGTTCATTTTGCCATAGAAATTATGATTAGTGTTGCAGAAAGAAAAATTAGGGCACATTTTGACTTCTTAAATCCTCTTCTATTTCATAAAAAAATTCTGACATGCAGACTGAAACATGCACTTTGAATACCAGAAGCAGACTTCCCTGGTGAGCAGTAGCTTTACTACAGTGATCTAATATGCAACTAGAGTGCTAACATTCAGAATTTATGGCAAATGTGTGACATATCTGAATGCCTTCTTGATGGAACCAAAGTAAAAAACTGAAAGTATTTCCTACTGAGGAGACTGCAGTAAATGAAGACATTAGGAAACTTTATAACAAATAAGTCTACCAAGATGGCCACCAGAGACAAAAGAGCCCAAATGTAGCACAAATGTCACCCAGACGTAGCCCAAGTATAGCCCAATGACAGAATGTTCCAGAGTGTTCTTAAGAACAACTAGAGCGCTTACTGTCTTACTTATGACAAAAGTATGGCACACCTGAAGCCATCTTGATTGGAATAAAGTGGTAACACTTAAAACATTTAATTTGCAAAGGAACAAAATTAGGGGGTTCATTTTGCCATAGAAATTATGATTAGTGCTGCAGAAAGAAAAATTAGGGCACATTTTGAGTGACTTCTCGAATCCTTTTCTATTTCATTAAAAAATTCTGACATGCAGACTGAAGCATGCACTTTTAATACCAGCAGCAGACTTCCGTGGTGAGCAGTAGCTTTACTACAGTGATCTAATGAGCAACTAGAGTGCTAACATTCAGAATTTATGGCAAATGTGTGACATGTCTGAATACCTTCTTGATGGCATCAAAGTAAAAAACTGAAAGCATTTCCTACTGAGGAGACTGCAGTAAATAAGGAAATTAGGAAACTTCATAACAAACAAATCTCCCTAGATGGCCACCAGAGACAAAAGAGCCCAAATGCAGCACAAACATCACCCAGATGTAGCCCAATGACAGAAGTGTGCAAAACACTTTTTATTTTTTGTGTTTTTGCAGTTTTCTATAGTGCAGACTTGTCAGGTATTGGAGTGCTTTACATGAGCATGGTTACATCACACAAGAACAAATTCATTATGGTTGTAGACATGGGGAGATTAAGTGATTTGACCAGAATCACAGAATGTCGAGCTGAAGCAGAAACTCCAACCTGGTTCCCCAGTTGCAAAGTCTGCAGCTCTGGAAGTAACACCACATTCTCTCCCCTAAGTGCAACATTTAATCAAGTGGTCAACTGGATAAAAAAACATAAAAGAGAACAAATAATTTAAAAGTGCTTTGTCGTTTAAGTATCTGGGTATCCACGTCACGGCAAACACCGCGGACTTTCTAAAACTGAATCTGCAACCCCCACTAGACCGTCTCAAGTGCGATGCGCGCCACTGGGGTACGCTGCCGCTCACGTTGCTGGGGAAAGCTGCCCTATTTAAAATGATGGCCCTGCCTCGATTCGTATATATACTGGAAAACACACCGTGTCGCATACCGCCGGATTACTTCCGCGCAATAGCGGCACAGGTGACTACCCTTCTGTGGGGTGGCAGACCACCGCGTATAGCGCAGTCCAAATTAACTCGCGGCTGGTATGACGGAGGGATAGCGCTTCCAGACATTCAGCTTTATTATTGGGCAGCGCAGCTAAAAGTAATTAACCAGTGGCTCCATGTCCCGCATACAGACCCGGCATTCAAAGCAGATATGGACCTACTGGGAGAGCGAGGTGTGTTGACAACCCTGTACGATGGTAAACTGACTCCTGCGCTCATCGGCCCTCTTAGACAGACTGTTGCCATTTGGCATGCGGCGCAGGCCAAGTTAGGGTGGCGCGGGGTCTTGACCAAACTCACACCTCTGTGGGACACCAAACAACTTGGGAAGCTCAGAAACAGCAGGGGCTTTGATAAGTGGGACACTATCGGGATCTCTACGATTGGCGACATGTGGTACAAGAACGACATTATTGCATTTGAACGTCTCCAACAGCAATATGAGCTGGCGCCCACCGAGTGGTTCCGATACACGCAAATTAAACACGCCTTGCTGGCACGGTTAACACCAGGTGTGGCGGTACCAGAGGCATCGCCCTTGGAGGACCGGTTATTAACGGACTATATGCCGAAAAGGGCCACATCGTTTACATACCGCAAGCTGATCAACAACCTGCCAGACCCAATGGGCCCTCTCCGTGAGAAATGGTGCCGTGATGTGGGGGAATTTGATGACCCGGAGTGGCGGGAGGCGTTGGCTTCGCCGCGGGAGGCGGGTATACCATCGAGGCTCCTGCTGGTGCAGCTCCGCATCCTACACCGCTCTTACTACACCAGGCACACGCTGCACAGTATAGGCAGCGCGGCTGCGGGAGGTGGGAAACTTCTTCCATACCATATGGGAATGCCCCATACTCCAGGAGTACTGGAAGGGGGTGATGCATATGCTGTCACAGTCGGGCGGAGTCCCGCTGGTGCCAGAACCCAGACGCTGCCTGTTGAATATATGGGAACCTAATGACCTCTCGCGCCTGGCGCAGGGCTGGGCCACGCTAGGGATAATGATAGCCAAACGCAGCATAGCTCAAAAATGGGGGACAGGGGAATTGCCGCGACTCACTACATGGGGAACGGACATGGACGAGGCCATGTTTGCTGAGAGGTCGGCCTTTATTAGACGGGGCTGTCCTAGTAAATGGAGTAAAGTATGGGGGGCGTGGATTAACTACAGAGGTGGCATCTGTGACCCGCCTTCAGATCCTGAAGATGATGCCTCGGACTCAGACTAAAGTGGGGGGGGCCCAGAGGTATGGGAGCGGGGTGGTGGATATTGAAGATGTGTACTGTTGTGGAACTGTTGTCTGCAAATTTGTCTTTATCAGTGGCTACTGAATTGCTCGTCATTATGGAAAACTGCGTGTTCGATTGCTGTGTTGTACTGCTGCTAATGAATAAAATAAAAACAAGTTTAAAAAAAAAAAAAAAGTGCTTTGTCGCTATTTGAAAACTCAGAAAATATGTCCTCATTTTAGTTTTTTAGAGCACTAACCATAATTTTTTTTTTTTTTTTTTTTTTTTTTTTTTTAAAAACCTTTATTTCGGTAAATGCACAATACACAGCGTCTGCCTACAACCCCTCGGGCCGGCCGCTACGACATTGTAGAACATAGAACAATAATGTCAGGATAAGAAAAGGTTTTAATTTTATGATTTCGTCGAGTACAATGTAGTGAACTACGAAAAGAGTCGAAGCTGACATTGACCAGGAGAGACATACCGTTCACGGGGCTCCCAGAAGGAGGCGTTATATAGGAAAGCATTTGTAAGAAAACAGGTGGCCACCATCCGGGAACTAAGAGCAAACACTATACCACAGAATGATAGAACACAATAAACTCCCTACTAACACTGAACCCCGACCCCAAAGAAACAAAGAAACATAAAAGAGAAAGAAACCGAAGAAGAAGAGAGAAAGAAAGAAAGAAAGAGAAAGAGGGCCATAGAGACGAAGAAAAGACATAGAACACATCCCATCCCCCCACCCTGCATACCAGCGGAAGGCCACGGCCCACCCCCCCCCAATAGGCATGCCTGTCGCCCCAAATGAACCCCAAGTAGGAAAGAGAGTCTGGAGAGTGGGAAAGAACATCCCAGTCTCCGACTCCCAGAGAAGGCAGGAGGAGGAAATTTTACATACTCCCGGTCACCACAGCCCCATAAGCATCCCCCACCCTGAATATCATCAGCACAACTGAAGTAGCAAGCAAAGCAGCAGGTGGGGAGACTCCATTCCAAATGTGCGAATAAATCAGATAATTAGCAGTCCCGTCCTAGTCCCCGCCCGCCAAGACGTACAGCAAACTAAAGGGAATCGCCCAGCCCTGGCCCGATCCTAAGTGGCCCCACAGATCCACCCCCGCAATCAACAATAGCAAATTACACACATGCGGCACAGCAAATACATAGACAAATATTCTAGTCCGGGTCATGCCAGGCGGTCAGGCAGGATCATCAAGGGAGACAACATCAGCCCTGGCCAGAACGCTGAGACCCCACCAAGCATGGCCACCGCTGGAAGTGTACCTCAGGCAGAACAAAGGAGCAAGATGGCCGCTCCCGGCATAGAAGACGCAGAGGGAGAGGAAGCGAGAGTTCCCAATCATAAACCATCACCACAGCGATAGTGACCAACACAGTTTTCCCCACAGAACGGCACACACTCCGGCGATGTTGAGGAAGCCGTGGCAACACTTGCAGAGGCAGAGTCTCAGCTTGTAAAGTGGAAGGGAGCTTTGTATCTGCAACTTTGTCATTAAAAGAACACTCGACACTGTAGCCAGGGAGAGGACGTTCCACAGTATCCCCCTGTCGCCACATTGTATCCGCCTCGAAGGGAATGAGAGGCATTGGGGGGTCAGACAACCGCAGTAGTTCCCTGGATGGCATAGCAGCATCGATCTTCCGCTCCAGTTCTCGAGTGTTTTGGCACCATGTCGCCCTCAAGTCTTCCAGGGCTAGAAGGATATCACCATAGGTCAGGTCTGCTCCTCGCTTCCGCATGTCGACAGTATGTAAAGGCGCCACCGGGACACCCTCCAGCTCGACCGTAGGCAGGGAAGCTTGCGTCAGGGATATGGAGGCTTCCGTCTTTCCGGCGAGGTAGACCGGCACCGCCACCATTTTTGCAGTTAGCCCACATCGGAGGGGTGAGGGCGACTCCATAGGACGGAGGAATAGTAGTTAAGGCAAGAAGAGTTACTGCTCGCTACACGGGGCTCACACGATGGGAGAGCCCTCGGCTGTATTGCAATGCGGGTGGTGGGCGCTCTAAAACGGATACCGCTCTGACCGCTGATAGCAGGACAAAGGAAGGTTCGCCAGCCCGGACCCAATCATACAGGAATTCTCTCCGTCGCGAAGAAGGCTCCGCCAAGCCGCCCACTCCCCATCCGGTCACATTTCCCCAGGCGCAGGTCCAGCCCCAGGTCGTCTCACCGTACGTGATAAGCGGTGTCCGGTGACGGTGGTCGGGCCAGGGTGCGTGGGCAAGGTCCGAAGTCGGCAAACTCTATGAATCCTCGACCAAAAAAGCCGGCGGGGACATCGGAGGAATGCGGAAAGTATCAGCGCATTCGTGGTTACATTTGCTCGCGCCGTAGGCAGGATTAAAGATCAGGATGTCATGTAAACAGCAGACGGGCTGCGGAGCCGGGAGCTCAGACGTCCTGTCCGTCCGCCATCTTGGCTCCTCCCCCCCACTAACCATAATTTTGATGCATATAGGACCCTCTCATATATGTAATTTCTAAAGGAAATACTCTAGGTATTACAGTTTTGTTTACATCAAGATGAGGTCAGGCGTTCCACACTTTTGTAATTAATATAGAATGTTAGCAATCTAGTTGTTCATTAGGATACTGTTGAGAGGCAGAGGCCAGGGGCAAGGACTCTGAAAATTGAAGGCAGGTAGGAGGGTGCAGAAGCAACAATTTGACCACACTGGGCAGGCAGGAAGGGCAGTGGCAGCACAACAGACTATGGAGGGCAGTGGAAAGGGGGGCAGGGGCAACAAACCAACAATACAGGACTGGCAAGAGAGGCTGTGGCAATATAATAGACCATTGTGGGCAGAAGGAAGAGGCAGTGGTAGTACAACCATACATGCCAACAGACCCGATTCAGCCAGGAAACGTCCAATGTTTTTAAGCTCAAATGGGCTTTGTTTAATCTGTCTACAATCTCCTCTTTTTCAATGTAACTCAAAGGGGAAAATCAATACCCCAGTTTTTTTCCAAAATCTCCCTCTTACCAAGTTCAAAATGTTCGCAAGTATGGTACATTGGATTATGGAAGGCAGAAGGAATTGGGGTAGGGACATGGACTCAGATAACAGAGGACAGGAGGGACGTGGAGAGATGCACAAAACTGACCCTACAGGGCAGGCATCAGGGTTTGCAGCAGCACAATACACCACACAGGGCATGCGGGACGGGAGTGCAGCACAACAATCCATAGAAAGCAATAGGGAGGGGACAGGACCATGCACATGGACAACAGAGAACAGAGGGGAAAGAGGCAATGGTAGCTAGCTGACCATAATGGACAGACAGGAGAGAAAGCTGCAGCATAACAGACCATAAAGGGCAGGAGGGACGGATCAGGGGCATTACAATGGAACAGACAAGCCGGGAGGGAGGGAATAGGGGTCTGCACATGGAAACAGAGGGCTGGGGGCAAGGGGGCAGGGCAGGAGCAGCAAGATGACCATGGTGGTCAGGCATGATGGGCACTAGAAGCAAGACACACCATGGAGAGCAACAGTGAGACTATGATGGCATACACACAGACCATGGAGGGAAGGTGGGAGGGGGTCAGGGGCAGCTAGCTGACCACACAGAGAAGGTGGGAGGGCCGTGGCAGCACAGAAGACCATGCATGGCAAGCAGGAGGGTTGGTGGCAGCACAATGGCTATGATGGGCAAGAAGGAGGGTGCAGGGGCATGCACAAAGGACCATGGAGGATAGAAGGGAGGGTCTGGATCTGGGCACAGACAAGAGAGTTCAGGGAAAGGGGCCTCACAACAGACCACGCGGGGCAGGGAGGAGGAGCAGTTGCAGCACAACAGACCAGGGAGGGCAGAAGGGTGTGGCAGTAAAATGGACCATGAAGGATAGGAGGAAGGGGATAGGGGCATGGAATGTGGACAGGCAGGGTGGAGTTGACAGGGGCAGGTTACAGTCATCTGACAATGCTAGGCAGGTGGGAGAGGAGTGGCAGCTCAACAGAACACTCAGAGTAGATAGGAGTGGCAGGTCCATGGAACACGGTGGGCAAAAAGGATGGAGCAGGGGCATGCACAAAGACATAGGAGGGCAGGGGGGAGGAGAATAGGGGCAGCAAGCTAAGCACAGAGGCTAAGCAGGAGGTCAATGATGGGCCATAGAATTGGGCAATGGAGGGCAGGAGGAGTGGACTGGTACATCATGCTAAATGGAGGGCAGTGGCAGCACATCAGACCATGCATGGCAGGAGGGAGGAGGCTAGTCCATGGATTCAGACAACAGAGGATAGGGAGGAGGTGGATGGGGCAGCAAGCTAACTGTTAAGAGAAGGCGGGAAGGCCAGTGGCAGAACAACGGCCACACAGGGCTGTAATAAGGGAACAGGGACATGGACTTGGACAATGGATGGCTAGGAGGAGGGAAAGCAGGAGCAGCAAGCTTGGGTGGGGGAAGCACAATGCCAGGCCCTGCATCCAACCCCCCACCATCCATTTTGATATGCATCTTACTTAACGTTAAAAAAACAATAGAAATTTGCTGAAAAAAACAAAGATTACAGGGAAGGTATAGTTAACTCAGATTTCACTCATACACAACCAGTGAAATTCAGCAGTTATAGTTACCTGAGCTAACTATAACTTACGCCACCGCAATGTACTGCTAATGACCTCAGACATTACATCATTCATGACATGGTAAGTTACATTACTGATGACATCACTCAGGACATCTCTAATGAGCTGTGAATGGAATGGAACTATAATCGCTAGAACTTTATTTAGGGATAGTGTGTGTATATTAACACCCCTTTTTTTCCTTTTCTTTCGTGTAAGAACCATTATAATACGCAGCGTGCCCAGATTAATATGGCCGATAGCCTTTCACTTTAAAGTAATGTGTAGTCCATTGTTTATGTTGATGTTTGCAATTCTAAGAATGTTTATTATGAATAAGTCACGTTGACGAACATACAGGTATGGCGGTCACGGGGCAAGATATGCTGAAATGACATTGTGTGCATATTAACACTTGTTTTCTTTTCTTTATTGTATCAATTCCTGAATTTTCTCATCGTGACCAGGCCAATATGGCTGCCAGCTTTTTGGATAAAAGTAATGCACTGCTGATGATGTCACATATTACATCACTGATGACATGGTCAGTGACATCACTGATGACATCCTCTACGTGATCATCTGATGCATCTCCTCACAACCTAAAATACAGACTACCATTCTCGAAACCATAGACACACCAATACTAGTAGAGCTACAATATTCTGTGCACTATGCATGCAGACCTCTAATCAGCTACATAGCTTTGATACAGTCTTTTAAATACTCAGTTAGTACCTATGCAGTCTAGAAACCCTTCTGTCTGTCCCATGCACTTCTCCATTCAACCATCCAGCACTATCTACGTATCCTATCACTCTGCCAAAACCTAAGCACTAATAAATGTAGCATGCACTCTCTTTGCAGCACTGAAATTACTCCAGTTATTAGTCATATACTTAAGGAATGGCCTAGCCACTAACACAAGTGCAGGTACAATATTTTGTACACTTTGCATGTAGACCTCTAACCAGCTACATACTATTGATACGCTCTTCTAAATACCCAGTTAGTACCTATGCAGTCTAGGAATCCATCTGTCTGTCCCATGCACTTCTCCATTCACCCATCCAGCACTATCTACGTATCCTATCACTCCACCAATACCTAAGTACTTATAAATTCAGCATGTACTTTCTTTGCAACACTGAAATTTCTCCAGTTATTAGTCATATACGTAAGGAATGGCGTAGTCAAAAACACAAGTGCAGGTACAATATTTTGTACACTATGCATGCATACCTCTAACTAGCTACATACTATTGATACACTCTTCTAAATACCCAGTTAGTACTCATGCAGTGTAGGAATCGTCCAGTCTGTCCCATGCACTTCTTTCATCACTTACCTACCACTATACTTATCCTATCACTCCACCAATACATAAGCACTTATACATTAAGTGTTCACTCTGTTTGCAGCACTGTCATCATTCCAGTTACTAGTGGTATTCTTATAAAATGACCTAGGCACCAACACAGGTACACATAAAGTATTCTGTGCATAATCCCTACAAATCTCTAAGCAGATACATACTATTGGTCCACTCCATTAAATACTGAAGTAGTACCCATGCAGCGTAGGATACCTCCTGTCACTCTCATGCAATTCTTCAATCACCCAGCCAGCACTATGTTCTTATTGTATCAGTCTGCCAATACCTAAGCACTTATGGGGCACATTTACAAGCACCCTGCGCCACCAGTACGTCACTTTTTGTAACGTAGTGATGGCGCCAGACACTCCTTCATATTAACAAGGAGAGGAAAGGGGCGCCACGTATAGCTCTCCAGAAGCTTACCTTGGGGTGGTACGACGGGGGCATAGCCCTGCCAGACATCCGCAAATATTACTGGGCGGCGCATCTCTCAGCCATCAACCAGGGCACGTACAGTAGTGGGGACGACCCGGGGTACGGGATGGACAGATGGCTCCTCCCCAGAGGGAACTTTGAGGCGGCACTCTATTCGCGCCCTGGGAAATTTCCCCTAACGGGACCTACGCAACACTCGGTCCAACTGTGGCATAATGTGAACCGAAAGCTGAGCTGGACTGATAAATTGACGAAGGCTACCCCACTCTGGGTGTCGGAGAAGCTCGGGTTACTGGGGCGCACCAAGGGATTCCGCAGTTGGGATCTAATCGGTATCTCCCGTGTCGGGGACCTTTGGGGGGCTGAGGGTGTGCTGTCCTTCGCCGCCCTACAACAGTCACACGAATTAGCACAGAAAGAATATTTCCGTTATTTGCAGGTCCGCCACTCACTCACAACCAACATCCCATCGGGGACGCCTCTCCCGGAATCCTCCCCTCTAGAGGACAGACTGCTAGACGGTCACTTGCCGGAAAGGGCGATATCCCTCACCTACAAAAAACTTGTGCACCACTCCCCGGATCCAGGGGGGGCCCTCAGGGGGAGGTGGGAGGCAGATGGCCTGGAAATTGATGAGGAGGAGTGGAGGGAAGCGCTCTCCTCCCCTAAGGAGGTGGCGATCTCGGCCAAACTGCGCCTGATCCAACTTAAAATACTACATCGGGCATAGGTCTCCGTCACTAGGCTGGAATTGATGGGGAGGAGCGTGGATGGGCTCTGTCGGAGGCGGTGTGGGGACAGGGGGACATTTCTTCATGTGTTATGGGAATGCCCACAGGTCCAAGCATACTGGGCAAAGATACATGACTGTATAAGTGAGGTGTGGGGAATTCGGTTACGACCCGAAGCGAAGAGATGCCTCTTAAACATCTGGGAGCCCATGGACCTGCCAGTGAGGGGCAAAAAGTGGGCAACGCTGGGGCTTACAGTGGCGAAACGTAACATTGCCCGCTTGTGGGGGGCGGAGGCACCACCACGGCTTGGAGTATGGAAAAAAGACATGGACTGGTGCATGCTGCAGGAAAAGACAGTCTATATCTCGAGAGGTTGCCCCAAGAGTTAGGTGTCGATATGGTCTCCCTGGAACGCCTACCGAGGCCATATCTGTGAGCCCCCAATCTCCCCACCCCTTGAAGCACTGTTGTCCCAATGAAATTATGAATGAGAACCTGCTCTCTTTTACTCTCTTATATATATTGCGTTGCATATCCGCCAATCGATTGATGGCTGTACCATTGTATTTCTACTGCTCTGAAATGTGAAAGTGACCGTTTTGTTCCACTTTTGTTAATAAAAAGAATTTATTTTTTTTAAAAACAAGGAGGAAAAGCCACCCTGCGTGGATTTTCCTCTCCTTGTAAATACGACCCCTTCATACACAGAACTTTGCGTTGAAGGGGCGTCCCATAGGTGTTCCTGTGGGTGTTCCCACGCAACACCCATAGAACAAGACACATCTCCAGAGAAATTTTAAATCTGGAGATGTGTGTGAATGCTGTGCCATCCTAGAGTTGGTGTAGCAAGGTGCAACGAGAAGAATTGTTTTCATTTCTCCTCATTTTTTCCTCTTTCAATGCATGCTGAATTCCACAGCATACATTGAAAGAGGAAAATGCCTTTACTGATTGTTTTTGTGCAGGAAGGGACACCTTCCTGCACAAAAACAATCACCACACGACACAGACATCCTTGCACCATGGTGCAAGGGTGCCTGTGTCACCGCATGGCTGCAGTTTGTGCAGCAGTGCAGAGGGAAGCACAGAGTTGCAACATATTCATGTACATATGTCACATCCCTGTGCTTCGGAACTGCCACAGTGCAGTGCAGCTAAAGAGCTTGCAGTGTCACGCTGCAGTACTTCCTCATAAATCTTCACCTATAAATTCACCATACACTACTGCATTCTTTCAGTCAATCATGCTGTATACATATATTCAACCAAACTTTCACACATTACCTTGCAGATATAGTTATTTCTTTAACCAGATAAGGTAGTTCTGATAAGATCTTTTTTTTTCTTTTGTATTTTTTTTTTTTTAACAATTTTGTATTTTTGGGGTTTTTCAAAAAATGAACAAACAAAAAATAACGAATACAACAGGAAACATTTGGAATTACTTATCATTCCAAAAACAAAAAAACAAAAAAATTAATAACGATGGTTGCGTTGCGCACCACAAACTGCATCCACCGACTGCTCACCGAAGCATATAAGTTTCTTACACTTCACGCAGTGTTGCTCAAGAAAGGCGAATTATGGCCTAATGTCCATTGCAGGAGTTCCTGAGGACGCTCCAGATGTACTTGCCACAGCAGGTGAGGGGTTCAAAGCAGCTCGCCTCATTTCCTCCCGAGCACAGGGCAGTGCCACAAAAGTATTTTTTTTCACTACCTCTTGAAAGGACTCGGTCACAAATTTTGCACGTCACCTTTCTCGCATTTACTTTCTTCTCTCCAAGTGGAAAAGTGAAGCATTTCCACACGACAGATTCCGGCCTCTGTTGACGTGGTGCCTCCTGCAAGAATTCTTCTTCAGAAGATACTTCCTCCTGCTGCTGTCCAGATGCCATTTTGTTTGATATTTGTTTAAAAACACCCAAAAAAAACAAGCAAAAAGTGTTCTTGTAGGAAAAGAGATGTCTCTCTAAAGATGCTCCAACAAGAATGATTAAAATGGGTGGGGTCCTTCAATAGTTACAGTGGGAAATGTTATTAACCAATGAAATCTTTTTTTTGAGGTCACATGGGATCCGCGCACTCTGCCCTCATGAAGCACGCACCCGACGCGACTTCGCAAAAATATATTTAAAAATAATATAAGTTTATTATAACTACAAAGATATTATTTTTATGAATATCTTAGATAGTCTCTTGCCCTAATATGTATATTAAACACACATACATATCATTTTAGAACATAACATTATTTTGCGGGTGTCGCGCACCCAGCGCGCCCCAGCACGTATATGACGTCACGCGAGACCCGCCACCGCGCAAGCATCATGTACCGTAATGCGCATGTGTCGTAAATGCGCTGGAGCAGGAGTCGCGTACTGGTCGCATACCAATCGCGCACATGACATAATATTAAATGTATATGATGTAACTGAAAAACAGCCGCACACCGTACGCGGATCCTTCACGACGTTTCTAAAATGGTGGCTAGAATCCGCGCACCCACCGTGATGTGTATGCTTTGGGTGCGCGACTCCAAATTTTTTTTGAAAAACATTGTTTTTAAAAAGAAAATAATATAAATATATTAAAATAAAACAAAAAAATTAAACAATATTTTAGGTTTTTTTTACATAATTTATGACATGGTCAGTGACATCACTGATGACATCTCTAATGACATCACTGATTATATCACTGATGACATCATCCACGTGACAATCTGATACACCTCATCATACACTAGTATAACCTTTCATCACTCACTGTAAAAACAGAGTACCATATTTGAAACCATTGACACACCAATACCAGTTACTATGGACCCACTCACTGATTCCTAAATCTACACACACAACTACCCATTCAACAACAGAATCACTTATACATGCAGTCACTAATTAATAAAACACTATCAAATGCACTTATACACATATATAGACATTGACACATCAGCAGTCATCTTAGTCGGTTATGCAGTCATCCTACTCACTCATGAAAAAAATTAATCACACCTACATTTACTCACACAATTATACACACAACACCTCATTTATTCAAACACATAGTAACTCATAGTTAATATGTTAAAAAAATTACCATTACAATTATACACTCATTCATATAGTTACTCTCACAATCACTGACTCTTATATATACTTATTTATATACACCAACTCTCACATACAATACCTTTTATTCTTTTACTTTGTTGAAGATGTACAACTAAAACATATATTCGCCCACCAGCACACAAATAAATACACTCAGTCACCCAAACAACTGTTTCCACATGCACTCTTAAACCTATACACCTAGTCAATCAACCATTCACACATCTATGCATAGAGTTACACACACCCCATCCAACCACACACAAACTCAGTGTCTCATACAAATACTCACCCAACTAATCAATAACTAATATACACACTCATGTAGTTAGTGACCAACTGATGCAGCATCTTATATAACAGCAGAGACAGTGATGCACACATTCACATAGTTTAGTTACTAATCCATGTATTAAGTAAGACACTTTTAATTACTCACTTAAACAGAAAGTCAGACAGCTACTAAATCCTCCATCCAGACAGTTATATATCCACTCAATCTTCAATACAGATTGGTATATATATATATATATATATATATAATACATATTTAAATTTCAAACTAAACCACATTCACTGGATGATGTCATCAGTGATGTCATTGACCATGTCATGACTGATGTAATATGTGACATCATCAGCAATGCATTGTTTGCCTCTTATGAACGGGACTCCATCCTACTGTGGCTCTGCAAACTGGGGCAAATACAACCTCTTCAGAACCTGAGTCTTATTTGTAGCGATGGGGAGCAGTCATAGGCTTTTCAGGGAAATTGAGTGGGGGTGCAAAAACTCGGAACTCAGTCAGCCAGCAGCACAAAATCTGTTTGCCCAGCACAGTGCTTTACTTGGATAAGAAGAGTACTTTAATATGCACAGTTAAAATGGAGTACCAGTATGGGTAATGGTTGCAGGTACAATAATATACAATGACAATTGGACTACTGCACCTTGGGATAACGCCTTCTCTTTCCCTGGATTCCCTCTTCTTGTGAGTCGAGGCAGGTCTCCGTTAGGTTAGAGACTTTTGTGCAACATGATTCAGGAGTAGATACCCCAGTTCATCAATGCTTGCAATCAGTTCAATACAGACCCCTTGATTCAGTCTCACCACAACGTAGGTCTCCATGTTCTTTCGACAGCATGCGTCTCTCCCACCTCTGGGATGAGACATGGTGGTTGCAGAAGCAGCACTCAATCTGGGTAGTCTGCAGTAGGATGGACAGCCAGAGAGGCAGCCTGAAGTCCTTTGTCACATGTAGATTCTGGCACGGGTGGGGGCCACGGAAGGTATTGAACCCACTTCTGGGTCACTTGGTGTTGAGTAGCAGATGGGTTGCCTTATAAACGGGGATGCAGCGTCCTGCTGACAGCCATGGTGTGCACTTTGGAAATGCAGCAGTGGTGACTGGCAAAGGTTTTGGCTTCGATGGCGACAAACATCATGTGCACAGATTTTCACTTTGATGGCTTGGTCTGCACCAATTTTTATTGTCGTTCTTATTGCATTGAGGTTAGCCACTGATCTATGATTCTTACGTGACACCACAATTTTGAAGCGATTGAGCCCATTCTTTCAATCTAGCCAGACACTCTTTGCAGTTTCCCTTCCCCTGATTGACCCTCAGCACTTGGGTCTTGCTGTTTCTGGCACTCCCTGACTGTCATACCTCCTGTAGGATTGACAAGATCTTACTCTATCTCAACAGACAGGCAAGTTGGCTTCCAGGTGCTTCAGGTTAGATACCGCTCTTCCAGCAAGGCAATTCTTCAGGTGATATTTCCTCGTCTGGGTTACCAAGCTGCTGACCGAGTTGGCTGAGTAGCATTGAAGCTCCACTGGCCTCCTCACGGTCCTAGCCATATACTAATCATCATTTGGCATCCTAGCTCGGAAAAACCTATGTAGTAAGCTGCTACAGCAGACGATATCCCATTGTGAGCAGAAGGGGCGCGAACGAGGCCAGAACCAACTAACTAGCCAGCATGCAAGTGGAACCTCGCTGCACTCCCCCGCGGACAAGCGGGCCTACCCTGGAGGTGCGGCCTTCACTGAGGCGGACGGAAGGGCTGCTGGAACACATCGCTGTGCACCAAATAGGAAACAGAGGACCCGACGGATTGGAACAACTGGTGCAGGGACCACATGCAGAAGAAACACTTGCCGATGCAGGACGAGAATCCGATGGGAGCCTGGGGGAGCTGTTAGCGGCCACGGAGGAAGTGACCTGGCGAGGGGCTCCACCAAGTTTGGGCGCATTTGGAAACCAGGTAAGAAAGGCCCACACGTCTCCCGGAGGACCCGTTTTGACAGGGTCCACGGGCAAGCCTGGGGGTCGGCCATCAGGCTGAGCTGGGCCGGCCTGAAGCTGCATGCACCCCCCCACCTCTCCGTTCCTTTTATCATCTGACGCACTGCTTTCACCGTTTGGGGCCTGCACACAAGGACCGGGAGATAGTGGTGGCCTGTGGAGCCAGTCTTGTAGCCTGAGGAGAAGCAGCACGAATGGACCAAAGGGCCCATATCTTTTTGGGGTCTGACCTCCTGTGGCTAACAGGGCCCCAGTGCATCTGAGTGACCAGTGAGGCCAGTCCTGTGGAGGTCGGGCTGGTGAGAAGCTAGCAGTCCTGACCCACTGGATTGTTGAAGTCACCACTGCTGCATAGTCATCACCCCAGTGCCTATGGCCACACCGTGAGTGGCAGCATCGCCGTGCAAAGGGGGTGCAACATGCACATCTACTGCACTCGGCCCCCGCTGGAAGCAGACTACTGCCTTACTGGGACTTAGGACAGTTGGACTGGCTGCTCTGTACCTCTTCCCTGGTCAGCAAAAAGACACTGCTGTCCATATGCCATGCATCCATTTCAAATACAAGCTCCGTACTTAATACCTCTAGACTGTGGCGGGTATAACCCCCCTGCCGATGGTGATACCAATCTGGGGGAGAGCAGTGCTCCATCCCCAAACACACACAGAGCCTGGACTGAAGTGCCGCTCCTGCCCTGGGCTGTCGGCAACCGTGATCTCACTCATCTACAGGCTATGGCCCGGGGTGACAGAAAGCAACGCCGGCTAACTTTCGACAAGACGAAGCCTAATGGGGGTCGGTCTGGCCCGGCGATGGCGGAGGGAGGGGGTACGCTGGAAGTCCTCGCTGTGGCACTGGCCGGTGCTGATACCCTCATGGTGGAGCTCAGGGCAGGCTGTAAGGCCCTGGGCAGCCACTTTGATGCACTATACAAGCGCCTAGACATGAGGGGGGTGCGCCTGGACCACCACGAAAGGAGACTCGACACAGTGGAGAGCAGGGTTACGGATCTGGAGGATGGGGCAGCCCAGTCGGCCATGAAGATAGATCGCATGGAAAAGCTCCTAAAGACAGTTGCAATGAAAAATAAAGATCTGGAGGCAATAATGAGGCACAACAACATCCGCATCCTGGGAATCTCATAATCCATGAACACCGTCCACCTCAATCCGTTTGTGGAGCAGCTCCTGGTCAATCTGTTTGGCACAGACTCCTTCACTTCCACATTCCTAGATGAGAGGGCTCACCGCTCCCTTGAGCCGCGCCCGAACCTCGGATGCCCACTGCGACCTGTAACGCCCTGAACGTCTCAGGATCGTTTAACAGACACGACAATGAGGACGCAACCACTTGTGAAGGGTTAGTTCTTTTAATGAAGGCAAATAAAATACAAAGAACAAACAAAAGTTATAGTCACTGGAATCCTCCAGGCTAAGTACGTTACCAGCCCACAGCACGGATGGTCCTAACCGTCCTCTGCATATACGCCGATCCCGGCGTATGCCAACAGAGGGCAGAAATGAAATGGCCGACAATGCCAATCGGTAGGCTGTGAGGGGCACGAAGAGTGTTGGGGAGAATCGAGGAGTCAGGGAAACACCCAGCCGGGGTCTCTACCTGAAGGGAGCAGCCGCTCAACCTCTTCCTCAGACTGCACCGGGACGCGGAGTCACCTCCTGGTGATGCGTCACCGATACCCCAATCACAAGCAAGAAGACTGAACCGAGAGCAGCCGCTCGATCGATCCTGTGGACTTCCGAGTCTGTAACGCGGCAAACACCTCCTGGTGTGCGTTACAGCTGGCAGTCCCTGTGTCTCTGGTCGGGCTGGGAGTTACGACTCCAACCAGCAAAAGCGCCACTGCGCTTGGACTCAGCCGAGTCAAAAAGCGAAGCTCAATGGTTGACCGGTAGAGCTTCCGGGTCCTTCACAGGTGACGATGGGGCAAGACACGGCCCAGGGAGTAACGACTCGACCTACCTCCGTTCTTGCCTTACTGGAGCACCACTCCGGAACACTGCTCTTCACGAAGCAGGTACGTCGGTGTAAACACAATATCCGACAGCCTTGTACCTCCCGGTTCCTCCCTTTATAGGGCGTGTTTTCCTTGAGTTATGTAACAGCTCTCCTGTTTACATAAGGGCGTGTTTCCCTTGAGTTATGTAACAGCTCTCCTGTTTACATAAGGGCGTGTTTCCCTTGAGTTATGTAACAGCTCTCCTGTTTACATAAGGGCGTGTTTCCCTTGAGTTATGTAACAGCTCTCCTGTTTACATAAGGGCGTGTTTCCCTTGTATGACAGGAATTCTTGACACGACCACTCATCGCCCGCCTGTTAAATTTCCTGGATCGACACACTGCCTTGTGCCTGGCTAGAGAAAAAGGGCCACTCAACTGGCAGGGTTCATCTTTGTTTTTTTTTTTGTTCTTGTTTTTTCAACCTTTATTTTTTTTTTTCATAAAAATCAAGGTACAGACATTACATATTGAGCACAATAACAACATGGTGTGCAGCAGCATAGGCATGTTTTAACATTTTTCATTTCTACAGTTAACATGTACGGTAGAGAGGCTGTACTCCAGCAGTGCTACTAGAAGACAACAAAAAAATATGTTCAGAATACACTTTCATCATGTCTTTTCATTTCAATGATGTGGGTACAGGTCACTCACACTTCACTCCTGGCGGGTGTATTTCGCTCCCTTATCATATCAGGATTGACCAGCAAGTAGGCACATAGGGGGTCCCATATATCTTTCGGTTTTGAGGATGGGGGGAGTAACTCCGCATAGTTTAAAGTTTGCTCTTCCCAGAAAAGGAGATCTTGCACCCATTCCTTATATTTGGGCACCCCCCCAACCCCATCTACATGCCAGTCTACACTTGGCCAGCAGTATTTCCAGCTCCACAAACCTTCTGCATGTAGGTGGGAGTTCTTCTGAATAGCCCAGCAGTGCCATGATGGGTGATGCCAATAATGGCACCAAAATAATTTGCCCTAATGCCTTAAATATCTGGCGCCAGTACTGTTGGACGGGCACGTAGTCCCAGGCTAGATGTAGGAAACTCACTTCCTCCCGGCCACAGCAGTCACATGTATCATTATCTCATAACTTGAATGTGTGTAGTGTGGTAGGTGTGTAGTATAGCCTGTGCAGGAACTTATAATGTATAATTCGGAGGCGACTGCTAGCCGATACACACCCAGTTTGGCTGCAGCAGTACTTCCATTGCTTATCGGTTATAGGTTCCTCCAATTCAGCTTCCCAATGTACGCAGGAGCGCACTGTGCTTTGAGTTTGTGAGATCTTTGTGTTGTGGTATAGGAGGGAGACTGCACGCGCAGGTGTAGTGTTTTGTAACAGTTGGTGTAGTGGAGGTAGCTCGGTGGTACGTGGGGGAATGTGGGCTTAGCAGCTTTTACACTTTGCCTTAGCCTGATGTATATAAATAGTTCCATTGGTGTGGGGTTTACATTTTAAAAAGAAATGCTCTCTCGATCGGAAAGTCCCGTCAGTATACAGGTCTCCCCAGGTCTGGACATTGACCCAATGTGGCAGTTGGCAACATCATAGCTCCTGGGTCACTTCTAAATCATGGTGATGTGCAAGGGGGAGTAGGGGCGAGTATAACAGTGACATATCGAGTCTGTTAGCAATTTTCTGCCAGGCAATTACAGTGCATGACGCTGTGGTGGGATTGGCGGTATTGGCTCTATATAACATTACTCCACCACAAGATGTGGCATATAAGGAGGGAGTTTGAACCAGTACACTGCAAAGTGTGCTTGCGCACACAAGTAGTATAGTTCAAAATTTGGTGCTTCAAAACCTCCATGTGAGAAAGGCAATGTTATTATTTTCCATTTCAGTCTACGCTGAATACCACCCCAAGCCAGTCTTATCATTTTGGATTTCAAGTCTTTCAAGGGTGTGAAGGTTGTGCAAAGTCGTGCTGGTCTAGCAACACAAGCGATTCCACGAGGAGACTGAGTCTGTTGGACAGTATTTTAGCTAGAATTTTAATATCACAATTAATTAAGGAAAGTGGTCTATATGACTCACATTTGGTGGCTGATTTTCCAGTTTTCAGTAGTGAAATAATGGTAACTTCTCTCATGTTTAGCGGGAGGATTCCGGTTTCTTTGGCCTTCTCATATACTCTCTTCAAAATAGGGGCAACATATTCTACATATGCTTTATAGAATTCGGCCAGTAGATCGTCAGGTCCAGAAGCTCAGCCCGATCCAAGCTGCATTATTGCAACTCTGATCTCCTCCTCCTCTATCTCAGCAGATAGAAACTCTCTTTATGCCTACCCCAGCCAGCCTAAGGCCACATGTTCCAGATAAGGTAAGATTGCAATCAGGCGTAGTCTCTTTGTGGTATAAAGGCCAGAGTATAAGTTGCAAACAAATGTAATATATCAGGCGTGTCTCTAAGGATCTCACGCCTGGCTTTTGAATTTCCAAAACATAATTAGAAATCCGGGGCTTACGCACTTGATCTGCTAATACCTTCCCTGGACGTTCCCCCTTGCCATATCTACGCACCTGAAAATATTTCCCACAAAACAGACACTCGCGTTCCGCAATGCACCGTTTTCAGACATTTTGCGGCTAAGCTTAAGTCGGGTTGAGGCATTTGGGGAGTGGGTGAGCTCTTGTTCCAGTTATTGAATATCTATTTCCAACCGGGCGAGTGTTGAGTGCAGATCCCTCAAGATCCCTCCCCCTTTAGCAATGCAAATTCCTCTCATGGTGACTTTAAAAGCCTCCCAAACTGTAGCTAGTTGGTCAACAAAATCTATGTTACGCAGAAAAAAGTCCTGTATCTCTTGCCCCAGTTTAGTGCGGAACACAGTGTCAAGTAATGCTGTTGGGTTCAATCACCATGTCGGGTACGTGGTATGCGAGATCGGGAGTGCTAAGCTCAGTTCCACAAGGGAGTGGTCTGAAAGTGTACGAGCAAGATTGTCGATACTGGAAAGCCAGGGGCCCATCCCGTTGGACACTAGCCAATAGTCAAGGCGTGGCCACGTAGAGTGCACTGCAGAATAATGTGTTCCTTCCTTTCGCCCCGGGTGTAAGTGTTTCCAGGCACCCAGAAGACAGTTTGTTGTAATGATATCTTTTACTTGACGCTGGGTGGTAATATAGTGGTGCAGCTGGGGTGTAACCTATCAACTGTGGGTATTAATGCTGTGTTAAAATCTCCCCCCAAATCACATACATAGATCCAGTGGTCATTAGTTTACCCCATAGTGTGGCAAAGAAGGCTGAGTCTTCTGTATTGGGTCCGTAGCAGCAGACTAACGTAACAGAATAGGAAGCTAATTTCCCCCTATCCTATGGCTAAATATGGTGTGTTCTTTTTGATCAGGATTGCTGTGCCCCTGGAGTAAGTAGAGTATGCTGAAAAATATATATGCACTGCCCATCTCGCCGCAAAATTGGGAGGCGTACCATGGTGAAGGTGTGTCTCCTGCAGCTTATCTATTTGGATATCAGGACTATCTAAATAAGCAAGAACTTGCCTACGTTTGTGTGGATTTCCCAACCATTCCAGATCATACAGCATATATTTAATAGTATATGATCTGTCATACGAGTATCAAGAGAGGGTAATTGTGGGACCTAATTCCCAATAACGTGCCTCCATGCGTACATGCTCTTATAACATTGATGCATTTTTTAACTTTGCTGTACACTGTGTGTTAAAATAAATCCCATCACTCACCACCCTCCAACCACAACGACAACCCAAAATTGTCAGAGCCATGCTTCCCGCCCCCACCCCAGAAATGTCAGGTAACAGCCTGATAAATAATTATCTCAACATTCGTTCCCTGGTATAAATAACCAGTGAGGTTGGTGTCAATAAGAGCAGGAGGGTAAGAGAGAGAGGAAAAAAGGAGAGAATAGCGAGGAGAAAAGAACAAGGGGTAGAGAAGGAAATAAGAAGATGGGGTAAGATAGGTATGTGGAGGAGAGGGTAACAATAAGAGTAATGAGGGATCTCCTTACGAGGTCTCACTAGAGGGCGTCGCAACCTCCATCCTCCCAAGCTGGAGTCAACAGCAAGGGAGGGGGTGACTGGGCTTAACATTTTAATACCCAGTAAATTGTATAAAGTCATAATCGGTTACATGTGGACATTAATGAAAGACTTCATGTCCGCAGTGGCACACTTGCCCACTAATTCACCTGCCTCGCCAGTTAATTCTCGACATTCTGCATGTTATCTTCTGAGGTGCTCACCATCAATCTCCATAGTATGCTGCGATTCTATGTCAGGACCGGAGGCTCCGATTATGCTTCTCAATCTTTACTAGGAAGCTCACAGCAGCCAATAAAAACAAAGATAAAACCACGTGACAACCATAGAGTCTCGTCCATAAAAGGTCCCTGTCAGCACATAGAGTCCTCTTTCTTTGCTGCTCCGCAGCCAGTTAAGTACCTTATGCATTTTTCTCTCTTACAGTGTGATATTACTTCAGTGTTGGTTTATTGAAAGTTCATACGCTGTAATTGTTGTTTATTACGAAGCGCTGCTTTGTTGCGCGATTTGTTCGTTGTTATTGATTGATTATTACGAAGCGCTGCTTTGTTGCGCGATTTGTTCGTTGTTATTGATTGATTTATTGCTTATTTTGAGGCGCTGCCTTTGATGCGCGTTCGCAGTCAGTGCGAGTTGTGTGGACGGAGGTCTTAGCCTCATCGAGTGTGTATGTTGATTGCTTTTCCTTTTCAGTAGTGCGAAGCGCTGCAGGCGTTTCCGTATCCCGTCGGTGAGTTTGTCTCACGTCATTCGGGTTTGTGGAGCGGGAGGTAGGGGAGCGAGGACGCGCGTCTGTCTGACGCGCAGTCCTCTTTTACTATCTGTACGAGCCTGAGCCAGCGCGCATGCGCGGCGGCCATTTTGCCCGCGAAAATTAGTCGGGCTTGAATCGAACACAGAGCAGTGTGTTTTAACTGCTTAAGACCCGTATTTGTACCGTTTTTTCGGCGGAAAAGGCTCGTTTTGGCTCCCCAGACGCCCTTCTGTTTCTACAGTCAGTGGGGCTGTATAATTCAGCATAGGCTTTGCCTAGAGTGGGATTGGTGATTTGTGTTGTGCAAGCCCTCCCTCCCTCCACATCTAAACTTTATCAGTCGGTGTCTTCATTGGTGCCTGTATTGGGGGCTTGCCTGGGGTTACCACTCCCCCTGATCTCCTGTGTGAGAATATTGATTGTGAATTTTGACGGACTTCACAAATAATCCTCAGGGTCGTTAATTGCTCACTGTGTGGCAACTATGTCTGAATATTATGAAGAGGATTATTATTATTATGATGACGAAGACCCTTCAGGGTCTATGGAATATGACCTCGTTGAGGCATTGGACGCAGGTGTGCAGCAGTCTGTCAATTCCGCATTGGTGAGGGCGATTGCGCCATTGAAGCGCCATCTTTGCTCTTACGCAAAGAAACAAGGCTGGGTTCCATCCTCAGCTTCCCGTCCTACACCTGGGGGTAAGGTAAGAACGAATCCCCATGCTGCAGATTTCGCTAGGCTCGCACGCTCGATGGCGGAGCAGGAACGTTCTTCTCCTAGAGAAGCGACAATTACTGAGATCTCCCAGGAGGATGATGGCCAAGATACCACACCTGATCCTACAACGGACGAGGAAGAATCTCCTCGCCCTTCCAAGAAAACACGGAAGGAGAAGCACTCTGGCCCGTCCGCATCACCTAAAGTGCTCACGTTCGAACCAGCGGACATTATCCACCCTAACTCATCTTCCTGGCTACCACCGCAAGAGGTAGCAGATTATGTTCAAACCCATCTACGTCAAGCATTTGATACGGACGTACGGGCACGACTACGGTCGGAATGCCCGCGACCGGAGCTAGCAGACAAGGTGGCGGCTACCCCGGAGGTGGACCCGTCCATGTTGACGTACTTGAAAAAGTACTCAAAAGATCCTAAGAAAGGTTTGGACAGGTCCTGGCGATCCTGCCAGGATAAACTACTAGACGTCATAGGCCCCCTGACCAAGATTCTCGAGATCGGCTTTAGGGCCAAAGAATCCTCCATTGCAATTAGCCCTGATGAGTTGATCGGCTGGGCACAGCGGGCAGTGTGCCAGCTGGGCAATGCTAATTGTGCATTGTCGACGGAACGACGCAGGTCCATTCTCCTAAAGTTAGATCCCAGGCTGGCCGAATTATCTACGTCGGAGTCGGGCCCACTAGCCCAAGGCCTCCTGTTTGGTCAACCCTTTCTCAAGGAGCTCACCAAGTTTGTTGCCACATTTAGTGGGCTTGACAAGGCCCAGGGTTCTTTAAAGCGGGCTTTCCGCCCGGTTTTTGGCAGGGCCGGACGCTTCCGGGGGCGCTCGTTCGGCCGGGGATATAACCAAGGCACCCAACGTGGACAGCAGAGAGGTGGTTATCAGGACAACTCAGCCAACACCTCCAATTTTTACCCCTCGCGACGTTCCAGGAACAGGTTCCGCAAAGGTGGCAGATTTGGAGGAAACTCCAACAACCAGCATGATGCCGGAAATTCAGGTGAGCCTCATTCCCTTCTCGGAGGTGACATTGGGGGGCAGAGTGGCATGTTTTCTAGACAAATGGCGCAAAATTTCGCAAGATGCATGGGTGTTGCAGACGGTGCAGGGGTACAGGCTGGAGATGTACGCCTCCCCTGTGCAACACTCCCGCCCCCCCCCTCTGTATTTTTCCCGACAAGATCAGAGCTTTATCACAGCAGAAATCAATTCCTTGCTACAGAAGGGCGCAGTGGCGCCCTCCGAGGTTCACCCTCACGGTTTCGTGAGTACTGTCTTTCTCGTAGACAAGAAAGGGGGCGGTTCCCGCTTGGTGCTAAACCTCAAAGAATTCAACTCGTGGATTGTTTACAGGCACTTCAAGATGGAAGGGATCCATCTACTGCGCGACCTTCTCCAGGAAGGAGACTGGATGGTCCGTTTGGACCTGAAGGACGCGTATCTCTCCATTCCCATTTTTCCACCTCACAGGAGGTTCCTGCAGTTTGTCTGGGGAAAGGTATGCTACGAGTACAAGGTCCTCCCGTTCGGTCTGTCGTCAGCACCGTGGTGCTTCACGAAGCTTCTGAGACCGGTGGTGGAAACTCTCAGGGCCCGGGGAGTCCGCCTCATTATATACCTGGACGACATAATTATTTTGGCATCCTCCCCTCAAACGGTACAAACGCACCTCAATTGGGCGATCAAACTATTGCAGAGCTTGGGGTTCATTGTCAACCCGCAGAAATCAGTGTTAATCCCCTCTCAATCCATCGAATTTCTGGGGTTTACGATCAATTCAGTGACGTGTCAACTCTTACTGCCGATGACAAAGGTCAGGGCAATCAAGAAAGAGTTGCGGGGGGGGAGGAGCCAAGATGGCGACCGGGACGGCAGCGTAGGCTCCCGGCTCCGTGAACCTCCGCACCCTGCACAGATATCCTGCACGAGATCCTTAGCCTGCGCTATCTACCCGTGTTGGTGAACGCGAGCGGCAACCGGCCGTGTGACCCCGAAGTTTCTGGCAGCGGTACCGTCGGAGAAATGTCCGTCTGAAGTTTGCGGCCTGTGCAGCCCCGGAGCCAGGATCTCGAGTGAACGCCGTGGCCGGGCGGCAGTGCAACAACAACGGCCTTTGGTGACTGGGTGGGGTCGGACTGCCGGAGTGGTGCGAATGTCGGACTGCGCTTCGCCGTGGTCGCTCCTACCACTAAGCGTAGCTGAACGAGTGCGTGCCTGAGGTGGCAACTACAGGACTCTTCGGTGATTGCTTCAGCCTTCGCCGGTGAGCTGCCCGGACGCCGCCCGTAACTTTTCCCGATTCTTGCGGGCTGCTCCCGGATTTTCGCGGGCGCTGGTCCGTAGTGGGGACGACTGTGGCCCGTGACCACACACCGGACACATTGCTTGCCTGCCCTCGGAACCCAGTTACCGGTGCCATGGAACCCGAGGCGCTTGTGTCTGAGCCCCGGTCCCGATCTGGGATGGACCTACCCAGCGGCCATTTTGGTATGCCAGAGTCCACCATCCTGTACACTGGGTTGCAGCAGGATTGGGAGGGTGTGACTCTGAGGAGCGTAGCGGAGCGAGCGCCGGGAGCTGTACTGGGGTATGGTGACCTTCTCGAGGCTCTCGGTGCCCTTCACTCCACCCTGATTCACGGAGCCTGGGTGTTGGGGAGCAAGCTCGATGGAGTGACATCAGCGTCGGAACAGTTGCCGCCTGCCTATCCCCAGGTACACTGGGACTTCTCACGCCGCGCACGGGGGGACAGTGTCGTGGCCGCCCCTGTGAATAGTGCACACCTGGACTCTCCGGACAGTATATCAACGTGCGATCAGCTGGCTGTGGATTTGGTCTGTTCCGGAGGTTTCGGATCTGAGCGGGGGGTGGTGGCCTTGTCCCGTGCGCGGTCTCCGACGACCCAGGCAACGTCCAAGCAACGGTCGCCCGCCCTGGCTGATTCCGCCTTCCTGGGCCTGGTGTGCAGTGTAAATCCTGGCTCGGCATCGGGAAAGACGATCCTCCCTAGAGCTGACTGTGTCGATCTTCAGAGCCCTCTACCCTACCTGTGTGTGTCGCTTCCTGAGTTTTATTGGACACTTCTCTTCCTGGTAACATTGGACATGGCACTGGGACGAGGGGTATGCATGGGTGGGTTTGCAAAGAGTGGCCAAGGATGATGCTGACCCTTCCGAGGTGGTCACCTACTAGGCGGGCGGGCTCGGGAGTTGTGTGCTCTCATGGCATAATTGTTAGTGTACCAAGTGCGTAATCCTCCTTACTCCTCTTTGACAGGGTCGATTTTGTGTTCTTTATTGTATGCTTTATGGGAAACCGTGTGGTGCGGGAGGGAGAAACCGGGGGCGTGTTTTGCAGGCCCTCCTCCAGTTTATTAATACTCTCTCTACCCCCCCGTCTGGTGGGGGCTCCTTTCCCACTTCTTTTCTCTGTTCTTCTATATTTCGGGTCTGGTTCCGGGGCGACAGGCACACTGCTGGGGGGGGGGGCCGTACTCATCTGCAGAGGTGCAGGGTGGGGGGTTGGGGGGGGGGGATCCTTTAGTCTTTCACCTCCTTTTTCTATGGCCTCCTTTTCTTCTCTTATTCTTCTTTGTCTTTTTCTGGGATCAGCATGGTAGTACTCCTTTGTTGTTAATCACTGCTGTTTCCGGAGTGCCATAATTTCCGTGGAGTTTCCTGGGTCTTGGGGCAGGGGGTTGCAGGCGCAAATGGCCGTGTCATTCCTCCACATCCTGAACTTACTGTTTCAGCGCCATTGCTTAGATAGACTGCTGTGTATTGTTTACGTTCATCGTTCTGCCTGCCATTTTTCGCTGCTGGGAAACTGTTTGGCACCTGATCCTTCCATCCTTTTCTATTATAAAATGTAAACCTTTATTATCCTGGTCTCCTACCTGGGCTGTTCAGAGACTGGGAGTATGCTAGTGTCGAGATTTTGCTCCCCGAGGTACTGATTGTGATAGACCTGCTTTCTGTTATTCTGATTGTTTAGCGGCCGGCCCCGGGGGTTGTAGGCCCATATGTGTAATTGCTTGAAATGTCAATAAAGGTTTTCAAAAAAAAAAAAAGAAAAAAAAAAAAAAAAAAAAAGAAAGAGTTGCGGTCCATCCTACTCAGGCAGACGACGTCCTTGAGATCTTTAGCCCGCATAGTGGGGCTCCTGGCTTCTTCCATCCAAGCGATCTTCCCGGGCCCCCTTCATTATCGGGCCCTTCAGAGGCTCAAGATCCGCCATCTTCGGAAAGGTCTCAGTTATTCAGAACAGATACCTCTCTCAGAGGAGGCGAGACTGGAGATGGATTGGTGGTTAAACCACATGGAGGCCTGGAACGGCCGAGCGCTATTCGGATCGACCCCGGATGTGGTGATCGAATCAGATGCCAGCCGGTGGGGTTGGGGAGCCCGGTGCGGCACGTTGTCCACGGGTGGTCGCTGGTCGCCAGACGAACTTCATTTGCATATCAATTGCTTGGAACTGTTGGCTGGTTCCTTTGCGATCAGATGTCTGTCACCGCAGAAAGCAGATTGTTGTATACTCCTTCGGATGGACAATATCTCGGCGGTACGTTACGTCAACAAGCTGGGCGGTACCAGGTCGCGGATGTTGGCGGAGATCGCCAAGGACTTCTGGCACTTCTGTCTGCAACACAGAATTTCGGTGGTTGCGGAATATCTGCCCGGTTCCAGCAACCAAGTGGCCGATTGGAATTCCCGCCACCTACAGGACTCCAGCGATTGGAGGCTGTTGCCCACAGTGTTTCGACACCTAACCCACCTTTGGGGCCCTTGCCAGATAGACCTTTTTGCGTCTCGACTGAACAGTCAGGTTCCCCAGTTTTTCAGTTGGAGGCCGGACCCGGAGGCGTTAGCCACAGATGCATTCCTGCAGGTATGGCCGAAGTCCCTCTGTTACGCGTTTCCCCCGTTTCTCATGATCCCACGGGTTCTAGCACGAACAAGAACTTTTCAGACGGAACTCATTTTGATCACTCCTCTATGGAGGGCTCAAGCTTGGTTTCCGGTGTTACTGGACATGTGTTGCGAGATTCCGATCCTCCTTCCTCAGTTGCAGAACCTATTGCTGGACCCTCTTCAGAATCCCCATCCTTTGGTGGCCTCGGGCCAACTTCCTCTCGTTGCTTGGCGGGTTTCAGGGACAGGTGGAGTGTCCCGGGCCTTTTGCGAGAAGCTAGTAACTTCATCAAAGAAGCTTGGTCGGCCAATACTCACAAGCGATACGCCTCATCTTGGAAAAGGTGGTGTGATTGGTGCACTCAACGGGACGTGGATCCCGCTAAGGCACATGTGTCTTTAATGGTCAACTTTTTGGCTTCTATGGCGTCCTCCGGGTTGGCCTACAGGACGGTCAACAACTTTCGGTCCGCCATATCGGCGGGGCATTTACCTGTAGAAGGTAAGCCCATTGGGGAACATCCTTTAGTTTGTAAATTACTGAGGGGAGTCAGGATGGTGAAACCCCCTTGCCCAAAGTACTCTCATCTGTGGGATGTTTCTCTTGTCCTCCGATTCCTGGAATCTTGGCCATCCAATAGGTTCTTGTCTCGTAAACAACTCTCAGCTAAGCTGACTATGCTTTTGTGTCTCGTTTCTTGCAAACGGGTTTCTGACGTCCGAGCTCTGGATTTAGCGGGGCGTAGATTTACCCCGGAAGGGGTGTCTTTCACCTTGTCCATGAGAACGAAGTGTAACACTACTTCAATCACATACCCGGTTTTTCCTAACAATCCTAAACTGTGCGTGGTGCAATGTATTAAGGATTACGAGGTGAGTACTGAGGAGTTTCGTGCTGATATGCAGGGGCAACTACTTATTGCTTTGCAAAAGCCTTTTCGCCCAGTGACGCCAGCTACCTTATCGCGGTGGATGCGCTGGCTCATGAGCGAGGCAGGGATTGATATCTCCAAGTTTCGGGCTCACTCTGCGCGCGGAGCCATGGCTTCCAAAGCATTTGTAACGGGTGTAAGCCTAGTGGATATCATGAGTGCAGCTGACTGGTCTAATGAAAGTACTTTTAAAACGTTTTACTATAAGCCGATTGTCAATGTTGCTTCAATGGTGGTGGCTCAGCTTTGAACAAGCATAATCGGAGCCTCCGGTCCTGACATAGAATTAAAAATTTGCGAACATTCGTGACAAGAATTTTCAATTCTATTAAGGACAACGGAGGCGAGGATTATCCCGCCCAGAAATACATTGTCTAACGTACTGCTATTGACTGCATATTTGCTTTCAAGATTATGATACTGTATGTATTGGATCATGCTATTTTGCATTGCTGTGTATTTTTCCCCACCCAAATCTCTCGTGATGTAATGCTGTTAATTTTACAACCTCAAACGGTTTTTACGGGCTGTTTCCTTTCTTTCAGGAACTGACAACAAGTAAACCTGATTGTGGTCTATCGGCGATGGAACGCTTCGCAGTTTGTTGTTTCGCTCTCAAGCAAGTTGTCTGGACCGGGATCCAGTGCGACGTTCGGCCCCGTTGGGCGCACAGTTCGTTGGTGGGAGAAGACCCTAGCTGTCGGTGATCCTCAGGAACAGGTCGTGCATGGACTTATGTACTGTTACAAAGAAAGAGGACTCTATGTGCTGAAAGGGACCTTTTATGGACGAGACTCTATGGTTGTCACGTGGTTTTATCTTTGTTTTTATTGGCTGCTGTGAGCTTCCTAGTAAAGATTGAGAAGCATAATCCTCGCCTCCGTTGTCCTTAATAGAATTGAAAATTCTTGTCACGAATGTTAGCAAATTTTTAATTCAACCTCCGACATCGAAGATGGTGAGTGATCTTGCTGGTTGCATGTACCTCAGTTGATTGATTGTTGTTTGATGCGCTCAGGAAATCTTCTACTTGTTGCGGATTGGTGAAAAAATGTTGCTTCCCTTGACGGGTGACTCTAAGGCGCGCTGGGTACATCATCGCATAGTCTATTGGGTAAGGCTCTACAGGTGCCGTGGCTCCCTCTTCAGTGCCCCACCTTCACTCCCTAAAATAACCCAGACTCGCAATTTAGGGCTCAGACTCCTTGTAGTTGCACTCAGCCTCTTACTTGTTGCAGCTGCAGAGGGGAGTAGGTTATCATGGGTTCCGCGCCGCTGTGTAGATCGACGCCCGACTGGCCAGCTACGTCAGAGGGGGTGCCGTCTGCTCCTCCAGTCACGTTGGGAGTTTCAAGGCAGGATCGGACCAGGCCTCCAGCAAGTTCAGCGACGTCCCCGGGTGCCTTGGTTCCCCCAGGCCGCTGCTTCCTTGGCGGGCAGGGCCGCAAGCAATTCTTCACCCCCACGGCGCACAGGGGGATCGACCAACCCCGCAGCTCCGGGGCAGAAGGTAGGTCTTGATACTCAACTGTATGTGGTGCAGGGGGAGGGTGGCGCAGTATCCGCAACTCTTTTGTGCCGCAGCTATTTATTGTCTCTGGCGACAGCCAATACAGTTGCCGTTACAATCACGTACTTGGCCGCGGGGGCCGAGTGCGACCGCTTCAGCCAGGCAATTATCTGCCAGTTACCACACCTTGCAGGTCCACCGCATATCGCCACATTCATCCACCGATTTAGAGATCGTTTACCTCACGGAGCACCTCTCACATGCGCTGCAAGGCTGGGGGCATCATTTTGTCACGGCTTGCCAATGCCGCTTCCCGCAGAAGGCTCAACTCCGAACCGTGGCGTTGCAGGCCCCGGTAGGCCGTGCCCTCTCAGTTCTACTGTGTGAGGTTACCGGCTCGCAGGTTCCTTGTGCTGGTCAAGAAAGTCTCCCACGGCAGCACCGGCGGTACCACTTCGGATTCTGCACCTGATTTCGTAGCAATGATCAGTTGCACACCATCACTGAGTAGAATTATAGCGGATGCAGGAGCCCAGGCCACCGGAGCTTCACTCAAGTGCGGCCATCTTGCGTGCCAGCCCCCTAGCTCCATCTGTCTCTTTCTATCCTGACTTCACTGCGATGGTACAGCACGCCCGCCGCAAATTCACAGGTGTCAAAGCCATGCTATGAAACCTGGGCCTCTGCCCTGGGATGGTATACCCAGCCCACCTGTAGGTCGAGATCAATGGCAGACTGCAGCTTTTCAGCAACCCACCGGCAGTACAGGAATTCTTTTGCAAGTATTCTGAAACGTGAGCGACACATCGGAATGTCTCACCTGAGAGAATCGAGATTGCTGTCAGATGCAAATTCTGGCACCAGTGCCGACCTTTTTTCCACAGGCTAACTTTTTTGACTCCAACCTGACTGTAGCTATGTAACGTATTTGCTGTGGATCTGGTCACAATATTACATGCCTCCTTATGACCGGGTTACCAATTAATGTCTCACTATATGGCAAATTGCATTTATCAATAACTTTTATTCCTGAAGGATGTGGGGAAGTGGCGTAGCGTTGTCACCCCTCAAGTGTTTACCACACATAACTGTTTGCGTTTTATTTTGTGCTGCACGTGTTGATGATTGTGGCAATGTTGTTGGGGTTGGGTTTTCCCAGTAGAAATGGGAACAGGGATGGGAGGGTGAGGGAACATACCTAATTGGTATGATCATACGAGGTTGAGTTACTAATGTTACCAAACTATTGCCTCATGAGCTTTTTCACGGAAGGGGAGGGGCGCTTGTAGTCACACAGTTATCAAAGCTGCTCACTCTGTCAGGGCCTTGAATCCTCGGAGTCGTACAATGCTCAAATGGGTTCCACCCCTTGATAGCCCCAAGGTCTGAGTGAACTAACAGACTCCTTGGAGTGATCAAGTGAGGGAAGGAAAGGAAGGGGACAGCGGGGAGGGAGACCTGTAACGGGAGTAAAAGCACTATGAATATACACCACTCAATCTACAACACAGGGAAACTGCAATATGTATATCCATATGTAACTGTACGCTACGCCTTGCGCTATACCTGTAAAGGAAAAGAAAAGTGCCGATATCCGTGATCCGGAATACCAGCGGAGAGTGCAGTACCTAGCCACCTATAAAGGAACATGTACGTTAGGGAACAGTTTGCAACATTTCTCTCAGCTAGTACTGTAGCGGAACCTTAGGTCTCACATACCTATGTGCTCATAGGTGGTGTTAAAACAGGGGAGGAGGAGCGGAGCGACCAACTGGACCTGCTATGCTTTTCCCCTTATGTGAAATACAAAAGAAAACAAGCCACCTCAATGACACTTCACTACATGCAGAACATGAACCTTTTGACATGCGCCATCTGAGTTACGGTTTACCAACAATGGCTTGATCCATACATAGGTGTGTTGTCACACGAAGACGTTTGGTGCACACAAAGGACATAACATTACTAGCACTCTTAACCTTACAGGCAAAGGACAAATGAAGCTTCGCACAACAGAAAACAAGAAGTTCTCCACCCCAATGAGGCCAATGTTCCCCCCCTCGATTAACAATGTCAAGCAGAGGCAATGAGGTTTAACTGAGGGTTTTTCCCAGCAGCCGCTGGGTATTGTAGCGCCCGGGGCTTGGGAGCGGAGATATCGCAGTGGGCAACGCCGCTGCGAAACGACAGTCAATAGTAACAAGCACAGTCTCAACACGTCACTCGGCTCGTCCAACAGGGCGTAGTTTGTGACTTCCACGGGTCAAGAAGAAAGGCAAGCACATGAACTCAAGAGATTGTAAAAGAAGGATTGGTGCTCCAGGCACCCCTACCAGCCCTCCTGGCGCTCGTCTGGATCGGATCGTCTCAAGGAATCAACGGCATCGTCCGGTGCCCTGGAAGCCCTCATATCGGCTTCCGGCAGCGTGATGACGTCACGCCCGTCTGTGCCTGGTGTCTATGGCAACGCCGATGGGTTCGCAGTGTTCCTTAGCGGCCGCCGTGATGTGCCGTGACACACTCTCCCTAGCAATGCCTCCCACTTTCATCGGAGCCATGGGGCTAAACTCGTATGATCAACTAAAACTTGTATGATCATACCAATTAGGTATTGTATCAGTGCATGTTTATCTATTGGCACTCAAATCTGCAAAACTGAGCAGGCAAAACCACTAGGTTGTTTTCTAACATAGAGTGGTACAGGGATCACTTTTTGGTCCTGAAGAGAAGTCAAGAGGATGGCTTTGAAACAGTAGACTAGGGAGGTAGTGGCCCATCGTAGCACATAAACCTCTACTCCCCACTTTTAATAATACCAGCTACAAGGGGGCGTGGCTTCACCGCGCAGCGAGATAGCAGCACACTAAAGCGGCTCCGCCGGCCGAGACTCTAAAATCCGCCAAAATCCATATATTGGACGTAGACCCAGGGTCCAAGCACAAAGGATCTTGCTCTAACTGACCTCCGATGCTAGCGACTGCAATTTGAGTGAGCTGCACTCGGAGACGGCGGAGCCGCGAGCTGCCGAAGGCTCTGTATCTCCCTGCGGCCTGGTCACACCGCCGCTGCCTGAAGCCGGGGGCTAGAGTGGACGCGGCTCCGATTTCCGATCAGCGGGGGCCTGCGGGTAGATATTTGTGTCAGCCAGGTCGGCAGAAGCGCTGCCGATTAAGTCAGCATCCTTCAACAGTCGTCTTCCAGCTCTGTGCAGCGGAGCCGGTGGCGTCCCCGCGGGAGTGCCAGGCAAAGTGATTACTGCCGGCGAACACCGCGGGCCCAATCCCCCCTGCAGCCCTTGTGAAGGAGCGCACTTGTACTGTCGGAGGTGACAAGACTAGGACACTTACTCAACGCGGTAGCGGCTGGAGGGTGAGTCGCATACACTTGCGGCGACAGACAACGTTCCATAGCGGCTGCGGACATATCCGCCATCTTGCGAGGCAGGGGAAGAAGCGTCGATATTCCAGGCCTGAGACGGCGCGCATCAGTTCACACCGCGCGTAGGCCCTTTGGGAACCCCTTCCAATTTCGAGACCCGGACTCAGCACCTAACGGTAGTCACATTGCCCAACGGAGGCCTCCACAAGGTGGACACCAAGTAACACACACGACCCCTCCTGCCGCTTTATCAGCAAAAGACGACGTGCGTTGCCAGGGTCGTAGGGCTGATCACTGCGACCAAGGCACTGGCAAGGCGCATGGTGGGCTGCCCGCGCGCACGGATCTCTACTGTTAGAGTCACGCGTAGCTGAGACGTGGATGGGGTGTACCCCTCGACCATGGGGAAGCCTGACACACGGCAGCCCAAGCTTAACTTTGATAAAAGGTGGCAAAATCTATAGAAGAGGACCCGGCTCAGCAAGATCACACGGATGAAGCGTCCACCATCCACACAACGGACGAGGACATACGTGCGATGTTCAGGGAGTGGAAAACGAGCCTCCAAGGGATAGACTCCAAGATGGACACGCTTGTGAATCGCATGGACAGGATGACACAACGTGTAGATAAACATGAGGGGTGCCTGACCACACTGGAAACGAGAGTATCGGAGGCAGAGGACGGCCAGGCCACTATGAACTCGCACATACGGAAAATGGATGAGGCGCTGAATGCCATCAAACAAAAAATGAGGATTTGGAAGCAAGATCGAGGAGAAATAATGTGAGAATTATGGGAATTCCGGAAACAACGAACATTCCCAACATGAAGAAATACGTCGAGCACATGATGACTGAACTCTTCGGCTGGACCTCTCCCAAATGTTCCTCATTGAAAGAGCGCATCGTACATTGGGCCCGAAACCTCCGCCGGGAGCAAAGGCCAGACCAATATTGGCGAGGGTAATGAACTACAGAGACCGTGATAGTATACTCTGGCGGGCCCGGGAAAAAGGTTCGCTCAACTATCAGGGTAACGCCATCGCCATGTACCCCGATTTTACAATGCAAACACAGGCGGCCAGAAGGGAATTTATTCCAGCTAAGAAGATCTTCCAACAACAGGGCACCAGATATGCACTCATATACCCTGCCAAACTGAAGGTTCAAGGTCCCGGCAAGCCCACGTTTTTCACTGACGCAACAGCAGCCCTGGCGTATGCGAAGCAGTTGGCAAAAGAGCGGAACCAGCGCAAGAGCTCAACGGAAGTGCACTCAGACAACAACTTGAGCGACAATGACTGACCGACAGGAAGATAACAGTGCTGGAAGAGCAGATAAGTAACTGTATCACTTTTCTTACCTGTAAGGTGGCCATGCTGGTCACTTCTGAACTCTCTGTTGAGCATAGTGGGACAATGGCGGAGGGAACTTCACAACCTGTTTGGGGGTTGGTGTGGGAGGGGGAGGGTTGGGGTTGAGTTGCGTTCTAATGTTCCGCCGACACCTACGCAGACACACAATGTGCATCAGTACATACATTCACTAGCCCACACACCCAGTGGCTCAACCCTCATTTTTTTTTTTTGTTCAAATCTGTTTTATTGAATTTTCCAAATACGTACAAAATAAAACGTACTTTCACGTTATTCATGCATGTTGCCACCTACCAACCATAAAATCGTGCTTTCATTGCAGGTTAGCTCAGCCCTTTAACATACACGGCGCATTCGCCGCTCTGAATTGATTACAAATACAGCTTGCAGCTCCTTACATTAGTGCGATGTTGCATGGGTCGATGTATGGTTAGTTACGACAGCCCCACAGGTACAGTCTTTCAGTTATTTCAGCGTGGACTTCAATACAGACAATGTAGAATCATAACAATTATAAACAACGAACCAACTCAAGGCAGACCGGTGTGAGCACCCCATTTTCCCTTCCCCCCGCCCCTTCCCCCACCTCCCTCACCACACATCCCAGTATTTCAGATTGACTGTTACTATCTGGCAATAGCGACCACCGTTGTCTTCACCGATAACTATACAAATCAGCTCACACATGGGAACACCACAGTTGCACACGTTGAGAGGCTCCAGTATCCTCCCTGTGTCCCCGCCCTCCCCTTCAATCTGACCCCCTGGTCACTCTTCCCCGACTCTCTGTAGTGCCTGAATCAAAACCTCCCATTGGTCAGCTATGGGTTCCTTCCGCAACCCCAACGTCTCCTCCCTTCCGATGGCTGTTCCCTCTGCTCTAGCCCACGCAAGCAGTGAATTTCTCCATGCCTGCGCGTGAGGCGGATCCTGCGCCTTCCATGTCTTGGAGAGCAGTCTCTTAGCTACTAGTATACCAAGGTCCATAAACCGGGACACTACCTTCGTGGCCGGAGTTCTGCGGAACAGGTGTAACAGGTATACGGTCCATTCAAACGGTAGGGCACTGCCAGTGCATGCATGCAGTAACCCGCTGATTGTATGACAGTACGTATGAAGCCGGCTACAGCTCCACAGCATGTGGACTATACCCACCCCCAGCTCGGCGCATCTGGGACACTCCGCATCTGTGCGGTGGAAATACCTATTGACTGCCTCCGGCGTGAGGTACGCCCTGTGTATAATGAACAGCTGGATCTGCCTGAACCTCATATTTCTGGGTATGCGCACTGGGCTCCCCAACACTCTCTCCCATTCCTTATCCTCCAGTGGCCTCCCTATGTCAGCTTCCCACTTATGTCTGAGGGGTTCCAGCGCAATCGCTGTATGACTGCGCAGCGACGCCGCGAACCAGCGGATCAAATGCCTACCACGCCCCATAACGTGAAGGTATTGTATGGTAAGGTGCTGATGAGGCTCTGTGGACATGTCCCCCCATTTCACTGTCAGGGATGCAACAAGCGAGCGATGCAGGAGGAACAGGCCTGGTGGCAATCCCTCCTCTTCCATCAGAAGGTCATATGACCTAAGGGCACCGTCTCGGTACAGATCCCCCAGGGTCCATACACCAGCATCCCGCCAGTCCGCAAGCATGTGGGTGGTGAGAGTCCCCACCCCGCTTGGGGATCCCTCCAGCGGCAGCGCCGGTGCGTATGGGGTTAGAGCTCTGGTGAGAAATAGGCTTCTGCGGTAACATTTATATGCCACACTCAGAAGAAGCGGCTCCGGCGCCGCTCGCCTGACTGTCGGGTGAAAGAGCTCAAGGAGTCGCTCCAATGAGTAGGGGGGTAGCACTGAGGCCGTGTCCTCCCGGTCTTTATCCGCAAACTAGCGAGCAATCCATTGTAGCTGAGCAGCTAGGTAGTAGTGCTCAGAGCAAGGCGCCGCAAGTCCCCCCTGAGCGGTCGGAAGGTACAATTTTGCTAATGACAGCCTATGCCGACCATTCCCCCAGATGAAGTCCCGAAGCGCTCTGGAGAACGTGGCAAAAAATGCCGCAGGGACATATAATGGCAGGTTGGTAAAATAATACAGGAGTCTGGGTAGAACCACCATTTTGGATAGTGCCACCCTGCCCGTGACCGTAAGTGGCAATGTGCATCTGCGACTTGATAGCGACTTGATAGCTGTGAGAGCCCTGCCCAAGTTTCCATCGAAAAGGTCCGATGGCCGGCGATATATCTGTATCCCCAGGTATCGGAAGGTATCCCCTTTCCACATCACCCTCGCCCTATTGAGAATGTAGCCCGGGTCCTGCTGCCCCTCCCCGAACGCATAAATACAAGACTTACTGGCGTTTACCCGCAGCCCTGACACAGTAGCGAAATCTGCAATATGCGGTCCAGCTGTGCTGGGATATTTTCGGTGTCCCTCACATATACTAGCAGATCGTATGCATACAATGACACTTGGTGAACTGTATCTCCCAATGGTATGCCGTCTCCCATCAATGCGCGCAGTGCCACCGCCAGGGGCTCGATCGCCAGCGCGAACAGGAGCGGCGATAGCGGGCACCCCTGTCTGGTGCCCCTGCAAACAGGCACGACCTCCGATATATATGGACCCAGGCGCACCCGAACCGAGGGATTCTTATACAACAGGCCAACCATCTGCAAAAATTCCAACCCCAGATCATATCGCTGCAGCAATGCTGACAAGTACCCCCACTCCAAACTATCGAAAGCCTTTTCCAGGTCCAACATTAAGCAACCTGCCCTAGGCCACTCATTTATGCTATCCGTCGCCACTCTAAAAAACCTCCTCAGGTTCAATGACGTGGATCGCTTGGGAACAAATCCATTTTGATCCCTGTGAACTAGAGTTGCGACCACTGGCGCCAGACGATCCGCTAGAGTTTTAGCCAGTATTTTATAGTCTGCGTTGAGAAGCGCCAGCGGTCGATAAGATCTCAAGGCCATTGGGTCTCGACCAGGCTTTAGCAGAGATACCAGATACGCCTCACGCATCGAGGGGGGCAGTGTATTTTCCTCCATCGCTACGGCGAAAAGCGCGTGCAATTGAGGCACTAGGGTCTCCCGGTAAGCTTTATAAAATTCTGCCGGTAGGACTTCCGGCCCCGGCGTCTTTCCTGACGCCATGGACGCAATTGCCTCCCCTATCTCCTCCAGGGTGAGGGGCCGGTTAAGTTCCTCCTGTTGGGCAGCCGAGGCTGTAGGCAACAGGAGCTGCTTGAGAAATTCCGCTATCTCGAGGTTCGTACCACTAACCCCCGGATTGACAGAGCCTTGCATAGTGCTCCACCATGACCCTATGAATCTCCCGCTGCGTGCACACCAGTTCTCCCTCACGTGTACGCATGTCAGCGATCGGAGCGCGGGGGTCGTCTTGTCTGAGCAGCCAAGCAAGTAGGCGGCCCGCCCTATCTGCCGTGGCATGTGTGCGGGCCGTGTGGGCTGCATAATTATGACAGCGTAGACGGTCCAAGAGCGCCGCATGCCGCGTCTGTAGCTCTTCCATGCGATCGGAGTGGCTGCCCCCACCCTCGCCCTCGCGTTCATGCTGCAGCAGCTGGGATTCAAGGCAGGTGAGATCCTTCGATAACTGCCTCCGTATATTCCACGTGGCCCCCAAGCAATGTCCTCTGAGTGTTGTTTTGAGGGCGTCCCATTCCATCAGTGCGCTACCCGCCGTGCCTTCGTTAAGCTCAAAGTATGTCACTATGGCTGTTCCCAATGAGGAGCGGAACTCAAGATCCTCCAGCGCAGCTGGTTGAAGGCGCCATGTAGGGACAGTGGGCCGGTCAGCTTCCCACCGGAGCTGAATCCGTAAAGGGTTATGATCGGAGTGTGTTCGTCCCAAATACTCCAAACACTCAACCAACGGCAGGAGGGAGCGAGATCCCCCCACCCTGTCCTGTCGGACATGCAAGTCGTGTGTCGCGGAGTAGTAAGAGTAAATGCGGTCAGTTGGATGCAGGACCCGCCACACATCCAATAACGCCCAGTGCGAGAGCCAGTCCATGAGCACCTGCGCGTTGGACACTGCCGACGTGGCACGAAGGGGGGGAAAGGATCTATCCTTATGTACATCCAGCACTGAGTTGAAATCGCCACCCAGCAGCCAGGGGAGGCCAGCGTACGGGGTGACCGCCAACGATAGCTGTGTCAGGAATGACGGCTGATCAACATTCGGTGCATAGATCGAGGGTAACAGTATGCGCTGACCATTGAGTGTTCCGCGGACCAGAGTGTATCTACCCTCCGGGTCCACTACCACCTCTGAGCTAACAAATGGAACTCCCGCCCTCACCCATATGAGCGTGCCCCTGGCATGGGCGGAGTACACCGTACCATACACCTGTCAGCGCCTGCGCAGCCTCTCCAGCTCAAGCTGTGTTATGTGTGTTTCCTGTAGCAGGGCGATTCCAATCGAGTGTCTGTGGAGATAGGCGTATATAGCATATCTACGCGCGGGCATGTGCATACCGCGGATGTTCCACGTGATTATGTTAACGTGCGTCATTGCTGAAGCGTGCAGGTTGGCGGAAGGTCTGGGGCAGGACGTGCTCTAGTGAGTGTCGGGCACGCCCGAGCCTAAATGAACCGGTCTGTCGTAACCATAACAACTTGTAAACTGCGATCAACATAACCTTGGGGGCGAACGGTGCTCGTCCGTTCGTCCAAACTTTGCAACCATGCATAGACAGGAACTAGGTCAGCGCGTAGCCTAGTGGGGTGTGTGTGTGTGTCCAAGCCTCTGTTATGGCCATCCCTGTCTTACCACTCGCATGCGGCGCGCCACCCAGATTACCTTTGGCGGGACCCATCAGAGCGGCGGCACTCCACTGCTACCGCGAGCCTTCTACACATGCATGTGTGCCCACCACACTAGGATCCAGTGAGGTCTGTAGACTCAAATGCAGCCTGTCACGGGCCTCAGTCAGTTAAATGCGCACACATAGTGTCCCCGCTATATCTCCCCCGCTTACTTAACAAACCCTTATGACCCACAGTGCAGTACTTGCGTGCATGAACGTCCACAATGTCCATTACAGCAGCGACATCATCCTAGGATCTCATCCGCAGTTTGCGGAGTAACTACTGGCATGTGCGACTCCTCAGAGCATTCGGATGACGGAGTCGACAGTCCGCTCGACGCTCCAGCACGCTGTACGGGAGAATCCAAGCAGGCCGGAGCACTCGGGGAGGCAAGCGTCGTGACCGCTTCCAATACGTTCTGGCGCTCCAGTCGTATCCGCTCCGGGTTGGGGGCTACCCGTTTGGATGCTGTCTCTCAGGGCGACGCCTGCCGCTTCTGCCCGGGGTCACGCTGTCAGACGGATCCCGTGGCCTCGACCCCGTCCATAGGCCCGACTCTTCCAGCCAGTCCCACGCCTCCGCCGGCGTGTCGAAAAAGTGGGTTTTTCCCTTCGCAGCTACCCGCAGCCTGGCCGGGAACAGCAGCAATAAGGGCAGATCCAGCTCACGAAGTTGTCGCTTCACCGCCATGTAGTTGTTTCGACGGCGTTGCACCAGGGCGGTATAGTCCGGGAAAAGCATGATGTGGCTGCCATTGACCGCCAGGTTGTCCAGCTTCCGGGTTTCCCGCAACACCGCATCCCGGTCCCGATAGTTGAGGAGTTTGTACAGAAACGGGCGCGGGCGCGCACCTGGCTTAGGTCTTTGGGCAGGCACTCGGTGAGCCCTCTCCACCGCGAATTGTTGTGAGAGTGTTCCCTGTGGCAAGAGGCCTCGTAGCCAGCGCTCGACGTATTGTTCAGGATGCCTCCCTTCTTCCCCTTCTGGCAAGCCCATTACTCGTACATTGGTGCGGCGTGAGCGCCCTTCAGCATCCTCCGCCATGTCCCCAAGGGCATGTATCCGCTCCATCATGTCCTGTAATGCGGCCGCGTGACTGTGAGTAACCGGCTGGAGATCTTTAAGCGCCTGCCCCTGCGCAGAAACCGTCTCTGATAATTTGCGGGGATCCGCATGTAGGAGTGTGAAGTCAGATGTGGCTTTATCGATCCGGGTTTCCAGGGAGGTCCTGGTGTGTTCCAGCGCGGTCCCTAGCTTCTCCACCGCAGCGAGGACCGTGTCCATTTTGGCAGCGAGCGCCATGTTCGAATCCGTTTCACTCGACTCCCTAGGATGTGCGGGGTCCGGGCCTCCAGCACGTATCTGTCCCTGTTGCGCCTTGGCCCGCATACGGCCCATCACGAGTTGCTGCGCCGTGGGCATTCACATCTAGTGTCCAGCATAAAGTGGGGGAGGAACTGTTAGCTACGTGTGGCAGCAGCCGTCACCCAACCGCCCGCCACCTTCGAAGCACAGTATGCCGATCCAGGTCCAGGCGTCGCACGACGCGCAGCAGGGCGGCAAGCGCAAGTCTAGGCACCTCCTTTGGATTCAGTCCATGCGCCACGTAGCACACTCAGTAAGCAACAGCACGGGGGGCCGGGTGCAAGGCCGCGGTAAAAGGAGTGCGTGTCCCCTGTACTCCTCCCAGGTGTACTGTTGGGTGCCCTTCGTGTCTTTCGATTTACCCATGCACTAGCTGGAAACTTCCTGAGTCGCTCCGCCTCACATCCAGCAGTCCCCGCACTTCTCCAAGGCTACCGTTCTCCCATGCGACCAGCACCGCCCAGCCTTCACCTCATGCCATCAGATGAGCCGTCTCTCTCATCTACTTCCTTGATGCGGAGCATTCGGGCTTCAGCGTTCCCCCGCAGGTTGTGCCGCTGCACCCACGCCTGGTCAGTTCGGGCCTCCACAGACACCCCCCTGCACCTCTTGAGGCCGTCCGCCCATCCAGTTCTGCCACTGATTCCTCCTACGGGCCCATCCCACAGGTGTCCGCTCCTCAGGGTACAAGCGCCAGTCGCTCGTCACGGCGCTCGGGGAGGGCCGACTGCTCAGCCTCGCCAGTTCCCGCAGTCCACAGGGACCCGCCTCGACTCAGGCCCCCAGTGGCTCAACCCTCATTACGTATATCTAACTTAACCAACAGTTATGACCTCAGTGACATGTCTAACCTGGAACGTCCGGGGGCTCAATGATCATAGAAAGAGTAGACTCATTCATTCGTACCTGCTTAGGCATTCAATCGACATATGCCTACTTCAAGAAACACATCTGACGACGGCAAGCATGCTAAAAAATAATAGGTGGGGGGAGGTACACGAATCAGGCTATTCTAACTACTCTAGAAGGGTAGCAATATTGATCCGTAAAGGCCTGCAATGGAAAACACATCGTGTCATCAATGACAGGGAAGGTAGATACATCATATTGTATGGCGTGCTTTTTAACACTCAAGTGGTAATAGTGAATAAATTTGGCCCGAACGCGGACAGCCCTGCATTTTTCCAACACTTCAGGCAACAGGTGGGAATATTCGGGAATGCGGCCATTTTATGGGGTGGAGATTTCAATGTGGTGCTATCTACAGTGGCAGACAGACAGGGCGTACCCCGTGAACATCACCCTAGAGCAGCGGCAATGTTGTCAGGCATCATAGAGGACCTCAGATTGGTTGACTCCTGGAGAGTATTGCACCCGACAGATAGAGAGGGCACATGTGTAACACACCATCGTAACGCTTGGTCCAGACTAGACTATTGGTTGACTTCCTGGGACTTGCACGCCTGGGTGCTAGACGCAGCACACCATCCACGCACCTTCTCGGACCACACACCCGCCCAGCTAAAGTTAAGTATACCTAAACCTTTTATCCAGCCATTCTCCTGGAGGTTCCCATCGTGGGCCCTACTTGATCAGGTTTTCCGCGAAGAACTTAGAGTCAAAATAGAAGATTATTTTACCCTCAACGAAGGCACAATAGACTCCCCGGGTACGCTTTGGGAAGCCTTCAAAGCAGTTATAAGAGGTGAATGCATCGCTTTGAAAACAGGTGTACTTAAAGACATTTGGAACACGCTAACTCGCCTGGAACAGGATATTAGGGGCTTAGAACAGTCGCAAATCACTGACCCCTCTCCTGACACATCGGCGAAAATTAGGCACAAACTATCGGAATTCCAGAAGGAAGCAGAAAGAGAGGTCAAATATATGCATTAATACGCACAGGTGCGGAGGTTTGGGGAGGGAGAGCGCTCGGGGAAAACACTGGCTGCCCTTCTGAGAGCACCACAGGGGTCGGAGTATATCACCGAACACAGAGTAGATGCAGACGCACACGCCAGGACGCCAGCAGAAATATTACATGCCATGGCACACTACTATCGACAGCTATACACCTCCCAAACCAGCCCGTCACAGTCTGACATAATAGACTATCTGGACATGCTCGCGTCAGCCTGGTTTAATAACAGGGCGCGCAAATATATGGAACTCCCTATCACGATTGACGACATTAAGCAGGTAATCAATAGCATGCCAGCAGATAAGGCCCCAGGTGCGGACGGGTTGACTGCTGCATTTTACAAAGAGTACGCAGATATCATAGCCCCCAAGCTGTTCCAGGTCTATGCGGAGGCACAGGAAAAGGGTATTTTTCCCATGACCATGCGTGAAGCAACTATAATAACTCTCCTGAAGCCTGAGAAGGACCCGACACAACCAGAATCATATCACCCACTGTCCTTTATTAACATGGACGCTAAGATATATGCCAAATTAATAGAAAATAGATTGCAGCCAATGCTGCTGCAGATAGCGCTCCCGGACCAGTCGGGTTTCATACCTGGTAGGTCGACGGCGCACAATTTGAGAACGCTCTTTGGTCTGATACATTACTTGGCCCCACGGGAGCAGGCAGTGGCGGCATTATTGGATGCCACAAAAGCATTCGATTCGTTGGAATGGAAATTTTTATTCCTGCTGCTGGCGCGCTTGGGGTTGAGCCCAATCTTCATTAAACAAATTCAAGTACTGTATGAGCAGCCTACAGCGAGAGTCAGGGTTAACGGGCAGGTTTCAGAGCCTTTCACTATCACGAGAGGAACACGTCAGGGTTGCCCTTTATTGCCGTTATTATTCGCGATTGCCACTGAACCTCTGGCGCCTAGACTCCGCCAGCATCATACTCAGCGCAGTACTGGTTTCACATCCAGAGGTATACTAGTTTCGATGTATACAGATGAAATGACCATCTATTTGATAAACCCTAGGGATAACTTTGCCCTAGTGATGAGGGAATTGATCCGGTATGGTGGACTCACGGGCAATGAGATAAATTTGGCCAAGTCTACGATGTTGTCCCTCACTGACGGTACCGCACCATTCGAAACAGAATTGCCGATACAATGGGCTACAGGGGACACTAAATACCTAGGAATCTGGATAAGTAGAGACATGCAGGAGATATGGCTAGCTAATTATGGTAGCGTGATCGACTGGCACGAGAGTAAAATACAGCGCTGGAAAGCTCTGCCGCTATCCCTTACAGGACGCATAGCTATAGCCAAAATGGTTATCTTACCAAAACTGCTATACCGTTTTTTTAACATTCCAATGCCCCTAAATAAACATTTTTTCAAGAGGCTGCACTCCAATATAGTGGAGCTTATCTGGGCTGGCAAGCAACCCCGTATTTCCTGGAAGGCGCTGACATTGCCTTTTGCGCAGGGCGGTCTAGGAGCACCAGATTTCGAACTATATGCGTTCAGTGCGCAAGTGCAATTCCTACACTACTGGCACCACCCTACACCGTTTCAACCCCAAATCGCCATAGAAATAGATAGAGTGGTCCCTCTCCCCTTGAATACAGGCCTTTATCAGCCATACAAGAGGCCACACCAAGAAATTGACACTGCGGAAACACTGCGCTGGGCGTAGCAGGGAATTGCAGGACGAGCACATCAGAACGTCCTCTTTGCCCCCTCCATGCCAGTAGGCGGGAACCGACTTCTTACACCTCTATTGGATAGGGTACGACATTGAGAGCAGCCTCACATAAATTGGAGACAGGCGGAGACTTATTTCCTAATGATACATTCATCACCCTGCAGCAGTTGTGCGCAGATCTCACGCCTACTATATTATCAGATTAGGCAGCATGCCGTGCTACATACGAAGAGTTTCTCCACGTACCGCCCACGCTACCGGCGTTAGAAAATCTTTTATCCACTCCATCTCTCTGCAAATTGATAACACGTATTTATAGAATCACCCAGAGGGAATCCCCGATAGTCCAGACCACGTCTAAAGCGGAATGGGAGAGGGACGTAGGTATCAGTATCACTGATGAGCAATGGTTATTCTGCTGTGCTCAGCTTGGACGCCTATCACCGAACTATAGGCTGCGGCTAATCCATTTTAATTACTTACACAGATTATACAGCACACCTCCTCAACTGCACAGGATGGGATTACATGCGGGCACTAGGTGCTGGAGGTGCGGAGCGCAGAATGCCACATTCCTACATTTAGCCTGGGACTGCCATCCGATTGCAAGCTATTGGCTTGAAGTGATTGAATACATTGAGCATATTACTGACTATTCATTACCCTGCACGCCGTTGGTCGCATTATTGGGCTATCTGCTAAAGGTGCCGAAGGGTCAGCGTACTCTCACGGCTATGCTCCTGCTCTTAGCAAAACGACAGGTGGCTATCCATTGGAAAAAACACAACCCCCCAACCGTAGCGGAATGGATAGGTGCGGCCACCTACTGTAAAGATCAACTATCTCACTACTGGGAGCTCATGCCAACTAGGTCTAGGCCGAAAGATATATGGAAACCCTTTGCGACATGGCTGACTGCGGGTGGTGCAGATCTTCAGAGGGTTTGATCCAAGACGTCCGCCTTTTTTAGACTGTTGGATATAATACACTGGTGCACGCAGTCGGTCATTCACATAGAACAATAGGGCCTCCTAATTTAACAGGTGGTGCCCTGACTGGGTAGAGATGGGTCCACAGATTGCCATGGGTGCAGTAGAACTTCAAATGTACCATAAATGTGCACGTATATCTGTTACTACTATATGACGGGGCGGCAGAAGGGTTTGTTGTTTCTGTAGTTAAAGTGACTCTGTATATGCTGGATACAGACAAATAACACATGTACAATTAGCCTTTTCATTATCTGATGTTGTTGTCGCACCTGCGACAGGAAATGTACAGTGTAACTTTGTATACTTTCAATGCAATAAAATTAATTAAAAAAAAATAATAATAATAATACCAGCTACAAGAAGTTTTAAAATTTAGTTTCCACACAGCCAGGTATTTTTTAATCCCACTATATCCACTCAGACCCTACCACTCTCACATCACAAATAGCATCACTTCACTAACAAGTTCTCCCTCGTCGTCGTCGGTCGTAGCACGGCCCGTCCCGTAGCGGGGCGAGAAGAACCCGATGATGAAGCATACCACCAAGGGACCTTTTGGTGGGCGAGGGCTACTTGCAGAGACACCAGGTTGACATCACTTTTTTGCAAGAAACACACTTCCCCCCCCACACCACTGCTCACTTTTGAATCCACATGGGGAGCTCACAGTTACATTGCAGGCTACAGCACGTATGCCAGGGGAGTATGATTAATATACACAAAAGAGTGCCATTCCAACTGAACGCGGTTTGCGCACACATAGAGGGTCATTATCTGTTAGTGGCGGGCCACCTGCTGGGTTACACCATACTCCTAATCAACAAATATATGCCGAAAACAGACAGCCCGGAATTCTATCACAATCTGCAAGCCCAGATTGACCTGGTGGGGGCAGACCATGTCTGTGTGGGGGGAAACCTTAACTTACTACTCGCCCCTAAATGTGACAGCCCTGCGGACACCCCTGGTACCAAATCCCAACCCCAGTATACTTTGCTGGAACTAAGTAAAACACATAAACTGATTGAAGCCTGGCACCAACAGCACTCTTCGCAGCCTACACATATTACTCGGCACAACACTAAACCTGGACCCGTCTAGACTACTGGCTCCTTACTTCCACCATGACTCCATAGATTGACTCCCTACAGCATCTGCCACAAATCCTGTCAGATCATTCCCCAGTGCTCCTGAAGCTCCATATGCCACGGGCAGGTGGGGTAGAGAACACAGTGGAGGTTCCTTGGGATGGTGTTCCAAGATGAATTATTCAGGCCTGAGCTCCTAACAGCTATAGTGAAGTATTTAAAAATAAAAGGACAGTAGAATCCTGGGCCACCCTATGGGAAGTCTTCAAGGCCTACATGAGGCGGAATTTTATTTCTAAGCATGCGGGGATCCAGAGAGATTTGCGACACACTCTATTCCAAATAGAGAACCAGTTATCTGAGATCGTTGACTCAACTGCATCGCTGTGCCTCCCTACTATCCAACTTCCGCGAGGCGGCTGAGAGGGAAACTTATTTTCTGGGAAAACATGCAATGCCATGAAGTATGGGGAGGGAGAAAGACTGGGTCACACGCTTGCCGGACTGCTGCAGCCCCCTAAGGGTCAATCTTATATAATTGCCCTCCAGCGGTCAGACGGAACTTATATATCGCAGACACACTGGGTATCCAGGATGAAAAACGTACCTACTACACCAATTTATACACCTTACAGGTCACATATGAGGCCCCTGACCGAACAAATTACCTGGACGAGATAGCTGTGGTATGGCGTAGCTCCGCACACCAACCATTTCTCGGGGACCCCTTCACAGTGGAAGAAATAATCCAAGTGATAGAGGCCATGGACAGAACAAAAGCGTCTGGTCTCGATGGGTTCTTGGGCATTTTCTATAAAGCATATAAACATTTACTAGCCCCACACCTCCTAGAACTTTATCCGGAAGCGTTGGAGAGGGGTGTCCTTCCGCCCACACTCAATGAGTCAGTGATAATACTGCTGCTCCCCAAAACTAGGACAGACCTGCATCACTGCAGCTCCTATAAGCCGCTCACTTTGTTAAATTTCGACAACAAGATCTTGTATGAAATTATAGCAACCTGACTTTCCCTCCGGTTGGACCAAATGATATCCCCAGTCAGGGTTAGTCCTGCACAGATCCACAGCCCTGAATCTACATACGCCTTTGCGGTTCTACATTGAATTTCCCCCACTGTGCCTGCTGCAGCAGCACTCTTAGACACTTTAAAAGTATTAAACTCACTGAAGTGGCCTTTCATTGCACAAAATGGGGCTTCCACTGGGATTCACAGCCCTCATCACACTTCTGTATACGGAGCCTACAGCATGCATTCTCTTATATGGGACGCTGACACTCTCTTTCCCCCTAACACGGGGAACAAGACAAGGCTGCCCGCTGTCACCCCTATTATTTATCATAGCTTTAGACACCGTGATACGCCACCTGCAGGAGCAGCACCTCCACAGAGGACTACAGTTTAAAACCAGGCCACTCCTAATTACACTTTATGCAAATGACATTATCCTTTATGGCACCCATACAAAGGGAAATAATTTGATACGGGGCCCTGTCTGGGTTACATATAAATTAGGGTAAGCCCGGGTTATTTCCCCTGAAAACAGTGCCAAACAGAATTGATACTGAATTTCCACTGGTGTGTGCGATGATTCCATTAAGTATCTCGCGATACATGTCCACAGATGTAAGGAGCAGATAATACATCTTAACTTGGGTCCTGTGTTTCATACATTGTCTATACGAGTCGAACGCTGACTGACGCTCTCCCTATATATGGGGGCCCATATAGCCATTGTTTAAATGGCAGTCTTGCCCCAGTTTTAGTATTTGTTTTATAACATCCCTATTCCGTTGGCCAATACGATCTTTACAACACTCAGAACTACCCTCATACTTCTTATCTGGAGGAGCAAGCAGCCGAAAATTAGTTGGGATACGATGATCCTGCCGTATAAGTGAGGGGACTTCGGGGGTCCCTAATTCCCATCTGTACTACCTGGTTTCCCTGTGCAGCTTTGCTTGTCACATGTAACACCAAGATGCCCAGATACCATACACTATCCCAGAATCTGACCTTGCTGTCCTGACACTATTGGCTGCATTGCTGCCGGCGGGATTGCCACGCGACCCACACAACATCCAGACGGTGTCTACGACCAGCTGGGCCTGGAAGTGGCTGATCCAAATGACTGGAGGCCACTTATTGTATTCATCAGCCCTCCCTTTGGCTGCAAACCCTTGGTTGCCCACCACTCAAGAGGCCCTGGTCCGACAAACCCTAACCAGATATTCCCTGAACACCATCGGGGACCTCTTCACCGATAGACATGCAATCACGCGGATGGAGGCTATCGGTTTCCAAGTTGCTCCTTTACTGGACCAGTTTGTACTGCAGTGGTTGCAGGGGGCACTCAGAACCCAGGTTCCCAGCTACCCCATAGAACTGGACTAATTCCCACCTTTGGCACTATTCATCACGGACAGTGGCGGGGATCACTTAATATCGAAACTTTTTATGGAACCGTTCTTTATATTGTGAGGTCCAAGAGATAAACACAGCAATATGCCTACAACCCTGGTCCGGCTGCATATCAACTTTACCTGGAGTACACAGCTTTAATGCCAACAACGCAGTGGGCAGACAGAGATCAGGAGTTACATAGGACCAATATAACAAGTAAGGAAAGCAAACATAGGAAAACCCCAAATCAGGTGGGGAAGAAGAACAGAGAAAAGAAGAAAAAAGGAAATAACACCCTCCCTCCACCCCCTGTCCCTTCCCCCTCACCTAACCTCTGTACAGCAGTGAAGCGCTATCCCTTTGGTAAGTCTATCTTCTACCCACAGCCTGTGGAGGCCTGCTGTCTAAGCAATCTGCTGGTTAGTGGATCAGAAGGCCCAATTAGCTTGGTATGAGTCTCAAAATCTTTAGATATTGCGGATCCACGCACACAAGACACTCCACAAAACCGGCCCAGCCTATCTCAACAGTCGACTCTCCTTCTACGTACCCAACAGGAAACTCCCCTCCGCTGACCACGGTCCCGCGCATCCGTAGAACCACTTCCGGAGGCAGGTCCTTCTCCCACCGCGCCGCCAAGACCTGGAACACCCTCCCCCTCAACCTACGACAAACCGAAGACCTGCTGACCTTCAGGAGATGACTCAAGACCTGGCTTTTCGACCAGTAGCAGTAGCACCCCCCACCCCCCAGCGCCATGAAACCCTTACGGGTAAGTAGTGCGCTTTACAAATTAACTGATTGATTGATTGATTGACAAGGAACCTCCCGTAGTTCCACTGAGAATATCTGGATGACAGGGGCCCAGAGGTCGCTATAGGTTTCCTCCTTGTGGTCCGCCACCAGCGACAGGCGTTCCATTGCTAAGGATAGCCATAATTTATGTAGCCAGTGTATATGGTCCGGGACATTCGCTGCTTCCCATCTAACCAAAAATTACCTGACGTGCAGCTAGTAGAGCAAGGGCAATTTGGCACCCTCTCAAGGAACGCAGAGGAAATGTTTGCGAATTCGGCAGTCCTAAGAGCGTGTAAGCTGGGAAGTGTGGGATGGTAGTATTGAAGGCTCTGTCGATATCATCCAGCACCGCCGCCGCCCAAAAGCGTTCCAGTTTAGGGCACTGCCAGAGCAAATGGATGAGGGAACCTGTCTGACCGCAGCCTCACCAGCATTTCTCAAACCTGCTCTTATCCCAACTGTGTATGCGGGCTGGGGTGAGATACCAATATGAGAGTACTTTGTACATGGATTCTGCCCCTGCGGTCCATCAATTGTTTCTTTTGCATATGTCGCCCTAAGTGGGAAGGGTATGCCCATACGTGGGTCCCGTGCTCACAACACTACTGGATTCAAGCTAGCCTGGCTGATGAAGGGTGATGCCCTGAAACCGGTCCAAGGATGCTTGTTTCTGGTCCAGGGAGGACATGGCCTGGCAGTTCGGGCAGGACTGTTCCCACAAGGAACAGGATCAAGACTGATTTGCATATGGCTGGGTCCAAACTGGGGTGGTGTGGTGAGCAAAAGAATGATGGATTAAACCCAGATACTTGTGACTGGGGGTGAATGTTTGCATTGTCCAGCATTCCGTCCATCAATTGTTTCAATTGTTTCTTTTTCAAATGTGTGGCCCCTGAACTGGACCGGATGAGCCTTTCAGGCGTGAAGAAGGATGGTTTCTTTGAGTTGGAAATCGTGTACACACACAAAGATATCCGGTGGGGGAGCCTTGGCTCCTTTGGGCAGACCCACTTGGTGCACTCTGTCCATCTGGATATCCGAAGGGCATTTATCGTCCAGTACTTGTTTGAAAAGAGCCAGAACGTATTTGCGGATGTTATCTCCTTCCACTCTGGAAGGTGCCCCTCTGATGCGCACATTGTTGCTGCACAAGCAATTTTCCAAGTCCTCCGTGGCCGCTTGCAACTCGATGTGCTGCTCACGTAGTCGCTGTATCTCTTGCTGCATCATTTCCCTACTAGTTTCTCGCTCTTCCAGGGATGTGATACCATCTCCCACCTCGTCAAGGTCCTTCCTAACATCTTTCAAGTCTGCTGAGAGCTGATTTTGCATAGTGAGCAGGTCCTCATGGAGGGACGAGAAAAGCTTGGACATGAAGGCCTGGGTTGCAGGCGCATCCTAAGCTTCCAGATCTCCCTTCAGTTCTTCGTCCTCCACTGTGTGCTCAATGTGGAGGATGTGTTGGGTTGTTTCAGCAGCATATCTTTAACGGATCTGTCTTTCTTGTTCCTGGCAGAGGCCATTGGAGCAATGGGAGGCGTCGGCTATATGATAGGCGGGAATCAGCAATGGCGGCTTAAGCTGTTTGCCATGATCGGCGTTCCCTTTCACAGCTTCTCTGAGTGCTGCCGGAGTGCAGGATCCCACAATCGGATCTAGGCCTCCTGGAGTCCAACCCTGTCCACTCTCGTAGGTATTGCGAGCAATATGTATGGCGAGGGTTCCCGCAACAGCGCCAACTGTAGGAAAGAGCCGTTTCCAGGGGCCCCCTCCCTGTGCTGACCAGGGCTCTGTAAGTTAAATCTGGGGGAGTCACCGAGCACTGCAAGCGGGTCGCGTAGGTAGTGTCAGCCGCCCCCCCCCCCCGAGCGTTGTAGATCTTCTTAGCCGGTGTCGGCCTTCCTGCGACTTCAAGGATTCCTTGGTTCACCCAGCATGCACCCTCTAGTCATTTCGGGTCTCGCCACGTCGCTCCAGGTGCCAACTTCCTCACTGAGGACGCGCCTTATCCCTTGAAGCTTGCCAAGCACTCCAGACCCCACTAGGGGACCAATATGCCTCCCTCAGGACTTCTTTCCGTGGATGCACGGCCAAACGGGTCCCGGGTGCTGTGTCCTCGTCTGCGTGTTTCGGCACTGCGGTCTAGGGGCAGCCACTCTTCCTTCCCGCACACAGACCGCCACCTCTCCGTGATGCACCAACTCTGCCGAGGGGATGAGGTGGATGAGGTGATTATAGCCGCTCCCGAGCCTGGAACTCCCTGGGGGAAGACTCACCGGCCCAAGTGACCCACGCGGCCATCAATATCTCGCCGCTGCCATAGTTCAAGTGCCCGTTGATGTGGCCGAGGCCTTTCACCCAGAGGGACTTGGGGGATTCTATTAATGCTGGCTCCTATGGTCGAAACTCCCCAGCCTGGGCGTCTGCAGTGAAGCATGCAGTGAAGCATGCAGTGATCCTCTCGTTCAGAGCGCTCGGCGAACCCCTGCCACGCCAAGCATCCACCCAGGGGGTTCCTGCCCGGTGCTGCACTTACTGCGGGGTCACGTCACCTGCGAGGCCTCAGTGTATGTAGTCGGCCCATCGTTGTGTGGCTTCGGCCTGCAGCAACGGCCCTCGCTTAGTTCTGCGCCGGCCATGCCTCCAGGTTGCGCACGAGGCGAGGCCGGTAGCTCTGTTGCCAGATTGGGATATTTCCCGCACAATTGGGCGACTTTTTTCCCAGTTGTGGGGGAAAAACCCATGCCTGATGGGGGCCTACTTTTTGGGCTAGAATTAAAAGGGTGTGCGCAACTTTACTGACCCGGGCGAGCGCCGACCGCAAGGAGTCCGTGGCGTTATGGTGGCAGTCACTGTCAGTGGCAAATGAGAGCGCAGCGCGCGCTGAGAGACTGCTACTCATTGGAGGTCCGATCCTGGGCCTGCCTGTGCGCACATGATGACCCCGCCCACCCTAGAGCAGCAGCCAGCCAGCAGGCATGCATCATGACCATGACGGCGCACGTGATGTTGTGGAGAATGCTAACTTGTTACGTTTTGTACTGTAGGTGCACTCACTCTTATTTTGCACATGCGCGCTGCACCGCCGCACGCAGCACCATCCAGAGGGGTCACCTAGCTTTGTTGTTGTGTCAACTTGTGTGTGTGCGGGCACTGCGGGCCAATGTGGGGTTCCCCCAGGGCCGTCAATCCTGTAGCGCGCGAAAACGCTGCCAATGACGGCCCTGCGTATCATTTTTTGGTCAGCCCCTGCGGTTCTCATATAATGCTGGGACTAAGTGACTCACGTCACTCAGTGAGCTCTTTCTTTCGGCGCAGCGCTCGGCTCAACGGTGGACGCATGATCATCATCGTCATCATGAGGAGTCGGACGCACGTGGTGTCACTGCTGCTGCCGCCCACTGTGGTACACTGGTCACCCAGGCCACAGACTGCAGGCGGCGGCGGCGGGCGGCTCTCGCAGGCAGCGCTCTCTGCATAGCGCAGGCTAGCCAGCCCAGTGACAGTGAGCCCACCACCAGTCAACAGCACAGCCTGGAGTCACGCAGCACAGCAGCAGGCCGCCCGGCGGCGCCCGCAGTTGCTGAGTCCGGACTTCGACGCCCGACCTCAGGTGAGTGAGAGTGAGTCAGAGTCGCAACTGGAGCCAAATTTCGGGGGGGGGGGGCTGAATCTTTAAGCAATAGGCAGAGTGGAGCTGCAGGGGCTCTTAGAAGTCACAGTGAGAACTGCTATTGTAGTTTAATTAAATGAAAAAATGACATAAACATAGGTATTTCTGTTGGCTAATGCCTAGGTAGGATTAGGCCGAAATACAAAGATGCTTAGTTGGGCAACACCGACAAATGTCTTGCACTATGCTCATTATTACAGCAGTAGAGCGTATATAACTGATGTGAATATTTTGCAATAGTAAACAAATTTTACACATTCTGGAAGACTGGTTTAAATATTACTGGTATGCATTCGCAAAAGACCTGGACGAGCCAAAGAAGGAGAAGCCCTTTGAGCCCAGACAAGGCTTTGCCGCTTCAGGTTCTGTTCTTTGACGGGTATATACAATATGTCTACTTATGAACGCTGACTTCAGTTTGTCAGCTTGGAGCTCCCTATTTGAGAGAGGATTATACAGTGTAGACCCCTTTGACCCCATCAATGTCAATAGCAGTCTTCCCTGTGGCGGATCACCATCTAGGTGAACATTGATAGTCGCTACGAGATTGTTCGAAGGCATCAAAAGGCACCTGTGTTTCATAATCTTAATTATTTTAAAAGCAGTCTCATCAGCAAGGACTTTGGCCAATGGGCCAAGTTAATTAGATGGTTCCAGGCACATGCCGCAGTTACTTTGCTGATCTCAGAGGTACCGCCTCGAAGCAGGTGAGGATGCAACTGAAGACCAGAAAGCACCAAAAAGACTTGGATTTGGCACAAAGCCTGCAAGCTACCAAGCTTCAGTGGCATAGACGATGTACGTGCAGCAGACCTCGGCCAGCTTCCTCCCTTGTCCATAGAACGACCAGCAGCAGATCTCATCCCCAATCACATCCTTAATTAACAGAACTCACCCATTGAAGCGCAAGGAAAGCTTGTCCAACAGCTCAATGTTCTTTAGCAAATGATCATCAGAGTTGCTAGTGTAGGAATATTTATTGTTGCTCCTATTATACAGTAACTTAACCACAGGCTTGGTAGACGATTCTATTAGTTTCTCTTCCTCCTTTGGAGATGTGATGATAGGGATATTACATACTGGAGTATAAGTTTCTTTCTTGTCCTGTAAGGCTGCCTTGCACATCTCCACAAGGCCCTGGATCAGGTAATATTTTGCTTCTGCCATTAGTTCTTTGATCTCCTGTCCAGTGTTTGGAAGTGTAATAGTGTCATCTCGCAAGTAGTTCAAAATGGTTCCAAAATGTTTTCCACGGCGTTCCATAAGAATCCAAGCTTCTTTGTCGGTCAGCACTTCCATTCTCCCACTGAACATAGCCTTCAGCATGGTGTCTTGTCTTGTAAGCACCTGCACAGTGGTGTAACACAAGTAACCACCGACGTTCAAGCACACATACTTATTACCGAAGCTTCCAACCCCTTTCATGCTGCAGGATTTCGGCTTAGCACCGGAGTTTGGGCACAGGGCACTGAGACATGTGTCTCCAGACATGTCCTTCTGTAAATAGATGACAACTCTGCAAATAGAAGGCTTAATGTATGCCGCCGTGGTGGTTGCTCCCCAGTGAAGCCAGATAACTCGGAGTGAGATTAAATGGGCTGAACCTCACAGAACACCTGTTGGTCCTTCTCTAGACTCTCATCAGTGAGAACTGGTCTTGAAAAATTAATAGCATTAAGGCAGGTGCCCAGTTAACACCCTCCCACCATCTGTATATTGAATAGAATGTATATTTGTTGTTAAAATTGTTTCTGATGACAATTTGTGCATAATTGGAGACTTGCTAATTTGGGCTGTTTTTTTGGCTGAAACTGGTCTTATTGGGCTTATTTTGGGCTTATATTTGAGCGGCTTTGGGCTTGGGACGGGTCTAAAAATCTTGCAACACTGGCTCCACTGCGCGCCGGCCTCACCATCACTCTGGGTGCTGCCTGTATTCAGGCCGCAGCCCGAGCCCTTCTCTCTGCACTGCCGCCGGGGACCCCAGCAGGGGATCTCACCAGGCCGTCCTGCGCAGCAGGCCCATTCTGCTCTCTCAGACTCCGGGGTCTCGACGCTGCTCCGGGCTCAATCTCTCCGCGACGTATCAGCCTTCAGCAGCGGCCCACGCTCCACTCCGCACCGATCGCGCACCAGAGCCGTGCACAAGGCAAGGCCGCCAGCTCTGTTGGGTCTCCACTGCGCACCAGCCTCACCTTTTCTTTGAGAGTCGCCGGTTATCAGGCAGCAGCCCGATCCCTTCTTCCTCCACTACCGCTGGGAACCCCGGCGAGAGATCTCACACCAGGCAGACCTGCAAGGCGGGTCCGCTTCTCTCCTTCAGGTCCCGGGGTCTCGATACGACTTCGGCATCAATCGCTCTCCATCTGCTGCAACGGAGTCACGAACCCCTCTGCAAACCTTCCGGACCATGCCCTTGTGCATACGGCTCGTCTCCCACCGCTGCAGGTGCCAGTATCAGGCTGCAAAATGTAAGCTATTGACGATGGCCCCGGAGAGACTCACAGAAGCGTCTCACTCGGCCGCCATCTTGGCCACTCCCCCCATATCTAAACTTTTTAAATCGAGCCTGGCCTTGCCCCCTACCTGGGATGCCAAGGTTTGCGCTGCCTGGGAACAGGATCTAGGACACCCACACACTGATTTCCAAAGGTATAAATGCTGTACACAAACGCAACTGAGATCTTTTAATCATCGCCACAAACTACTCCACTTCAAGTTCCTCTGGCGGGTATGTTGCACACCAGCTAAACTACATTGGATGGACCCCTCCCGCTCCCACTGCCCTAAATGTCATTCTCCTTCTGCAGACTTCCCTCATATGGCGTGGACCTGCGACAAGATAGCCCAGTATTGGCAGACCATATTCGCAGAGCTGTCACGCATGACTCAAATCACACTTACACCTACACCATTAATGGTGCTCCTGGGATTTGTCCATGACATCCCTATTGCTTTGCGCTGCTTCATCGCTATTGCTCTCCTACTCGCTAAAATGGAAATTTCCATACAATAGGGCAGCAGGCACCCGCCTGTACGAAATGCATGCATTAATAGCTTAATACACTAGTACAAACAGCGAATTGTACGCACACCTGCAGCTGCCTACATCCAGACCTCGCGATATATGGCAGCCACTGCGAGCCTATCTCCTCACGCTCGAAGACACCGCTAGCTCACAACCTCAGTAAAGCTGCTTGCTACCTTCGCCCATAGTAATAACACAGAGTGACACTATTTACTGTGAAGACAATTCGGGTGTACCGCCAGTCGCAGAGTCTGATTTCTTATACTGTTTGCATTAATGGTCCTACTGGTGCCCATTGTACGTTTCTATGTGAAGTGGGATGAAATGCATTGTTTATCCTGTAAATGTTGACTGCTATGTCTGTGCGGTACCTTTTGAATTTTTTTTAACATTTCGTTAAAAAAATATATATATCCTCATCTGGAAAACTGCCTTTCAGATAGATATCAGCTCTGCGTGCTAGGCAGACCTCACAGTACACTGCAGAGCACTCCCTTCCTTGATCAAAGAGGACTTGGAGCTGGAACAATAAGGAGGTCGGTGGCTGTCACGTTTATACAGTGAAAGCAGACCAGGGATTTCAGTTTTCGATTTGAAATCTCAGAACGGGGTTTGGGGTAGTTCTTTCAAGTGTCCTCTTTATGCTGTTCTCCAGACACAGCCTTTGTCTAGAGTGATGCTTCTCATAGTACGGTAGTCTACAGCCTGGAGTACCCACAACAGAGGCAAAAAGTGGCACGAGTTGTACTTGGTTTATCAACAGCCACACTGATCAGTGACCAGGGAGAATACAATCACCTAAAAGATCCTTTCCACCCTGAATGACAGAGACTTCAATCCCACCCCTCACCCCCACCATCTTCTAAATGGCAGTGCTACAGAAAAACTAATGAGCAGCTCCTCTCAGCAAATGGACTTAGATGAATTTATAAAGCAGTCTTGTCTCCTCCCTCCCCACTTCATTGTCTACATCTTCTGCCTCTAGCTTCAGGAATGTCAACAAAACACATCCACTGTCTGGGAAAACAATCTCAACTGGTGAAAAGGAGGATGCTAGGGACTTCCAAATTCGAATCTGCAGGCCTCCATTATGCTGGCACACTCCTGCACATATTGCATATGCTACACAAGCATGTATATAAATATGCATAACATACATTTGGGATGTTAACCTAAGGATTAGGGTTAGTGCTTTGTAGCAGAACTTTACACCAGTGGGGGCGATTCTCTAGTGACACATATTAACAGATCTAATGATGACTATGCATTCACAAAACACGGTATGCTGCACTCCCAATCTACATGTTAAACGCGAGACGGGGCCGGTAGTCGCCCATCAGCAAAATGAGGACACGCTTTGCGGGCCTCTCCAGGTCACAGGACAGGTGCAGGACCTCAGTCACGTCAACAGAAAAAGCAGGGGCCTCTGTGCATACACTAGATTAAGATGAGGCTAGTGCCAAAATCAAAAACCGGTATACTAGATACTCACAGTCTGGCACTCAAGGAAGGGCAACGTAACTGTACACCTTAGAGGGGATATTTGCGCTCCAACAGTATGTTCAGGCAATATTATGTTTCCCTAAATGAATAAAGCTTTTCTTATTGTTTTTGCACTCTGTCACATGTAAGTTGACTCCTGTAAATCTGATGTTTTGTGGATAAAGGTAATGAACCACAAGACCTGATGTCTGCCTTGTTCAGGGAGACTTGTGCAATGCCCTTGAGAACTGAAGTGCAGCCTGAAGAACTGACAGTGGCCAATAGACCATAATATGGACTAGGAAAGCTGAATATGGAGAGCAGTTAAGGGGCCTGGAGAGGGGCCTCAAGCTAAACAGTCCCTCTAGAAGAGCCAAAAGAAAAAAGGGTCAGTCAACCATAATACCTGAAATGATATTAGCTAAGGGCTTTTTGGTTTCTTGGCAACACAGCAAAAGACGTCCTTACTACTGACCCTTGCTGTTTGTAAGGTACACCTGAATTACTTACTACCGACCAGTTTCAGTCTCCCTCCTTGCCTTTCCGTTGCTCAACCACAATTCCAGGAGCACTGATCAGTTCACCAGATAACAAAAATTAAACAACCACAGTTAGTCAACTTTAGCATCTTGACCACAGAAGACCTTATCAATGCTACAAACACTTGTAGGCCAGCAGAAACACCAGCAGACCAATTACCTCTCGATTAGCTCTGTATCCAATCGAGCTGAACTGTTAACAGGAGCTTGAATACAGGTATATTCTTAAAGGAAATCTAAATGTCTTACATAAAACCCTCCCTAAATCAAACATGCTTTGAACCAAGAGATCCTTTAAAATTCTGGCCAATAACATACTGTTTTAGTCAAAAAGATGGAAAGATTGAAAGATCTGCTTTAAGACAAATATCTACATTGGAGTACAATCATGAATCTATTGTTAACACTCCCTTGCATTTGAAATTGCCCGTCATCCCTAGCTTCTACAGAGACTTGGCAAAATCAGTGTGCAGGGTGCGAACTGGAGCAGATTGTATGTTTTCTATTAGATAGATCATCATCTCACTTTATCCTTTCAGGTTGCTCCTTTCAATTCACAACTAATGCACTTAACAGTTCTACCTCATTAACATTTGTCTTGTCTCTCTTTCGAACCTAATCTCCTCCTGCAATCTCAACTGTTTTTCAGATAATACACAAATCAAATTTAAGTTTGAAAGACCATCGGGCTTTGACTCTTACATAAATGAGCATTGCCTCAAATGAAATAAAGAATGACCTCTAACCACAGCAAAAATCATGTCACAAACTGAAATAGTAATACGCAGCAAATGGATCAAATACTACCCCTTAACAATATGCCACAGCAACCAGTGCCACCAAACAACTGAGCCCGACTGAGGAATTTAGGGGAACAATGGATTCCAATCTTTCAATCATAATCCAAATGAGATTGTCCAATATGTTTCAACTCCATAGTTTGTCACATCTTTCCTTCCTACTGCCTATAAAGATAGATCTTCCCCTCTTGCTTGAAATGCTTGACTTGCATCACTTGCTGAAAGTGTTAGCCCCCTCCTGAGAGTCAGGTCTAGTTGTGCCCCTGTTTTTTTTTTTTTGTTAAAATATTTTATTGAGGTTTTCCAACCGTCGAACCAATAAACCAATGTTGCATACAATAGCATCCGATATAAGACCCAGTCATCAATGCACATATCAGGAGAAACCAGATCATCAACATTTGCTACCCTAACTCCCCCCCTACCACCCTCTCTACCCCCTACCCCTCTGTCAGCGTGCCCGCCTCCAACCCCTGTAAATTGAGACATCAAGCACCCCGAGGTCCGACACAGCCTAGCTCTAAGCAATGGAAAAGACATCAGGAATGATCTCAAAGGACCTGAGGCTCCATGTCCCCCGCCATATACACTTCATGCTCCCGCCCTGACCACCCACGCGAAGTTGTGCCCCTGGTAGTAGCACATCCTCACTACAGTTGTCAATATACTTGGAGGAAAAAATGTTTTTGTGTCTCCCTAGGAGTCAGTGCTAGCCTCCAGGTATGGCAAGTAGACTTTGGTTCTCTCAGAAGCCCTGTAAACAGAGGCTAGTACCCTGTGCTAAGTCCTAGTCATAACACATCCCTTAAAAGGAAACCTCCATAGCAAGTCTCCATTTAGTAACACGGCTTCAGAAAGATCTCCATATTGATAACCCTACAGCAACATGATGCATGAACTTCTTAATTGCACCCCCAGAAGAAAAAAGACAAACTGTCAGAGATTAGTGGGGGTCTGCTTGCAGTGTCCAAATAAGAAACTGACCTTCTCCGAAGTAGTTCTGAGGTAAAAGCTGAATGCTGATGTCCTGTCTGTGGCAAGGGTACAAGACTCCCTTCTCAGTGGCAGAAATAAACAGCCTTTGTATTAAACTAAGACCTTGTATGTTACAGCTCCTGTTACTGTTGCAACACACCCACGCTTGCACACGCTCACACTCTCCCTCCACACTGTCTTGCCCTCACTAATGGCCCCAAAATAAATGGAGTCTCCATGACTTTTGCAGCTGTATTAAAGGGATTTATTTAAAAACTGGCTCTTTCATTATTCATGCAACTGGCAAAAGGGCACAGGGGTCTTAAGTTGCTTCCTTACACCCCTTGTCGTTTTAAGTGTATTTATTTCACGACTCAGTTAATTATAACTATGTATGATGATTAAAAACAATTTAAATAAAATTAACATTCACGGACTTAAATAGTTAAAATATTCTAATTATCACAATTGTTGTACAAATTAGGACACTGTTAGCAAACTATAATAAAACGTTGGCTCAGCTCGGCAGGCACAAAGTTCGAATGCTAACAGGGAGAATCAATAAATTGCAAAATGCGATTTTTAGGCACAATAGATTACAGGACTCTAACAGCTGCTAACACATCTGTTCAACAGTGATAGAGTGCAAATGCTAACAGGTGGCGTCGGTAAAAGTGCAAAATTGGATTTTTAAGCAAAAACAATTATAGGGGTCCAATACTGTATCTAACATGTCTCTTCAACGGTGATAAGGAGCTTGTGTTCTCCCCTGATGCTAATTGCCAAACCCTTTGGTTTGTCAAATCTCATTTAGCAAGAGATGCCACACTTAACTTCCTTTCTGCAATGTCCATAAATTTCACGACCCGGAAAGCAAGGGGTAGATCTCTTACCCCATGGCATGCCTTTATCGCTTGCCTGCAAGATCTGAGTCCCAACTGATCAACAAGCACCAATAGGTTTCAGCAATCCGAGAACTACAGGCGTTGTCAATGTTAATGTCTATAGGCGTTGTCAATGCACAAGACTACACAGGAGAGACTGAGCAGTACAAGTGACAACCTAAGAGTTAAGAGGAGGCTGACAGCTGAGTCAAAGGTAATGTTAATGCACACCAGACAGAGAAGGAGAAATTCCCAAACTGAACTAGTCAACAGGTGAAAGGAAAGAAGAGAGGTGAGGGAACTAGAGGGTGAAATGACCGGTGCATTATCCAGGGGTACCGACCTATGAATCACAGCACAATGTCTCCAGACCTCAGCACTAGAAGCAAAGCATCACAATCAAAGAAAGTCCAGGACAACAGAGTCTACTCCAACCAGGCCAGACGAGGGCTTTGCAAACCTACAAGCATGACCCGCAGAGAACTGTTCGAGGTTACATCCAATGACATGCTCGACGTCCGACGCCAGCTAATCACCAGCTCGCAATATAAGGCTGCAGCTAATCACAGGCTCACATTCCTCACCTGCAGCTGTAGTTGTAATCATCATCTCTCAAGCTACAGCTTCAAACGCATTCAGATCTGAATGCAACATTTGTGGTGCGTTCTTTCTCAGTGCAAGACTGGGAGATCAGTTTCACGAACACAAGGCGTATCCTAAAGGCATAACATTTGAACGAAGAATGTCAGACACAAACACTCCAATCAAACCCTTTACTGGATATGCATTACCCTGGCAGAGGGTGCAATAGCGGCCCTCCGAGTGAGCCGACAACCTCCAAATATCTGCCTCCTCCATCTCTCCCTCCCTTGTGTGCTGCTTCGCCCTTCAGACCCCTGATGGTCAGTTGTTTACGTGTACGTCAGGGCACAGTGTCCCTCTTGCTGAAACAAAGAGCATAAAAGAATGCAACAAAGAGTAGCAAGCGCGCCCTTCAAGCAAGGCCTCACTTACTGAAACTTACCGTGTTCTCACAGTTCCAACATACAGTATGGCGACCCGCCCATGGAACTCTGCAGCATTTGGCACTTTGAACTGAACTGGGTCTCCCAGGCTGTACTCAATCATAGGATACATCACTGGATACCAAGCTCCGATGCCATCAGGAAGCACCGCCTTGCCAGACAGTGATTACCCATATGGTGTGATCACATACTGAGCCACTCTCATTCTTTCTCTTTGGATGTACAACTCTCCATTTACTCCTTGATTTTAAACATGGAAATATTTTGTCTTCTTCTGTCACTGTTACTCACCGTGATCAGCGCGCCTGCTTCACAAACTGTGAATGTTAGTTAGTTTGTAGATTCATATACTGCACCTTATTACCCGTATGGGTACCCAGGCGCCTTTCAACACTTGGCTCTTCAGAACTGATAATGCAGTGTCCTGTGTGCTGTTTAAACGACTTTTAAAAAAATAATCAGTGCATATTTGTGTTTATGTACATCACACAGGGCATGCAGTGACAGGAGCGTTACAGGATAAGAAAAAAATGAGACGCTCAGAGTGCATGAAAACAGCAGCAATCCTGAGGAGGGCTTGTAAAAGAAGAAAATAAAGGTGAAGTTATACGACGCACAAAGCGAATGAAATGTAGGATGAGATAAGAAAAAAATGGCGCTCAAATCGAATGAAAACAGCAGAACTCCTCAGGAGGGCTCTTAAACCAAGAAAAAAGAAGTTCCTAAAATGGTCATAAAATGTGTGATTGATATTGGAGGAATGGTGCATTTGGTACCTGATCCTGGGGAGGGGTAAACACATGAAGAGACAGGACAAATGCATGCCATGGATAAATGGGGAGAAAGCATAAGAGAGCGACAATATAGACAGCAAATGGGAAGCCTATCGGAGGGCTGAAGCCCACAAAGTATATACAACATGTCTCTTTGAGACAGCGCCTGCGCTGTGTAGCCAAGACCTAAAAAGGACACATCTGTAATAAGTAAATCCAGTTTGGTTGTGATGTCACAAGCCTGTATCCAGAGTCAGCAGCCAAGGTGAAAGGCAGGTCACAAACATAATTACAGCTTCAGTTTAAACAACAAAAACAAGAACTGGCCTTTCCCTTTCAGGATCTGTTTTTCTAAAATGAACTGTGATCAGCAGAAATTAGCTATTTATGGCAACGTATTTATTTTTTTGCACACAATTGGTCATTACAGGAAAGTAGAACCTTTTTGCATGTTTCTACACAATTTAAGCTACAGCATTTTCTTAATCTGATTTACATTAAGCTGATTCTAATATCTTTTTGCAACACATTAGTGACTGAATGAAGGAATCATTGCAATCACAACTTTAAAAACAAAACAGTATATAAAAGGCTATAACCCATTTCTCTTAGAAAATAAACTCCTATACAAAAGAACATTTCTATGGCTACATGCCTTATCGAAACTTTGAAGCCACTTGTAAACTTCTGCTTTAACACAGCAGCAATAATTTCCATAACAATTTACAGTTATATTCAGAAACATACATTAAAACCAGCTCCCATGTAAATTATTGTGCAATTAGACTATAAAATCCATATAAACATAAGCTGGATCATTACGTTTCAAAGTGCAAATGTGCGGTAAGGTATCTCAATATATTTTTTAAACCTGTTATCTAGGGCTATCCTAATTCATAAAATTGACATATAATGAGTTCCATTGTACACACAAACTATGAAGGTGCATCAGTGTTATTATAATTTCTATCTGTATTGAATTACCATAGCAGCATAGGCACTAAATCTTTCAGAATGACCGTAATGTGCAAATAAGCTGTGTGAATACATCAGTATTTTCATAATTCCTCCCAGGACCCATTGACATTGCAGCATATGCACTAAGTCGTGTAAAATGTCAGCTACCATAGATCGACCTTGTTGAATCGTGGTTCTTTAAAGTAATCATCAATTAGCAGATATTTAGAGTTTTTCCGCAATGGCCAGAAACTTTGTCAGTTGACATAGCGGTGGAATCGACTCACCTGCTAAACATAGAATAAGAGCCTGACAGGCCGATCTTACCCCAGCATTTAGAAATAAGGGTTTCAATAGTGTGCTGCATATTTTAAGCAGTTTAGGACACACACATACTATATGCAGTAAAGTTTAGCATGGCCACCCACACAGTCTACAGTCAGTACTTGGCCATTCCTAAATCCAGGTCGTCGTGCCCTCCTTTGTTGGGTTTGAACCCAATCTAATTTTTAGAAATGGTCTTTTTCTTTGAGCCGAAAAATGGGCATTGAGGTATGGCTGGATTCACAAAGACTTGTGTGAATTAATCACAGACCATGCATGGGTTTTTTGCCGCTAAAGCTATTTCATACATACTGAAGGAGTTGACTTTGATTGGTTTTTTTTTAAAATAAATTTAAAGCTAGGCATTGTCAATTCGATCAGCCTAATCTACAAACTAATGTTAAAAAGACAAGATTTAATATAGGATTGCCAGGTAGCAGTATCGCCAGATTGGGTTATTTCATGCCCACAGATGTTCGCTAAGGAAACAGGATCAGATGAGAACAAAGAATACATGCATTTCAAAAACGCCCCTTGCAACACCATAGGCTGTCTTTGGAGGCCAAACTCCAGGCTTATTTCCGCTTGGCCCACTGACCTGGGGATCCCAAAGATTGTTTAATAGGCCTTGATTACGAGTAGATCCAATAGCTTTGCATCTTTCCCCCTGGTAATAGGTGAGCCATATGTAATGGTTGGCTGTAGCTTTGCTCTCATACCTTTAAGGAGATGATCATATGATTAACATCTCAACGATTTATACAGACATTTAAAAGCATGGATTAGAGTTACAGTTTTTGCCCTAAGATCTTTAAAATGATTTTTAAACAAAACTCTATTATCAAACAAGATCCCTAAATATTTATACGTTTTTACCACTTCAATTGCTCCACCTCTGGCCCTCCATAAATTGGTCTTTGATTTTACCGGACCAATTTTCATGATTTTAGTTTTTTTAACATTCAATTCCAAGCTATTAATTGAGATATAAACATCAAAAGCATTTATCAGTCTTTGTAGACCTATAGGGGTTTGGCTCAACAGAATAGTATTGTCCGCTAAGTGGCACGTCACCTAATCTTGGGGGGATGGGTGTTAATGGATTCCAAATGTTGTAGAAGATCTGACAGAAATAGATTAAAAAGTCAAGGAGCAAGGGCAATACCTTGCTTTAAGCCATCATGGGTTTTAATTTTTTGTGATAAAATACCACCAACACCCAGCCTGACCTGGACCCAAGTATTGGTGAAACGAAAAATTATAGCATCAATCAAATCCGTGGAATGACCCAGCCAACCAGTTTTTTCCATAATAATGCTTGAGGAACTGAATGAAAGGCTGTCTTTAAATCTATAAAAGCAATATATAGATTTTGTTTTTTAAAAACTGCCCGCTCTGCTAATAAAGTAAGGGCCAACAAATAGGTAATAGTAGATTGGCTCTTATGGAAATCTGTTTGGTTGAGTGGAATTTTGCCTTGCTGTGCTGCCCCTTTTTCCAGGTTTACCAATAAACATGTGTCAAAAACCTTAGCATCGACATTGGTCAACGAGATTAAGCAATAATTAACAGGGTTGTCAACTGAGCCGCTTTTATAGATAGGCTGTACGATGCTACCTTGCCACGATATAGGTACATTTTCGATAACAATACCTCGTTGAACAATGGAGTCAATACTTCTGCCCACATATCCATATTGGCACGGAACAAGGCATTTGGAAGTTCGTTAGGGCCAGGAGCACCATTTGATCGAAGGCGGCATAAGAGAATTACTATTTCATTAGTACTTATACGATCCAGATCGTTCTCCAAATATCACAGAATTGTTTGTACGCAGGCTCATACCCCTCACTATCTCTGTATATAATTTACTCTTTTTTTCACAATTAAAACATGTCTTGATTTTTCACAACTGGACCACCAACTCGATACAGATTTCTAATAAAATTTACCCATTCGGCTTCCATAATATTAATTGTATTAGCCCTGTTGCCTCCCCTTTCAAGTTCATTGATTATTTCCCAAAACCTTTAACAATTATTTTGTTTGGAGCCATGAAGTAATCTGTGCCAGAGGCCCGATTGATAATATGATTTAGCCACCCACACTTCTCGTCTATAAGATTTTCTTAGTGCTTTCATTTGGTCCATATAAACATAATAAGATTGCTGGTATCTATGGAGTAGGCATCCCATACAGCTCTATTGAGCCATTGTTTTAGTTTAAATAACTTAAAAGTATACACATTACTGACTGTGCATTTAATTTCACACCAAAGATTTCACTTTTATTTTTCATGTGTGCACCCATACTATCTTTTAGTAACAAAGCACAAGACACCAAAGATTTAAGCGGTTTGTGTGAAGAGTGATGGTGTAACCATGTATTATAAGGAATAAAATATCCTGTGCATATGTTAAAAGAATATTACAAGTCACCTTGCAATTTCATAACCTTAGAAAGGAACTCGGTCTTCAGCCTTGTTTCTCTTTATAGTCACAGAACTCCTTGGTGATTTCAAGTATCCTTCTAATGTACAATACTTTATCTCATTTATGAAGTTGAAGTACTGAGATGAGCATGCCCACTTTTCAGTGTTGCTGCCACAACTCAATGCTAAACGGAAGAAGTGGCAGGAGTACTCAGTAGTTTACAATGGTGCAGGGGGTCAAAGGTGTGAGCCACCAAAGCTCATAACCGTATTAAGCGCTGGGGGAGGGAACATCCATGGAAAGGGTGAGCAACTGCTGCCTTCAGGACCAGATGAAAGTTTGAGATTGCCCACAGAAGAAAATATAAACAGCTAAAGAAGAGAATGAGTTTAGCAGTGGCACAGACCTGAGAGTTAGGAAGCAGAAATATATCTTGAACTGTCCCACATAAAATCATTTTAGCACCTATTGCAAATTATACAAAAGAATAAGCTGTAGTGCTCGAGCTGAAATACTTTTATCTCCAAATCCAAAATGTATCTTACTAATTTTACAGCAAGACCAAAAACATGTAGCTTTAAGCACAAAAAACATGTAGCTTTAAGCACTTTTTACTTTTAAGTTTTCATTATATTTTTTTATGTTTATAAAAATTACTGCAAGATAGTTTCTTGTGGGTTAGGGGTGAAGGCTTTTCAGGCAGCTCTAACCTTCTCCGAACCAGACATTTTTCTACAGAGAACCCCCACCCAAGGACGATTAAACTACACCATTGTTAGGCAGACATAACAGATAAAACGAAAACAACTAAAGCACAAATACCAGAAAATAATGAAGAATAACTACTTTAATTGTCTAATATTTTCATGTTGACAGCAAGTTACATTTATGTAATTGAAGTTTCTGAAATGTAAAGCAAAAGTTAGTGTTTGTCTTAGGTTCAGCCCACAGGACTAGCTAGGTCTTAGGGCGCACATTAGATTTAGGTTGAGTGTAAAAGTTAGACATAGGGTGAGCCCTGCACTTAGCCTTAGGGCTAGGAATTGGAAGTGGCTTAAGCTCAGCATTAGGTTTGGATTCAGGATTTTGTGGCAGTTTGCTTTGCATATCAGGGTGGCATGTTGAGAATGAAAGTATTAACCAATGTACTTGCCTTTTTAGATATTTACATTTCAGTATTGTTTTCAATATCATTGATTTAGGCTTCGCTGTTTAAGTATTTTAGCCTCACTCGATACAAAGATCACAGTTTAAGAGCAGCACATTCTGTTAGGTCCGACTGGGATTGCCCCAGCCCTGTAGTACCACGAGGAATGCACCCGTTGAAGTATTCATTTTAACATGGAACAACAGTGCCTCTAGCCAGTACTAATACTAAAGTATGTAGCGCCCAAATATCTAAATAATGACGGTGTAATGAGACTGACAGAGCGTATACAAACAGTCTACTTTTCTTAAAAAAATCAAAGGACATAATGGGGGAAATATGGGGAAAAATAGGACATGCGTCTGGAAAAAACAGATTGCAGGGTGCCTTTAAATGTTGTACCTTTTATGTCAGAGCGCGTTCTGCATAACATGCGCTGCCACATTTGCAATGATAAATGTATTCTATAATGACTCATTAAGCAAACATTCATGCAAAGTTTATGCAAATTGCCAAGCCCAAAGCATGACTTGGCCTTGGCTTTAGAGAATGTTAAGCCTTTTTATCAGCATTGCCTTAATTTTATTTTTTATAGTTATTTTTTGGGTTCTAGTTACTTTCCACGCTATGTTTTGTTTGTGGCTTCTCTCACTTCTGCCGCCATAAAAGTAATGGCTGCCAAGGTTTCAGCTTGCTTATGTGTGACATTTTCATAATTTCAGTGTAATTATAAGTGACATTCAATCAATCAATTAAAACTTTATTCAGCCAAATGACGGCCATAAAAGTACATGTTACATTTTATTTAAAAAGACATTGATGTTGTAAGTTAAAATAGAGAAAGTTATAGAGACACAAAGGGCAGACATTTTCTAATGACCCAAATCATAAATGTAAGCCCACCATATTATTTCGTTTACGGATCGCCCTTGACAGAAAACATGCAACCCCATAACAAACGAAGAGGGAAGAAAGCATTTGTAGGTAGGTCAGTGCTGGCCTAACTTGTGCAAAACAGCAATCTTTAAAAAGTGGTAGAAAATATTTAACTCTCAGTTCAGTATAAAAGCCAAAGAAGAACATAAAGTGCAAAATATCTTGTTCAGAGAAGTTGTCACATGCGCATGGTTGCAGGGAGCCTAACTTTGAGAAGCCTTTAGGTACAGTTAGGAGCCAGTGAATAAAACTAAATCTAAACCTAGATAAAATGAAGCGGTGGTGCAGGTTATTTACAAAAGACCAAAATGGTTGACTTAAAATGCCAGGACTTAAAATCATAAAATATCTACACGAAGGTTTCATATGTTCTTTTGTTTCTCTGTCTAATTGCCTCCTAGTAAGAAATTGAGTTTTAAAATGTTTCACACTTTCAGGTTGCAGCTTCCTAGGATTCTTAAATAGCTCTGGTTGCCCAAGAGTTGAAAGCTGCTGTGATTTCACAGGATTTCCATGGCTCCATCCAAACTCATACAATCTTCTAAGATGGTCTGGTTTAGATTTGGTTTATCTTTCGACCAAATGTTTAGCCACCATATAAGGGGTGCTGCAGCAATTTTGTCTGTCAAGTAGCCCTGTCTTAGTTCCTTGTGGATGATAAAAGGTGGAATGCTAGGGGGAGCAGCCAAGAGTTTTCGTAAATAGTTATTTTCTACCCCCTGGAGTTCGCTACAATCCTTAAAACCCCACAGTACACTACCATACGCTGTCATTGCAACACATTTCTTGTTATATATTTTTAGCAATGGTTGTATTGGTTTACTACCTAATCTTCTAGCGAAATCCAATGAGGCTCCAGTCGCTCTTGCCAAAATATCTTTCTTTAGAGCGCGCTGTGCTACCCAGGAGCCCCTGTCGTCAAATAATACTCCCAAGTATGGATAAGTGGGCACATTGGTTAGCACTCCACCTTTACAGGGAAGAGATTTATTTCCCCTTTTGGAGTAGCCCATTGACATAATGTGTGATTTTTAAAAAATTAACTGCAAGATCCAGGGCTACCATAAAATCAATAAAAGAGTTAACTAAAGATTTCAATGCATTAGGGTCCTGGCAATTAAAACTGCGTCATCTGCATATAAAAGTGCTGGAATAGATTTAGAACCTACTCTAGGAATGTCTAAGCAAGAGTTGGACAATACTACCCCCAGATTATTAATATACAAAGTAAATAAGACCGGGGCAAGGATGCAACCCTGCCATACTCCTCTTTAGACCTTCCAAGCATTAGATAGGGAGCCATCTTTGTTATATCTCACTGAGGCAGTTAGATTGAGATGGGACCAATGCAGGAAATTTACTAAGTTCATGTCCATCCCAGTATCTATTAATAAGTGCCAGAACTTAGACCTATTTACCCTGTCAAAGGCAGACGTTAAGTCCATAAAAGCCAATGACATATGTCCTTATTTAGCTAGGGTGTATTTACTGGTAATCATGAGTCTGTTCATGCATTGCTCTACTGTGCCTCTCCCTTTACGAAAACCAAATTGTAGTTCTGATAACACATCCCTCTCTTCCAGCCAGGTCTCTAAGCGGTCTAAAATTACTTTTCCCATGATCTTTGCTGCGGAGTCTAATAAAGAAATTGGGCGATAACATCCCGGGTCTTCCCTGGCTCCTTTTTAAAAAATTGGCAATATCACCGCTGTTGACCATGAATGAGGTTGACCGGCCCTTATGGCTGCATTAAACACTCCGGTTAAAATTTTTGCCCATACACCCACATCTGACTTGTAAAGGTCCACCGGTATCCCATCAGGACCGGGGGCTTTCCTGGCGGACATACCCTCAATTGCTTTCTGAACTTCTTTTATGTCCACAGTCAGGTCTAGGGTTAAAGGGCTAGGTGCCCAGAAGGGGCCTACAGGTTCTGCAACAACCTCTGAGTAGATTTGTTCAAAGTGGCCAACCCACCTATCAGCTGGAATTACACATTCTACTTTTGTTGTTTGGTTGTCTTTAAAAAATGAGCTGTTTACCACTTTTCAAAATTTTGCACTATCCGCTTGTGAGCACGCCTGTATTAGATCATCCCAAGCCTGATCCCTCAGTGATGCCTTCCTAGATTTTAAAGCTAAATTATAAGCTTTTCTACAAGATTTAATCAGTTCGGGGTCTTTGGGTATGCATTTTAGGGCAACCATTAGGGCTTTATGAGTTTTGGAACAGTCGGCGTCAAACCACTTTGTCTCATATGCTCCTGCCTTAGACTTTTTGCTTGTTAGCTTATTACCAATTAGCTTCCTTAGTCGATCATAAGCCTCTAATACTTCTGTCGGCTCACTGTGTGTATTTATACAACGCTCAATTTCCTGTTTGCCCTCAGTATATAGCTCATGTAAAAAGAGTTCCGGGACAATTTTATCCCATCTTATCTTTCAGTCCTGGGCCGTCGTTCGAAAAACCCCATTAGTCAAAGCTTTTGGCTCTCCGCCCCTAAAGATCAAATAGCCTTTAGTTACCACAATAATAGGATTGTGGTCACTAAAACTTGTTTGAACCACCCTAACCTCCTGAATATGTTTGTATATGGGGGCTGAAATTACGTCATAGTCTATAGTGGAACTGCAACCTCTACCAAAGAAAGATGGTATCGCCTCTTTTTCTTCCACCGGCTCTAGACAGTATAAATTATTGTTTGCTAAAAAACTATCCAGATGGGTGCCTTGCCTTGAATGTTCAAAATGGACAATTGGTGGTAAATCTTCATTGGGCTCCCTCTCCATCACACAATTTAATTTACATCGATGAATATTAAAATCCCCCATTATGACTAGATCGTAGGGAGTATGTCTCCCCTGTGCAAGTTCCTCTAAGAAGACATCGAGACTAGTCAAATGCTCACTCTCGAAATCTCTACAAAACGAGTTATAGAAATTAACAATTGTAGGAAGGTGGATATCTGACTATGGTTACCCCCAAATTTTTGCCTAGTGTCTAGCTGGTTTTTCGACTTAGTTGGCCTGAGATCCTGCCATTCAGGCTCTCAGGCTATCTGCTCTCTCTGTAAAATGGACTCCATGCACCCTAGGTGCATAACCAATTGGAAGTGGATCACCCTGTCAGCCCCTGTACCAGTGTACACTAGGTACCCAGGGCATTGGTGTACCCAAGGCCTGCCAAGGGCTGCAGCATGTATTATGCCACCCCAGGCTTGGCCTAACAATTTGACACAACTGGCTGATCACTCAGCTGGGGTAAGTTGGTGTAATCACCTCTTACTTAGGTGTAGTATACCTATACCTAACCTTAAATGGGACACCTGGTAACCTATAAGTCACTCCTATGGCAGGCCTTAACAATCCTGAAGGCAGAGTGCTTGGTTCCATGTGAGATGGTGCTCTGGCATGAGCTGAGCCTGTCTGCAGTGGTCGGAACAACTTCCTTCTACTGTTTCCAGATATCGTCATACCATATACTCTTAAGTGCATTATGAACCTCGCGGTTAAATGCTATCTTTGGTTTGGCTTTATCAAAACATGTCGAGTAAGGTGTCATACGAATTGGAATACTAACCCCTCGCCAATTCTGGCGACGGGGTTAGCATTCCACCCTTCTAGAGGGACACGACATGTACAGTACCTGAAACCCGGGTAAAATCAGACATAGCCTCAGCTCCACAAAATGGATGCTGCCACCACAGACACAAGTCTGCCCTCCTGCTGCTGGGAGTCCTTCCAGCTTGGGAGGTGTGGACAAAGGGTTTCCTGCCAGGGGAGGTGCGTGCACCACCCCAGACAGGATTTTGTGTATTGGTCAGGTAGGGCTTGAAAGAAACCAGACATGCCTGTGGCTCACAAGGAGCCTCGGTGCATATGCCAGTTCAAACCGGTCCTGGGGCACACCAGTCCCGGGCCTGGGGCGAGCTGGACAAAGGATTGGGGGTGTAACCACCCCCCTTCCTGGTCCCACCCGTAGGGAGGGACCTAGCAGGTAGTCCGGCCCCTAGAATCCGCTTAAAGGTAGGAGCTGTGTCCTAAGACTTCAGACATCCTGGAATCAACTTAAAACTAAGAAGAAGACGGGAACTTCGACGCTCTGCTGCACAGAGGACTGAAGCCAATCTCCCCTGTGGTCAGGGAGTGACCACCTTGCTAACGCAAGCACCATCCAGCGAATCAACGTCTGCTTTGCCGCCGCCTCCCGCCGGAGCCCGAGCCCAGAGCCTGACAAGACCTGGACCTCCAGACCTCTCACCGCCCGATCCACAGTCCCTGCAAAGAGGAGACCCGTGGAGGCACCGAGACACGTGGAGCCAGCCATCTTGAAACGACTACGACAAGCTGACCAGTGCAACAACCGAGGCTCCCTCCAAGTTGTGCTTTGGGTCCTGAGAAGCCCAACCCTCGAGCAGCATCTGCACCAAAGGTGAGCCCTCCAGCATCTCCACGATCTGCGTGGGGCCCTTCTGCATTTTGCCACTCGACGCGCCTAACCGGTTGCTGGCCCGCTGGCTAGTGGCCATCTTGGCGACGAAATCTACGACAAACACCGCTGGTCTGGTTGCTCCAGACTGGCCCTTGCTCCCCTCCAAAGGAGCAGTTCCTCTGACCTTGCTGGTCAGAACCATCAGCTTATCTCCTTGCCTACAACAATTGCTTTTGCCAAGGCTTGTTTGCTTCGATCAAGTCGCCGACACCGCCGACAGCGAGAGCCTGCGTGGGACAGCTCGTGACTCGACTCCTGGACGTCGTCGACCTTCAGGGACCACGTGGCTGCAGAGTCAAGCTACACCTTCCTTCCTGTTTGCACCCGACATCGCCTGGTACCCACCTGGTGCCACGCTGGTCACTGGCTAGTGACTGTGAACACTGTCCCCTCTGCTTACAGGTCTTCAACATCTCCGATCCACTCTTGGATCCACTGCATCTCTTCCCGACCGACCGCCTGCAGCACTTTTGTCTACAGGCCCCACGGAACCGATAGAAGAAACCCGACGCACTTCGAGGCCTATGCACCCGCTTCCTGTGGGTGAGGTAAAGCTGGCACTCCTGTGCCCAAGTGTAGTATTACATCTCTAGTGCCTGTGTTCCAACTCTTAAGTTCCTAGGTCATCCGGAAGATTCCTTTTGCAGTAACTTTGTACTTTTTACGCACCCATTGAAACCTATGGGAGCACGCGTGTGACTATTTGCTCTGCACACGCCACCCGTGGACCTCCTGGTCACTAACTGACGTTAGCTCCTTGTAGGCCCAGCGATTCTAGAGGCCCTAGGCCTTTTCCCTTTTCTGTTCGTGGTACTTATACCACTATTTTAGTATATGGTTCGAGTGGCCACCAGGGCCTATCCATATAAAGTGCAACTTCTGTGTATTCTGTGATAATCTTGTTTGACGATTTGTGCTCCTGTGCTCATAAAGAGACTAGGGGTTACTTTGAGAAATAAATACATATATATTTTGAATATATATCTGTGTGGTGTCCTTTCATTGGTATAAAAGGGGGTTACTATTGGTAAAACAGCTTGCTTAACACGCATCACGAGTTTAGCCTCAAAGACTGCTTAGCCTACGCTACCACTAGGGCAGCTAGTCCAAAAAGGTTGACTTACAACCACACCATAAGGGTTGCTTGGCATGGTACAAGGTGGTCACTAGAACTAGTGAACAGCATATACCAGGCCAACTTCTCACATTGGTGAGCAGCGGTTGGATTTGAGCTTGCTGTGTTTTACCATTGTAATCTCTTGGTTACCAATTGAAAGATCAAATAGGTACCTGTAGGTACATATAAAACAAGATTAGATATACTTAAGTTCTACTGAACTTAGTTGTTGTAGAGCAAAGGGAGTAGCACACCCTGACTACAACTACTAGATAGGTTTAGTAGGTAAACCCAAGTGTAGGTAGATTGCAACACATCCACCCACACTTAAGAGCAATGGCTGGGGCAGAGGGGTCCACTGTACCCATCTCTGTTGAGAGTGACCCCCCGAGGGCACCATCCATCTTTGCTACCCTTAATCAGAATGAGCTCAGGCAGTTGGCAACTCTTAGAGGCCTTAAACAGCCCAAGAACCCTACCTCTGCTGTGCTCAGAGCACTCTTGCAAGAAGATGAGAATCAAAGAGAGCTCAAGAGAGCTTCCCAGTTAGCCCCCTTAGGGACAGGAACAGGAGGCCCCCCTTCTGAAGATGCCACTGAGGTACCCCTTTCCAATAGCCATCCCTTAGATGAAAACCATACTACAGAGGAGGAAAGTGAGGGGGATACAGACAGTGGTGAGGATGAAGGGAGAACTAGCCCAGTGCCAAGTGTTATACTTGGCCCAGCTAAACCAAGGCTATTGGGGACTGACAGTGGGATCACCCCACTGGATCTCCCCAGTGGACTTAACACAGGGCTTGGAAGGCAAAGGAATCGCTCAGGTGACTCCAATGCTTCCCATGGCTCTAGAGGCTCTCAAGGTCACTCCAGGAGAAGGATGACCACCCCTCAGAGGAGGGAACATGAGGCCAAGATGCAAGAAGCCCAGCTGAGGATCAGGAAGCAGGAGCTAGAAGTAGCCCTGATGGAAGAGAAACTGAGCAAGGCTAGGCAGCATAGAGAGAGTGGGTCTATACCCACTGGTGGCAGCAATGTCCCTAGGGACAAAGATAGGGTCTTTGACAATAGGAACCTGTCCAAGATTGTGCCCCCCTACAAAAGTGGGGATGACATCCACAAATGGATGACTGCTCTTGAGAGAGCCTGCAAAGTGCAGCAGGTTCCTGAAGACCAGTGGGCAGCAATCTTATGGCTCTCCTTTGAGGGGAGAGGCAGAGATAGACTCCTCACTGTTAGAGAAGAGGATGTCAGAAATTACAGAGTCCTGAAGAGTGTCCTAGTTGATGGGTTAGGCTTAACCACTGAACAGTACAGGTTAATGTTCAGGGACACCCAGAAGACACAGACTCAGGACTGGTCTGAATATGTGGAATGTGCCACTAAGGCTTTGGAGGGTTGGTTGCTGGGAAGTAAGGTATCTGATTATACAGGATTGTACAATTTGATGATGAGAGAACAGATTTTAAGTAACTGTCAAAACCAGCTCCTCCATCAACACCTGGTAGACTCAGATTTGACCTCTCCCCAAGAATTGGGAAAGAGGGCAGATAAATGGGTCAGGACCAGGATCAGGCCTAAAAACCAGGGTGGTGACCAAAAGAAAGATACCACCAAGCCTCAAGAGAAGGGTGGGGATAAAGAAAAAGAGAAACCTTCCTCAGGGCCCCAAAACTCCACACAGGGTGGTGGGTCCCAAGCTCCCTCCTCTACCACAGCTAAAAAGCCCTACTGCCATGAGTGTAAAACTCCTGGGCATTGGAAAACTGACAGCGGTTGCCCAAGGGCTAAAAACAAAACTGTTCCTCCAATTACTCCTGTCACACCACCTATTACTGTCAGCAGTAATCCCCCAGGTGGTGGGAGTGCCCCCAGAAATCTGGGTGGGTTTACTTGGGGAACACAGGGGGACCCTGGCTTAGCCAATTCCCCTACAGCAACTACTCTTGTCTGTGATGGTGGCATGGGGTTTGCCAACTTCACTGCCTGTCCCAACGCTTTGGGTAGGTACAGACAGGAGCCCTACATCAATGGTACCAAAGCTGAGGCCTACAGAGACACTGGAGCTAGCATCACAATGGTGGCCCATTGGCTAGTTCCCTCTGAGCAGCTTTTGCCTGGTTTCTCCTACCAGGTGACTAACATTGATGGCAAACAGAACAGTCATCCCATGGCAGAGGTATGTCTCAGCTGGGGAGGTGTCACTGGCCCTAAAAGGGTGGCAGTGTCCCCAACCTTGCCTGTAGACTGCTTACTGGGGAATGACTTAGAACTCTCAGCTTGGGCTGGAGTTGAACAAGACACCCATTCTAAAATGGTAGGCCTGTCACAAAAGGGTAGGGGGGTTGTGCCATTCACAACCCCTGTCCAAATAGATTTCCTCCCTGAAAAGGTTGGAAGGGCAGTGGTAGCCACAGCCCAGGCACAGACAGACTTCCCTGTAGAGACTGGCAGAGCTGTGACAGTCACAGCTCAAACACAAACTGAGTGCCACCCTGAAAAGGTTGGCAAGGCTGTAATGGTCTCAGCCTATACTCAGACTGACATAGGTGTAGTGAAGCCTGAAACAATGGATCACTCCACACAAACTGAGAGTAGTGGGGGGGAAGAAAAGTCTCCCTCTCCCCAGACATTAGGAAAAGGTCAGCCTCCTCAGGGATCTGACCTCACCCCTTGTGAAGGAACTGCCCCAGAGGTAGCCAGGCCTGGCCTGGCAGAGCCTCTGATGTCAGTGGCCCCTTCCAAGGTGGGACCCAGTCTGGTGCAGGTAGCCTGCCTCTCTCTACCCTGCCTCAGTCAGCCCAGGGCTGCAGAGGTCAGGGAGGCCAGTGGACCCCCAGAGGGCCCCTGTCCACAAGAACCCCCCCATCAAAAGAATGAGGATTGCCTGGCTAGTAGCCCTAGCCAGGTGATGGGTAAAAACATTCCTGAGGGATCCCCTTCACAGGTAGTTAGGGACCTCCCCCAGAGGGATTCTGTTGGGCACAGGCAAACCTGGGACCTTAGGGCCCCAAACCTGACCTGTCCCTCCAGTAAGCCCACAAAAGGGACCCAGCCTCCAGCTTTAGGTAGCCAGAGGCTGACCCTGAGAGCACAGTGCAACTCAGTTAAGGAAAGAAAGGCATCCATGGTGGAGGGGGATTGGAGGAAGCTGAGGCCTCACTTTGAGGACACTCACTTCAGTACTCCATCTCAACACCAGCCTTTTACTTTGCCAAGACACACCAAAGGTAGAGATTCCCTATGGTGGAGACCCTCTGATACCCTTAGGGTGAGGGATTGCTTAGTGGACCATGAGACAGGGGGTAACCATGCCAGGGCTGGTTCCTCCTTATATGGCCGCTTGGGCAATATAGGCTTACCTGGTCAAGGTCAGCCTTATCTCCCTTCGTTTGGGGGGGGGTTGTGTAGGAAGGTGGATATCTGACTATGGTTACCCCCAAATTTTTGCCTAGTGTCTAGCTGGTTTTTCGACTTAGTTGGCCTGAGATCCTGCCATTCAGGCTCTCAGGCTATCTGCTCTCTCTGTAAAATGGACTCCATGCACCCTAGGTGCATAACCAATTGGAAGTGGATCACCCTGTCAGCCCCTGTACCAGTGTACACTAGGTACCCAGGGCATTGGTGTACCCAAGGCCTGCCAAGGGCTGCAGCATGTATTATGCCACCCCAGGCTTGGCCTAACAATTTGACACAACTGGCTGATCACTCAGCTGGGGTAAGTTGGTGTAATCACCTCTTACTTAGGTGTAGTATACCTATACCTAACCTTAAATGGGACACCTGGTAACCTATAAGTCACTCCTATGGCAGGCCTTAACAATCCTGAAGGCAGAGTGCTTTGTTCCATGTGAGATGGTGCTCTGGCATGAGCTGAGCCTGTCTGCAGTGGTCGGAACAACTTCCTTCTACTGTTTCCAGATATCGTCATACCATATACTCTTAAGTGCATTATGAACCTCGCGGTTAAATGCTATCTTTGGTTTGGCTTTATCAAAACATGTCGAGTAAGGTGTCATACGAATTGGAATACTAACCCCTCGCCAATTCTGGCGACGGGGTTAGCATTCCACCCTTCTAGAGGGACACGACATGTACAGTACCTGAAACCCGGGTAAAATCAGACATAGCCTCAGCTCCACAAAATGGATGCTGCCACCACAGACACAAGTCTGCCCTCCTGCTGCTGGGAGTCCTTCCAGCTTGGGAGGTGTGGACAAAGGGTTTCCTGCCAGGGGAGGTGCGTGCACCACCCCAGACAGGATTTTGTGTATTGGTCAGGTAGGGCTTGAAAGAAACCAGACATGCCTGTGGCTCACAAGGAGCCTCGGTGCATATGCCAGTTCAAACCGGTCCTGGGGCACACCAGTCCCGGGCCTGGGGCGAGCTGGACAAAGGATTGGGGGTGTAACCACCCCCCTTCCTGGTCCCACCCATAGGGAGGGACCTAGCAGGTAGTCCGGCCCCTAGAATCCGCTTAAAGGTAGGAGCCGGGTCCTAAGACTTCAGACATCCTGGAATCAACTTAAAACTAAGAAGAAGACGGGAACTTCGACGCTCTGCTGCACAGAGGACTGAAGCCAATCTCCCCTGTGGTCAGGGAGTGACCACCTTGCTAACGCAAGCACCATCCAGCGAATCAACGTCTGCTTTGCCGCCGCCTCCCGCCGGAGCCCGAGCCCAGAGCCTGACAAGACCTGGACCTCCAGACCTCTCACCGCCCGATCCACAGTCCCTGCAAAGAGGAGACCCGTGGAGGCACCGAGACACGTGGAGCCAGCCATCTTGAAACGACTACGACAAGCTGACCAGTGCAACAACCGAGGCTCCCTCCAAGTTGTGCTTTGGGTCCTGAGAAGCCCAACCCTCGAGCAGCATCTGCACCAAAGGTGAGCCCTCCAGCATCTCCACGATCTGCGTGGGGCCCTTCTGCATTTTGCCACTCGACGCGCCTAACCGGTTGCTGGCCCGCTGGCTAGTGGCCATCTTGGCGACGAAATCTACGACAAACACCGCTGGTCTGGTTGCTCCAGACTGGCCCTTGCTCCCCTCCAAAGGAGCAGTTCCTCTGACCTTGCTGGTCAGAACCATCAGCTTATCTCCTTGCCTACAACAATTGCTTTTGCCAAGGCTTGTTTGCTTCGATCAAGTCGCCGACACCGCCGACAGCGAGAGCCTGCGTGGGACAGCTCGTGACTCGACTCCTGGACGTCGTCGACCTTCAGGGACCACGTGGCTGCAGAGTCAAGCTACACCTTCCTTCCTGTTTGCACCCGACATCGCCTGGTACCCACCTGGTGCCACGCTGGTCACTGGCTAGTGACTGTGAACACTGTCCCCTCTGCTTACAGGTCTTCAACATCTCCGATCCACTCTTGGATCCACTGCATCTCTTCCCGACCGACCGCCTGCAGCACTTTTGTCTACAGGCCCCACGGAACCGATAGAAGAAACCCGACGCACTTCGAGGCCTATGCACCCGCTTCCTGTGGGTGAGGTAAAGCTGGCACTCCTGTGCCCAAGTGTAGTATTACATCTCTAGTGCCTGTGTTCCAACTCTTAAGTTCCTAGGTCATCCGGAAGATTCCTTTTGCAGTAACTTTGTACTTTTTACGCACCCATTGAAACCTATGGGAGCACGCGTGTGACTATTTGCTCTGCACACGCCACCCGTGGACCTCCTGGTCACTAACTGACGTTAGCTCCTTGTAGGCCCAGCGATTCTAGAGGCCCTAGGCCTTTTCCCTTTTCTGTTCGTGGTACTTATACCACTATTTTAGTATATGGTTCGAGTGGCCACCAGGGCCTATCCATATAAAGTGCAACTTCTGTGTATTCTGTGATAATCTTGTTTGACGATTTGTGCTCCTGTGCTCATAAAGAGACTAGGGGTTACTTTGAGAAATAAATACATATATATTTTGAATATATATCTGTGTGGTGTCCTTTCATTGGTATAAAAGGGGGTTACTATTGGTAAAACAGCTTGCTTAACACGCATCACGAGTTTAGCCTCAAAGACTGCTTAGCCTACGCTACCACTAGGGCAGCTAGTCCAAAAAGGTTGACTTACAACCACACCATAAGGGTTGCTTGGCATGGTACAAGGTGGTCACTAGAACTAGTGAACAGCATATACCAGGCCAACTTCTCACAACAATCACCAATGTTTCCCCATTTAAAAAGGTCAGTTCTACTGCTAGAATGTGCGGTGATGAGCTGGGGAGACCCTTAATGGTACAGGATAATTTAAGAAAAATTAGGGTGAGCAAACCACCCTTCGCTCTACCAGCAATAGAGGGTGAGGCAGCTTTGAAAAAAGGGGCAAAGCCATCCGTTATACAAGAATCAGAAGTATCCCAGGTCTCTTGAAGTGCAATGATGTGGGCCTCCCTTATTACCATTGACCACTGGTCGTCATCTTTTTTTGCCTTCAAACCAGCAATATTCCATGTCATAAGCATACATGCCAAGGGATCTGTCACTTTGTCACATCGTGATTCTAGCGGACCAATCGGTTGTACTCTTACTGAATGACTTGTACCAACTATGGTCGCTGAAGGACTTTGCTGTCAATCTACAATATCCAGGTCCCTTAATGGAGCAAATCTATTTGAAAGTGGAATTAGTGTGGTCCTGACAGGGCTGACTTCATTAGTTTGCGGTACCCTCCCTTGGGCCTGAGTGTATCTATTGCCCTCAAACCTGGGTTGTAATGACCCTTCTGGATAGAAATAGCAGAGTGGGAATATCTGTATACCCGAGGCAACAGTGGCACTTATCTGGCCTTGTAACATTGCACTTGCATGGGCAGGATGAGTTACATTTACCACAATGTGTTGCAGGGATTCTGCTTATACACAGAACTATGCGTAGAACCCCAGGACCTCAGTGAGTTGTGGTGTACCAGAAACTCACCTCAGAACCCAGAACCCAGTATCCGGCTAGCATAAGTGTCCCATTCGTTATCCGAGATTTAGCTCGGCGGTCCCAATGAAAAGACAACCCAGAACAAGCGACTCAGTATACTCTCAGTAATGGTGGGAATCAGAAATACCTGTTCGTTATTATTATTCTCACATCAGTCCACAACAAGAATCAACAGAGACACGGTGAAAATAAAAAGAGTTTATTTTTATAGACCACGTGTCCTAAGATGCAGTACTTTGGCTAATACAAGCAGACAAATGATTAAAATCAAAACCATCAACATAGTTACAATTCCATAGAATATAAAAGGGGTGATCATGTTATAATGACAGTGGATACTACCACCTTCCCTTTACTAAGAAGCTAATATTATTATTAGACTAACAGAAGGTCTCTTAGGCTTGAATAGGGGACCCCATACCTCAAAGATCAGCTTAGTGAAATCACATCACAGGAGCATCAGGAGTCTTCTCGCAGGAAGGCTCGTCTTCGGTCTGAATAATAAACATGATGTCTGTGATATTAAAAGCACCAACTTTCAGGTATTTGCAGCTGCTCGTGTGTTATGACTAAATAGTGGGTCGATCAACCTAGAGTGGAAAACATGCATTGTCTAACAACTCAGACTGTTTGTCACATCGTGTGCAGACCAAGGTCGCTGCGCAGAGCTCGGGATGGTAACAACAGATTGCTCTCGTGTGAGGCAAAACTCGAGTCAGCAGTTTGTTTAAGCAATAACATGTGAACGCAGTGTCGTGTGCAAAAGCAGCAAGATGGCTTTCTAACCTCTAACGTGGTTATGCTAACTTAACAATGTATGTACGTATTAAGGGAGTCCTTACTACATGCCCCCTTGATCGAAGCACTACTTAGTATGCAAGAAAAGAGAGAACGCAGAGTTCAAGCGCGACAGAGCAGAACAAGGCGTATCCAATTTAAAAAACACTGGTCAGTTCAGGCAAAGTCCGAATAGGAAAAAACCAAAAGTGGAAAGAAAAAACAAAAAACCTCGAACGCAGGGCCCTGATCAGAATGGAAGGTACCACACGCAAAAGTTCCCACAAAGACACGCAAATCCCTGATGACAGTCCGCGAGTCAGCACTCCTTTGTGGCCATACCCATAGAAAACGTGTGCACGAATCCACTGCAACCAAGATGTACTTGTACGCAGTATCAGAAGAAAAAGGACCGCAGTGATCTAAATAAACACAACCAAATGGCTTATTAGAGATGTACAGCTGTGTCTGTGGTGGGCGCGCAACAGTAGAAGGTTTAATCTGTTGGCAAATGTCACAATCAAGAACATATGCGCGCGCTTGTTTATATAAACCAAACCACCAGTAACGTTGTTGTAGCAGAGATATTGTAGCTGACACACCGGCGTGGGCTGACACCAACCCCTCGTGCGCAGCTAGGATCAGTGCTGGTCTGCAGTCCGCGTTGGGAATAATTCTGTCACCAACGTCATTAATCCTCACTAATGGGACGTTATCAGGACTTAAATGATAAATATAACGAGAGGGAAAACCCTTCGAGTAATCACCTCCCTTCTCTGTAGCAGCAATAGCTGCCAAGATGTCATCATCAATCTTACTTTTGGATCTTGTAACTGCTGCCACTAAGTATGTAGCCACTGCTGTTTTCGCTGCCTCGTCAGCTAAGCTGTTGCCGACAGCATGGACACCAAGCCGCTGGTGACCAAGAGTGTGAATAACACTCACGAGAGGGAGACGTTCTTTAAAGTCTGCCACTCAAACCCAAAGCGTTTTATGCTTAACTGTGCTACCTTTAGTGTCTCGATAATCATTTTGAGACCAGAAGTGTAAATTGTCATTGTAGGACTGGACACAGTAGAAGGAGTCACTCACTATAAGAGTAGTGACTCGGGGATCAGCAAACTCCAGTGCAAGCACCAGAGCCCGGAGCTACGCTAATTGCGCGGTACAATCACCCAATGACTGCGTATGCACTGCATCAGATTGGAATTCACCAATTACGAATGAACCTACGACAATTTCGCAAGCCGCTGAATAAGCGTGCTTCGATCCAATTGCGGGTTGCGCAGACCCGTCAGTGTATATGACACAATGGTATTCTTCGAGCGGGCGCAAAGACAGAGGTGCCGGATGAACGAATTCATACTGCAAGTACTCTTGAGTCTGTAATGAGGCATCAAAGATGTAAGTGACATCTGGCGACGTCAGTGTTGTGGCCCATTGTATCCACCGTGGATGCAAAGCTTTAGAATTTGGTACACTTGCTTTAGTCACTGCCTCTAAAGCAGGATATGGTGTTACAACCAGAATCTGTTTCCCATGCGACAGTCCGCGTTCCGTGAGGATCGCCATCTGCACAGCAGTCAGAACTTTTTCGACCGTGGAAAAACGTAATTCAGCAGAGGTGTACAAGTGGGATTTGTACGCAATGGGGACTGTGTCGCCCTCATTAAACGCCAAATACGTGAACCCCACGGCGCCTGGTACTATTCTTATTACCAGGTTAGTGCGGTTATCACGTGTCAGCAAGTATTGTGAAGCAAGAAGGTCAGCCTGTAAAGACTGTAAAATTGCAGAGTGTTCTAGCTGCCAGCTAGACTTCGAAAACGAAGGTTGTACCAAGGCGTAAAGCGGCTTGATACGCTGGGCATAATCAGGAATGTACGTACGGCCGAAATTCAGAAAACCCAGCAGAGATTGTAATTTCTTCAGTGTCGTAGGAGCACTTAAGCGTGCACACTTCTCCAGAAAGTGGGGGGCTAACCCCTTACCTTCATTGTTGAGCTCGTAGCCCAAAAACAACACCGTATATTCTGCGATGTGTGACTTCGCAAAATTGAATTTGTAGCCATAGTCAGCAAAACTCACGATAATATTGTTGACTCGAGACAGATGTGGCATCAGCTCATCATCCATAAGATAGATATCGTCAACATAGGAGTATGCGTCGGGGTCTATTCTTTCTAAGAGAGAAACCACGCGAGCAGAAAAGACGCCAGGGCTATTTTTGTAACCCATGGCCAATCTTGTAAACTGTTTTTGTTTGCCGCCCGAAGTAAACGCCGTCCACTGGCTACTCAGTGTGGACAGGCTGTGGCTAAAAAAGCCATTGGAAATGTCAAGTGTCGTTTTAAACCTTTTACGCACGAGACTGTCGACCAAAGCCGAGCTATGTGTATTTTGTACCGCGCAGGTCCGGCAATGGGAGTTTAGGTGCCGGTAATCCAAAACTAAACGGTACGAGCCGTCAGGCTTCGTTACAGTGAATAAAGGGTTATTCATAGGGGACACACATGTTTCAATAACACCCTGATATTCCAATTGTTCAAGGATTGCCGCGACGTGGGGTCTCGCTTCACGACGCATAGGATATTGAGGTTGAGGCTGGGGCATAGACCGCAATGGAATCTCATGGCAGGGGGACAATCTGTCCCATCCCACCTGAGTACGATACACCGCCGGCGCAAGCGCAAGCGCCCACTCCCCAGCATACACTTCAGCTTGGTCCTTAGGCACTGTGTGCGCAAAGGACGGGAGGATTACTTCCTCCCCTCTAGGAGCCTCTAAAATGAAAGCTGGGGGCCAAACTGCCTCCGTTAGGAGGATATCATAGGTGGTGGTCAGATTATCCCAAAAAATCCCTTTTATTGTACGTTGTATGTCACCCTCAATTAATAAGACTATTTCATAAAGTCTGTCAGGGGGAGCCACTCTGGTGTCAGCTGTTTCAACAGTAACCGATATATCAGTTGCTGTCACCGCCAGAAATGGACGCAGAGCTTGACGGACTATGGTAATTTCCGCTGCGCTGTCCAGGAGCGTCAGCGCCCATGTCCGGTTCCGAAGCTGTGTCCGCACTATCTGAGGCATACCTTGCCGTCAGAGCCGCCACTTTCTTCTTCTGAAACGGGGGTCTTTGTCGTGCAAATTCGTCCTGCTTGCCTTTACCCTCAGTCTGTCGGGGTTGGTCAAGCTGTTGTGGAGCACCCCGACCTTTGCCACCGCCTCCGCCACCGGACTGTGTAGCCGATGTTTCCTGTGAAGAACGAGGAGAGCGCTGTTCAGAAACCTGAAATCTATCAGGAGACTTTATAGTAGCACGATCGCGCAGATCATAAGTGCGTTCACTACTTGACTGTACGGGAGAGGCAGGCCGAGAGCCCTGTTTCTGTTGCTGCTGCTTTCCCTGTTGTTTAAACCGCCAATTTTGTTTTGGAAAACTTGGTCGGTCGTCCTTACCAGAGGTTTCTGCCTTACCCTGCTGTTTTAGATCGGGATTCTTTATTACAGGTTTAACTCCTAAAGAGCTACGACCCAAATCCCGATATGCCTCTGCGATTATTTTCGCAAATTCCTGCGGTTTGTCCTCCTCAGCAACTCGCTTCAGTTCATTACGAACCTGGAAATGCAAAGCATCACCCTTAAGGTTTCCCATTATCATGGTAGCCACCAGGTCAAATTGACCGAGGAGCCGCATCCCTAATTCTATCGCAGACTCCGCACCATGGTTCTCTTGAACTCGTTTGATAACGGAGGGCAGCTGCAACATAGACGGAGTGCCAAAGCACTGCGCGTACGTCGCTGCAAAGACCTTGCCCCAATTTACACAATCATCTATGTGGGGGACCAAGTCTTTAGGCAAACTAATGGTGAGGATCCTGTGTTTCTCCACAGGAGAAGTATTCGGGTATACCGCTTCTATTTGGTCAAATTTTTCAGCAAGCCAAAAGGGGAAATCATCCCTAGTTTGGGGGCGCTTGCCCATAACAGAATTAACCATAACAGGACTAATGACCACCGCGTGATGATCAGTAGGCTGCCCCGCAGCAGCAGGTGCCCCCGCTTGCACATTGCGCGACACGTACTGCACCAACGCCCTATATACCGTAATTAGGGCAGTGTGCAGTACACGCAACTCAGCCACCGTCACCGTGAGGTAACGGGGATGAGGCGTAAATCCGGCTAGTACCGGCCAAGTGGCCTCTGCAATTGATAAAGGGCCCATTCTTGGCGGTATAACCACATGGGGAAGGGCGCCATTAAACCAAATAAGATGCTGCCAAGCAGATATTGGTATTTCTTGTGTCCTATACGGCGTATAGTTCGCTGGCACGGCAGCGGCAGTGTAAGAATGAAAGGTATTATCATCCTCACTTACCGCCGGAATCGTCACCCAAGAGTAGAACAACTCATAGGGATGAGCCGCATCGGGTCCCACCACAAAGATGACGTTCATACCAGTGTCCGGCACCCCGTACTGCGTCAAATGACGTTTCAGAGCTGCACGGCTATGCGCCGCAATATCCACCGACATTAGGACAACACACACTTGAAACTATCAGTAGCACAAGGGTTCAATAACCTTTTTAATGATCAAGCTTGAAGGAACCTATATCAATAGACCTAGGTAGGTTTAAATCCGTCAGACTTGTTATCCGGAAACAAGAATGAGGGTGTCGTGGACAAATGCGAGCACTACTAAGGCGTTTCAACTCATAGACCAAACGTTAGGTGCGCCATGTTGCAGGGATTCTGCTTATACACAGAACTATGCGTAGAGCCCCAGGACCTCAGTGAGTTGTGGTGTACCAGAAACTCACCTCAGAACCCAGAACCCAGTATCCGGCTAGCATAAGTGTCCCATTCGTTATCCGAGATTTAGCTCGGCGGTCCCAATGAAAAGACAACCCAGAACAAGCGACTCAGTATACTCTCAGTAATGGTGGGAATCAGAAATACCTGTTCGTTATTATTATTCTCACATCAGTCCACAACAAGAATCAACAGAGACACGGTGAAAATAAAAAGAGTTTATTTTTATAGACCACGTGTCCTAAGATGCAGTACTTTGGCTAATACAAGCAGACAAATGATTAAAATCAAAACCATCAACATAGTTACAATTCCATAGAATATAAAAGGGGTGATCATGTTATAATGACAGTGGATACTACCACCTTCCCTTTACTAAGAAGCTAATATTATTATTAGACTAACAGAAGGTCTCTTAGGCTTGAATAGGGGACCCCATACCTCAAAGATCAGCTTTCATCAGGAGTCTTCTCGCAGGAAGGCTCGTCTTCGGTCTGAATAATAAACATGATGTCTGTGATATTAAAAGCACCAACTTTCAGGTATTTGCAGCTGCTCGTGTGTTATGACTAAATAGTGGGTCGATCAACCTAGAGTGGAAAACATGCATTGTCTAACAACTCAGACTGTTTGTCACATCGTGTGCAGACCAAGGTCGCTGCGCAGAGCTCGGGATGGTAACAACAGATTGCTCTCGTGTGAGGCAAAACTCGAGTCAGCAGTTTGTTTAAGCAATAACATGTGAACGCAGTGTCGTGTGCAAAAGCAGCAAGATGGCTTTCTAACCTCTAACGTGGTTATGCTAACTTAACAATGTATGTACGTATTAAGGGAGTCCTTACTACAAATGCAATCCCCACTCCTATCTTTTCTTATGGTTTTCCCAGCCCACTCTTCTAGCCATGATGATATGAGGGGCAAAAGTATGACCATATGTTTGGGTTTTCCCCATCCAATGTGTTACCTTATGAATTAGGTCCCTTGTTGTCTCTTTGCTATTTTCAAATAAAGGTGGGACTCCTACTAAGACAGTCACGAGTGGAGCTGACTCAGGGGGTAAATGAAGGACATCATTGTTCGGATTCACCTGGCTATTGGGCTTGGACACTCTTGGCTTGGTGATTTCAGTACCATACATCTGTCTTGTCTTTGCAGGTGCCCCCCTAAGTGAATTACATATGGCTGGAGCTGTATTCGGGGCACTTCCTTGGGCTAAGCCATTTAGTGGTTGACCAGTCATTCCTTGAGGCTCTCTACAACTTAGGTTCTGCCTATTATCTCTAGAGGACTGCTGTGAATCCTCTGGCACCCTTGGATTACTACCAATAATTGTCACCCCAGTATTTTGTGGTTGACTGTTACATCCATTTACCTTCGCATGCCCATTTTGTGCTATACCCGTGCATACCAAAGAGCTAGTAGTAAAACCTTTGTTTGCCTGGAGTAAAAGTGATTCAAGTTTATCCAGCCTGGTGAGAATAGGGCCAAGGTGCAGTTTCATAAGTTCTTCGATTCTCAAAGAGAGGCTGTTGACAATTTGACCTAGAACCACATTAATTTGCTCTTCGATAGTTAACGTGGTCTGTTTTTGTGCCTGGGGAGTCGTTTTCCTGCCTCCACCACTTTTCTTTTTTACTGGTGGTTCAAATAAAGAGGGTCCCTTCTCTTGGTTACCTTCAGTCTCCTCAATCAGGGGGGAGTCGATCATTGTTAGTGGCGTAGACCCACTTTGCACAGTATGTAATAAAGCCGTTGGTATTGATGGGCTTAGCTGCCGGCTAGTCAGTTCCAGTGAGAGTCTACGTTCTGTTTCATTGGACAGGGCATTGGCAGCTCTGGACAGATATGAATCTAAGGGGGTGGTTGCTACACCCTCTCTGAGGCCTTTCATTGGTTGCTTCCTCTTGGCCATAATTTCCCCGGGTAATAATCAAAATGGGTTATTTATAGCTATATCAAAGACTAAAATAATATAAACTAATGTGGCTATAACCCAATAATAATCAATATCAGGTGACATTCAACAACGAGTGACACTTTCTTGCGCGCAAAATCAAGCAATGAAGAGGAGGGGAACATATAAACATCAGAAATTACAGCCATTTGAGCAACGAGAAACTCTAAGAAGATCTTAAAACTACTGCAAAGTACCAGAAATGGAAGGGCACCTCAGAGCCTGCTCTGTCGGGCCATGAGATACTGCAGGACACAGTGGGGGCAAACGTTTTGCTAGAAAATGACAACAGCAAGGTGCCGCCATCAGGATCCACATGAGGACACTGTCTCTGCCAGTGTGGCGGGTCCAGATAAATGTTTATCAAGTGCTTCACTGAGAGAAACAAAGAGGGCATGTGATTCGATCACTCTGAGCCGGTCAGGGTGACTCTGGTTAATTGAGCCACTTAAAAATTCACAGTACAATATATTCCCAAATGTGTGGGGACTATTAGTGGCGAGTCCGGTGGCACTGCACTGCAACAGCTGCTAAAATTAATTAACTTTATATCCGACGGCCTCTGCACACAACAGAAGGCACACTGAGCTGAGCAGCACGGTGACACTGTGACATACTGTACACACTAGGGGTGGCTGTACAGTCAAGTCTGTCAGTGCAGCGGAGGGGTCGGGTGGATGTAGGGAGCAGCAGTGCAGGGGGACCTACTAAGGCTTTAAGCTCCCTCCAGCGCAGCAAGGTGGTCATGACCGAACTGTCGGTGACAGGCTGTCTATTCTAACACCAATAATGCCGATCAGAAGTGGTATGACCCATCCCAGTCCTTCCTAACTCCATTGACAGCACCAGAAGTACCCAGCCCTAGAAATTGTCTTCAAACACCTACTTTTTTTTTTTTTAAACTTATTTTTATTGCCATTTACATATTTCAGACATTGACCATCATACACAACCCTCAGATAGACATAGCAGAGTATACATCCAGTAGTGGGACAGAATGGCTGTGTATATCGCTTGTACATAAACAAGGAGCATAAACAGGGTATAGAGCGAGCATGATGTTTATATCCTGTTGTCCGGGTTCCAGATATGGCATAGAAACTGGGGCGGAACACGGGCATAAACTAAGGAAGGGGTATGGAAGAATATATCCAGTTACATTAGCGATGGTATACAGCGTTGTTTGGGCAGGACACCTCTGCGACTCGTGTGTGCTTATCCTAGTGGGTGCGGCCGAGGGCTGCGACCGCATTCCAGGCGCCAGGGCTTGCGATGAGCTTGTGTGGGTGGGGTTCCGAGAGATCAGTTGGGTAGGGCCTGTGACTGTGTGCGTGGGGCTGACGACGTAGGGGGGCTGCCACTCGGGTCAGCGCCCGGGGAAAGCTGTCGAAATTGATACAATAGCATGGCCCATTCCATCGATATAGGGTGCTTGCGGGTCCCCTTTACCTCCTCCTCCCGTAATGTCTCCTCCTCAGCCGCCGCCCACTTGTGGGTAGCTCCCACCCACGCCGCCAACGGTGGACCAGTGGGAGAATGCCAATGCATAGCGATGCTGCGCTTAGCTAAGAGTACCGCTAGGGAGAGGAAACGAGTCTGCACCCTGTGCTGTTTACCTGTGCGAAAGATGCCTATGGCGCTAGCTTCCCAAGTGTTCATACAAGTTAGCCCCGTGAGAGTACCCAGAGCAGTGTGAATGTGGTGCCAGAAAATTTTTATGATGGGGCAGCTCCAGAACATGTGTCGGAAGTCTGCATTCCGCGCTTGACATCTGGGGCACAGGAACTGAGTGTCAGGATAGAATCGCTGGAGGCGTGCGGGGGTTAGATAGGCCCTGTGTAGGATGTGATATTGAATGTTTTTAAAGCGTGCGTTCCTAGAGACCTTCTTAGGGTATTTCAGAGCTTTCCCCCATTCCCCGTCATGGAGTGCCCGCCCAATTTCAGCCTCCCAGGTGGCTCGCAGGGAATCTAGTGGCTTGCTAACCAGTTCCCGTATGGCCTTATAAAGCCATGTAGTGAGATGGCGCCCAGCTCCCATGTGTAGGATCGTGTGGATAACGGGGTGCGTGCGTGGTTCCCCTTTACTTAGGTCTTGATATGGTCGGTAGCTATCTAGGAGTTGGCGGTGCAGCAGAAATTGTCCCGGGGGGAGATCGTACTCCTCCATCAGGCTATGGAATGGTCTTAGTCGCCCATCCTCGAAAAAGGACTCCACCTCCGTTAAGCCGCACGACGTCCACATGCGGAGCGCATTATTTGTGTAGTAGCGTTCCTGTTTGGGCCACCCCACCAGGGTGAGTAGGGGGGAATACAACGGGGTCCCCGGGGACATGCGGTGTATCCGTAGCATGCACTTACGTGCCACTGACACCTGTAGAGGGTATGTGCGTTTTGGCTGAGTGCCAGGGAGGAGCAGGCGACGGATCTCCGGAATCGATATCCGTCCTGCAGCAGTACAAGTTTCCACCGTGTACCTGTCTGCCGTCCAATGGGACAGCCATTGCAGCTGTGCTGCCAGGAAGTAGGCTTCAAATGAGGGGGCTCCCAAGCCACCCTGTGTAGTGGGCAGCTGCAGTTTTGTCAGGGCTATTCTGTGCCTGGCAGACCCCCAAATGAGCGCACTGAGGAGGGAGTCGAGGTCCCGGAAGAAGGCCTTGGGCGGGATTACTGGCAGATTGGTAAAGAAATACAGCAGTCTTGGAACCATGATCATCTTGGCCAATGCCACTCTCCCAATAGGCGCCAGTGGGAGGCTCTTCCAAAATCCGACCGAGGCCCTAAGACTCGCCAACTCCCTACCGTGGTTGCCCTCGAACATATCTGTGGAGGAATGGTAAAGACGGATTCCGAGATATCGGGGGGCCTCCGCGCTCCAAGGCACCTGCTGAGCCCCAAGGCGAACTTCCTGTGGGGGTAGGTCCGGATGCAGCGGATATATCGTGGATTTATCCCAGTTCACCCGTAGCCCCGAGGCCGCGGCAAATTCCGTCAAGGTTTCCCAGAGGGGGGTCAGATCGTCTGTAATGTCTCGTACATAGATCAGCAGGTCATCAGCGTACAAAGATACACTATGCACTGTGCCCGCTATCGGGATACCCCAGCTCTCCCCCTCCCGTCGGAGTCGGATGGCGAGAGGCTCCACCGCCAAAGCAAAAAGCAGAGGGGATAATGGGCAGCCCTGTCGCGTGCCCCTCTGAACCGCAAACTCCGTCGAGATGTACCGGCCCAGGCGCACCCGCGAGGTCAGCCCGGTGTACAGTAGGCGCGTATAAGCCAGGAGGGTGGGCCCAATGCCTGCTCGCTGCAGCACCGAAAACAAGAACCACCATGTGAGGGAGTCAAAGGCCTTTTCAAGGTCTAGGATGAGACAGGCCGCTCGAGGGTATATCCCCTGTACTTGATCCTGGATGTGAAAAACCCGACGTATGTTCTGTGAGGTGCATCTGCCTGGTATAAAACCGCATTGATCCGGGTGGATCAGGGAGCGTATGATTTGTACGTATCTATCCGCAAGGGTCTTCCCGAGGAGTTTGCAATCGGCGGACAACAGCGATATGGGACGATAGGAGGCCATTTGTTGTGGGTCCCTGTGCGGTTTCAGGAACGTCACAATTACGGATTCTCGCATGGATCTCGGCAGCTCTCCCTTCTTCAGCGCTGCCGCAAACACCTCCACTAATCGAGGGACCAGGTGAACGGAGAATGTCGTGTAATATTCTAGGGGGAACCCATCTAATCCCGGAGCCTTATTTCGGGCTAGGGCACGCAGGGCCCGTGTCACATCCGCCGAGGCTATCACCGTGTCCAGAGCCTCCCTCTCTGTCCTCGTGATCGTTGGAAGGGGTAGGGGATCGAGGAATCGATCCACTACAGGTTGCGGGGTAGAAGTTGGGTCACTGTAGGTTTCCGCATAGTAGTCGCGGAAGGCGCCCAGAATCCCCGCCTGAGAACGTATGACCAACCCTCCAGGGTCCAGTATCTCAGTGATGGGCTTGACATCCGTGTCCTGCCTGGCTAACCACGCCAATAGAGTGCCCGTCTTATCCCTCTCCCTATGCATCCGTGTAGCGTAAGATCGGAAGTTGTACTTCCGTAAGTCCGTGGAGGCAGTTTGGTAGGCAGTTTTTGCCTCGGTGACACTTCGCACCTCCTCTGCGGATGTGGCATCCTGTTTCGTGAGGGTCGCCAGACGGCGCTCCGCAACGGTTAGGGCCTGTTCTAGTACGCGCCTAACTCCCGTTATTTGCTTCAAGCACTCACCCCGGGCCACCACCTTAAATGCATCCCATTCCACTAACTTGGAGGATGCCGTACCCGAGTTGCGTGCAAAATAGTCTTGGATGCTATTCTCCTGATCGTGTCGGAAGACCTGGTCCGACAGACAGTCCCGTGGTAAGCGCCACGTGGGGACCGGCGGGTGTGGGGGTCGCCAGTGCAACTGGAGAATGTGGGCATCGTGGTCGGATATGATCCTGCCCAAGTAATCCGTGTGGGTAATCGTGGGCAAGATAGTCGCCGAGCATAAGAAGCGGTCAAGACGGACGCGTAGATTGTGGGGGATGGAGTGGAAGGAATACAATCGCACCAGAGGGTGGCGCATTCGCCAAGCATCGGTGAGTGCCCAGTGGGCGATCCAAGCCTGGAATCGGTCAGTTTGCTTATATGCCGGGGAGTGCAGTGGGGGCGGGTGGGAGCGGTCAAGGTTCCAGTCAAGCGTGCAATTATAGTCTCCTCCCAGAACCCACGGTACGGAAGCGAATAGGGCAAGAGCCCCCGTGAGATGGTCCCAAAACTTGTCTTGGTCCACATTGGGGGCGTAAATACTGCCGAGAAGCACTACCTGTCCGTCCAACAGCCCCTCCAGCAGCGCATATCTACCTTCTTTGTCGACCACCCTCCGAAGCTCCTGGAAGGGGGTTCCCGGTCGCACCCAGATCAAAGCCCCCCGCGCAAACGCAGAGTATGTTGTGGCGCAGATGAGCCCCCTCCATTTCGACTGCAGTTTCCCCACCTCTTTTGCAATGAGATGCGTCTCTTGTAGAAAGACTATCGGGGCGCTGTGCCGTTTTGCATAGGAGTACACCGTATACCTTTTGCGTGGAGTATGAAGCCCCCTAACATTCAGGGTAAGGATGGTAACATCAGTGTGTGTCGTATGAGGTGTCGTGTTTCCACGTCTGTACGCCATGCGCGGGAGTTATGCCCATTGCAGTGCACAAAGCGCGGTCGCCCCAGCTGGTTGCGGGTGACTGTGTCCTCCGACGCCGCGTAAGCATAAGCGGGGAATGTCGGGGTCCGTATCCTTCCATGTGAGGGGTGGGAAAGTGTTGAACTGGGACATGTAACTGAACAAACAGGGTCGGGGAACATTCCCAATGGCTAGGGCCCATCGTCAGGAATGATGCGTCCAAACTGGTTTACCCAATTAAGGGAGGTACAACAATATAATAAGGGGGCGGCGGAGCATGCGTGCCGGCTGTCTGCGAATCGGGCCGTGATCAGGGGAAATGGGCGTTGCTCCTGTTATAGCAAGTAACGAAACTGGGGTCAAAGTTCGGCCTGTGGGAAAGGAAGTGTACTTAGCTCGATGTTAGTGTCTGCAGTCCCCTCTCATTTCGCTCGGGAGTCGGATTGTTCATCTAGAATGAGGTCCGCTGTCTGCGGAGTGACCATGGGGGGCGTCACGGAGTTCTCCCCCGATAGTGTGTCGTCACTGTCATTCTCCCCCTCTGACGTAAAGATATGCGGTGGCCGGTCGATGTCGTCCGGCAGGGGGGATGCCTGTAAGTCGATCACCGCTTGTAGAGCCTCTCTTCGTTCCTTCACAATTTGCTCTAGGTCAGGAGAGTCCTGCGTGTGTGCGCGATCTCTGCCACTCATTCCACCCCGTGGGCGCCGTTGTGATCGCTTTCCGGATCGTGAAGGTTTAGGGTATGGGTCTCTTGCGATCTCCGCTCTAGACTGTCGTGTGCAATGCAGGTCCGCCCAATCTTGGGCTTCCGCGGCGTTGGCGAAAAACACAGTAGAATCGGCGTGGACCACCCTGAGGCGAGCTGGGAAAAGCAAAGAGTATTGAATATTGTTCTCACGCAGCCTGCGTTTTACATTCAGAAAGGAGGCCCTTTGTTGTTGAACTGCTCTAGCATAGTCCGGGAACACCATTATTCGTTGGTTGTCGACCCGCAGGGTGCCCGCCACACGCGCCGCGCGTAGTATCGCATCTCTATCCCAGAAGTGGAGGAACTTTGCTATCAGCGGCCTTGGGGGCGCCCCTGGAGGCGGTCTGCGAGCCGGGACCCTGTGGGCTCATTCCACAGAGAAGAATGCGGAGCGATCCTTTTCCGGAGTGAAGGACTTCACCCATGTCTCCAGATATTGCAGGGGGTTTGTGCCTTCGATTCCTTCGGGCAGCCCTATTATGCGAATGTTGCAGCGCCGGGAGCGCCCTTCTAAATCGTCCGCCCGTTCCTCCATAATGGTGAGGCGATGCAGCACCTCCTGGAGAGTTTGCTGGTGTTTGTCGAGCGTTGGCTGTACGTCCTCCATTTTCTTCTCCCCGTCCTTCACTCTATCCACCAGTTTCCGATGGTCATCACGGATAAGGCTGACGTCCGTCGCCAGCGTTCCGAGTCGCTCCTCCATTGCGACTCTGGAATGCTCAATGGCAGCCAAGACCTGGTCGAGCTTGACGGAGACTGAGGAGTCAGGCTGCGTCTCCACCGCGCCCACCCAGGTCCGGGCTCTGGGCATCCTCTCCGGGGCCGTCTCGGGGACCGTCGTCTGTTGTGTCCCCCTGGGCTTCCCCATCGTCGCGGCCGGAGCACCTCCGTGCGCCGCGTCCGTCAGCTGAAGACGCGGGCTTCCTCTCTCCCCGGGGAGGCAGGGGGGCTTCCCCAGGAGCGACCCCGCACCAACGATCCGCGTCTTTGGCCGTAGCCTCCGAGTGCTGCTATAGGTCTAGGAGACACTCCGCTATCCTGCCTTCGCCACCAAGGAGCCACCGGCCGTCAATCTCGGGGGTCAGTAGTCAGAGCAAGTGACAGGCTCTGTCCCCACGCGCTTCTCCCCTCGCTGCTGGCAGTCACGGGTTCGGTGTACACTTCGCACTCCGAGTGCCATCCATTTGTGTGCTTCCCTGTGAGGCAGGGCGTCCCACTGGTGCTGGTCTCAGGCTCCTCTACAGCGATGTCTTGCCGGGCGCCATTTTGAGGTCAGGCGTCCCAGCCCAGCGTTGATATATGCCAGGGCTTCCCCCGCTGCTCCGCTCCCACCGTAGGTATCGTTGCCCCCAGGTGCCCCCAGGGGGATGTAGCGGCTCTAGTCTGCACCGGCGCGTCCGCTCACCTGCGGGGCCGGCCAACGCGTAGAGCGCGCGCCGCTGGAGTCATGGCCGCCCTGCCTTCTCGCACCGCTGCTGGTAGGGGGGTTATCGAGTCCTCGATTTGCCGCAGGCACCTCACCGGGATCACCCCGACGGGGACCCCCAGGGAAACGCGCCTGCTCCGGTACAGTCCTCCCCCAGGGTCACCGTCCCGAAGCTCCGGGACCGCTCGCCGCCATCTTGTGTCGCTGGGTCTCGGTGCGGCGGCTCACGTCTTCAAACACCTACTTAATGCAATATAACCCTGTTTCCATCCAGCCGAGCCAGTTCAAAACCATTTTAGCCGAATTTGCATCCGCCATAACCAGTGTGACCCTGCCCAGTTCATTCTAGCCCCATTAACACCCGTCAGAACCAGAGTGGCCCTGTCAAGTCCATTCTGGCCCCATAAACACCCATCAGAGCCAGCCTGGTTCTGACCAGTCCCCTCTAGTAGCTCCCAACATGAACCAGTCAGCCCTGCCCTAAACACCATCCAACTCAGCCAGTTCAAGCCATTCTTGCCCCAGGTACATCGACCACAACCAGCCAATGAGATTGCCACCAGGTCGTTTTTTTCACTGGCCTGGCCAGTATTGTAATGTCCCGGTTGGCACAAGAATCAGGAAAATTAATCACCAAAAGATGGTATTTTTTTCCTCTTATCTGTGCATATTTACAACAGCAAACGTAACAATAAAGTACTTTAGAATGTATTTCAGAGCTGCTTTAATGGTCACTGATAAAGCACACAAACAAGCACAGAACAGCAGAGTTAACAAGCATTGGCATAGCCAATAGGTCTCGCCTTTGGGATCTTATAAGTGTTTAGCCATGCAACAGTTAATGTTGTTGCAGTAAGGATATTGTGCTGCATAACTAAATACTTATAGGGTCCCAGAGGCGAGACCTATTGGCTATGCCAATGCTTGTTAACTGGTAGCGGCTGGGCAGAGCACGCGCATGTGGTATTAAATGGCCGATCGTTGCCATAGTAACCAACACCGTCACACACATGGCTGCCGAAGACATGGCGCACCTAAACAGACTACAGAGTCAGACACCGAAGTAACCCCTACGATGATAGTGGTATTCAATGGCCACCGAGCTTGGGTTCATGTGCTTTTACATTTTCCAAAGCTGTAGATAGATCTGCGATAATGATGTTAAAAAGTGTTGGCCCCAATACACAGCCCTGTTTTAGTCCAGTCCTTGTATAGATTTTACATGTGACTGTGCTACTGTCTCCAATTTTAAATTGAAGCCAGTTGTTTGTGTGTAGTAACATAATGCATTTTAGCAGACGGTAAACCCTATGGACTACTTTCTGCCATAGGATGCTTCTGGGGACAGAATCAAACACTGCTTTAAAATCCACAAAGCTGAAATACAGCAAGGATTTGGCTGAAATTGCTCGATCCATGAGGATTGAAAGTGACAGGAAATTTGGTGCTTTTCAAGTCCCCTGTGAGGCCAGTTTGGGTGGTGGTACTATCTCATGCTCATTTGCCCGCGTCTTCAAATCTTTCAGGAGCAGCCCCACAAATTATTTTGCCTTGTTGTCTAAGAGAGATATTAGTCAACAGCTTGGTTAGCAGATTTTCCTCCTTTGTAGATCGGATGGATTAGGGCACCCTGCCATGAGTCTGTAAGTTTTTGGGTTGTCATGCAATGATTGAAAATTAGGGTTTAGACATCCATCCAGAATCCAGGGTTAAATTTGAATAATGAGTAAGGCAAGCCGTTGAGACCTGAAGCTCTCTCACTATGTCCTTTCTTAATGATCTCAAGCACGTACTGTTGTGTGTAGCCAATCTAATCCCCTTTGCGTTTGTTTGTAGGCACACATTGAAGACCAGCCATATTTCTAAGTAACATTTCCTTCATTTCGAGGTGGTCCCTTGGGACTGTCTTATGCCCTTCCTTGCACGGCCCCTACAAAGACAACCCATTCGTTGTCTGTAATGTTAGCTGTCCTTTTCTTGCTTATTTACAATATTCCAAAACGCTATTGGATTCCTGGCCTTGCTTGCATTGAGCAATCATGCCCAAAATGTGTAATTTTTATCTTGCCTTGCAACCAACACCACTGTTTTATATTTTTTTATTAGATTTGTAATTGCCTGTGAAAGGCCAATATCTTTAGGAGTACGTCTAAGGGTTCTAAGCAACCTATTTAGTTCCTTTTTGGTTGATATTTTTTACCGAGGTAAACCAACTAGGGAACCTGCTCCAAGAGGCGACCAAGTGGGCCCTCTTTGGATTGAACTTGAATTCATTTACCAGTTTTTCTGCTGCCAGCTCCCACACACTAATTGGGCTGAAAAAAGATTTGGTCAGGTTTTCCATCACAAGTCGATCCATTCCCCTTGAACAGATTTAGGTTTAGGGTGTGTGTTGTATCTCCTGGATCTATTACCTTTTCATTCATAGTTCCTCTATAAACTAACTCCAGGTGCTGTGGGAAATTATCACTTTGGGCCAATTGGTCAATCTTTTAACACCTTTATATATTTGTAAATGGGAGCTGAATAAATTGTAGTCTATTATAGTTTCAGATTTCCTTGAGATGCGTGTTTAGGAACTTGAACTTCCATTTATAGCACGTAGGCCCACTTAAATGCACATATTCAGCACCCTTTCTTCTAATGGGTACCTTAATTTGGTGGCTGGCTGAATTTGATGGGAATCTTCCACAGCTCGTCCTGTAACAACACCGTTTCATCTGCATAGGGGATGTTAAATAGATTCATGTTGAAGTCTTCTGTATTAAGTGGTTGCAGATTTGGAATAATTATAAATGTCTGTGATATGAGAAGCTTACTGTAGATGTTAACTATGATAAAGGATTCTTGATAATTATGTGACCAATTTTCCAGTTGCAGTGCTAAGACGCATAGCTCTTCAAAAACAATATGATTTACTTTTATGGTTAGGCCAGTCCTTGATTTTTGTGCCAAGGTAATCAGGGAACGAAAAATCATAAAAAGTTTACTAGACCTGCAGGTTGAGTAACTTGAATACTCTACTCGACCTAACTGTAATGTATTTGACCCGTGAACTTCTCCCAAATTGTGTGATCCCATGCAAACATTTTTTCTTATGCAGCTGCCTTTTTCTTTATTATCACATAAAAGAGCACCTTCAAATATGCAAGTTCACTATTTCTGCTGTACAAAAAAACTATTTTTATTTACTAGACTGAATTTTTGCTCCATGTATAATAAGAATCGAGCTCATATATAGGGTACACATGATCCATGGCTTGCCTCACGGGTTTGGAATTTAATAAAATATCTACTTCTCCATGGGGCAAGTTGTTACATAAATCCACTTGTCCTGTAACAAAATCATTTGGTCCCTTGTGTGCCATGTAATGCGGCGATTAATTATGGCAACAATCTCATGATATAAGAGCTTTGATATAGCCTCTCTGATTATGCCAGTGTTCATACCATAGTAGGGATTGTGTTAGTCACTCAAAATTATGGTCAACCTTACGGGACATGGGAGTAGATACAGCATTATTAAATTTTATACGCAAACTTTACTCTAATGCTTCAGCCAGGGTAAGGTTTGGGATAAATGGCGAACTAACTGCCCCATTCAATGTGGAGAGAGGGGTGAGACAGGGGTGTGTGCTGGCTCCCTTTCTCTTCACTCTTTATACTAATGGCTTGGAGAGAGCCATGTTGAAGGGGAGTCAGGACCTCCCACGTGTTAAGGATCGTCAGATCCCAGCCCTATTATACGCCGACGATGCGGTGATCCTGGCAAGAACCCCAATGGAGCTACAAAGGGCTTTAAATAGATATTCCGATTTTATGGGTTCCTTAGACTTACGTATACACATAAAAAAAACGTTTGTTATGTCTTCTGGTCCCAGAAAAAAAACTAAAAAGGAAATTTATTTGAACCAGGAGAAAATTGCCACAACATCCCAATATCCCTATCTGGGAATTATTATTGACCATAAGCTACTGTGGAAAGCAACCCTCGAGTCTAGAAAGCTTCATTTTGTACGCACAACAAAGGCCATTGTCAATTTTGCTGAAAAACTGGGCAAAAGACCCCCAGGGGAATTATTAAAAATCTATACTGCTAAATGTCAATCTGTAGCATTATATGGGGCAGGTCTCTGGGGCTATTTAGACACGTATTCACTGCAAGTAATCGAGAATGCCTTTCTGAAATACCTTTTATCTCTTCCCACGAGTGCATCGACCTTTGCCTGTCATACTGAACTTGGCATACCCCACATTTCTGATCTAGCTAGAATCCAACCCCTTTTACTCTGGCACCGTATTTGGTCTTCGGATAAAAATATTTTGACACAATCTATAATCCGAGACTGTATGGAGCTGGACTCTGTAACTAAAATTCGATGGTTAACATATATAAGATCTTTTTTTTACTGATTTAGGCATGGAAAACTACTATCTAGTCCCAACATCAATTACAGCGGTTTCTAGAAAAACGTTGAAAAAGGAGTCTCTTAGCCTTCTCGCGGAACTTCGGATAGCTAAAGAAGGGTCAAAATCAACAGTACAACAAAGTATCGCCCTCCAAATTACTCCTTATATTCAGCCTTATCTAACCTTTGATTTTACCACCTTTGAAAGATTTCTCTTGGTCAGATTTAGGCTGAACTTGTTTCACCGTTTGGTTGCCTTCCCAACCAATAACAACTGAGATAAAACTCTATCGTGTTGTCTGTGTGACAACATTTCTAAACAGGCAACAATTCATACTGTTTTTTTCTGTCAATTCTATAGAGAGTATCGGAAAAAATGGTTAATACCGCTTTTAAGACTCACTGGTATTAGAAGATGTCGTCCAGCACTATTGGCCTTACAGCAATTGGATCATGTATGGACAGCAAGGATAATAGTGAAGTTTCTGAAATATATCTTCCGACATCGAACGAATTTATAAGAATTACATGGTGTTCTAGCCTTAATGAAGTTTTCTTCTTTTAAACTTACATTTTAAATGTCTTTTTATGAAACATTTGCTATTTTAACATATACACTTGTATAATTATGTGATCAATTTTTATGTGACTGCTTTTATGGTTTTTTTACAATGACGAATAAAGTAATTATGACTATGACTATGACGAGTAGGGTTTGAATACTGAAAAGTCCCTTATGTTGCCACGTTTCTGCAGATCTACATACTGGGACTGAAGTTAGTGGTAAGCAATAGTTTCAGGGATCTTGTGAATTCACGAAAGCCATATATATCTGCACTTAATGCAGGGACATATACCATGGTGCACTTTTAAGACTTTCTTTTTTAATTGGGCTCCTAATAAGGTCTGGCGTTAACCATGACCTTTTGTGTTTACTGAAATTATTTCTCTCTCTCTGTCCATCGGCTGGCTTCACTGTGAGTGACAGCATTCTGCTATATCACAAGGAGCATATCGGCACACAAAGTAGTTTTGTACAGTGCCAGGAACTACTGTGACAATGTGTGCTTTTTGAGACCAAAAACTATTTTTGCTTTTGCCAATGTTTATTATAACGGTGAGGGCCACACCAATAAGATTTTACAAAAAACATGCCAAAACAAGTCTCACATTGATAAAACGAAATTCTGACCTACTGGCTTTGCTAATGCTTGTTTATTTATGTTTTTCATAATCTTATTGAAACTGGTTACACTGATTTTTTTATTATGAAAAGCGTTTTTGAAAATACTAGCATACATCAACACATTTTACTAAATGACACTGCAAAGAAATGGTATTTTAAAATTTTACACTAGTTTAGCAATTTTTTTTCCTACTTGCATTTTTTTGTGAACATTTATTTTGAAAGCAAAGAATCATCAATCTTGCTTTCAAGCTTCTGGAAATATTTGCATCTAATCAGAGAGCAGGCGAGTAGTCCCTCAAAATAGTTTGTCCTGATTAAATCTTGCTCGACATTGCGAGTGGGCGAGAGGATTTTTTGAGCCCTGGTAATAAATTCAATATCCCATTAGCAGGATCGAAGTCAAACTTCAAATTTCTTGCAGGATAATTACGTTAAATTGTTGCCAATAGGCCATTTCATGACTTAGGCCATCCATGTTCCATGAACATTGTTTTAAACCAAACGGACTGCGGGCGCATTGGGAAAAGATCGGTGACAGGCCCCTTACAGATGCCGAATGGCGCAGAGTTCTGCGTTACGCAGGGAAGGTGTCCCGGAACACCCGGTTGAAATACACACAATTCAATTACACCCACATGACGTACATGACACCACATACAGAGGGGAGGTGCGACTGTGTCCCAGGTGTGCCCACCTGGACGCTGACTTTGCCCACATGACCTGGGAATGCCAGTGGGTGTGCCCCTACTGGGAGGCGATACTGGCCAAGATAAAGGACGTACTTGGAAGGGAATTGGCTCCGACAAATCATACATGCTTGCTGGGTCTCTTCCCTGGGCCTTGCTAAGCGTAGGATAGCCATGGACTGGAAGTCACCCAGAGGGCCACAGGTAGCGGTCTGGAGCAGAGGTGTCATAGCATAGGCTGGGGCGGAGGGCAGAGCATTGGTGTGGGAAGAGGCCAAAGATGTGAGATTGCACCCAATTGCAGAACAATGGAGAGAGGTACTGGCAGAATGGGAGAATCCGAGGGGAACCAGCAGTGAAGAGGGAGAGGCGGAGGAGGACACCCCTATAGATGCCGGGACTGATACCCAGCGCGCGAGATCTCCCAATGCCCAAAGGGACTGAACCAGACAGTGTGAGGTTCGGAAGTACTCAGTCCTCGTCTGTACTGGACTAGGTGTAGGAACTAAGTTGGCCCCGGTGGGGGGGGGGGGTCCCCCTGATACCTCTGCTCTAAAGATGTTTCATGATCCATTTACAACAGTGTGAAGATGAATAGCTGCGCGCACACCACTCCTCTGCAAGAATGGTTTAGTTTCTTATTATTTCTTTTTGGTTCTTTTCTTTGTTTGTTCTTTTTTCTTCTTAATTGGCTGCACTTTACTGTTTCAGTTCTCCTTCATTCCTTATATTGACTTTCGAGCCAGGATTAAAGTGTTTGGAAGGTAAAAGTATATATCATTACAGACCTGTATTATGGTTGACCGGCGGTGGAGTGTACTCCCCAACAATTCTATAAATGTACCCGATAAAACAGAGCATGCATTCCGTAATATGGACAAATGTTATTAGTGCTGTACAGTGCTGTACAGTGCTGTACAGTCAGCCCAACAGTCAACATGATGATTTTTACCGATTTGGAACCCTGGCTTTCTTGATGATTACTTGGCTTAGACCTGATCACGGCTAAGTGTTTACTTTCACTTCTTCAAGAGGATCTTTCAGTATATAAAAAAAATCTTGGAGAGGTTTTTACAGTGGTGCTGACTGTGGTAGTCATCATGTAACCGCACTGGGTATGCATTTGGTAGATACTTTGTATTCTTCATTATGCACCTTTTGAACAATTCCTTTTCCTGCATGACTTGGATTGCCTGCTCTTCACTGGGCCATGTTATAAGCGTTGGCTTGTCTATCTGTGTACCCCGAGGGAGAAGGAACTCAATTGCTTCTATGTCCACACCAGGCATTAACAAATCTACTCGCCCTCTCACTATTGCAAGTCAGATTTGATCAGGGCAAGCTATATTTAAGGCCCCTAATTGCCCCTTCTGTCTAGCTGACAAACACCAGGTGTTCTATTCTCTCACAAAGCGAAGGAGCATTAAAGATGCCTTTAAATCTTGTTTTTACCTTGTCACATTTATTCTATGTTCAGACAGAGGACAAAAGTCAGTTTACATCTACAATTACTTTTCTTTCTCTGACTGCAAAAATTGAGGGTTTTGTAAAGTGAACTGTCTGACAAACGTGCTATACACAAATTGTGAAATGAAAGGCTGTAGGATGTCATGTTTTTTTCTAACACACATTTAAATACACTACAAACATTTCAAAATAAATTTCATTAGGTATGAAAGCCCATGTTTTGTAATTTTGTGTGATGACAAAAATATTTTAATACAATAAAAACAAATCTGAACACTTTACTTAGTGATTCGCAAATTATAAATATGTTTGCTGAAACCCAATTGCCACAGAATATTGTTTATACACTATATAGTTTTATAAGTAAAACTGCATGTTAGCTGAAAACTTTCTGCCCATTTCTATACAGTGCACTACCACCTCATGCTTTAGTAATATATTTATTAAAAGTGTTCCGCCCTGAACGTCTCAGGATCGTTTAACAGACACGACAATGAGGACGCAACCACTTGTGAAGGGTTAGTTCTTTTAATGAAGGCAAATAAAATACAAAGAACAAACAAAAGTTATAGTCACTGGAATCCTCCAGGCTAAGTACGTTACCAGCCCACAGCACGGATGGTCCTAACCGTCCTCTGCATATACGCCGATCCCGGCGTATGCCAACAGAGGGCAGAAATGAAATGGCCGACAATGCCAATCGGTAGGCTGTGAGGGGCACGAAGAGTGTTGGGGAGAATCGAGGAGTCAGGGAAACACCCAGCCGGGGTCTCTACCTGAAGGGAGCAGCCGCTCAACCTCTTCCTCAGACTGCACCGGGACGCGGAGTCACCTCCTGGTGATGCGTCACCGATACCCCAATCACAAGCAAGAAGACTGAACCGAGAGCAGCCGCTCGATCGATCCTGTGGACTTCCGAGTCTGTAACGCGGCAAACACCTCCTGGTGTGCGTTACAGCTGGCAGTCCCTGTGTCTCTGGTCGGGCTGGGAGTTACGACTCCAACCAGCAAAAGCGCCACTGCGCTTGGACTCAGCCGAGTCAAAAAGCGAAGCTCAATGGTTGACCGGTAGAGCTTCCGGGTCCTTCACAGGTGACGATGGGGCAAGACACGGCCCAGGGAGTAACGACTCGACCTACCTCCGTTCTTGCCTTACTGGAGCACCACTCTGGAACACTGCTCTTCACGAAGCAGGTACGTCGGTGTAAACACAATATCCGACAGCCTTGTACCTCCCGGTTCCTCCCTTTATAGGGCGTGTTTTCCTTGAGTTATGTAACAGCTCTCCTGTTTACATAAGGGCGTGTTTCCCTTGAGTTATGTAACAGCTCTCCTGTTTACATAAGGGCGTGTTTCCCTTGAGTTATGTAACAGCTCTCCTGTTTACATAAGGGCGTGTTTCCCTTGAGTTATGTAACAGCTCTCCTGTTTACATAAGGGCGTGTTTCACTTGTATGACAGGAATTCTTGACAGTACATCCTCCCTCTCAGCGGCTCCCCACGGGTCCAGCGCTGGCAGGAAAACACCGATGGAACAAGGAGACCAAGCGCGGAGCATGAACCCCTTCAGCCGGTTCCCATGAATGCTCCTCCGGGCCATAGCCTTTCCACGCAACCAGGTACCACAGCTTCCCCCTGCGCCATTTGGACGCCCGTATGCCCGACACTTCATACTCCACCTCCGACTCCACGCATACCGGCCTAGGTGTCCCAGACGGCTTGGAGGGTGCTGGTTTGAGCAATGATACATGAAAGACAGGGTGTATCCGCAATGACTGGGGCAAGCACACCTTCACGTTCACGGGACCCATACACTTGGTAATTCGATAGGGGCCCATGTACTTGGGATGGAACACACTGTTCTTTCGAAACCTCATGTTTCTTGTGGATATCCAGACGTAGTCTCCAGTGCGGTACAGTGGCCCGGGCCTTCTCTTCCTATCTGCCGCAGCCTTGTATCTTCTCTTGGCCTCTATTAGGACAGCCCTTGAGCGCATCAACGTGTCTTTTATGTGTGCCACCCTGTCCGCTGTGGCGGGAATCCTGTCCTCTCTGAACGGATGTAGAAATGGCAAGAACCTGGGATGATGGCCATAGTTGCTATAGAACGGAGATGACTGTGTGGAGCTGTGAGTGGCGTTGTTATAGGCTATCTCTGCAACCCATAGCAAGTCGACCCATTCTTCCCTGCCCTGGTCCACAAAACATCGCAGATACTGTTTGAGCGTTTGGTTCAGGCGCTCGGTTTGGCCGTCCGTTTGAGGGTGGTAGCTGGTGGACAGGGCGGTCTTAACATGCAGCGCAGTGCACCAAGTCTTCCAGAATTGCGCAGTAAACTGCGACCCCCGGTCCGACACGATCACCCCAGGTAATCCATGCAGTCGTACCACATTCTTTAGGAGTAGTGACGCCAATTCCCCGGCCGTAGGGACTCTCTTGCAGGGGATGAAGTGCCCCATTTTCGTCAAGTAATCCACCACCACCAGTATTGCCGTCATCCCCTGGTCTACCGGTAGGCCCACCACGAAGTCCAGTGATATGCTATCCCATGGTCTATCCGGGGTCGGAAGTGGATGTAAGAGCCCTTGGGTTCGGCCATGGTCGGCCTTCATGGTAGCACACGTAGGACACTCCTGTCCCCACCTCCTGACATCCACTCTCATGGTTGGCCACCAGAAATGCCGTCCCATGCTAGCCACCGTTTTTTCAAAGCCCAAATGACCTGCGCATGGAGAGTCATGGCACCAGATGAATGCTTGTTTCCTTAGCCTAGGCGTGGGTGTCAATAGGCACCTGCCCTTCAGGGGTATCCCGTCCTTCAGCTGCCATTCTCTGTGACTGAGGAGCCACCTCCGCCATGCGAATGACCTGATCCCTCTCTTTATTCCCCTCAGGAAAGTATCCGGTTGGATAACCCCCAATACCATCCTCGGGGAAATGATGGAACGCTCGGTTGCAGGCAATGGTTCCTTAACTGCAGATTGACGGGACAGGGCGTCCGCCTTCCGGTTTTCCGTCCCCAGCCGATATGTGATGCGGAAGTTGAACCCCGCAAAGAAGATCATCCACCGCAGCTGCCTGGGAGAAAGGTGTCTAGTGGCCGTCATGAACTGTAGGTTCCGATGGTCCGTGTACACCGATACCACATGTCTTGCCCCCATCAACCAATGCCTCCATTCGGTGAAGGCGTCCTTGATTGCGAGAAGCTCCTTCTCCGCAATATGGTAGTTGCGTTCGGCGTCGTTGAGTTTGCGGGACATGTACGCAACGGGATGAAGCACCCCTGTGTCGTGGTTGCGTTGGGACAAGATAGCCCCCAGCGCCACATCCGACGCGTCCGCTTCCACCACGTAGGGGAGATCCGGATCGGGGTGAGCCAACACCGGCGCCTTACCAAAGGCGCTTTTCAGGGCCTCAAAGGCTTTGTTCGCTTCAGGGGACCAGACAAACTCCTTGGACTTCCTCAGTAGCTGTGTGATTGGGGCCACCACTCCTGAAAATCCATCTATAAACCGCCTGTAAAAGTTGGCGAAGCCAATGAAACTTTGGACGTCCTTCACGCTTTGGGGCACCGGCCATTCTTTCACCGCCTTGATCTTTCGTTCTGCCATCTCCTGTCCCTCTGGACTCAGCATCACTCCGAGGAATTCCACGGATGTGACGTGGAAGTCACACTTGCTAAGTTTACAAAACAGCATGTTTTCCCTCAGCTTTTGGAGTACAGCTTTGACGTGGTGTACGTGCTCCTCCACACTGGACGAATAGATGAGGATGTCGTCGATATATACGACCACGTAGATATCCAACTCCTCTCTGAATACCTCATTCAAAAAGTACTGAAAGGCTGCCGGGGCGTTGCACAGACCGAACGGCATGACGAGGTACTCAAAAAGGCCGAACCTGGTCTTAAAGGCGGTCTTCCACTCGTCTCCGTCCCTCATGCGCACCAGATGGTATGCCCCTTTCAAATCCAACTTGGTGTAGATACGAGCTTTCTTGACCTGTTCCAGAAGTACACTGATGAGAGGCAAGGGGTACCGATTTTTTATGGTTATCGCATTCAATGCCCTAAAGTCCACACAGGCTCTCAGCTCCCCATTAGCCTTCGGGATGAAGAAGAGTGGCGAGGCGGCCGGAGACTTGGACGGGCGGATGAATCCTAGCTTGAGGAGTTTATCCAGGTACCCCCGGAGATGCACGTTTTCAGGCTCCGTCAGGGCATACAGCCTGCCGCTGGGAACGCTGGCCCCTGGCACCAGGTCGATCTGGCAGTCAAACTGTCTATGTGGTGGTAGCACTTCCGCCTTCACCTCATCAAATACATCCTCAAAACTGTGATAAGCCTGGGGGAGAGCCACATCTTTTTCTGCCGCTGTAGCCACCGTCTGACTCCCGCTCTCATCTGCGTCAAGGGATTCCGTTCTTATTCCACAATGCAGGGTGCAATACGGTGACATCATTTCGATGCGATGTGTTGGCCAATCCACAAAGGGGTTGTGTTTCTGTAGCCACGGCAATCCCAATATGACGCCATATTGGGGCGCTCGGATGATGTTAAAATCGATTTGTTCCAAATGGTTCCTCCCATATCTCATCGGAAGGACCCCCGTGTGCTGTCCGATGGGCCCCGTCACCAATCGCCTTCCGTCTACCGCATAGACGTCTTCGGGTACTGCTTTGGGAAGAAGCACTAGCCCTAGCCTGCATGCCTCGTTGTGGTCCATAAACATGCCAGTGGCCCCTGAATCCACCATGGCCACAACGGGTATCCACTGGTCATGCACTCCCACGTGCACCTTGATAAACAGATGTCGTTGTCCCTTAGTGACCGAGTTGGAAAGTGAAGGGATGGATGAGTGACTCCGAGATGCCCCTTCTCTGGTCTTGGAGTCCTCTAGTTTTCCGCCGGTATGTCCACCACGGCTGTTACCGACCGGTTGGCCCGATAACGTGACGTCTTCGGTTTGGCAGGGCATTCACGTACGTAGTGGCCTTTTTTGCCACAATATAGGCACAATCCTTGTTTACGGCGTGACTCTTTCTCCGTGGCTGTGAGGCTCGCTCGTATTGCGCTGATGTCCATGGGTTCTCCCTTGGATGCGGTGGAAGTTTCAGGACTTCCCACCGTCACACAGGATGGAAGGGATTTTCCTTTTCTCCCATGATCCCCCTTTCTTTCACTTAGCCTATGTTCCAGCCGTAATACCAGGTTGATAAGGCCCTCACATGTCTTGGGTTGAGGGTCAATATGAGCCACGGCGTCCTTGAGCTCATCGCACAGCCCTTGATGGAAGAGCGCCGTCTGTTTAGCAACAGGCCACTTGGTTTCCGCAACCAGCCTTCGGAACGCGTTGAGATACTGCACCAGGTCGTTGGATCCCTGTCTCAACTCAAGCATTTCACAGTCCGCCGTGTACGAGTCAGCCCTTCTGTCGAATACCTTCAGGAATTCCTCGCGAAAAGCACCCCAATCACACAAGAGGGGGTCGTCCCTGCTCACCAGAGGTACGGCCCATTGTGCCGCGTTTCCAGCCAAATAGGATATAAGGAAAGCCACACGAGCCTGACTCGTGGGGAACGCCTTTGGTTTGCACGATAAATGTAGCGCCACTTGTGTGAGGAATACCTGCACTGTGTTAGGATCCCCACTGTACCTCTCTGGTGTTGCCAAGGGGATGGCTACCGGCATTTCCACTACTACCGCAGGGGTCTGGTTCGTGAGGGAGGTGCTGGGCGTGAGCGGGTCCAATTGGATAGCATCCAGTCTGGCTTTTACATCGGCTGTTTCTTGCCTAGAGGCAGCCACTTCAACTTGCATGGCCGCTAAAGCAGCCAGCACATCATCAAGTGTTGCCATGTCTGTTATCGACCGGGAGACAGTTAGTGTTATTACGGTCGGATATTTTGTAACGCCCTGAACGTCTCAGGATCGTTTAACAGACACGACAATGAGGACGCAACCACTTGTGAAGGGTTAGTTCTTTTAATGAAGGCAAATAAAATACAAAGAACAAACAAAAGTTATAGTCACTGGAATCCTCCAGGCTAAGTACGTTACCAGCCCACAGCACGAATGGTCCTAACCGTCCTCTGCATATACGCCGATCCCGGCGTATGCCAACAGAGGGCAGAAATGAAATGGCCGACAATGCCAATCGGTAGGCTGTGAGGGGCACGAAGAGTGTTGGGGAGAATCGAGGAGTCAGGGAAACACCCAGCCGGGGTCTCTACCTGAAGGGAGCAGCCGCTCAACCTCTTCCTCAGACTGCACCGGGACGCGGAGTCACCTCCTGGTGATGCGTCACCGATACCCCAATCACAAGCAAGAAGACTGAACCGAGAGCAGCCGCTCGATCGATCCTGTGGACTTCCGAGTCTGTAACGCGGCAAACACCTCCTGGTGTGCGTTACAGCTGGCAGTCCCTGTGTCTCTGGTCGGGCTGGGAGTTACGACTCCAACCAGCAAAAGCGCCACTGCGCTTGGACTCAGCCGAGTCAAAAAGCGAAGCTCAATGGTTGACCGGTAGAGCTTCCGGGTCCTTCACAGGTGACGATGGGGCAAGACACGGCCCAGGGAGTAACGACTCGACCTACCTCCGTTCTTGCCTTACTGGAGCACCACTCTGGAACACTGCTCTTCACGAAGCAGGTACGTCGGTGTAAACACAATATCCGACAGCCTTGTACCTCCCGGTTCCTCCCTTTATAGGGCGTGTTTTCCTTGAGTTATGTAACAGCTCTCCTGTTTACATAAGGGCGTGTTTCCCTTGAGTTATGTAACAGCTCTCCTGTTTACATAAGGGCGTGTTTCCCTTGAGTTATGTAACAGCTCTCCTGTTTACATAAGGGCGTGTTTCCCTTGTATGACAGGAATTCTTGACAAAAAGTGAGTTTTTATATCGGGGTATTGATTTACCCTCTTTGCCACAAACTGACCCCCCATAAATTCACCAGTTACTATGCCCTACTTTCTACTATGTTTAAGGCGAGTAACACTGGCATTGATACACATAGTCATTTGCGTATGAGGGACGTTTGAGATGATCTGTGCTACATTTCAGTTGTTAGGCCAGTTGTGTGACAGACCAGTTTGATGAGGTTTTCAAAAATATAGTACTTTCTACATCAACCTGTATTTGCAATGTTCGCTTTGGGCACTGCCCATTCTGTACCTTGGAAAATGAATAAAATCTGTTTTGAAAAACAAAATGAGTTTTTAAACATGAACTGAGAAACATTCCTGCCCCTGTCCAGATGACAATGCTATTAGAGGCAAATCAAGGGTCATGTGTACCCTATATGTGGGCTAGATTCTTGTTATGCATGGAGCAAATGTTCAGTCAATTAAATCAAACCAGATATGTTTTTTGTACAGCATAAATGCTGAACTCACAGTAACATTTTTATGATTTTTAAACACCTGATTTATTGTCCCTCAAGATCTACTAAACTTCTTTAATTGTTATATAATGTTCTAAAATCTTTGCTAAATACATGGCTATCATACCAGAAAATTTGACATTTTTCATTATCTTTGAGTTACTCATAATTCTATGAAATAGTGCTGACGCTAGCCTAAAACATAATCTGATAAATGGAAAAATCTTCTGGTGTCAGAGCATAGGTGTAGCATATATACAGTCATCAGTGGTCGCCAATGTCTAGCTTGTGAGTGATATGTGTCGCGGGCACACTAACATGTTGCTTGTCTGCCCCCTGCCCTCAATCACTGGTTTTATACATAAACACATACGTATTGGGATTTAGGCAACAATAATCAGAGAATGTCGAAATATAAGGAGGCCTGCCATTTAGCTGCAGCTGGAGCCCTTAAAATCTGCCTTCTTGGGTATGCCACACGCACATGACCACTTGAACTGGGCTGAGTGGTGCACTTTAGACCTAGCAAGTGTCAAATAAATTAGGGAAATCCATGCAACCTCTGGTAACACAAATAAAAATATATTTCTCACTTAGCTCAGCTGCAGATGCTGAACAGTGTGCAGGGAGCATTTAGAAGTGTACTCTTATGGTCGCAGACCATGAGAACTAGGAAATTCCCAGATGGTGTCCGTGTAGTCTTCGTATGGCTTAATTTATACGTTGAAGTTGAGCTTGGACATGTGGGAGAGGCAGTGCAGATTGATAGGTGATTGGCTCAATGCTCATATTTGCACAATTTGAGCACAAAACTGTGGTGCAGAGATGTGAAGCACAATTTCAAACATCGGACCTTGTTTGTACTGGTGAAAAATATATTCTTAACTGAAGTTGAAATTCAAGCAATTAATTTATGCTTGCCTGATAGATAATAATGAAGAAGCAAGGTGTGTGCTGGTAATCAGAAAGACAGGCATTGTCATACACTAATGAAGTCCCTGAATCCAGAGTCACTTATGCTCGCATATATAATCTGCTGTATTTCTTTCGCTGCTTTAAAAATTGGCTTCTTTTTCTTAGACAAATGTTTGAGTTTTCTATCCTTCTTGGCGTTCACTCCAGATCTCTTAAGATTTCCAAATCCATAGGCAAGTGGCTCATCTATACATTCTTGTACTTGTAGCCAGCAGCGGCCCGCATGACTCGCGGGTAGAGGGGCAAGTGGGGGTCACACGGGGGTCGTGATTGCGGGAGGGAGGGATTTTTTTTTTATCACTTACCTTGCCACCACCCACGTCGCTGCTCCTGCTTTCCTGCTTCCGAATTCAGTTACGGGAAGCCAGGCTCCCTCCCCTAAGCCAATCACAACACTGTGCTGTGACCGGGCGCTCAGCCAGGGGGGTGTAGGGGTGGCCCTGTTCTCCATGCAGGCTGTTATGCAGCCTGCATGGAGAAGTGGGAAAGTGCGCATGACTGGTTTGGGCGGCCCAAGAGGGCCGACCATACAGTCACTGCGCACTTCTAGGAGTAGCCTAACCACGCATCTACTGCTGAGCAGAGCAGCCCCGCCCACCTGCCCACCCGTAAAGCAACCAAACATAAAATGATAATTATAACTGAAAGTTATCATCATTTTATGTTTTTGCTTCAGAACTGCTTGAACGCAGTGGGGCGATGCTCCTCCTCCATAGCGGAGGAGCCGCCCCTGCTTGTAGCTCTGTATTTATTACATGGGATAAAAAAGACTAAGAGTGTCAGGATTAAAGAACGTATTACATTGCATTTTACATCAGAAGTACATCTTATGGATTCCCTCCACCACTCCCATCCACTTATCCTTAAACAGCATGGGATAGCATTCATAATGGTTCACAGTACACGTTTCTGAAAAGTTTTAAAAGTCAGTATTAAATGTAACACCAAAACAAGCAAAAACTGCCAGAGAGAGGTAGGTTATTACTACTACTGTGCTTGTAGGTTATTACATATTGGATCAGTTATTATGAGTGCTCACTGTTAGAGTATCAGTGTTCCCCTCCTTGCCTGCAATGGTAGAGGACGGGGGTTCGTACTGCCTGTTGCTATGTGATAACCTGCTTTGTGGGCATTCTACACACTAGCTCTTATTCATGGCAAGCCTTCATCAATGTTGTGGTGCAATAACCACTGTATATCCCCTTGTCATGGTATATCTAGTGTTATTTGATTCCAGGCCTCTATCCAATCACCAGGTCTCAGTCCCCTATTAACCGCCCTCGTCAGCATTGCTCCCTCATAACTTGCCCACTTGTTGAGTTTCTACAGCCAGCTCTTTATCCTAGGGCCCTGGGTCCTCCAGTTTATTGTCAGTTGACCACTATCTAGTATTAGTGCCAGGTCTGATAACCTAGAAGTGATGCCATTGACTTTTGTTCTCATGAATCAGCCCAACAGCCAGACGTCTGGTGTTCTGGCCAGTGACCTGCCAGTCGCCACTGTGATTATTTCCATCACCCTGTTTCAGTATACAGATATAATTGAGCGCAAACAAGCCATGTGGAAGAACTCAGCATTATCCTCCCCGCACCTGGGGCAAACCACCTAGGCATTTGTGAACATCAAGTTTACACATTTGGCTGTGATGTATATCCTATGGAGGAAGTAATACTGTATAAGCTTGAATCTCACATTACGCAATACTTTGAGAGTGTGTGCCAGTGTTGTAGTCCAATCAGAGTCGCGGATGGGGGATTCTAAGCCTAGTGCCCTCTCCTACTGTTCCTAGGAATTAAGTAGGACTGTGTGTCCGGACAATACAAGCATGAGAATATGGGGGCTAAGTCAATCCATACCATCAGAGTATTTTGCCCCTATTCTTGGCTACCTCACAGTGCACCATCCAGACCCCTAATCAACACAGTGTATCGGAGGGTATCTGCAACCTCAGACCGTGGCCACTCTGATTCCCTGAGAAAATTGTGGAAACAGATCTACCGTTTAGTTTATTACTTATGCATGTCCAGAGGGGACACAAGAAATGTACAAATTGGTTTTCAAACATTTGCTAAAGCAATTGTATTCTTTTGTATAAAGCATGAGCTGCAATTATTAGCAGGAGGAAACAAATAATTTTACAAACATCACAAGAATGGTAAAGAAGATGAACATTCCAACTAATGACAATATTATGTAATTATATGATAATGCATATGTGAATGCGCCTATCCTAATCCTACTACAGTATTGAGAGCATAATGCAAATACCCTCTGCCAGATCTCTTGGGACAGCCAAAACCCCCATACTGGTGTATGATGTATCAGACAGCCAGTCTGGTGTAGAGTAGGCTGCCGTCAGCAGGATAGAGACTGGAATCAGCAGAGGTGCGTCTCACTCACAGTATTCAGGCTAATCCAATGACGTGCTCTTCTGGGGCATAAAGCTCCAAAGTGGTTTATAAAATAAAAAACAATTTTGCAATTGCTCTACGTCAGAGGTGGTAGGCTGATGTGTTTGTCTTTGTGACTCAAAGCTGTGTCCAGCTGAACAACTAAAAACAAGAGTATCGTGCTCAATGTTCCTAGCCTTGGACAGAGTGTAGTAGGCAACTTGATAATGTGCTTACTAGAAAATGTGCTGTCAGCAGAACCATTTCTAAGTATACTATCATGTACGTGCAAAGCATGTGGAATGTTACAGTTTGAAAAAAGAAGCCAAGTTTAAAAGTGTAACTAAAATGTTGATTTGTGCTCAGGCCCTGTTGAACCTTACAAACAGCCCAGTGCTCTCGAAGTGCACCAAGTTACTTTTCAATTAGTCCAGGAGTACTGGGTTAAAAACAAGGTTGCGTGCCAGCATTCAGAGATCTCACAGATCTGTTGCAGACCCATGTGAATTGGGGGGTCGGCTGCCTCAGTGCGCCATTAGGGCAATAGCAGCGCTAAGTAAAGATCGAGGTTGCGTACCAGCATCCAGAGATTTCACAGATGTGCTGGAGACCCATGTGAAATGGAGGGTCGGCTGCTTCAGTGCACCATTGAGTCTACCCAGCAATGGTCTCACCAGCACGCCGCCTACTGCAACTGCGCTCCCAGAACATAAAGCTCAAGGTCCAGAACCGCAATCTCCTCCCCCTTGAGGCGAGTAATTTCAGTTTTGCAAGCGCTATTCTCTTTCTGTGGGTACCCCACATAAGCTGCAGGATTGTGTCATCTATATCTCTGGTTACAGCATTGGCCCTTTCGAGATTGGACTATGGGAATGCCCTATATATGGGGATCCAATCCCAGCATCTACTAAAACTGCAGCATTTGCAGAACGCTGCAGCCAGATTAGTACTAGATATTCCGAGGTTTAAATAAGTCTCCCAAGGTTTAAGAGCACTCCACTGGCTCCCGGTGAAAAAAAGGATTTAGTTTAAATCCCAATGTCTGGCCTTCAAACCTCTACATGGCACAGGGCTGCAATTTTTGAGGACGCACCTGAAATGGTATGCACCGGCCAGAAGTTTAAGATCTGCCCATACAAAACTTCTGAAAACACCCAAGTTTAAGAAGGTCAGTTGGGGTGGAAGAAGCTTCCTGTTAGGGACCGTGAATATCTGGAACCAGCTTCCCACCTCCATAAAGAGCAGCTCGTCACTTTTGTCCTTCAGAAAGGCGCTAAAAACCTGGCTCTTTAACAACTGATCCATCCTGTATATCCCACCAGCACCGCTCAGATCTACAGTTTCTAGCGCCGAGACGCCCTTGGGCATTCGCTGCGCTCTACAAATACACCAATCAAATCAAATCAATATATCAGACTGGGTGACGGTGGCCTCAAAGACAGACCCTCTTTTAGGCCGAGCTGCTGATTCCATGTGAAAAATTTAGAGACAGATATGACCTGCCTTGAGGTCACTTCCTACTGTATGGTGCGATCACGCCTTCTTGCTGCAGACACTGGAAAATGGGCCTATCTGAGCTGCCTTCTGCTGGGGGACTCCAATATGTGGTCATTTCATCAGGAACTTATAAGGTCGTCACCTTTCTCTATAGGAGGCTGCGAGGGGGCAGTGGTGCTCTGAGAAACCAGGAGAGGACAGGGTTCAGTGGAGGCAGCTAGGGCTTGGGAGACATTGGTAGAGGCCTTACAGCACCATGACCCCTGAACACCGGAAGAAAAGCCGAGCACCCCCTGAATAAGAACAATATCAAAGATGTGACGAGGGACAGGCTCCGACACCCAGATGATATATGCAGGGGAGGTGATTGGTAACAAGGCCTCCTTTTGGTCCGGGATGATACACGGACCACTCTCTCGATGTAGACACAGATATGATATAGCACATCCGATAACAAGAGTGACTGAGGAACGGCCAAGGGAAGTGGGAGGGTTGTTGGGGGTGTTTGCGGTTGCTTGCATTTGAGGGCGTAGATCCTATCTTAACAAAGATGTGAAATTTCCAGCTCCTTATCAGTAGATATACATGATATATTTGCCGTTACTATGCTGATAGTTCATATGAACATGTGTGTGAGGGCTCAGAGATGGCAACCACAATGATATATATATATGGCTGTATGATCGAATTTGAAAATGCAATAACATTTGTTTTAGAAAAAAATCACAGTTGATCTCTGTCAACTATGAGATTACAGCAAATTCAGAACTCTGCCGCTAAACTACTCCTCTGCATGTAAAGTCACAAGTACACTTCTCCCCTGCCTTAAGGGTCCTACACTGACTACTAGTTGCCAGAGGATCGACTTTCAAGCTGCTTTGTATCACAAGCAATACTTGGCAAAGGACCACTCTTCTTCAGGAAGAACATACAGACAACAGAGAAACCTACTCTTACAAATGGCTCACCGCCTCAACGTTCCTATATACAAGAAAAAAACATGGATGGAATATCTTTCTCTTTTCAAGCAGCCAAACTATGGGATTCTCTAACCACACACAAAAGATCTACTGCACTGTTAATCTGTAAGTTAAAGTGCCGTTGCCCAAAGCTCTGGTTTAGACCCTGCGGTTGAAGCAATTTAATGTCAGCACACTGAATATCAAAGGTTAGTCTTAAGCTCATCTCAGGCCTTTTGAATCCACAACCAGACACCCCTTCCTCCATTATCTCACTTTTAGAGGTTCTTGCTTTCTCCTTTTGTGATAGTTCTTTCATCTTTCTTGACATTCGTCTTTCCGCTTTGTGTGTTTTTCCACTCTTTTGCTAAAGGAAAAATAAGCGTTGGTCTCCAAAAATAAGTCCTGTAGCCCCCACCGACAATTTTTTTTTTTTTGTAACATATTTTTATTAACATTTTCAGGTTTATTATGATATACATCAGACGAATCTTTCAATCCAGTAGATTGCTTATTACAGTATCCGACAGCCCACAACATTAGTCGCAGATACACTGGTTGCTTGATACATAGGTTGTAAATCCCATGGATCCTGGTAATTAATATGTTACGTGAACTGGGGTATAACACAGAAGGAACTGGGGGATGGGTATGGAATTTCACGTCCGGGCCTCCCTATCTGTCATCGGGTTAAGCGTGTGTGCGTGTACCGTGTCAGTATCCTGCAGCTGAGCTGACGCCCACACCAGGCCGGCAGAGGTGACGACACGCGTCATAGAGCTGCCCTCGATGTAATCGGGTCTCCAGGGTAGGGAGGGTGTGGTCGGTCATGGTCTAAGGCTGTGTTTGTAGGGCTGTTGGTGTGGGTGTGTCCCCGTTTGGGTCTTCGCCAGGGGTCATTTGTTCAAAGCGATTTAATAACATGGCCCAGTCCATTGAGATGGGATGCTTGCGGATGCCCTTCACCTCCTCCTCCCGCAACGTGTCCTCCTCCGCTGCCGCCCATTTATGTGTGACTCCCACCCAAGCTGCCAGTGGAGGACCAGTGGGAGAATGCCAGTGCATAGCGATACTCCGTTTGGCCAACAGCACCGCTAGGGAAAGAAAACGGGTCTGCACCTTGTGTTGTTTATGTGTTCGAAAGATATCTAGTGCGCTGGCCTCCCATGTGTTCATATGCATGAGCCCTGTGAGGTCCTGTAGAGCTGTATGAATGTGCTGCCAAAAAGAACGAATTGTGGGGCAACTCCAAAACATATGTTGGAAATCTGCATCCTGTGCGTGACATCTGGGGCAAAGGAACTCCGTGTCTGGGTAGAATCGTTGGAGACGTGCCGGTGTCAGATAAGCTCTATGAAGTATATAAAATTGTATATTTTTGAAGCGTGCATTTCTAGATACCTTCTTAGGATATTCTAGGGCTCTCTCCCATTCCTTCTCGTGTAATGAGCGTCCGATTTCATCCTCCCAAAGGGCTTGTAGGGGCACTAGCGGTTTATTGGTGAGCTCCCGTATGGCCTTGTAGAGCCATGTGGTTAGGTGTCCACCTGCTCCCATATGTAGAATCGTGTGGATGACTGGATGTGTGGGTGGTTCCCCCCTCGAGAGGTCATGGTATGGTCGATAACTATTTAACAGTTGGCGATGAAGCAGGAATTGGCCCGGGGGGAGATCGTAGTCTGCCATGAGACTTTGGAATGGTTTAAGCTGTCCGTCCTCAAAGAAGGACTCCATCTCGGTGATACCGCAGGATGTCCATGTGGTGAGCATGTTGTTTGTGTAATGGTGTTCACGCTTGGGCCACCCGATTAATGGGATTAGAGGGGAACACAGGGGTATCTCTGGTGCCAGGCGATGTACTCTTTGCATGCACCTTCGTGCCACTGCTACCTGTAGGGGATAAGTATGCTTCGGTCTGGTGCCCGGAAGCAATAAACGGCGGACTTCCCAGATGGATACCCGACCCGTTAGGGTGTGTGTTTCCAACGTGTACCTGTCTGCCGTCCAGTGGGAGAGCCGCTGTAGTTGTGCCGCCAAAAAGTAGGCTTCGAAGGAGGGAGCGCCCAGGCCACCCTGCGTGGTGGGTAATTGCAGTTTTTTCAGTGCTATTCTGTGTCTGGCGGAGCCCCAGATTAACGCGCTGAGGAGTGAGTCCAGATCCTGAAACAAGGTTCTAGGCGGAATCACTGGTAGGTTGGTAAAATAGTATAATAATCGTGGGACCATTATCATTTTGGCTAAAGCCACTCGGCCTATTGGGGCCAGTGGGAGGCTTTTCCAAAATCCGACTGCTGCTCTGATGCCCATAAGCAGATACATTCATATGAGAAGAAAAATGTATATTAGGGTATTTAGACTATGGGACACAGAAATATTGTGGACAAAAATGTTGTGTCAAAAGTATGGAGGACACAAATATTGTGAAGGTAAGCAACGTTTTACTATATATAATTCCAAATATATGTACCTTGACATTTTCAAGTTGTGTATATGTGGAGTTAAGACTAGAAAATCTACGCCCCATGAGCTGAGACACCTCTGTAAAAGAGTGTACGTTCAGCATTAGAATGGTTTGGTGTGACTTCCCCCCTTCTTTCCGTGGTTGCGCCTTTCTCTTTATTCCCCTCCCCCAGCCTACTACTCCACATATAGGAAATGTAACGGCCTTTATTATTGCTGTTCTTCACCCGCACCTACTGCGGGTGCACGAGGACACTGGAGCTGTATTGTTTCTTCTTCTATTTTTCAATTTCTTGAACACCTCGTCAGGGGGTAATAGGCGCTACATAAATACAATTTACAATTACAATCACAAGGGTTTCTGTTCCTGTCATCAATGTGATCCCTACTCTAACCTGTTCCTTCTTAATGCTACTTAAATTCACCAAATGATCCTGTAACTTCCACACCTTTGAAAAATGCCATCGTTTTTGCACTACGGTACCACTTTTGTAAAAGAAGGATTGATTCTTACATATTTCTTGAATCATGTCTAAAAAACCAACTGCCAACCCTTATTACATCCTTTCCAGTCTTTCATTTTCTTACCCATAATATTCACACTGGAATGCATTGAATTAAGAACCTACCCAACTAAAGCCCTCAATGATAACATTGATCCTCAATCCATTTGGCTATTGTAATACTTTCGTCAAGTGTTGAATCGCTGCAGCATAGTAATATATGATGCACCTTTTTAGAATAAAAAAAATCACAATTGGGTCCCTCAAATATCAGCTACTACCAACTTCAAATTCACATTGCAACTAGACTCTTCAAAGTGGCCACATATTTGTTGATTGTTTCCGGACTACCTTGTCTCCTCGAATAAAAATTGTGCTGTTTTGACACCACGCTTGGTTCTTCATTAAAATGCAATCCCAGTCACTTCACCACATCAGTGTATTCATCCCATATACCAAAGCCCACTGGTTTTGGCTCAATTTCTGGTAGTCAAAAAATATTTTTCAGCACTCAGTGAATCAAACAGCAAAGTTAGTTTCATTTCTGCCTCAAAACACTTCCCATTAATTGTTACCATACTTTTATAGAATCCATAAAAATGCAGTGGGTGGTGGTATGCTTTCGGTCCATCCAAGATCATAGCAGGTGTTGTTCCCACAAAAAATTATACCTGAAGCAAATAAGTACTTCTGCTTCCAAAGTATTTAGGATAGCAAACAATACTTGTGTGTTTCACAGTGTTTATTTCAGTAAACCGTTTTTATGTGTCTTAATCAGGTTAACGACTTACGTGACTATTTTCTGATGTGACACATCAATCAAAATGGCTGCCATCCATTTTTTGTAAGATGCATAGTGATATCTTCACATACAGCTGAATCCAAGTTCAGATGGTGTGTGCACTTTGCCATGCCAATGTGGCTGCTGTGAACACTTTAATTAAACTCACACAAAGGATCCAAAGGGAGGTCCCAGGCCAGAAATGTACAACTCCCCCAATAACATCAAACTCACACAAAGTACGTCTGGAATCAAGAAGGAAAAGAGAAAGCAGTAGGGAGGATCAGTGTATCCAGGGAAGAACGCTTCTTAAGGACGAGAACCCTCACTCATCCAAGGATGACATGCTTCATCATTAGGTTCCCCCCTCACACCAGGACTGCAAGGTATCTGGTGTTGGCTACAACTCCCCAATAGGGAGGAGCAGAGGTGTTTTGAATTGGATGAGCAGATCGTGTCGAGGAGTGAGAGGCAGAGTGCAAAATGCATAATAATGATAAAACAATCTCCAGAAGGGCTGGACTGAGTTTATTTGGATTCCCTCCGAGATAGGGTGACATATTTAAAGAGGACAGTGGGGTTGTCAACAAATGTACCCCATTTATGTGGTCAACATGTTTCTGCCAATCGTCGACCCCAGAAAGTGTTCTAAGGCATTCGTCAGGACTCAGATGATATGTCACTCTGCTAAAAACATGAGAGTAGAAATGTTACCAGCCTCACAAGTTATGTGTAACGGGAATGGAGATGGCCTAACCAGACTCAGGGTCCACCAACGTTCTACAAAGTTACAATGAAAAGAAAATCAAGCTAAAGCTGTAAAGAATTTGCCTGTCCTCTACTGATCTGTGCATCACAGGTACACACCCCTTTTTCCTGTGCTCCCCTCCACTGCTCCAAAAGCCAGTGACCAACCCCTGCAACCACATCACGCTTGATGCACTAGCTGGTATCCTGCACTGCAAGAGGTTCTTCGGTTGCCTCCTTCCTCCTAGTGATACCAGATGGGCTCTGTTTGATTATCCTCATGCCACCGGGTGTACACATTGGCAGGAAAGAAGATATAGATACCAAGTATCTAAAAGTTTAGTGCTGTATTTTTAAGGACAGAAGACTCAGAGCCCGTCAGTATGCTGTCAACAGTTATCAGATCCAGGCTGTAACTACCACAAACCAAATCTGAAGCATCACAGTGTACACGTAAATAGCTTGTTCTTAAGCACAAGCAACCCAACACAAAACATACTACAATAACTAAAGTCTAAACACAGAAATATAAATAAACACTATGCGTCACAACTCTGCTTGTACTAGTGTGTGAAACCTCCTGAGATTATTTGCCTTTTGGTGCCTTACCCTCTTTCCTCCTCTTTCCAGCCCACCTTCCTCCTTTCGTCTCCTGTATGCTTTCTGTTGTGGCTTCTTGCTATCTTATGCATTCTCTCCACAGTCTGGATGTTCTCTGCTGCTCAGTCAGTGAGTGACTTAATTAGAAGGTTGGAATGTTGAGAGTGTTTGTGCTTGGATGAGTGGACAGCTGCATTGAGAAGAGCTGAGCAGCAGGGTGCTGCTCCGGCGACGAGCGGAAAAGAAACTATGCGTAAGAGAAAAGAAATTAAAGAAACTAGAGGAACTGCAGAAGAAACTAGAGGATTACAAAGAAGCCTGTAAGGAAGATCTGTGCCTGGTAGTCCCACCAGTGTCTATGTACATCAGACAGCGTGCAGTCCTGGGCAATTGAACATGCCAGCATATTGTGTGCAGCAGATCTAGAGGGTGGCTGCTGAGTTGAAAGGACTTTGTTATCAACAAGATTGAAGTTGGTATGTACAAGAAGATTTTGTGGTTTGGCTAGTCATGCCAGAGGGCAGTGAACAGGAAGAGCTATGGTACAAATAATGTGGCAAGTCGTGACCTGAGCGAACTGGCAGCATGAAATTAACCTTTGTGGAGCTCACTAAGTAACGGTTTTTACTGCAGAAGAAATATGGTGGACGTCAGCTATGTTGTAAAACTGGTGAGTTTTACCTGTGTTTAGACTCTGGCTCGATCTGTTAGTGAATTTTGACATCAGTGAAAATTGCTGCTCAACTTTATTGGAACCAGACAAGATTACAGTGACTCCCTGATATGGTGGTGAGAGTTTGTCAAATTTTCATTGGGATTTTGTCCAGCGGTGAGTGGCTTTCACATTTTGAGGAAGAATTAGTATTGCACCACAACTACTTCACTTTGGGGAAGTGGGGCCCAAGCATTCGAAGCTGAGGAGGGAGGTTACTACATGTGTAGGTGCATACCGCAGCTGTTTTGAAGGTGCTGAACTGCAACTGATGATCCTCTTGTGGGAAATGGGGAGGAATTGAATGGTTCCGGTTGGTCTTATTGTTCGTATTTAAGGTTGGATGTCATGTGAGAGGATGCTCACCGGAGAGGTTTCTTGACATATTACCTCAGTGTATGTTTTTAATGCTATGCTTTATTCTCTTCCCATAAACAACAACAGGGGCAACCCAAAACACCTGAACCAGGGGCAATAATATCTGTTCCTAACAAAAGGTTCAGGAGACAATTTGTTTGAAGATACACAACATAAAATATACAAATCAAACATGAAACTAATAATAAATTAGTGAAAAAAGGGAAAAAGAGAAAAAGAAATAAAAATACCCATATGTACAAGAACAATCACTGTAAATGTATTACAAAGACTAAAACAATTTAAGACAATTAAGTTGCCAAGTTTTGATTCTTTGAGGCTGGTTGAAGCTATATTTGTCTCTTTTATGTAAGTGGAAAAGGGTTTATGACCCTCTTTTTAGTTTTAGAAATGTATATAGAACGTTTTTCGTTTCTTTTTTCGCCTTTTTTATAATCGTTTTTTTCTTTTAGTGAGGTGATGAAATTGTTTTTGGACCAACTGAAGTAATCAAGGTTGCAGTCCTCCGTTTTAATAGGTGACTTTTTCCTTTGACATTTTGGTAGATTTTCTACTATGGTTCACTGGGTGTCTACTATGGAGGCAAGTTCTTTACCCATGCTCAGCTGTAGTGCACGGTTTCTCTTTCTTCTTTCTTTTCTTTTCCCTTTAGTGAGCCTTTTCTTTCGAAGGAGCTTACTTCCTTAATTGTGACCCATATGTATTTTTCAGATATTGAATGGTTTGTAACGCTCAAAGGAACTCTTAGTCCTGAGGATGACCGTGTAATTCTACAGTGGTCGAAACGCCGTTGACGCTTCTGTGGCCTAAATCCATGATGGACACATTCATTTTTGTATATGTTGTACCTTTGTTGTAACGTATATTTTCTTGTTTGCCACTTGTCTGGTCTGTGATCTATATTGTTTGTATACCAGCATATTGCTTTGAGCATTATTGTCTTAAATTGTTTTAGTCTTCGTAATAAATTTACAGTGATTGTTCTTGTACATATGGGTATTTTTATTTTTAATTATTTTTCTCTTTTTCCCTTTTTTCGCTAATGTATTATTTGTTTCATGTTTGATTTGTATATTTTATGTTGTGTATCTTCAAACAAATTATCTCCTGAACCTTTTGTTATTGTCTTCCCAGTCATGTTGGGTATGCAGAAGAGGGAGCGTGTGTACGGTGATATGGTGGTCCTAAAGTGTGACCATGTTGTGACATGTAGGTCCTGGAGTGTGACTGTGTTGGATGAGTGACATTGATGTGATAAGTAATTTTTACCACCGTTCCTAAGGGGTTAAGGGTGTAGGGGCATGTGTTTAGCCCAATGGTTCCACCCTCCTAAGGTGTTAAAAGTGTAGGGGAAAGTGTTTTATTCCATGATTCCACCCTTCCTAAGGGGTTAAGGGTGTAGGGGCATGTGTTTAGCCCAAGGTTCCACCCTTCCTAAGGTGTTAAGGGTGTGGGGGCAAGTGTTTAACCCAAGATTCCATCCTTCCTAAGGGGTTAAGGGTGTAGGGGAATGTGTTTAGCCCAAGTTTGTACAAGTGTACGTTTTCTCTGTCCTGTTTACTATGCAGGAGGAGGAGAGTGGGTTGAGTGAAATTGTTTAGAAGTCTGATTTTACCATCCTACCTAAGAGGTTTAGGATGTAGGGGAATGTGTTAAGCCCGGAGGGTAGTTACCATCCTTCCTATGGGGTTAGGATGATGGGGCAGTTTTTAGCCCAATGTTAAGGGGGTACATTGTTACACCCCTGTGCAGTAGAGGGTAGGTGAAACCCATGTCCTGTTCAAGTGTATGGTGATATGTGGTTACACCTTAATGCAGTGGAGTGTGGAAGAAGCCCTGGCCCTGTTTCAGTGTTGTGTTATGGTAACGGGCTGGTCCTGCCATTGTGCATGTGTTGTGACGGGTAATTGTGTTCAGTTTTTGGGTTATCTGCACACTTGTATTGTGAATTTGTGGGATATATTGATTGCCTGTGTATTTTTCCATCTTACATCCCCATTGGAGCATTGAAGTTGTTTGACCTTTGTTTGTGTCGCTGGGGTAGTATTTAGTTTTGCTGGATGTTTTGTAGGAGGGTGTTTTGTCGTCCTTCATCCTGCTGAATTTCCTGTTGTTTCATGGGAGAGATGTGTTGTGGCTTCTTGCTATCTTATGCATTCTCCCCACAGCCCCTCTTGCACACTAAAATCTAGCGATAAGGCGTTGCTGTCTATTCCCTGTGTCCAAGCCTCAAGATATTGGGACAGAGCCTTTTCTTACACTGCTCCAACAACGTGGAATCTGCATCCAAGCCACCTTTACGGCTCTTCAGATTTTGCTCAGTTCAAAAAATTTCGAAAAACGTGGCTGTAAATTATCCGGTGCATTTTATCATGGAGGCCGTTTGCCAGGATACACCTCCGGGTATGATTTGTTGAGCTTTACTATATAGATATAACATAACACAGTCTTAATGTTCCCTGTTGCTCAGCCAGTGAGTGAGGTCATTGGCTGGTTAAAACGGTGAGAGTGTTTGTGCTTGGATGCGTGGACAGTTGTATTGAGAAGGCCTGCTCCTAGTGCGGCTTTACATGATTTGCCTGTAACATGATCTAAAACTACATCTTTTACAACCTACAAGACTACATCCTTGACTGTGACAATTTCCTGTTTGATTCCTGCATGGTTTCCTAGGCACTATCCTTTATCTTCCTTCAATTGCTCTTATTCCTGTTTGGAAAAAAAGAAAGATGCAGCTTTTCAACAACATCTTTCACAAAGCATCACTGCAAGTAATTCCTCTTTCATCTCTATCGAATTCAACCAGTGTTCTATGCCCAACGAGGAAAGCTCACAAGAAGCCTGACCTCAGCATAGATCACCCTCAAGCGATTTAAAAAGTTGGACAGATATGAAATGTAAATATCATACACACAAAAAACAGAACAGCTTGTAGTTTTTGTTTGCCACGCCTTGCTTCTATAATTGTCCATCGTGCCAGCAGTAACCATTTCGGCTAAAATTAATGTATTCTTAATGTATTCGATACCATCACATATTTATTGGATGCCAACACGTTCGGTTTCAGCAGTAGAATCCTGATTTGTATGCAGCAAAAAAGAAGCTATTTTAGATTTCTTTTTACAGTTTTCTTCTATCCCATGTACGTTAGGCGAACAAAGCCACACAACGATTCGGTGTAGTAAACTCTGTGTGGTTCGGCGTGCCTACGTTTGCGGAGACGTTATGTTTTGACTGACGTCACTTCCTCTCCAGGTCTCCTGCGCGGGTTTTTGTAGTTCTGACATGGCGGGGAGTGAGGAGGCTGTACGGCGGGTGAAGCGGCGAAACTTGGAAGAAAGGGTGGTAAACGGCTGGCTTATACAGTACTACTTCCATTGTGCGCTAGACGCCTTCAAAGCAGGGCGACACCGGGATTTCCACCAACTGCGCAACGTCCTTTCCGGTGAGGGGAGGAGCCTGGGACGGAGTTGCTTTAGAAGGCGTGGCCTAGTAGTGGGAAACAAGTATTTAGTTGGGTTTAGAAAACACCTTATAGAGAACCGATTTAATTAATATTTGGTTGCAGAAAACGGCAGAATATCGGGCTGAAGTGATTGCAATAAGTACCGAGAATCCGAAGATAGAAAATGAAGGAACAGTGTGTTCAGTGCTGCAGGACAGTAGACTTTTCCTTTAGGAAGGACAAATAATGTGTTGCGTCCTCGTGACTGTATTGAATGATTTGCCCAATAAAGGTAGTGTTTAAGGATGAAGTAGTAGAAGGAGTTATATGTAACACTTGATGGCACGTTTCCTGAGATCTATAGTCTCCCTAATCTCTAGCTGGACAAACATTTGGAGGTTGCCTCTTGCTCTCACTAGACTGTGGCTCACACTCAGCTAGGTGGAATTAAATATGATATGCACATAGTAGTTTTCTTGGCACCTTGCCATTATTTTTAGGTCGAGCCTAGACAGCGTATGCGCTGTAGCAAGACCTATAGTAAACACAATATCAAGGGTAATTTCTCCTGCAGCCTGCCATTGGTTAACTCTGGCATTGCTCTTGTTAGCTGGCTTATCATTGGCTTTCGATCTGATACGTCACTTCCGTTTTGCTTTAGTTTCGCAGGAAGCAGCACCAACCAACCACAGTTTAGTTCCGCTGGTGGGCTGTTATCTTTTTATTTAGGGACTACTTCTTGTTTACCAAGCCCCCTGTTGTGCGTGGTCATGTAATGGCGGACGCCACACTTTGTTTACTATCACTGCCTGATTCAAGTCGGTTGTTGACACGCCACGGATTCCCTGGGGCCGATTCATTCACCTTCCAATTATTACCGATTGACGGGGTTGCGTTCCGCTCTCCTAATTCATTTTTATCACTCACGGACCTCTTGTACTCCCCTGAGGCCGTGCCCTACTGGTTGATTCCTTCCTCCGTTCTGTCTCAACACTGCCCCAAAGTATATGTAACCAGTCCTGATGATGGCCTAGAGTTCTACAGGCCGAAACGCCGTCGACTTCAACAGCGTTAATTTTGGCGCTCTTCTGCCACGGGCATTCGATCTATTGTTCCTTGTAAATGTCTAGCACTAATTGTTTCGATGCCCTAAATTTGTCAGACTTATTGTTCCATTGTTCTCTCTGTTGCGCCCCGTTGTTCACCGCTGTATATACCACTTCATGTGTCACTTGCGCCGTCACAATTTTCACTGAGCACTTGTGCACAGTATTCTGTTGGTTACATTGCCAGTAAATGTCACGCAGTGCTTCTTGTCCATATGATCTGTACATATGATGTAATATGTCCATCATGTGCTGAGTAATTTTGAATACATGTAACTCTAAACCTTCCGTCTCCCTGTGTCTTTCCTATGTGGATTTACTCCTCCAACAAGTTCACTATTTAATGGTTTGCTTTTGCACAACTGGTCCTTACAATGAAATCCACATTGAGACATTGTTGTTTGGTATAACACTTTGTTTATCAAGCGGTGTATTTACAAATTGCCACCCTTCCTTCATTGCCTGCTGCTCGTCTAAGACCTCTAATACAGGGATATACGAGTTAGGCAGCCCCGATGCCCCTTAGCTTTCTCTCCCGACACACGCAGCGTAAGGCCTGCATGTTCTCTCCCAGCCAGCTTCTTATCCGCTCGAAATGGCGATGTGAGTTTGCGGCGATCAGCAATGGGGGTCAGAGCAAAGAGGATGGTTAACGATGGGGTGGACATCGCTGTTCGCAGTGCATCGGATGGCCGATGCAGGCCTTTGGTTGCGCAGCTGGGGGGCCGTTGTTTTACGCGAGGCGTTTAAAGCAGCAATCTCCAGGCTGCTTGTTACGACGGCAAGGGTACGAGGTCATGGCTCGGGAGGCCCACACCAGCTTCCTCAACACTGACCGGAGGGCAAGCGTGATATAACACGGCAGCGTTTATTTTATAATTAATACTTTAATAATGTTGTTCTCACGTGCTAACGGCTATTTAAAACGTATAATGTTTTGTTTTCTGTACGAGGTAATAATGCTAGTTCTCACATGCTGATGGCTATTTCAACCGAGTTACTTGTTTCATCTCATGTACGAGGTAGCTCAGGCAGCTACAGTGTGGCCCTCAGAATAACAAGGTTGTAGGTTCGAGCCCCATAGGGGGCGTTTCACGGTGCACCTGATGGCCAGTGCATTGTTTTTGTTGGTTCTACGCTCGAGTAAGGCAGGGCAATGTTTGCGAGTTTACCTGCAGCGTTTGGGCTGAATTTCCAGGTTTCAAAGAGGTATTAAAGGTTTAAAGATGTTTAAATGTTGCATAGCGGAAGCACGAACACACCGCAAGTCGACGAACATTGTTCTGGTTTCATGCACGAGTCCCGAGTCAGTTCAGGGCAGCGTTTCCGTGAGGCTACCCGCAGCGCTTGGTTTTAATCTGATGTTCTAAAATGTTTAAAAATTGCACATTGAGAGCTCGGAACTCCCCGCCATCCGGCTAGCATTGGTCTGGTTTCATGCATGAGCCCCGAGCTCGTTCAGGACAGCGTATGGGTGGTCGATTGCAGCGCTTGGTGGTAATGGTCGAACGCAAGCAAATGGTCATTATGGCTTCGGGCAGTTTATTATTGTAAGCGTTTATTTTATTGTCTGAGTTTTAAATTTTAATGTTTTATCTTGTTGTGCATGCAATTCAACGTGATGTGCTAGTTTGCAGTAATGGCGGCCGCCTCACACGCGAGGTGCAATTAGGGGGAATCGGCAGCGAAGCTTGGCTTCAACTCAAGCAAATGTATATGACTTTGTGGTAGTTCTTGTCTAAAGGGGATGTTTTATTTGTTGTCTGAGCAATTTCCACGTTGTGCATTCACTGCAGATGTGGTCCCTGCCCTGGATTGTCTTGCCCACAATTGCAGCCAAAGGTCCATGCGGCGGTAAGGGCGGCCGCCTCGATCGGTTCTGCTCATCTATGCCGAGGGGCACACCGCATTTCGGCGAGCCTCCATGGTACCCGGGAGCATTTGGGCTACTAGATGGCACTACTTCAATGTTTATCGAGTGAGGATTATGACAAATGAAAATCACATGTCTGTGTTCCAGGGGCGGACGTTTATGCGTTGTCAGCATGGGAATGATTTCTTGCCCGGTACTGGCTCGCCGCGTTACGCCATCTTTCAAGCGGTAATTACAGCCGCCTATATGACACATAGGATTATTACACATTCTGTCCAGTAACATTAGCTGCAGCTGTCTCTGTACTTCGAATTGTGAAACTGACGTATGCTGTCTTAACATTTTCTGCTGCTTGTCAGGCAAAATGCTTTCTTTTTGGCTGCCTCCATGCACGCTCATATAAACATACATTAGCAAAGAGATGTGTGGTATCGTATGCCTTTGTTTAGCAAGGGGCACGAGAGTTGAGAATAGTTTCTATGTTGTATACGTCAAGGCAGGGCTCAGGTCCATCTCGGCGGCTCCCATGTGGAAAGGTCTTCTCCTGACTCTGCTACCCTCCTGCCGAAATGCAACAGGTCTCGCATTTACCCGAGCTTGAGCTATTGGCATTGTAAATGACAGTCCCTTTTATTTATGTTTTGGCTTTTGAAACCTAAATAAAACGCATTGTCATTTACAATGCCAATAGCTTAAACTCGCATAAATGCGAGACCTATTGCATTACAAAGGTTTGTTTATTTTACCAGCATGACCAGTATTTTAATGTCCCAGCCGGGTATACAAGTTAATGAAAACCAGTCTTTTCCCCTTATCATTAAATATTTAAACCCGTGAATGTAGGAAGAAAGCGCTTTCAGTTGTTTTCTAGGGCTGCCTTAATGATTCCTGACTGATTTTTAAAGTAAATAAATGCAGAAATGTCATGTTAAAAATGAATACAGACAATATTACCTGAAGCTACGTTTAACTATCATATCTCGACCAGTGAAGCTCTGTTGTAGCCTCTCCAGTCAAGAGGTGGAACCAATTTGCACACAACGAAGCTCTGCACTGTAGGTCATAGGTTTGCTTTATGTGGTCTTGTTAGTGTTTTTTAGGTCTCGTCTGACCCAGCGCATGCGCTGATCTGACTAGACTTTTAGTAAGGGCTTTAAAAAATGCTGCCATGGCTGGCCTAGCGCTTGCGCTCACGCGCGCAACCGCCATCTGTCTTTCACGGGTCATTAAGCGTGTGGACGCTGCAGCTGCTTTCACTTTTGCAGCCACGCTCCCACTCGCTCCGCCCTGTCCGTGTCCAAGTCTTTACTTTTGCTACAATCCCGGCACCCGCGCTTTATTTTTAACATTAAAAGTAAAGCGCGGGTGCCGCGACTATAGCAAAAGTAAAGAAATAGATGTTTTTCTCTATTTCTTTACTTTTGCTATTATCGCGGCATCCGCGCTTTACGGGTGCTGCGATTATAGCAAAAGTTGCCTATGGTCTTGTCTACTTCTGCCCTTTTCCACTTTTGTCACTGATGCTTTTTGCGCAGTTCAAAATCACAGTCCTCTGATCTGTCTGGCTTTTGGCCTCTGATTGCTTTATTTTTGCACAGACCTTTACAGTAATGACTAATTTCCAGATTTATTTAAATTTTCCATGTCTGCTGTCTCTTTCCTGGCGACAACTTTTCCCCACTTCTGTGGCCCCAAACTACTTTCTCCACTTTTGTAGTTGCTATCCCTTTTCCCTCATTCGTTACTGCAGCTGCTCTGTCTGCCCACTTTCCTGTTGTTTCTCTCACTTTCCCTACTTCTGTGTTCATGTTCCCTATTGGCATGACTATTGTTCTTTTGATACTCACATCAGTGTTCCCCTCTTACCCACCTTGGTTACTAATGCCAATTTCCCCCAAACGAAGGGCCAGTAGAATCATGCACTGCTGCACTTTTTTCCAGAGTTATAGATTTGCAACATTATCCATCAACTGCTGCATAGTTTACAAACCACTACAAAACGTTTCTTAAATACTCTGCATAGTCTGAAGTGTGGCTCCTGACTCCTACTTTGCAAACGTAAACTCATTACCTTTCACCTGTTGATTGCTTTATTACTGTATAAGTGAATCCCCAATGGCGTTAAAATCCCAAGGGCTCTTTGGTCTGTAACAGGAAACCCAAACCGTACGTATTTAAATGTATTACAAACTGGGTGGAAAGAACAATTCCTTCTTTGTCATTAATATATTTATTACCATTCATATAAACTGATGTTTACGTTTAAGAGATCTCATACAAGTCGTTTCTCCTACAATGTAAAATTTCCTAGCTATCAAGAAGGAAAGTTTCAGTTCTGATAAGGACACAGAAGCAAGGATTATGCATGTCTTACTACCTTTTATTTTATATAGCAGTTGTATCAAAGTTCACTTCTTTGGTAACCAGGCAACTACATTTATAGAAAGCACAGGGAAATTCAAATGCAACGAAATAACCGTGTTGTCCACTAATCACATCATCTAGTCCAATATAATGCCCCTTGTCTATTCCTTTGCTTTATTCATGTGAGGTAGTACTATCCTGTTATACTTTCACTGGCCATTCATCTGCTCTGTACCCAGTAAAGGCAATGCAAACCTGTTATGCAGTTCTTTCATCTATTAACATAATTATAAATCACAATATCAGCTGTACCTCAGAACCTGAAAGTTTTACATCATGCATAACCCAGTTCCACGTACACCAAAAACCTCTACCCTGGAAAGTGCACAGGACTTTTACATTAATTACTAATTTCCAGATTTTGTTCAATTTTCCATGTCTGCTGTCTCTTTCCCCTCTTTCTTGGTGACATTGTTTCCCCACTTCTGTGGCTCCAACTGCTTTTACCACTTTTGTAGTTGCTATCTCTTCCCCTCATTCGTTACTACTTTCTCTGCCCATGTATCTGTTGTTTCCCTACTTCTGTGTTCATGTTCCCTATTAGCAAGACTACTGTCTCTTTGATACTCCCATCAGTGTACTCCCCTTACCCACTTTGGTTACTGATGCCAATTTCCCCCAAACCAAGGGCCACTAGAATCATGCGATGGTGCAGCTTCTTCCAGACTTATGGATTTGCAACATTATCCATCAACAGCTGCATAGTTTACAAACCTCTGCAAAAAGTTTCTTAAATACTCTGCATGGGCTGAAGAGTGGCTTCTAACTCCTACTTTGCAAAAGTAAAGTCATTACCTTTCACCTGTTGATTGCTGTATTCCTCTTCCTCCTAGCGGGCGGGCGCAGCGGGCGCGCCGTTGGCGCGCCGAAGGCGCGCCTAAGGCAAGCCCGTCTGCGCCCGTCCGCGCCGGACTCGCGCCTAGCGCCAGCACCCCTGTTCCACTCGCCCCTAAAATCCGCTGGTCCTCAGATCAATTGCTTCACCTCCGTCCTGCCACTTGCGCCCCCGCTAGCGGCTGTAATACTTGTAGCCTGGAATTTACTGCATATTCCTGCCCTTACTGCAACTTCTCACTTCCTGTGGTATCTAAAGCGCCGCTACTCTCCCCAATTGTTAATGTTCAGCCTCCCACCACCATAAAAGCCGCATTAGTTAATTGTAGATCTCTTCCAGCCCACGCCCATGATATCTGGTTATCTCTTGATACCCACAAATGGGATTTATTGTTTCTTACTGAAACTTGGATAAAAGACTCTTCTAAACCGGATATCACTCTAGCTACACCCCCTGGTTATTGTTTTACTGGCATTAATCGAGACAATTCTAAGACCGGAGGGGGTCTTGCGATTATTGCTAAATCCCATCTCAAATTAAACCTCACAAAAATTCCCAATTTAGGTCTCATTGAAGCCGCATATTTTAAAATCTTGGACACTGCCAGGACCATCTGTGCTGGCATCTTGGTTTATAACCCCCCTGCCGTTGCCTCTTCCTCTCTTACTACCTTGATGCATTCTATCGCTGATTATTCTATTAAACACTCCCATTTCACTGTTTTAGGAGATTTTAATTTACATATTGACAATCCTTCCTGTACTCTAGCCTCCTCTTTGTTAGAAACTTTACAAGGACTCACCCTGTCCCAATTTGTGACAGACCCGACTCATATAGCTGGCCATACACTTGACCTCATTTTTTCCAATCATCCTACCCTCTCCACCCTCCCCCCCACTCCTTTGATTTGGACCGATCACTTTCTCATTCCTTTTTCGTTCTTGGCCCCCACCCCTCCTCCCCCTATCCCCCTTAATCGAGTTAAAGGACGTAAATGGGCCAAAGTTACTTGTGACTCTGTGGAAGCTCATCTCCATTTTCGTTTTAACCATCTAAAAGACCTCAATTCTGAAACTGCGAGATTTAATTCGTCTCTTTCCGATGCGCTTGACTCTGTTTCCCCTCTTGCTCCTCTTACTTCCTTCAGATCTCGCCCTTCTGCCCCTTGGTTTTCCCCTCTGCTGCGTGAGGAAAAGAGCAAGTGTAAGCAGCTGGAACGCAAATGGAGAGTAAATTATGATCCTTTAGCCAAATCGGCTTACAAATCTGCCCTAAATCATTTCCACAAACTTAAACGCTCTTCTATGAGAGCTTACTTTTCCAATCTTATTCAACAGGCGCAGAATTCCTCTAAAACCCTCTTCTCCATTGTGAAAGATTTCGTAAACCCCCCTGCTTCAAAATCCCTCTGTACTCCCACTCAAGATCTCTGCAATGGATTGTCTGATTTCTTTCAAGAGAAGATAGTTAAACTTTCTTCCTCCTTTGCAGCAACGACTCCTGACCACTCTGAAGATCGCTCTTGTCCCCTCTCCTGTTCTTTCAATTCTTTTTGCGAGCTAACTCCAGACCCTGCGTTAGGCTTGCTACACAACGTCAAGTCTGGTTCCCCCCTAGACCCAGTCCCGGCCAAAGTTATGAGCACTCTCGCCCCCATTCTAGTGAACCCGTTTCTTTCCATCTGGAATGCCTCTTTGTCGCGTGGCCAATTTCCCTTAGTTTGGAAACAGGCCAGGATTGTCCCCATACTGAAAAAACCCGGTGCCGATCCTTTTCTTTTTAGCAACTATCGACCCATTTCGCTTCTGCCTAAACCTGCCAAAATTCTGGAGAAGGTGGTACAGAAACAGTTGGCACTGTACCTTGAGTCAAACCAGCTACTACACGACTCCCAGTCCGGCTTTAGAACCGGCTATAGCACTGAGACAGCGTTGCTTGAAGTCTCAGAAATCATCAGGGAATCAGTGGATAGGGGCGAGGAGGCCATGTTGGTCCTCCTCGACCTATCCGCTGCTTTTGATACTGTTTCCCATAAATTACTTACCACCCGCTTACAACAGCTAGGGGTGGGTGGGACAGTGCTGGCCTGGATCACTTCTTTTTTGTCTACTCGTTCTCAAAGGGTTTTGATGCACCCTTTTGAATCCGAGGACAAACCCCTCTTGTGCGGAGTGCCCCAGGGCTCTGCTTTGAGCCCTCTACTCTTCAATGCTTATGTGGCTCCTCTGGCCAAGGTAGTTGAGTCCTGGGGTGTCAGGGTGGTCTCCTATGCTGACGATACTCAGCTTATTTTCTCCTTTCGAGACCATTCTGACTCCCTCTTTTCCAACTTTAGAAACTGCCTTGGCGACATTTGCACCTGGATGTCAGCTAATCATCTTGCCCTTAACACCGACAAAACGGAGGTTCTTTTCTTCAGCAAGAAATCCCCCCCCCCTGCTATCCTTTGGTGGCCTACCATCTTGAATCCTCCTCCCACCCCTGTTCAGGCAGCTCGTAACCTTGGCTTCACTTTTGACAACTCTTTGTCTGGAAGTGTACAAGTCAACAAAGTGGTAGGGGCCTGTTTCTCCAAACTTCGTATGATCAGGAAAATCTTCCCCTTCCTCCCCCAATCTTCACGCAAAACTGTGGTCCAGGCTCTTATCACCACCCATTTGGACTATGCGAACAGTCTTTATGCAGGTGCCCCTCTATACCTTATCAACCGCCTGCAAATAGTTCAAAACGTGGCAGCCCGGCTCATTGGTAATATCCCTGCCCGTACTTCAGTCAGAGCCTACCGAGAAGACCTTCACTGGCTTCCCATTTCACGCCGCATCGATTTCAAAATCCTGACCCTGACATTTCGGGCTATTCATGGACTTGGCCCGCTTTATTTGAGAAAGCGTCTTAAAATCTCTGTTTCAGTTAGGCATCTAAGATCCAACTACCTTCGTCTTCTGATGGTACCAAGATTCAAGCTTTCTCGGAGTGGCGGCAGATCTTTCACCGTCACTGCCGCAAAGCTCTGGAACAGCCTTCCCCTTGATCTCAGGTTTTGCGAATCGGAGCAAGCTTTTCGACGCAAACTTAAGACCTGGTTGTTCTCTAAGCGTTAGGGCCTGGCATTGTCAGATTCTCGCATTTTCCTTGTCCCTCTGTGGGATATGACTGGTTACTCTTTTTGGGGATAATTTTGTAATCTTAGCGCCGGGACACCTCCGCCGGAGGTAGCTGTGCGCTTTACAAGCTTCATAAATAAAATAAATAAGTTTCTTGGGTGGGATAATCCTTGCATCCGTCTCCTTTTTAGAACTGAAACTTTCCTTCTTGATAGAAAGGAATTTTTACATTGAAGGGCAGCAACGCACGCGCGAATTATGCATGTTCAAAGTCTACTAACCAACTAAATAAGCTGTTTTTTTTTAAGGTCAGCTCCGTAGACTAGTCTGTGGTATTCATAATGTCCTCTAGTCGGCCTCCCACTGTGACTGCTTTGGAAGCCCCTGCCCCTCTTGCTAAATGTTCCCCCAAGATTTGACACTTCGATACTCACTTCCTGCATAATCCACCTTACCTCCTGTTGATGGATGGAAATCAGACTGTCTTGAGAGTTTTCTTCAGGGCAATCAGTAATTGCCTCTCTCCCCTCTGCCTCATTTCTGCAGTCATGTTCTCATAGGCCTTTACACGTGTAACCACACCCAATTTTGGTTTGTCTTCAGATACCGGATATGGAAATGGACCTGGTGTTGGTCTTCATTCTCCTCACAATGGTGAATGATACTCCATCTGGCTCAAACATAAGCTCTGAAAGGTCAAGTGCCTTAACATCATACACAATTTAACACAATACCAAACATAACTGCATAGCCAATTTTGGGAACGGTTCTTTCCTAGATATAAACTAATTGTCCTCCATGATAACAACAAGTTCAAAACCTCATCCACATACCAGAGGCTGGAGTTTCTAGGCTCTGGAGACTTAGAAGGCCTAATTACCTTAATGGGTTTTCACACCCAAAAGTGTCACCTACTTGGGTCTCATTCTGCAGAAATTAAAGACCTGAAGGTATTCACTGTTTTATAGGCCTGCCCTGCTGCAGTCCTTTCTGACAGAAAATCCAGAACATGAACAACTCCTGCCTTCACTGCATCCAGGTGCTTCTCTACAACCAACTTTACCATTTCCTCCTGGGTCCCCAGACCATAGCTTAAGAACCACTGCTCTAGAATATATTCTCTGCCCAGACGTGTTGAGGCCTGCAGAGATCACCGAAATTCGTTGGTTAATCCATCATCCCGTGAAATCTCCCACACCATCAACCCGAGATGATCCTCTAGGACCAGACAATGAAACTACCCCTGCAATCTGTCAAGAGTATTAGTTTTCACTGGAAGTGCTATCAGGGCATCTATTTATAGCTCCAACAGACTTGGGAACCACATCTGCGATCTCCAGCAGGTAGTTCCCAGAATCTGCTGTCTGTCATCTCACCTGTGCCAAAACACTGGCAACCATGTCAAACGAGGAAAGGGCAACATTCTGCATCCATGACCATCCTGCACAAAAACATTCCATGCATGTGGCTTCGAGTCGGTCAGTAGCCTCAGGTCCGGTGCTTCAGACTTTATTCAGCTGTTGAAAGTGCCAGGCTTTACTGGGGCAAAACAAAAACGCAATATAGTAACGTGAAAACATCGTTTTGTGAGGGACAGCTTCCACTGAGTAAGTGGCACCCAGGGTCAGACAGGCAGTGCCAGACAGGCTGGCCTGTCAGCTCCGTGTGTGGGCCGTTTTTTGGGGTGTTTGTGGACCCCCTTTATGATCTGGTGGACTGTTTTTTACTGTTGATTTTACTAATATTAAAACGAGCATCTGCAGTAAGCTCAAATGCCTGGATCCTTCCACACCTTGTAAAACACTTATACAGTGTGTCTTTTCAAGTTCAAAACTGCCCCAATTTGTAAGCATGGGACACTTTTTAGGTTTCTAATTCACTAATGGGGCGTCACCTTTTATTTGGAGCCGGGGCTTAATTTTTGTCCCAGTCTGACGGGGCGGTCCCAAGAACTCATGCCTGTCCCCTGGAGTCCCTCTAGGGATGTCACTTTGATGACCCGACAGGGTCCCAGTACCAGCTCAATGTAGACAGGAAGCGGGTACACAGGTCTGCTGTCCCTTGCAGGCTTCCGTCCCTGCATTACACACATTCACAAGGATTTGCAGAACGAGTGCTGTCTTAAGAAAAATAATTTTGACAATAATTGCAGTACTATTGGAGTAGCATTTTGGTGATGCCTTGCAACGGCAGCTTTATGCCCCGTGGAGGGTTACATGTAACACAGCCCAAAGGCTTGGTTTAGTCGCCAATGCAGCACCGACCCCCAGCCTATTAGCCCCCTCGGGGCCCATTGTCTGTATAGAGCACCAGGCTGCTCCTGAAAGCTATGTTCACGCTATATGAGTTACCTACAGAACTGCATGAAAGTGATGCATTTACTTTCTGTGATCAGCAAGTCAGGACACAAAAACATTTGCGTTGGACTGAGGTGAACCGTGTGCTAATGCCCCAGACAGCCAGAGCAGCAGGAGAGTCACCAGCCCTTGGGATCAGGCCCTCACAGGGTCAGAACCTGAGTGAAGTTTCAACAAGCATTGGCATAGCCAATAGGTCTCGCCTTTGGGACCTTATAAGTGTTTAGCCATGCAACAGTTGATGTTGTTACACCAAGGATATTGTGCTGCATAACTAAATACTTATAAGGTCCCAAAAGCTATGCCAATGCTTGTTCTATTAGACATACTTTGAGATTTCAATTTTTACCTATGACTTTGCCTGTGATGTCACTTATGCCTGTAGTCGTGTGCCATCACTTCTGTTGTAATCTGTTTTTTCTAACAAAGTGCATCGGAATCCACTGTGGTAAGTGTATATGGGTGTTTGTGCTAACCTGTCCGGCAAAGGGCAGAACTCCTTGTATGCATGTTATGTATATTCAGTTTATATGGTATACTTAAAATATGTGAATTCAGTACAACCATTTTGATTTCATGCCAAGAAAACGAACCCTGTGCATCTCCCAGGGACGCAGTCACGTGCTGAATAAGTCCCATATTTAGATATGTGTATATACAACCCCTGATCCAGTAGGGAAAACACATAACAACCAAGATACATTAACACTCGTTCTGTTGCTCACACATGGCACAATTGGTGCCCTCAAACTTATGACTTAACATCTCTCTTTGCACCTCCATCAATGGTTAGGGGCATTGTAACCTTTCGATTTTGGCAAACTTTCCCAGAAGATGACACCTGCTGTTGGTAGTAAGCGGATCAGACAAATGGGGAGGTCCGACTAATTTGAGCGCAGGTGAGAGGATAATTAGGAGGCGATCCTCTCTTAAGCTACTCTCTGGTGCACCTGCGTGTCTGGCTATAGAAAAGGCCTGTAGATAGAAGTATAATGGCTTCTGGCAATGGCTTAGGGCTAGTGTCTGTCAGGACTCTTAAGAATTTGTGCTGCCTCAGTAGCTTACCTAAATAGTCAGTAGTCCTCAGTAGTGAGATGTTGCATTTCATCGCCTTATTACTCATGAAGGAAATGTAGATTCCATAACTTCTCCATCTGTATTACCTCATGCACCTCATAATCCATGTTGATTAATAAGGTCCCATGTTGGGTATCTTTACACTGTCCTCAACAGTTTGTAGAAGTGATCCATGTCTGAAAGTGTGGTAGGGAGAAGAACAAAGAAACTGTCGTCAGCACGAAGAGGTCGCACTTATATGTGGCCCTGCTCTATCACTTCTGGGGTGGCATGTCATCACAGTGCATGCCGCCTACCAGCATGCAAAGCAAAACCGGTCCTAGGATGCTTGTTTCCAGTCCAGGGAGGACCTGGCTTGGCAGTTCGGGCTGTACTGTTCCCATGAGGAACAGGGTCAAGACTGATTTGCATATGGCTGGGTTCAAACTGGAATGGCATGGTGAGCAAAAAAAACGATGGATTTAGGCCCAGATCTCTGTACTGGGGTGAATGTATGACATTGTTCTGCATTCTGTCCATCAACTGTTGTTTTTGCATTTGTCACCCCGAGTGGGACGGGTATGCCCAGACGTGGGTCCCGTGCTCTCCATGCCACTGGAATCAAGCTATCCTGGCTGAAGAGGGGTGAAACCCCGAAACCGGTCCTAGGATGCTTGTTTCCAGAGTAGGGAGGACCTGGCTTGGCAGTTTGGGCTGGACTGTTCCCATGAGGAACAGGGTCAAGACTGATTTGCATATGGCTGGGTTCAAACTGGAATGGAATGGTGAGCAAAACAACAATGGATTTAGGCCCAGATCTCTGTACTGGGGTGAATGTATGACATTGTTCTGCATTCTGTCCATGAACTGTTGTTTTTACCAGCATGCAAAAGCATTGTTGGGAAACTTCCTGAGATCCAGTCTGTCTCCTGTGAATAGTCTAAAGGTGATGCATCTATGGTTAGATGGAGTATCCAGCAGAAAGAACGTTACAGAATGTAAGTATTTAATTGTCTCTTCGACTTTGGTCTCGGATACCAATTCAAGTATCAAACATGCTAGTATGTATTTAGCAGTCATCTGTGTTGTCACTCTTGATGCTCTATTCATATAACAAGAGTCACAATCGATGTAGTTTAGATGTTTCCTTCCTGTTCAGTTGCTTAATATGGTCAAACCAGAGCACTTACTATAGTCCTCTTTTTATGTTTCACTTGATCCATAACAGAAATGTACCTCCGCGGATGCGTGTACATCGTCCAGTACAATTTGTGCTAAATGCTTCTGTAACGCCCTGAACGTCTCAGGATCGTTTAACAGACACGACAATGAGGACGCAACCACTTGTGAAGGGTTAGTTCTTTTAATGAAGGCAAATAAAATACAAAGAACAAACAAAAGTTATAGTCACTGGAATCCTCCAGGCTAAGTACGTTACCAGCCCACAGCACGGATGGTCCTAACCGTCCTCTGCATATACGCCGATCCCGGCGTATGCCAACAGAGGGCAGAAATGAAATGGCCGACAATGCCAATCGGTAGGCTGTGAGGGGCACGAAGAGTGTTGGGGAGAATCGAGGAGTCAGGGAAACACCCAGCCGGGGTCTCTACCTGAAGGGAGCAGCCGCTCAACCTCTTCCTCAGACTGCACCGGGACGCGGAGTCACCTCCTGGTGATGCGTCACCGATACCCCAATCACAAGCAAGAAGACTGATCCGAGAGCAGCCGCTCAATCGATCCTGTGGACTTCCGAGTCTGTAACGCGGCAAACACCTCCTGGTGTGCGTTACAGCTGGCAGTCCCTGTGTCTCTGGTCGGGCTGGGAGTTACGACTCCAACCAGAAAAAGCGCCACTGCGCTTGGACTCAGCCGAGTCAAAAAGCGAAGCTCAATGGTTGACCGGTAGAGCTTCCGGGTCCTTCACAGGTGACGATGGGGCAAGACACGGCCCAGGGAGTAACGACTCGACCTACCTCCGTTCTTGCCTTACTGGAGCACCACTCCGGAACACTGCTCTTCACGAAGCAGGTACGTCGGTGTAAACACAATATCCGACAGCCTTGTACCTCCCGGTTCCTCCCTTTATAGGGCGTGTTTTCCTTGAGTTATGTAACAGCTCTCCTGTTTACATAAGGGCGTGTTTCCCTTGAGTTATGTAACAGCTCTCCTCTTTACATAAGGGCGTGTTTCCCTTGAGTTATGTAACAGCTCTCCTGTTTACATAAGGGCGTGTTTCCCTTGTATGACAGGAATTCTTGACAGTACATCCTCCCTCTCAGCGGCTCCCCACGGGTCCAGCGCTGGCAGGAAAACGCCGATGGAACAAGGAGACCAAGCGCGGAGCATGAACCCCTTCAGCCGGTTCCCATGAATGCTCCTCCGGGCCATAGCCTTTCCACGCAACCAGGTACCACAGCTTCCCCCTGCGCCATTTGGACGCCCGTATGCCCGACACTTCATACTCCACCTCCGACTCCACGCATACCGGCCTAGGTGTCCCAGACGGCTTGGAGGGTGCTGGTTTGAGCAATGATACATGAAAGACAGGGTGTATCCGCAAGGACTGGGGCAAGCACACGTTCACGTTCACGGGACCCATACACTTGGTAATTCGATAGGGGCCCATGTACTTGGGATGGAACACACTGTTCTTTCGAAACCTCATGTTTCTTGTGGATATCCAGACGTAGTCTCCAGTGCGGTACAGTGGCCCGGGCCTTCTCTTCCTATCTGCCGCAGCCTTGTATCTTCTCTTGGCCTCTATTAGGACAGCCCTTGAGCGCATCAACGTGTCTTTTATGTGTGCCACCCTGTCCGCTGTGGCGGGAATCCTGTCCTCTCTGAACGGATGTAGAAATGGCAAGAACCTGGGATGTTGGCCATAGTTGCTATAGAACGGAGATGACTGTGTGGAGCTGTGAGTGGCGTTGTTATAGGCTATCTCTGCAACCCATAGCAAGTCGACCCATTCTTCCCTGCCCTGGTCCACAAAACATCGCAGATACTGTTTGAGCGTTTGGTTCAGGCGCTCGGTTTGGCCGTCCGTTTGAGGGTGGTAGCTGGTGGACAGGGCGGTCTTAACATGCAGCGCAGTGCACCAAGTCTTCCAGAATTGCGCAGTAAACTGCGACCCCCGGTCCGACACGATCACCCCAGGTAATCCATGCAGTCGTACCACATTCTTTAGGAGTAGTGACGCCAATTCCCCGGCCGTAGGGACTCTCTTGCAGGGGATGAAGTGCCCCATTTTCGTCAAGTAATCCACCACCACCAGTATTGCCGTCATCCCCTGGTCTACCGGTAGGCCCACCACGAAGTCCAGTGATATGCTATCCCATGGTCTATCCGGGGTCGGAAGTGGATGTAAGAGCCCTTGGGTTCGGCCATGGTCGGCCTTCATGGTAGCACACGTAGGACACTCCTGTCCCCACCTCCTGACATCCACTCTCATGGTTGGCCACCAGAAATGCCGTCCCATGCTAGCCACCGTTTTTTCAAAGCCCAAATGACCTGCGCATGGAGAGTCATGGCACCAGATGAATGCTTGTTTCCTTAGCCTAGGCGTGGGTATCAATAGGCACCTGCCCTTCAGGGGTATCCCGTCCTTCAGCTGCCATTCTCTGTGACTGAGGAGCCACCTCCGCCATGCGAATGACCTGATCCCTCTCTTTATTCCCCTCAGGAAAGTATCCGGTTGGATAACCCCCAATACCATCCTCGGGGAAATGATGGAACGCTCGGTTGCAGGCAATGGTTCCTTAACTGCAGATTGACGGGACAGGGCGTCCGCCTTCCGGTTTTCCGTCCCCGGCCGATATGTGATGCGGAAGTTGAACCCCGCAAAGAAGATCATCCACCGCAGCTGCCTGGGAGAAAGGTGTCTAGTGGCCGTCATGAACTGTAGGTTCCGATGGTCCGTGTACACCGATACCACATGTCTTGCCCCCATCAACCAATGCCTCCATTCGGTGAAGGCGTCCTTGATTGCGAGAAGCTCCTTCTCCGCAATATGGTAGTTGCGTTCGGCGTCGTTGAGTTTGCGGGACATGTACGCAACGGGATGAAGCACCCCTGTGTCGTGGTTGCGTTGGGACAAGATAGCCCCCAGCGCCACATCCGACGCGTCCGCTTCCACCACGTAGGGGAGATCCGGATCGGGGTGAGCCAACACCGGCGCCTTACCAAAGGCGCTTTTCAGGGCCTCAAAGGCTTTGTTCGCTTCAGGGGACCAGACAAACTCCTTGGACTTCCTCAGTAGCTGTGTGATTGGGGCCACCACTCCTGAAAATCCATCTATAAACCGCCTGTAAAAGTTGGCGAAGCCAATGAAACTTTGGACGTCCTTCACGCTTTGGGGCACCGGCCATTCTTTCACCGCCTTGATCTTTCGTTCTGCCATCTCCTGTCCCTCTGGACTCAGCATCACTCCGAGGAATTCCACGGATGTGACGTGGAAGTCACACTTGCTGAGTTTACAAAACAGCATGTTTTCCCTCAGCTTTTGGAGCACAGCTTTGACGTGGTGTACGTGCTCCTCCACACTGGACGAATAGATGAGGATGTCGTCGATATATACGACCACGTAGATATCCAACTCCTCTCTGAATACCTCATTCAAAAAGTACTGAAAGGCTGCCGGGGCGTTGCACAGACCGAACGGCATGACGAGGTACTCAAAAAGGCCGAACCTGGTCTTAAAGGCGGTCTTCCACTCGTCTCCGTCCCTCATGCGCACCAGATGGTATGCCCCTTTCAAATCCAACTTGGTGTAGATACGAGCTTTCTTGACCTGTTCCAGAAGTACACTGATGAGAGGCAAGGGGTACCGATTTTTTATGGTTATCGCATTCAATGCCCTAAAGTCCACACAGGCTCTCAGCTCCCCATTAGCCTTCGGGATGAAGAAGAGTGGCGAGGCGGCCGGAGACTTGGACGGGCGGATGAATCCTAGCTTGAGGAGTTTATCCAGGTACCCCCGGAGATGCACGTTTTCAGGCTCCGTCAGGGCATACAGCCTGCCGCTGGGAACGCTAGCCCCTGGCACCAGGTCGATCTGGCAGTCAAACTGTCTATGTGGTGGTAGCACTTCCGCCTTCACCTCATCAAATACATCCTCAAAACTGTGATAAGCCTGGGGGAGAGCCACATCTTTTTCTGCCGCTGTAGCCACCGTCTGACTCCCGCTCTCATCTGCGTCAAGGGATTCCGTTCTTATTCCACAATGCAGGATGCAATACGGTGACGTCATTTCGATGCGATGTGTTGGCCAATCCACAAAGGGGTTGTGTTTCTGTAGCCACGGCAATCCCAATATGACGCCATATTGGGGCGCTCGGATGATGTTAAAATCGATTTGTTCCAAATGGTTCCTCCCATATCTCATCGGAAGGAGCCCCGTGTGCTGTCCGATGGGCCCCGTCACCAATCGCCTTCCGTCTACCGCATAGACGTCTTCGGGTACTGCTTTGGGAAGAAGCCCTAGCCTGCATGCCTCGTTGTGGTCCATAAACATGCCAGTGGCCCCTGAATCCACCATGGCCACAACGGGTATCCACTGGTCATGCACTCCCACGTGCACCGTGATAAACAGGTGTCGTTGTCCCTTAGTGACCGAGTTGGAAAGTGAAGGGATGGATGAGTGACTCCGAGATGCCCCTTCTCTGGTCTTGGAGTCCTCTAGTTTTCCGCCGGTATGTCCACCACGGCTGTTACCGACCGGTTGGCCCGATAACGTGACGTCTTCGGTTTGGCAGGGCATTCACGTACGTAGTGGCCTTTTTTGCCACAATATAGGCACAATCCTTGTTTACGGCGTGACTCTTTCTCCGTGGCTGTGAGGCTCGCTCGTATTGCGCTGATGTCCATGGGTTCTCCCTTGGATGCGGTGGAAGTTTCAGGACTTCCCACCGTCACATAGGATGGAAGGGATTTTCCTTTTCTCCCATGATCCCCCTTTCTTTCACTTAGCCTATGTTCCAGCCGTAATACCAGGTTGATAAGGCCCTCACATGTCTTGGGTTGAGGGTCAATATGAGCCACGGCGTCCTTGAGCTCATCGCACAGCCCTTGATGGAAGAGCGCCGTCTGTTTAGCAACAGGCCACTTGGTTTCCGCAACCAGCCTTCGGAACGCGTTGAGATACTGCACCAGGTCGTTGGATCCCTGTCTCAACTCAAGCATTTCACGGTCCGCCGTGTACGAGTCAGCCCTTCTGTCGAATACCTTCAGGAATTCCTCGCGAAAAGCACCCCAATCACATAAGAGGGGGTCGTCCCTGCTCACCAGAGGTACGGCCCATTGTGCCGCGTTTCCAGCCAAATGGGATATAAGGAAAGCCACACGAGCCTGACTCGTGGGGAACGCCTTTGGTTTGCACGATAAATGTAGCGCCACTTGTGTGAGGAATACCTGCACTGTGTTAGGATCCCCACTGTACCTCTCTGGTGTTGCCAAGGGGATGGCTACCGGCATTTCCACTACTACCGCAGGGGTCTGGTTCGTGAGGGAGGTGCTGGGCGTGAGCGGGTCCAATTGGATAGCATCCAGTCTGGCTTTTACATCGGCTGTTTCTTGCCTAGAGGCAGCCACTTCAACTTGCATGGCCGCTAAAGCAGCCAGCACATCATCAAGTGTTGCCATGTCTGTTATCGACCGGGAGACAGTTAGTGTTATTAAGGTCGGATATTTTGTAACGCCCTGAACGTCTCAGGATCGTTTAACAGACACGACAATGAGGACGCAACCACTTGTGAAGGGTTAGTTCTTTTAATGAAGGCAAATAAAATACAAAGAACAAACAAAAGTTATAGTCACTGGAATCCTCCAGGCTAAGTACGTTACCAGCCCACAGCACGGATGGTCCTAACCGTCCTCTGCATATACGCCGATCCCGGCGTATGCCAACAGAGGGCAGAAATGAAATGGCCGACAATGCCAATCGGTAGGCTGTGAGGGGCACGAAGAGTGTTGGGGAGAATCGAGGAGTCAGGGAAACACCCAGCCGGGGTCTCTACCTGAAGGGAGCAGCCGCTCAACCTCTTCCTCAGACTGCACCGGGACGCGGAGTCACCTCCTGGTGATGCGTCACCGATACCCCAATCACAAGCAAGAAGACTGAACCGAGAGCAGCCGCTCAATCGATCCTGTGGACTTCCGAGTCTGTAACGCGGCAAACACCTCCTGGTGTGCGTTACAGCTGGCAGTCCCTGTGTCTCTGGTCGGGCTGGGAGTTACGACTCCAACCAGCAAAAGCGCCACTGCGCTTGGACTCAGCCGAGTCAAAAAGCGAAGCTCAATGGTTGACCGGTAGAGCTTCCGGGTCCTTCACAGGTGACGATGGGGCAAGACACGGCCCAGGGAGTAACGACTCGACCTACCTCCGTTCTTGCCTTACTGGAGCACCACTCCGGAACACTGCTCTTCACGAAGCAGGTACGTCGGTGTAAACACAATATCCGACAGCCTTGTACCTCCCGGTTCCTCCCTTTATAGGGCGTGTTTTCCTTGAGTTATGTAACAGCTCTCCTGTTTACATAAGGGCGTGTTTCCCTTGAGTTATGTAACAGCTCTCCTGTTTACATAAGGGCGTGTTTCCCTTGAGTTATGTAACAGCTCTCCTGTTTACATAAGGGCGTGTTTCCCTTGAGTTATGTAACAGCTCTCCTGTTTACATAAGGGCGTGTTTCCCTTGTATGACAGGAATTCTTGACAGCTTCTGACACAAAATTGTTTATTGGCATCCGAAATCTTTCCGAAAATGCCCCCCAGTGTGACCCTTGCATAACAACAGGTTTTTGTCACACCGCACCAGCATAAGTAAAGATGCGAGGCTCATATTTCTGTATGCAATGGCGGCAGGATGAGGAGCGTGATGGTTGCTGCCATAGGAGCATGCTAATTGCTGTCAGAGGCATGGATAAATATTTCCATGCGATATACTGTGCATAAAAGATGAAGAGAGCACAGTCCTTCTGCTCATGAGGAGCCTGCAGTTGGTCGTGCCGAGCTTCAAAAGATGTGGCTACAAAGGAAGTTTTACACACAGGTTGCACAATTATTCCCTTGTTGCAGATGTTGAATGGATACTACTATCCAATAACAAGATCCAGACTTGAGGTTTACTGCATAAGGTTTATTTCTTCAGAAGCACCTCAACTACCAGTTTAAACCACCTCGGTCTCTATCTTTTTGAAGATCCTCTCTCCCACATTAAATCATTTACCAAGGGATTTCTGCATCATACAGAGCGGACTTTAGACAACACAGTGGAAAAACCTTTGAACCATATGACAATGGGAGTGTGAATTTATCAATGTACTTTATCAATTGTGGTTTTGGTGATCAGTGCACACCATCCCTTCTGTATTGTTGCTGAATGCATTTGTACCTGCATCCCTGAACCATCATGCATGTCCGCAAATAACGTTGTTCCACTCAGGAATGTTGCTATGTTTTGCTTAGCAATGCTGGGTCCAGGTGAAACTTCTGCATAAAGTAGAGGATGGCTGTATGACCTACCAGTTTGCCTAAGGGTGGGCATATTCCTACCTTATTTGTGAGGTGCTTTATTTTGCTTATGGTTTGTCAGCCATGTGGTGTAATTAATTGTTGGAGGCAACACTGCCTGAGGCACATCATATTTGAAACTTTCATTGGATGTTTAGAGTAACTACGTTGACTCCAGGCATGATTGGACAATCAGGGTGATCTAGTCATCCATTAGGTCTACATTAAATTAGGACTCCATATCAGTGGTTACTTTGGCAGAGTGGCGAGGGTGCCAATTGGACCTACATCCTTCTCTGAAGTGCACTTGTTACTATGTTTAGAGAATTTACCTTTTGACCTGGACTATGTTTGCCTGCATTTTGCAACTACGATTTTGCAACTGTGGAGTACATCTAGAATGCTGGAAGAATGAATAGATGCATAGGGACCTGCCTAAAGAAAGGGGCGGAAGAAACTCATCTCTTCCTGCTTTGTGGTGGCGAGGGCGCACAGGATGCTGATGTCATGCCCTCCCACAGGTTCACCACCCCACCTTGTCATCATCAAACTCCAGCTGCAGGTACAGAGATATGGTTCCATCAATTGGACAACAATTGGGCCGTATGCAAATAAATCCTTTCATGTGATGTTCTTCCTAGACTACATCCAGCGGATACACAATTAGCTGAAAACGTTTGATGAGCTAAAGAAAAAGCTGAGAAGCGTGCATTTGGAATATAGACTTCTCAGCTGAACTGAAAGTGATTTTCAGGGAAAAACCTACTTCATCGAAAGGCCATAAGGAATCTTGGACAGGGAGGTGAGAGTGCAAGACTCTTAGTGAGGCTCAAACAGATCGCAAAACAAGAGCCTAGAGCCCGGAGAATCACTCTTGAGTGGGGGAAAATGATATGGGGGAATTTCAAACAAAGTAAAGAAAGCAAAGGTCCAAGAGGAGATAGCAATCGGGATGTGACGTGGGAAGACCCCCGGAGGATATCAGAAGGAAACATAGAGGTGAAAGGGAATGCTTTGGATCAAGAACAGCTGCCAAGAAAGCTGGTGAATACTGAGCTGGCAGGAGGAGGTGGGAAATCATGGAAAGTGGATGCCCAAGGGAGCTCTTCTCTCTCTCCACTTTTGCCCCATTTGACCACTAAGGTGGGAGATGGGATGGGCTCAATGGGCACAGGTCTAGGCCTTGATCCTCTCAATGTGGGTTAGTGATAAATAGACTAGCGGAAAGAGAGCGGTAAGGTTAATATATCTAGCCCTGCCTGATTAATATTACTAGTTGGGGGATGTAATAGGTTGCACGTAGTATCTTAACCCAACGTTAATGGAGAAATGGTGGGACAGCAGGCGCTTCCTTCATTGAGGTGCCAGCATTAATAAAGAGTGATGAGTGGGAAAGTTGCAAGCACAGTTATAAAGGGCAATCGTTATTTGTTGTTCACTTGCATCTATTAAAGCTACAGGAGACTGGCATGTCACATTTGATTGAGGGTGTACTCTGCACAGGGTGTACTCGGCACAGAGTGGACTGATTAGGCCAATCACTGTGGTAGGCGAAAGGGTGACAAGAAGGACAAGGCTACAGGGTGAAAATGCCAATAGAGGCCATAGATGAAGGGATTGGGAATGCAATCTTCACTAAAGTCCTCTCTTGGAATGCAAATGACTTGAGACTCAGGATTAAGGGGGAGGGGTGGAAAGTGGCTCCCATTTCCCCCTGAGGTAAGATCCAGGCTAGGACCTCCTCTAGGAGACACACTTGATGGAGATGAGTTTTGGGTCCTCAGGAGAGGAAAGTATTTAACGTTGCAAATGTGGGTTGTGCATGAGGGATGGCTGTACTGGGTAAAAAAATATCATTTCTTGTGTCTAAGAGTAGTACAGATCACAGTGGGTGGTATGTGAGTCATTGGAAAATGGGGCAGTCTGGAATGTACAATCCTAAAAAACTCACTCTGTAGGATTAGTGAGATAATCCTGGAAGCCTGACCGCTTCCCACGACTGGGGGGTGACTTCCGTGACGTTCTATCTAATGTAATAGACGCGCCACACAGTCCTGTGACTCTTTATTTTCTAGTGAGCCTGCCGTGAGGGAAACGGCCAGCGTTTGGGGCATAAATCAACTTGCAGCTTGCCTATCTCCTATAGCGCCACCATGAAGGGAACGGCCACCGGGCTAAACCACAACTCCCAGCAGCCTCTGCCACAGGCGCCTGCCGCAGAAGTCATCTGGCAGTGCCTGGGACACATATAAGCGCTGCTACAGCCCCGCAGCGCGGGACGCGCCACACAGTCCTGTGACTCTTTATTTTCTAGTGAGCCTGCCGTGAGGGAAACGGCCAGCGTTTGGGGCATAAATCAACTTGCAGCTTGCCTATCTCCTATAGCGCCGCCGTGAAGGGAACGGCCACCGGGCTAAACCAGAACTCCCAGCAGCCTCTGCCACAGGCGCCTGCTGCAGAAGTCATCTGGTAGCGCCTGGGACGCATATAAGTGCCGCTACAGCCCCGCAGCGCGGGACGCGCCCGGGCAAAGCCCGGGCCAAGGGCGGGCCCGTCAAAGACCGAAGGAGACCGGACCGGGCCAACCCCCTGACATCCAGTGGGAACCGTGAGTACCACCTATAATTCGTTCCTAATTCTAACATTTGACTATTATGGCAGCCAGAAGGGGTATGAAACCGACACCAATAGGGCTTGTAGCTGGGACCCTAGATCAATTTATCACGAGAGCATCATCTGTATTGGAACGTGAAATTGTAATGATGGAACGCCGTTTGTCCCAGGACCCGGTCTTCTTAAGGAGATCTTCCCTGGGCCCTGTCGCACAAGCATGCTCACCTGGTCCTCCCCAGCTAAATACAGCTATTGAAGAGATTCCTATTAACTTATACTCCACCGGAAACAATCTACAAGACCAGGCGGATGGGCTAACCCAACTACTATGTGGGCAGACCATAAACACAATACCTGCTCAAACAGAAGTGAGTATAAACACTCTGGACAAGATAAGATGCAAAGAGGGTGCTTTCCCGAAAAGGAAGAGGGCTGGTGCCTCACTTCGGGGTAGAAAACCTAAACAGTCTAAACACAACACCCAACCGGAACCCCTTATCGTAGATCAACCTGAGTTTAGCGCTCCTGTGGTTTCTATAGATAGCCCTGTTAGGAATGGCACCGACTCTATATCTACATGCTCCTTCGACTTAGATTTATTGGTGGGAAAACTAAGTATGGTTTTATCGTCTGTTATTCAGCCCGTGGAGCAAAGACTGAATTCTTTAGATGAAAGGCTGGGAAAAATGGAGGCACTGTTTGTGGAAAACATGGGTCTTCGAAATGATTTCTCAGCTATTCAAGCCCAAGTCAAAGCTCTGGCCACTTCAGCGAATGTCCCGCAGACTCAACATAAGCCAACACCTATTACTCTAAATGATCGACCCATATCGACCATCATCCAGGGGTCAAACATGAGTTCCAGCATAACTGGCCTAAAAAATGGCCCCATAGCTGTGAAAAAGGCACAGCCCCTGCAACCGGTAAACCCTGTAAATATCGAAACCCCAGGAAAAAAGTCCACAAACCAACCCTGGGTAAAAGACGTTCCCCCAGATCTACCATGCATCAACTTACCTCCGGATTGTGCTCCGTACGTGGTTGTCCTTACTGGGGTTCCAAAGTTGACGAATGCTAGACATGAATCGTACGAGGAACTTAAGAATAAGACGATTCATTGGTTGAACACCCATAGACCCTTGCCTAGATCCATCCAAAGTAAAATCTTGTTTGTTAGAAGGGTGGGGTGGGTGGGTTGTAATCCAAAAAATGTGGATGGGGACTGTGTAATTATTAATTTTGAGGATTATAGGGCAGTTGATTATGTATGTAGCAGGTACCAGATAAGCCCTGACACAATTATTAAATCACTGAGGCTAGACCATTTTTATCAAACAGATTATGCTCATCATGCCACCAACTATAGGAGTTACGACCTATGGCCCCAGCAAGATGGACTCCTGGCACTACGTAGACAGAAGTAGGGGTGGTCAGGTTAGGGGTGAAGTGTTGGGCTTCCCAGTAAACAATAGATATAGTTTGCTGGATCAAGTGGATTGACTTCATATGCCCCCCAGCCCCCTATCGGTCCATCGAATGCATGTTAATAAAAGGGAGGAAGGTTTGAAGATTATCAGGAGGGATTATTTGGGGGTGGCGAACACCGTAATCAACCCATTACCCTCTACTGAAGCAAGAATGGTCCCCAAGGGAAAATCTTATGTAACCTCAGGGGAGCTAGGGGATGGTCCACCTCCCCCTGTGATTGATAACCTTATCCCTGTGCCGACACATCAGCTTGTCCGAACGCACTTGGATCAGCATTTAGTCGGTCCTGGGGTGCGTGGTCTTGCCAGGCTTGGCCAAGAGGGAAGTCCGGGAAACAGGCAGGTATTGACAAAGGGGACCTTAACATTTTTATCTTGGATAAGCGGGCCTCACATCCAACTTAGATATCCCGGATTGGTGTACATTTGTGGATTTACACGGGATCTGCTTATTCCAGGAAACGTGGGCGGTAGGTCCTACCCATAGAATGGGTTATGTAACTGTTGTGATCTACATTTCAGAATGATGTGGGTGTCATGGAATGGAGTGATGCATCGGATGATGATCACTCATTCCAGGGAGCGAGAGCAAGCGGAGCTCGGAGAGCGATAGTTGGTGCTGTATTGCTGATCCGGTTTTTCTACCAATAAACTTCCTACTACAATCCTCCAGGTGGACAGATCGTTTATTACACTGGCGACGAGTTGTTTATGACTTCCTTCCAAATTAAATCCTAGTTGGTTACCTCCCAGTGTTGGCAAGAGTATGTCTGCAGACATGAGACGTACCAGGGTAACTGATTATCAAGGAACGTATAAATCTAGTTACGACTCAAGGATGAATGTGAAGTACAAGAAGTGGTGTGTTGGTGATCAAGTGCTTGTGAAAAATCCTAGACACACTTTTAAAGGTAGATCCAGTTTTTTGGGTCCATTCACCATTGTGGCCATCAAGAAGAATGTGGTAAGAGTGGACACAGATTGTTGGTGGAGTATGTCAAGATTGGTCAAATATTCAAGTGATTTTCGGAATGGGGAGGTTCCCAAGTCTATTGTTCCGAGACCCACTTTGTCTGATGGGGGAGAATTTGATAGCAAAAGTGTTCTTGATGGAAGGGGTTTAAGGTCTCATTCTCACAGGAGTAGGAGGGTGCCTGTCAAATTGAAAGACTATGTATTGAATTAAGGTTATGTTTATTTTCTGAGTTGTGACCATATTGTAGCAATAGTAAAGAAACTGCATGTTGTGCTAAGGTTTATTTTCACCTGCTATGCCTTAACGTGATGATTGCTTGCAGTGTGTCATTTTCTTTGTGATTTCTTTGTAATCTTTTTGTTGATGTGTGTTATTATTTATTGGGAAGGGGATGTGTTGTGATCTACATTTCAGAATGATGTGGGTGTCATGGAATGGAGTGATGCATCGGATGATGATCACTCATTCCAGGAAGTGAGAGCAAGCGGAGCTCGGAGAGCGATAGTTGGTGCTGTATTGCTGATCCGGTTTTTCTACCAATAAACTTCCTACTACAATCCTCCAGGTGGACAGATCGTTTATTACAGTAACCTTTGCGGAACCTGCAGTAAAAGGCCCGAGAGGCATACCGTCAGGGGGGCTGTGTATATGGGTGGGTGTCCATCTTGGATTCACGTTGAAAGGGCTAGAAACAAATAGTCCTGATCTCACGTGTATCCTGATGTCTCACAAAGAAACACCAAAATTGGCACTCATTAATATATACTCGCGGCCAGTGCGATCGGGGGGAAATCCAACACCTTAGATAAATTAACCACCCTATTACATTTGCTTGGGGGTGACGTTGCCTTGTTGATCGGAGGAGACTTCAACTGTCACTTTGAACCATTACAAGGGGTCCCTCCGATCACAATGGAAGAAGACGAAATCTGGTCAGTTTCGCCCACTAATGCCTATCCTGTAAAAAATTGGACAGCTCTTGTCCTTCAGCTGACTTCCCTCACCTATATGTTTTCTATTAGAGCCTGTAACGGTCGATTCCAGAGTGACACTCCAGCTCAGCAAACTTACAGTGGCATGGGGCATGCATCTGTAATAGATTATTTTTTGGCCAGTTTGGCTTTGTGGCCTAAAATCATAGACCTTAGTGTTCCCTTTCGCACTGAAAGTGATCATAATCCCCTGATAATTGAGATGGACTTTCAACTAACCAGGGAGGATAGTGTTATGATGATTACCCCAAGTAGTGACTTAAGAATAGTGCAAGGTGGGAGAAGAATCCGATGGGCAGCCGTGAAATTGTCCACTGAATCTATGGCAAAAATATATCGTGATGTAATCCCCCTGCTTGAAAGGGTAAGCCCTACCCTTATCAATTCCTTGGATATTGATATGGGTGAACTTACGGGTATCCGTAGGGAAATGGTCTCAATATTAAAGAACACCTTCTATAAGACAGGTCTTGCTAAGCCTAAACTTCGCAATGATGGGAACCCATGGTTTAATAGGTGCTATAGGGATGCGAAAGCAGCACTACTGTTGGCCCTAAGTCAAGGCAATAGACTTTGTGTTACAGACGCCAGGCAGGCATACAAGAAAATGCTAAGTAACGCAAAATTAGAATGGGAGGCAGATCGTTGGTCTGCTATTACATCTGCACTCGTGGCAAAGGACCCAAGGTCATTCTGGAATCTTGTCCATACTGGAAAACCAGAGGGCAGGACTACAATTGCTCCAAACATCCCTGAAGAAGCATGGTCCTCTTATTTTAAAGATCTTTATTCTCTCTCCTCTACACTTATAAGTGAGCCCCCACCGAACCTATTGGCTCCGAACCCCATGTGGTCAATACAACCATTCATGTTGGTCGAAGTCCAGTCGGCCATTTTAAGCATCCAGCTGAACAAAGCACCGGGACTGGATAGGATCCCAGGTGATTTATATAGAGAAGAACCAACAGTTTGGGCCCCATACTTTCAAGTAATATTTAATGCGATATTGCAGGGGTTACCACTTGGTTGGGGGCGGAGATAATTCCCATTCATAAGAAGGGTTCTCCGCTCCAACCCTCTAATTATAGGCCTATTAGCCTTATCGATGTGACCAAAAAAATGTATGCCAGGCTCCTGTTACAACGTTTACAGGCTTGGTCTAACGATAACAACATCTTGACCCCGCTTCAGGCGGGATTTAGGGCTAAAACATCAACAACAGACCAATTATTGCAGTTGCAGGTCCTTCACTGGAAGCATGTGGTCTTGGAAGGGGGTAGTCTATATCTTACATTTGTGGACTTAAAGTCCGCATTCGACATGGTGGACCGGAACCAGTTATGGACCATTTTATTATCAATGGGAGTTCCGCCATATTTATGTCATCAGTTTAAGATCCTACATGAAGGCACTTTTGCCAGAGTTCGTTTTGGCAGGCAAGGTCAGTTAACCGGACCATTTCCGATTGAGAAAGGCGTTAGACAGGGCTGTGTGCTTGCCCCGTCCCTGTTTTCCCTCTTCCTCAACGGGCTTATTGAAGATCTCCTTGCCATAAATGACATTGACTCCCCCAAATTGGCTGCCCAAAGATTTCCCGCATTAATGTTTGCGGATGACACGCTGCTGCTTTCTAAATCCCCAATGGGGATGCAGCGGGTGTTTAATCAGTTTGCCAAATTCTGTAATAAAAGGAACCTGGTGGTCAACATAAATAAGACCAAGTACATGGTTTTTAATGCTAGTACCGTTAATTGCCCCCATCCAATGATGGAAGGCAGACCCCTCGAAAGGGTTCCAACTTTTGATTACCTAGGTTCAACCTTGAACGACAAAATGGGGTGGGGTCCTCGATTGGCCAAGGCCAATTTAAGATTAACCCAGGCAGCTGGGGGTATCCTAAAAGTGCAGAAGAATTGTACCCACAAAATAATAAGTGCCCCCCTTGAAATCTTTAGCGTTCAAGCCAGGGCATCATCCCTTTATGGGGCGGAACTCTGGGGACATACATCAGCAAGTGACCTATCTATAACAGAAAATAATTTTATAAGGCAACTACTGGATTTGCCAAAAAGTACTCCCTTGGGCCCGCTCAGATTTGGACTTGAATATTCGCCCAATCGCAGACGCTATTGCTGCTCGGCCCCTACTTTATTGGAGGCGGCTGTGGAGCACCCCTGAGCTGGTGAATTACAAGGAGGAGCTCAAAGTAGTCATGGCTTCATTAGGATCTGGTAGGATCCCTTGGCTAACATTTGTAAGACAATCACTTACATAGACTGGGCTCGAGGATCTCTGGTTAAACCCCGAGGTCTCCTGCCCAGCCATTTCTAAGAAAACCATGACATGTGTTGTAAAAGACTTTAATCTAAGGAATCTCTTTCGCTCAGTAAAAACTTTAAGCCTAACCGACATCTTTTTGGATGTTAAGTCTTTTTATAGCTTTGAGCCGGAGATTGATGTAATACAACCCACTTTGGCGAAGAAGCTCTACTTGCAATTTAGATATGGCACCTTGCCTTTCTACTCTAACACTGATAGGTGGACAGGGGGTCCGGCACGCCCTTGCCCAGGTTGCCGAACTGAGGAAGAAACCACTGTACATGTTATCCTTTTCTGTCCAGCATATGTTAACATCCGGAGGAAATGGATAATTCAGTTGTGTAAAAATATGGGTGTAAAGCAATATTTGTTTTTTTTTAGGATTCTAAAAACTGATACCAATGCAGTGATTGTGTCTGCAGTAGCCAAATATTTGCTTTCTATGTGGTCAATTCGAAGGAATTTGATAACTAACATTGCTACACATCTGCACTAAGTTTATTGGATAATGAGAGAACAGATTGTATTTTATTTAGCACTATAACCATTGTTTTAACAATTTTAGAGTCCTAGACATTATTTAAATGTTTTAAGTCTTAAAGGATATGTTTAATAACCTAGCTATACAACTGTGATTATATGCATGAATCGTATTGACTGATTAACTTATTGTATAGAATTGTTTTTATTCTTTTTTATGTGCTTTTATGGTAAACCAAACCGCAATAAAGCTTGAATGATGATGATGGTAATAGATGGATGGGAGGCTAGAACAGTAAAGTGGTTGTAATGAACCTGGCACGATTTGCAGTTGCTGATGTGTGGCAGTTTAGGCATGATACAGACAGGCATTTATTTTTAATTTTACCCTCTCAAGGATCCTTCTCCAGACCACGTTGTCTCTTTACTCCCTCATAGCAGTTCCCATGCAAAGCCAGCTCAGTATCCTAACTGAAATGTCTTGGCAACAACACAAATGGCCCCATGTAATCAATAGCTAACTTGGAAGACAACAGCTTCATGGAAGTCTAAGATACTACCACTTATATCAATCTTCTTACTGATACTCCCCTCCCTCCCTTCTTGGGCAACTCTCTTCACTTGCATTGGCATTGCTATACACTAGAAATGTTCGCACATGTGCTAGAAATTTTGAAATGTCTGTCATGACTCAGTTGACCTCTTTTATGACTTGCTGCAACAAGAGGAACAACTTGATCCCCTTTCACTAAAACCTCATCATCCCAAGGCTTAATGTGTAGTGCAATGGAGTAAATTGCTGTACTTTGGTGGCCCTTCTAGCTGTTCCAGCTCCAGAGTTGGGTATCCTTGTGATGGATTAGCTTCTAGTGGTGTTGACTCATATCCTTAGTACCTTATGCTTGGTCGAGAGATACTGCTAAGCTGTTTATTGAGGTCCTGAGGTCTGATGTTACAGTCCAGCGGTTGTGTCCTATCACTTGTCCCTGGTTGCCATGTGCCTCTATTCCTGGTTTATCATCTACCAGAGGTTCATCACAACATCTTTCTGCACAAGTTCACTCAAGCATCTCACTTCCAGTTACAGAATAGCTTCTGGAAGAAGACTTCATACGGAAGAAAACAAATGATATCACTCTTCCGTAACCCATAGTCTTCTGTAATTTTACAGCTCCTATATTATAACTATTGCTTTTCACAGAAATTATACATTTTTTACCCACTCTTAAAAACACCACACTTTAGCAATTTCTTTTTTGATCATATCAACAGAATTTTAACTGTTTTCCTCCTGGACAATGGGATTCTTCTCCCCTACCTTGCTGTTTCTATCACTGGTGTAGACGTTTTGTGGTGGTTCTTAGAGATTGCTTTTTAGGACATAAAGTCCTTGCAATTTACACTCTGTGGAACTGTGTCTCCTGTCCCGATTTGTGCTTTGAGGCGGGGCCTGACTGGTTCAGTAACCAGAGTGATGTTTGAGTGCCTGTACTCTGTGGTTGTAGATTGCAAGGACTGCAAGTTCCAGCAAGCTCTAGGAGAATTGAGTGTGTATCTGCCACCTTTGAAACGAGTTAGTGTTTGCCAGTGGCCCGGTGGCAGTGGGCTGACTGGTGAACGCTAGGAGAGCTTTGTTACCACTTCCCTGCACTCCGCCCCGCTGATTACGAGCGGAGGCGCTATTACGTTTGCACTGCATTTTTAAATTGCCACTAACTTTTTTCAAAGTTTGTGCAGGTTCTAACCTAATTCTGCTTTCAGAGGTGGGTTGCTAGCTTGGGTTGGTCGTGCTTGCGGGCTCCCAGCGGCAGCGTGCGCCATCTTTGGTTGGGCTGACTTTTCATCCCAGCCCTGCCCCTCCACCATCGCTCCACCCCTATTTAATCGGGCAGTATGTGTCAGCGCAGCGGACGAGCGCAGCGGGCGCGACGAAGGCGCGCCGGAGTTGCGCCTGAGTTAAGCCCGTCCGCGGCCGGACGGGGCCAGGGGCACGAGACGCTGCCTGTCTAATTACGTATCCACCAGTTCAACTATGCTCTTATTGGGCCCCAGGAGTCATTGACCCCCTAGTAACTACATACTTGAGACAGCTTGGTTTATTTACTCCCCCCTCCTCATCTTCCTCCCTCGATCCCTCCACATTTAGCTTTATCACCCATTATGCCTCCTATCACTCCCCCACCCCCATCAGTCCCTCTTGTTCCGCTATGTAGTACCTCAGCTACGCTCCTAAACACCAGGTCTGCGGTCAATCATCAGTACGAGCTATTCGATTACATCGATACCCATGAACCAGATCTCTTATTTCTAACAGAGACCTGGTTCAAGGCTGACTCCCTACCCAATGTGTTAGCCGCATTGCCCTCTTCATATTCCGCCATTCGAGCGGACCGCTCAGAGGGCAAACGGGGTGGTGGAGTGGCCTTAATAGCTCGGACTGATTTCAGCTTTCAGATTCTCCCTTCCCCTTCTATCCCTGATGTAGACTACCTCGTAGCCCGCTCGACTCTCCATCAGGCACCCCTTACTTTTGTCCTAATTTACCGTCCTCCTCAACCAACCCCTTCTTTTCTCCCAAGTATTCAGGCTCTCCTGGCTACCCTGGTGATTAACAACTCATCAGTACTAGTCTTAGGGGACCTAAACTTCTGGCCCAATGACCCTGCTGAGAGTCTCCAATCTAAAGAGTTTACTGATCTTATGATCAGTCAGAATTTTTCATCGCTCATTCAAAGTTCCACTCACATACATGGTCATATGTTGGATCAAATTTGGGCACTGAACATTCCATCTACATCCCCTACAATATCCCCGTGCCCTTGGTCAGATCATTCCATTATTACCTTTTCCCTCGCATTGACTCCGATGGCCAAACCCCAGCTCCCCAAAAACACCTGGGTTAGGAAATGGGGCAAAATCGACATGCCCTCTCTCTGTTCGACCTTGGCCAAAACTAGTCCTGATCTTGCAGGCCTTGCAGCTACTTCCCAACTGGCCGCTATCAACAACTGGCTGACCCTGGCGGGTGATGATTTCGCCCCCCTGAGGCGGCTTACAGTCAAGCGGGCCCATACAGCCAATCGGTGGTTTACTCCAGACCTAAAAGGAAAGAAATTAGCTGCAAGGAGAGCCGAGCGAGCTTGGAGAAGAACTTATAGTCCCGCGTTAAAGACACTCTATTTGTCTGTTTTACAAACCTATAAAAAGGGCATTCTTGAGGCCAAAACCGAGTTCTATACGAGCAGGATAATGGCAGCAGAGTCCCACTCGAAGGAAATCTTCTCTACGGTCCATGAACTGGCATCATCCAGCAGAGCTACGGCTACTATTCCCCCCTCCCAGTCCCTCTGTAACTCGCTCAACGAGTTCTTCATTGACAAAGTTGCCAAAATCAAACTTAACATCCCCCCGCCTTCCCCTACATTTGTCAATCCCTCCTCGCCCCCCACGGCCCCTAAATTAAACTTCATTCCGCTGTTAACCAATGACGCACTTCCCCCGCTGCTTCATCGGGTTAAATCGGGCTCCCCCCTGGATTTTGCCCCAGCCCATATCCTCAGGGAAATTTATTTAGCTTGCCCTACCCCACCCTTGACTCTCCTTAATGATTCACTAAGGCAGGGAATTGTCCCCAGTTTACACAAATCAGCGGTTGTCATACCTATCATAAAAAAACCTGACGCAGATTCATCCTCCCCCCTCCAACTACCGCCCCATCTCCCTTCTGCCTTACCTAGCAAAAGTTCTTGAAACCCACGTCACGACTACCTTAAGCACCCATGTAGAGGCTAACCATTGCCTCTCCCCTTGTCAAGCTTGCTTTCGCCCCCTGCACTCCACGGAGAAGGTGGTGATCTCGGTAATGGACGAGCTGCGTGAAGGTATTGACATCAACCTTCCGCAAGCCCTGATCCTCCTGGACCTGTCCGCCGCCTTTGACACGGTGGACCACTCCATCCTCCTTAACCGTGTCAGGGCGGCGGGCATAGAAGGCTTGGCCTTCTCATGGATTGAGTCCTTCCTAGCTGGGAGGGCTCAAGCGGTCCATTTGGCCGACTTCACCGCGGCCTCCCGTAAGGTGGAGTGCGGGGTTCCTCAGGGCTCATCACTTTCCCCTCTCTTATTTAACCTATACATTTACCCCCTCATTTTTTCGTTACAACAGCTGGAGGTCACGGTGTTTAATTACGCCGATGACCTCCAGCTAATCTTCAACCTCTCCCATTCTTCCTCATCTGCTCTTAATGTCCAGACAGTTATGACATTCATTCAGGATTGGATGAACTGCAACCACATCAAACTCAACCCGGACAAGACCGAGTTGGTCTTGACCGGAGGTGGTTGCAGTCCGTGGTCTCCCTCCTGCTGGCCTTTGTCACTCGGTGTCCCCCCACTTCCCGTACCTAAAGTCAAAACTCTTGGGATTCTCCTGAACTCACAACTCTCTGTTCACTCACAAGTTGGTTCAGTGGTTTCCTCTTGTTTTTTTTCCCTTAGGATAATTAGGAAAGTTTCCCGTTTTTTTTCTTTCTCTGCTTTAAAGATTATTGTGTTGGCCATGGTACTATCGCGCATTGACTATGGCAACATAATCTATAATGGGGCTCCTGCTTATGCGATTCACCGCTTACAGCTGATACAGAACCAGGCTGCCCGCTTGATTCATGGCCTACCTAGATACCATCGGGCCACTCCACTGCTCAAAGCACTGCACTGGCTTCCGGTGAGAGAGCGCGCCCTTTTTAAACTTGGCTGCCTCACCTTCCAGGCTAGGTCGGGCACCGCTCCCGAGTTCATATGCTCAGTCATTAAGCCCTACCTCCCGGGCAGAGAACTTCGCTCCACCCATATGGCTCTCTTGGCCACTCCCCGCTTTAAGAAACAGAAGTCTGGTGGAGCGAGGTTCGCTGTTCTCGCTCCAGTATTCTGGAATTCCCTTCCTGCTACTCTCCGCACATCGCTTTCTTATGTACAGTTTCGGAAGGATCTCAAAACCTTCCTATTTGTGCGAGCTTACACTGCCTAGCCTTTCGCTGCTGAATACCACTGCATCACATAAAGCGCCATGAAACCGCTTGGTAAAAGTGCGCTCAATAAATGCTTTTAAATTCAAATTTAAATTCAAAATTCAAATTCAAATTAGAAGCAGGGTCTGACTGCATAAATTGAAACTGCTTCATGGGCCCTCCATGGGCATGGCCTGGGAAAATTCCAGGGCAAGGGCGTGCCTGTCTGCACCCATCGGAGGTAGGAAGAGCCTGAACTAGACTTTCTGAGTCCTGTGTTTTTGAAATATTGTGTTTTAGTCTAATATTTTTTTTAATTACAAAGTGAAGGAAAAGCACCCCAGAGTTCTCCTCTAATTGAAAGCCTTCAATGCAGGGCAATGAAGAATCATAATGGAAATGTTTTAAATAAAGTTATGCTTATATGTGAAGTTCTATTTGCTGAACAAAAAGGGTTTAGTCAGAAAGCACTAGCATGTAATACAAGCACAATATTCTTAGCTGTAAAATCTAAGTTAAATAGTGTTCATCAACCAGTGAGACTAATTCATTGTACGATTTATGTTCAGGGCGATTGTTTTTGAAAGACTTAATCAGGGAAATATTTTTTTTGCATTCAAATAATACAGCCTGTATCCATTTCGGAGCAAGGTGAGCTTACTGACAAATTATAGTGGTTAAGGGTATGAGACAAGGCTGTATGCTGAAAGTTACCCTTCAACTATTAAGCCTTCAGACTTGTAGTGCCATTTCCAAACTTTCTGTATCTGAACTACTCTTCCTCCATTCAGACACAAATGATCTTTGGGATTTGGTAGCTAGCCGATTGGCACCGGTTGACCGTCCATAAGAGGTTGCAACAATCAGAGCAGATGCTAGGATAAAATGATGAGGGGTTCTGGCTTCATCACCTCTTAAACACTGTCACATGAGCAAATTATTGCTGAGAAAATAGTCCAGATGGCCCAATTAATCATTGCATTACTGGGCTAAGGACCATATCTAACTGCATTCCCTTACAAGTGAAAGACCGTGCCTTTGCTCCAACAACCTATGAGAACACAATTCCTAAAATCTCATGGCTTCTTGACTCATAATCCTGTAGTATGTAGGAAGGTTGCTACCCTTAGGTGTTGTTTTCTTATACTTGGTGAGCACAGTGGGCTACCTACCCCAAATCAACATAATCGGTGATAGCCGTAGTATGATGGACAGTTATTATGTTTGCAATTTGAGCATAACAAGCATCATGTTTCTTTCCTGATTTGTCCTCCTTTTCTTCTGTTCCTCTCAGTGTGTTGAAATAGCCTTATGGGGGCATGTACATTGTACAAGCAACTAATATAACGTGCTGTCCCTACTTCTGCAAACACACCCCAGTATTGGAAGTGGAGATGGTAATGATGGGCTGTTATTTAGAATGTGATGCCCTGCACTTCATTTCTGAACTGGAGGAGAATTTGGCCTCAGAGGTGAAGGAACCGATCTGCACAATTTGTGATCTCTCAGACAAACGTGGGATGCTGCCTGCATTCAACAGTTCAAGATCCCTTCGCACTCATAGACAGTACTGCATAGGTAGCAGCCTTATGATCACCACTTACTCCTAAGCAGCACAGCATGTGCTGTAGTTATGAAGCTTCCCGCATCAAAGAAGGGGGCATTACAGTAAATATCAGTGCAAGTAGTTCTCATTTACAGAACACCACATGAAGTAGGGTGAAGAGGAAGATTTACCACAAACAGATAAGTTAGATGTGTTGACACAGCATTAAGAATAGCATCAATTGTAATAGCTCATTTTGAATATATTGTGCAGCTCTGGAGTCCACCGTGTGACATTATAAAATATTCAGACCAGCAGAAACATGGCAATTATATTAATCCAAACTTGGAAACAGTGTCTACAGACTGAAAATTATGTCAATGTTTATGAATAGCCCATAAAGACAAAAAGAATATGTTAGGGATCTCCCACACCTTTATTGCTATCAGCATAACAGAAAACACAAGAGTGGGACTCACTTTTCCACCTACAAATGGCTGGGCACTGTCACATCCTAGAGAAGCAGATAGTTTGCTTTCTAACTCTGTATTTAGATGGCTCCCTTTAAAACAGAAAGCATTTGACTGGGGAGGAGGTTGGAGGCCCTGTGCTCACGTTAGGTGGGTGCTGGTCAGCTACTCTGCTTGTTACAGTGTGGCAAAAGCCAACAGGGTTATCATTGCAGCAGATCTTTAGGAACAGCAAAGAGCTCAGCTTCCTGATTGAAGTAGACATTCACACAACACCTACAATCATCAACACTGTAGCAACTCAGCATGGCAACCCACTGGCCACCCTTAAAAATCAAACACGGAGTTCATGTGCTTGTCTCCTTGTGGAAAGTGGGCTTTTGCCACTTTTTGCCTGGCTTTTGATGCAGCTTTGACTGAAGTGTACTGAGACCCTGCTGTCCAGGTTCCCAGTACCAGTGTTCTTTCCCTAAAACTGTACCACAATTGGCAACTTCAGACCCCCATGTAAGTTCCTAGTAAATGGTATTCCTAGTACCTAGGGCATTGGGACTAAAGAGGGCACCCCAGGGACCCCTCACCAAGGCCATGCTAGCTGCCACTGCAGCCTGCATGCCTTGGTGCAGACAAAAACAACAAAGGCGACATGGCGCTCTGCCTGTTTTCCATTTCAGAACAGCACTACCTAAGGTATAGATAAGTCACCCATCTAGCAGGCATTACAAGCCCTAAGCCGGGGTGCACTATATCTCAGATGTCGGCATATCTGCGTCAGCAGATATGCCCCTACAATATTTAAGTTTATTCTTAATATTGTAAGCGCCAGGGAAGGCTTAAAGAGTACATGGTTTGGAAACTCGAGAGCTCGAGTTCAGCAACACCATGATGGTTTCACTGAACTCAGGAGTGTTTGATACCAAACAACTCTTAATAAACCCACACTGATGCCAGTGTTGTATCTATTAAAGCGTACTCAAGAGGGCACCTCTGAAAACCTACCAACCCTGGTGTGGTCTCTGACTAGCCTTAGGCAGCCTGCCACCACCAGACATGTTCCTGGACCTCTGAGTCAAGAGCCCCTGCTTTCTGAGGCCAGAAACAAAGCACCTCCTTGGCAGAGGTGTCACCCTACCTCCCCCAGGATGAGCACAGTGCCCGAGAGAGGCGCTGCAAAGGCCTTGCGGTCTTTGTAATGCGACGCCCAGCCTCTGCGGGAGAACCGGTGAAAGAAAACAAGACCTACCAACCCTGGTGTGGTCTCTGACTAGCCTTAGGCAGCCTGCCACCACCAGACATGTTCCTGGACCTCTGAGTCAAGAGCCCCTGCTTTCTGAGGCCAGAAACAAAGCACCTCCTTGGCAGAGGTGTCACCCTACCTCCCCCAGGATGAGCACAGTGCCCGAGAGAGGCGCTGCAAAGGCCTTGCGGTCTTTGTAATGCGACGCCCAGCCTCTGCGGGAGAACCGGTGAAAGAAAACAAGATAAAATAGGAGGTGTGCCCCCCCCCCCCCCCCCCGCCAACTCCACCCCCCAGGTACTGGAGACGAAGTTAAGCACATTTTTCAGTGCCCCCCACCTTGAAGATGGTGGGACTTATCCAACCAGGACTAGGGCTGTGCCCTTATGGAGGGTGGCGTAGTAGTGGGTGTATACACCACAGGTAAGGATTGGTCCCTACCTGTTACTCTGCTGTTAAGCCCTTAAATTTAGTATTTAGGTGGCTCCTCCAGACCCTGAGATCAGATCTACGATGACCTAACAGGGCTCGAAAAATCCACGTGCCCGCTCGCATTTGCGAGCCAGATTTAATTAGGGCAAGCTATATTTAGGCCCTACTTGCAGGAAGACAAACAGACTTTTGACCTCTGTCTCAGAAGGCAGAGCAAATGTGACAAGATAGCGAGATTTAAAGGCATATTTATTGCTCACAAAGTGAATGAGCAATAAAAATGCCTTTAAATCTTGTTAACTTGCCACATTTGCTAACAGAGGTCAAGTGCATTACAGTTAGGTCGAGTAGATTTTTGAAGTTACTAGACCTGCAGGTCTAGTAATTTTTAGTTTTTTTTAAGCCCTGCCTAAAAAGCCTGGACACCGAAGAGCCGCAGCCGCATGAGAGAAGGACCAGTGACTGACACTGTGCCAGCTCTGCTGGCTTGTCTGCCTCCTTTTTCCTCTGCTACAAAAACACGACTCGTCCTGCAGGCCCAGTGACCTCGAAAGCCCTGGGAGGACTGCTTGCCTTTGATAAAGACTCTAAATTGCCAGTGGACAGCAGACCTGTCCACAAGAAACCATTGACAAAGAGAAGGAACTCAACCCTGAGGAACCCGCAAAACCACCTCCAGACCCACCTATGCACCTGACACCCACGGCCCCAGTCCAGGTGCCCTACCGGTCCTGCAAAGGTTCCCCAGTGCTTCTGAACCAGAGTCCACCATAGGCTGACTTCTGCCAGACTCTACCTTGATGCCTGCATGCTGAATCCGAAGTCTCCACATGACCGCGACCTGCCCGGTAAGCTGTTCCTATCGCCAAAGGACACCCCTGTACCGGGGCCCCTGGGCTTTGGGGAGCTTGACCAACGATGTCCCTAGGTCTTCTAGCATCAGAACATACCTGGGTAGCTGTGGGATTTCTTTGTGCAGCTTCCTGGGCAGCACCTGCAGCCTCTTTCCAAAACCGAACCCCCTCCCTGAATTACATTGGGCTCCAGACACTGTGTTGGCACTTTGCCACCAGCTGTCCCTGATTCGCAGGGGGTGTTAGTTTGGTGCTGCATTTTGGCCCCCCCCCCACTTTACATACCTTCACTCCAGGAGATCGACCCCTGACACCGCTTTACTCACCTGTGAGCAGCACGACTTTGAGTACCCCCATCTACATTAGTAAACATTGGGCTCCCAACCTAAAATTTGACCTCTGCAGCTGGACGCCGCTGTGCTGCTTGTGGTGCACCCTTGGAACTAATTTGAACCCTGACTGGTGTTGACCCAAGACCCTGAAGACTGAATCTGGAAATCGAGTACTTACTTGCAAAAACAGCACTCTTGTTTTCCTCCCATAGGTTAACATTGCAAAGCTTGAAAATTGCACTAAGTGTCCACTTTTTAAAGTATAAAGTATTTTTCCTGAAAAACGTAATGATCTTTTTGCGAATATCTTGGGTTTTAAAATAAATCTTGAAAGAAGCTTGTTTTTCTCAAATTGGTGTGGCTCTCCTTTTTGATATTCGCAAAAAGATCATTACGTTTTTCAGGAAAAATACTTTATACTTTAAAAAACATGTTGACTTTAAATATTAGGGACTATTAGTACATAAATATTGAATTCTTCCCTTTTATTAACCCCCTTTTTATCCTTTGCCAAATAGGAGCAGGAATAAATCCATCCATTTATCCTCATTGACAATATCCTCCAGCTCATGGGCCCGTTTTTAATATTTTTAACCTTTTTCGAGCTTTCTTATCCCAAACGCGTCCGACAAGGACACCCAAGATGGCCCCCATCATCCTACCGTAGTACGCGGCATAATCTTTTTTCCAGCGCGTCGGTGACCAGGCAGTTTACAGCCTTCCGACTTACTATTTAGACTGCAAGAACCCCAGACACGCTAAGATGCGGTCCGCCGATGGGAACAAGTAGGTCATTTTGACGGAGGCAAGCCGAGTCAAGTAAGCTTTTTCTTCCCCGCTTCCAGGCTCCCTCTCAACCGGGAGCCCTACTGGGCTCTTTCACTAATTTTGACTTCCCGTTTTGCGGGGTTTAATTAACACCATACCGACTCAGGTTTTTTAACCCCTCCTTTTTCCTAGGGTTATTCAAGCTCCTCCACCCTGGCAGACCATGAGGCTAATTTTGGCTAACTATTAAGTAGGTCCATACGCTTTTGTTTATGTTTCATGTTATGTTTGTTATGTCGGATGTCCCATCACAAGTGTGTTTGTCTTTCGTTTTTACCATGTGGTTTCTCACTTTAGAGACGAACAATTACCAGACTGCACTGGATTTCTACACTTATTTTAAGTTACAGTCAAGAGCACAATCACCTGTGGATTGATTTGATCCAAGAAGAACAGCGTTTTCTACCTGCCCACGAGAATGATGGGCAGGTAGCATATTAACATGTCTGTTTTTTGTATTCTGTCGGAGTCTGGACTGTGCGAACCTGACTCCGAGCCTACCTGATGCAGCCGCCCCTTTCTTCCCCTTACAGCCACCGGATACAGAGCCCACCCTGGCCGGATCCTCGCGCTCCGCTGTCCCATACGCCTGGCCCTTTAACGAGGATGAGGAAGTTCCTGCATCCAGCCTCTGGGGGTGGAGTCAAGTAACGTTACCATTGGATAAAGGCCTGTCAACCAATCCCACAGGAGGAGAAACCCGGAAGCAGGAAGACGCCATGACAGCCGATCCCGGGAGACTGGAATCATTGCACGAACCGGAGTTCCCGAAGACGCCCGCAGTTCCTGGTGACGAGAAGCCTGAAGGCCAACGTTCCCGTGATCTGCCCAGCCGCGTTCCAGGAGGGACGTGGCTTGATCAGGTGCGTCAGCGCTTGCGGGGAAACCGGGAGATGGGCGGTGGGTCCGTTAGAGCAGGGGCGCTGCTGGCGTGATCGCGTAGTGGCGGTGTGTATAGTTCAGCCCTGGATACCTGCGCGGCCTTGGTGGCAGTTTCCCTCCTCTCACCGCCCTGAGTGAACCTGGTGTTTACCCCCCACTCCCTCTCCTTTAAAAGAGAAAAAAAAAACAAAGAGCACCGTAGCCCTAAAACGTGCTGTTTTCTTCTTTGCATATATCCTCCCATGTTGGTCCGGCTGCCCTGGTCTACGCCCTGATGTGAAAAGGTCCCAAGGAACAGCGCCCTGGTGGAGAATCGTATCCCCTGAAGGAACACGTGGGAGTTGGTTTTTGTTTCCCTTATCCTACGACCCTCCGAACTATCCATTGGACAAATATCATTAATAAAAGCGCCCTTTCAAGCAACATGCGTGTGGCACGCTTCCTACTTGCGAAATATTCCTTTAGATACTACGTGTTCAGTCTAACCGTATGTAATTTATTTACGCTGACACAGAGGTGCACGTTTATTTTTCCTATTTTTCACTTTATTACAAGTTGTGCACGGAGTGGTACACATGGGGCTGGTCCCCATGCGGTCCTGAAGAAGAGGTTTAGGGGACAACCTCGAAATATGTTGACTTTAAATATTAGAGACTATTAGTATATAAATATTTAATTCTTCCCTTTTATTAACCCCCTTTTTAGGTCTCGCCTGACCCAGCGCATGCGCTGATCTGACGAGACATTTAGTAGGTGGGTTTCGAAAGTGCTACCCACATTTGTGTGCTGGTACAAGCGTCAGTGCACAATGGCGTGCACGTGCACAGCTGCTCCCCGCATTCCCCCCTCCCTTCTCGCCCAGCCATATGCCTTTCCTGCGGCAGCCTTCAGCACCATGCCCCTCCCCCTGCTGCTTTAGCGCGTCATCGCGATCACTTTCGCTTTCAGAGTGATCGTGATGACTTTCACTTTTACGGCACAATGGCAGCTGATTAATAAAGCGGCACTCCTGGCTTCTCCCCTCTGCAGCGTTGGTGTGTATATTATTAGCTTCTTGTGATTGCACATACAAAATCACTGTTTGTCGTAAAAATCCGGTGCGTTTTTCACACAATTCTGGACAGCATCTTCTGAAATCCTCAGCAAAGCACGTCGAGAGAAATTGCATGAGCCGTTATGAGATGTTGGTTTGCTTTCACGGTGTGTTGTCGTGTTTTAGCTTATTTGTAAGGCAACACTTTTACATGTGGACTTCTCATCAAAAGTAAGAACACCGAGATGTGTAGTGGACTATAGAGAAAGCCCAGCGCCTGTTTAGGTGCTTCTGTGTGCGCTCTTTCTGTTTCTTTCTGTCTTTCTCTCTCCCCCACCCTCCTCTCAATCTCACTGGATTTCTTTCTTTCTCTCTCCCTCTCTGTTTCTCTCTCATCCTAACCTTTTTCGGTGTCCCTCACTCTGAGTCTCTCTATCTCATTCTCTCTCCTTTCCTAACCCTCTTTGTCCCTGCAGTTCCCCTGTTTCTCTCACTCTATCACCCTCTCTGTCTTTCTCTCCACCCATCTGTCTTCCGTGCTTCCGTTTTTCTATGGGCCCCTTTATTTCCCTGAGTGTGCCTCCCCGAAACCAAATCTGAAATAACACCCGAGGCAGATTACCAAAGTAGGATTGAATCCATTTGGTAAATTGCTTTTAGAACATGAGTGACCAATACATTTTTAACTATAATTAAAACTACATTTGTATGTATTCCATTGAAACGTATCCATAAAAGGCATCCTCATAGCCTGTTCAAGGGTCTGTAATGTAACTACATTTAAGAAGACAAGGATTGGCATAGCCAATAGGTCTCGCCTTTGGGACCTTATAAGTGTTTAGCCATGCAACAGTTGATGTTGTTGCACCAAGGATATTGTGCTGCATAACTAAATACTTATAAGGTCCTAAAAGCGAGACCTATTGGCTATGCCAATGCTTGTTATCCTTTGCCAACTAGGAGCAAGAATAAATTCATTTACGCTAACTAGCTAGGTAATTTTTAAACAACCACCCACACCACTCCCCCTTCACTGCACTATACATAGTCATTATAACTCAGTGCTCCTACGTAACTGTCGCAAGTCGCAGCACGCCCCAAGCAGTAAATGCTTGGAATGGCCCCAATGATGAAGCATGTCATCTAGGGGAAACCTTTGGTGAGTGAGGGGACTCAAGAAAAGAATTCTGTTTTCTTTATTTGAGGTGCGTCTTACTCATATAGTAGACCCCTCCTTTTTCCCTACTAGCTAGGTTCCCTGATCCACGATCTCGGATCTTTTTTTGCCTCTTCTTTTAAGACCAGACGGATTGCTGATGGCCCAAGTATGTTCCCTCAGTTGAGGGCACAGTCAACTGTATCCACCCTACAAAGCAAGCCAGGTCTGAGCTTCAGCGGAGTCTAATTCAAGGGAACATAGAGCTCAGAATACAAGGATGATGTACATTGGTCTAACCCGACTGCCAGAAAATGTGAGAGCTGGAATGTTTATGATTCTCCCAGGGACTGTGCAGTGCTAAATTTGAGCTGCAGGGCTTCAGAGCAGAGATTTGAGCACCAGCTCTCATTATTTTACAAATTAAGCACTGGGTATCCGAGACGTTTTACAGGTCGCAACCCCGTGGGACCATCATAAGAGATCGCACTGCATAGTATAAATAAATTGCTGTTCCAAGTTTCCACTAATAGACAATTTTTCCTTCCATACCTACTTTTCCATTTTCTTGAAACATCACTGCAGTGCACTTCCCCTTTACACCTCAACTGATGGTTGAGCATGCCACAAGGACTTCCTCACATCTGATAAATGAGATGACTGGAACAGATGGCCTGCAAGCACGGACATATTTCTGCAGGGATGTTGGAGTCCTAGAGGCCTATTACATTTTAAATGAGAACATATTGTTCCACAAGGACTGACATAGTTTTATATTTGAGGGTTTGGTAATTCTCTGCATTTTGCCTTTTAGCCACATTAAATGTGTGAGTACCGTGGTTCCACAGTAGAGTTCATGTTCTCTGCTCTGTCTTAAAATATACAATAAGCCTTATAGGGAAGGTGTGAAATGGTTGATCTGATGGGAATTCCCATTTTGTAAGAGATTCAGGTGGGACTGCTTCATTTCAGAATTTGGAGGCCCAGATGAGGGTGTCTGTTTGTGTGAATATTGGAAGATTGTGAAATAATGATTCATCTGTTAGATGTGATTAATTCAAGATTGCCGTCCAGTGAAAACGGAACTGTGGAAATGAGTGGATAGTCTAGCCAGAATCCATTTGGGAAGTCAAATTGCATGCCTACCTATTCATTTTTATCTGATGAGTACATTTATATTTTTGTATGATTCCATTTTTTTGCCAGCTGTTATTGAACGTCCTTGTGACTCCTTGCCACAAGTCTCTAAGCAGATGCGAATAATGCAGTGTCTCTCCAGAGTTGAGGAAGGAGAAAACCCAGGTGAGTCATATGCCGGTTTACATACATTCTAAAGCATAAAGGTAATAAATATAGTGTCTTTACTTGCTATTCATGTGTTTATTTATAGCAGTTTGAGTATGTATTGAATTGGTAATAAGTGCTGTACTGAGCAGCATAAAACATTATTTGGGTGTAATTCAGATTCAGATAAATCTGATGAAGAATGGTAAGAATTCAATAAAAAACAGTTCGGAATAACAAAGACAAACGTATAAAAAATACATACTTATGCCAGTACACAAGCAAGGTACTAATTACGTACAATAAGCCGATATTCCTGAATTATGGAGAAAATGACTAGTTAAGCTGTGGACCTAGGGGCGCTTATCAGTTCTGGAGGGCGAAAGGCAGTTCAGACTTGACTGAGGAGGCTACTCCATGGAAACAGTTTAAAGACCTTGAGGGAGCACGGAATATCTTGACATCTCCAAATAGAGTGATGTGAGTTGAGTGTAAAGAGCAAGCCAGGGTGTAATATGCCAGTAGCTCAGACTGGCTGTATGATAATTCATTGGTTTGTACTCAAGGGGGAGTAGTTTTCATTAGACATTTGTGTTTGGCAGAGTGCCTTTGTGCTTGATGAAGGTGGAATGATGTTGAAAGTGCCTCTCGATGGTCCTCATTGTGAAATTTAGTATTTTGTCGAGGGAGACAAGAGTACTGCAGGAGTCTCATAAGCAAGCCTTTGAAGTGCAGTAATATATCTTACACATGGGCAGTTTATGTGGTAGAGATTTGGCAATCTTGAAATTGACGTATGTCTGAATTTAGGACTGTTTTAGATACTTGAGCATCAATGATGTCATTGAAAAATAATAATTCCAATTGTGTGCTAGGGTAATTTGCCGACAAAGGTTCCAGAAGACTGGGGCGATGACAGGCCTTCCTATGGAAATAAGTGACACAGTACTTGTCCCTAAAAATAGACAATGCAGATGAGTAAATTATATTGATTTTAGAGAAGGGGGGTATGCAGCGCTGTACTGCTGAGAGGCACTGTGAAGGAGAAGAACATTTGTGGCTTGTGTAAGTGAAAGGAAATGCCAACAAAGGAGAGGTGATGTAGATGTGAAAATTAGAGCGCCCAATCATGTCCAGGGAGGCACTGATGCAGTTGTAGGCTGGGTGTCCATTATGTAGAAGTCTGGAAACAGAATGAGTGTTTAGAGGGATGAGCTGAGAATCTTTCAAGTGCTGTGATAGCATACTTGGTCATAGTGTTGCATACACTAGTGAGATTGAAGAGGGTAACAATGAAAGAGAGATGATAGTGGTTGGTAGAGGTTTGGAAGTTGTACATACTAGGGTCATCTCTGTGAAGTGAAGTTGGGCAATACCAGATTGCAATGGGTTAAGCTGGTTAGAGTATGAACAACCAGCAAGCTGGTAGAAAAACAAATCCTCATCTGTTTACAAAGAGTTGAGTTGAAGGGTAGTTTAGATGCATGGCAGTAGATGAGTGGAGAAGAGAGGTCTGCTGTATTTCTTCTTGTTTTATAATCGCCAAACTATAACACATCTAAAACATTCTGAGTAGTTGAAATATGTTTTATTGGTGTGGTTAGTCCTGTAGTTTTGTGCACCAGGACATGGATACGATTGTCTTTAAATTCAAATTTTTCCATAGCAGTTTCACATTTTTTTCATGAAGGGAGTTGAAAACTATACTCGGCTATGTACATTAATACAAATACTTTGTTTTTTGTTACATCTTTTGAGGTTTCGCTTCACGATTGCAACTTGGTGTGCTACCCCACATCCTTTTATTCAGTTTCTATCATGTGTTTGGAGAATAATTTTGGACCTCAGCCTGGTGATTCTGGATGTTAGTTATGTCAGTTGTGTAACCTAGCCATACCATGCCAGATCAGTGTAGTTAATGAGTCTTAGTTTTCTCTCTTTTAAAGCCAGGTCCCTTAGCTCTCTTTTTTTAGGCGTGCAGTAAGTACTTAGTCTTGTGATCTCTGCTATTGCCAGGGATCTCTAGTAATGTTACGTATATTGAATGATGATCATTCAGTTAATGTGGGAAGAGTTCTACACATCAAACACCGATTCCAAAATATGAGAGGCTAGACCACAGAGTTGTCCTATCCAGATTCTCAACAATGCTGGAATCAGTTAATGCAGCATGTTGTATCACCCCATAGCAATCTGACAACCACATTTCGAAATAGACTCATGAGATCATAATGGAAAATAACGCACAGGTGCCGTTTAGAACACATTGAATCTGCCCCCCCCCCCCTCCCCTATATTTTCAGCTTTTGCCCAAACAAATACCTAAAGGGTATACCTAGAGTAAAATGTTCTGGTAAAACATAGTGTGCCAATATTTCACACCTCATAATCTGAGTTTGGGCAGCTTTTGGATACACCAGAAACTCTTAGTGAGGTCCTTAGTGTTAGTGCTTTGGGGCTCAGGCCAAACGACAGGACCTTCTTACGTTTACTTTTGAAGCCTTGAAAATTACTTGGATTTTTGTCATTTTATGTTTGGCTTTATTAGTGCCAATGAGAGATTTCCAAACTATTTGTATGATGTGTATAGGGAGTTGATTTAACCCATCTTCTGTTGAAGGACCCCTCCAGCTGTTGCATAGACCAATCAAAGCACAGTTGCATTTTGCATTGCATTGCTATGTTTGCCTCTGCTTTTGTTATGAGTGTTAAAGGCTTCAAATGTATTCAGCTGTTGACAGCAAGCTTGTAGCTTACTTCATATGCGGATAAACATGTGTTCGTAACATATATGGGTATAAATACACTTGCTCTACATACTCCTGTCATCTAGTGTTGGGCTTGGACATTACAACTTGTTTTCCATTGAAGATGCTTTGAGTCACTGTGACTTCTCCCTTAGTCCACAATGCACATGGACACTGATTTTCCCTTTGAATATTTTTTTCTCTATGTGGTTTGGGCATGCTCTGCGATTGCTCCTAGATCAACGTGTTCCTTGCAAGTTTTTGGGGACTAACTGTTCCACTCTTTGGAACCGACATCTCCCTCTTTTTGACGGTTATTCCAGTGGGAGCACCACTCTACTCCTCAACGCTGGTTCATGATCACTTTTCTTCAATACCCTGGCTGCTGGTGCCTCAGTCTTCAACTTCTCAGAGTCTTTTTCGATCTTTGCGGAGCTTTCCCTTTATAATGCTGACAGGAATTGGGTGATGGAACACACACCCTTTCAATTTTGGTAAAGGAGAAATGCGAAGTACCCATGGGCAGACCAGCACCGTGTTTGCAACTTCTGCCTCTCCCCCGACCACAGCAGACCTCGTGCGAGTGCTGCCTTACCTTTCATTGCAAGAAACCTTGAAGTACCGAAGGGAAAGGTGTTGGGTGCACTCAAATGCAGCAGCAGTCATCCTTCGCGATACGAAACATTTACATTGGACACAACCCATTCAGCATCTAGGAGGAATAGGAGGGTTTCTCCGGAATCCCAAAGGCCCATCTGACTCAACCCTGAGATGGTGTCCTCAAGCTGCTCAGAGGAAGATCAGGATGGCTTCACACCAAGAAAAAACAGAGGGGCGTGGAGTACCACCCCTATGCTGAGGCAGAGCAAACGTCTCGCAGGAGTTGGGTGTCACGTTTTGAGCATAGCAGAAGGAAAACCTCAACTTCCATCCCTTTGCCATCCTCTGGCTGCAGTTGGCATCAAGAGAAGGCTTCAGATCTCAACAAGCTCCCACCAAAGGGTGCAAGGTTTGACACTCATTAAACCCCCTCGTGCCCAGATGGCACTGAACCTCCCCTTTGAGAGCCAAAATTGTGCAGAGCCCGCTACTGAGACCAGATGCTAAGTTGACACCTTGGACTCCATTAACACCGAGATCAAAGGAATCTGAGGCCCCTATGCTGGAGAGACTGGCAGAAGAACTCCAAGCCAGATAGAAGTGACTATTCATACATCTAGAAACTAGCAAGAGTTCTGGTAAGGGACTCCCAGGAGAGCTATTATCTACGCTGACCCCAACTCACAAAAAACAAGGCTAACACTTGAGGGGGAAAGTGCCTTTGATGCTCCATGACCCATGTTGCCTAAGAGGCATAAGGACAAGGCAACAAGCCTTACCACCCAACCTCTAAACCCAGCAATCAAAACTGCTGCCACCTCCTCCACCTCCACCATGCCCAAACTCATCATGACCTCCACCTCCATCAGAATCCCCTGACAGGTCATTGAGACTCTTACAACCAGCCTACTGGTGCAGGTGATGGCGACAACCCCATGGATGGTCACAGCATTGACCCTATAGATGATCCAGATCTGGAACTTTACCCGTCCAAGCCACCTCCGCCAGAGGATAGCAGTACGTATCATTCTGCCACTCAGAGAGCGACCCGCCATCATGAATTTTACATGCGTGTCCTACCAGTATGTGGGTGACTTTTTGGTGGAGGCCTTCTCCAAGACTGAGCACACTGTCCAGTTCCTGCCCATGTTGAAGGGCATGCTCAAGTCGGCCTCAGTTTAAGGATCCGTTCAGGGCAGAGATGGTCTCGCCACAAATAAAGTAATTTAAGTCTTCTCCCAATGACCCTCTAAATCCACTGCCAGGGTCTACCACATTATCTGGTGATACACCCAGCAGGAAAGTGGGGCTCAGATCAGGCAATAGGGACACACCTCTAAGATAAGGAGAGCAAGCACATCCACACCACTGGCAAGCGTTTGGCAGTTGGTGCAACCACCCAGTGACACATTGCCAATTCACTTAGCTTGCTTTTGAGATACGTCCGGTTTCATTGGGAGGAGATTGGGGCATTGATTAAGCACCCCCCTGAGAACTACATATAGAGGGGATAAGCTTGTCGCAGACTCTTGGTCCATGATTCCCAGGATGCTACAAGTTTCTTGCAAGGACCGGAGTTGAAGCACTTTACCTTCCCACCGGAATATCAGGCGGAAAGGATGGCCCCATGAGTAAACAATCCCTATGCTTCGCAGGTGCATAGTGGCTGGGCAGGACTCACTTTTCTGCAGTGTGATCATGGCCAGGTCCTGATATAATGTTAGGGTATGGCCTCGGAACTCTGCCTCTCCCGCACCTTTTGCAAGATGATTTCCTTTAGCTGGAAGTCTGGTTGATAGGCTTGGATATCCGGGGGTGGAGTTGAAGAGTGCCGCGGCAAGCCCACTCTGTGTGTCCGGTCTATTTTAATTGTCAGGTTCCTCCGTTCCGATGTCCCCGGGGCTGTGTTGATGCTCTAAGGGGACCCACCTCTGGATGACCCCAAGTCCGGCTTGAGTGTAACCGCAGACTTTTGGGGTCATCGAGCGGGGGAAGGAAAGGGTGGGGACTGCAGGGAGGGAGATCTGTAAAGGCAAAAGACAACAAGACACCGTATGAGACTCTTGTCTATGTATACATCATGATACGCTGGTTTTACCATTAATGTCAGTGCTTTCTACTCTAGCTCGCCCCCTCACTTGTAAAGCAAAGAAGGTACGTCAAGACATATATGGGAGAGCTAGAGGCAGTGGTCAGTGGTCTCAGGCAACTAATACAAATGAAAAGGAAAGATCACACGTATGGAGCAACATTGCAGTGAGCCAACACAGGGAACACAACAGACCTTTAGCACATTACACACACATGTACCCACTTGTGAAATGCCCTTCTAGTGTCAAGCCACCGGTGTTGGCACCACCCCTACTTGACCAGACTCTCCCTTATGTCTGAAGAAAGGAACATATAAGAAACAATAATGAGGGCTGGCGCCAGGGTCGTATCTTTTATCACTGCTTGCTTCTGCCAGCAACAACGAATTACACATAACGGAACATCCCTTATGCGTGGATGCACACTCTTGGCTGGGCGAAATGGTCCGCCCCTATATTCAGCGAATCTCAACAGAAGACTTTTGCCCCCTACTGGTTTCTGAGTCAATAGGCTCTCTCACCTCGAGAGACAGAACGGGCTTCAACATGCCCTGCAGGGATAGCCATACAAAAAATACTCTGCCGCTCCTCTGCATGAGACCGACCGGTCTCTCCAACAGAGGGGCGTTACTTCGCACAAGTTCAACAGGAGATTTCCTTGACTTTCAGGTCCGCCAATACTTTGTCTCCGAACTCTGTTCTAAGGGGGAGCCGAGGAGAGAAATCGGTAACAACACGCCTACCTCGGTAGTATGGACTCCGGGGTTCCTACGGTCTGCTACCTGACTGTTCCTCCTTCCGTGCTCCTTCTCGGTATCACCGCGCTTCCTCGGCGCGTCTTTGGTCCAAGAATTATCGGCTCCGATGGAGTCGACCTTTCCCCTTTTACGTCCGCAACGGACGTATCGTGAGTCACGTGATGCGTCTCTCGCAACGCCTGTCGGGAGTTGTAGTTCTGGTGTAATGTCTCGTACCCGGCCCAATTCCAGTTCACGGCCGGCGGTGCGCTGTCTGTGAATCCTGACAGCACATCCCCCTTCCGAGGATCACCGACGGCCGCCAGGTTTGTAAGGGTGTAACCTATGGAACCTAGCAATCGGCCTGGGAGCGTGGACCGCCGACGCGGGTTCCCATGAGTCGTCTTCCGGCCCATACCCTTTCCAGGAGATTAAATACCACACTCTACCCCTCACTGTTTTTGCATCTAGGATGGCTTTCACCTCGTATTCCTGGTCTTGGTGCACCAGGACCGAAGCTGGTCGACTGTTCCGGGGCTGTTTGGCCGGTTTCAGAAGGGAGACATGAAAAACCGGATGGATGCGAAAATGTGCAGGTAATCTCACCTTGACATGCTTAATGACCCGATAAGGTCCTATATATCTCGGGTTGAACACACTATATTTCCTAAACCGGATATTCCGTGTGGACAACCATACCCAATCCCCTTGATTGTACACAGGACCTGGTCTCCGGTGTTTGTCAGCCTGTCTTTTGTACTGATCCTTCGCTTTCAATGAATTTACTTTAGCCTGCTTAAGTACCTTCCGCATAAATACTAGCCTTTCGCGCAATTCTGGGTGTCGTGTGTTGGTGTTAGGCATAATCAAGGGGGTGAATCTTGGATGGAACCCGTAAGTGCTAAAGAACGGGGAGTGTTTAGTGGCTGAGTGTGTGGCGCTGTTGTAAGCGACTTCTGCTGACCATAACCACTCCACCCACGTATCAGTAGCTGTGTTCACATAACATCTGAGGTATTGCTTCAAAGTCTGATTCAGCCTCTCGGTTTGGCCATCCGTCTGTGGATGGAAGATCGTTGACAGGGACGAGGTGACCTGCAGTTTGGAACACCAAGTCCTCCAAAAGCCTGATGTAAATTGGGCTCCCCTATCGGACACTATGACTTGTGGAAGTCCATGGAGGCGGACAACATGGGTAAGCAGTAGTATCGCCAATTGTCCCGCTGTGGGGGCCTGTTTGCATGCTACAAAGTGACCCATTGTGAGCGGGTGCAAAGTATAACGCAAGACTCGGCGTCTAGTGAGAGAGGGTTTTATTTTTAAAGAATTTCGAGTGTTCGAAGCAGCCAGGGTGTTATGGATCGCTAGGGATTGTATCACCCTCGATGTCTACTCTTGTCCCAGGGGAGCTTCTCGTTCCGGCGTCAGATGTCTCTGGAGTTCGATTCCTGGTCTCGGCGTGGAAGACAGGGGACTCCGGATGGCGGCAACCCAACAAAGGGAGAAACAAAGACAGAGGCTGGGGTCAATAGGACGTCCTTTGTAAAATACTCTTAAAGGGACCCGGGGGCGGTGAGGGACACACTCCGGTGCTCAGGTGCCAAAAGAAAACACTCTATACGTCCGGTGTGAAAGGGGGAGCAGTGCAAGTGAGGAGGGGGTCAAGCACGTTAACTATGTACAAACGAGGCGGCAAGCAGTACTGATGTTACTTCTCAGCCTTGTCCTGCCTCCCGACCCAACCCGTGAAGCGTTCACGTACCTGGGTCAGCCACGCTCCTCCGTGGGTGCGGCTCGGCGAAGCGTGGGTGCGGAGTCCTCCAGTCTCCGGCTTCTCCTCCTTCAACGAGCTCCTTCGAGTCTCCTCGCTTCTCCGGTCTCCGTAGTCTTGCTCCGATCCTCCTCTCGCCTCCTCGTCTCCTGCTCCGGTGTACATACACACCCCGAGTGCTTCCTCATGTGGTCTTATTGGTTGGTCGACCGCGTCGTCATCGTAGGGGGCGTGGTTGTCTGGGAGCGTTTCCCAGTTAAAGGGGAAGGCGTCTGGTGTTGCTTCCTCCCTTAGTGACGGCGTCCACTCGTCTCCCTGCGGAGTAGAAAAGAAACGGTCCGTGACATCTCGAGCCTCCCACCAGTCCACCCCTTGGATAAGGTCGTCCCCGCTGTCCTCGTGACACTCCTCCACCACCGGTTTCTCCCGATCGGGGAGAGGAAATGTCCTGGAGAGGTAGTCCGCACTAGCATTGTCCTTCCCTTCCCGATGCTTTAGTGTGAAGGAAAAGGGTTGGAGTGAGAGAAACCAACGGAGAACCCTAGGATTGTTGGAGAGGTTCCGACTCATCCATTGAAGGGGTGCATGGTCAGTATACAGGAGAAAGTGCCTCCCTTCTAGATAGTAGCGTAACTTATCGGCAGCCCACTTAATCGCAAGACATTCGCGTTCAATGGTCGGGGACCTCATCTCCCTGGGGAACAGCTTTCGGCTGATATAGATTATGGGATGCTCCACCCCTTCCTCCGACTCCTGTGACAAAACTGCACCCAACCCGTGATTCGAGGCATCTGTGTGCAATATGAAGGGACGAGAGAAGTCTGGTGAGGATAGTACTGGGCTAGAGGTGATGACACGTTTCAGAGTGTGAAAGGCCTGTAACATCTGTGCAGTGGGATGGTGGAGGACATGTGGTTTTACATTCTTAAGGAGTGTGTTGGTCAAGGGGTTTGCTACTTCTGAGAAGTTCGGAATAAAGCGTCGATAATATCCTATGAGGCCTAGAAAGGCTCTCATCTTTCGTTTTGTTGAAGGGAAAGGGGTAGCAGTAATGGCTTTTATTTTCTCTGTTTGTGGAGCTATAAGGCCATGACCAAGGACGTATCCCAAATAGTTCACTTTGTGGAAAGCCATTCGGGATTTCTTAGCATTCACATGTAAACCGTCGGTTCCTAAGGTCTGAAAGATCGTGTGTAGATGTTGGAGGTGCGTTTCCCAGTTCGGACTGAAGACCACAATGTCATCAAGGTAAGCTGATGAGAAAGCTTGATGTTTTTGCAGGATGGTGTTCATTACTCTCTGGAATGTGGCCGGAGCGCCATGCAATCCGAAGGGTAGCACCGTGAATTCGAACAGACCGTCGGGAGTTGAAAAAGCCGTCTTCTTTTGATCTTCTTTTCGCAAGGGTACCTGCCAGTACCCCTTGGTCAGGTCTATGGTGGTAATGTAACGGGCTTCCCCTAACTTCTCTATTAGTTCATCAATGCGGGGAATGGGGTAGGCATCAAAGGACGATATGTCATTCAGTGCCCTGAAGTCCATGCAGAACCGGATACTTCCATCAGGCTTGGGCACCATCACTATAGGAGATGACCATTCACTTCTGCAGCTGCAGCATGTCGTGGACTTCTTGTTGGACTGCTTTTCTTCGAGCCTCGGGTATCCTATAAGGGCGTTGCTAGATCACTTTTCCCGGGGTAGTCTCAATGTTATGTTCGGCGAGGTGGGTACTCCCGGGGAGGTCGGAGAATAGTGTAGCGTGTGCTTGCAGGACCTCCATCAGCTCCTTCATTTTTTTCTGGCTTATCTCAGGGTTGATTGGTAATTGTTGCAACGTGTTCCCTTCTTTCCCCTTGGTAGGCAGAGTTAGGGAGGCAGTCTTTGGTGGAGGTCCTATCCATTTTTTTAACATGTTTATGTGATAAACCTGGGTCCGGTTTGGTGACAGTTGTAGTTTAGACGTAGTCTTCCCGATAGAGGCGATGACTCGATAGGGACCTTTCCATTCACTCTTGAATTTGTTAGCAGAGGTCGGGAGTAATAACAAGGCCCAGTCATTAACCGCTAAGGTTCTCCATTTTTTTCCTCGGTTATAATAATAGGCCTGTTTTTCTTGGCTCTTCGCGAGGTTTGAGTAGGCCAGATGTCGAAGCTTCCCGATTTTGGTTTTTAACGTCTGCGTGTATTCCAACATCTCTCTGGTCTCCAGGGTTTCTTCCTTCTCCCACGCCTCCTTGGTCATCTCCAATAGGCTGCGAGGTTGGCGCCCACATAACAGTTCGAAGGCCGAACATCCAAGACTGCTCTGTACTTGGCTTCGGATGACGTAGAACGCCAACGGTAAGAGCCGGTCCCATTCTGTCCCTTCTACCTCCAACATTTTCTTGAGCGTCTTTTTCAATGTGCCATTATAACGCTCTACCAAGCCATCCGTATGCGGATGGTATACTGACGTTCGGATGTGACGGAGGTCCAAGAGGTGACATACCTCTTTCATAAGTCTCGAGACGAATGGTTTTCCCTGATCTGTTAGTATTTCTTTGGGGAACCCTACTCGGGAAAACAACTCCAAGAAACAGTCTGCTATGTTACGGGTGGTGGGAGTCCTAAGGGGAAAAGCCTCGGGGAATCGGGTGGCATAGTCCACTATCACCAGTACGTATAAGTGGCCCTTTTTTGTCCGGGGCATAGGCCCTATAAGGTCCATCCCGACCCTCTCAAATGGAGTCCCTATTACGGGTAGTGGTTGTAAGGGTACTCCAGGTGGTCGGTGAGTGTTCCTTTTCTGGCATATTATACAAGCCTGACAATGTACTTTGATATCTTGGTATATCCCAGGCCAGTAAAAATATTGTAGTATATTCTGCGTTGTTTTTTCTGACCCTGTGTGTCCAGCCATGATGTGTGAGTGTGAAAAGAACATAATTTGTTCCCTGAAAGACTTGGGAACCAGTAACTGGTGAGGGTCAGAAGGGGAAGCTTGTCTATACAATAGTGCTTCTTTAATAAAAAACCTGGGGTACCCAGGGGAGTCGGAATCAGGGGTGCTGTGAGCTTGTTCCCAAGCATTGTAGAGGGTGGTGTCATTGGCTTGTGCGAACTTGAAGCTACGGTCCGTAAGCCATGGTCCGGGGGTTATCAAGGCAGAAGCAGGAAGTGAAGATTCCTCCCTGGTGGGACTTTCCCGCCCTGGCTTGTTTAATACTCGTTGGAACATGTCCAAAAAGTCCGGGTTATCGGTTCCGATAATGAGGTCCTCCGGAAGGTTGTCTAAGACCCCTACTCTTATGTGAGTTCTGACCCCGCTCCCCGCGTGCAAGAGGGGAATGACTGCTACTGGGTAAGGCTTCACGTCTCCATGGACACACCTGATGTGTACGGAGGCCTCTGGCACTATTTGTTCGAGCGATACCTATAACCCCTGTATCACCGACTGCTTACATCCAGAGTCTAAAAGTGCTTTAAGGGTTTTACCGTTTACCTGCACGTTCGCATGAAAGGCCGTCCCCATCTCCGCGGTATACAGTATGGACTTGGGTATATAACCCACTTCCATGGTTTCTTCCGTTGGTCTTTTCCTTTGGCAAACTCGGGCGATATGGCCCCACTCCCCGCACTCAAAGCACTGGGGGCCCTTCAGGCCAGGAACATCAAACCTCAGCTGTCGGGGTTTTATCGGATCCGGGGGCTTGATCCTCTTCTCGGCTCGGTAGGTGGGGTTTGCGTGGCTTCTCCCCCTCCCAACCATATCCTTTAGGTTGTGCTCTGGAAAAGGTTGCGGCCATCTCAACCGCTTGTTGTACCGTCAGGTGGCTATGTTGTGTCAACCACCTTTGCGTATGATAGGGTAAGGCTTCAAGATATTGCTCCAGGTAAATCTTGTCCATAATTTCTTCTTTGGAGCTGCTGCCAGGAGTCAACCATTTATCGGCCGCCATTTTTAGCCGAAAAAATTGCGTTTTAGGGTTCTCCCCTGGTCCTCCTTTCTCCTTCCTGAACCGTACCCTATACGCCTCCGCGTCCAGACCCAAATGATCCAAAATGATGCCTTTAATGGTACCATATGCTGTGTCTCCGTTGGCATTAGCCACCTGATAGGCGGACTGAGCTTCTCCAACCAGGAGAGGGGCCAAAAAAAACGGCCATTTCTCTAGGGGCCAACTACACGCCCTGGCCACCCTTTCGAAGTTGGTGAGAAAGGCATCTGGGTCCTCGCCAGGAATATATTTCTGTAGAGACAGTCCGGCGGGGTGGGGTGACTATGACCCCGGGATTCTCGTAGGGGGAGGGCTTGTGGCTCTGTTACGACCTTCTGTAGTCCCTCAAGTTGGGCAGCAATCGTGTCCTTGAACACTTCTCGGTCCGCACTCGCGGAGGCCATCTGTCGCTCGACCGCCCATTCGAGCTTCTCCTGTCCCTTAATTATATGCTGAATCAGAGCATCCATCTTTACTGTGCAGATGGGAGGGTCACTGCCCGCATTCTCCACCACTGTGAGCGGGTGCGAAGTATAACGCAAGACTCGGCGTCTAGTGAGAGAGGGTTTTATTTTTAAAGAGTCTCGAGTGTTCGAAGCAGCCAGGGTGTTATGGATCGCTAGGGATTGTATCACCCTCGATGTCTACTCTTGTCCCAGGGAAGCTTCTCGTTCCGACGTCAGACGTCTCTGGGGTTCGATTCCTGGTCTCGGCGTGGAAGACAGGGGACTCCGGATGGCGGCAACCCAACAAAGGGAGAGACAAAGACAGAGGCTGGGGTAAATAGGACGTCCTTTGTAAAATACTCTTAAAGGGACCCGGGGGGGTGAGGGACACACTCCGGTGCTCAGGTGCCAAAAGAAAACACTCTATACGTCCGGTGTGAAAGGGGGAGCAGTGCAAGTGAGGAGGGGGTCAATCACGTTAACTATGTACAAACGAGGCGGCAAGCAGTACTGATGTTACTTCTCAGCCTTCTCCCGCCCCAACCCGTGAAGCGTTCACGTACCTGGGTCAGCCACGCTCCTCCGTGGGCGCGGCTCGGCGAAGCGTGGGTGCGGAGTCCTCCAGTCTCCGGCTTCTCCTCCTTCAACGAGCTCCTTCGAGTCTCCTCGCTTCTCCGGTCTCCGTAGTCTTGCTCCGATCCTCCTCTCGCCTCCTCGTCTCCTGCTCCGGTGTACATACACACCCCGAGTGCTTCCTCATGTGGTCTTATTGGTTGGTCGACCGCGTCGTCATCGTAGGGGACGTGGTTGTCTGGGAGCGTTTCCCAGTTAAAGGGGAAGGCGTCTGGTGTTGCTTACTCCCTTAGTGACGGCGTCCACTCGTCTCCCTGCGGAGTAGAAAAGACACGGTCCGTGACATCTCGAGCCTCCCACCAGTCCACCCTGTCCTCGTGACACCCATCTTGTTGTAATAGTCTATCACCACCATGATGGCTGACATTCCTTGATCCCGGGGGAGCCCGACTATAAAGTCCACCGATATTCTTTCCCAGGGCCGCTCTGGTGTGGGCATCGGTTGCAACAAGCCCGGTGCAGCTCGGTGATCTGGTTTCATCTGAGCGCAGGTGGAACATTCTTGTACCCATTTCTGAACATCGGGACGAACTGAGGGCCACCAGAAGTGTTGTAATACTTTTTCTAGGGTCTTTGTGCGTCCAGTATGTCCGGCACAAGGAAGAGGGTGACATCACAAGAAAACCGTCTTCCTCTGTGTCTTGTTGGGGACAAGCAACTGGCGTCTTTTCAAGGGGAGGCCTTGATATAATCTCCACTCGGAGTGGAACCGAAGCCAGGTTCTCCATTCTGCAGTCCGTATCCCTCGCCTAATGCTGTTCAGGAAGTCGTCTGTGGCCACTATACCCACCACTCGACAAGGTTCTATGATTGCTTTTTCCGTAACCATTTCTTTATGCGGTGGGTTTTCCTGTCGCGTGAGAGCGTCGGCCTTCCGGTTGTTCACTCCTGGGCGAAAGGTCACGATAAAGTTGAACTCTGCAAAAAACAACGTCCATCGGAGTTGCCGCGGTGCAAGGTGTCGAGCTGCTGGTAAAAACTGAAGATTGCGGTGATCGGTATAAACCGTGATCTGCTGTGATGCCCCCATCAGCCAATGCCTCCACTCTAGGAAAGCGTCTTTAATCGCCAAGAGCTCTTTTTCAGCGATTGTGTAGTTTTGCTCCGCTGGGTTCAATTTTTGCGACATAAAGGCGATGGGGTGGAGGCAACCTGTGGTCTCATGTCTCTGCGACAGCACCGCTCCTACTGCTATTTCGGACGCGTCTGCTTCGACAAAAAAGGGCAACTCTGGTTTTGCATGCACCAGAACAGGAGCGGAGGAGAAAGCCTTCTTTAAGCGCTCGAACGCCTCTTGGGTTTCTGAGGTCCATATGAACGGAACCTTCACTCTGGTCAGCTTGGTCAGGGGTGCGACAGTGTTGGAGAAGTTTTGGATAAATCTCCTATAGAAATTTGCGAACCCCAGTAGGCTTTGGATGTCTTTCACGTTGTGCGGACGGGGCCTTTCAACCACAGCCTTTACTTTCCTCTCTGCCATGACTTGTCCGGAGGGGGTAAGCATTACCCCGAGGAATTCTACGGTGGTGACATGGAACTCACATTTTGTGAGTTTACAAAACAGGTTTTTTTGTAAGGCCTGTAATACTCTTCGCACATGATTAATGTGTTCTTCTTCAGTAACTGAGTACACTAGAATGTCGTCGATATATACGACTACAGAGACATCCAAAAATTCTCTCAACACCTCGTTGAGGAAAAATTGAAACGCGGCAGGGGCGTTACAGAGCCCAAAGGGCATTACCAAATACTCAAAGAGCCCGTACCGCGTCTTAAAGGCCGTCTTCCATTCATCGCCTTCTCGCATACGCACCAGGTGATACGCTCCTCTTAAATCCAGCTTGGTGTATATGTTCGCAGCTCTCACCTGTTCCAGGAGAGCTGGAATCAACGGGAGGGGATACCGATTTTTCACCGTGATAGCGTTTAATGCTCGAAAGTCGATGCAGCACCTCAATTCCCCGTTTGCTTTGGGAATAAAAAAAAGTGGTGAGGCGGCAGGTGATTGTGAAGGACGAATAAACCCTAATCCCAGGTATTTGTCTAGGTAGGTTCGTAGGTGCAGGTTTTCCGGTATAGTCAGTGCGTATATCCGCCCACAGGGTATCACAGCTCCAGGGACCAAATCGATGCGACAATCGAACTCTCGATGAGGAAGGAGCTCTTCTGCCTTCCTATCGCTAAACACCTCCTTGAAGAATTGGTAGCATTCTGGTAAGGTTATCTTTCTCCGCAGCGGTCGCTATCCCATGCCAGGTGGCTAACACTTCGGATGGGCGAACTGGCTCCCGGTTGCAATGTGATTGGCAATACGCTGAACGCAACTGTAGAGTCCTTGCAGCCCATTGGATACTGGGCTCATGTTTCTGCAGCCAAGGGAGTCCAAGAATGATTCCGTACTGCGGGGCTTGGATGATATTGAACGATGCCCATTCTCGATGATATCCCTCATACGTGAGTTCGTACTCAGGAGTGTGATGTTGTATGGGGCCTGACTCCAACTCCTTGCCATCCACTGCGTAGACCAACTCTGGGGTGTCCTTGAGGAGAAGTTGCACTCCTAGTCTGGCTGCCTCCTGTTTATCCATGAAACAGCCGGTAGCTCCGGAATCAACCATGGCTCGGATAGGACGTTGTACTTGGTTTATGTCGATATGCAATGTTATAAAAAAATGTTCTTTTTCCCTGAATAAGGAATAATCAACTGAAGGGATGGTACGTCTACCTGAGAACTTCCCTTCAACCGGTTTCAGGTGCGGCAGTTTTCCTCCCCCTTGTCTGTTGTTACCGTCGCCATCTGGCCGAGACGAGACCGTCCATATGCTGGTTTAACTGGGCATTCCTGTATGAAGTGGCCTTTCTTGCCGCAATACAAACATAATCCTTGTTTGCGCCGATGGTCTCTTTCGCTCAGGGTTAATGATGCCCTCACTGCTCCGATTTCCATGGGTTCTGGTTTGGTAGGGGTTTTCTCAGGGGGCCCGGATCGTTCGCTCCACGGACTAGCTCTCTCTTTTCGTGTGTGCTCTCCTTTCCGCTCTCTCAACCGATGGTCCAACCGGATCGTCAATTCGATGAGGGCACTACACGTAGTGGGTTGAGGCTCGATTTGAGCCAGGACGTCCTTCAGCTCTTCGGTGAGGCCATGGTAAAATATAACCGACTGTTTGGTTTCAGGCCAATCTGTTTCGGCTACCAGTCGTCTAAAGTTGTTCAAGTAGCTGACCAAATCCAATGATCCTTGCTTCAACTCCAAGAGGTCCGTATCCGCCGAGAACGTTTCTGCTCGTCGATCGAAGGTTTTCTCAAACGCCGTTCTGAACACATCCCAGTCGTAGAGCAGAGGGTCATCGTTCCTCACGATGGGAACGGCCCAATGGGCGGCTTCTCCCCCCAAATAGGAGATAAGAAAGGCGACCCTGGCTTGGTTAGTCACAAACCTTTTGGGCTTGCAGGTGAAATGAAGCAATACCTGGGTCATGAAAACCTGGACCTTTTTTCTATCCCCGTGGAACCTCTCTGGGGGGGCCAAGGGGATTGAGGCTGGGACTTCTACCACCAATGAAGTAGGCGAAGAAGGGCCCCCCACGCTAAATGGGTTTCTCGGCAGGTAGTCTACTTGGGAATGCAAGGACGCGATTTCTTGTCTCGAGGCCGCTAGCTCCATCTGCATTTGTGCTAACGTTGCCATTACGTCATCTAAGGTAGCCATGGTAAGCCTTCAACACAACCAGGAGGATAAGAGAATTCTTGGGCCGATAATTCTGTCAGGTTCTTCCGTTCCGATGTCCCCGGGGCTGTGTTGATGCTCTAAGGGGGCCCACCTCTGGATGACCCCAAGTCCGGCTTGAGTGTAACCGCGGACTTTTGGGGTGATCGAGCGGGGGAAGGAAAGGGTGGGGACTGCAGGGAGGGAGATCTGTAAAGGCAAAAGACAACAAGACACCGTATGAGACTCTTGTCTATGTATACATCATGATACGCTGGTTTTACCATTAATGTCAGTGCTTTCTACTCTAGCTCGCCCCCTCACCTGTAAAGCAAAGAAGGTACGTCAAGACGTATATGGGAGAGTTAGAGGCAGTGGTCAGTGGTCTCAGGCAACTAATACAAATGAAAAGGAAAGATCACACGTATGGAGTAACATTGCAGTGAGCCAACACAGGGAACACAACAGACCTTTAGCACATTACACACACATGTACCCACTTGTGAAATGCCCTTCTAGTGTCAAGCCACCGGTGTTGGCACCACCCCTTCTTGACCAGACTCTCTCTTATGTCTGATGAAAGGAACATATAAGAAACAATAATGAGGGCTGGCGACAGGGTCGTATCTTTTATCACTGCTTGCTTCTGCCAGCAACAACGAATTACACATAACGGAACATCCCTTATGCGTGGATGCACACTCGTGGCTGGGCGAAATGGTCCGCCCCTATATTCAGCGAATCTCAACAGAAGACTTTTGCCCCCTACAGGTTTCTGAGTCAATAGGCTCTCTCACGTCGAGAGACAGAACGGGCTTCAACATGCCCTGCAGGGATAGCCATACCAATAATACTCTGCCGCTCCTCTGCATGAGACCGACTGGTCTCTCCAACAGAGGGGCGTTACTTCGCACAAGTTCAACAGGAGATTTCCTTGACTTTCAGGTCCGCCAAGACTTTGTCTCCGAACTCTGTTCTAAGGGGGAGCCGAGGAGAGAAATCAGTAACAACACGCCTACCTTGGTAGTATGGACGCCGGGGTTCCTACGGTCTGCTACCTGACTGTTCCTCCTTCCGTGCTCCTTCTCGGTATCACCGCGCTTCCTCGGCGCGTCTTTGGTCCAAGAATTATCGGCTTCGCTCGAGTCGACCTTTCCCCTTTTACGTCCGCGACGGGCGTAGCGTGAGTCACGTGATGCGTCTCTCGCAACGCCTGTCGGGAGTTGTAATTCTGGTGTAATGTCTCGTACCCGGACCATTTCCAGTTCACGGCCGGCGGTGCACTGTCTGTGAATCCTGACATTAATCTCGTCTTGTGGGGATCCCAGAGTAAAGTTAAAGAGTTCCCTCAGGTGATGGAAAATATCCGAGCCGACCGCTTGCCGTTCACGTGAATATTATTTCGCCTGGAGCGGTTCTGAAGGTCTTCGGCGTGGACTTGAAGCTCTATCTGTTGCTCCCGTTGGTGGATTACCTCTTGCTGCAGAGGCTCCACCTCCCCATCCCACACATGTTCATTGTCTTCCACAGTTGCCATGCGTTCCCCAAGGGAGTCAGCCTCTTGCCAAACTTCTTTGATATCGCTAGATAGCTCCCCTCGAAGGGACTGTATGTCTTCATGCAGTGAGGAAAACAGGGACTCCAAAAAGGCGCGGGTGACAGGCTCCTCTGCTTTCTCTGGCTCCTGATCAGTTTGGCCGCTCTGATGCACCTGCCCATCTCCTCCAGGTACAGAGGGGTGTTCGGTCACCATGTCTTTCAATGTATGATCCTTTTTCCCCCCTTGCTGTCACCATGGTTGGGAATTGGACCGAAATACAACACGCTTCGATAATGTGCTGCTGCCGCCCTCTGATGGCAGCTCCTCGCGCTAAGAAGGATTCGCTAAGGGTCAGGCGCACCCCCAATCTAGCTAGGCCTTCAAATACTCCCTTGGCTCTGCTTCGGAGGCTCAGCCCCGTCCATCTTATCCCTCGATCCTTGCTGGCCCAGGTCTAGGGTAAGTACAGCTCCCTATTCTCACTGTCTCCGAGTTCTTGCCTGTTCCTACTTTGGGGGCTTGTAACTGCCAACTCATGTGGTGTATCAGCCTTCTTTGGCTTCCTATGTAGCAGGGGGCTAGCACCAGGGTTCCTCCGAACTCTCTAGTACTGCCGGGTAGAGCCAATGGTGCTTGTATTGCTTCCTCTGGGGGACGTCGTCCAGCTCGGCCCCCAGCAGGCAGCGCTGACACTTATTACTCCTGCAGCGCTGTGTCACCTCCACTCCCCCCTAAGCTTCAAGCTTCTGCCGGTCACCTCCTGGTCATCTCCTATGGGACGCTTGTCTAGTGTCGGTTGGGTCACTCGCTTGCTGCAGGCCGGAGTATGTCTTATGCAGGGGCCCGTTATTCTCTTCCTCTGCCTCTACTCTTATCGGGCAGGCTCAAATGCCCACTAGGTGTTTGCTTCTAGCTTTCAGAAACCCCTCCGCTAGGCCCTGGCGTTATTGGCCCACGAGGAGCCCAAAGTGCGCTTCGCAGGCCAGGCGTAGTTTCTTCCAAGCTCTCCCTTTTCTGTATCTTTGAGGAGCTCCCAGATCTCGGCCTTCGCTGCAGCTTACAGTTGCGGGGCGTAGCACTCCGGGGATCGCCACTCTCCAAATGCAGGCTGCTCCCCGACGCGGCCTCTCGCGGTGCCACTCGCTCTCCCTGTGCCGATCGTGCCACTTTTCTCACGGGGATGCCGCTGCACCCAGGCTCCGCTCGCCCACACTCCTCACCAAGGACTTTGCTGTACCCAGCATTGTCCTCGGGTATGGCAGCCTCACCCGCCAGCGCCATCTACTTCCTCGCCTGCTTCGTTAATGGGTGTACCCTTCTAGGCAATGCCAGGAGTGATGCATGGTGACCGCCATTATGTACAGGCTCGCCTCGCCTGACCGCAGTACTTCAGCTGCTCCCACCGGCCCAATCCGCCTCCATCCAGCAGCTGTGGTCAGTGCCCCCCTCTCCCCCCAGGTTCAATGCGGGAGACCCCCAGGTAGTCCAAAGGCCATCGGGATAAGGAGCGGGCAGCAACGAGCTGGGAGACGAGGACAGACACGCCCTAACTGCACGCCGTCTTGGCCACACCCCCTGCTTTTCCTCCTCTCCCACTCATCCTGTATGTGATGAGGAAGATCAGACAATTGTCCATGATCCTCATCCTTGTGGCCCCAGCTTTGGACAGACAGTCCTGGTACTTAATGCTTCTAGAGATTTTCATCAGCCTCCACAAGAAGATGTTGATCAAGCCTAAGTTTCTCACAACAATGCCGCCTAATCCGGCATCCAGATCCCAAGCAGCTCAACCTAGCAATCTGGTACCTTAGGTCTTAAAGTTTGGCTACCTAAACCTCCCTCAGGATTGTATGACCATACTGCGCATGGGAATTAGGCCCACTATATTCTAATTTTTTGCAGCCAAGTGGACGATATTTATCCACTACTGTATTTCCAAGTAAGTTGGCCCTTCATAGTCAAGGTTCAGGACATAATCTGTTACCGTCAGCACCATCAAAATGCCGGCCTTGCATACACCTGTATAAGCCTTCTCTTAGCCATAACAGCAAAAAGGGAACACGCATGCCTTCAGGAGCCATTTGTTTCAGGCGTTTCTGGAAGAGGACCCAAAAGGGTGCTACCCCCAAGAACAGTTCCAGCCCCAGCGCAGAACTGTAACATAATTAGGCTTATGGGGATGTTCTTTGAACCCCTCTACTCTTGCAACTTAGCTTTTACCTCTAGGAAGATGGCCTTTATAATAGCCATAAGTGCACTCAGGTGTATCAGTGTAGGAAGGTGGAATCTGACTGCATGGTTACCCCCACTTTTTGTCTGGTGTTTTGCTGGTTTCCGACTTAGTTTGACTGGGATCCTGCTTATCAGGACCCCAGTCTGTCTGCTTTCTCCCTAAATTGGTTGTTCATGTACTTTAGGTACACTTCAGATTGGATTCTGGGGTACCCTTATAAGTCCGTAGTATATGGTATACTATATACCCAGGGCATAGGTACCCCAGAGGCCTCTCAGGGGCTGCATCATGTATTATGCCGACCCTGGGAGACCATTCAAAATGACACAACAGGTCTGCTACAGCAACCTGTGTAAGGTGGTGTATGCACCCCTTACTTAGATATAGGTTCACTATATCTATACATATCACTGCACATATAAACCAGTCACCCCTATGGCAGGCCTTATCAATCCTGAAGGCAGGGTGATGGGTTTTATGTGAGAGGGTGGCCATGCATGAGCAGAGCCCCTCTGCTGCTTTCGGTACCTCTATTCCGGGGTTGTTTGTGATGCAGCCAACCATATACTCTTTAAGTACATTATAACCTTGTGGTAAATGCTAACTTTCAAACGGCTGTATGGAAACATGTCGTGTTTGCTGTCAAACACCTTGGAATCATAGCTCCACACCAGTAACTGGTGTGGAAGGTATGATTTTACCCTACTAGAGGGAGAAATATGACAGCACCGGTACACCTGGTACCAGCTTCATAGACCCTGGCATCCCAAAATGGATGCTGCCAGCCACAGACACGAGTCTGCCCTCCTGCTGCTGGATGAAACTCCGGCAGGGGACGGCTGGACAGTATGTTTCCTGTCACACGGTGGTGTAACCACCTCCCAGACAGGCTTTAGTGTATTGGGGCTGGGTGGGTGCACTCTGAGAGTGCTTTGATGTTTGCACTGGGGGCACATTTGGTGTCCCTGTGCATAGTCCAGCTCAAACAGGTTGCAGGGGCTGTCAGCACCTGCACTGGCGCAAAACTGGACAAAGGACATGGGTGTAGCCACCCCTCTGTCCTGACCTTCCCATAGGTGGGCCCCCAGAGTTTTTCCCACCCCTTCCTTGGGTATAAAGTAGCAACCCCTGGCTACAGGACTTTAGATTTACCTGTCGTAACTCTGCTACAAAAAACAAGTACTTCAACTATCTACACTACGTTGGATGACCAAAGAATCTCCCTTGGAGTAAAGGAGTTACTCCCCTGCAAGGCAGGCACCAAAGATGCATCTGACCGGTTTGCATCTACGCAGCTCCTGAAGGACTCCGAAGATTTTGCAACACAGGAGGTGGGTTCCTAAGCTTCCCCGAGGCCGACCAGTGCTCTCAGCAAACCTGAGACCCTCAGCCCTCGTGGGGACTGTGCAACTTGAACCCCTGGACACCGTGCACATTTGCAGCAGCATATGCTTTTTGGCGATCCCAGAGACTGTGCTTTGGGCTACTTGTAGTACAGACCCTGAGCAGTGATTCCACCGAAGATTACTGGCCTACACTCCACGAGTGTTCTGTGGGCTGGTATTTTGTTATTCCTCTTGAGGTCCCTTCGCGATCCCTGGTCCGTCGACCTGTGGGTTCCTGAGAAGGGTACTTTAACTTTCAGTGGGCTTTCCTGGTTGCTCCAGACGTGCCCTGACTCTCCATCGCTTGGGGAGTCCACAGGACCTTGCTTGTCCACACCGAAGCATCTTTTCTCTGACCGTGTGGGTTGCAGTTGCCAAGGCTTGTTTGTCTCCAATCCGGACACTGACCCTCCAGCACTTGACATCCTTCATGGGACAGCTCGCCTGCGGACTTTGGTCATCGTCGACGTCTCCTGGTCCCCGTGGCTGCAGAGTCAAGCTCCACCTCTTCGCACCTGAAACACCCGACATCGGTGGGCATTGTCTACCGTGCCCCTGGTCACTGGCAAGTGACCCAGACTTTGTCCCCTCTGCTTTCAGGTTCTTCTGATCTTCGATCGAGGCTTGGATCACACCGGACACTTTTCTTCGTCCCGGCAGCAGCACTTTGCAGCAGATCGCCATTGAAATCAACGACGATTCCCATACCATTTGACACCTATGCACCCGGCTTCCCTGGGTAAGGTAACTCGAGTACTTCGGTGCTCCCGTGGTTGCTGGCCCTAGAACCCCCTAAGTCTAAAGGGGTTTGCTCAAAGTCCTCTCCTAAGTGTCCTTAACTTCTAAAATTCCAACCGCGACTTTCCCATAGGATTGTACGGAGCTCGCGGCTGTGTTCTCACACTGCATGCGTCCCCTGTGGGTCCCCTGTGTCACTACCTTGGGTGGTTCCTTGGGGTTCCAGCCATTCTATATGCTCTAGGCACTGTGTCTAGTCAAGTCATGGTTGCTATACCACTTTCTTAATATATGGTTTGGTCTCCCCCTGGGGCCCACTGTATATTGTGCTATTTACTGTCGTTCTAGTGCTTTAATATTGTGTATCTTGTTTTCTAATCTCATAGAGGTTAGTAGAGCGTGTTAAGTAATAAAAACATATATTTTATATATATACACCTTGTGTGGTTCTCCTTTCATTTGGTCATTCAAGAGGTTATAATCTGGTAAACCAAGCTGCTTTACATTCCTTCGCGACTTAGCCTGAGGGCTGCTCTCCATAGCTACCACTAGGATAGCTTTCAATAAAGGTTGTCTTTAACCTAATCATCAATAAGGGTTGTTTGGACTGGTCAAGGTGCCCACTTTAATTAATGGACAGCATAGACCAGGCCAACTTCTCGCAATCAGCAAGTTACAAGTGCTCAGTATTCAGGAACCATTTATACCCTCACGGGTGCACTTACAAATACACATAACATAACTTAACATTCAGGTGCACAAGTACAGGATAGTTCTCAGAACCAGTCCAAAATTCCTACCCAGAGTAGACTCACCCTTCCATATCAACCAAACTATTAGGCCCATGTTCTTTTCACAACTTGATTCTGTAGCGAATATTGACAGGACTATATCCTTCCCATAAAACCAATCAGATCGTTGTAGCTTTTGTAGAGCCCCACTAAGTCAGAGTGTGAAATTCCTATCGCCTGGGATTGAGGTCAAGGGCAACAAGTTTTCATGAGTATTTTGTCCATTCGGACAAGTAGGCCCAACCCCCTGCAGCACAAATCCTCTGACTGCCAGTTTGCAGTAACATATCATGGGTCAGCGAAGGGCACTGTCTGCAGTTAAGGTAATATTTGTGTCCATATGTTAATGCTGTTCAAACTTGTATTTATGGTTCATTAATTGAAAGCTTTTATTGTTAGTGTGAGCGCTCTAAGTAAATGTTATAAGCTTTGACTGCACTACTGACAGTGGTTCTAGTATAAAAATGTGTACACACGTTTTAAAAGTTTTGCAATATGAGGCTATGTATAACGCTCCCAGAATGCTCTCTGATTAGATGCAAATATTTGTAGAACCTTGAAAGCAAGATTGACGATTCTTTGCTTTCAAAATAAAATGTTCATAAAAAATGAAAGCAGGAAAAAACTTTTAGCTAAACTAATGTATAATTTCAGGTAACATTTCTTTGCAGCATCATTTAGTAAAAGGTGTTGATGCATGCTAGTATTTCCCAAAAATATTCTTAATGGAAGATCAGTGTAACCAGTTTCAATACGATTATGGGAAACAAAATAAACAAGGATTGGCAAATCCAGTAGGTCTGAAATTGTTGGTCAGCTTTTTATTTTTGTCAATGTGAGACTTGTTTTGGCATGGTTTTTGTAAAACTTTACTGGTGTGGGAGTTGTCAGGCCCTCACCATTAGAACAAACATTGGCAAAAGCAAAAATAGTTTTGGTCTCAAAAACCACACACTGCCATAGCATTTACTGGCACGAAACAAGACTACTTTGTGTGCCGATATGTTCCTTGTGAAAGAGCAGAATGCTGTCGCTCACAGCGAAGCCAGCCAATACAGAGAGCAAGAGATATCGTGCAGCCACGAGTTTATTCGGCGTCAAACGGATCTACAGACTGTTTGACGCCGACTAAACTCGTGGCTGCATCACGGAAAACCCTAATTATCAGAGGGAAACCATACAGTGATATCCCTATAAAGAAACTACATAAATTTGATGGCAAGATAGCCAAGAAACACATAGGAGGTGCGGCTGTTAAATCCCGAGTGTTTCATCTCCAGGTCGCCCCATATACTGTATAGGGTTTTGACAATTTTATTGGACCAGAATAGTGACTTCCGAGAAACAAGGATGTTATTCTATATATAAGGGATACAAAAGGAAATCAAAGACTAAAGAAATGGAAGAACAACTATAGGGCTGTCCAGACCATTTATAGGAGCCCTCTGTATAAGAAAATTGAAAACTACTGGCCCACTATATGGACGGTAGCTTGCCTTAACTAGAAGAGGTACAGACTTAGCTATTGTGCAAGTCCCTCGTTCTTTTTTAATCATTATATGAGAGTCAAGAATGTGGTCTTGAAAAAGATGGAGATATAATCAAGCCATCGAAACGCGTCAACGCCTTCTTTTCTACACAAATCTGTTTACATGGGCGACAGCTAACGAGTATTAAGCACGAAAGTACCTGGTTCTACGCCCTACATATTGTTATTACGGATGTGTAATTTTCTTTATGACATATTGGGCCTCATGTAGGTCGCCAAATACCGGTCGGTAACGGCCGATTTTCGGTAATTATACCGTTACCGACCGGTATTTTGGCTTTTGGTATGTAGGGGGATAATTTTTGAATTCGGTAATTTACCGAATCGGTAAAATTACCGAATCGGTAATTTTACCGATTCGGTAAATTCCGAATACAAAAATGAGATGTAGGGGGAGTGTGTGGGTGATGTTTTGAGTCGGTATTTACCACCAACTAATAGTTGGTGGTAAATAATGTATGGTTGTGTAAACGCATGTGATAGCGCTTAGAAGTGTGCAATGTGGCAGACATACATGCCCTTAGGGCATGTATGTGTGCCACATGTGCACACATGGCCGAATCAGGGGTGCAACAGGGTGTCAATGTGACACCCTGCCACCCTTGCAAGTGTTCCCCCCATTACCGAATCGGTATTTACCGATTCGGTAATGAGGCATACCTTCCCATCAATGGGAAGGTATGCCTCATTACCGAATCGGTAAATACCGATTCGGTAATTACCGAATTTTACCGATTCGGTAATATTTTCCGAAGGATTACCTACATACAAGTTACCACTTCTTAAATACCGATTCGGTAACGTTCGGTATTTAAGAAGTGGTAACTTGTATGCTACCTACATGAGGCCCAGAGTGTTTGTCTGTATTAGTGACTCTCATTTTCCTTGTTCTTATGTGATTGTGATTTTGTATTATTTATGAATTCAGGTTGTTCGTTTTTATTGTTAGCTACAGGGTTTTTAAGTTGAATTATCGTCTATATGAAATAACCCTTTTGTTTTTAATATATGTTGAACAACCAATAAATTTACCTGTGAAGTCAGATTTTTATAAGTAGACAATTTTGTTCTGTGTATTCTTGATTATATGTATTACAATCTTCCTCGGCATGGATGAATGAATGAGATTATAGGGTCTGAATGAGGGTACTTGTGGAATTACTTTCACTTGCACTCAATTATTTGGTCCAAAGGATACCTTTTCCATATTACATAAACAGAGAGGCTATTTCAGAGCTCTTATATAATGAGATTGCTGCAATAATTTGTCGCTGCACTACATGGCACTAAAGGGACAAGTGGATTTTGTTGCAGGAGAAGTAGATTTATGAAGCAACCTGCCCCATGGACAAGTAGATATTTTATTACATTCTACACCCTTGATTAAGGTCATTCCATTTCCACAACAGGCATTGCAAGATGGATCGTCAAATGCATCCATACCTCCTCGTACATAATAGTCAAATGTGTACTCACTGCTCCTCCTAGGGCACACTGTACATGTAAGAAGGGAGGCTTTCCTAGGTAACCTACCTATAACCGGCAGCTCCAAGGCAGCTACCTAGTCAACACTAGTCATTTTTACAAATTATTAGCCCACCAACAGTCTATGGTTGGTATAACAAAACGCTGTACCTCGGCACTCCTTATTTCCTTGTTTAAGTCTTAGCCAGTGAGCATACAATCCTCAAAGAAAGTCCTATGCCTGCTCACAAACACATGTTAATCCCAGTAAATCATACAAGAAATTTCTTTGATCATTACAAAAATGTTTTAATTATCCGACATCAATGCTAGAATACTACCTTTCGGGACCGGACTGGACGAAGCTACACTCGGCGGGCTCGCCGAAGAATAGGGGCATATCATAGCCCTTGTATACTCCATTTATACATAGTGCAAGTTTGAAGACATTATCCAAAAGATTTCTTTGTCTAAACGTAGACACCGCGTTTCTGCGGAAGGCGTGACAACTCTATTAACAACAGACTCTGAATTTGGGATCTGGACATAATTTTCCAGGAACCCTCCAGAGAACTACTGAATTCTCACGTGGAGCTATCATATGACTTCTTGCAACTTGGATGATTTACAAATAAGGACTTCATGGAATTTTTCATTTTTGCTGCTCCTCATTTAGAATAGTGGGAGAACCTAAGATCTGAAGCCTTGAAGAAGTTACAGTAAGTAACGAAACACGTGTCGGCTGCCATCATCTTTTTGACACCGAGGAAACATCAGAAACATGAATTCCATCTGTTCAAACATTGTTTGTGTTACTACACTGGACTGATATATCTAATCATTGAAATATGATCTCTGACTGCCAAGTGAAGCATTGATGTCGGATAATTAAAACGTTTTTGTAATGATCAAAGAAATTTCTTGTATGATTTACTGGAATTAACGTGTTTGTGAGCAGGCATAGGACTTTCTTTGAGGACTGTATGCTCACTGGCTAAGACTTAAACAAGGATATAAGGAGTGCCGAGGCACAGTGTTTTGTTATATTAAGAACACGGAAGCTCTTCTGAACTACCGTGTAGTGACATCCTTTGGCAGTGGGATGTTTTTGTGACCTTGAGAGGCACCAATACTGGGAATTTGTGACTTGTTACAATACATACTTTGTTGTTCTATAGAATTGATGTGCTGCTGTATATGCCACCACTGCCTTCTTATTTTGTTTGGATAAAGTCTATGGTTGGTGTAAAGAATATTATTCTAAACAACTGCATCATCTGCCTGCTAACCACTGCTTTGGCGAAAACAGCTTTACAGTCAATGGAGAGCATGTGTATCTATAGCAACACATGGTACAAACAACTGTTATGTACTCTGTAAGCATCTGTTTGTAATGGGTAGTGATGTGGGTTCACATGGGCCCACCTTCCTCCCATTGGAGCTGGCAAAGATGGCATCTTTCTTACGTTCAGACCATTTACCAAATTAAAATATATACTGCGCATTATAGTAGTCTTACTCTACATTCCAGTTTTTCCTTTCACCTGCTGTGTGAAAAACAGTTTAAGGTGGAGTCTGTTCCCATGTGCATTGCAGACTAAAGGAGGTGTTGTAGCATATCTTGTGACTTTAAGCTTTTTTGAAGAAATACATTGTAATGTCCGGCCCCAACATTAGATAGCAGGAACATCAATGTATGTTTTGGGTTACAGTGGGAAGATTCCACTCAGAAGACTTTCATGATATATTTTGAGCATGCACCGTCATATAGACTTTTAATTTTCCAAAAAAGTTGGGCCAGAATGTTAGACATCTGGACAATATAAACTACCAAGTGGGGGTGTGTTAATGTGAAGAGTGACTGAATGTTACTTTTAGAAGTGTGGTTTCCAGTGCTGTGTGCCTTATTGGGTATTGAAAGCTACCAAAGTTTATTCCTGGACCTTCTTGTTCTTGAAGACCACTGAGTGATTCAGTGATTTTACACTTGTTCTCATCCGACTGTTTCCATTTAATCTTAGTTGAGGTCATTGTGTGACAAGAAAGGTTGAATGCTGTTATAGACCAGTCTAAAAATACATCATGTTTAGATGTAGTTTGACTGTATACAAAACACAATACCTCTGACACCATAGATCTAGATCTAGATCTTCTTCTGCACCAATTGGATTTTTTATTTATCCCTGGGTTGTACCTGAATACGAAAATACTTTTTTTTGTTTTCCACCAAGACGTGTTAGCCCTATGCAGCACTTGCTAGACAATTAACTTCTTTCCTTATTTTGTATATAGGGTATATACAGAGAAACATACTCAAAACATGTGAACCATATTTACAGTAGACACACATCTATAAAATTTATATTAGACAAACATCGGTACAGTTTACAAAACGTGAAACAAATTGATGCTACCTAGCACCAAAAACTGTGCGGTTCTGCAGGCAAAAGATAGTCCTACTCCTTTCTTAGATAGCAGTACGGGGACTCCTCTCATTAATGTCCTCGCAATACAGTAGTGTTTCGTGCCAATGGGAGGTCGCCCCAATGTATAAAACCTAGTATAGGACTGTGACGGGCTGTCAATAAGGGACTCCAGACGTGCTCGATTAAGCTTAGGTTTTATTGGGATTATCTTTCTCCTTGTCCGACTTGTAAGTCTGTCCCTTGCAAAAGCCGCTGGATCCGTGATGCTTGGGAACCCGTAGGGTCTTCTGGGTCGTCTGTTTTGCGGGTTTGGTCTTCCCCAGCCGTCTTGAGGTGTGGTTCCAGTTACTCGCCCCAAAACAAAGGAAGACAAGGGACTATATTAGTGTCAACAAGCGAGAGATATCGATCCTAACACCAGGGCCAGGGTGTGGGGATTCACCTTCAGTGTGCTCAAATTCCAAACGAATAGGGATGCGAGTGGTTCTACCGGTGAAGGGGGAGGGGTATTAACACAAGAAAGGGAGAAAGTTCCGCACGGGTCGGGAGTTTTAACGCGGGTTTTCCCGCCGTCCTACCCACCCCGCTACCCGGTCCCGTACCTGTCCAAGCCACGCTCCTCCCCTGGGAACGTGGCAGGGCGCTGCACCGGATCCTATGCCTCCTGGCTTCGCTGCTCGTGGGCTCCTCTGTTCTCCGGTCTCTCTCTTTCGGGCTCCGTCCTCCTCCTCGTCTCCGTCTCCACTCCGTTCGCTTTCTTCTCCGCTCCGGGGATCGCCGTCCGTCGACTTCCTGGTTCCTCCCTCTTTTGACGCTCTGAGTCCTGTGACGTCCTCAGGGGGCGGGGTGTGTCCTTCGCGGTCTTCCCAGTTAAAGGGCTCCGTGCCTGCTACGGTCCCTGGAAAGTATGTATCCGTTTCGAGTGCCCATTCATCCTGTTGAAAGGGGATAACATCATGGTCACTCGATACCGGGGTCCACCAGTCCTTACTTCCTGTTACCCCTTGAGCCGCGGGAGGCAACCCGTCACATACCTCCCCCCCTGGCTGCTCCCGCTCGGGGAGAGGAGCGGACCTCGAGAGGAAGTCCGCATTACAGTTCTCCCGTCCCCTGCGATGTAGAACGGAGAAAGCGAAGGGTTGTAGGGACAAAAACCACCTGAGAACCCGGGGGTTATTGCTCTTGTTCCTATGCATCCACTGCAAAGGGGCATGGTCAGTGTACAGGATGAATGGTTTCCCCTCTAGGTAGTACCGCAGTTTGTCTATAGCCCACTTGACTGCTAAACACTCACGCTCTATTGTGGGATATTTGCTTTCTCTAGGGAACAATTTACGGCTGATGTAAAGGACCGGGTGTTCGAGGCCGTCGGCGCCCAGTTGGGAAAGCACAGCCCCAATCCCTGAGTCGGAGGCGTCAGTGGCAAGTATGAACCCTTTCTGGAAATTGGGGGATATTAGCACAGGTGCTGAAGTGATTGTTTTCTTCAACTCCCTAAAGGCCTGCAGCATCTCATTAGTGGGGTGTCTGAGGGTATAGGTGGAACAATCTTTTCTTAGGAGGTCCGTCAAGGGGGACGCCAGTTCTGCAAAGGAGGGGATGAAGCGTCTGTAATAGCCTATTAGCCCTAAGAAACCACGGAGCTCCCTTCTAGTGGATGGAAAGGGGGTAGCGGCTATAGCGTTGACTTTTTTTTCTTGGGGGGATATAACCCCGTCCCCCAGGACGTACCCCAGATATTGCACCCGGTGAAAGGCGGCTCTGGATTTACGGGCGTTGATATGTAACCCGGCCTGACGGAGGGCGTGTAGGATTGTTTTGAGATGTTGAAGGTGGTCTTCCCAAGTCCGGCTGTACACCACTATGTCATCCAGATAGGCTGAGCTAAAGGAGTTATAGGGTAACAACACGTTGTTCATCAGTCGTTGAAACGTCGCCGGGGCTCCGTGGAGTCCAAACGGTAGGACTGTGAACTCAAACAATCCCATGTCGGTTGAGAAAGCGTTTTTTTTCTTGTCTTCCTCTCTGAGGGGCACCTGCCAATATCCTTTGGTTAAATCAAAGGTCGTTATGTACGTGGCGTCTCCGATCTTTTCAATTAATTCGTCTACTCGGGGGATCGGGTAGGCGTCGAAAGTCGATATGCTATTTAAAGCCCTGAAATCCATACAGAATCTGGACGTCCCATCCGGTTTCGGGATCATGACTATGGGGGAGGCCCATGGACTGGTAGAGGGTCGTATCACCCCCATGCGTAGCATGTCTTCCACTTCCTTCCGAATGGCTTCTCTTTTGGCGGCAGGAATTCGATAAGCTTTTTGTCGAACTGTTTTTCCCTGTACTGTTTCGATGGCGTGTTCTGCTAGGTGCGTCTTCCCTGGGGAATCTGAAAAGATGTCTTCAAAAGGACGGAGCACCCGTTGTAGTTGATCCTTCTGCGTGTCCGGTAGTTCTGTGTTCACCACCAAGTCGCCCACCGTAGACGTGCTTGGATTCTGTGTCGGGATCAGTAGGTGGGCCTCTTTTGGAGGCGGCCCTAGCCACTTCTTCAGCAGATTTATGTGGTAGTTTTGTGTTCGGTAAGGTGTTACCTGCAACTTATAGGTCGTTTGTCCTATGGTTTCTTTTACCCGATAGGGGCCTTGCCATTCGCTCTTAAACTTACAGGTACTGGAGGGCAACAGTACCAGGGCCCACTCACCCACTTGTAATGTTCGGAGTTTCTTTCCCTGGTCATAACACCGTTTCTGCTTGGCTTGACTTCTCTCCAAGTTGGTGTATGCCAGTTCTCTCAGTTTACCGATTCGGGATTTTAGTTGGCTGGTGTATTCCAATAATGTGCAATGGTCTTCTCTGTCTTCGCTTGTCCATGCGTCTCTGGTCATTTCCAACAAGGAGCGTGGCTGCCTCCCATACAGTAGTTCGAATGCCGAATACCCCGTACTACTTTGTACTTGGGCCCTTAAAACGTACAAGGCCAAGGGGAGTAGCCTGTCCCATTCCCGTCCTTCAGCCGTAAGCATCTTCTTTAGGGTGGATTTTAGCGTGCGGTTGTATCTTTCCACTAGCCCATCCGTCTGTGGGTGATACACGGAGGTGCGTAACTGCCGGATGGCTAGGGTGGCGCTGACTTCTTTCATCAGACGAGACGTAAACGGCGTGCCTTGGTCCGTCACCACCTCCTTCGGGAACCCCACTCTGGAAAACAGTTCGATCACTTTCTCTGCCACGTTCTTGGTGGTCGGGGCTGTCAGCGGGAAGGCCTCTATGAAACGGGTGGCGTAGTGTAACGCCCTGAACGTCTCAGGATCGTTTAACAGACACGACAATGAGGATGCAACCACTTGTGAAGGGTTAGTTCTTTTAATGAAGGCAAATAAAATACAAAGAACAAACAAAAGTTATAGTCACTGGAATCCTCCAGGCTAAGTACGTTACCAGCCCACAGCACGGATGGTCCTAACCGTCCTCTGCATATACGCCGATCCCGGCGTATGCCAACAGAGGGCAGAAATGAAATGGCCGACAATGCCAATCGGTAGGCTGTGAGGGGCACGAAGAGTGTTGGGGAGAATCGAGGAGTCAGGGAAACACCCAGCCGGGGTCTCTACCTGAAGGGAGCAGCCGCTCAACCTCTTCCTCAGACTGCACCGGGACGCGGAGTCACCTCCTGGTGATGCGTCACCGATACCCCAATCACAAGCAAGAAGACTGAACCGAGAGCAGCCGCTCGATCGATCCTGTGGACTTCCGAGTCTGTAACGCGGCAAACACCTCCTGGTGTGCGTTACAGCTGGCAGTCCCTGTGTCTCTGGTCGGGCTGGGAGTTACGACTCCAACCAGCAAAAGCGCCACTGCGCTTGGACTCAGCCGAGTCAAAAAGCGAAGCTCAATGGTTGACCGGTAGAGCTTCCGGGTCCTTCACAGGTGACGATGGGGCAAGACACGGCCCAGGGAGTAACGACTCGACCTACCTCCGTTCTTGCCTTACTGGAGCACCACTCCGGAACACTGCTCTTCACGAAGCAGGTACGTCGGTGTAAACACAATATCCGACAGCCTTGTACCTCCCGGTTCCTCCCTTTATAGGGCGTGTTTTCCTTGAGTTATGTAACAGCTCTCCTGTTTACATAAGGGCGTGTTTCCCTTGAGTTATGTAACAGCTCTCCTGTTTACATAAGGGCGTGTTTCCCTTGAGTTATGTAACAGCTCTCCTGTTTACATAAGGGCGTGTTTCCCTTGTATGACAGGAATTCTTGACAGTACATCCTCCCTCTCAGCGGCTCCCCACGGGTCCAGCGCTGGCAGGAAAACGCCGATGGAACAAGGAGACCAAGCGCGGAGCATGAACCCCTTCAGCCGGTTCCCATGAATGCTCCTCCGGGCCATAGCCTTTCCACGCAACCAGGTACCACAGCTTCCCCCTGCGCCATTTGGACGCCCGTATGCCCGACACTTCATACTCCACCTCCGACTCCACGCATACCGGCCTAGGTGTCCCAGACGGCTTGGAGGGTGCTGGTTTGAGCAATGATACATGAAAGACAGGGTGTATCCGCAATGACTGGGGCAAGCACACCTTCACGTTCACGGGACCCATACACTTGGTAATTCGATAGGGGCCCATGTACTTGGGATGGAACACACTGTTCTTTCGAAACCTCATGTTTCTTGTGGATATCCAGACGTAGTCTCCAGTGCGGTACAGTGGCCCGGGCCTTCTCTTCCTATCTGCCGCAGCCTTGTATCTTCTCTTGGCCTCTATTAGGACAGCCCTTGAGCGCATCAACGTGTCTTTTATGTGTGCCACCCTGTCCGCTGTGGCGGGAATCCTGTCCTCTCTGAACGGATGTAGAAATGGCAAGAACCTGGGATGTTGGCCATAGTTGCTATAGAACGGAGATGACTGTGTGGAGCTGTGAGTGGCGTTGTTATAGGCGATCTCTGCAACCCATAGCAAGTCGACCCATTCTTCCCTGCCCTGGTCCACAAAACATCGCAGATACTGTTTGAGCGTTTGGTTCAGGCGCTCGGTTTGGCCGTCCGTTTGAGGGTGGTAGCTGGTGGACAGGGCGGTCTTAACATGCAGCGCAGTGCACCAAGTCTTCCAGAATTGCGCAGTAAACTGCGACCCCCGGTCCGACACGATCACCCCAGGTAATCCATGCAGTCGTACCACATTCTTTAGGAGTAGTGACGCCAATTCCCCGGCCGTAGGGACTCTCTTGCAGGGGATGAAGTGCCCCATTTTCGTCAAGTAATCCACCACCACCAGTATTGCCGTCATCCCCTGGTCTACCGGTAGGCCCACCACGAAGTCCAGTGATATGCTATCCCATGGTCTATCCGGGGTCGGAAGTGGATGTAAGAGCCCTTGGGTTCGGCCATGGTCGGCCTTCATGGTAGCACACGTAGGACACTCCTGTCCCCACCTCCTGACATCCACTCTCATGGTTGGCCACCAGAAATGCCGTCCCATGCTAGCCACCGTTTTTTCAAAGCCCAAATGACCTGCGCATGGAGAGTCATGGCACCAGATGAATGCTTGTTTCCTTAGCCTAGGCGTGGGTATCAATAGGCACCTGCCCTTCAGGGGTATCCCGTCCTTCAGCTGCCATTCTCTGTGACTGAGGAGCCACCTCCGCCATGCGAATGACCTGATCCCTCTCTTTATTCCCCTCAGGAAAGTATCCGGTTGGATAACCCCCAATACCATCCTCGGGGAAATGATGGAACGCTCGGTTGCAGGCAATGGTTCCTTAACTGCAGATTGACGGGACAGGGCGTCCGCCTTCCGGTTTTCCGTCCCCGGCCGATATGTGATGCGGAAGTTGAACCCCGCAAAGAAGATCATCCACCGCAGCTGCCTGGGAGAAAGGTGTCTAGTGGCCGTCATGAACTGTAGGTTCCGATGGTCCGTGTACACCGATACCACATGTCTTGCCCCCATCAACCAATGCCTCCATTCGGTGAAGGCGTCCTTGATTGCGAGAAGCTCCTTCTCCGCAATATGGTAGTTGCGTTCGGCGTCGTTGAGTTTGCGGGACATGTACGCAACGGGATGAAGCACCCCTGTGTCGTGGTTGCGTTGGGACAAGATAGCCCCCAGCGCCACATCCGACGCGTCCGCTTCCACCACGTAGGGGAGATCCGGATCGGGGTGAGCCAACACCGGCGCCTTACCAAAGGCGCTTTTCAGGGCCTCAAAGGCTTTGTTCGCTTCAGGGGACCAGACAAACTCCTTGGACTTCCTCAGTAGCTGTGTGATTGGGGCCACCACTCCTGAAAATCCATCTATAAACCGCCTGTAAAAGTTGGCGAAGCCAATGAAACTTTGGACGTCCTTCACGCTTTGGGGCACCGGCCATTCTTTCACCGCCTTGATCTTTCGTTCTGCCATCTCCTGTCCCTCTGGACTCAGCATCACTCCGAGGAATTCCACGGATGTGACGTGGAAGTCACACTTGCTGAGTTTACAAAACAGCATGTTTTCCCTCAGCTTTTGGAGCACAGCTTTGACGTGGTGTACGTGCTCCTCCACACTGGACGAATAGATGAGGATGTCGTCGATATATACGACCACGTAGATATCCAACTCCTCTCTGAATACCTCATTCAAAAAGTACTGAAAGGCTGCCGGGGCGTTGCACAGACCGAACGGCATGACGAGGTACTCAAAAAGGCCGAACCTGGTCTTAAAGGCGGTCTTCCACTCGTCTCCGTCCCTCATGCGCACCAGATGGTATGCCCCTTTCAAATCCAACTTGGTGTAGATACGAGCTTTCTTGACCTGTTCCAGAAGTACACTGATGAGAGGCAAGGGGTACCGATTTTTTATGGTTATCGCATTCAATGCCCTAAAGTCCACACAGGCTCTCAGCTCCCCATTAGCCTTCGGGATGAAGAAGAGTGGCGAGGCGGCCGGAGACTTGGACGGGCGGATGAATCCTAGCTTGAGGAGTTTATCCAGGTACCCCCGGAGATGCACGTTTTCAGGCTCCGTCAGGGCATACAGCCTGCCGCTGGGAACGCTGGCCCCTGGCACCAGGTCGATCTGGCAGTCAAACTGTCTATGTGGTGGTAGCACTTCCGCCTTTACCTCATCAAATACATCCTCAAAACTGTGATAAGCCTGGGGGAGAGCCACATCTTTTTCTGCCGCTGTAGCCACCGTCTGACTCCCGCTCTCATCTGCGTCAAGGGATTCCGTTCTTATTCCACAATGCAGGATGCAATACGGTGACGTCATTTCGATGCGATGTGTTGGCCAATCCACAAAGGGGTTGTGTTTCTGTAGCCACGGCAATCCCAATATGACGCCATATTGGGGCGCTCGGATGATGTTAAAATCGATTTGTTCCAAATGGTTCCTCCCATATCTCATCGGAAGGACCCCCGTGTGCTGTCCGATGGGCCCCGTCACCAATCGCCTTCCGTCTACCGCATAGACGTCTTCGGGTACTGCTTTGGGAAGAAGCACTAGCCCTAGCCTGCATGCCTCGTTGTGGTCCATAAACGTGCCAGTGGCCCCTGAATCCACCATGGCCACAACGGGTATCCACTGGTCATGCACTCCCACGTGCACCGTGATAAACAGGTGTCGTTGTCCCTTAGTGACCGAGTTGGAAAGGGAAGGGATGGATGAGTGACTCCGAGATGCCCCTTCTCTGGTCTTGGAGTCCTCTAGTTTTCCGCCGGTATGTCCACCACGGCTGTTACCGACCGGTTGGCCCGATAACGTGACGTCTTCGGTTTGGCAGGGCATTCACGTACGTAGTGGCCTTTTTTGCCACAATATAGGCACAATCCTTGTTTACGGCGTGACTCTTTCTCCGTGGCTGTGAGGCTCGCTCGTATTGCGCTGATGTCCATGGGTTCTCCCTTGGATGCGGTGGAAGTTTCAGGACTTCCCACCGTCACATAGGATGGAAAGGATTTTCCTTTTCTCCCATGATCCCCCTTTCTTTCACTTAGCCTATGTTCCAGCCGTAATACCAGGTTGATAAGGCCCTCACATGTCTTGGGTTGAGGGTCAATATGAGCCACGGCGTCCTTGAGCTCATCGCACAGCCCTTGATGGAAGAGCGCCGTCTGTTTAGCAACAGGCCACTTGGTTTCCGCAACCAGCCTTCGGAACGCGTTGAGATACTGCACCAGGTCGTTGGATCCCTGTCTCAACTCAAGCATTTCACGGTCCGCCGTGTACGAGTCAGCCCTTCTGTCGAATACCTTCAGGAATTCCTCGCGAAAAGCACCCCAATCACATAAGAGGGGGTCGTCCCTGCTCACCAGAGGTACGGCCCATTGTGCCGCGTTTCCAGCCAAATAGGATATAAGGAAAGCCACACGAGCCTGACTCGTGGGGAACGCCTTTGGTTTGCACGATAAATGTAGCGCCACTTGTGTGAGGAATACCTGCACTGTGTTAGGATCCCCACTGTACCTCTCTGGTGTTGCCAAGGGGATGGCTACCGGCATTTCCACTACTACCGCAGGGGTCTGGTTCGTGAGGGAGGTGCTGGGCGTGAGCGGGTCCAATTGGATAGCATCCAGTCTGGCTTTTACATCGGCTGTTTCTTGCCTAGAGGCAGCCACTTCAACTTGCATGGCCGCTAAAGCAGCCAGCACATCATCAAGTGTTGCCATGTCTGTTATCGACCGGGAGACAGTTAGTGTTATTAAGGTCGGATATTTTGTAACGCCCTGAACGTCTCAGGATCGTTTAACAGACACGACAATGAGGACGCAACCACTTGTGAAGGGTTAGTTCTTTTAATGAAGGCAAATAAAATACAAAGAACAAACAAAAGTTATAGTCACTGGAATCCTCCAGGCTAAGTACGTTACCAGCCCACAGCACGGATGGTCCTAACCGTCCTTTGCATATACGCCGATCCCGGCGTATGCCAACAGAGGGCAGAAATGAAATGGCCGACAATGCCAATCGGTAGGCTGTGAGGGGCACGAAGAGTGTTGGGGAGAATCGAGGAGTCAGGGAAACACCCAGCCGGGGTCTCTACCTGAAGGGAGCAGCCGCTCAACCTCTTCCTCAGACTGCACCGGGACGCGGAGTCACCTCCTGGTGATGCGTCACCGATACCCCAATCACAAGCAAGAAGACTGAACCGAGAGCAGCCGCTCGATCGATCCTGTGGACTTCCGAGTCTGTAACGCGGCAAACACCTCCTGGTGTGCGTTACAGCTGGCAGTCCCTGTGTCTCTGGTCGGGCTGGGAGTTACGACTCCAACCAGCAAAAGCGCCACTGCGCTTGGACTCAGCCGAGTCAAAAAGCGAAGCTCAATGGTTGACCGGTAGAGCTTCCGGGTCCTTCACAGGTGACGATGGGGCAAGACACGGCCCAGGGAGTAACGACTCGACCTACCTCCGTTCTTGCCTTACTGGAGCACCACTCCGGAACACTGCTCTTCACGAAGCAGGTACGTCGGTGTAAACACAATATCCGACAGCCTTGTACCTCCCGGTTCCTCCCTTTATAGGGCGTGTTTTCCTTGAGTTATGTAACAGCTCTCCTGTTTACATAAGGGCGTGTTTCCCTTGAGTTATGTAACAGCTCTCCTGTTTACATAAGGGCGTGTTTCCCTTGAGTTATGTAACAGCTCTCCTGTTTACATAAGGGCGTGTTTCCCTTGTATGACAGGAATTCTTGACACGTAGTCCACGATAACAAGAGCATGTAGATGCCCTTTCTTCATTCGGGGAAGAGGTCCTATCAGGTCCATACCCACCCTCTCGAATGGAACCCCTATGATTGGCATTGGTTGTAGAGGGACAGCCGTAGGTTTATAGGAGGTCCTCTTTTGGCAGGTCTCACATGTTTTACAATACGTTTCGATATCCTTATATATCCCTGGCCAGTAGAAATATCTCAGGACCCCGCTTGTGGTTTTTTCTTTCCCTGAATGACCAGCGGTTAGATGGGCATGGGAAAAGAATAGGATCTGTTCCCTAAAGGGTTGGGGCACCAGGAGCTGAAGGTCCCCTCCCTTCTTCCCCTCTCGGTACAGTAGCTCGTTCTTTATCAGGAAGCGCGGGTAGGTTTCGTGGGTAACCGTCTGATTACAGTGAGCGCTTTCCCAGGCATTAAATAAGGTGCGGTCATTGCTCTGTGCAAAGCGGAAACTTCTATCTATGATCCAAGGATCGGCGGATACCATACCCGGGGCGGGCACATCCCGTCCCAGACGTTCTTGCACCACAGATTTGTTGAACAACTCCAGGAATTCTGGGTTGTCCACCCCCAAGATGATATCCTCGGGTAAGGAGTCGACCACCCCCACCCGTACAGTACATGGGGGGCTGTTTAAGGGAGTTATGGGTACTAGAGCCATGGGGTACGGGCGGACCTCTCCATGTATGCACCTTATGTGTACGAGGGTGTGTGGGATGTACTGGTGTGGTAGCACGAACATTGTCTTAACTACGGACTGCCGGCACCCTGAATCTAAAAGGGCATTTACCACCCGACCATTCATCCCCACACGTACGTAAAACGAGGCACCCATCTCAGCCGAGTATAGTACGCTTCTTGGTAGGTACCCTACGTCCATGGGTTCCTCGGCCCTTTTCCTGGGACACATTCGGGCGATGTGGCCCCACTCGCCGCACTCAAAACACTGGGGCCCCCGGGGAAAAGAGACTTCCGAGCGAGGGTTCTTGGGTCTTGGGACTACTGCCGGTTGGACCATTTTCCTTTCACCCCGGGCCCCACTGGTAAGTCTAGAGCTTTTCTCTTGTTCCATGGGGTATGAGCGGGGTTGGGCCCTTGCAAAGTACTTTGCCATCTCTACGGCTTGTTCGGGAGTCAGATGGGGGTGTTGCCTTAACCACCTTTGGGTCCCGTACGGTAAGGCTTCCAGAAACTGTTCCATGTAGATTTTGGACATAATCTCGGCCTTGGAGCTAGTCTCTGGTTTAAGCCATTTGTCAGCGGACATTTTTAAACGGCAATACAGAGTCTTTGGGTTTTCCCCTGGTACACCCCGTTCTTTTCTGAACTTGTTTCGGTAAGCCTCGGCATTCAGTCCTAGGTGCTCCCGTATAACCTCTTTGATAATTTGATAGCCGGTGGTTCCAGTGGGGTTGGCGACCTGGTACGCGGCTTGTGCTTCAGCAGACAAAAGCAGAGCCAAAAAGAAAGGCCATTTCTCTTCCGGCCACCCGCAGGCACGAGCTGCTCGCTCGAAGTTGGTCAGGAAGGCGTCAGGGTCCTCACCACTGACATACTTTTGTAGGGCCACCCCGGCGGCGCTGGAAAAAGGCAGCCGTCTTTCCGTAGGTACGGGTAGTCCGGGCTCCGGGGCGGCTTTTTGCATGGTCTCGAGCTGGGCCTTGATAGTATTCTGGAAGTGTTCTCTATCTGCTTGCGCTGACGTCATTTGCCTTTCTACGGCCCAGCTAAGTTTCTCTTGCCCTTGGATTAAGTGTTGCACGAGGGTCTCCATCTTGGGTTGCCAGACGGAGGAAGCTGTTAATCCCACTTCTGACACCAGTTGTGACGGGCTGTCAATAAGGGACTCCAGACGTGCTCGATTAAGCTTAGGTTTTATTGGGATTATCTTTCTCCTTGTCCGACTTGTAAGTCTGTCCCTTGCAAAAGCCGCTGGATCCGTGATGCTTGGGAACCCGTAGGGTCTTCTGGGTCGTCTGTTTTGCGGGTTTGGTCTTCCCCAGCCGTCTTGAGGTGTGGTTCCAGTTACTCGCCCCAAAACAAAGGAAGACAAGGGACTATATTAGTGTCAACAAGCGAGAGATCTCGATCCTAACACCAGGGCCAGGGTGTGGGGATTCACCTTCAGTGTGCTCAAATTCCAAACGAATAGGGATGCGAGTGGTTCTACCGGTGAAGGGGGAGGGGTATTAACACAAGAAAGGGAGAAAGTTCCGCACGGGTCGGGAGTTTTAACGCGGGTTTTCCCGCCGTCCTACCCACCCCGCTACCCGGTCCCGTACCTGTCCAAGCCACGCTCCTCCCCTGGGAACGTGGCAGGGCGCTGCACCGGATCCTATGCCTCCTGGCTTCGCTGCTCGTGGGCTCCTCTGTTCTCCGGTCTCTCTCTTTCGGGCTCCGTCCTCCTCCTCGTCTCCGTCTCCACTCCGTTCGCTTTCTTCTCCGCTCCGGGGATCGCCGTCCGTCGACTTCCTGGTTCCTCCCTCTTTTGACGCTCTGAGTCCTGTGACGTCCTCAGGGGGCGGGGTGTGTCCTTCGCGGTCTTCCCAGTTAAAGGGCTCCGTGCCTGCTACGGTCCCTGGAAAGTATGTATCCGTTTCGAGTGCCCATTCATCCTGTTGAAAGGGGATAACATCATGGTCACTCGATACCGGGGTCCACCAGTCCTTACTTCCTGTTACCCCTTGAGCCGCGGGAGGCAACCCGTCACAAGGACCGTTAAGCGTGGGGTCTATAGTGTCCGAGTTCGGGACAAAGGTTTGTGCTGGGTTCTGTGGGCTGGCCTCTCAAAGAAATATGACCAACGCGTATCGACCTTCTAATTGGTGCTTCTTATAATAAAGGTCTTCATCAGGGTACGTCTTTATCTGGGAGGACTTGTGGTACCAAATCTAGTTGTTGGGAGACGTGGAACTTCTCTGCTACACACTCAGTTGTTGGGAGACGTGGAACTTCTCTGATACACACTCGGGGGGGGGGGGGGGCGCCTAGACTGAGCGACCTGGCGTCTCTTGTTTACAGCCGCAGAGGGGGGTCTCATCATGTGCATAATGCCGTTCGTCCGCGGTCTTGACTCTCTCGGGACGCGATACTTCTGTGCTCTCCACCCGGGCCCTCGTGCAGCAACGCGGCGTGGCACCCTGGAATTAATCTCTGGTGTTGCAACGCTGTAACGCGACCCCACTTGGATCTGTGGGGTCGCGTATCACATGGATATATGTGGTTTGACAGCGTAAGTAAGTAATATTTATTTGCATAGTTAATTAAAACCATTGCAGTACAAACATCAAAATTTAAAACTAGATCTACATGCATTGGTAAAACCAGTATATCATAATCACAATTTTTCGTTTCTTTTTTAAATCCTAAAATTGCATACTTTTTTGACGACCTTAAGTGGGAATAGATACAGTTTTGTATTATAATACTATCTAAAAAGCAATTAGGAATCAAGTCTTGGCATTTTCCTTTCCACCACCTTCATAAACTTCACAAGACTACAGTTTAGTAGTGGCTCCTGGGGTGCAAAGCAGGCGAGAACTGCTTGTCTTCGTGAGCGTATCCCTCGCTGATTAAAATGGCATTACAGTAGATGTTTTCGTTCCTCCAACAGTTTGTCACAGAAGCATAATAAATGCAACATATCCTCTGGCGCTGAACCACATAACCGGCAGAGGGAGCCCACCTTATCCTTTAGCCAATGTGGAAAATGCCGGATACAGGGTAACAAGCCCAACCTGTACTTTAAAAACTTAATTTTAGCAGTTTTAGCATAACCCAATTCAAGGTAACTCTGTGGTGCTTGTGTGGAATACGAGTTCAGGGTCATCCAGCCATGGGACCTTTTCATGAGGGCTGCCTTGTGTTGCCTTTTGTTCAACCTATGAAAGATGTTTGATTGTTTTCCTAACCAGTTTTTTAAGCGTTCTGATTTGTGGGGGTATCCCAAATCTGATTTAAGCCCATATTCGCCACGCTACTTTTAAGATACTTGGCAGCTGGTGAGGCAGAGTGTTGCTCTAACTCCATCCATAGATGGTCATTTAGAGTTTCTTGTTTGGATTTTCGCACTTTATCCCAAGTGGTTATGTACGCCCCCTGTCTTGCCATTAGCTGTTTCTGGACACCAAACTCTGGCCTAATTTGTGCCGGTGAGGTTCGTTTGGTCAGGCTATAAATAATCCTGTATGCAGCTATGACTGTATTATCGGGAGTCTTTGCATCTCTGCCTCTCTGTACTTCGCTCCCATAAGTGATTGTTGGCAGGAGTTTAGCTCGTATTACTTGTACCAGAGGTAGGAGAGAAGGGCCAGTAAGTTTACTGTTTAGTGCTTTTAAAGAGATTGCCAAGGCAAGGCTTTTACCTCTGATGCTAGTTTTCTGTACAGTAAACTGGCCACTGTTATCGATTTTTAATCCTAGGTATTTATATACCGACGTATCCTCAATGCGAGCATTGTTCCAAAACCAGTAAGACGATTTTTTTCCTGTTCTTACTGAAAGTCATTGTCTGCATTTTCTCCAGGTTTATGGTCAGTTCGTTTGCTTCAGAATAGCCCTGTGTAGCATTCACAATATGTTGCAGCCCTACTTTTGTATGACTGATTAGGACTATATCGTCCGCGTAGAGAAGACACGGTAATAAAAGCCCTCCTAACTTGGGCGCATGAGAGTTACAGCTATTTAGGATCAGGATGAGATCTCCTAAAAACAAATTGAATAATGTGGGGCCGTTTAAGACCCTTGTTGGTTGGTATGCATCTTGACAGGAGTGATCCGTCACCCAACTTTATCTGGACCCATGTCTCTGTGTGAAGGTTAATCAGCAAGTCTTAACAGAGGCCTTGATATCCCCCAACTATTCAAATTGGACCATAAAATGTTCCGATTTATATGGTCAAAAGCCGCCTTATAGTCTATAAAACAGAAGTGAATGGGCATTTTAGTTGATTCAGCCTTATCTATTAACATACCCATGGTTAGGATATTAGTGGCTGTCCCAACTGATTTAGCGAAGCCAGTCTGATTAGCCGGAATTAGGGATTTCTCTTAGGCCCATGCCTGCAACTCCTCCAAGAGTGTACCTGCAAAATACTTTGCCTCGTTGTCCATTAGGGCCACTAATCGATAATTTTGTGTGAGAGACTTGTCCCCTGACTTAAAAATTGGAGAGATGATTGAGCCTTTCCAGGAGCCTGGCAATCTGGTAAAATGGCTTATTTCCAAAAATAGTGGTTCGAGCGCTGCTGCCCATTCGTTCTCATCTCGTTTATAAATAATGGGCGAAATTCCGTTCGGACCTGGTGCCCCCTCTCTTCTTCCTTTTTTAATTTGGCGCTTAATGATGCATCGTATACTTGTCAGTCCATCATTTATGATTAATGTGTGACTTTCTGGATTGCCGGTGCTCTTGTGGAATGTCTGTGGTTTCTTTTTTATAAGACTTCTTATCACACTATCAGTTTTTGTCTCCAGTTTGTAATCCATAGCCTGATTAAAATGATTCCTAAGATGGCTTGCCCATACTTCTGTAATATTAGAGGAGACTCCGTTATGCATAGTACTTATGAAGTGGTTTATGGTTTTCCAAAATCTTGCACCATCGCTCCGTTTGGTGTCAGCGTGTAGTTTTGCCCACATATTGTCCTCCACAGATCTATTGGCTTCCCATTTTATTTTTTTCAGCATTGCCTTTAGTGTCCGTAAAAGATCATGTTTCACTATATCCATAGGGTTCTGCCGAAGTTGTCTCATCGTGTGATAAATTGATTTTTTTTGTGCACCTAATCTTCTCACTATACTCTCGCGTAAACTGATTCATGCTGCTGCGGCCCAATTGGACTAGAGGCTTAGATCTTGTAGCATAAGCAGACATAGATGTTATAAATTGTTCCCATTTCTCAATTTCGCTAGATCCGATTCTAGCATTGAAATGCTGCTTAGCCTTTTCCAATATGATTTCATTGGTTGCTGCTGAGTACTTAATCCTTTTACAGTTAAAAGTATAAACTGACTCTTTTGGCATGGAGGATAAATCAAATTTAGGCTTCACAATTTTGAGGACAATTTCTTGGGGGCAGTGGTCACTGTCCGCTTTTCCACCTATCTGAAATGAAGTCATATGTTGAAATAAAGGTAATGAAATGAAAGTATAGTCCAATATAGTATTGATTCTTGTTGAGTGAAATGTTGTAGCTGGGGGATTGTCTCCAGCAAACCTTCCATTCAATGCTCTGATGTTGAAGAGTTCGAGGTCCTCTAATATCTGTTGACCTAATTTGGTTTGTTTGGATACAAGCGGCTTTCCCTGTGATGGTATATCCCAAGCTGAATTTTGAATTAGAATCTCGTATCTGACGAGATTCCCATAAGATTAAGGTTAAAGTCCCCGGTGAGCATAAGATCTGTTGTCGGTCTTTCCCTTATACACTCCTCCAGGAAATTGCATAATTCTTTTGCTGCCTTTGCTTTCCTTTTTGGGTGGAAATAAGCATTGATCAAGGTAAGCTCAATTTCCCCATTGCCTGGTTTTAGTTGCGAGGTGAGAAGGTTTACTGCCATTGACGCTGAAGAAGTTGGTCCAACTTCCTTGACTGTGTGTGCGCTTGTGGCTGAAACATAGGTTACTAGACCGCCTTGGAGGTGACCGTATTTTGCTCTCCTTATTGCACCAGTAAAGAAACGTAAGAATCCTTGAAGGTGCGGCGGGGGTCTACATGCCATGTTTCTTGTAATGCCACAATATCAAAAGATCTTATATAGCTCACAAATTCTGGGTCAGACATTTTGGTGGCTAGACCATTAACATTCCACTAACATATACAGAGTTGATTATGCTTACTCGCTCTTAAGTGTGAGCCGGTTTGTCAATTTGTAATGTTGTTTATTGTTCTAGCAATCCATCTTAGATCAGTTAATCCAGTTGGTGATGACTTACCTTCTTGGATGCTTCTAATGATACTAGGATGTTGCTCATTACTTGCTCCACATTTCCCCACCGCTCCTCTGAGCACCGATATTCCGGATCTACTAACAGGAGCCTGATCCCCCACCATTACTGCCGGAATTAATAATTCTGGGTATCTTGGCTTTATATAAGGAGTTGTTTTTATCCCCCAATTTTTAAATATATGAGCCTCTGCTAGAATTTTCTGTGCAATTGCTGATGATGTCCACGTTGCTTTCGTTTTTTCACCGCCCGTTCCGTCCTCATCTATGAATTCGATTGAAGCCAGCTCCAAACACAGTGGGTTTTAAGGCCTGCATCTAAGTTTTTTTGTGATCGAAGTGAATAACAGTGGTTTTAAGTGTATATAATAAATTGCTTGTCGAGTCCAAGGTTCCTCTGAGGGTGTACAGGAGTGTCCATTCATCTAGAGCCGGAAACTATTATATTTCTGAGGGTGGGGTCCTAATATTCCATGCTCTCCTGTGAACAATAATAGGTGTGTATATGCTTCTAAACTATATATGTCTCATCAACTCCTTCCATTGTCAAATGCTGGCCTCTTCAGATCACTAGCATGTATGAGGCATCCGAATGGGCAGTTTCTAGAGCATGAATGACACCTCTATTAGGCCTTATACCTTTATCAAGTGCCCTTGGTTCCTGCAGATCCCTTGATTCCGTTATTTCCAACATTGATTAGGTACTCTGAAGGCATTTGTGTTTGTGTGTTTGTGTGGCTAGGTTTGTGTCTCCTATAGTAGTAGACAGTTCCTTTATTTATATCTTTACATGGGTCTTGAGATATCATTGGCGTCCAGGCTGGCAGTGCCACACCATGATTCTGTGTGACAAGTCCACCGAACTGATGAGATTTTTTATTTACATTTCCTTGATCCTGACCCATATCCTTCACCCAAACATTAAGCAATATCCTAAACCTTCCTGTCACTGCCACTCTGCATCTAACACCCACTGTACACCCTCCCATCCTCACCCTCCACCTTAATGGAAATTTTCAACCTAACACTAAATCTAAGTCTTATCCTATTTGTTACTCAGAACCAAAACAACTAGCCTATCTGCTTACCTTTTTCATACTTAGTGCCCTCTCATGGTTGCTCTTACTAATTTATGTTTTAGTTATAAATGCTTAGACCTATTTAAGTTTTTCCTCCTGCTATAACCTAGGAAAGTGTTTGTAGAAAGCAGTGAATTATGGTAAACATCACATATAAATTAGAGGCTGTAATGTGGAAGAGGGCATCTGGGAGCTTGTAATCAAAAAGTGTGCAGCGAATGGCCCCTATAGCAAAGGACAAATGACAGAAGACATAAGCCACATTACTCTGGATCTGTAGGGTGACCTGTGAAATGCTGGAAATTGTTATGTGCTATGCCACATGGGTCCGAGTGTAAATATGACATGCCACTCAGCCTTACTGGCCAATGGTTGTAGAGTAGCAATTGATTTTTCCGGTGACCAACTTAGTGGGAACATGTGGCATGCATTGTAGGGGGAAGCATAACCGTCATTTCTTACATGGCATGAGGCATTTTTGTTTTAAGTGTACTATTTGCTATTGCCATTGTTAAAGACATCCTCTGTTATATGGAATTTCTTTATGCATTCCTAGTCTATGATGATTTACACTGTTCGCTTTTATTGGAATCTCCCTGTCCAGTGAGTTCTCCTCCTTCTCCTAATATCTCAGTTGAGTCCCAAACTAAGTTGGATTTCTAGGAAGTATCAGGTTTCTTGGGAGGTTGTCAGCAATGCTGTAGTGTAGTCCATAGCATCCGCTTTCTCTGTTTAGTTTGGAAATGCTGGCTTATTCCCTTGATATATGAACTGGAGGTGCCTGTGTTCAGGTGACACACAGGCTGCACTATTACAATGTATTTATTATGTCACAGATGCTTTCTTGGTGTATTCTTATTAATTCATCACTTGTTTCTTCCCTTGTATAGCTTCATGATTTACAAAGAATAAACACTTTACTTTGCACAAGTTCTGAGATAAGTCATTTTTACCTGTATATCACTTCTTGGGTTGTATTTCCGGGTGAGTTGGTCCAGTAAATTTGATAGTGGCACAATTTTGACCCTGCTGGTTGTTCAATCTCTGTGGTTATGTGGTCCAGGTATTGTTGCAGTATGTTAGTTTTTATTGTTGTTGGCCTGATTGAATGTGCGTGGTCATGCAAACATGTTGATAGTTGCAACAGTAAGCATTTTGTTTCAGACCTCACAATGTATTCCTCTATTCCCTCCATGTTTGCTTGATGGGAAATTCTTATTCCATCAGTGCTTTCAGGGATTTTTGGATGTCATTCCTTGTGATTTCTAACCGGTTTTCTCGATCAGGCCCTTGGTGTCCTCCAGACCCTGCTGATCCTACTTCTTGGTCAGCAAACAGACAATACCATCCTGATACTGCTACCGAATACTTACAACATTACTAATAATGATGCTACAGGGCCTCGAAATAAAAGCAGCTGTATTGCAACGGCCAGCCACAAAGCCAAACGTATTGTGTTTGTTAATGTTTTTTTTTTTCTTCTTTTAGATTGTTTATTTAGGAATGAAACTGATGAAACACCTTTAGAATCTGCTGTTAATGTGCTTAGAGTGATTGAGGATGAGTTTTTCGTTGATGAAGATTTGATGTATTCCAACAAACAAATGCTCAAGGAGGCTGTAAGTTTGTGTTTATTTTACCTAATATCATGAATACATTGTGTTTTGACCTCTTTCTGTTGTGCCTGACCTAAATTGTCCTTATAACAATGCAGTGCTTAAACTCTTCGGTTTGTTCTCCGGTTCAGTTCCTAACACAATTTTGCTGCATATGCCTTCCTGGTTTGTGTCTTTCCAATGTTACTCTTTCAGTGTTTCTTCTGTGATCTCACTTCCTTTTTCTGTGAATTAATGTTTAAGTTGTTGTCCATATGATTTTACTATGTTACCCACACTTGCCTTATTGCGCCACGCTTCTTATTGTCTTAAGCCAGCAGTCTAACTTATAAGTGATACAGTAATGTGTCTGTATAACTCTTGAAGTGCACTATTAGCCAGTACTATTAAAGTACTAGCTCTTTAGAGAGAGATTAAAGGATATATGTATAATTTTCGCTGTTTGTGCCTTCCTTCTCAAGTGCTTCGCCTTTAAAGCTATGATTGTTTCCTGATTTTTGTTTTTCCTATTTGGCACCATTGTGAGGACTTTGAAAGGCAAGTTCTTTTCTATTCTGAAGTACTATTTCTTTTTTTTGTTCAGGTAATTTTTTTCTTCTAGCTATATATTATTTATTTATATGTATTTTTTGTAGGTATATATTTATGTATAGGTATGCCTCAATCAAACATCTCTTTATGCAAATTCAGAAGTCCATTGAACATGCAGGATAACGCCATAATGTAGATTGCCAAATATCAGTGTAAAAGATTTGACGATGTGCGCTTGTAAAAAATGTGAGATATGTTGTTCAGTATTTCAATCTGTTACTAAAAACAAAACATTCAAACACAAAGCTATGTAAAGTTTCTTGCATGGGGTCATCAGTTTATTTCGATTTTCATATGTACTCTCAAAATATATAAAAATGATATATACTGGTGCAGTGCAGTCTTTGGCATTTACAGGTTCCCTACCCGGAGAGCTTCCCTTGATACAACTCATTAAGTATTTTCGTATAAAGTTACTTGTTTGATATTTACATTATCCAGCCATTATTGTACAGCCCCTCCATGTATTTTGATACTGAAAGGATATTGTACAGTAAAACAATGTGCATATAGTACACATATAGAACATTTGTATAAATAATGTTATAGGGAAAGCATCCAGGTGACTTAGTTGCAGTGGACATGATAACTGTGACATAAAAACTAAAAAACCTTAAAATTCCCCAGTTGAGGCACTGGGACGCCAACAGGTCTCAAAGATCAACTCAATATGAGAGCAAGAGTGTGAGCGCTCGATTTATCAATTGACTACGTTCATTGATTCATACAGGGCTCTATATGTTGGCTTTATATTTTATGCTGTTTTCCACTTGTTTTCCCCAACAAAGTATAATTCCCATAAATATTTGTTAGGGTGCTGAAATAAATTAACAGCAGATGTCATTTTTGATGTTACATGTAATCTGAAACTTTTTAAGGTACGGCCAAAGCGGGCAGTTGCCCCTGTCCCTTATCTTCCAAGAGGCCCCCTAGTAAATTGATTGTGACAATCAGAAGTCACACCATAATAAGTCTGCTTAAAAAAGTATTCTTTTTTAACTTGACTGCTTGGCATGCAGACTTCATAGAAGGTTAGTGTACATACCCATCCTGCCTAACCGTAAGCTTTGCGCTGCTATTGGATATCTTCCTCATTCATGTCCACCTCTCCTTATTTAATCTTGCTGTTTGTAACTCACCCTTGTCTAGCTCAAATCTCTCTGTCCCTCAACTATGGTTAACTCATATCTCTCTCTCTCTCTCTCTCATATACCTTTACAACTCTGACTTGTTCTCACAAACTCACCACTCTCTCTAATACTCTCTTCGTTTAACTCTTAATTTTTATTTCTCTACTCTCTCCCTTCTTCAAGTCACTCTTTACTCCTCATCTTGTGAATGCTTGTGATAGAAATCTAGAAGCATTGTAGTATATTGAAGCATTTATATAGTGCGTACTACCTCTATGCACAGATAGCTACTCCATGTAGGGTGTATAGTTCGATGGTTGTTGTATTTGTTTTGTGATCCAATGTGGGAACTGTTTCCATGTTGTTGCGTGATGACCACCAGGGTTTTGTTATCGTGACCTGGACCACAGCGCTGAGCAGTGTGGTGGATGATGAGGGATAGACACACAGCCTATTGTATTCAGTAAGCTGGCTGCTTTGAGCAGCTCTGCAGGTCCCTTTATGGTATTTTGTATGATCATAGTCCACTTAGCGGGTTACTACTCTGAGTTGTCCTACCTGAAAAGTTTGTTTATAGTTTTTGTCCTGATCTAGCATGGTTGAAGACAGGAAAAAAGGTGTCGAGATCTGCTGGGATGGGCTTCATACCTACCTCCCCAGTTCTGAGTGTCATTTCAGTTGAAAATAAGCTGTCATAGTGTATATTTGGGACCTGCAGTGGTGGCTAGAATAAAGTCCTCCAACCGACCAGCAGTATGTGACAGATCTGTTCAGTGTTTTGATGCCTGTATATTTGGAGACAGCTGGTTTATTGTCTGGTACAGTACTGAAGGTGGACAAGCAGATAGGCAGATATGTCTTATGTGCAAGTAAGAGCGCTAAGTTATGGTTGGCCGCTGATTTTTTTAGTGTTCTGGTATTAGTATTTGTGTGGGCTATAAATGTTATATATGTATACCATAACTATATAATATCCAGGTTGTGGAAATGTGCATTTTAAGGGGCACACCGGTGCAGGGGTCACCCTTCTCTGTCCACGGGTCCTTAAACCAACAACAAAGAGATTGGCACTGAAGCTGGAATTCAAATAACAAGTTTATTAATCACTCATGAGTGGGACTACGTCCACACAGCACTCTCAAGTGCTGCCTGAGGTAGTACATGGTATACAGAGACCATGGTGCTTATATGCATCCTTTGTTGCAGAGTAAGCATGTAGTTACAAATAGAAGGTACAATCATACACTGGAATAGTTACAGTGAGACATGGGCAGATGGGAAATCACTTAGTTAGCAAAATGGGAGGGGGAACAGAACTGCTTACAGTTGCAGGACAGTTGACAGTTATGTCTTTAGTCAGGTGCATTCTAGCAGCTGCAGGCCTTTTCTCAGCACATATACATTGCTTGAGCTTAGAATAGAAGGAGTTAACTAAAGCTGATGACTCAAGCAGAATAGAAAAGCAAGCAACAGTGAAGACAGAAGAATCACAAGGCTAGCAAACTGGATGCTGCAAACAAGATGGCTTCAGCTCATGCTAACAGCAATTATTTTCGATTTCCACAGACAACCCTTTTAGCATTGGCTAAAGACATCTCTATGACTTAGAAGGGGCATGGAAGATATCCTGTACATCTATTCTCATGAGTTCATCAATTTCCTGGTCCATTGCTAGGCGGGCATTTACATTCTTGACATTTTGTTTAGTCCATATTCATGAGGTAGAGATACAAAGGGAACAGAGCATTGGACCGCATTTAATACATAGGCAACAAGTGAAAAGAATCGCAAAAAATATACATAGTGCTGACCATATTTTCCAACCCCATACAGTAAACATAGTCCATAGCCATCCAGTCAAAGTCCATGTCCCTGAATCCTGATGGATTTCAGTGGCTATTTTGTGCAGTTTAGAAATTGCTTCAAAAACTGAAGGGGCATGGTCAGGGATGTACACACAACAGCTGCTCCCAATGATGTGGCATGCTCCACCACGGTCGTCCAGGATGACATCGAGGACTATCCTGTTTTGGAGCGCCACAATTCTTGCAATTTGTAGTTCTTCCTTGTTATTTCCAAGTGCCATGGCTGTCTGATTGGTTACAGCCTCTACAACATGTGTTAAGCGCCTTATCTTTCTGCTGTTTAAGGCCGCACCATCAAAGAAGAACAGTCCCAAATTAAAGTCAATGTACTGCTGTAATGCAGTATCATTTTGATCCACCTCATCATTGTTTATTGTCCTCTTGAATCTATTTTTGGAAATGTCATTAAACAGTTTATAGTCTTTATGGTAAGATGCAGGTGCCAAGAACACAGGTGGTAGCAAAAAGGACACATAGCAGCTACCTGACCAACCAATAGGTAGAAGGTAATAACCTTTATTTCCGCAAATGAAATAGTTGTTATGTGAGGACAAAAAACTGCTATTGTTCATTCCAGTAATGTTCAGCACTAAGGTACAGTCACTTTTTGCCACAGGGATATTGCCAATACTGCTCACACAAAGGTCTGCTCGAGCTCTAGTAATGGCTATAACAGGAGGTCCATTACCCTTGATAGTTTGAGTGTTGGGGAAAAACATAGCGTGTTGAGGAATTTCCTCGACGATACTTCTCCTTTTCCCATACAGTTCCTTTAGCTTGTGGATCTCCTTCCTCATCAGGGTAACAGACTATTTAACTGAGCGTTAAGCCTTCCTACATCAAAGTTGGTAATATGACCAATATGAGAAGCCCACAATAGTGCAAACCAGGCTCTGCAGGTGCCATTATGTGAAAACGGCAAAGGAATAAAAGGCGTTCCTCCCTTTTTCTGATGAGCTGGCATCATTCCACACAGTTTTACCAAAAGTACTCCCCACTATCAACTCGCAATTAAGTTGCTAATTGTATTTGAACAGTCCTAGAGCTCCCAGGTGTTGAGGTCCCTAAGGGACCTCAGCACCTGGGAGCTCTAGGACTGTTCAAATACAATTAGCAACTTAATTGCGAGTTGATAGTGGGGAGTACTTTTGGTAAAACATTGTAAAAACCCGGGAGGGTGTACTCCTCCCTTTAGTTCCTCTCGGCCCCCCTGTACGTTTGGAAACCTTTCCTGCTTACGATTGTGTTTAACATCATTCCACACACCCAACAATTGGTAATGTTCGTAGCATTGTGGGTGTGATGCAACATTTGAATGAACGTATTGTTGCGGTAGGACATTCTGTGCTTCTGCTCATTATAAGGAAGAGAAAAATAGTGGTGTTCAATGGGGACAGGAGAAGTAGCAGTCAGTAGATTTCGAGCAGGAGCTACTTCCTCTACAATCCGTGTTATTGTAGCAATGATAACAACAATCGAAGAGAGTCCTATAATGAACACACTCTTTCGATCACAAACTCTTGCAGTAGCTTGCTTCTTTTCCTTAGACATGTTCATCTCATCGTTGAAAAGCAGATGGTGCCCTAAGGTCCTGGGTAGACGTTGGTTTCTTCACTGAGATTGAGACGAGTAGTCACTAAAAGGTTACCCCCCTTTGTAACTCAGACTTTCACTACCCAGGACAGTGGCTCAAACAGTCTTTTTCAGCAATGAAGTGCCTTTTTTCCTGGGTCGCAGCGGATATCAAGATGTACCAGGGATCGTGTGGTGCGGTAAGACTTCCTCAGGTCCTTCAGGTGATGTGGCTTGTCCTTTCTCTGTGACCAAGATGTCGCGGTGATCGACCAACTTACCTGGGCTCACTAGGTCCTGCAACACTTTCCGGCAATGTGTCGCATGAATCCAGTTCTTCCGGTTGGTCACTCGAACCGCAGTCCTGGTAGCCAAGAGCACCTGCTCAGGGCCACGCCAACGAGGGTCCAAGGAGCTGGTCTGCTGAAAGGACTTCGTCAGAACAAAGTCACCAGGCCGTAGATCATGGCCCTCACCCTGCGACCTGTCTGGAAGAGTCTCTCGAACCTGTTGATAAATAGAAGACAAACTGTCAGTCAACTGAAACAAATAGTCACTCATCATTACACATGGTACATCATGTATTGGGCGTAGCTTAGGAATCCCCCAAATATTCATTGGTCTTCCAAAAACCACCTCATACGGTGTGAGGCCAGATTGTGTATGTGGTATCAATCTAATAGATAGCAATGCTAAGGGCAGCGCATCAGGCCATTTCAAAGATGTGGAAGCCTGTATTTTGGCCAACTTCAATATGAGGGTAGAGTTGTAACGTTCCACTAGTCCTGCTTATTGTGGGTGAAAAGCAGCATGAAATTTCTGCTTAATTCCCAACCCTTTCATGAGATACTCAACAACGTGCCCAATAAAATGGGGTCCGTTGTCACTCCACAAAACTCGACAAACCCCAAATCTGAGGAAAAACTCCTTTAGGAGCACCTTCGCTGTAGTAAGAGCTGTATTATCTTTCAGGCAGGATCCATCAACCCACAATTCCCCATCAACACAAGAAAGAGGTGTATTTTGTAGGTCAACATTACCCTTTGTGTGTTCTTCAGTAAGGGATATACAATCATGTAACTCTTGTGACTGAGACTGAGCAGCTGGAAATGGCAATAATGTAGCAGGATTCAGAGTCAAACATCTTTTCAGTGTGATAAGAGGGGCCAAAAGTATCAATTCATAGCCTGTCAAACGGGCACTAGTCAAATGCTGTGTTTTCGCTTGATTTAACAAAGCATCAACTGAATGGGGTACTAACACAAGCAATCTATGTGACAAGACTATTCCCTCACTCTGACGTATGGACACAGCCGTTGCCGCCACAGCTCGAAAACACCCAGGCAGCGCACGTGCGACTGGACAAAGGACAGCTGTGAAATATGCACAAGGGCGCTGCTTATCACCGTGTGTCTGTGTTTGAGAGAGCGCAACCGTCTCTCTCGTGTAGTCTGGAGTTCTTAATACTGGTGCAGAGCAAAGAGCTTGACGTAACTGTTGAAAAGCATTCTGGCATTCAGTAGTCCATGGGGAGGGGCATCGGAGTGTCTTTAGTTAAAAGGGCCAACAAGGGTTTAACAGTGTGAGAAAAGCTAGGGATCTACTGTCTACAGAAAGAAGTAAGGCCAATCAATGCATGGACGTCCTTCTGAGTACGGGGCACAGGTGTGTCTAAAATGGTCTGAATGTGATCTAGTGTGAGTGAACATCCCTCCTTAGACAGGAGGTGACCTAAATAAGTAACCTGCTGTCTACAATATTGCAATTTCTTCCGAGAGACTTTGTGATGATGAGAGGCAAGGAATGATAATAATAATAATAGTGTTCCTTCTACACACTGTTCAGGGGTATCAGCAGCCAACAAGATGTCATCAACATATTGAATAAGAGCCACCCCTTTTGGTACAGGGAAAGAGTCAAGCTGCCTCTTCAATTCCTGGCTATAAATGCTAGGACTTTCTGTATACCCCTGTGGAGCTCTACAAAATCTGAACGATCGATTATTCAAAGTGAAGCCGAACAAATAACGGCTGTCAGGGTGAATAGGTATCGAGAAAAATGCATTCTTTAAATCGATCACACTAAATGTAGTGGCAGTAGGAGGAACCATAGTAAGAAGTGTTGTGATGTCAGAGACTACCGAGTATTGAGGCACCACTATTTTGTTGACCTCTCGTAAGTCAATGATGAATCTGTAAATTTTTGCGTCAGTATCTTTTTTCAAAATAGGAAGAATAGGACTATTACAGGTATTGTAAGGGACTTCTTCCACAAGCCCCACCTTGATTAAAACCTGAACAATGTGTATTAATGCTTCTTCGCCTTCCCGAGATATTTTATATAGGGACAGTCGAGGCAATGAAGCACCTTCCTTCATTTGAATAAGTACTGGTGGAATAACCATGTAGCCCACAAAGTACTAGGTAGCGATGCCAGAGCAACATCCTCTTTAATGAGACAAGACCTCTCAACCATTGGATAATTATCATTTAAAATAACACGCACGCCTTCTGGGGAACAACGTATTGTAGCAAGAAAATGTTTGAGCATATCGATACCCACAATGTTATCTGGCATGGTAGGGGAAAGCAAAAATGGACATGCTGCAGTGAATTTATCAAGACTAAATGCAAGTGGCTGTGACAGTGGGCTAGATGTAGGTGTCCTATCGAATCCTATCGATGTTATCATTGCGCCAGACAGGGGAGCCCTAGGAACCAATTTTTTAGACAGAGCACTACGAGTAGCTCCTGAATCAACCAGAAACCGATCAGTAGAGCCCAAACCATTTGCATCAACATAAGGACCTTTCTGATCTACTGGGACCTCAACCGGTTCCTTATCCCATCCTAGGCATTCCTATGCATAATCAGAATCCCTAAGACCATCAGCTGAATAATCTGACATTTGATATTGATTTTGTCTATTAAAAGTATTAGAATAATTTGGCCCATGTTCAACTGCCTCAAACCTGGGACCAGTTCCTGTTTCTCCCCTATTTCCTGAATTCCCTGGGAGTCCTCTCCTGCTTCCTCTACCCCGTTTATACTGCTGACCTCGCAAAAAGGGGCACTCAGAATGCCAATGTCCAATCTCTTTACAGTAAGCACACTGATCAGAAGACAAAGTTGATCGAGTGAAAGGGGGTACACCAGGGGTATATACTGCACGTCCGCCTCTACCACCACCTCTGAATGGTGGACCATATACTTGAGCCAACATAACTTTGGTTTTTAACTCCTTTACCTTCTTATCCTCTTTGCCTTTTGCTTCCAATTCCTGACGATCATAATACTGGGCCATAGTCAAAAGGGAGACTGCGGAAGCCGTAGTCCATGAACTCTCGCTAGCCTTTAGGCGACTAGCTATTTCTGGCAACATGTTAGCGACAAATTTGTCGACGAACAGATGCTTACCCGTGTCATCTGTCAATGACTGCCCACTAAAGTCATGAAGTGTCTCTTCAAATCATGTAAAGAAATCAGAAACGGACTCATCCGCTTTCTGTTTACAAGACGCTAACGTTGTCCTATCTATTTTCTTGGTAGGTATAAGAGTTTTCAACTTAGTTACAATAGCTTTGGTAAGATCTAATATCTCCTGTTGTGGTTTCTGTGCAGGCTCTCTAGCCGCATCTATTTCTTCTAAATGCACCCAAGTATCACCATAGGCTACATTATCATCTATTTTCCGAATTGTTCTCCACATATCAGGGGGCAAAATAAGTCCTAAAAACATGTAAATATCTGGCAGAGTCATAGTACAGGAGCTAATAGCTCCTTCCACTTCTTCATAAAAAGAGGCCAGATTTTTCCGTGGATCAGGCAAAGCAGCTTTAAGAGCCATAACATCTGCTCTACTCCAGGGAGTATAGACCCAATTATAGACAAAATATCCCTTTGCATCATCTGAATCTTTATCGTCATTCGTTCCCGCTCCCTTTGGTGGAACATACAGAGGCGCAGCTTCACGCATCGGTTTTACAGTAACCACAGTATCATTAGGGTCATTGTCTGTCCCCAAAACTTCTTCTCTCTGTACTGGGGTCTGAACTGTTTGTGCAGTTTTAACTTTACCAGCTGATTTTTGCTCCGCTTTTAAACGTAGTGTATCATGTCTTAATTTAACTACTCGCCTAATTATATCAGCTATATTTGAAAAAAGAAAAGTTCCATCATTTAATTGTTTATAATCAGAATTAATATCAGTGGGCTCTAAGTTTTTAGAAACGTTTCTAAAACCAAGTATTACCTCCCAGGTAAACTTCTCTACAAAATATAGCTGCTCTAAATCCTTCCACTGCTGAACCATTGCTACAAGGTCTGGGGCAGAAGTAGTCCCATGAGCTTCTTTGCGAGCAGTTGATCTGATAGTGGCTTTTATCATCAACATTCAAAGTAGAGCGAGTCTGCCGTCCATCTTGCTCATCAAAGTCTTTATCATCTGAAGAAAGATGTTCTTCTTCAGAAAGATCATCCTCAGGGGCAGAGGGAAATTTATACAGGGGCGGAGGTCGATCTAACAAGATGGAATCATCCTGTGGTGTATTGCATATGGGATAAATAGGGCGCCTAATAGGATACTGGCCAGTTACCTCTAAATGACGCTCCCTTTCTTCTTTTTCTTTTATTGCATTCATCTCTTTATTTTTTAATTCAAACGCTTTTTGATATATCATTTTACGCTGTTCTTTTTCTGCTATAGCTTCTTCTTTCCTCACTCTCTCTTGCACTTCTTTCTCCCACATTCGTACACAATCAAACATATCTTGTCGACTCTTATGCTTAAACAAACACTGCTCTACATACTGAATGTTTTTAAAATCAAATGACCCATTCACAGGCCATCGTAAATCAGGATCCTTTTTCGTATATTTGTTCCACAGTGTACTATACATTATGGAAGAAGTACCATATTTAATGTACAAATGCCTATTAGGTGTCCCATCTGGGGGAGCCGGATGACTTCTTTCTAAATCCATTTTGGTACCACCAAGACAGCAACACAACCTACGGAGTGTGCTAGGAGCAGGTATGCTTCCAATTTTTTTTAAATATTACTCACCCCAGATATGTCAAAGTAGAGCAAAATCTCCACATTACCTGCCTTTATCTTTTGCAAGAGATAAACTAACAAAACCAGAATCTTGGCCAAGCAAATCCAAAATCAAGAGTGCCACTTCAGCGACCTTACCAAACAATAGTCTCCAACCTCCGACTGCCAATCTCTTGGTTGACCTAATGGTCACTGCAAAACTTGCGCCAAAGGAAGTCTCAGTCGGGACCGGCCAAAACCTGGAGGGTCAAATCGAGAAAACCGGAAAAGTCGCTTCAGTCTGCAAAGACAAGGGTCTCCTCATGCAGGACGTCTCCTCAGCAAGATTCCATTCCTCTGTCAAGACCACTCCTTTGGGCTGCCGCGTCTCCGATGAGCCCCATGAGTCGGGCGCAAAACTGTGGAAATGTGCCTTTTAAGGGGCACACCGGTGCAGGGGTCACCCTTCTCTGTCCACGGGTCCTTAAACCAACAAAATAGAGATTGGCACTGAAGCTGGAATTCAAATTACAAGTTTATTAATCACTCATGAGTGGGACTACGTCCACACAGCACTCTCAAGTGCTGCCTGAGGTAGTACATGGAATACAGAGACCATGGTGCTTATATACACCCTTTGTTGCAGAGTAAGCATGTAGTTACAAATAAAAGGTACAAGCATACACAGGAATAGTTACAGCCAGACATGGGCAGATGGGAAATCACTTGGTTAGCAAAGTGATAGGGGGAACAGAACTGCTTACAGTTGCAAGACACAGTTGACAGTTATGTCTTTAGTCAGGTGCATTCTAGCAGCTACAGGCCTTTTCTTAGCACATATACATTGCTTGAGCTTTGAATAGAAGGAGTTAACTAAAGCTGATGACTCAAGCAGAATAGAAAAGCAACCAAAGTGAAGATGGAAGAATCACAAGGCTAGCAAAATGGATGCTGCAAACAAGATGGCTTCAGCTCATGCTAACAGCAATTATTTTCGATTTCCACAAGGTGAACCATGGATCAGCTCTTCTTAGCTTACCTAAATATAAAAAGTTATTTGCTGGTTAGGCAGTCCCAACTTGTGCACTCTATGTAGGATGATATATATATATATATATATATATATATATATATCTTGGAAATACACATATTTTCAGTTGTCTTCTGCAGTGTACATACTGCTGGATGCTTTGAACGTTAATTAATAGAGAGTTTTGAAGATTGGCAGCTTGTACTGAGAAAGCAATGCCTCTTATGGATTTCTTATTGTAGGGTTGTATGATAATGTGTGGCGCAGGCCTGTAGCTCCCTGTCCTGTAGTTTTTGAATTTAACTTGTACGTATAGTGGTCCTTTTCCTTTGGAGGCTCTGTAGATCATGCAGAGTGCTTTTAATACAGTCCTTCTAGCTGTAGGTAGCCAGTAGAGGGATTGCCAGACTAGAGTCATGCATTCTCTTGGTTGAAGACAGAGAAGACGTCTTGCAGGTGTGACACAGTGTTTTCATTGTGTAGTGAGAACTCTTTGTGACATTGGTAACATATGGTATCAAGGATTGGTCTAAATCAATGGTTACCCTAGGTTTCTTACTTCTTTTTATGGTGTTGGAGGGGACTCTAGTTCTTTGGACGTTTTGATGGTAGACTGGTATTTTTGCCATTGTCCACAGTCATGATTTGTATCATTGTATTGTTCAGCTTTAGATGGTTATTCATCATTCATGTGCTTATGGCGTGAAGCCAGTCCTCTTTTTTTGAGTTTAGAGGTCTTCCAGCCTACCCATTTTTAGAATGATTTGGGTGTCATGTGCATAGTTGTAACAGGGTGAGGTTGATTGACTTAAATAGGTTTAGTTAGGGGTGCAGTTATATGGCTGAACTACTTGTCTCTGAGATTAGAGGTAATCGATTTTAGAGCATTTTCACTTACTCTGCATTGATGAAGTTGTTGTAGTAGAGTGTGAAACTCGACAGTGTCAAATGCAGCTGATAAACCCAGAAGCTATAGTGGCCACTCCATTTTTCTCTACTGTGAGTTTTATTTGATCCCATATTGATATGATGGCTGACTCTGTACCTGATCTGAAACTGGACTGTTGGTCTGACATTGAGTTATATCTTTCGTAAAATTAAAGGTTGTGTAAACACTGCTCTTTCACATATTTTTCCCAAGAATGGTCCATCTGATATAGCCTGTAGTGCTGGGTCAGATGGGTCTAGGTTTATTTTTTTTTTCCGGAGGGTTCTAGCATAGGAGGTTTTCAGTTCAGATGGGAATGAACCTAGTTCCAGGGTCTTGTTGAGTATGCATCTAGCTCCCTTCCCCTGTGCAGGGTGTGCAGAGGATATTGCAGTAATTCTGCCTTTTCATGCGTGGTCACCCCTGATTGTTTTCATTTTGCTGGACCCTATCTTTTTGCCGGTTTTAGAATTCTGTGCACTTTATCCTTGATAATCAATGGTAAAGTGCTTCTGCCACCCAAATAAACTTGGTAAATTTGATTTATTCTTAATTGGCACATTTACCTTTCCTTTAAGTCCCTAATATTTTGGTGTAGAAAGTGCACCAAAGGCATGGGGAAAAAAAGCCAGTAGCAGACCGCAGCACTTATTGTGCCATCCACTGCAGGAGCAAGGCAAACCGAGCTTCTCTTCCAAGGGATCCTCATCAATAGTCATAAGCACTGAATATTCCCGCCCATGTGCGGGGACCCCGGAAATAATAAAATCATATATGTAAAAAACATACATATATACAGCTCTGTATATGTATAAACATATATTATTTTTCCCCAAGCAAATGCAGCCCCTAAAAAAGAAGGCTAGGCAATGTATAAATACACATCCAATAATACATATAGGTATAATAAAACACCTAAATCTCTTTTTTTTTTTTTAATGAGGTAAACACTCATGAGAAAGCAAAAAAGAGAAAACTGTGGGAAACACAGATCTACAACACATTGCTAGCCTGCAGGCTGCATTGCAATACAATACCATAGAGACTGAAAAGCCCTGTATAGGTAAAAACTGGCACCGTGCCTTTAAGGCAGCCCTGGCTTCCATATCCCATCATGCCTCAGGGGTGACAGTTAGGTCAGTTGTTCTTTCCGGCTCCTTCAGTCAGGACCCTGGAATTCAGCTCTCTTCTTTTTGACTTTTTAGTCAAGAATTATTTGCATTATAGTAATTTTTTGGACTTCCTCTTATTAATATCTGGGAGGAAGTCAGTATCCTGTATTTTTCTGACTGATTTTCTGCTATTTTTGTCAGAAATATGCCTTCTTTATTTATTCCATGTCCATCTTGTGGAAAAAAGAAGGCCTCTTCAGACACACATGAGGTGTGTATTGTCTGCCTGCCGGATTCTCACTCTCCAGCAACATGTCATCATTGTAAAGACCTTTCTAAAAGGACTTTAAAGGAGAGAGAGAGGATTAGACTCTACGGCTTATCACAACGGTCGACGTCGAGGCAGCTGGTCCCTGTTTGCTCCCCATCGGCGTCGGGCTCGGCGTCGAAGACTCCAGCGGCGGGATCGTCGCTGAGAGGTGAGGAGTCCAGGGGTAGTCATGCTGCAAAAAGAAAATCGTCGTCGACTTTAGATACAGCGACGAAGCGGATGCGTTCGTCGTCGACGACTTCGACGTCTAAGAGATCGGCGTCGAAGGATCGCCGTCACAGGTCGACGTCTAAAAGGCATCTTTCGACGTCAAGAGAAGATCGCTCGACGTCGAAACAGAGACATAGTTCGACGTCAAAGGAAGGACATCATTCGACGCCGAGGACTGTGAGAGATCAGTCGACGTCACAAGAGGTTCGTAGGCGTTCGACTCCGAAGTCTACGTCGACGTCGAGACCAAGATCGCCGTCAAGACCAAGTTCGCCGTCAAGACCAAGTTCGCCGTCGAGGAAAGATCGATCGTCGGCGAAGAGAATGGCGACGTCGAGGCATTCGTCGTCGGAGCATTCGACGTCGAGGCAGGAGCCTCCGTCACGACCGACGTCGAGGCAGGAGCCTTCGTTGGAGTCGACGTCGAGGCAGGTGCCTCCGTCGAAGTCGACGTCGAGGCAGGTGCGTCCGTCCTCGCAGGTCTCCAAGGCTTTGGAGAAGTCCATAACGTCGAGGCGAGATTCCCCGTCGGAGTCTAGACCTCCGTTCAGACCAAGCCCTCCGTCGACGACGAGGTTCTCGACGTCGAGGCAAGAAAAATCTCCATTGATCCTTGAGGAGTCAAGTCCTAGGTCTCCGGTGATAGGCCTATCGCCGTCGAGGCGGCCCTCTGCAGAGGGTTCTCAGGAGGTGTCGCATGTTCGCCTTACGATCCGGCCACTTTTAAGGCGCAAATCCCCTCATAGACTGGTATATACAACTTCGGAACATGATTCACCACGTCTTATATCTATCTCGCCTTCAGGATCAGAGGGCTCGAGTTCAAGGTCCGAGTCACCGGAAATTGTGCATCAATCTCCAGTGCCTGCAAGAGAAAATAGTCCGCTGGAAGAGGGACATGCTGTACCTCAAAGTCCCGCAAGAGAGATACCTCAGGACTCGGCTATGTCTTACGCTGTTAAGGCCTCACTAACAAGGTTAAGAGACATGGACTTCCCAGCGAGACCGGTCAGATCACGTTCTCGGGGAAGAGAATCTCGACGTCGCTCTCGAACACCAAGGAGGCGATCCAGATCCTCCTCCCACAGGAGAGAGTCGACCAGATCGGAGAGAAGGCGCCGTAGGACCCCTTCCTCCTCCCCGTCATCTAGATCATCCAGAAGGGATTATTCGCCGACACTCTCGGAGACACCACCCTTCAGGGTATCTCCGGTGGATGATATCTCTACTTTTCAGGAAGTGTTGTGTAGAGGAGCTACAAAATTAAATATCCCTATGCCGGTTCAGGAGATCACCTCCTCCATAATCTTTGAAACTCTTCATGAACGAGCAGTGTCACGCCCACTGTTGCCGTTAGTCCCTGGTTTGCTACAACCAGTAATGGATATTTTTCTCACGCCAGCGACCACCAAATCTGCACCGGCGCGGATTCTAAAAAAGTACCGTCCGGCTCCTGAAGATCCTCTGTTCCTAAGATCAGATCCTCCACCGGATTCTGTCATCACCGCTGCTGCCAGAAAGACGCATGCAGTAGCGGGGTCTTCAACGGTGCCTCCAGATAAAGACAGTAAGACGCAAGACTCTTGGGGGAGGAGAGTTTGCGGTTCGGCATCTTCTAGCTTAAAGGTGGCCAGCGCCTCAGCGCTTCTGGGGCGCTATGATAGATCATTGTGGGACTCTCTCCAGAGGTTCATTGAAAAAGTTCCATCAGAGGATAGACGGGACTTGGAAGAAATTTTGCACGAGAGAAGTCTGGTTTCTAACCAGGTCATAAGTGCAGCGGCAGATGGGGCAACACTAGCAGCGCATTCTTATGCCCATGGAATCACAGCCAGAAGATCATCTTGGCTCAGATTGACGGCCTTGAAGCCGGAAGCGCAGGCGAAAATACTAAATCTGCCTTTCTCGGGCAGTTCACTTTTTGGGTCTCATGCAGACGAAGAAATGGCCCGTATGAAAGCAGAACTGGAGACCATGAAAGCCGTCGGGCTTGAAAAGAGGAAAGAGTTTCGACGCCGCAGGGGAAATGACAGGCGTAACTACCAGCAGAGGGTTCAAACCCCTCAGTGGCAGAAGAACCAGGACCAGCAAGGTCAAAAGAATCAGCAGTACCAGTCCCGCAGACCATCCAGGGGACGTGGTAATAACAGGCAGTCAAACGCTGGAAACAAGGCTCCAGGGAAGCAATGAGGAACCGCTTCCTCCGATGCTGTCCACCGCTCCGGTGGGAGGAAGTGTTGCGCATCATCTTCCAGAGTGGCAATCCATCACAAAGGACAAGTGGGTTCTGAATATACTGCGGCATGGGTACTCGCTTCGTTTCCGAAGCCACCCTCCATCGATTCCTCCTGTTCATTCGGCCCAGCATCTAAAGCAGCTCAGAGAAGAGGTGGCGACTCTTCTGCTCAAATCTGCAATAGAAAAAGTACCCAAAAACCAAAGAGGAAAGGGAGTTTACTCCAGATACTTTCTGATTCAAAAAAGGAGTGCGAAGGTAGAGTTCAGACCCATTTTGGACCTACGGATACTGAACAAACACATAAGAAAGGAAAAATTTCGCATGCTGGCGCTCCACCAAATATCCTCTTCTCCGGTTGGGCGATTAGATGTGTTGGCTGGACCTTCAGGACGCATATTTCCATATTCCCATCCAACGGAATCATCGAAAATTTCTCAGGTTTGCGGTGGGGAACTCTCACTATCAGTTCAAGGTTCTTCCATTTGGCCTGAAGTCAGCTCCTCGAGTATTCACAAAATGCGTGGCAGTAGTAGCGGCTGCTCTGAGGCGGGCAGGAGTCTTCGTCTATCCCTACCTAGACGACTGGCTAATAAAGGGTCCATCGCCTCAGAGTGTTCGATCGCAGCTGTCGCTTTGCCTGAACTTATGTCGCAAGTTGGGTCTCAGAGTGAATGCCAAAAAGTCCAATTTTTCACCAACACAGAGGATCCACTACCTGGGTGCAACTATAGACTCCGTAGTAGGAAAAGTGTTTCCTTCGGAGGAAAGACAGTCATCCATTATCCTCAAAGGCAGGCAGATTCTATCCAACAATCTGTCGTCGGCAAGACAAATCTCATCTCTGCTAGGGGCCATGGCATCCTGCATTTTCCTAGTGCCCAATGCCAGGCTAAGGATGCATCCTCTCCAGCAAGATCTCGAGGACAAATGGGATCAAAGGAACTCCCTGTGGGAAGAGAAAGTTTGCCTTTCCTCAGCGGCCAGGCAGTCAGTCAAGTGGTGGCTGAAGCCACTGATTCTACAAGTGGGGATCCCCTTCCATCAAGAACCCCCAACTCAGACCTTAATCACCGACGCATCCCTTCTAGGCTGGGGTGCGCATTTCGGATCTCTGCAAACTCAGGGACGGTGGTCCAGCAGCGAGCAGTTGTACCACATCAACATGCTGGAGCTCAGGGCAGTCCACCTAGCCCTCAAAGCGTTCCTGACTGCGATCAAGACAAGTACCATTCTAGTACAGACGGACAATACCACCACAATGTACTACCTGAACAAGCAGGGGGGTACTCGATCCAGGACGCTCTCGCTGGAAGCTCAGTCCCTGTGGCACTGGATCCTAGCACGGAACATCTCATTGAAAGCGGTGCACCTGCCAGGAGAACTCAATGTGCAAGCGGACTTACTCAGTCGTCATTTTCAAGAACCAGAGGACTGGGTACTAAACGACGAGGTGTTAGAAGACATCTTCGGGGAATGGGGGCGTCCGCAAGTGGACCTCTTCGCGGACGAGCACAACACAAAATGCGGAGGCTTCGCCTCAAGATACCATCGACCAGGATCCCTAGGGAATGCCCTTTTGATCAATTGGTCAATGACATTTGTGTACGCTTTTCCGCCTCTCCCACTAATCCCCAAGGTGGTGACCAAGCTGCAGAATTCATCTGCCAAGATGATCCTCATAGCACCGGACTGGCCGAGGCAGTGGTGGTACACGGATCTCCTGCACATGTCGATCCGCCCCCACAAACGGCTGCCGTGCAGGCCGGACTTGTTATCCAAGATGCAGGGGAAGATTTACCATCCCAGCCTACCCTCGCTGAGCTCCTGAAGTCCTCCAGTATGGACATCTGAACCTCCCTCAAGAGTGTATGTCCATACTGAAGGAAGCCAGGAGGCCTTCGACAAGACATTCCTACTTCTGTAAGTGGAAAAGATTTTACATATGGTGTGCTCAGCATCATTATGATCCAACAAAATGCCAGGAGGATGTAATTTTGCCCTATCTTCTTCATTTAGCAAGGGCAGGGTTGAAATGTTCATCCATAAAGGTTCACCTAGCAGCCATAACAGCATACAGGCGTTCGCCTTCTCAGCAGTCATTTTTTAAGTTGCAGGTGGTGAAGGATTTCTTGCAAGGTCTCAAGAAAGTCTATCCCCCTGTTAGACCTCCCTCTCCTTCCTGGGAGCTAAACTTGGTTCTGTCAAGGCTCATGGGTTCTCCATCTGAGCCTATTCATAAGGCTACCCTACAGCACCTCACATGGAAGACAGCCTTTGTAATAGCCATCACTTCAGCACGGAGGGTCAGTGAGATACAGGCCCTCTGTTCTAAAGAACCCTACACTACGTTTCATCTCAATAGGGTAGTGATGAGGACTCATCCTTCATTCCTGCCTAAGGTGGTATCGGACTTTCATGTAAACCAAGCCATCTCCTTACCAATTTTTTTTCCCAACCCTTCCTCTCCGGCAGAGAGGGCGTTGCATTCTTTAGATGTCAAAAGGGTCCTAAAATTCTATCTAGATAGGACTAAGAATGTCAGGAAATCTGATCAACTGTTTGTGAACTATGGGGTTGTCCGTATGGGCTTTGCTGCATCCAAACGTTCCATTGCTAGGTGGATTGTTTCAAGTATTACATTGGCCTACCAACTGGCTCAGAAACCATTGGGGGCGCGCCCTAAAGCGCATTCTACAAGAGGAAAAGCGGCTACCGCTACTTTTCTCAATAATGTCCCACTCTCCGAGATCTGCAAGGCAGCCACTTGGAGATCTGTCCACACCTTTACCAGACACTATTGTCTGGATTCGGACACCAGAGCAGACACTCAAGTAGGACAAGCCTCCTTGAGGAATCTGTTCCATACATAATCATTTTCATGATTTTCTTACTCCATGTGTGGTACAATCTTTTTCATTTGCCTGCAGGTGGAAGGTGAGCTTGCTACTCTATTCAGTGCTTATGACTATTGATGAGGATCCCCTGGAAGAGAAGGGTAAGCTACTTACCTGTAATCCAAGTTCTCTTCCAGGGGTATCCTCATCAAAGTCATAAGCAACCCACCCACCTCCCCAGGCAAATGAGAAGAAGTGTATTATTCATTATGGAAAGGATATATCTTTGTGTTTAGGACTACGGTCCCGCAAAGAACAACTGACCTAACTGTCACCCCTGAGGCATGATGGGATATGGAAGCCAGGGCTGCCTTAAAGGCACGGTGCCAGTTTTTACCTATACAGGGCTTTTCAGTCTCTATGGTATTGTATTGCAATGCAGCCTGCAGGCTAGCAATGTGTTGTAGATCTGTGTTTCCCACAGTTTTCTCTTTTTTGCTTTCTCATGAGTGTTTACCTCATTAAAAAAAGAAAAGAAAAAAAGAAAAAAAAGAGATTTAGGTGTTTTATTATACCTATATGTATTATTGGATGTGTATTTATACATTGCCTAGCCTTCTTTTTTAGGGGCTGCATTTGCTTGGGAAAAAATAATATATGTTTATACATATACAGAGCTGTATATATGTATGTTTTTTACATATATGATTTTATTATTTCCGGGGTCCCCGCACATGGGCGGGAATATTCAGTGCTTATGACTTTGATGAGGATACCCCTGGAAGAGAACTAGGATTACAGGTAAGTAACTTACCCTTCTGGCCTACCATGTGTAACCATACTAATGCAGTGTAAGCCCTTCAGTACAACCTGTCAAAGTAAGCCTTTTGAGCTGGAGATAAGTTAGTGACTTGGAGGGTTGACCCTGTCAAAGTGTTGTGATCATTCCTTGAAGTGGACAGATGCCCGCCCCAAATAATAATACCAGTTTCTTCCAGATGTCTTAAATTTCTGGAGGTGCTTGGTTGGAAGGTGATTTTGATGAGCTGCTTGAAACAGTATTGTCCAAGAAATCTTTTTCTGAGAGGGTATTGAAATCCTGTCAAGATAGAAGATCTTATTTTCGTCTCTTTCTATGTTACCTTGTTCGTGTGTTGGTGTGGTGCGGTTTGTGTTACTTGCAGCAGGTGTTCGTCCTGTAGATGCAGTGACAGATGCCTAGTTCATTCCACCATCTCGTGAAGCCACAATGGGGATAGACTGCTAATAAATTATTTTCTGCCTGTGAAATACTAACAGAGAAATGGTAACCAAGAAATTGCTTCCTGCTTATTTCTGAAGCCAGTAGTCTTTTTTTGATTAGTGAACTATGTGTAGCCAATGAGATGGGTGCTTTGATTTTTATTTATGTATTTCGTAGCACGGTACTCTTGCGACACTCATAGAGACAATGATAGTGTGTTACAGGAAATACAAGAGAGTTTTACTTCCTTTTCCATTGGCGAAGCCATTATCTCGATCGAACAAGCATTGTCAAAGTGAGACCCATTGGCTTTGCCAATGTTTGTTCAAGATGGCAGCAGTATAGTGATCACAATCATTGTTTTAGAAACCCTATTTACACTCAGGATTGCGTAAATGCTGTGATTGCCATCATTGTGTTACAAGCACTTCACTAAGAAGTGTTATGGCCCCTTTTTTGTTGGGTCTTGGTGTGGGCATACCCAGCTAATCTCTAAAATGGATTGCTAATTAAAGCCAGCTTGACTCTCGACCGAGCTTTGAGCATCCAGTGGCTTAGCTATGTTACAGAATTTTGTATTGAATTGGGTCGACATAAATTTTTTACTCTTCCAGAGTCCCAAGTTATGGCATATTACATCTGGACTGAAAAGCTTTTAAGTCTTGGAGGGTCAGAGAGAGGACAGTATTGTTAAAGGATAAATTGTCCGTCCGAGCATATTTACCACTCCAGACCACCCTTTTAATTGAACCATACCTTTTATATAATATGTCTGATTATAATCGATTCTTGTTAATGCGTTGTAGATTAAATTTACTACATCACCAACTTGCAGTTCCCATTGGTTGCACATATGGTCCCACTTCTACATCTTGCAGTTGGAACAGTTTTTCGGCCCAGGGCACGTTGCACTTTACCATGTATGGCACTTTCTACAAAAGACTTAAAAGCTTTTTATTGTCCAATTGCTTGCTGACAAACATTTTGTACAAGTTTGACCTGCTTTGTTTTATTTAAAGCTATTACCGGATGAGTTGACTTTTTCTAATCTAGCTTGCTTTTTAGGTTTCAACTGTGTGGTATGTGAAAGACATCTTGTGGAGTTTCAGAAAGTTGACCTGGGAATGCATTCTGCCTGTTGCTTGCCATTGGCTTTGTAACTCACATTTTCTTGCTTCCCATTTGCTGGCTTTATTTGCTTTAGGCTGTCCAGCTGGAGTTCATATTTCCCAATGCAAATGCAGTGCGTAGAGATTTTTCCACAAACTCGTTTTCTGTAATAAACAGGCTGTAAATCTGGTTCTTATCTCATTGCATTTGCTGGGCATACAAAGACCGAGGTCAAATATCATGCACTGTCTTCCGAGAGTGCTTGTTAGGTCTTGGCTAGACAGTAATTGCTCTGTCTAGCCGAGACATGTTGTATATACTTTGTGGACTTCAGCCCGCCCATAGGCTTTCCATTCGCTGGCTCCATCGTCTCTTTCCTATTCTTTCACCCCATTTGTCCATGCCATACATTTGTCATGCCTCTTCCTTTGTTTAGCCCTCCCCGAGAACAAGGACCAAGTACTATGTCAATCCACTGGTCACTATTTTAGCATCTGTTTCGCAAACAACTTTTTTCTTTGTTGAAAAGCAATTCACTCGATTGGTCCTGTTTTCACTCCCTTCGAGCTCCTCAGTAAATAGGCTGGTAAATCTTGTTCTAATATTGTCACATCTAACACTGTTTGTCTGTCTGTAGTGTGTGTTCAGCTCTCTCCAGACTCACGGTCATGCAGGATAAGTGTTGTTTTCTGTAAACACGAAGGAATCTGTACGTAGTGTCTGTTTCCTTTTTATCTCTCTCTTTCGCTTTCACAGTTCCTTCCACTTGTAAATACTGCAATGTTCCATCAGTATCAGGTAGTGAAACTAATACATGGGCCTAGTTTTAATTGTTGTCTGTTTAAGCAGTCAGGCTGACTGCCAAATTCTGTAAAATTCTCTATTGATTAATGGAACTGTTGGATTGCTTCTTAAAATGGCAATGCCCCTTCTGATAAGGGATGAGTAGAAGGGCATCTCCAAGCACCCCAAAGAGACGTACACCGTGTAACGTTTCCCTGGGGTTGGGTTGAGGGGGTGGGGTTTTGTTGGTGGATCCTGCTTATTGATACACCAGCGTAGTATTCACTGTAGTGGTTGCCCAGCTGCATAGCTGTCACCCTTTGATCATTTTCAATTTTTCATACATTACGTTTCAGTTAGATGTTGGGACAGGATTTCGGTGGTGGCCGCCGCTTCTCATATTAATACTGCTCATCCCACAAATTACCATTTGACTATAAACTTTAAGACCCCCGCAGCTCCTGTGAGGTCCAAGGCCCGTTCAGTCGGGTTAGGGCAAGATGACATCAGACGGCGGCAGTAACAGAAGCGAATGCCAAGCATTGGTGAAAATAGTTTACGCTCTGCAAGGCGGGGGTGATGAAGGGGATTCTTTGTGAATTTCAAGTATGTGTTCAGTTTCCTGGAGCAGGATCTTTTTAGCACACTGCCCATGCGCTAATTGTTGATTAGCATGGCTGACGATTGTTGTCTTGCTGTGATTTGATGTATTAAAGACACTGCGCTGCTTAATTTTGTTAAGTAATTTTATATATAGCGCTAATGTGCAAGATGGATGAGTTGGTTAATGTACGTGTTTCAGACGCTTGGAAAGGCTGGTGGTCACAGGTTAGCTTCCAAGCGGGGCTCAGTTTGCTTTACCTCAATCCGAGGCCAGTAAAATGGTTACCTTTTAGCTTATAAATAGCAATACAAGAGTGTGGCGCCATGGAATAGTGTTCTGCATGCTGTAGCCTGCTGTCAGGTTGATAACACATTTTAAAAATTCTATTTTCTTGCGGGTCAGGTCACGAGATTTAATCGAGCAGTAATAAACCATCCTTTCAAAGTTTGCAAAAGTCAGACTTTTACTCACAATTGTTCTCCTTAGTGGTTTTTACCTTCCTCAGACCTTGCTTCCACCACATTTGACTATGTGAAAAAATCATTTATACTGGGCATCATTGTTTGTACATTGCCAATATAGTTGAGTACTATTTCAGTAAACACTTGAAAAAATCCTTCTGTTTTGGCTCTTAAATAGCAAAGTCAACCATTTCCTACCTTTTCCACCACACATGGGGATTCTATGAAAGAGTTAGAATGATATTCCAACTTTATATGTCACCACCCGTCCCTAGAAGTTGTAAAAAAAAATGTTGATATATCCAAATAGGCCTCAGTGTACCATCCTTAGAAAAATGTACGGTTGAGCTGGTTTTGACAGACTCTGAGCTTGTGCTCTGCAGGTTATGTTATGTTATGTTAATTTTAGTTTGTAAAGCGCTTAATACCTGCAGGTCTCTAAGCACTGAGAGCAGAACTACGGAAGTGCCAGGATGTGGATGTATCGCAAGCAGGGGCATTAAGCCCAAGCTTCCATGAATAAGAGGGTCTTTAGTTTTCTCCTGAAGGATAGGAGACCACTTTCGGAGCGCAGCTCGCCTGGCAGTCTGTTCCAGATTTGAGGCATGAGAGTGGAAAAGGCTCGACCCCCTTTCGAGGAATAGTGGAAGCGTGGGCATTTTAATAAACCCTCCGTGGAGGACCTAAGAGTGCGACAGGGGATGTATATCGTCAGGCGTTCCTTGATATATTTGGGGGCTTGCCCAAACAGAGCCTTATGAGTGATGCAGAGGCCTTTAAATTTGGCCCTCTGCTTGATGGGTAGCCAGTGCAGTTGTTGTAGTAGGGGGGAGGCCCGAGTATGTCTGGGAAGTTTAAAGATCAGCCTGGCAGCATCATTCATAATCACCTGGAGTCTGTGCAGCAGTGAGTTTGGCAGACCAATATAAAGTGAGTTACCGTAGTCGAGCCGGGCCAGGATCAGGGCGGTCACAACAGTCCTCATTGATGAGAAGGAGAGGATGGGGGAGAGTCTCCTCAGTCGCCTGAGTAAGCTCACGCAGGTACCGAAGACGGAGGTGATTTGGTTTGTCAAGGAGAGGTTGGCGTCAATTTTAATTCCCAGGCTTTTTACCATCGCGGCTGGTGCGGGGATCGCCCCCAGCTCGTCAGGCCAGAACTGGGAGTTCCAAGGATTGCTGCTATTAGTGATAGCTAGCACCTCCGTTTTATCTGGATTGATCTTGAGTGAATTAGTGGTCATCCACCTGACTACAAATCTCAAGATGTCTTTTACCCGGGCGTGGGCTTGAGGGTTGCTCTCTATTTGGACAATGATTTGTGTGTCATCCGCGTAGTTGAAGACTTGGCAGTTCATCGAGGCAAGCTTATTGATCAGGGGTCTGAGGTAAATGTTAAACAGGAGGGGGGATAGTGCCAATCCCTGCGGGACACCGCAGGGGATAGGCCTCCTCTCTGACACCAAGTCCCCCATCTGAATTTTGTGGGTGCGATCTGACAGAAACGACTCAATCCAGCGGAGGATAGACCCACCAATGCTGATGTCTCTTATTCTGTCCAGGAGCTGTGAGTGATTGACCGTGTCGAACGCCGCCGACAGGCCAAGGAGGACTAGGACACAGGGTCTTTTGTTATCTGCTTTAGTCCTAATTTCGTCCAGTACGAACAGCATCACCAGTTCTGTACTGTGATATGCCCTGAAGCCGGCTTGCCTATCCCCAAGCAAGCTATGGGTCTCCATGAAGCTGGTGAGAGTTTGAAGAACATATTGCTCCAGTATTTGTGCTAGAAAGGGCAGCTGAGATATGGGTCTAACATTTTTCATATTAGAGACATCAGCTCCAGTCTTTTTAAGAAGGGGAATGACTCTAGCTTCTTTGAACTGTGAGGGGACTTTTCCTGATTCCAGCGAGAGGTTCATCAGGGCCAAGATTTCTTCCTCAATCGCTGGGAGAGCAAGTTTAAAAATCTTTGGTGGGCAAGGATCTGATGGTGAGCCGGATTTAATTTTTGTTGCGGTGCCTCGCAGGGTCTCCAGGTCAAGGGGCTGAAAGAAGGAGATCAGCTCAGTCCGGTTTTCTTGTGTCTCCACCTCTGTGTTAAGGGGAAGCTTAAAGGGGGAGTTTTTAATAACAGTCAGGATTTCTTGGACTTTATCCGAGAAGAAGGATAGAAATTTGTTACATAATTCCTTACTAGGTGGCGCGACCGGCACCTTTTTTTGGCTCAATTCATTGAGGATTTTGAATGTTTCTTGTTGTTTATTGGTGGCCAACAGAATCCTGTTCTCGTAGTGTTTGGCCTTGCTGCTAAGCAGGGTCTTTTTGTAAGCGGCGAGTTTTTCCCTATATTCTACGCGGGCTTGTGGTTCATAGGCTTTGCGCCATCGTCTTTCATAGTGGCGGAGTGTGCATTTCAGGACTGAGTTCTTCTGAAAACCAGGGTGAGCCTTTACCCTTATTTCCTGTTTTTATACTTCTAGCTGGGGCTAGTATGTTCATGGCAGATGTTAACTGACTGCCGATGGAGTCCGTCCATTCTTCCAAGTCCAGTGTTATAGGCCTCTTGACTGGGTTTCTACAAAGGGTTCTCTCTAGACTGGGACCCAAGATTTTGTTCCAGCTTCTAACTAGCTTCCAGGAAGGTGGAAGACCAGGGTTTTGTTTAATAGGAGGGAGCAGGAGGTTGATAAAATAGTGGTCAGACCACCCGCAGGGGAAGGTGTCCATTAGGTTCACGGAGGGATGAGTGGTCCATGCCAGGTCAAGGGTATGTCCTTTCTCGTGGGTAGGGCCTGACACTAATTGATTAAACCCGAGGGAGGTAAGCATGTCCTCGAGCTGTTGGGCCTGTGCCCCTCTGGGTATCTGGTCCCAATGGTAGTTGAAATCTCCTACTACCAGGAGTTGTTGAAAGCATGACCGGAGGTTAGTGACACAATCGGCAAAAAGATCAACAAATGAGGGTGGGCAGTTAGGCGGGCGGTAAACTACCATGATTGCTATGTTTGAGGAGCTGTTGCAGACCTTTGTTACTAAAATGTCTGCCGCCTCCAGGTTTTCACCAAACAGTTTCTCAACGGTCATGTGATTTTGATAAAGTAGCGCCACCCCACCGCCTCGCTTCCCTGCAGTCCTGTTATGCCAGAAGGCATCATAGCCATCGGGCAGGGATGCGATTAAAGTGGGCCCCAAGTCCTCGTCGAGCCATGTTTCGGTCAGGGCGAGGATATCAGGGGCGTCTTCTTGCAGGAGGATAAAGATTTCGGGGGCGTGTTTCTGTAGCGATCGTGTATTGAGGGTGGATAATTTAATGTGCTTACTATACTTAGGATGGGCATGGTCCATATTGTGTGGAGTAGAGGTGCTTTGTATCTCCCTCTCCTGTGAGCTAAGAAGTCCTTTTCTCCGGAGAATAAGTGTTATTTCAGGCTTTAGTGGGTGTGTGCCAGCGCCCAGTGCTTGTAGGTCATTGACCGAGTATTTATAGAAATGGGCAGAGTTTTTGGCCCCCGGGCCCTTTCGGGCTGCGCGTCCGCTCCAGCGTGCCGCTTTTGTGCTCCTCGTGACCCCTGGCCCCTCCCCTTCAATCAGCCCTGCTGTGCAGCAGCTGAGGCCCCCAATCTCGTCGGGTGAAGCGGGGCAGAGGTGCAGGACCGGTGAGGAGAAGCCCTGGTGAGCCTAGTTGGGAGTGCGTGGCAAGCGTAAGTTTTGAATTTTTAAAAAATACACAGCAAATACAAATACAATTTTAAAAGTTGTAAAAACGAGCAAGTTTAAAAGCGAGTCCTTACAAACAATACAGTCACAGCCTGGGCTAGCGCGTTCTGTTTTCGCTGCACGTCCGCTCCAGCGTGCCGCTGTTGTGCTCCTCGTGACCCCTGGCCTCTCCCCTTCAATCAGCCCTGCTGTGCAGCAGCTGAGGCCCCCAAGCTCGTCGGGTGAAGCGGGGAAGTGGTGCAGGACCGATCAGGAGAAGCCCTGGTGAGCCTAGTTGGGAGTGCGTGGCAAGCGTAAGTTTTGAATTTTTAAAAAAATGCACAGCAAATACAAATACATTTTTAAAAGTTGTAAAAACGAGCAAGTTTAAAAGCGAGTCCTTACAAACAATACAGTCACTGCCTGGGCTAGCGCGTTCTGTTTTCGCAGGTGACAGCTGCTTGCAAACTTTTACTTAAGTGCTCCATTTGAAAGTAAACCAGTTAGTGTATTCATGAGGTATTCGTGTGTGTGTTGGGATGGAAGGGAATTATGACATTCTATGGAGGGTATATTCTATCAACTTTTTTATTTATTTTTTATTTTTTATTATTGAGGATTCATGTTACATTATAGCAATACAATATGAATAAATTTTTGACAAGATAAGAAAACTGAATGAGATATAAGCAAATTACAAAAATAGCAAGAAAATATGAATAAAGCAAGAACAAGGCATGTAGAAGTCGGTTGACGAATTACATTTCTAGTGTCTAATTGAGATTGGAGGTTGTAAATCATAGAATGATGTGGCGTCGATATTGTTATTGAAATTGAGATGCGTATAATAAAACAAAGTGCCAGCTGCCACAATCAGAGGAAGAAAGAGAGAGAGAAGGAACGTATAGCTAATGAAGGTATAAATATTAGAGTACAGACGTAGCCATATTCTGAAAATCAGTAAGATTACGACAATCTACTAGTGCGCCAAGCAGCCACTGGTGCCCAAATCTTCAACCCCAATTCTCTTGATTTTTTCCCCTTGAGTTGATACAGAGCCGCCTCCACATTATGTATACCTAGAAATCTGGATAACCACATTTGAAAGGTTGGGACCTGTGTATCTTTCCAAGCTGCTGAGATTAAGATTCTGAGTACAGCAGTAGAGATGAAAATTAGGGCTTCAGTCTCAATATTTAACTTCAATTGACTTTGACATCCAATAATCATGAGTGTCGGAGACAAGGTTATCTGGGCATCCAGCAATCCTAACCAGAATGATTCGATCTCTATTTTAATTGATTCTAGTTTCTCGCACTTATAGAACATATGAATGATGTCGGCTGGGCCTTTACAGCATCTGGGACAATTGCTATTGTCCCTCTTGCCCCAATCATGAAGTTTAGAGGGTGTGTAATAGAGATTGAATAATGTTTTAAAATGTTGAGCTCTTAAATTGGAGGAGCGTAGGATTCTTCTATCCATTTCAAGGGCTCTATCCAGGTCAATATCCGGATCCTCCAACTTTGCAGCCCAGGCTGCCTCGGTTTTACCGATATCGTCCTGGGATTCCTGCAAAAACAGCCTGTATACACCGTTAATTCTAGGATCGCCAACCTTCAAATAATCCAATAACTTACACCTCTCCCTTAAGACGATTCGGGGCCTTATTGATCTGATAGTACTGACCACCTGAGCATATTTATAATCTTGTACACCCTGAAGGGAGTACCTTAATCTTAATTCTTCCAGAGTTCTTCACTCATCCCTAAGAATTACTTGCCCCAGTGTCAGGATACCTTTTCCTGCCCAGTATCTCCAGGGCCCATCATTGCTTAGATTAGGAAAGAGGCCAGAATTCCAGAGTGGGGTATGGTGATTGTATTTGGAGATTGAAAATATTTTCTGAGTTGCTGCCCAGACCCCCCATATTCCTTCGAGTGTCTTAAGTCTCTTCTTACTATAATATTTCCTTTCAGTTCTCCTTAGTAAAACACCAGTAGCCTCACTGCCAAGTAGTAATTCAAAGATAGATGGGATCGCGTCTTGTCTTCTCGGAAAGTTTGAACTTCTTCCCACTGGTTCAAATAAGATAGCCATCTGTGTAAGAAGACAAGACCAATGATAGTATCTAACGTTTGGCATTCCCAAACCACCCCTTTCCTGAGGTAATGACATGTGTTTCAAAGATCTTCTGACCTTACCGTATTGCCACAGGAAATTCATAAAGATGGATTCTATTTCCTTAATGATTTTCCCCTCTATTTTAAAGGGGATCGACCGGAATTTGTATAACACCTTGGGGAGCATAGTCATTTTGATTACATTGGCGCGACCAATTATTGAGAGTTGCAGGGTGTCCATTCTTTTCAGATTCTCCTTCATGGATTCCATCAGAGGGATGAAGTTGTCTTTAATTATTAACTCCGGCTGTGCGTTGATCGTTATCCCCAAGTAAACCAAATCTGGCGTCTAGCTTGTTTATATTCTTAGAGCAAAGTACCTGTGTCTTGCCCACATTTAGACGATAGTCAGATTGTTCGCCAAACTTACTCGTGGTACCCACTACTTCTCGCATAGCTGTTTCGGGATCGGTAGTAATGACAGCAAGATCATCGGCATATGCCAAAATTTTGGTTTGAAATCCATTTGTAACTACTGGTTTAATTGCTGTGTTATTGATTATTTGGCGTATTAGGGGGTCAATGTATAGTGCGAATAATATGGGTGAGCATGGACAACCCTGCCTTGTCCCCCTCGTGATAAAGATCTTATCTGAACTCTCGCCCATCATTTGAATTTTCGCCACTGGAGAGGCATACATGGCTTGAATAGCCTTCATAAACCTTGGTCCAAACCCCAATTCGACGAGCACACTCCACAAGAATTCCCATCTGACGCGGTCGAAAGCTTTCTCCGCATCTAGGAGGATCATTGCGACCCCTCCTTCCCCGGCAGCATGAATATCAAACGGCGTAATAGCTCGTCTGATATGATCTGTGGTTCCCCTACCAGGAATGAAGCCGTGCTGCCAAGGGGAGACCAGGGACCCAACGATCCGTCCTAGGCGGGTTGCCAAGATCTTAGCATATAGTTTATTATCGGCATTTATTAAGGATATGGGTCTGTATGAGCCCGGATTTTCCGTGGGCTTACCTTTTTTATGAAACACCACTATGTTGGTGTTCATCCATGACTCGGGGATTAAACCTGTATTTATAACCCCATTAAAAAGGTCTAGCAGAAGTATTGATGTTTCTTCAAAAAAGCTTTTGTAAAGCTCGATTGGTAGGCCATCAGGGCCTGCGGCCTTCCCTGCTGCTAGATCTTGTAAGGCATCTGAAAGTTCATCCATAGTGATAGGTTGTTCTAGATTTTCTCTATCGTTATGGGCCAATTTAATCCCTGATCCTGTCCACTCAGCCAATGGCTCCACTCTTACCATATCTTCCTGATACAGTATTTGGTAGTATCTTTTGAAGACATCTATAATATCCTTTGGCTGCTCATAGATCCTGCCGAGCTCTGCTATGCGTGGGATAATATTTTTTGACGTTACTTGCCTAATACGTAATGCCAAGGCTCTCCCAGCTTGCTCCCCCGTCTCATAAATTTTCCTTCTCTGTGTTTGGTATTCAGCAGCAGCGTTTTTGGCTAATTGCTTTTGTATCTCAGCTTTGATAGTACTCACTTTTTCTAAGCTTGTAATGTCCGACCTTCTATCCAATATATCTTTCCTATGCTGTTCCTCCGCTGCTGTTAATTTATTCATTAATTGCTCTCTTTCTAAGTTAAGTCGTTTCCAGGTACGAGAGGTGTAGCTACTGGTTTCTCCCCTTAAGGCAGCTTTATAACAGTCCCAAACAGAGTTTTGCGATGCACTATATCTGTTAGCATCAAAAAACGCCTGTGACCAATTCTTCGTATATGCTATATATGTACTATCAGTTAAAAGCTTCTTATCAAAAGTCCATGGCCTCAATGGTTTGACTGGTCTATTAAAAGCTATTGTTAGTAACAGTGGATTGTTGTCTGAGATTATCTTGGGTAATTTGTAGATTTTAACTGAGCTAATCTCAGTGGCGGTAATCATAAAATAGTCTAGCTTGGAGTATTTCTTAAAGGGGTGGGAAAAATATGTAAAACTTGAATTCCCTGGTTCTATGCTACCCCAAACATCCCTTAAACCATGTGAATCCATCATTGAGCGTACTGCCCGATACACCCGGGGTTTACGCCCGGTGTAGCCTATTCCCCCTTCAAAATCTGCAGAGATATTAAAGTCCCCGCAAACCACTATAGGTACTGGCCAGGTTGCTAACTCTTTTTCAATATGATTAAAGATATCGGGGTCGCCGCTATTGGCCCCATATATGCTACAGATAGTGATACCAAAATTCATTTCACATATTGCCCAGCGCCCCATGGTGTCGGCCTTGACTCGTTTAGCTCCCCCCAAACCGATCTTACCAATGATAGCAACACCCCTAATGGTGGAAGTTTGGGAGGAGCAGGATAAAGTCTCGAATCCCTTCATATTTAACCAATGCCTTTTCCCCCATGGCAGATGGGTCTCCTGGATACATATAATATCTGCATGAGTAAATTTAACGAATTCCTCTAATCTTCCTCTTTTTTTCCAATCATTTAGGCCCCCTATATTCATAGAACAAATCTTAAGTTTTGCCATTCTTTTGATCTAAATCCTTCCTTCGTCGAACTCCCAGTCGGTATAATAAAAGAAAACGTTTGACTACATACCTTCTTACAGCTCTTAATCTAATTATATTTACAATAGTAACATGAGTTCTCTTTTTTTGATTTACACCACCCCAGCACCTTCCCGTCCCTCCCTCTTCAGCTCCTTCTCCCACCCTGTCCCTCCCACCCCCCTGAACCACCCATTGAGGCATCCTAGGTCCAGCCGGATCTAGGTGTGGGCGTCTGTGTGGTCTGTGAACCACGATCGCCTCCAGAGCCACCGCACCCGCCATTGGAGTATAGAGAAGGAAAGAATAAAACAAAAAGGAAAGAAAAGTAAAAATTTTAAGTCTATATCCAGATAGTGCTTAACCTTTAAGTCTCAGTCAATTAGCTAACCCCCTTAATGTTGTTGATTAACTTTCTTTTCAGAATCCAAAATTTCTTGCAGATAAACTTCCGCTTGAATTTCGCTGTTGAAAAAGCGCGTGGTACCTTTAAAAATTACTTTCAAACGATAGGGGTTTTGTAAGAACACAGTAGCCCCAGCTTTTTCAAAAGGGGTGAAGAGCTGTCGCATTCTCCATCTTCGTTCAACTGTTAGATGTGCATAATCTGGTCTTACAAAGAAGGAGAATCCATTATATTCCCGTTTGCTGGTAGGACGTGCTAAATCGTATATGGTTTCCCGTAGCAAAAAGTTACCAAAATACACTAACATTGCCCTTGGGTATGTGGTGGGATTCTTGGCTTGTTTGCGTTGTGTTAGGGGGAAGCGATGGACTCGTTGGATTTCTTTATCCAAATCCCAGGATTTTAATTCAGGGAAAGTTTTTTTCAAAAGAGAGCTAATATATCCCCTGGGATCTTTTCTCTCGACGGCTTCCGGGATACCAAGGAACCGGAGGTTGTTTCTTCTTGAACGATTCTCCTGGTCTTCGAGCTTAAACATTAGGTCTCGAATAACCCCTTCTTGAGATTTTTCTTTCTTTTGAAGGCAAGCAACATCGTTCTCTAAATACTCGGTACGGGTTTCTAGAGATCCCATCCTTTCCGATATTTCGGTGCAGGTACTGCCAATTTTGTTGACCGCTCCTTCTAGCTTCTGAATGGCAGCGTGATTCCTCTCACTGTCTTTCTTTATATCTTTATGAAAGTCTCTAATAGTTGTAAAAATATCTTTTAAGGAAGGTTCAGCCAATTTCTCTTTTCTAGTAGCCGAGCCATGTTGTTGCTGGTAGTCACAGCTATTAGATTCTTCTTCACTTTGCTGAGCCGGTGTAGCTTCATCATCATAATTGGATTTATTCCTGTTTTTGGTACTTTGCCGGGTCAGACTTCCTTGCTCTGAACTTTCTTCAAGATTTGACTTATTGTGCCGTAGATTTCGTGTTCGCCTTTTCTCAAATTTTTTCCCCGCGTGGGGTGTTAGATTGATCTGGAGCGGTAGATTTCTTGATGTCTACAGAGTCTATGCCTTCAGGTGCTGGATCTCGAGCTGGATTGATATTATCATCGCTAGTCTCACTTGTTGTAGATAGACCAGTCTCATATATTTCTGCCTCCGAACCCTCAGATTGATTTTCCGCTTCAGATTGTCTCACTTTCTTGTTGAGTGGATTCTGTATCGGGCTGGGGGTATCGATATTACCAGGTTGCTTTATAAGAGACTTTGTAGATGTTTCCAAGTTTTTGTTCCGAATATAACATTTTATTCTCAACATTCTTAGATAGTTTAGCCGATATTGGATGATCTGAAGCTTTTTTCACCCCTTCCTTGACTATCGGACTAAAAATACTAAATATATTAGACTGTGGTGTATTAGTTTGGTGAGTAGGGGTAGCTTTAGCATTAGCTTTGAGATTCTTGATAGTTTGTAACCGCTTGGCTTTTTTTGCCATCAATTCTGCGTCATCTGTTGGTACGGTAGAATCATCCTCCTCTTTGTCTCTACATTGGATTTTCTCTTTTTCAGCAGAGTCATTTTTATTTTTTTCCATGGTTTTTTGATTTTCAATTTCGAATTCTTTACTTCTGCTTTTATTTTTATCTGTCTTTATCTGGGTCTCTTTCTTTTTCTTCAGCTGGGATTTTACGTTTGGGTTTGTTTTTGTCTTTATCTTTCTCTCTCTCCTTCCCTTCGTCTCGTAATTTGCTTTTAGTTTCCTTCGCCTTGGCCCCCCCGAGTTTCTGGTCCCTTTGTCTCTAATCGTTTATCAAAGTTTTTTTCCTTCGATTTTAGAGCGTCAGCTGCATTATCGATTTCAATTGGGGGTGTGTAGGCATCACCCTCTGTGCTTCTAGAAAATAACATTGGGTTGCTTGAGTCCGTTAACAGATCCTGCTTATTCTCTATTTTTTTTTCCAGGTTTCCCAGATTAATTTCACAGTGCTTTATTGGCTCCTGCAGTGCTGACGGCGAATCTAGCGCTCCATCCCCGGCAGAAGCCCCATGGACCCGCTCTTCCATAGCGGTCCTTTTACTGAATATATTACTGGGACCTTGAACTGGAATACAAATCCATTGCAATTGCAATTGGGTGCCAAGTGAAAAGGCTATGGTGGGCAGTTCTCCTTGCACCTTAATCTTTATCACTTGCTGTGCTTTCTGTACGACTCGAGCTCCTTTAGAGAATCCTTTTAACAACTTCACTTGAACCGGAGACAATGATCTTGGTGATATCTTGCACTCACTCATGTATATGTAGTCTGTCGCATTTGTGAAGTGATGAAATTCAAGTGTGGTTTGAATAGTTACTTTCAACGATTGTTGCCTGATTGGGCCAGAGATGAGCTGCGTATGTATGTTTAAGAGTCGAGTTTCCAGTAACAATCTCCGTTTTGACTGCTGCTTTAGCTGCCCCTAAAAAAATTATTTTTTGCTCTTTTCTGACCCGCCTCTCATTGCAAGCAGCTAGGAGAGTTTTAGATTCCTCTTAGCCCCTTCAACTACAATATTGATTTATCAAGCTATAGGACCACCCACTCTCCTCCTCGCGATGCAGCTCTGCCCATATCGAGGTAACTAAACTGCTCTGTTCAGCTTTAGTTCAGTGATTATTCAGTGATTGTCAATCGTGGTATGAGGTGCAGATTTTTTCCCCATCAATCTTAACCAGTTGCAAATTTTATTGAGCAGAGAGCTGTAGAGCCTTGAACAAAGCTGAGTAGACTTGCTTACTAGAGAACAAAAGGTTTACTTTCTTGATTAAGTAACCTCCAGATTCCGACAGCCCGATAGTGAAGGCTCCCCTCGCCCCCCCCCCCTGCTCAGGGAGGCACGTCAAACAGAAGCAAACAGAAGCAAAAAATGGCCGTTTTGACCAATTAGGGGCATACTGAGCAGTTCGATAGCTTGTAGATAGCTTGTGAATATTTCCGTTTGAGAAGAGAAAAGAAAAATAATTTTTCTTTTTTTTTTTTTTTTCCCCCCCCTTGAATAAGCAAACAGCCTGTGTCAGCACTCGTGGATTTTTCCTTCTTGGGTCAGTTGCTAAGGTGGAGGCACTAGCTTCCCCCAATTATGAACTCAAACAAACATAGGAAGTATGTGTTCCTTACGGCCTCACCTCCCGTCCTTTCTGTTTTTTCCTGCTCCTGGCCCCCGTCTCTAGAGCAGCACACTTAGCACCGGAAGAAACTGATTGCAAGTCTCGGAAATACGGTAGGTTGTTGGGTCGGAGAACGCAGATCGCCGGTCGCAGGAGGGGTCCATCACCAATGCAGCAATGCTCCGACGCTCCAATGCTTGAATACAGGAACCAGTGAAAGCCGGGTACGTAGAGCAAAAGATCTGCGAGCCGAATAGCCGTTGCCGTTGCTGCTGCGCGGATTTCACCCTCTCATCCCTCTAGCTACAGCCGGCGCTTCACCAGCTTTGCTGCAACTCTACATCACCGCAACCGCAACATCGGCGTGCTATTTCGATACTCCTGATACTCTTGATGCTGCAGGGCCTTAGGCAGGGCCTTAGTCGTTAACCGGTACGCCAATGCTCCAAAAGCGGGATGCAGAGGTCTGTGGAGGCGATGTTACGGCGTCCTCTCACTCAGGCGCCATCTTGCCTCCTCACAGCATCTCAACTTTCAATATGTTGGGTTTAGTGTATTTGTGCTTTTTCTGTGGGAATCTAGTGGAAAACAAGCAGAAAAACACACTTGTAAAAATGTCCTAAGTGGTTTTAATTCAGCAGCGATGCGAACACGATTTGACTATTTTTCTCATACATGATGCTTCCTGCTGTAACGTTAAAAGGGGTCAGAGGGCAATGGGCATGAGCACGGTTAAGGGCTGCTGATGGGAGTAATAAACCGGGTGAAAAGGGAATCTTAGAAGGTAGACACATTGTATGTAGTAATGATCATCTCACCTCTGAACTGTACAAAATTACAGATTTCAACTCACGAAACATGATAGTATAAATGTAAAATCCGACCTTTGAGAAGGTTTTTTGTGTGTAGTGGATCACATCCATTAATTCTGAGTCAGCGTATGGTGCGCTTGTGCCTGTGGTCGCCATTCAATCAATGCCTCCACATTTGCACCTTGCTTCTGATCCATCTCAAATTAAGAAGTAATGCTACCCATCTCTTCTGATTAACAATTAACAATGCACGCAGCGTCAAGCGGATGACAAAAGACTTGTTGAAAGAAAGCCCTGAGCAGGTAGCTGGGGTTGTTGCTGATATCTTTAAAAATAACAGTATACCTAGGATGTTCCTGTCTAGTGGCCAGTCCCAGAGTGCGCCTTGGGTCTCAAAAAACACACATGCACAGGCAGCCGATGACATCCAGTCACGCACTATGTGTGTTATGTTATGTTATATCCATTTGTAACGTGCTCGGATACTCGTGAGTGTCCCGGCGCGATACCCAAGGGGTGTAGAGAGAAACCATCACACAAACAGATGTGTTTTAAGCTTCTTTTTAAACGCCACAAGGTCTTGAGTGGACCGAAGATCGAATAGGAGAGCATTCCAGGCCACGCTAGATTTAACCACAAGGGAACAGCCCCCCAACCTCTGGAGCTTGAAGCGTGGAACATGGGCGAAGCGAAGGGACGAAGAGCGCAGGGCCCGCGAGGGGACATAGAAAGAAAAGCGCCTCTGAAGATAGAGGGGACCATAACCATGGGGGGCACGATGTGCCAAGACAAGACGTTTAAACTTGACCCTAACTGCCACGGGCAGCCAATGGAGAGAGCGCAGATGGAGAGCAACACTCTTCCTTGACGGAATGCCCAGAAGCAGTCTAGCCGCCATGTTCTGGACCACCTGCAGTTTTTTAAGCAGGTAGCCAGGGACCCCGGCATAGAGAGCATTGGCGTAATCCAATCGAGAGAGGATCAGCGCACATGTGACAGTTTCTCTAGCAGCCTGCGGAAGGAGTGGAAAAAAATTCCTAAGAGTTTTGAGAAGGCCAAAACAACAGCCAGCAGTTTTCTTGATGTGTGTAGAAAATGAGACTCTCATCGAACCATACTCCCAAGTTCTTAGCAGGCTGGCCCGAGGAAAGGGGAAATCGGAAGTCCTGCGGCCACAACTACTCACGAAAATCAGCGGGAAATTTGCCAAAGAGCAAAATCTCAGATTTTGGTTCATTTTACTTAAGCTGTGCATCCGCCAACCAATTGAAGATGGAACCAAGGCAATGTTGCGCCGCAAGGACAGAGTCCGATGTTTTATCCCAGGTAAACAACAACTGGGTGTCATCCGCATAGGCCGAGCAGGCGTCAGCAGGAGAACCAGATTTTAATCCCCTGAGAATTTTAAGAGTTTCCAGGGGGTTGACTGTTCTAAAGGCAGACATCGTGCCAGTGGGGACCGCAGATTGAACAGCCAGCGGCCCTCCACGGCAGCCGTTATCAGAGGAAAAAGAGGCCTGAATGGCCTTGATTTTATCTCTGAAGCACCCTGAAAGAGTGTTACACCAGTCAAGAGAGGAAGGAGTAACGCTAGCTTGGGCCAACGGAGATGTAAAACTCTGCACAATGGCAAAGATTTCTTTAGTGTTGTTCCTAGCCGAGTCGATGCAGGCTGCAAAAAAATGCCCTTTCGCCGTGGCAATAGCGGCATAATACATTTTTTGCATTACTCTAAGCTTTGTCTTTGCCACGGGGCAATAGCCACTCCTTCGCCAAGCCCGCTCCAAGATTTTACAATCGTGTTTCGCCGCCTTGAGAGAAGGAGTGAACCACGGTTTGGAGGGCGCAACTCTGGCGGGTTTAATGGGTCGAAGGGAGGCCACAGAGGCTACTGCCCTAGACACCCAGCCAGTGAACCCTGACAGACACTCCTCCAGTCCACCAGACAAGACGGGCCTGGAGGTTTCCAAGGCTTGTCTGAATACGAGAGGATCAAGTTTCCCAAAAACTGGCTTCTGGTGAAAACGCATATGATATGAAGTGGTCAGACCAGGGCACCGGACAGGGATCCCTTAAGGAGATGGGGCAATTAGAGCAGATTGGATCCAGAATGTGGCCGGCCCGGTGAGTAGGAAGGCGGACGTGCTGGTTAAGTTGGGCAAGATGAAGAGTATCCAGCAGGTTGATCACCTCCCTTTCCTCGAGTCGGTCCATATGAACATTCAAATCACCCAAGACCATATAGTGGGAGAACCTAACTGCCCTAGAAATGATCGCGACTCCGCAAGCCTGGAGAAAAGGACCGGCCAGTCCAGGGAGCGTGTAGATCAGGGAGGCACCAAGAGTAAAGTGGGCTGACAAGCGGGCGCTAAAATCAAGCACCTCGCAGCCTGCCCATCGCGTGGTGTCCCCCAAACGAAGATCCCAAAGGTTTTTATATATAATAGCTACACTGCCACCCCTCCCCCCCTGACGGTCGACTCTAAAGATCTTCTAGCCCACAGGGGTGGCCAGTGAGATGATAGGGTCAGATGTAGAATCAAGCCAGGCCTCCGTAAGGAACAGCATATCTAATGACCCGTCCTCCAACAGCCCAAATACGTCCGCATGGTGTTTCTTAAGTGAGCGGACATTTATCAAAGCTGCCGAGAAATGGGAAGATTTAGCCTGCTGTTCGGGCCGGTAGTCCTCACTGACCAAGGAGACACGCCCCCCCCTCCAGATTGTAGCCACAAGCATGACAGACCCCTGAAGGCTCCACCGCCAGGGGTCCGTTCAGTGCGCATTTAACTACGCCCAGGTGGCAGAGAGCTAGAGCGCCAACCAACAAGATGGCGGCACCGCGGGACTTCCCGGAAGTAGACTGACCCCCTCACCCCAGCAAATGTGGTCAATATCAGCGAAGAGGTATGGGATAATATGGAAAGAGATTCAATTTTTAAAGTGCGGGTATGAGGGTGGGAAATAGCAGCCAAATGTGCAAATGCGCAGTATAGCAGCAATGAAATAGTAAGTAAAAAGGTAGTAAGTTAAAAACAGAACGATGATAAAATGCAGGTAGGCAATCACACAATACCAATGTGTAACACAGTGATATATGCAACAACCATATGTGTGTGTTTGTGTTTGTAACACAGACAAACATGCACACATAACACACAGCCACAGGCATGCCCTCAAAAGTAATTTCACACACATTTGAACACAGCCACACATGGCACATCCGCAACCTCCGAAACATACGGCTAAAAAACATTCACATTGACAACTCCAAAGGCTCGGTCATTGCAGAGACCTATCGGCTTTGCCAATACTTGTTTTTCTTGTTACTGAAGCCTACCCTCCTCCTCTTGTTACTAAGGTACCTCCGTGTCTGTCGGAAAGCCTCTGTTTTTTTTGGTACATTGTATTCCTATTTATGGTTTCTTTTTGCCACAGAAGCATGGAAAATTAGACAGTTTGTGTTCATGCTACGTTTACGTCATTGCATGATTTGACAACTTTTTAGGTCTCGCCTTGCTATCGCGTAAGCGATTGCAAAGCGAGACTATTGTAAATGGGCTTTTCCAAGTGCTCCCAAAAGCGGATTGCATGGCTAGCACGCGCACAATCACGCGCATCGTGCCGCCATGCACTCCGCTTTTGGGAACACTTCAAAGGGTCCGCTCCCCCCCTGGAATGCGCTCCCCCGCCCCCGCCAAGCGCGCGCGCCACGCTCCACCGGGCTTGTTTCTCATGTTACTGAACGTCCCCCCACCCCCCTTCTTCCTCTGTCACATCGCGCCACCGGGCTTGTCCAACACGCCTTATCTTCATGCCCCATCCGTCTTTCGGCACTTTGCTTGGCCACCAGCTTGCGGCTCCGCGCACATGCACGCGCGCAGCCCCCATATGGGCATTCGCACTTTTCCAACAGCTCCTGGAGACCGTGAAACTGACGCGGCCGCGCGATCGGGATCTTGATCAGTTTCACTTTCAGCGTCAGATTCTAATCTCTTTCACTTTCGCGCGCGCTTGTATTTATTACAGATCTAATGAAAACGTAAGTGTTTAATGCATTACTGTTTGTTCTGCAAAACATTGGTATGAGCCAGTTACATTCGGGACCACTTTCCGATGTGCCTCCTGGCCTCTGACTCCCTCCTTGGAATCTCACGCCTCTTGAATCACTTTCCTCCTGATTGCCGCATGAAGGACCCGTGAATGGTGCCACAGCCATGATGCCTGTGTCGTCACGCCCACCACCACCCGTCCATCGCTCCTTGTTTGTTCTTTCTATGGAGTTTGATTAGCTTTCACAGAACGCATGGCTTGCAGCTCCTCATCCTCGTCCTGCCCCCGGGGGCTGCTTAATGTTGCAGCACGAGCCTGCTTTCACTTTTAGTACACGGGCGCACACATTTAACAATGACGCCAGTGACTTGCAGTAATTTATGTGGCAGGAAAAGGCAAATTATGCTGCTTACTGCTGCACATTTTATGATACTATTCCTCTATTATTTCGTTGCTTTCAAACGCAATATTCTCTCATATCCCGTCATCCCGGGCGCCGCGCTTTTACTTTCGCAATATGAGCATGTCACAGTTTAACGTTAGTAGGCGACCACCTCGTTTAACTTCGCTCACAAGTCGCTGCTTGCACGAGCCCCGGCGGTTTGAGAACGGCTGTGGAAAAACCCTGCACCCACCGGGCCAGGCTGCCTGCTTTCCCCACTCTGTAAGTACTTACTGCTCCGAGGAGAGTCTGCATCCCTCTTGGGGGGGTCCTACAAATGCTGCCTGTTAATTTCAAATTTACGACTGAAATCGCCTAATTTCTTGGTCGCTCCAACGTTGTTGTGGGCGGGTCGAGTTTTTAAAGGGACAGCGTCTTTTTTAGTCTGTACCTCATTGAGTGGAGCTATTGATTTCCCCCAACCGATAAACATACTTTTTTTTAACAGTATACATCCCCACCTGTCCCTCTTCTGGTTTGCAAACCTCACTTTTCAAAGTGCTTTGTCTGCATTTACCCTCCTCCGTACATTCAAACATGCCACAGTGCATCTCCTGAGAAATTAGACGTTCATTTCGCTTTATATTAATGCTTCCCTCCTTTAATTAAGTAAAGGAGAAATAATGTTTTGAAGGACCTTCTGGACCAGTGAATTTCTTCTGAACATTGCTTTGATCTAGTTTAAAAGGCCTGCGCTCCCTCTTTTCCATCGGCAATTATCACATCTATGGAGATATCCCTTTCTTCTTCATCCTCTGACCCCCTCGGTGTTTTGATTATGTTCTTTTTCACCTCTATACCACCCGTGTTCTGAAGGGTCCACGCCATCATGCCTTATGAAATGAATGACAGTAGGTGCCTACTTTTTCCTCTCGCATGGGTGCAAACTGCATTGTCAAATGTCTGCACTGAGTCATTCTTCCAAACCTGTTGCAGATAAAACACACACTGACTCATAATTATACATCTGCAGTAGCCTGCAAGACTCTCTGCATTTTAAACTTAATTCGATTTTAGATCCCAGTTTTAAGCAACATGTACTCCAGCTGGTTAACATTCTGCAGGACACCGTGCCACTGAAATACATTTGTACGCCGGGAATGCTAGTGAAATGCATTCTACGAAGTGGATATTTGGACACAATATACAACTCTTTAGCTAAACCAGCCACTTTCTAAATTAGTGTGTGATTTACTTAAATGCAGCGTAATGACTGCTTTGCTTTGCCACTACATTCCATACTGCCTAAATTATTCATTCGTTGGAGGCTATTGTTAAGGACATTTGTAAGGTGCTTAATGTAACTAAATTGTCTCCTAATGCTAATCTTAGGAGGAGTTGTGTGTGGTAATTCAGAATAGCATTGGTTTTAGTTTGCTTTTAAATATGTAGATTTACAATACCATAGATCAAATCGAAAATAATTCAACTAGGAGGTACACAGATGTTTGACCTCCTGCAGTGTTAAGCTTAATTCATCCCTACAGAGATATTTTTCATCTGAGGAATGAACATCTTAATAGGGGCATGTGGCTTGATTTTATTTATCAGGTACCTTGATGCTGCACCTTTAGCGTTACATTCTTCAGCCTCATGACATCAAGTTCTAGGACGTTTTTGCTCAGTTTGTCTGGCCATGGTGAATTCAGTAAAAAAGTATGCTAATCTTTTAACTAGTCCACCCAGTGTAAAGGAAAAACAAGCATTTGCAATGCAATAGGTCTCGCGTTTACGCGAGTTTGAGCTATTGACATTGCAAATGACAATGCCTTTTATTTATCTTTTAAAAACAAAAATAAAAGACATTGCCATTTGCAATGTTAATAGCTCAAACACTTATAAATGCGAGACCTATTGCATTTTTAATGCTTGTTTTTCCATTGTTTCATTTAAATCGTGGGTTCATGTTGGACTGTATGCCATGATTGCAGTATTTTTAAAATTAGGTTTTCATCATTTGATTGTTGGCGAGAGCAGAAAATACCGATATAATTATATGCGTACATTCAAAGAGATGGAGGCATAATGGCAAACTAGTCAATTTATCAACCGGGCTGGTGCCTCTGAAAGCCGATGTCAGACTCATCACATATGACTGACTCACTCCAGCTCGTTTGGCCTTTCCACAAATCACATATCAGTTTATGTTCCAGTGTGGCCGTGACTACATCTATGCAGACTGCTGCTGGGTTTACAGAATGATGATGGAGCAGACCACTGAAAGCTGTCTTAAAGTAGCACATCTGTGTCTCCACGAAAGGTGTTCCTCGCCATAGAGAAGTTTGTCGAAAGGTAGGCACTATCTCTAAGGACTCTCCCTTGGCCAGAGGAATTAGGCCACGAGCCCCAGCCTGCTGCGGTTGGCCCGCATCCTGGAGGACCTGACCGGAGCCCGGCGGCCAGCACCTGGAAGGTGGGTCTTTCTCCTCCGCCCCCGGAGGACCCTCGTCTTGGGACTGTAGAGGGGGTCTGTGGCTACCGGCACCATTTGGTCTCCGGTGCCATTTTGCAGCCGTGCTGGGCTGCTCCCTCCATCGTGGCAGATAAGCGGCAACTTTCTACCCACCAACGATGCGAATAGAGAGCTTGAATGCCAGGCTTGAGTGGCGGATTGTCAAGAGCACCTCTTGAAGTGGAGTGCTGGCTCAGACCGACAGCTCGCTGTCAGTTTTTGCCCGAGCCTTCAAGCGGCCACCGAGACCATTGGAGAACACTTTGCCTTCACCCTCAAAATGGCAGACGTCTTTGCGCTACTCGGGCAACTTGCATCTCCCGCAAGTGGTAAGCAAGACCACCGACTCTCAGTCCCTCATCGGCCTGCTGATAACCTCCCTGATTGCCGGCCACTTACCACGTCCCTCTCGGCGTAGCCAGAGGACCGTCCTTCTTCTATACTACCTCACTCTGCCTGATCCTAAGATGGCCGCCACCTACAAGGCTTGATTCCACAGAATAAGAAGCCTAAACTGATTTTGCTCAACTCGCCTGGCCACAAATTCTACCGTAACCGTTATGCCAGGTTATTACACACAGGGCTGCCACCGCGTGCTTCTTCGCCTCTGAGACGACCTCCACTCAACTGTGTTCGTCTCGCCCTGGGGCGGTCCCGCCCTGATCAATCCATTGTCCTAATGTGATCTGCCCTGGACTTACCTTTTACGGAGCCATCGTGAGGGTGGTCGTCCTTCCCTAAGACACCCTATTCTATTGCTCCCTGTCTTTCTGGACAGCCTTGCTAGGCTGCGGTCTTCTTGTTTAGACCCCAGAGCGCTTTTTCCTCATGGCTAGAGGCCGGCAATTCTGCGGACCTCCTTGGCGGGACCCCTGAGTAGGGATCAGCACTGCTAGATCACACCCGCAACCTCCCTCAGCGCCTCCTCAACCCAAAAAATTCAAGCCCCTCTTCAACCCTAAAAATTCCCCTACTGCTCCCCAGCATGGCAGGGCCCTGCTTAACCGCTACGGGGGACAACTCCTACATCGTGGTCTATCCTCCTAATCTCTCTAAAACCGCCAGTAAATCCTTCAAACACTCCATCCTTAAAAGTCATCCCGAGACCCTGATCTCCGACCTGCGATTTAGCGCAGACAAGGGCACAGTCATTAATGACCTCATCTTCTACACCAGGAAAACATCTCTATGGTGCAAAGCGATCTCGAACCTCCTTAACTTAAACGAAGCCAGGAACATTCCATACGGCAATAAGCTCACAATCACACCTTCCTCAAACCTGCGTGCTGACCTCACTATCACCTTATACAAAAATGGCATCGTCCTGATCCAAGCTCCACCCAAAGACCTCAATAAATTTGCGGACTTCTTCTCCCACCTCAAAAATATGTACACGACCCACTTCCGTCCACACTCCCCCGGCTCCATCCCTCGACTAATCCGCCAAGGGTGCCCAACCTCTCTTAAACCACCCCTCCAAGGGCTCACTACACAGGTTGACCCAGCCCCTCTACCATGCTCCCAGCGCTTGCCAACAGATGCGTCCCCGAACCACTGATCTCCTGCCCGCAAGCCCCTCCCTCGCCTAGGGTTATTGAAACTCCCCCAAGGGCTCACAACGTTAGTTGACCTAGACCCTCTTCCACGCTACCAGCTCATGCCCACAGAACAGTCCCTATACCTTTGACCTCCTACCCTCAAACTCTTCCCTCCCACATGGATATTAAAACTCCTCCAAGGGTGCTCAACTCTGGTCGACTAAGGCCCTCCACTAAGCTTCCAGCACATGCCATCAGAAGCGCTGTCATTACATCTGCCCCCTGCCCCCAAGAGCACCCCTCTCATAGGGATATTAATACTCTCCACCACAGAGCTACCGAACTAATCCAGAGCATCCACAACTCCATTCTGCTTCTAAAGAACCTCCTGCACCTCACCGAACTCTCCTTCTCAAATCTCAAGCTCTCGCAGATCTCAACTCCCCACCCCATCTACCGTGCCCCTGCTTCACCTGCACCCTCCCAAGCAGCCTTGCCAGCTTTTGGAGGAGGAATTTCTGGCCCTCCTCCTTACCTACAAATCTACCCCTGTAACTCCTAGCCCACTAGACCTCACGGAGGAAGAAATTCTAGACCTCCTCATTAGCTGCGAATCTGCCCTGAACCCCATGCCCTTCAGTTCTGAGTGACAAACACGCTATCCGCGCGGTTGCAACCAACCCCAACAGATTTGCTACTCTTCACAACAGTATCAATAGCAACCTAGCCCTAGTACCCATCTCTGCCCCTACTCATGACGCTCACTCCGACGCCCCACTATCCGCCCTCTTAATTAACTGCCGCTCAGCAGTAAAGCATGCCGCTGATGTCGCTAATCTCATCCTGAACCAAAAATCAGACTTAGCGATCTTGACCGAATCTTGGCTCAATGAATCCTCATCGCCCTGCCTAGACCTCTTAGTCCCGCCCAACTATAACATCATAAGGCTGGACAGGCAGTCTAAAAAAAAGGGGGAGGCATTGCCTGCATCTACCGCTCTAACCTCATTGTTACTGAACTTCTGGCCGATCCTACAGACTCCTGCGAATACCTTGCACGTTCCATATGCAATAACACCATCCAACTGTGCAGACTACACAACTTTTACCACCTCCCAGGCATGAACGACACCTTCACTGACCAGCTCTTGGAAATCATCACAGCCAAGGTTCCCCCAAACTCTAAAGACCTTTTCCTTGGCGACTTCAACCTGCATGGGAACGACCCTGAGGACCCTCAGGTCAACGCCATTAGAGACTTCCTGGCTGACCTAGCTCTTACCCAAGCCTGTACACTCCCAACTCACTCAAAAGGCGCATCCCTAGACTGGATCATCGCTAAGAAATCAGCAGTCAAGCTTATCTCTATAGACCCATGTGATTGGTCTGACCACCATGCTTTCACCTTCCTTCTGCCTGGCACCTACAAGACTTGGGTACCACAACCCGTGATTTGGGTTAGAGACACCGAAGAACCTTGACCACAGGAAACTGGCTGCTCGTTGTGAGACTGACCTCCTCCCACCCCCTCATATCACTACGGTCAACAACCTGACTGAACACTATTCCACGACTATATCCAACATTCGTGATGACCTTGCTCTGCTAAAACTAAAAAGAACCCAAATCAAAGATAGGAACACCTGGTTTAACGGATCCCTCAACAATGAGAGGAGATCCCTCCGGCAGACAGAACGAAACTGGAAACAGCACCCGTCAGCAGCACATCTAAAACTTCTCCGCCAGGCTAGAAATGCCTACAATAGGAAAACCCTCCACTCAAAAAATAATTTTTCAGAACACAACTGGAGAACGCCACGAACAGACCTCGCAAGCTATTATAACTGGTCAAGCACCAATCTAACAAACTGGCAAAAAATCTCCAAAGAAACCCCCAAATCTCCAATATCATGCGAGGAATTTTCCTTCTTCTTCTGCGACAAAATCTGTGCCCTAGGAAACGAGCTTAGAGCCGCCACTTATTCCCAGACCCCTACGGCTCTGACTCTTCCCTCCGCGCTAACCTCCCAGACATCTCCCAAAAACCAAGCGCACTGGTCCAACTTCAAAGTTTATGACAAACATTCCGTCTCGAAAATTCTGTCCGCTCTAAACCCGAACAATCACTTCAATGACCCCCTCCCCTCCAACTGCATAGCCGCTGCCTCTCTGGCTAGCATCCCTACTTGGACTGCAATAATCAACGCATCCCTCCTACAGGGATCGATACCTGACTCTCTTAAAGCTGGCCAAGTCGCCCCATCTTAAAAAAACCCACGCTGGATACTGCTTCCCCTGACAACTATAGGCCTATATCTAATATCCCACTCCTAGCCAAAGCTCTGGAGAAATGATGTGTGCAACAGCAGTTGAGTCAACACATCACCAACTTTCACCTACTAGATGACTTCCAATCCGGGTTCAGACCTGGACACAGCACTGAAACCACCCTACTCCACATCATGGATGATGCCCTCCAAGCCCTTGACCAAAACAAAACCTGTCTCCTAATCCTCCTAGAATCATCCTCGGCTTTCCATACGGGTAACCCCGAAAAACTCCTTGAACGCCTCAAAATCAGGATGGGACTTGATAGCCCCGTTCTTGAATGGTTTAGGTCCTTCCTCCAGAATCGCTCACAGAGATTTTTAATCAACCGTAACTTATCCGCTCCCACTCCGATCACGGTTGGAGTCCCCCAAGGATTAACCCTGTTTCCTATCCTCTTTAATCTTTACCTTGAACCACTCTCAGAAGTGCTAGGCAGCGCCAATATCGCCTACCACATGTATGCCGACAACACCCAGATCTACATCAAAATTTCCGCTCCTGAGGACATTCTCTCCTTGAATGAGGCCTTGAAGCTGACTGTCCATTGGCTCACCTCTAACCAGCTCAAACTCAACGCAAAAAAACTGAATTTCATCTACTCTCCCCACTCAAAACCAACCTGGACTTTCAGGAATGGATTAAGGCTATCACAGCGTTAAACTGCCCTCCAACCATAGTGGACTCTGCTAATTCCCTTGGAATAACCCTAGACTGCAGCCTTGAATATGCGTGGCCATATCAACTCGATGGCCAAAATAGCTAGATTTAAACTGAGCTACCTAAGAAACCTGAAACCTTTCATCGACACTCCCGACCTGAAAATGGCAATCCAGGCACTAGTCGTCTCCAGACTAGAATGCTCTACCCTCGCAGGTCTACCCAAGATCTCTTTGGCCCCACTGAAAGCCTGCCTCAACGCTGCCGCCCTACTCCTAACAGGTTCTAAGAAGTTCGATCACATCTCTCCAAACCTCAAAGCTCTGAACTGGCTTCCTCTCGAGGCCAGAATCCAACTTAAGCTGGCTTGCATCACTCAGAAGGCTCTTTACTCTAACTCCCCTGCATTTCTTGCCCAGAAACTCGTGGTATCCGGAGGAGCCCGAAACTCCCGGTCCTCCAGAGAACTCTTGTGCCAACTAGCACGCTTGCGGGGAAAAAAAACGTTCTATCGGGCCATCTCTGGGGCCGCTCCAAGAATATGAAACTCACTCCCGCCCACCATTAGAAGACTTCCGTCTCTGGCACGCTTTAAAAAGGAGGCCAAAACCTTCCTAATGGGCAAATTTCTCTCCTAACGCTTACACTACAATCTCCTCAGCGACTTCGTTCTACCTCCTATTACGACCTCTCCATGGTTACTCCGGATGATACTTACCCGGTACCTCTGGGCATCCCACCTGGTTCTTGTGACCGCTTGTTTCTTGTATAATGTATCTACCTGGTTTTTTTGGTGTTTTTTTTCATCCCAAATGTATCCGCCCCTCCCAAGTCTTTTGTATTCCACTTGTCATCCTGTAAAGCGCTCTGATACCCTCACGGGTCTGGTTCACGCTCTATAAAACTCAAATAAAAAATAAAAAACAGTGATTTGTTTGAGGGCTGTCCACAAAGAGACTTTAAATCACCCATTTATTGCTAGCCTTCTTGCAGTGACAAAGCTCCACCGCTCTTGGCAACCTCCGTCCTTCGCAAAAGCCATAGAGCACTAACATTTCAACAAAGGGGTGGAGGGTGGGGGACTCATACAGATAAACGGATCGGTTTTTTTTAATAGCTCAATGCAGACGTGCAGGAACCCCAAAAGGAATCTTACAAAGTTGTACTCAATATGCTGTGATTAAAAAAACATCTCCCGTAAAATGTGAAATATATGACTTTATTTATTTCAAACCGGACTTTGCACTCTGAATGTAAGTGTCACCCCGCCGAAACGTACCACTTAAGGACTGCCCTTTCTATAGTATTTATATAGCCAACCAGTAACACTCAAAGGATTTATTTAAAAAATTCAGAGATCAACTTCTAATGTTTTTTAGAGCAAAGAATCCAGCAAAAACCTCACCCATGCCTGTATATTTAAGATCTTATTTGTTTACATGTTGGTAGCCTTTTCAATTGTGAAAATGTGCTCACTCAGTGAAAACAAGAATTGGCAAAGACAACAGGTCTCGCCTATGCGAGATCTATTGGCTTTGTCAATGTTTTTTAGCCATATTGAACAGCAGCTCTGTCTTTAGTGCAGCATGTATGAAAGTAAAAAAAGAAAAAGGGCTATGACAGGGTCAACACTGGCTGCGTCATCCAGCTTTTTTTCTTCACTTTCGGTCATGTTGCAACATGGCTAAGAAACATTGGCAAAGCCATTAGATCTCGCAAAGGCGAGACTTATTGGCTTTACCAATGCTTGTTTTCTGGTGCAGTCTGTTTGAGGAAAAGTTTACTTCCTATATAAGGTGATGTTTGTATTTTTACTGACTGCTCTGTCACTGTTTTTAATTTTGTGTAATTTTATTATTGATTATTCTTATTGTTTTGCTTATATGTTCTTATATGGTTCCTTGTGTAACTGAATAAAGATTGTTGATTGAGTGATAGATCAATATTTATTTATGGTGAATAGCAAAGTTCATTGCCTGGTTTAACTATTTTCAAAATCATTGCTATAATTGATTGCAAAATTGAAAATAGTCCTAATATGGCGAGAGTGATTATATACCTGATGCCTTAATAACCAGGCTTTATTTTGTTTGTAATAAATAGATGTGTAGAAGCGAGGTGTGGCCGTCATCCGAGTTCACTGAATACAATAATTTATGCATCAAATACATAAATAACTTATTTATATTAGGGAACAGCACAAAGTATTGCTGCATCTGCAGCTTGTAAATTTTCCCGCAATTTTTGATAAGTGGCATTTAAAAAATTGTTCAGCTACATTAATCAGTCACAAGTCTCCGTTAAAAATGTGAAATATTGAACAGCCGGAGCAGAAATTTACATTTTTGTATCCAGATGACCACCCGTTGAATGCATGCACATTAGACAGTAGTATTTTCATTAGTGTCGCCAAAACAGCTGTATAAATATAGGGCAAATGAGAAAATGGAACTGGATGAAGGCATGTGTCATATACCTGCCAAATTGTATTTACTTTCATTCAGCTGTTTTGGAGTTTTACCCATCAAAAATTACTTTTGGGCTATCTCATGCACAACAGAGACCCCTGCTCTCCAGTAATTGTATATTAAACCAAAGCAAAGTGAACATACAGAAGTTTTTTCCTCTGAAACATTTGTTGGAGATAGATCAGCGCAGTGGGGGCGAATCAAGTGTCCACCTTAATTAGGTCCTCTAATATCCTAAAAGATTTTTGTTTTTTTTTGTCTGACCACACTTTGGAATTTGTTAGAGACAAGCAGGTAAAGTGTAATTACAGTGCTTGATTTGAGTCAGTGGTAGCATATGGGGTCAGCCCGGACAATTTTTTGGGGGACCAGCCCTTTTTTTCCTCCCCAGACTCTGCCCCATAATAAGAATAAGAAAAACACAAGTAGGAAAGGAAGGGAAAACGGTGATAGAGGGAGAAAGCAGAGATGAAAAACATAACCTGCAATAGTTAAATAAAGGCGAAGAGAGTGTATGGAGGTGGAATGTAGACTATGAATACATTGTATTTGGCAGTCCTGTATTTAGTATTTTACAGATTGAATATTGTTTAGTTATTATGTTTTTCTCTGTTATGCCTTTTAGGCTGTCGTCATCTGTATTAAAAATGAGAAGTTTGAAAGAGCTTCTAAAATTCTGAAAAAGTACACTGCGCATAGATTCAGTACAGAGGTAGGTGTATTATTTTCTCTGCTAGTTTTATCTGCATTAATTATGCCGGGAGGTGAGGTTGAAGAATGTCAGTTGGTGTCACTCTACTATGCATTCTTCAATCATCAATACTAACCTTCACTCCAGCTGCAAGTCTCAACGGAATAATCCTGTATTCTACAAAGCCTTCGACATTGAAGATTGCTTTTTATTTATTTATTTATTTATTTTTATTTTGAAAATTAAGAGGCACAATCAGTTTACCTTAATACACGTTACATTTGAATGACCTGTTCCATGCATACTTATACAATGTAAGCAATCTTATATATAGAGCACAATAAATCATTCCGCTCGAATTTTGATTTATACAGCATTACCATCAGCAGTATTGGTTACATCTAAGTATTCACATTCTTGAGGTATGGATGGCAGTTCGCAAATACCTCCTCTATAGGTGTTCAATTTCCCCCATTTTTTGATCCATTTTTTGGGGCAACCCCTATGCACATACACAATCTTCTCCGCCACCATGACTGTGTACATATCTCTAAACCATTCTGCTAAGGTAGCGGTGGATACTCCACCCCAGTGGCTGGCAATGTTTCTCTTGGCTATCATGATACCCAAAATAGCCCAGGTCTGTAGTATAGTGTTTAAATCTGTTGCGTCCCAGATATTAAGTAAACCGCATTTAGGTTCCCTGGGGACTAATTACCACTCGCCCTCGTGATCAGGGACATGACTGACTCCCAGTACAATACCACAACGAGACACGCCCAGATAGTATGGAAGAATGTGCCGAGCTTCCCACATTGTCGCAAACAGAGCGGGTTGTCGACTTTACCAATTTTACAGAGGGTAGTTCTAGTGTAGTAAATTCTATGAAGAATTTTGAGTTGTATTAGACGCAATTTGGATGTGATCGCTACCTCTCTGGGGATGCGAGCGCCTCCTGTTAATCTGGGTCATCTAGATGGCCCAGGTCTGCCTGCCACTTGTCTTTAAGCTTCTCCATCGGGTCTGACATGTTATTAACAATTTTTTTATATATGAAGGAGATTGCTCTTTTGGCCAAATAGTCCGTTGGTAATCGGTCCTCTAGTGGGGACCCTTCAGGTAGGGTGGTGTCCGGGAGGAGTGCCGCTTCGAGAGCGTGTTTAATCTGTTGGTAGCGAAAGTGTTCAGTTGACGCCAATTCGTATCACGTCTGGAGTTGTTTAAAAGTAATAATTTTTCCCTGAACCCAGAGGTCGCCCACCTTTTATATCCCGATAAGGTCCCAGTTGTGAAAACCTTTACTTTTTTTCAGTCTTCCCAGCCTGTCCGTAACCCATAGGGGTGTCGCTGGTGTGAATGTGTAGTGCCATCCCAACTTTTTGTGCACTGTTTTCCAAATCTGGAGGGTTTGGTTCGTCAGGCCCAGCATAGGACGGGCCTTGTTATAAAGTGCTCAATGTAGCTCCGTCGTTCCTAGCTGTAGCCCATCGGGGACATAGGCAGGTTGTGTGTAGGGGAATTGGTTCACCACTATTAGTTGGGCGGCCCAGTAGTAATACTGTATGTTAGGGAGTGCGATGCCCCCATCATACCAGGAGCAATATAATTTTACCATAGCTATGCGGGCTGGTTTATTGTCCCATTGGAGTTTAGTGACTTCCGCCTCGATGGCCTGAAAGTATGTTTGTGGGACTGGGAAAGGTGTGTTTTGAAGGGCGTAGAGGAACCGGGGGAGCGCCATCATTTTAAAAAGGGCTGCTTTCCCTAGGAGCGATAAAGGCAGCACTTGCCAGTGCTTAGTATCTTTTTGTAGTTGTTTCAGAGGAGCTTGGAGATTTAGGGTCATGAATAGTTCCGGGTCTCGGGTGATGTGAATCCACAGGTATTTAAAGGTGTCTTCTATCATTGTTACTGCACAACCGGTCGGGAGGAGTGGGGGAGGTCCCTTCAGGACGTAGAGCACCGACTTTGCCCAATTAATCGTATACCCTGAATATCAGCCATAGGAGTTACAAATATCTAAAAGACAGGACGATGAGCGTCTGGGGAGGCCATATATAAGAGGATATCGTCCACATATAATGAAATGCTGTCCTCCTGGTCCTCAGTCCATTTAAGTCCTCGGATGACCGGGTCTTGACATACCCATGCCGCCAGAGGTTCCAGAACTAAGGCGAAGAGGAGGGGTGACAACGGGCAGCCCTGTCTTGTGCCATGGTGTAGTGAGATATCCCTCGATCTACGCCCATTGGCTACTACCTGGGCCACCGGAGCAGTGTATAATAATCGGACCCAGGAGCAAAATTTCGGTCCGAATCCTAGTTTCTGGAGAACAGCGAAGAGGAATGACAATTCGACTGTGTCGAAGGCCATGCGGCATCAAGGGACAGCACTATAGCCTTCTTGGATGGTATGACAACGGCCAACCACATTATGAAGGCGCCGGAGATTTAATGTCGTGTTTCTCCCGGGCATAAACCCGGATTGATCCGGGTGTATCAATTTTGCTAGGTGTGGCGTAAGTCTGTTGGCCAGGGCCTTTGCCAATACTTTGGCCTCGGCGTTGATCAGCGATGTTGGTCTGTAGGAGGAACAGTCCTGCTCTGGTTTGCCGGGTTTATGAATGGCCACTATCGTCGCCGTCCTTTGGTCACGTGGTAATTCCCCTTTTTCCAAACTGGCTTTATACATTGCCGCCATATATGGTGCGAGTGTTGTCGCGTTACGCTTATACCACTCGATGGGAATACCGTTGGGTCCCAACGCTTTACCAGACAGTAATTTGCCAATTGCCAGCGCAATTTCTTCCGCTGAGAGCTCTACCTCTAGGGTTTGAGATTCTAGTTCCTCCAGTTTAGGAAGTTTAATATCTCGGATGAACTCCTCCGCATCTGTTGGTGTGACCGTTATCGTGGATGTATAGATCTGTTCAAAATGTTGCGCTATTAGGCCCACTATGCACCGAGGGTCTCGAATTGTACTGCCCGTGGGGACTTGAAGTTCTGTTATCCACCTGTCCGCCTTTTCTTTTTTATCGAGCCAAGCCAGGAGCTTGCCGGCCTTGTCCCCATTTTCATAAATGGTATGTTGGGTCCTGGAGAGCTGCGTTTTCGCTGCCTCCCAAAGAAAGTCCCTATACTCCTGTTTCTTAAGTTGCAATAGGTGGGCGTTTATGTCAGATGGATCCTGACTGTGGGATCTTTCCAGGTCCTCCACCTCCCGTTCCAGTGTCTCTACAGTTTTAACTTTCTCCCTCTTATGTTGGGTGATTAGTAAGATAGCTTGCCCATGAAGCACTGTTTTGTATGCCTCCCGGAGGACAGTGGGGGAGGAAACGTAGGATGCGTTTTCGGTGAAGTAACATTCGGTAGTGTCAGTTAGTCCCTTCCCTATCTCTGGGGACTTCAAGTATCCAGGATATATGAGGGAATATACGGTTCTGTGCTGTGGAGTGCCAGGTGTAAATAGTGGTAATTGAGGAGTGGTCAGATATGCCCCTTGGCAAATGTATTACTGTTAGGAAGTTACCCAGTTCCGCTGCAGATGCCAATATATAGTCAATTCTGGAGAGGCTATTGTGCGCCCGAGTAGTAAGTGTATTGTTGCGTCGAGGGAAAATGGGAGCACCAAATGTCCACCATACCTATCGCGTCCAGGAAGTCAGTTAGTGCCGAGTGTGAGCGGTGTTGCTGTCGAGGGGGTGTACGATCTAGGGTGTCATTTAAAGTGGCGTTGAAATCGCCACCTTTTATCAAAGAGCCTTGTGGGAGTCGAAGGAGGAATTCGCTGAGTGCTGTCAACATTGAGAAGTGAAGCGCAGGCGGAATGTAGACAGAGACTACGTTAACTATACGTCCCTCCCATTGACACGAGATCGCCGCGAAGCGGCCCTGATCGTCTGTATATGTGTGTTTGACTATGATCAGATATTGTTTCTTTAGAAGGATTCCCACCCCCCTCGAGCCAGACGTGAATTCTGAATGGACAACTAGCCTAAAACCCCATCTGTCCAGGGTTCTTCAGACTGTCCCTGTTAGGTGGGTCTCCTGCAGAAGGGTAATCGCAGGTGCCTTACGTTTCAGATACTGTAGAACTAGCCCCCTCTTTAGTTTATCTTGAAGACCATTGACATTCCAGGAGATGATTTGCAGATGCTGTCTGGAGGGTGCTATAAGTATTGTGGGTTCATGTGACTGCGGCATGGGGCCTGTGTGTCGTTTGTGCAGTTTCAATTAGATTGCTGTAAAACATTGTAGCAATGTTATGCATGTTTTGATCGTGTGCCAAGGAACAAATAGAAGCAAAAACAATAAAAAATATAAACTTTCCCAGAACATCCCAAATCCCTCCCCCCTCCCTGCCTCCCTGCAAGACGGTTGTTGAACTTCCCGCCACCCCAACTTTGCAGAGTGCCTAATACCCATTTCCTATGTGAGGGGGATAGAGCCCTCCGTGCGTCCCCCGGGAGCCTAAACATGGAATAGATTACCCTTACAACTAGTATGAAGTTACATTTTGTGAGATGTCGCAGTTCTCTTATAAAAGGATCGATAGTCTCTTGCCTATCTATAGAGTCCTGACTCATCGGATCAGTGAAATAGTTATTGGTTCCTTTCTTCCTGTGGCTGTGCCCCGACGTCGTGCCTTTGTGGTTGTTGACGTCAATTTGGCTTTAGCCGGTAGTGGATCGCGTAGAGCCTGTCCCAAAGTAGGTGTTCAGCAGGAGTAGTTCAGTCCTCCTCTGGTCGGGTTTCTGTTTCTGACAAGTCCGCTGTCTGGGTCATGGATCGCTGTCTTGAGTGATCTTGCGCATTGTTTCGATTGGATCATCCTCGATGTTGGACCTGACGCCATCCCTCCAGCCAGTCCTGCGTGTCCTCTGGAGTGGTAAAGAACCATGCTTTTCCATCTGCTTCTACCCTCAGTTTCGCTGGAAATAACATAGACATAGAGTATTTGAGCCCACGTTTTTTGAGTTCTTGCTTCACCGCCAGGAAATTCCGCCGTTATTTGGCCACCGCCGTGGTGTAGTCTGGAAAAAAGGAAATTGTACTCTGTTGAAATCGGATTGGTGGAGCAGCTCTCGCCGTCTGAAGGATAAGGTCATGGTCGAGAAAATTAAAAATACGTGCGAGTATAGGCCGCGGAGGCGCTCCAGGCTGGGGTCTACCCCCGGGGACCCGATGGGTGCTTTCTTAACAGTTGTCTCTTCTCAGTAATGCCTACTTATGACAATATAAGTTCCCAATAGCTTGTTTGCTTGGAAGGCCAGATGCCTCTCTGTGCACCCAAGTTCAAGCCACAACTGCTTTGTTTGGGATTTTAATCTTGTAGTGTCATGCTGTAGCTGCTCCCCCTTTTGTTTTACAGATTATACAAAAATGACCAGTAGTGCTGCTTTATAAGTATGCTATAGTTTATTATATTCGTCTGAATGCTATTTGTGTCCCTGTAAAGTTATTTTCCATTCTGTAGACTTTATTCCTCTTGTGTCATAACCTTCTAAGATTCTTTCCTATTGTGCCCAGTAATGTCCCCATGACTTTGCTTACTTTGAATAAAGCACCCATAAGATTGGCTACATCTGCTTGTTCCTCCCATTATTAATATCCTCCTGCAATTCTTCAATCATTTTACCTACATGGAGTAATCGGCATACAATTTGATTGGTACCATGTGACTGATGTTGAAATAGGGTCTTCCCATCCTTCCATACTTAAGTTGGCTAATGTTTCTATCACAAGTCATCTTTATACTGCTATATCCATGCCCCATAAGTAGTTGTCTTTTTCATAAATTGGGCACTGTTCTTATATGGCAATTTCCCTCTTTGCTTACAATGTACAGTGACTGTAAGAGTTTCAACTCTCCTCTTTGCCCACCTTGACTAATATTTCTTGGAATTTGTCCACGTGGGTCGTTGTTACCTGTGTTTTCAGCGTTTGCTGACACGCAAAGATCCTTTTCCCTCTGAAAGATATGCAAAAGGCAGATTGTTATACAAGGTTCATGCTAAGAGCTAAACCTTACCAAACATACGGCTGAAACGGTCTTAATGACATCCAGTGATTTTTTGTGTGTGCAAGTTTCTAGAAATGTGTGTTCGAGGCATATGAGCTGCAGATTATACACTGTGCATAGATCGCCATCTGGTGTTGGGCCCGGATGTTTGCAGTTTGTTTTTCTTCTTGGACAATCTTTGGAAGTCACGAGTTCGGTGACTCCTCCTTCGGTCCGTACTGCGCATGGGCTTCGGCTCCATCCTCAGATTGTTTTTTTCCGCCATCGGGCTCAGATGTAATACTTCGTGCTCCGGCTTCGAACCTTTCCAGTTCGACCTTCGACGAAAAATCCTCGTCCATCAAGATTCTTCAGACAAAATCTTCTTTATCTCTCTCTTCGGCACTTCCTCGATTCCAGGCATCGGCAGCGGCCTTCGGGCCTATCTCGACTCCGGTCTCGGCCGATGGAAAGGACTCCCTTTAAGAAGTGCCCAAAATGTGGGTCTAAATTTCCCCACACCGATCTACATCAGGTGTGCAACCTCTGCCTCTCTCCCGAACACGAGGCCCGAGACTGCCCCGCCTGTAAGTCTTTTCGATCGAAAAAGACTATTCAGGATCAACGAGCTCGACGCACCATGGCGCACTCATCGACCTCGGCTCCACCTGACATCTTCGGAGAAGGCATCGGAGCTTCGGGACAGCAGCACACCGAAAAGGAAGACGACCTCGTCAGCACTTCCGAGGCCGACGACTCCGACGTGGAGGACATCACACCGGCGCAGAGGGTCGTGAGTACTCTACCCCCTCCCACTCCCGCGCCCATACCGAAAGAGACTCCGGTTACACCTTCGCCTCCGGGCCTAGGCAAAACCAAACATACCGCTTCCATCACCCCACCTTCGGGCCCGGTGAAGAGGCATCACAAGTCTCCCGGCGGCTCGGGCTCGAGCCAGCCTGCTAGCGGCGCCGAAAAACTCCCTTCGGCACCGAAGAAAACCACACCAAGCTCCGTTCCGAAGCCATCGGTGTCGAAACCTGGCCTCTCGGTGCCGACGAAACATAAATCCCTCGGCACCGACGCTTCCGTGCCGAAGCCTGCCTCGGCACCGAACAAAAAATCGGAGGCCCCGAAAAAGCATGGCACAGATAAACCGAAGAAGCCGTCGGCCCCGAAAACATCGGCGCCGACAGATGAATCGGTGCCGGAGGAGCTCTTCACTCCAGATCCTCTACAAAAGACTTTAACAAAGGATCCAAAGACTGGACATTTGACTTTGTCTTCAAAGAAAAGACATTTAGACAAGCCAGCTCCTCCTCCACCGCCAAAACGGAAGGACTCTGCCACATCTCCTTTCAGAGTACCCTCCCCACCGCCTCCACCTCCTCCACCTCCCCCATCTCCGCCTCCACCTTCTCCACCCTTGCCTCATCGCTCTCCAACCCCGTCTCCAGACCCTGATGACCAAGGGGATCCCTACTATGATCCAACAGATGCCCCACAGGACCCCACTCCTCCGGGCACACCAGACCCATGGGAGGATTATCATAATCCAGACGTCCCAGATGTGCCTCAGGATGATCTTTATCCATCCAGGCCATCTCCGCCAGAGGACTCCCTAGGGTTCCACCACTTGTTACAATGGGCGGCACATTATCATGGGGTGGAGTTACACAGTGATCCAGTTGAGGAAGACTTCCTACTTGACACTTTTGACATCGCAGATAAATCTACTGCCATATTACCCATGCTTAAAGGGGTGACCAAACATGCGGCAGAGGTTTTCAAAGACCCCGTCAGGGCTAGGGTCTTAAACCCTGTAGTGAGGACTCCCTTAATACGTACATACATTGTTAAGTTAGCATAACCACGTTAGATGTTAGAAAGCCATCTTGCCGCTTTTGCGCACGACACTGCGTTTACATGTTATTGCTTAAACAAACTGCTGACTCGAGCTTTGCCTCACACGGAAGCAATCTGTTGTTACCATCCCGAGCTCTGCGCAGCGACCTTGGTCTGCACACGATGTGACAAACAGTCTGAGTTGTTAGACAATGCATGTTTTCCACTCTAGGTTGATCGACCCACTATTTAGCCATAACACACAGGCAACTGTAAATACCTGAAAGTTGGTGCTTTTAATATCCCAGACATCATGTTTATTATTCAGACCGAAGACGAGCCTTCCTGCGAGAAGACTCCTGATGCTCCTGTGATGTGATTTCACTAAGCTGATCTTTGAGGTATGGGGTCCCCGATTCAAGCCTAAGAGACCTTCTATTAGCATAATAATAATATTAGCTTCTTAGTAAAGGGTAGGTGGTAGTATCCACTGTCATTATAACATGATCACCCCTTTTATATTCTATGGTATTGTAACGATGCTGATGGTTTTGATAATAATCATTTGTCTGCTTGTATTAGCCAAAGTACTGCATCTTAGGACACGTGGTCTATAAAAATAAACTCATTTTATTTTCACCGTGTCTCTGTTGATTCTTGTTGTGGACTGATGTGAGAATAATATACGAACAGGTATTTCAGATTCCCACCATTCCTGAGAGTATACTGAGTCGCTTGTTCTGGGTTGTCTTTTCATTGGGATCTCTGAGCCTAATCTCGGATAACGAATGGGACACTAATGCTAGCCGGATACTGGGTTCTGGGTTCTGAGGTGAGTTTCTGGTACACCACAATTCACTGAGGTCCTGGGGTTCTACGCATAGTTCTGTGTATAAGCAGAATCCCTGCAACAACCCCAGAATAGAGAAGAAATATAGGGCAGCCCCCACAGATCCTGCCTATATTAAAGGACCTGCGCCCTTGGACTCATTAGTGGTATCCGCAGCTAGGAAGCGATCCAATTCTCAGTCATCGGGTGAGGCTCCACCACCCGATAAGGAGTCCAAGCTCTTAGATGCGTCAGGCAAACGCACTGCCTCGCAAGCTTCCAATATGTGGCGCATCGCCAACACGCAAGCGCTGCTGGCGCGGTACGACAGAGCGCACTATGATGAGCTGGAGGCTCTCATGCAACATCTCCCAGAGAAATATAAAAATAAGGCTCATGAACTGATACAAGAGGGAAAGATTATTACCAACACCAATATTAAATGTGCACTTGACGCAGCAGACACAGCTTCCAGGGCTATAAACACCAGTGTTCTGCTTCGCCGCCACGCCTGGCTCAGAATCTCAGGCTTTAAGCCGGAGGTCCAAGCATCTATATTAAACCACCCTTTTGACCAACAACACTTATTTGGCCCAAAAGTAGACGAAGCCCTGGAAAAAATGAAGAAGGATACAGATACGGCGAAGTCTATGGGAGCATTACAATCCCACACTCCTAGACGCTCCTTTCGCCGTTCCTCCTTTCGAGGCACTGGCAGGGGTTACTCTACCGATAACGCCTCCACGTCCTACAAGTCCCCTCCTCAGACTACCTTCACAAAGGGCTATCAAAGAGGTGGATATAGAGGGAACAATAATAAAGGCAGGGGCAAAACCAACACCGCCCGTTCTGCCACACCGCCCACACAATGACTTTCCCCCCGCTCCCCCAAGACCATTCCACTCCGGTCGGGGGCAGACTACAAGACTTTTTTCAAAGCTGGGAGACCATAACATCAGACAAATGGGTGACCCAAATTATTCGGTCAGGGTACTGTCTCGAACTAACATCTACCCCCCCAAATATTCCACTCAGGCACCGTGCAATGTCACAAGAACATACCACACTGCTGAAACAAGAGGTAATCTCCCTCCTGCAAAAACAGGCTATAGAGCAGGTCCCCATCAATCAGCAAAATTTAGGGGTCTACTCTCTGTACTTTCTGATACCAAAGAGAGACGAGACCCTACGGCCCATTCTAGACCTCCGGCCTCTAAATGCATACATCCATTCAGACCATTTTCACATGGTAACTCTCCAACAAGTTCTCCCACTCCTCCGCCAGGACGACTTTCTCACTACACTGGACTTGAAAGACGCATACTTTCATATTCCAATACACCCTTCTCACAGAAAGTACCTCAGATTTGTGGTGGACGGCCAACATTATCAGTTCAAGGTTCTCCCCTTCGGGGTCACAACCGCACCGAGAGTGTTTACCAAATGCCTAGCAGTAGTGGCGGCACACCTCAGAAGACAACACATTCACGTCTTCCCTTACTTGGACGACTGGCTAATAAAAGCCGCGTCCTACAACCAGTGTGTGCAACATACAAACACTACCATCCAACTACTCCACCAGCTAGGCTTCACGGTGAACCACAAAAGTCCCAGCTGATACCGTCTCACACAAAGCAATACCTCGGTGCCACTATAGACACCTCAAAAGCTATAGCCTATCCCAATTCAGCCAGAATCGCAAGCATACAAGCCTTGCGCCAAAGATTCATTCTTCAGCACTCTCTCCCAGCAAGAGTGTTTATGAAGCTAATAGGGATGATGGCATCTTGCATCTTCATAGTGCCTCATGCAGGACTCCACATGCGTCCACTCCAAGAGTGCCTAGCACGCCAGTGGAACCAGGCCCAGGGACAGCTGACGGATCTGGTGTTGGTGGACGGTCGCACCCATCGCTCTCTGCAGTGGTGGAACACCACAAACCTTTCCAAAGGGTGACCGTTCCTGGACCCGGTTCCTCAGGTGATTCTAACGACGGACGCATCGCTCTCCGGCTGGGGAGCGCACCTATTACACCTCACAGTGCAAGGTGTATGGACGCCACAACAAAGGTTACTCCACATCAACCATCTGGAGTTATTGGCGATCTTTCTAGCCCTGAAATCGTTTCAGAAACAAATCTCAGCCAAAGCAGTCCTCATTTACACAGACAATATGACTGCAATGTATTATATTCAAAAACAGGGGGGGGGCTCACTCTCCCCAGCTCTCTCGGTTAGCACAGAGCATATGGAGATGGGCAATCCCACAAAAAATCTTTCTCCTGGCACAACACGTCCCAGGTATCCAAAACACCATGAACAACAACAAGAGGACACTGTTCCTATAACAGGGTGCAAAAAGTCACCCATGTTTTGGGGTGCAAAAGTCACCCATATAAAATTAGGGGAAGAAAAGGGAGAGAAAAGGAAATCCTAGGGATGAAGAGTCCATAGAAAAGGAGAAAAGAAAAATCATTCTTTGTCCTTTAGTGCCCTCACACACCCCAAGGGGTGTCATGCTTCATCATCGGGCAATTGCTCCTCGTAGGGCCGGCGCTGCAATTCCCTACGGGTCCCCCGAAGGGTCACTTTGTCGGAGATCTTTTCAGGACTGCCGGATGGTGCATGAGGGTGTGTGAAGGAGGGGGTCTTCTGAGGGTAAGAGAGGTGCGTGCAAAGTGCTACAAAAAATATTAATAATAATAAAGGGTAAACTTGCAGCTTAGTTGTAGACATTTTACCCTTTGTAGTAAAAATATATCGCCCCAAAGGCACACTATGCCTAGGTGTCAGAGGTCATGGGTCAACATGTTTCGCGCCTGGATCGCCATAAAGGTCGGTGGCGCTTCTTCAGGACCAAAATCATAAAAAGTGTAGTGCACGTGAACCAATATACATTACATTAAAATACCCTCTTTTTTCTTCTTGAGTCAGGGCAGTGCAGAAATCTGTATACTCTCATTGTGGCTACAGCTGTGTGTTAGAGACCTATCCATGCGTATGCCGAAAAGGCATACGCATGGACGGGGTAGGTTCAGAGGAGGGAACACCCTTGTGAAATTCCCGGTTATATGCGGGCATCCATTGCTCTTGCCAAGGGGAGTTACATTTTTACAGTGCTAGGCACGGTCAGGAGCAGTCTCTACCACACAGCTGTGACCAAAATCATAAAAAGTGTAGTGCACGTGAACCAATATACATTACATTAAAATACCCTCTTTTTTCTTCTTGAGTCAGGGCAGTGCAGAAATCTGTATACTCTCATTGTGGCTACAGCTGTGTGGTAGAGACTGCTCCTGACCGTGCCTAGCACTGTAAAAATGTAACTCCCCTTGGCAAGAGCAATGGATGCCCGCATATAACCGGGAATTTCACAAGGGTGTTCCCTCCTCTGAACCTACCCCGTCCATGCGTATGCCTTTTCGGCATATGCATGGATAGGTCTCTAACACACAGCTGTAGCCACAATGAGAGTATACAGATTTCTGCACTGCCCTGACTCAAGAAGAAAAAAGAGGGTATTTTAATGTAATGTATATTGGTTCACGTGCACTACACTTTTTATGATTTTGGTCCTGAAGAAGCGCCACCGACCTTTATGGCGATCCAGGCGCGAAACATGTTGACCCATGACCTCTGACACCTAGGCATAGTGTGCCTTTGGGGCGATATATTTTTACTACAAAGGGTAAAATGTCTACAACTAAGCTGCAAGTTTACCCTTTATTATTATTAATATTTTTTGTAGCACTTTGCACGCACCTCTCTTACCCTCAGAAGACCCCCTCCTTCACACACCCTCATGCACCATCCGGCAGTCCTGAAAAGATCTCCGACAAAGTGACCCTTCGGGGGACCCGTAGGGAATTGCAGCGCCGGCCCTACGAGGAGCAATTGCCCGATGATGAAGCATGACACCCCTTGGGGTGTGTGAGGGCACTAAAGGACAAAGAATGATTTTTCTTTTCTCCTTTTCTATGGACTCTTCATCCCTAGGATTTCCTTTTCTCTCCCTTTTCTTCCCCTAATTTTATATGGGTGACTTTTGCACCCCAAAACATGGGTGATTTTTTGCACCCTGTTATAGGAACAGTGTCCTCTTGTTGTTGTTCATATAAGCATTAGGAGCATGGACACTGGACCTTCATTAGCTCCTAGGTCCCCCCTCTTCTCCTTTTTGATACATCCAAAACACCATGGCAGATCTGCTCAGCAGACAAACGCAGCAAATGCACGAATGGGAACTGCATCCACAAGTTCTTCACCCATTCTTTCACAAGTGGGGGCATCCTCAGATAGACCTATTCGCCACCCACGAAAACAAAAAATGCCCAAGCTTCACCGGCAGATACCCACACCCATTGTCCAAAGGCAATGCGATATGGATGAACTGGTCAGGCAAATTTGCATACGCCTTTCCACCTCTCCCGCTAATTCCATTAGTGGTAAGGAAGCTACAACAGCACTCCCTCACACTCATTCTGGTAGCTCCAACATGGGCCAGGCAGCCGTGGTACACCACACTACTACAGCTCTCAGTGGTACCACACCAAAAACTGCACCTGTCCCCATGCCTCCTAACCCAGAACCATGGAGAAATCAGGCACCCGGACCCAGCTCAGCTCAACCTTGCGATCTGGCTCCTGAAATCTTAGAATTTGGATACCTTAACCTTCCCCCTGATTGCATGAACATTATCAGGGAAGCCTGACGTCCTACCACTCGAGCATGCTATGCCACAAAGTGGAAGAGATTTGGTGTTTACTGCCGTAACAATACAATCAACCCTTTAGATGTATCCATACAGCACATCATATGCTACCTGCTCCATCTTCAAAGGTGTAACCTGGCATACTCATCCATCCGTCTACACCTAGCAGCAATTGCTGCTTACCTGCAAAACAGACAGCATTTATCACTTTTCAGAGTGCCTGCTATTAAAGCCTTCATGGAAGGCCTTAAAAGAGTAATTCCGCCCAGGGCACCACCCTCACCTGTGTGGAATCTAAACGTAGTTCTTACAAGGCTGATGGGTCCGCCTTTCGAACCAATGCATAAATGTGAGCTACAGTTCCTTACTTGTAAAACAGCTTTCCTCGTAGCTATCACTTCTCTTAGAAGGGTTAGTGAAATACAAGCGTTCACTATACAAGAACCCTTTCTACAGATACATCACAGCAAGGTGATACTTCGCACAAATCCAAAATTTCTGCCTAAGGTCATTTCCCCCTTCCATCTCAATCAATCGGTGGAATTACCGTTTTTTTTCTCGCAACCTCAATCTATTGCGGAAAGGGCTCTACATACACTTGATGTTAAAAGGGCTTTACTTTACTACATACAAAGAACGCAACCTTTCAGAAAGACTAAACAGTTGTTTGTCTCCTTCTCTCCACCGCATAAAGGCAACCCCATCTCAAAATCAGGGATAGCTAGGTGGATTGTAAAGTGCATACAAATTTGCTATCACAAAGCAAAAAGAACATTATCTGTTCCACCTAAAGCCCACTCTACAAGAAAGATAGGGGCTTCTATGGCTTTTCTAGGGAACATACCCTTAGATGACATCTGCAAAGCAGCCACATGGTCAACACCGCACACCTTCACAAAACATTACTGTGTAGACGTGCACTCCAAACAACAAGCTAGTGTGGGCCAGGCTGTACTAAAGACACTGTTTCAAACCACTGCAACGGATACCGGTGGTCGCCGCTAGGGTTGGGTACTGCTATATAATCTATGCACAGTGTATAATCTGCAGCTCATATGCCTCGAACGGAATATGTTACTTACCAGTATGCATCTGTTCTTGGCATGTAGAGCTGCAGATCTATAAACGCCCACCCGCCTCCCCGGCTACCTGTATCCGTTCCAGTCTATCTTATTTAGACACAACACACATGGGTTTCTTTACTATTATCACTACGCTCCATCTTTTCCCTGCTGGCGAAAAACAATCTGAGGATGGAGCCGAAGCCCATGCGCAGTACGGACCGAAGGAGGAGTCCCCGAACTCGTGACTTCCAAAGATTGTCCAAGAAGAAAAACAAACTGCAAACATCCGGGCCCAACACTAGATGGCGATCTATGCACAGTGTATAGATCTGCAGCTCTACATGCCAAGAACAGATGCATACTGGTAAGTAGCATATTCCTCCCTGCTCCCACCTGTAAAGCTGGTGTTTCACAAAGGTGCCAGAAGACATATTGACAATTCACACAGCCTGTACTAATATCACTAGTTCTAAGTGCAGAAGCTTGTCCTTAGTTGTTGACACTATATTTAGGGTTAAGTGCTATTGTAGTCAGTTCTTCCCAAACTAGTGAAAACTGTAAATTTGTGATGCTGAAGCAGTGAATGAATCTCATAACATAGAACACCTTATTTTCTTGATGTTTGGAGTACTTAATGGTTGATTGCTTAGATTCTGCATAGCTTTTTGACTGAATAGAAAGGCGGCCAGAGAAGACAATGGTGGCTGAAAAAAGTGGCAGTGACTTTCTAACAGTTGAGATAATATTGTTTTTTTTAAGAGGAAAGGAGGATGGGTTGAAGTTGTTGGTCACAGGAAAGAGCCATGGACCAGGTTGTGTTTTGGGTCACCTGGGTCCAGAATATGATGGCGCTGAAGTTGTCAAGTAGGCAATTAAAATGTGAGCTTGTGTAGCACTTGGTCTGCAAGAATTATGAATGCTTCGAACATGGTTCATCCTGCACATGAGGCAATGGCTTAGACCTCCTCTGCAGGTCTGACCAAGATCCGTGAGTGCTGTTGACGCACAGGACCAGTCGACGAAAAACCCTGTGCACCCAGGCTTTCTAGCCCGGGTCCACGCACACTGACTGTGCTTATTTGCTCCAAGGACCCTTGGGAACTCCCGAATTTGTCCCCAAGTTTTCCTGCAGACTGTTTCTAGGTGGCTTCCGTCTTTGCCTACGGTGTAGCGTGCAAGGCTACCAACCCGTCCAACACCTCTGCACGCGGGCACTCCAGGGCCAGCAAACGCAAACTGCTGGTGGTACTTTGGACCATGGCCCATAGGAGCTTAAGTTCTAAAGGGGACCCCCGAAATAACATTGCAAGTACCTGTATGCATTGTATGTTTCTTTCACCATAGGAAAGCATCAATGCGTAAAAACGCATTTGTGCTACAATTTTACTTATCTGTAAACATTGATATCTCAAAGTACTTACCCGCTTATGAAGTCCTTGGTGCTACAATATATGTAAAAATACGTGTTATTTTTCTAAAATGTTATAATCTCCTGCACTCTTGGATACAAGGGCCTCAGGCATATACTTTGACCAAGCCTGGGCCAACCTGTTTATTGATATGATTAAGTAGAGATGAATGGGAGGGGCACAGCCATCCTAGCAAGGGGACAACGGTGTCCTCTATGTGTTTTGCCAAAGGAGACATTTGTGAGAAAGTTTATTACAAAGGGGGGAAGCAACCGAGAAATCATGGATGCTCCAGAAGTGTCATTGAGTGGCTAGGGCTGAGAAATAATTATTCACCTGCTCCTTTCACTGCATTACAGAGGTACCAAGACAGAGGAGACCTGGATCACAGATATTGGGTTTCACCACTTGAATGTGGCTTGTAGGGACCTGCTGCCACTCAGTTGAACAGAAAAAAAATACTACTGGGTTTTGCCAGTTTCCCTTCAAGGAACCGTCAGAACCAAATCTAAGGGTCAGCATTGGTTACCAACAGGATGGTTTTCAAAGGGACAGACAATCAGACTACTACAGATTGGAAACAAGCCTGAAGGGGCTGGTCCTTCGATATCTCCACACTATGAAGTCTGATGTGAGCTGCAGATGTGGTGAATTCAGTGTTTTCCCTTGATTCTCATTTAGCATTGTTAGGGGAGATTAACCAGGATCTCTGCTCAGGCCCCACTTCCTGACACAAGAGCTTAAAAGCGGGTGGTGCTAAACAGAGATTGAAGACATGGTTTGTGGTGAGTGTACCATGCTTCATTTGCAGGCAGGAGTTCACAGAGTATTTGAACAGACTCTGAAAAGAGGTTCACAGTTGCCTCCACCAGAGAAGGAACCTGAAGAGGAAGGCATCTCAATGCATGTACACTATGGATATTTCTACAAGAAAGGAAAACATAAGTGCAGAGGTTACTTGATTGATGTCTAACTTATTAGGCTTGACATCTACAGCAGTAAGGAACAGTGAGTTTATTAGTACTATCAGAGATTTATTTGCTATTGGGGCTGAGATGAACAGTTACATTTTCGTACACATGTGTACGTTTCAGCACTGTTTTTCTCAAGAGAGACTTACAGGAGTCCTGTGTAAGGTGGGAGCCAGAACTAGAAGAAATAGAGTTCTGGAATTGGCTGGCTATTAAGACACCAGGAACAATTAAATAAACAACATGAAGGAGCTGAAACAGACTAAATGTTTCATGGTTTGTTGAATGTTCACCATACTTGAAGTGTGATTTACACTTTTACATGTATGAGAAATTAATGTTGTTGTAAAAAGTTTGTGTTCATCAGAGGTTTGTGTAATCGATCTGTTAAAATAAAGACCATGCCTTTGTGTTGCATATGAGTGAGTATATGGAGGCAGTTGCAATCAACACTATCTCGTTACTGAACTTTGCATTGATATTTGACTGATCTTGCCTGATCTGTTTGTTATTTGGATTATCCTTTCCATCTATCTGAGACCTTTTATTGTCACAGCACGTTTTTAGTTCTGGTTACCATTTCCTGTTAACCTGGCTGAGGAAACGGGGGGAGGACTTGCTGTAGGCTTTGCTGCGGAGCTCCTAGGCTGGCCCGCAACTCTAGGCCCCTTCAAGCCCCCACACTCGTCACATGTTGCCGTTCCCCGGGGGCCCCCGAATGCCGCCACACCAGGGGTGACCAAAGACAGTTAGAACCTGGACGCGCCAAGCGCGAACTGCGACATCAGAGGAAGCAAAATGGCAGCCCTGCAAAAGTGGTGCCAGAACTACAGTGCTTGTTGCACCCCATCTGCACTTTCCATGCTAGGCATGGGAAGAGTCAGCGAGGCGCTCGCTACCCCCTAGCCCCTAGCCCCCCGCCCCCACTGACTAACCTGCAGAAGGATCAGATCGCTGCAGGCCCCTCCCCACTTTTTGACAGGGCGGGGGCTGTGGCGGCATACAGGAGGGAGTTGCCTCGCTAAAACCCCTTTTTGGGGCATCGCACTTTCTGCTGGGAGCTGCCATTTGGACAAGTTGTGGCCCTGGACTACGAATCCTGGGGCCTAATTACTGGAGACCACATTCAGGACCATTGCAGCCAGTGGCGCTGAGACTGGGCTGCTTTGCAGTTAGTGGGAGATATCAGACTCCCTCACTGACGCCCCCCCGCTTGGTATTATTGGCCTGCCTGCTAAATCCCCCTTGGCACTTTTGACAGGTCTGTGCTGCCGTTAGGTAGTGATTGTTGAAGTGGAGGTGCACCCCATTTGCCAGCGGATGTCCACCGGTGCCTTGTTCACCGATGGCGACTGCTGAGCCTGTGGGCCCCTTGCTAACCATACTGCTCTTGTGGGTTAACTGATGTGCCCTGGAATTTAGATGATTGGCGGTGTAGGGAGCACTCACCCTCCTGGAGGACATTAAGGCTGCCCCTGCACAGTGCAAAAAGAGATATCCTTGCCCGTGAACGTCGGTGGTTGCCCCTCGGTGACTATACTGACCCATGCCAACCCGCCTATCCCCGCTACTCACTCTGTGAAGGTGCCAGCTCCTACTGTGCCTCGGAGGCTGGGTTTAGCAGTGGTTTGACTTCCCTTAAACTGCTGCAGTATGGATCTGAAGGATGTGCCTGAGCAGGCGCCTTCCAAGATGGGATCAAACAGGGTGCCGGAAGTGGCGAGATTTTCAACTTCATGGCAAGTTTGACAAATTGCTGGCACACATCAATGCTGCTGAAGAGTGGTTAGAGGGTAAGATCAACTCTATACTGATGCAGCTGGGCCACATCTGGGAGGACTCCCAAGAAAATGTCAGAGCGAGTGTCCGCCCTAGAGACCTCTGTCTAAACCCTGCTACTCAAGACGTTAAGTATGGATTGCTGCCTCACTAACTTGGAGGCCCATACTCTTCGATTAGAGACCAAGCTTGATGATCAGGAGGGGAGGACCAGTCTCAGCAACATTAGATTTGTTGGTCTGCCGGAGAGAGTGGAGGGCGAGTCCAAGGCTGGTTTTATGAAGGACTGGCTGCAGGAGGTTGTGGTGGCCCTGGAGGGCCTGTCCAGGTTCAATGAATTGGAACACACGCATAGAGTCCCTACCAGGCCACCCCGCTCCGTCCTGTGGTAGACCGCTTGTTACATTTACACGACAGGTACTTCCTCCTTCAGCAGGCATGCAACCCCTTCCCCTTCACTGTGGAGAATGCAAGGGATTCTGTTTATCAGGACTTCAACATCCAAATTCAGACTTGGAGGGCCTCTTTCACAGCTGTGAAGACAAGGCTTTGAGTTGGGTTTGCCTCATGCCCTACTGTTTCTGGCTCGCCTGGGGAGTGCAGGCGGAGGGCAAGACTCATTTCTTCACAGAACCGTGGTGGTGTAGAACTGTCCGGGACTCTTTGACATGACGACCGTGCAGCTGGCCCCAGCGGAGCAGCCTTGGTTACAGTGACAGAGAAATATGCTATCTTCCTTGCACGGGGCACACTGAGCAAGTAAATAGCAGACAGATGCAGAGCAGACGAGGGTGGTGGAGGCGGCAGCCTCATTGTGATCCGGAGAAGGATTGGGATCCGGAGAAGGCTTGCCACACAGTGGATCGCAGTCACATAGGGGATCTACTTTGAGCTTGGCAAATTCGATGATACTGGGCTTGGAGGACAACCTTCCAGGAGTTACCCCGGGCATGGCTGATGATCTCATATGACTTCCACCTGCGAAGTGGTTGGACACCAAGTGGTTTGAATCATAACTGTGGTATTGTATTAATGGGACTGTTGTATATACTTGTATAATTTCCTTTCTCTTCTGGAAGGCCTTCAGGGCTAGCAGGACAGTCTTCAATTCCAGGTAATTGATGTGTCTGACCGCATCTGCCGGAGTCCACAGACCCTTCACCCTGAGTTTGTTCATGTGTGCTCCCCATCCTATTTGTGATGCGTCCGTGGTGATGGTCACAAAATTATCCCTGGTGGTAGGACTTTAGTTTGTGAGCCATTGCCTACTCTTGTTTGAACAGGATGTGTCTATGTCACAGTCCGAGAAGGGGGTTGCTTGTGTTTTATTGGGTTGTTATGATCTTCTTTCCTGTCTTGTGGTGGACAAGGCTGTGTGGAGTGACTGGCTGGCAGTGTTGCACATGAATGGTTGGCGAAAGAGGCTCTGATGCACTAACCTACACACATTAGCACTGCAATAGCAAATAACTCTGATTGTTTACTTGGAATGTGAGGGGACTGGGGATGCCATCAAAACTCTACAATGTCCTCACATATATAAAAAGCAGGGGGACGCAGACAGTGTTTTTACAAGAGACACACTTGACAGACTCCGAGGGTAAAGCTCTCCAAAAGAGGTAGAAACGTTATTATACAGCCTACTCTATTTTTGCATGGGGGTCTTTTCAGGCTTGGAGTTCATAAGGTTTTGCAGCGTGAATCTTTCTGGATTCACTATGCTGTGCATTACTCCGCGATCTGGTGGTTGGGTCCGGATTCGTAGTCTTTCTTTTTTTTTTTTTTTTTTTGTAGCCCAGGTGGGCGTCGACGTGACGTGACGTCGTTGTGCTTCCTGCCTTTGGGGCGCCATCTTCAGATTCTTTTTTCCGCCGTTGGGTCTGGATCGCCATCGAGAAGCTCCAGAGTTTTAGACGAAGGAAGAAGGGAAATACGCGAGTTTCATCGAAGGAGAACTTTTAGAAGACTACAGAGAGAAAGGTTTTACAGCCGGGACGACGAAGAAGGAGGGGATCCTCGAAATTCTTCGACGCCCATAGGAAAATGCGCACTCAGAGGCTCTGAGCGCAATGGACAAGACACCATTTAAGTTCTGCCCTAACTGCCACCACAAGTACGCGCAGAAGGACCAACATCCGGTCTGCAACCTTTGCCTGCCGTTCGACCACGAGAGCAAGGACTGCAACGCCTGTTCCGCTTTCGCACCAAAGACTCTCTGGGTGGGAGAACGTCAGAGGAGAGCCAACTTCAGCATGGAAGGCAAGGGTAAGGCCCCGTCACTGTACGATCTGGGCCTCTCCACCGACGATGAAGACAACATCGCCGAGGGACCTGATGTCTTCACGGTTGTAGAGACCGATAAGAAAACGCCTGACGAGGTAAGAGACACGTCGAGTACAAAACCACCAAAAGGGCCCCGAAAATCGGAAGGTGACTCTCGAAAAAATGAGTCAAAGTCCTCGAAGGAAACACCGTCGCCGAAAATTTTGACGTCCGCCAGTGGTTCAAAGGACAAAAGGCCGAGCGGATCCTTCGAGAAGGACTCCCAGGTGCCGAAGACCGCCGAGAGGCAGAGTTCGTCGAAACAGACCCACGAGGGGGGACGTTCGGCGACGAAAGACAAGGCCGCGTCGAGGCAATCTCCGTCGAAGAGACCTGCGGTCGACGCCGAGCACATCTCAAGCATGGAAAAGAAAAAGAGAAGGCTCGAGGCAGAGATGGAGAGCATCCTTCAGAGGAAGAAGGAGTTCGACGAAAGAATGAAACAATTCAAAACCCCAACGGTCCCGTCGACGGATGTCGTTGAGATCGAGGAACAAGGAGATTTCGACGCCGAAGACCAGTCAAGAGGTCCTGAAGAGGAGGAAGAAGGACCCTACTATGAGGGAGAAGATGATGAAGAGGATCAGCAGTCGTTCTACGGCTCGGTGCCGTCGACGACTCAGGAGCTGGAATGGCAGGACATCGATGCCGAAAATCCCGAAGAGCCCGTGGACTCGTATCCTTCGAGGCCTTCGCCGCCAGACGACATCGGGGCTTACAACATGGTCGTCAAGAGTGCTGCAGCAGCCTTTGGTGTGAAATTGGACGAGGAGAAGCCGAAAGCAGACTTCCTACTCAAAACTCTGCTCCCCATCCAGACGAGGAGCCAGTTCCTCCCCATGCTCCAAAGCGTGATGAACCAAGGGAAGGAGGCGTTTAAGGACCCGGGAACATGCCGGTCCATCACACCCAGAACGGAAAAGAAGTACAAGCACTCCTCGCAGGATCCTCCTTACATCAAGGGATCGGTCACTGCCGACTCCATCGTTGCTTCCACGGCCAGGAAAAGAGCCAATGTGCCGGCGACCTCGGGCCCACCTCCTGATAAGGAGAGCAGAAGGATGGACCTCACTGGAAGGAAGGTAGAAAGAAACGCCGCAATGCACTGGCGCATGGCAAACTCAAACGCGCTACTGAACAGACACCAGTACCAGCATTGGGATGAGATGGGGGAACTAGTCAAGCATCTCTCAGAAGAGTACCGTCAAAGGGCTTCCCATCTAGTGGAGGAAGGGAAGAATATCGCCAACTCATGCATCAAGACTGCATTGGACGGGGCGGAAACTTCGAGCAGACTGAGGGCCATAGGGATCACTGAAAGGAGACCAGAATTTCTGGATTCAAGCAGGAAGTCCAGAATAACATACTGAACACCCCTTTCAACGGTGAAACGCTGTTCGGGGAAACTGTGGACGAGAAGCTCACCCAACTGAAAAAGGAAAATGAGACAGCAAGATCCATGGGGGCCCTGCAATTCAGAGGGATGCGAAGAGGCACCCCAAATCGGAGACCCTACGGAAGGGGAGGAATCCAGCAGGGTACGTCGCATCAGACATTCCAGCAAGGGCAGCAGGGTGACAGTCACAGCCAGCAGGGACAGCAGAAGCAGAACTGGCAGTACCAGCCTCGAGGCCAGTCCTTTCGCGGGAGGGGAAACGGACGTGGCCAAAGGAGGAGAGGGGGAGACCAACCCTCATCTAAGTGACTACACACGCAAAAAGACGCTCACCCCCAGCATATCCCGAAGGGTGAAGCGCAATGTAAGAACACCAAGGGGGTTAAACAAAACAAGCGCCTACGAACATGCAACACCGGTAGGCGGAAGACTGGGCCTCTACCTGCAACAATGGCAACAAATAACCTCAGACAAATAGGTTCTCAAAGTCATACAGCACGGATACTGCATAGAGTTAGAGAAAAGGCCTCCAAACAAGAAACCAAAGAGAAGACAGCGCTCGGGTCAAGAGTTCGCTCAACTCAGGGAGGAGACACTTCAACTACTGAAAAAGAGGGCCATAGAACCAGTGCCATGCAGAGAAAGGAACAAGGGAGTGTACTCAAACTACTTCCTGGTACCAAAGGTGGACGAATCACTAAGACCCATCCTGAACCTAAGATTCCTAAACAAATTCATAAAGATGCAAAGATTCAAGGTGACATCACTACAAGAAGTGCTACCCCAAATGCGAGGCGGAGACTTCATGTCCACCGTGGATCTCAAAGACGCCTACCTGCACATCCCAATGAACAGACGACACAAAAACCTGTTAAGGTTCAACATCAACCAGGATCATTATCAGTTTACAACCCTGGCATTCGGTCTAAAGTCCGCCCCAAGGGTTTTCACAAAATGCCTTGCAGCAGTAGCAGCGTACCTACGAAGGGAAGGGATTCATGTGTATCCTTACCTAGACGACTGGCTAATCAAAGCAAGCACTCGCGACAAGTGCGAGGAGCACGCAGAACGGGTGACAAGAAAACTAACAAACCTGGGGTTCTCGATACACTGGGGGAAGTCATCGATGGAACCAGAACAGGTGAAGATCTTCCTGGGGGCGAAGATCAACACCATAGACGGAACGGTCATGCCCAGCGACAGAAGAACAATAGCCCTGCTGAACGAGACGCGTCTCTACCAAAAGGGGCGAGTTCTGACAGTGAGAACAGTGAGCAAGATCATGGGGATGATGGCGTCATGCATCCACCTAGTCCCCAATGTACGGCTTCACATGAGACCATTCCAAGAATGGCTGCAACAGCAATGGTCACAAGCAAGCGGGAGTTGGGAGGATCTAGTGGTTGTTACGCACGCAGTGCAGGAGGAGATAGCATGGTGGAACAGGGAGAACTTGACTACAGGAAAGACCTTGATACCACCAAACCCAACTGTGACCATCACCACGGACGCATCACAAATAGGATGGGGAGCACACATGAACAAACTCAGGGTGAAGGGTCTGTGGACTCCGGCAGATGCGGTCAGACACATCAATTACCTGGAATTGAAGACTGTCCTGCTAGCCCTGAAGGCCTTCCAGAAGCAGCTATACAACCAGAAAGTGTTGATACAGACGGACAATACTACTACCATGTTCTATATCAACAAGCAGGGAGGGACACAATCGTTCCCCCCTTCCACTCTGGACCAGGAGATTTGGAGATGGGCCATCCCACTCAAGATAAGCCTGCTGGCCATACACCTACCAGGGAAGGACAATGTGGAGGCAGACTGGCTCAGCAGACAGACATCGGCATCCAACGAGTGGGAGCTCAATGGACAGGAAACGCAGAGGCTATTCCAAAGGTGGGGAACACCGACAATAGACCTGTTTGCAACACGTCTGAATGCAAAATGCCAAAACTTCACATCCAGACAACCAGAACAGCAATCGCAAGGGAATGCCCTATGGATAAGTTGGTCAAAGACATTTGCCTACGCTTTTCCACCGATACCGCTGTTACACAGGGTGCTCGACAAGTGCAGGACCAGCAACATGACACTGATCCTAGTGGCACCACAGTGGGCAAGGCAGACATGGTTCTCTCAAATAGTGGAAATGGCACAAGGCACTCCTCACAAATTCACAAGAAGAAAGGACCTGCTCTCCATGCAGAATGGAGAGGTCCTGCATCCAGAGCCAGAGAGCCTCAGCCTGGCGGCATGGCTCCTGAAGACTTAGAGTTTGCGCACCTGAACCTACCTCCAAGCACTATGCGAGTGCTGCGGGAGGCAAGGAGACCTACAACATGAAAATGCTATGGGGAGAAATGGAAAAGGTTCACAATATGGTGCAGCAGAAATAAACTACTGAATAAAATGACAACAGAGTCAACGGTGCTTAGATATCTCACACACCTACTAAAAAGTAATCTATGCTCATCCTCCCTAAGGGTACACCTAGCAGCAATCGTAGCTTACACACGAGGGGAGAGAGGAGGAAGTCTCTTTACGTCAGGTAGTAAAGAGGTTCCTGGAGGGGGCGAAAAGAATTGCGCCACCAAAGAGGATCCCGCCGCCGGCATGGAACCTCAACGTGGTCCTAACCGAGCTTATGAAGGCGCCGTTTGAGCCCATCCACAAGGCCACGCTGCAAATGCTGACAATGAAAACAGCCTTCCTGGTAGCGATAACCTCGCTGCGCAGAGTGAGCGAGCTGCAAGCACTGACACTGCAAGAGCCCTACATCCAGATACACAAGGATAGGGTGGTTCTAAGAACGGACCCACACTTCATGCCTAAGGTGGTGTCGACATTCCATATGAATCAGACAATTCAGATACAGAGTTTCTTTCAAAACCCCACAACAAGCGCAGAAAAGGGCACTGCACACTCTAGACGCTAGAAGGGCAGTGATGCACTACATAGAGAGGACCAAAGAGCACAGGAAGACCAAGCAGCTCTTTGTCTCCTTTGCAACTAGTTTCCTGGGTAGACCTGTGACAAAAGCCACCATTGCACGATGGATCGCACTGACAATACAATTCTGCCACAAACAGGCAGGGCAGGAGCTATCGGATGGGCCACGAGCACACTCCACAAGGAAGAAGGGAGCAACTATTGGCTTTCTGGCAAATACGCCCATTCAAGACATATGCCTGGCGGCAACATGGGCTTCAGTGCACACGTTCACTAAGCACTATTGCGTGGACATACAGATGAACAAGGGAGCACAAGTAGGACAGAAGGTGCTTCAACACATATTCAACAGCCAACACTCATCTACCACCCAGCCGCCACAAAGATAATAAACCGCTACAAAGTCTATGCACAGCATAGTGAATCCAGAAAGCTTCACGCTGCAAAATGAATAGTTTCTTACCTGTCGGTGTAGTTTTGCAGCTTGAAGATCTTTCTGGATTCACTAGCGAACCCACCCACCTCTGCCAGGAAGATGAGGATGGAGAAAGAGGTGGAAGGACAAGGAAGAACAGAATAATTGAAATACTAAAGGAAATTGGAAAAGGAAAATTAAGAGAACGCCTAGGGTTAAAAAAAAAAAAAAAAAAAAAAGGCAAAGAAGGGAAAAAAGAACCCGAAGATAGCGCCCCAAAGGTGGGACTTCCGCAGGAAGCATGACGACGTCACGAGAGGTGCACCAAATGGTGAGACGTCGATGCCCACCTGGGCTACAAAAAAAAAAAAAAAAGAAAACTGCGAATCTGGACCCAACCACCAGATCGCGGAATAATGCACAGCATAGTGAATCCAGAAAGATCTTCAAGCTGCAAAACTACACCGACAGGTAAGAAACTATTCGTTATGGTGGACCCTGAAGGGCGCTATGTACTGGTGGTAGGTCATCTGGATGGAAAATATGTCACACCGCTTAATCTCTATGCTCCGAATTCTGACCAGTGCTGTTTCCTGGCTAGTCTGACGCCTCTACTTGACGACTACACTGCCTTACTCAAAGATAATTGGAGGGGATTTTAACTGTGTGGCGGACATTCACTTGACAGGCATTACCCCCCACCCCGCATTACCAGTGTCTTCGTGCTAAAACTAGCGGGGTCTTTCCGCACTTGGATACTGCAATGGGAGATCATAGATTGTTGCAGGCCATGCAGTCCTGGGCCCCGGACTATTCCTTCCACTCTCTTGCCTTCACGAATTAGACGTCAGCTTGGATGCAATATTTCGCTGTGACATGATGTATGAGCGAGTGGTGGATGCTGAGTACTTGATGAGCATGTATTCCAACCATAAACCCTTGCTCTGTACTTACTGTTAGTCACCCCTCAGGACCTGTGTTCCGACCTGGCGATTGAATCCCACCCACCTGGAGGACCCAGTGATTCGGGCCTCACTTGTAGAGGTGATTCATAATTATTTGCTGAAAAATTCAGGAACAACATTGTGGCTCGGGGTTGAGTGGTAGGCCCTCAAGGTAGTGGTGATGGGACACTGTATCTCCAAAAAGCCGGGTGTTTCCACTCAACTGCATTCCAACATCAAGCGACAGAAGAGGGTATTCAATGATATGTGCCCAGATTTGGGAGTGACTACCGAAGACAGGGTGCATTTGTTGGAGGAAAGGGAGCTATTATTCATTCTAGTGGAACGCTTGAGTCAGTAGGATTACTAAGTTTCTATTGCGCTGGCCCATATGGATAGAGATAAGTCGGGAATCCTGCTGGCTTGACACCTCCAAGAGGAGCCTGGGGGACACACTGTACTCCAGATTCAGGATTCCACTAGCCAAAATGTATTTTCACAGGAGGACATTAATGGGGTGTTGTAGGAAGCTGGCTCTGTAAATTCTATACCAAAGTGAGGTATAGTGTGCACAGAGTCCAGTGGAACCCCAAAGGTAGGCAGACGTAAAGTTAGATGGCACCTCACTCTCTATTTGTGGTAGTGTGGTCGAGCAGTAAGGCAGTATCGGAGGATAGTGTTAAGCATTTGTTGTACACACTCAGTCAGCAAATTAATTCACATACTCAAAGACTGAACTTCAGATCAATTGTTTTTGTATGAAAATATTCTTTTAGTTATTTTATTTTCTAGAACCAAGCAAGCCTGGCACAGGTAAGCAATAAATACTTTACAGTAGTAATGCAGTTTGTAAACCGTTTGAATTGTAATTGTAGATTCACTTTGTTTTGACTTACAGTATGGCTTCAGAGAAATGCTATACTTAGTAAATTCAGTATAGACTTGAATGGGTTTTTCAGTCAAATACCAGGTAAGTTACTTTTTAGACTACTTTTCTTACTCTGAGTAGTATACCTGGATACTACTCTGGGGCATTTCCTGCAAACAGGTAAGTAAAATCGTTTTTGTTAAATAGTACAATTTTAAAGAATTTCTTTAGGTTTTCAAACTCCACACTTAGAAACTTTTCCAAGAAAAACAGTCAATGTTATCCTATGGAGAAAAATCGTGTTTTCGGTTTTAAGGTAAGTATTCGGTAGTGGTAGTTGAGATTCTGGGGGTAGACTCAGGGGTCCCCCAGGGTCAGGGATGCACTCTTGTTACACCCTCAGAGGCACCAGGGTGGCCAGGTGCAGAGTGCTGAGGCTCAATGTTATCCAATGGGGGTTGGTGGCTGCTGGCGAGCAGGCCTCAAGGTTGTAGGAGCCAAGCTCCTGGTGTTAGGCTCAGGGCAAAAGGGGATCCGGTTTGGCACACAAAGTGCACCCTCAGCAGCGCTGGGGCGGCTGGATGCAGGGTGCTGTTTTGGCATCGGGTGCCCTGTTTTCAATGGGGATTTTTGGTTTTGTTTTTCAGCTGCAGGCTCGGTCCAGGAAGACTTCCAGGAGGAACCAACAGCTGGGCAGGTAAGTTGGAGGGCTCGGTGACGTGGGTGCACCTCGGGTTCTGTTTTCCAGGGCGCAGGGCGACTGGATGCAGGGGTGTCCTTTGAGGTCGGATTTCACCTTACTGGGCCAATCGCGGTTGGAGTTGTCTCTGTGCAGAGGCTGCAGGCGACGTTGGGGAGTCCTGGAGGAGTCAACCCACGGTGGACTCGGACTCTTGATCGCTGGGGGACCTCGCTGGGGCAGGTGGGCCACTTGAACTCGGGCCGTAGGCGACGGGTGCAGTGGTGGTTCCAGGCGTCTAGTTTCTTTTTCCACGGGAGGCTTGGATTCTTTCTTTGGCGTTTCTTCTGAACAGAGCTGCTGTTCATAGGAGGTCCGGTCTTTGTTGAAGGCAGTTAGTCCTCCTAGGGGTTCTGAAGGCTGCTGGCTGCAGGACAAGACGATTTTTGGCACATGATTTCTCTGCAGACGGGCCAGTAGGTCTGGGGCCAAGTCAGTTGTTCTTTGCAGTCTCCTCTGCTGGGCGTCTTTTTTCGTCCTTTTTCTTCTTAGGTTGCGGATTCTTCTTTCTTGGTTCAGGGCTGCCCCCTAAATACTGTATTTAGGGGGCGTTTTAGGGGTCTTGAGGTCAGTAGCCAATGAGCTACTGACCTTAGGGTGTCTACAATCCCTAATCCTGATTGGGGAGTGCCTGCCATCTGCAAGATGGCGGACACTGAAGAGAGGGCTTCACCTCGCCCCCCCCCCCCCCCCCCCCACATGAGGGGTGGAGTTGGCAGAGGTGGGCACACCTTCTGGGCTGGCTAGTTTTTACTGCCTGTCTTCCCGCTGAAAAGGAGGGCAGACAGGAAGGGGGCCTGCTCCTGATAGCAGGAGAGGCTGGGGGTCGCATTACAAAGGCTGCCAGGCCTTTGAAGCTCCCCTGCCAGACATGGTTCTTGCTGGCCTGGGGGAGGTGTGAACACCTCTGCCCAGGAAAGGCTTTGTTTCTGGGCTCAGGGAGCGAAGGCTCCCACCCTAGGAGTCCAGAAACATGTCTCGTGGTGGCAGGCTGGTGCGTACCAGTCAGGGAACCTACCAGAGGCTGGTCATTTCCCAGGGGCATCTCTAAGATGCCCTGTGTGTGCATTTTTCATTAAATCCCACACTGGAATTAGTGTGGGTTTAATGTGCTGACAAGTTTGATACCAAACTTTTCAGTTTTCAGTGTAGCCATTAGGGTGCTGTAGAGTTCGTAATGACAAGCTCCCAGCACCATATATTCTTAATGGCAGCACTGCACTTACAATGTCTAAGAATGGACATAGACACTGTAGGGGTATAGGGCTCATGCACTTGTACCCTCACCACTGGTATAGGGCACCCAGATAGAGGGGTGACTGATCTATGCCGGGGCAGTGGGTTGTAGGCATGGCACACAGGGATGTGTGCGATGTCGACTCTTCACTTTGTTCTGCACCAAAACACGCAGCCTGCAAAGGCAGTGTGTGTGTAAAGGTACAGGGCCTCTAAGGGTGGCACAATAAGTGCTGCAACCCTTAGGGGTCTACCCTGCTCATAGTGCCCTGGGTACCTGTGGTACCGTTTACCAGGGGCTGACCTGTGGCCAGGGATGCCAATTGGGTTAGTTTTGGGCAAAGTACACAGGCCTTGAGAACCTGATTGGCAGGGACCCAGGGCACATCAAGTCAAAGTACATCAGTAGTCTGGCAAAAATTGTGTGGGGGGTACTGCAACAGAAACCCACTTTCCTACAGGTGTTTACCCAGTATTATTATAAGTTGTATGCTGGTGGCGCGGCAGTTGCACCAGATCGCCAGCCTTTCCGTACCGACGGCATCTTCGGTACCGACCAAACCCCATAAGGCCCTCGGCACCGACACTTCCACGCCGAAGCCCACCTCGGCGTCGTCCAAGAAAAAAGAGGTTCCCAAGCCCAGTGCTAAGCACGGCACGGACAAGCCTAAAAAGTCAACGGCCCCGAAACCTTCAGCGCCGACGGAACAAACATTGTCACAGGAACTGTTTACACCGGATCCCTTGCAAAAGACTCTTACCAAGGATCCAAAAACTGGACATTTGGCACTCTCTTCTAAAAAGAGACATTTGGACAAACCAGCTCCGCCTCCACCTCCAAAGAGGAAGGACTCTGCTACCTCCCCTTTCAGAATGCTTTCCCCACCTTCTCCACCCTCTCCACCTCCGTCCCCTCCGCCTTCTCCACCCCCACCTCATCCCTCTCCGACCCCGTCTCCAGATGATGATGATCAGGGGGACCCATATTACGATCCACGGGATGTGCCCCAAGACCCCACCCCTACAGGATCCCCAGACCCATTGGACAACTACAATAATCCAGATATTCCAGACGTCCCACAAGATGACCTTTACCCTTCCAGGCCTTCTCCACCGGAAGACTCATTAGGTTTCCACCACCTACTTCAGAGGGCGGCACATTATCATGAGGTAGAGCTACACTCTGACCCAGTAGAGGAGGATTTCCTCCTCGACACCTTTGATACTGCACATAGGTCTACCACCATACTACCTATGCTCAAGGGGGTGATAAAACATGCGCCAGAGGTTTTTAATGACCCAGTCAGGGCTAGGTTCATTAACCCACGCATAGAAAAAAAGTACAAAGCTGCCCCCACAGATCCTGCCTATATCAAAGGACCAGTGCCACTAGATTCCCTAGTGGTTTCCACTGCACGGAAGACGTCAAACTCCCAGGCGTCAGGCGAAGCACCACCACCTGACAAAGAGTCAAAGCTACTGGACGCGTCAGGAAAGCGTACGGCATCACAGGCAGCTGATATATGGCGTATCGCCAACACTCAAGCGCTATTGGCCAGATACGATAGGGCGCATTATGATGAATTAGAAACCATAATGCACCACCTCCCAGAAAGATACAAAAATAGGGCCAATGAATTAATTCAAGAGGGTAAGACTATAACTAACACCTCCATACGCTGTGCCTTAGATGCAGCAGACACAGCCTCCAGGGCCATTAACACTAGCGTCCTCCTCCGTCGCCATGCTTGGCTGAGAGTATCAGGTTTCAAACCTGAGGTACAGGCCTCCATCCTAAATCATCCCTTTGACCAAGAACACCTATTCGGCCCAAAGGTAGATGAGGCCCTCGAGAAAATGAAAAAGGACACTGATACGGCAAATTCTATGGGAGCCCTGCAGTCACACCCTCCTAGGTGCTCCTTTCGCCGCTCTTCCTTTCGGGGTATGGCTAGAGGCTACTCCTCAGATAGCGCATCCACTTCCTACAAATCCCCTGCTCAGTCCACCTTCACAAGGGGTTATCAAAGAGGCGGCTATAGGGGCAATAACAATAAAGGCAAAGGCAAAACAAATACCGCCCGCTCTGCCACACCGCCTACCCAATGACTTCCCCCCGCTCCCTCCAGACCATCCCACTCCGGTCGGGGGCAGACTACAAAATTTCCTTCAGGTCTGGGAGACCATCACCTCAGACAAATGGGTGACCCAAATTATTCGCTCAGGGTACTGCATAGAATTGACATCTACCCCCCCAAACATTCCACCCAGGCAACGCCCAATGTCACAAGAACATTCCACATTACTAAAACAGGAGGTAATCTCCCTCCTACAAAAACAGGCAATAGAACAAGTTCCCGTCAATCAGCAACATTTAGAGGTCTACTCTCTATATTTTCTAATACCAAAAAGAGACAAGACTCTACGACCTATTCTAGATCTCCGGCCCCTAAACATATACATACATTCGGACCATTTTCACATGGTAACGCTTCAGCAGGTACTTCCGCTCCTCTCCCAGAACGACTTTCTCACCACACTGGACTTGAAAGACGCATACTTTCACATTCCGGTACACCATGCTCACAGAAAGTACCTCGGATTTGTAGTGGACGGGCAACACTACCAGTTCAAGGTGCTCCCATTCGGGGTCACAACAGCACCAAGGGTATTCACCAAGTGCCTAGCGGTAGTGGCAGCACACCTCAGAAGACAGCACATTCACGTCTTCCCATATTTGGACGACTGGCTGATAAAAGCCACATCCTACAACCAATGCGTACACCACACCGCCACTACAATCCAACTACTTCACCAGCTAGGCTTCATGGTGAACCACCAAAAGTCCCAGCTAACACCATCCCACATAAAGCAATACCTCGGTGCCACCATAGACACCTCAAAAGCCATAGCCTACCCCAATCCGGCCAGGATTGCAAGCATTCAGGCTTTGCGTCAAAGATTCATACCTCAACACTCCCTTCCAGCAAGAGTGTTTATGCAACTGATAGGGATGATGGCCTCTTGTATTTTCATAGTGCCTCACGCAAGACTCCAGATGCGTCCACTCCAAGAGTGCTTAGCGCGCCAATGGAACCAGGCCCAGGGGCAACTGACAGATCTGGTGTTGGTAGACGGTCGCACCCATCGCTCTCTGCAGTGGTGGAACACCACAAATCTTTCCAGAGGTCGACCGTTCCTGGACCCAGTTCCACAAATAATACTAACAACAGACGCATCGCTCTCCGGCTGGGGAGCTCACCTATTACACCCTCACAGTGCAGGGCACATGGACGCCGCAACAAAAGTTACTCCATATAAACCATCTGGAGTTGCTGGCAATCTTTGTAGCCCTAAAATCCTTTCAAACACAGATTTTAGGCAAGGCAGTCCTCATTCGCACAGACAACATGACGGCCATGTATTACATTCAAAAACAAGGCGGCACACACTCTCCACAGCTCTCTCAACTAGCACAGAGCATATGGAGATGGGCAATTCCATCCAAAATCTTTCTCCTGGCCCAGCATGTACCAGGAGTCCAAAACACCATGGCAGATCTGCTCAGCAGACAGACGCAGCAGATCCATGAGTGGGAACTTCACCCACAGGTTCTTCACCCGTTCTTTTAGATGTGGGGGCATCCGCAGATAGACCTCTTCGCCACCCACGAAAACAAAAAATGCCCAAGCTTCGCCGCCAGATACCCACACCCATTGTCCAAAGGCAATGCGATCTGGATGAACTAGTCAGGCAAATTTGCGTACGCCTTTCCACCTCTCCCACTAATTCCATTAGAGGTGCGAAAGCTACAACAGTATTCCCTCACACTGATCCTAGTAGCTCCAACATGGGCCAGACAACCGTGGTACACTACACTGCTGGAACTCTCGGTAGTACCACACCAAAAGCTACACCTTTCACCATGCCTCCTAACCCAGAACCATGGAGAGATCAGACACCCGGACCCAGCTCAGCTCAACCTTGCGATCTGGCTCCTGAGATCCTAGAATTCGGATACCTTAACCTTCCCCCTGACTGTATGAACGTCATCAGAGAAGCTAGACGCCCTACCACTAGAGCCTGCTACGCTGCCAAGTGGAAAAGATTTGTGGTTTATTGCCATAACAACACAATCAATCCTCTGGACGTGTCTATACAACACATCATATGCTATTTACTCCATCTACAAAGGTGTAACCTTGCCTATACCTCCATTCGGCTACACCGCGCAGCAATTGCAACTTACCTACAAAACTGGCAGCACCTATCACTTTTCAGAGTGCCTGCCATTAAAGCCTTCATGGAAGGCCTAAAACAAATAATTCCCCCCAGAGTACCACCCTCACCTGTGTGGAACCTAAATATAGTTCTCGCAAGGCTAATGGGACCGCCCTTCGAACCTTTGCATAAATGCGAACTGCAATTTCTCACATGGAAAACAGCTTTTCTTGTAGCCATCACTTCCCTTAGAAGAGTCAGTGAGATACAAGCACTTACCATACAAGAACCTTTTCTCCAAATGCACCAGAACAAGGTTGTTCTCCGTACCAACCCAAAATTCCTACCTAAAGTCATTTCCCCTTTTCATTTAAACCAATCGGTAGAATTACCGGTATTTTTCTCGCAACCTTAAACTGTTGCAGAAAGGGCTCTACACACGCTAGATGTCAAACGAGCCTTACTTTACTATATCCAAAGAACACAACCTTTCAGAAAGACCAAACAACATACAAAGGCAACCCCATCTCAAAATCAGGGATAGCTAGGTGGATTGTAAAATGCATTCAAATTTTCTACCACAAAGCAAAACGAACGCTATCTGTTCCCTCTAAAGCCCACTCTACACGAAAGATAGGGGCTTCTATGGCTTTTCTAGGGAACATCCCATTAGATGATATCTGCAAAGCAGCTACATGGTCAACACCGCACACTTTCACTAAACATTACTGTGTAGATGTGCAAACCAAGCAACAAGCTAGTGTGGGCCAGGCTGTACTAAAAACACTATTTCAAACCACTGCAACAGATACCGGTGGTCGCCGCTAAGGTTGGGAACTGCTATATAGTCTATGCAAAAGTGTGTAATCTGCAGCTCATATGCCTCGAACGGAATATGCTACTTACCAGTATGCATCTGTTCTTGGCATGTAGAGCTGCAGATCTACACACGCCCACCCGCCTCCCTGGCTACCTCTATCTGTTCCAGTCTATCTTATTTAGATACAACACACATGGGTTTCTTCACTGTTATTACTACGCTCCATCTTTCCCTGTTGGCGAAAAACAATCTGAGGATGGAGCCGAAGCCCATGCGCAATACCATCCAAGGGAGGAGTCACCGACCTCATGACTTCCAAAGACTTTCCAAGAGGAAAAACAAACTGCAAACATCCGGGCCCAACACCAGATGGTGATCTATGCAAAAGTGTGTAGATCTGCAGCTCTACATGCCAAGAACAGATGCATACTGGTAAGTAGCATATTCCATCTCGTTATATGCAGATGATATGCTTTTATATATGTGAGGCAAGAAGTCTATACTGGAGGGGGTGCTTGTGGCTGTGTCGACATTTGGTGAGCTGTCAGGTTTTACAGTCAGTTTCCTGCGCGGCCCATAATAGTTTTCCCTATGTTAGCCTAACTGTGCACGTTGTAGGCATAATTTTCCTTTTGCGCACGTTACTAGATAAACATACTTGCCTGATAATGTTTTTGCGTTCCGTTCTTCTCCTGGGATTTAGTCTGAATACAATCGACATGGTCAGACAATATTGTCTCTTGTTATTATTTCTGGCCAGGCACTAGCACCCAGACAGAACAAGAGACTGCAGCTGTTTTTTTATGTGCATACATGTTCTATCATATAGATGAGCACAGGAACCAAAAACACACACATGGAACAAGAGTTCTGAGACGAGCACTGCGTCTGCTGAGATGTAGAACGTCTATCTATGAACGCTAAGGTACGGGGTCTGCCATTAATCCCAGAGATCTTTCGTACATAATCATTTACGCTCATTAGCAAGAAAGGGCGTTCAAGTTACGCTGTCTTATAAAATGACAGGGCTTTTCATGATATATGGATTATTAACCATGCTATAACAGTATGTTCGAGGCATGTGTGCTGTAGATTCACATGCTTTGCATACCCCTGTCATCTAGTGTTGGATCCGGATGTTTGCAAGTTGTTTTCTTCGAAGAAGTATTTTCTAGTCACAAGGTAAGGTGAACTCTGTGATAGTGCGCATGGGCAACTACTCTATCTTGTTAGATTGTTTTCTTTCCACCATCTGTGTGCAATCCACTGTACCCTCAATGGTATTGTTATTGTACACGTTTTCCTATTCTCCGCGTATTGAATCGATCAGGAAGCTCTCCATCTTCTGTCAAAAACATTGTGGGTGGCCTTCGGGCCTAGCTGCATCTGTCCAGCCCCCCTCTTCCGTTTGAACGGACTCAGTTTCAATTTTGTCCCTCGCACCGACCTAGATGAAGTCTGTAACTTGTGCCTATCACCGGAGCATAAGGAAGAAGATTGTGAGGCTTGTCAGTCGTTCTGATTAAAAAAGACTCTACGGGATCATCGGACTCTACAAAGAGTAATGCAGCAACAAAGCATCCAACATAATCCGAATATCTTCGAGAAGAATCCGAACATGAAGAGGTTGAAGCATCGGCAGCAGAAGAGGAAGAAACCTTCTCTCTCCCAGAATCGTATTCCGAGCTGGAGATCGAGTTGGAGTCTGAAGACGTGCCACCGGGACAGGGTGCCGTGAGTATTAAAGACCCTTTACCCCACAAACTCTCTTCGACCAAATATAAGGCTTCTGCATCCCCTCGGCCTTCGGGCCCTGGTCGGCACTGAGATGATGTTTCGACGCCCCATCCTCGGGCCGGCTCCGAAACAACCAGTCAAATCTTCCGACTCGGGATCGAGTCGACAAAAGTCGTCTTCGGAACCGAAATCTTCCACTTCCAAGGAAAAAAAAGTCAAGTCCTGTTCTGCATCGAAACCTTCGGAATTGAAAGAGGGCCTTCCAAAGCTTCCAGAACAGATCCTGGTTCTTATGAAAGAGAAATTAGACCCTAAGCAGAAGAAAATTTACATCAATCCAGATACTGTACATATTTTGGCAAAAACACCTTCCAAAAGGAAAGCTAGTTCAGAGGACACTACTTATAAAATTCCTCTTAAAATAAAAAAGGACATGGCTACAAGCCCCTTTCAACCTAATACGCAATTCCCTCCACCATCACCATCTTCACCACTACCACAATTGCCAGGCTCAGATCCTGTACGTATGACACCTCAGTGGTCTCCCCATACACAGCCTTATATAGGGGATGATGATGATGGTAATAGTCATTTACCAGCAGATCCATGGGATGACTATAATATTGATCCACCCATGGATAATGATCCAGATTTATACCCTGCAAAACCTATCACCTCCAGTTGATAAAGTAGCTTTTCAAGAGCTGATTTCAAGAGCAGCAGCTTATCATGGGGTTACATTGTACAAAGAGTCTTTGGAAGAATACATTTTATGTGAGACGCTAGGGTCTACACGTAGGACAATTTAGAGTCTTTCTGTGTTGAAAGGCATGATGAGGCATGCTGATGAAATATTTAAGGACCCCGTTCGGGCCCGCATTCTAACACCTAGGGTTGACAAAAAATACAAACCCCCACCATCTGATCCCATTTTTATTAAAAGACAGTTGCCTTTAGACTCACTAGTAGTCTCTAATGCTCAAAAGGGAGGAAACTCACAGACCTCTGCAGATGCACCTCCCCCAAAGTCTAAATTGATCAATGCATCGGGTAAAAGGGTGGCTGCTCAAGCCGCTAACCACTGGTGTATTGTCAATACTCAGGGCCTTTTTGCTAGGTATGACAGGGCACAGGAGTTAGTACAAGAAGGCAAGCTCATATCGAATTCCTCCGATAGATGTGCTTTAGATGCTGGTGACACTGAAGCAAGGGGAATTAACACCAGAATTCTCCTACAATGACATGCTTGGCTTAGAATTTCAGGTTTTAAACCTGAGGTTCAGCAGTCTATTTGAAATACCCCTTTTAATAAACAACATTACTTTGGACCTCAATTAGATGAGGCCCTAGAAAAAATGAAAAAGGACACAGACGTGGCACAGTCCATGGGAGCGCTTCATTCCCCATCAAACAGAGGCTTCTTTTGTCGCTCATTTTATAGAGGAGGGTCCAAAAGTACATCCTCAGACCCTAATGCTTCTTCCTATAAATCAAACACACAGCCCTCTCACTGTTGAGGTTTTTATAGAAGAGAGTACAGATTAAACAGTTTCAAGGGTAGGGGTAAGAGCACGCCAACGTGTAACTCCCCTTTCCCCAATAAGCAGTGACTTGCCTACATTTCCTCCCGAAAATGTAACACCTGTCGGGGAAAGACTTCAACAATTTTCCCCCATTTGGCAATCCAAAACATCAGACTAATGGGTATCAGACATTCTCCAACATGGTTATTGCCTGAAGGTCACCAGCGGTCCTCCCACTTTTCTACCTTGCACTCACAAACTCTCGTCAGAGCACCTACAACTCCTCAAACAAGAGGTACAAACTCTTTTAACAAAAGGAGCCATAGAACCTGTCCCATTGCAGTACCAAGGTTCAGGGGTTTACTATATTTTCTAATCCTCAAAAAGGATGGCTCCTCAACACCAATTTTGGACATAAGGATGTAAAACCTCTACATACTGTCAGAATATTTGCATAGGGTTACGCTTCAACAAGTGCTTCCACTTCTACAGCAAGGCAATTTTATGTCCACACTGGACTTAAAAGAGGCATACTTTCACATTCTGGTTAACCCAGCACATAGATTTGTGATAGCAGGAAAACACTATCAGTTCAAGGTACTCCCGTTCAGAGTAACTACTGCGCCCAGAGTGTTCACAAAATGTCTAGAAGTAGTGGCAGCTCATCTCGGAAGACAACAGATTCATGTCTTCCCATATCTAGATGATTGGCTCGTCTAGATATGGGAAGACATGAATCTGTTGTGTGGATGTGTTAGCACATCAAAAAGCCAATGTAGGGCAAGCAGTGGTAAAGACACTTTTTCAAACAACTGCAATACCTACTCGTTAGTCACCGCTTTAGGAGAATACAGCTATATAGTCTATGCAAATCATGTGTATCTACAGCACGCATGCCTCGAACAGATTGTGTTACCCAGTAAGCATCTGTTCTTGGCATGTAGAGCTGTAGATTCACATGCGCCCTCCCACCTCCCCGGGCACCTGTAGTTGTTGCAGTTCTCATTATTTACATTACATATGCATGATCATCTCTGTACTACACTCACTTACTCCATTCTTACCCTATTGCGGGAAAATAATCTAACAATGGAGTCTATGCCCATGCGCAATATCACTGAAAGGAGTAGTCATCTTACCTCGTGACTGGAAAAGACTTCTTCGAAGAACAACAATTTGCAAACATCCGGACCCAACACTAGATGGCAGGAGTATGCAAAGCATGTGAATCTACAGTGCTACATGCTAAGAACAGAGGCTTACTGGGTAAGTAAAATAATCCTTTTATTGTGCTTTTGTTTTCAAATTGTAGCACGTATATTGCATTTCAGAGCACGATAGTTTAAATAATTATTCTAAACTTTCTTCATGTCTCCTGACTATCTTATTTTGGGCAAATATGAGTGAAAGAGCGAAAGGGTGTGTCCTGTTACCGCAATCCCCGAGAGTGTTATGTTCTGGAATGCAAAGTCACTTGTTGCTCTGGTAAGATTAGCTGGGCAAGTGATGTACTATAGTTAGTCGGACTCACATGACCACAAGACAAGCCATGTGCTTGACCAATGGACTGGTCCCCAGTGTTCCTGACTGCAACACCTGGGGGACTTTTTTGCCACAGAATACACCTTTTGTCATGGCTACCTCGATGACGGTTCTACTGAATGCCCTCAAACAGATAACTGAATAAGCATGGGGCAAGTCCTGCCCTCGATCTGGTGATGAAACTTAATGGAAATGTCCCCGGTCATCTCCAAAATTATTCTTTCTAATGTTAAAGGTCAGGCAGCGTCCTAGGCTAAACACTAGCGACTTGCCGCAGTGGCAGTAGCTGACGTGAATGCAAATTGCCTGTCATTATAGCTAATGTGTACACGTCTCTAGGATGTAATAGTGTGGGGATCAGACCTTCTGTACCACCGCTTGGCAAACCTAGATTAGACAAGGAGGCCAGGTCTGCCCATGTTTTTCCTGAAAAACAATGGGATAAATCTAAACAACAACAAAAAACTTAACAACATGGAGGCACTCCACCCCCAGAGTCCTCTGTCCGAAGTTATGACCTTTGTGTTCGCTCTAAAATTAGTACTCCTGTCGGGTATCAGTCTTCTGATACATGTTCTTCTCGTTCCTTTCAGGAATAGTCTGATCAACAATACGACAAAGGAGGGTGATCTGATTGTAGACCAGGAGAGTACGTTAAACCAAAACGAGAGACACAACGCTCGTCTGACATGAGCTAAACAAGCATTTTCAGTGCAATAGGTCTCACATTACTGAAAGTTTAAGCTAATGGTGTTGCATTATTATGTGAAATGCCAATACCTCAAACTTTCAGTAATGCAGACATTTGCATGTTTCGTGGCCGACAGCAGGCACAGGGTACAATGTGAGCAAGTACCTGAAACAAGAAAAGGTTAATCTGCGATTAGTATGGTGGTAGGGGGAGGGGTTAAGCTGCAAAGCGGAAGGGTGTTGGAAGACAGAGGACGGAACAGGCGCCCTCAGAAAACAGCGCTGTGCCCAAACAAATGCACAACAAGCTTTACGTGCCGCACTTTATATTAAAAGAAAAAGGATTTTTTCGGGCCGGACTATAAGAAAGTCACGCAACTGCCATATGCGCTGCATTAAAAAAAAATTAAAACCAAAAAGGATTTGGGCGAACCGAGCTAGAACAAAGTTGCGCGGCTGCCATTATTGACGTTCAAATGCAGCATGCCACTCCGGAGTTAAGAGTAAAAAAAAAGAAAGGCGCACTGCCGTTATGAATATCCAGCTTGGCGTGCCGCGCTGGATAAAAAAATTTAATTACAAAAAAAGGATTTGGGTGAGCCGCGCTATAAGTCAGTCGCGCAGCCACCATATACACTGCATAAAAAAAAAACTATAATAGTAAAAAAAAAAAAAAAAAGATTTGGCTGAGCCGCAGTATAAGGAAGTCGTGCGGCCACCATTATTGAAGCTGAAATGCGGCATACCATCCCGGAGATAAGAGAATAAAAAAAGAAAGGCGCATAGCCGCCATGAATATCAAGCTTTGGGTGCCACGCTACAAAAAAACTTTATTTTAAAAAAAAAAAGGGATTTGGGCGAGCCGCTCTATGAGAAAGTTGCGCGGCCACCTTTATTGAAGCTCCAACGAGGCTTGCCAGTGTTCTTCAAAAGGAAAATAGTGCTCACAAATGGTAAATAGTAGATCCTGAGTAACAACACATATAACCTGGGCAATCCTTATGGAAGGGTGCAACAGGAGAAAAGCTGGTACTAAGGAGGGACCAGAAAAGAAATTACTCAAAGAAACAAAAGCATTTGGAAAAGACAGTCAAAGGAGCCAATTAAAAACATGGGCAGAGCTTAATCTCATATCCTGAATATAGCAAGTCTCGAAGAGACAGCGCAAGCGCTGCCTCGGCGAGACCTAAAAAGGAGGATAGACCTCTTCCCTTTAAACCCCCTTTTCAGAAAAAGAAGGTTGCTAATTTAGCTGTTAAGTATGCCACAGACAGTGAGAACCCTCCTCCTGAACAGGAGTTGGGTGGTAACTCTCCTCAACAGTGTGGCAGTAGTCACCATAGAACGCCGGAATCTCCACCAATTTCTGATAACGAGAGCAACTGATGCATTTATTATGGTCGAAACTGCAGATGCCCACGTAGCCCCTCCAGACAGATTTTGTCATTTGGATATACAAATTGAAGGTGACATTAAATGTACAATTAAGGTGGTATTTTGGGACAATTTAACTATGTCTTATGACATTTTCTTGGCAGAGGTCGACTGGCCCCCGCCTTTTGTTCTTGCTTGACCCCAGGGTGAGGATGTCATTCTCCCTTCTTTCTTTCACCTTGTCCCTGACGAGGTTAAACGAGCCTACGCCTCCGAACGGGCCCTTGCATGAGCCGCTGTACTATCGTAACCATACTGGTTAGGATAAAGATTCTCCTTACCTTGTTATTCCTATACGGTCTACACCTCCGGTGTATCCACAATACCCTATCAAATGGGGCGCCAAGGCCCCTGTTAAAAGAATTATTTCCCAACTGGAATACCAGGTAATAATTTAACCGTATGCCTCAAGTAAATAATCCTCTTTCGCCTGACCATTCCTGTTGCATTGTCTTAGATTACAGACATTTGAATGGTCATACTCGCACATTTGCGGTGCAAATACTCATAGTACAGCACTGATGAATAATATCGTCCGTAAAAAATATGAAACCACTTTGGACATTTCCAACAGTATTTTTCAGCCACAATTTGGCTCCAGAGAGTTTCAACTGATCTGATGTTAGCACCCAGGACTCTTGTCGATTCTTCATGAGCTTGATCTTTCCTACGTTGATGATATCTACATAATGGACAAAACATTAAACCCCCATTTGGCAAGAGTAGATTGCGATTTGCTGTACTAGGTTACAAGTTTAGTTTTAAAAAGTCTTGTATAGCTTTTCTCAGTGTCCTTTTTTTGAGATATGAACTTATTAATGAGGGTAAAAGTCTTGCCCCTCATTTTCTGGAGAAGTGTGCCCAATTACTCCCAGTGCGTTTTTTGAATTGCAGTCTCTGCTGGGATTTTTAATTTTGACAGGACATACATACCTGATTATGCACAATGTATTAAACTGCTTTATGCCATAACACGCCCTGATTTTTCCACTTCCGTCTGGACACCAGAACACGCTGCCATACTCGGATCTTTACAGTCTGATTTACTTAAAACACGTAGCCTGCATACAAGTGTTAATAACACTAACTTGTTATCTGTGTTGTGCCAGGTGAAATTGGATTTACATATGTAATCTTTAAGGAAGGTGAAACAGTACCCATTGCATATAAATCGCATCACTATTCATCTGTGAAAATGCATTTTGCTTCTACTGAAAGAATTGTGACTGCTATACAGATGGCCATCCTTCAGGAAAAGCCACTTGCTCAATGGAAACCCATTATTGTTATCTCTCCTCTGCCTACCTTTGAGGCGGTCACAAAACCCAGCGACCCTAACGAGAAAGCCCTCTGTCTCTGATGGATGCAATGGGCTGGGTCATTCACAACCGTAGATGTAGACTTCGTCTTTGATCTTTCTTTGCAAACACAAGAATTCTTGCAATATGAACATGTTAATCCTTTGCCTTCTTCAGTTTTGCTACTTGATCAATATTGAGCTGTCATTTATACTGATGGTCCTGTTCAACCTGGTATAGGTTCCAAGCAGCAGTATTCTGCTGCATGGGACATCGTTATTGGCTCTATGTCAGATGGCGTTTTCCACCCACAATCTATGTTCCAGGAGGTAAATTAGGTTATCGTGTATGACGGTTCTCTAGAACATGTCTAAAGTACAGGACGCCTAATCCATCATGGCCTTGCTTTTAAACTGTCTCTATTGGCAGTCTATCCAATTGTCCTGCTCTATAAAGACGATGAACAGTGGTGCAGTACATCCGGTCTGTTAATCTGGCCATCAGTTTCTCAGCTTCTGTAGTTACGTTTTTGCCACTATCATTCTTTGTTTCAGCGCTCTGCTCCATTCGTGTACCTTCAGCTCTCCTTCTGGCTGGCATCTACAGTTATGCGACTGGTATTTTGTATTTAGAACAATTACGTGCCTTTTCATCTTGGACAATTTTGCACCACATTGTTGATGGCATCCTTCTTCAACCCAAGTCCTTACCGGTGTGAACCTGTGACATTGAAAAGGTGCTAAGAAGAAATTTAAGGTGACTGCTGTGCATCCAGTCATTCCTAGGCGTTGCAACCAATGCCTCAGGATGTGTCTCAGGCAGAGACTCTGCTTCTGTCTAATTGGTAGTTCTACTTTCTTTCATAACTACTACATATAATAATAATAATAATAATAATATATGTATTTATGTGTGTACTGAGTCTGTCCCAAGCCCCACATTCACACCTTTGTGGACGCCAAGGTGGAAAGAGGCAATTTATTTTGTAGTGTGTTCTTTAAAACAAAGTTTACTCGCTGTCTATAATCATGCTTACTATTTATGAGGATTGGAAACTTCTACCAAGATAATCATGGCACCTCTAACACACAATCTGCCTGGAGTAGATTTTACAGGGATTGTAATTATTCTTTCTTGAATCAAGATGGATGGAATTAGCAACCCTCTGATTTATTTTGCTCTTGCGGAGTTTCATTTAATATGCGTCTTGTGTTTAAATGCATACATACCCTGTTGCAGAGATGAGATGTTATTTATAATGCAATTGCTGTGCCTGTACCTTTTAAGCGCATTTGCAACTTCTTTGAGCCAATCATTTCTACAATCAGAAATACTCAAAGAAAATTAGGCCAGAACTAAAGGCCACATTTGCAACCACTCTTTACGTTTGCGAACCAACCTGTAAACCAATAGGTGAGTTTCCAAAATTCGAAATCAGAGTGGGTCTCAGTGTGACCTAACTCATTAATACTCATGAGGTAGGTCGCAATTTGTGACTCACTATGTTTGATCAAAGTCACACTCTGTCCGCAGTCATAGGGATGGTATCCTGCAAGGGTTAGCAGATAATCATGACCGGATTGTGTTTAACTAAAGAAAATGTTTTTGCATGCAGCCAGTTTTCCTTAAAGAAAACAGGAATGTATTTAAAGGTTATCACACAGAGTTGGTATTGGTCCCATGGAACACCGCATACTCTCACTGATACTTTTTTCAAAATTCATAAAGGAGAGGTGCTTAGTGGCAGGGGTCCTCCTCCCTTTTGCGAATGGGCTACCACCCCAACTTGAGGTCTGTAACTTTTGAATAGTTCGCGACCGGAATTTCGGTTGCAAATCGTAGATAAAGCTCATTTATATGCCTCTTCTAAATGGCAAGTCGCTATGCAATCGCAAATCCATTTTAGAAGTTGGTAAAAATTTACTGATTTATCAGATGCCTTAAGTACATTGTAAAAACCTTTTTACAGTCGCAAGCAGTGATTCAGACTGTTTGGGACTGAAAATATTTAGTACTTCTGCCCCTTGTTTGCATATCAGATATAAGTATGTTATGTGCCTTCCCAATAGTAGCTTTTTTACAGGGCTGCCAATATATGTGAGGAAGAATGTGAGTCTTAGTACTATTAAATATCTTTTCTAAAACTCACTTTTGGCAATTTCCCATCACACCACAGTTGTCTTATATATGTACGTAAATGTATGGTATTTCTGTATAAAAGGCAGCAGAGTGCTGTACAGGGTCAAAGACGAGGATAAAGTCAATGAGTGATCGGAGGGGTAGCTGGGTTGTGGAAAGTTAATGCATTGTGGCGTATATTTGACTGGATTGTGTTGATTGTAACATGTTCTATTCATGATATTCAGGTTTGCTTGAGCTGGGCCTGGTAATTTTATCAGCCTAATTAAAAATCGGTTAAAGTTGTTCTTGTTTCTTTTTTTGTCATGTCAGTTTTTATTGTACATAACAAAAATGATATATAACTTAGATAAGCACATTTGTTATTAGATACTGTGACAAGTTATAAAGAGGCAAGGGGATGTGAACTAGCAATAGACAATGTATTATGCAGTTGTGGGTACAGAAAGCCTAAATGCTCAAAGGATTTAAACACAAAATAATACTCTAGTTCCAGGAACGATGACCAAGCAGCCTCTCAAAGGATGCTTGTTTATTCCTTTCTTAGACACCTTTCAGTGCTCACTCTTCTTGCAATTTTCTAATTCATTATATGACCTTGAGTGCTATACCACTTTGTGTAATCTAGCTCCCCGGCTCATTGAGAAGAGCTTTCAGACTGTCCATCTCTTTCAGAACAAATATGGAAAATGTTCTAGGATTTTGCTTCTCAGTAATTATTTCTAGGCTTTCGAAAACCGTGTGCCAAAAAACATTACAATGAGCATGACCGCATTAAGAGGTAAAACAATTCCCAACACATTCTAAATATTCGCACAAGTGCTTTACACAGATCTCAACTTTTCATGTTTTTATGGTGTCCAGTACTTAAAAAAAAAGTTTCAATGACTTCTCAAAAGTATTAAAGATAGTATGTTGTTTAAAAATAAATTATTAGAACCCCAACAACAGTTTTTGTGGGAATACCATTAATGAAAAAAACCATTTGTGAGGGAAAAATGAAAAAACTCTTGACAGGTGAGAATGGTATAGTTTATGGATGCTGTAGTCCTTTTTCAGTTTCCGCCGAAACACTGAAGAAATGCAGCACCACACATGGCCTACAACTGTAAAAGGAAAACAATAAAGAAAAGGAGCAGGGAACGATGAGAGTGGTAAAGGAACATAGAAGGGAGGGAAAAATCAAGTAATGTACAGGAAAGGGGCCTCAATTAGAAGAAGAAAAGGGAGAGAGGGCAAAAAAAGTCGAGAAAAATAAAGACGAGTAGCAAGGTAGAAGATGATGAATTTGAGGGGAGCAAGATGAGGGAGAAAATAGCGGGAAACATCAAAAGAAGGGTGAAATAACCAACTTATGGGGAAGTCTGGAGCATTAATACCAGAGGGAGGAATAAAACAAATTTAGTGTGGCAGGTGAGGGAAGGTGTAGAAAAAAGGGAAATTGGGCATTATGTGAAACTCGCAAAAACATGTAAAAGGCAATTTGAAAAAAAAAGGCATTTATTGATTTGGATTTTGACATGATGAATGCCTTTTATCTTTGATATTTCTGTTAGCCAGTTTAGATGAAATAGTTTCTCACAATTGACACTGTACAAATAATTTTTTCCAGAGGTCAAATACAACCAAGATTAACATCGTTAGCTAGCTTTCTCCTAACTTAATTATCTTTTAATCTAGGTATAGAAGAATCATCATGATTTAGGTACAGTAAATTTGCAGACCGCATTCGGCCTGTTTTAACAAAACTTAAGGTGGTGGTCCTTCTATTGTGTTAGTTCCCTAGTTTATTTAAAGAGGCATTATTCTCGGTCTATTTTCCTGAGCAAAATAATTGATTTAACCTCACCCTGTCAATATCATCTTTTGATTGTGATTATCCTATTATGAAGTCAGCCAGAAGACCGCAGAGAAGCAGAGAAGACAGCAATTGAACATTCTGATCTCATTTTCACTCTTCTCTCTTGCAGAAGAGATGCATTCATATTTTCCCAAGCAATGGGCCTGTTGTGGGATGGTGAGTGTTGGTGTCGAACTGTCTTTCACTTTTTTTTTCAGGTGTACTCATATCATACTTTATCTTCCCAGGTACTAACAAATGAACTGTCTGATATTATCTGCCAGAAGAACTTGATGCATCCATTGATACAAAACTTTAGCTACCGGATGATTAAAGAACAGATTCTGCAACTTTTTGAAAGTATGATTGATGATTCAGAGAACTTCCTAAAAGGCGTATGTATTTTAATGACTACTCAACATTCTTATGTTATGCAACCTGTATAGTACCAATCCTTTTAGCTGTTGCGTCATATGTTATGATTGTAGGAGAATGATATTAAAACTTGCCTCAGACAGCACTTAGATTTACTACCTGTCCTTGGACTTTATAGTGACATTAGTGTCCTTTTCCTGGCGATTCTGCTTTCATGTGCCTTTTAATGTACACTTTTATGTCCTGCCCCACTATAAACAATCTTGGTGTTCATCACTATGGGACCAATAGAGGATAAATGGTGCTGTGGAGGGGGAAGGGAGAGTAAAGGTATCTCAAAACATTTGATGAACCAGTAATCCCCATCGCCTGTCATTTCATTTGCTCTTAGGGACTTTTTTGCAACATGCCCTACTATTTTGTTTCCAAATTTGACCATGAGGTGAGGGAGCCAGACGGATCAGACATTGTATAAAGTATACACTTGTTTTATAATCAGCTGACTAAACATGCCAGTTCTCCCACTTACCTGCTATTTCCTCTCAGAAATTCAGAGGGACACATAGCAGAAGCAGTTTAGCTCTGTGGACGTGTACAGTGTGGACCAAATCGCCTCCCTTCTGGAAGAATTTTCTGGGGCCCTCTATATGGGGAACACTCTAACAAACCTTTTTTGGGGGGGGGGCGGGGGGGGGGCTTATTTTGGCCAACTATTGCCCCTCAACGACACTGCCCAAGATTTAATCAGTGAAGAGCTATTCTAATCATGATTAGTGTATGCCTTGTCACTGCTGGGTCTGTAATGCCAATTGGTCTCTAGTGATATTGGTAGGTCCTAGAAGGGATGCTATCATGCAAATACAGAAATCATTAGTGATATTGGGTGGGGACCTATTTGTGGCAAATCCCACTTGCTACAGAAGCTGTTTGCATAGTACGGTATCTCCTTCACAGCTGTGGCCCCACCTATGAATGGAAGGAGCTACTGTCACCATTTAAGAGCGTTGGTGTCTTAAGACAAAAACAACCAACATTCTTACAATCTCAGATCCTTAGAGAGAAGGCCCCCCCCCGAATAATATTTATTTTTCTCATTACACAGGAGAGTTTCTAGAATGTAGCATTGTTTCAAGAATTCACAAAAGGTTCTGTCAGTTTTCTGTGATTACTTATTGTGTCCCACAGTCTCCTATTATGACTGAAAGGCCTTTTTCCCTTCTCAAGAACTGTTTCTTGTTTTAACAGGCCCTTATTAGGTCTCGACTAGAGAGCACTTGTGCTGTCTCTTTGAGACATGCTCTATATACTTTGTGGGCTTCCTGCCCGCCCAATCCTTTTCATTTGTGTTTTGGAGTGCACTTTAAAAAGCCTTGTCTGCAAGTGCTTAATCTTCTCTTTATGTCCCTCCTTTTTGTGGGTTGTTCCCTCCCACAGAGCATAGCCCAATTACTTGTACCCTTACTCTTTTGTGTTTGTATGGTGGTTTTGTGCGCTATTTTTATCTTTTTGTTGAGCCACTCTATCGAGAGCAGGTTTTGTTGCTGGCTCTGTCACCTGCTCCCTCTCACCATCGTTTTTCTTCTTCCCTCTGTGTTACCCCTCCCACCCAGCACAATAAATAATCCAGAGGCCAGATGCCTTTGTCCCGTTCTGCTTCATGAAAACCTTTGACTTCAGCTAGGTAATATCTGGCATCTTATCTCGGCGTTACCAGAGTATTTCACAGGGCTTTAAAATACCTTTTGCATGCCTTTGTGAACTGGTTAACAAAGCTTTGCTTGTTTTCTTCACTGGTTTCTTTTTCTTCACACAGGCCTTGCAAGTGAACATTTTTCTTTTGTTTCTTTGCTCGTTTTTTTTCTCCTTTTTGCTAGGTTCTTGTTTCTCTCTTATTTTGCCCTGTTTATGTCTGGAGGTAACTCATGACTTAAAATAGTGTTATATTGGTATTGTTTTTTAGTATTTAAGCTATATTTGCTGCTTTCTGTCCAGATGCACCAACTAAGGAACTTTGTGGCAACTTTTCAGAGTTTGAAAGACTGATGGTTTGTAACCAGAAGCGTGTTATGGATATTTTATTGTTCTCTTTGACTAGTTTGAAACTAATGTTCCAGCGATGCATCGTGACCTAAGAAGGTGTGCACAAACTGCAAAATCTTTTATTGACCTATTCAGTCTAACAACACTTTTAGTCTTTTAATAAAACATGCTGAAACTAGGCCTTGAAGGAACATCTGAGTGGCAGACGCAAAAGCAGCAACTTTTTAAAGTCAATCTACATGACAAACAAAGACACACACAGATAACTAAGAGGACGGAAAATAATGACTTGCACAGGAGTAGCTTACTGGGAATGGATCCAGTAATTCCAGAACTGAAATTACGTTCCACTTTCTCTGATTCCGGATGTATACAGTGAGGCAATTTTTGGAAATGTAAACATCCTCCGAGTGAAATAGTTCAGAACAGTGCCCGGAGCAGGCCCTAGGAAGTCCTGTGGTGTCCCTCTGTGGATCCATCTGTCATGCAAAAACGTCTGGGTGGACGGCCAGGTGGACCCATTAGGTGTTAGACAAAAGCTCAAATTAGTTCTCTAATTCAGACATAGTTTAAATGTTGACATCTGCTAAGGCCAGACAAATATGATTGTAAGCCACTCCAACCTCTCTGGCCAACTGATACAAACACAACACTAAAATGTCCCAAAAAACAACACTGATAGAGGCTTTTTATGTATTAATAATAACGTACTTGCTGAGCAGGGACATCGCCAGTGTCAGTTGCCCTACAACTGAAGAAGGAATACAAAAAAGGCCCCTTTCTCTCCACAAAACATCAAGAACCTTCTTGGTCTGATCTTTCTTTTCAACATTGCCCTAGTATTTTACACTCCCGATTTTATTTCTTTAGTTTTCAATATATGTTTTATTGGAGAATTTGTACATTTACTTTTCGTTTTTAATGCTTTTCGTAGCATTTTTCACTCCTGTGAGGCGTTTCCAACACGTGTTCTAAATCAGCGTTACAGCACAGACAACTTTACTGTACCAATAACAGCCCTTCAAGCTTTTGGTGTCGTTTTGGAAAGGCCAAGCATTTATTTTCTCAATCACACATACGCTTAAATTTGTACACGCCGTGACAACAAATGTCTTCATTTTTATGTTCATTATGTTTAATTTTCTCACTATTAGTCCTCTGTATGTACACGTTGTACATCCTAACATTTAAATGTTATGCAAGAGGTAAAATGGATGTTTTATGCACAGGCAGATTAAGTGATTTGCCCAGAATCACAGGATGTTGAGGTGGCACCGGCACTCGAACATGGTTCCCTTGCTACAAAGTCGCAAACTCTATTTGTAACAATAGACACAACAGAAGCCTTATTTCTCGGAAAACGCACACTGTGAATGCCTGCTTTGCCATACAGTCGCATGGGCACACTGGATTATGTTCATTAAGGATGAGGCTCCTACTTCACAGTGACAATGCACTTTCTTTACCTTTTTAACATCCTTTTCTTAAAGTGATTGTACGAATAATTTGGTGTTGCTTGGGAGGTTTGTGTATGCGACGACAATTGCTTAGTCACTTAAGTTTGTGCATGCAATGACAATTGACTTCATGCTCTTCATGCTTTAATTTTTTACCATTAGTCCCCTTTATGTATAAGGCGTACATGCTTACATTTAAATATTATGCGAGAGGTCCATTTGATGTTTTGGGGCCAGGCAGATTAAGTATCTTGCCCAGAATCACAGGATGTTGGGCCGGCGCTGCGACTTGAACATGGTTCCGCCGCTCCAAAGTGGACAACTCTGCCTGTAACGATACACATAACAATGCTGAGGACAGCACTGCAATTTGCAGGCTAAATTACTGATAAGGAAGGATGTTGCCTTTTTTCTTCCAATATTTCACTGTGAATGCTTGAAAGAAGTCTCACACACACGTTTTTGATACTTAAACTGCTACGGTTCCTTTCATGTCCTGGTGGTCGCCTATGTGATTAAAACATTTGCTTTATATCCTTACAAAAGTAAGCTATAAAAAACCGACATCGTACTATGATAATCCCTTAATTTTCTTGCCCTAATGGATGTCCAACACTGTCCCAAAAGCCTAATCGTCAAAAGCATAATAATAATAATCACCTAAAAACACACGCCTGTTGAGCTCCTTCCACTTCAATTAAAAACAAACCTATTCAGATTCTTTCAGTTGTTTATTTGACTATGTTTTCTACTCTCAACCTGAAACGACTTCCTTTTGCTACCAAAGGGAAAGCATTAAATTCTGTTTTACTCACACAAACTGTCAGATTTGGGCAACGACAGTGACTGCCTTTATGTTCCTATCTTTTACATTGCATTTTTTGGATTAGGCCTCTTTAGATACAAAGCATTTCTGTTCATTTTCATACCCAAAGCTTTATTTTTCAGAAAACATTCCTTGTGTTTTTTGATTGAGGCACTCCATAAGATGGCATGTGTTTCCAAGTTGTCTCGTTAATGTGCTTCTTTCCCTTGCCTCCATGTCGCTCACTCTTATCCTTTTACCTTTGCCCCCCTCTGTGTTGTTGCTTGCCCGCCCTCCTTCTGCAGTCACTGTTGTTGCTTGCCTAAATCCGCTGTCTGTGTTGTTGCTTGCCTCCACCAGCTATCCATTATGTCGCTTTATTGTTTTATGTTGCCGCCTGCCCTTCCTGTTGTGCTTGCCCCGTCAAGCCATCCCAGTTTTGCTTGGCCTCCTTCCACCCTCCGTTGTTGCTTGTCCTCTCCCGCTGTCCAATCTAGTTACTTTTCCCTACCTGCTCTCCTCTTGCTGTCGTTGCTTACTTCCTACTGGCATCCTCATTATGCATGTTGCCCTCACCCCCACCCACCATAACAAAAACAAACGCTACAACAGAGCCAACTGTGATGCGGCCAGTGCTGGCGGCATCATAGTGTTTTTTTCTTTTTCCAACTTTCAGCCATGCTGCACTGCAGCTGTGCAAATGACTAAAGAACATTGACAAAGCCAACAGTTTGCGTAGGCGAGACCTATTGGCTTTGCCAATGCTTGTTATATTTATTATTGCCATTGTCTTTTGCCGTTTCACTCTCAACCACACATTCCAAATGTTGTTGTTTTCCCCTTAAACTATAGCTATTTAAAAACAGCAAATTGGCTTTATTTACTTTCTGAACAGATTTGAAATACATCTCAAATTGTTACTAGGAAGTAAGATGAAAAAGTGTTCTAAATCTGCTTTTACAATGTGACCTCATGCTTTGCTGCTTTTGTAAAGAAGGGTGAGGGTTTCTGTGGCATTGCAGATAATCTATTCTTGATGTTTAATTCAAAAAGAACTGTAGTGAACATTCTCTAAGGAGTTCAGCAATTGTAGAGGATCTTACTGCTGTCAGTTGAGAAGGTTCCCTCTTACTGAAGAAGTAAATTTATGTATTACTTATCACACGTTATAATGCCGACTCCAATTGGTCTTCAGGAGAGGGAGATGCAGCCATATAGAAGAGTGTGCTGTACGATCAGGATAGTCCACACTTGCACCTTTGTTTGCTTCAAGTTGACTTGGTTGCTGGATGCTACATATCCTTCTGCTCTTAACCATTGTTACAGCCTTCTCTGCTGAGAGAAGGAGAGAGGATGAGAGAGTAGTCTGATTTATTAATTTATTACATCGGTGAATTACATCAATCGTCTTTACGAAGAGGTGAAATTAAATTAATCAGCATCTGACATTAAGTTTGATGAGCACGGAGGCTGATATGTGTGTCCCTGCAAAATAAAAGGCATTGTCATTTACAAAGTGCAATAGCCTCAAAATCTCGCTAATGCGAGACCTATTGCATTGCAAATGCTTGTTTATGTATACATACACAATATGAATCGGATAATTGTATTTACATTTCTACAGAGTTTCAGTCTACCTGTGTGGATGCTGCGGAGCCGGGTTAAGAACCGCTGCTCTAAGGTGTGTTCAGTCAGAGAATAGACGACATTAGAACTGATGTTGCTGTACCGTGCGCAGGGGTGATCCTGGCCAATCAGAAGAGCCGCTGAGGGCAGCATGCTCTCTGCAGTACACCACGCAGGTCTCTGCTCAGCATTCGGGCAGCTCCTGGTTAGGACTGGCGCATGGGAGGCAACGGGGCACGTGGGGCCAGCCGACTGACTGACTTACTTCTACTGATATTACTACTGAATGCACTCTGGGGCGATAAAACTTAAGCAGTAGGCAGGTGCAGGCCATGTGCAGAGTTCCTAAACGCACAGGTTCATAAACCAGCAGAAAAACCACCGACTGAGGCCAGAGAGGAGACAAGAGACTTGTCAGTTTGGTGCCACGCTTCCCTGTAGCCAGAATTGTTCTAAACACAGTGGGAAGCGGTAGAGGCGGGCACCACCATGGTGAACAGAAAGGGAGAACGAAAGCAAGAGAGAGCTTGACAGGCCAAGTGAGAGAGGAAGGGGAGGGGAGAGAAGCCGCGTGAATGGGATGGGGAGTAAGAGAGCGAGAAATCAGAGCAAGCGGTGAGCAATGCATAAAAATGATTGGCAATTAGTAAAAGGCACCGCGTGACAAAAAGTGAGTGGGAGCCAACAAGAAAAGTCAGGGGAACAAGCGCAAGGGATGGGCACAGGCAGAAAGGCAGGTGTGCGGGATACGAATAACCCAGAGCAATAGAGATAAACAGATAGTGGTGGGGGAGAAAACCGGTGTGAGGAGAGGCGAGGATAAACGGGAGCGTGGGGAGTAAAGAGAACGTGTGAGAAATAATGTGGGGGGATGAAGGGAGAGATAAAGAGAGAAAGATGAGAAAATGAGAAAGAAAAATATTGGGCAAATAGGATAAATTAAAAGGGGATGGGTGAGAAACTGAGGGGGGAGAATGAAAAGGAGAAATAGAAGGGGAAGGAAGGTGAATAAATGAAGGGGTGGGGAATTGAAGAAAGAGGAGAGAGATAAAACCAGCATGATGGAGAATGAGAACACGTGAAACAGAAGAGAAAGGAATATGGAGAGAAATAAGGAGGACAGCTGAGAAAGAGTGGAGGGTGGAAGATGAGTTAAGTGCGAGAAAATACATAGGAGGCGTAATGCACAGGAGATAAACGAAGAGAGAGAGGGCGAAAAAAGGTAAGTAAAGGAAGTCGAGCAGGAAAGATGGAAGGCAGTGCTGCAAAATTATAATAAAGAATGTTAATGACAGGGAGGCAGGCAAGGGTGAGAGGTATTCAGCAGTCGCAGATCGCGCGGGCTCCACGCCTTCTGAAGGCGCTATTAATAGTCGCGAGCTCTTCACACCTCTCAGCCCATTATCCTGCTCTGAACCTGTCCCTGTCTCTTACCCATCTGGGAGGTCACCGTCTTCTTCCGGCGGGGAAGGACTTCGCGGCGGGGTCAAGGGGTCGCCGTGGTCGGTGGGCAGAGGCGGGCTGCCTGGAGGGGAAGTGCTGCCAGGAGGGGTCCCTGGGTTTTCGGCCAGGAGGGATGGGCTGCCTGGAGAAGGGCTGTCCGGAGGAGAATGGCTCCGGGAGGAGGGAGGGGTGACCCCCTGATGGGCCCCAGGCTCGGGCAGCAGCTCCATGAGGGTTCCGCAACACTCACCCTCGGCGGGAGGAGGCGCAGGCACCGCACTCCCGGGGGTTGCCACGGTAACAGAGGTAGGGATGCTGTCCCTGCGACAGAGATTCCTTCATGTGCCGGAGGGGAGTACCTCCCAGCTAGAGGGAGAGAGAGTGTGGGAGGGGAGCACACCTACGGCAAGTATACAGGGGCAGCGAACCTGCGACCAGCGCAGAGGAGGGGAGGGGGTGAGAGTGCACAAGGAGAGAAAGAAGAGGTGGAGGAAAAGAATATACTAGGAATGAGATGGAGACACAGCCGAGAGACAAAAAGGAGATTCGCCGATACTTGGCAGATTAAAAGGGAGGGGTTTCAAGAAATAAATAAAAAGGAGGTAAATAAATTAAATATATTACAGGCGAGAGGTAAAATGGAAGGGGTACAAGGGAAAGACAAGAGGGGTGCACAGGGGTGCGGGGGTAAAGAAAAACGGGCACGGAAAAAGTGGTAGGGGGCATGAACAGGGAATGGAAAGAAGTGCAATTGGTAGACAGAAGCAATCAAAAAACAAAGCCGCGAATGGTGCGCGCGCGCCATATGGTTTCAATTATTGCGCCCGTGTCTGGGCACGATAATTGAAACCATATGGCAGGAATGCGCGTAATAGACACCAATAGGCCATGGGCAGTGTGCCCGCCTGTGGCCTATTGTGTGCTATTTTAAAAACGAACACGCAGACAAAGGCCAATAGCAGGCCACAAAAGTAAAAACACGCACAAGCGTGTACAATTCCAGGGTCCATTTCAGAACCCCGGACAAAAGGACTCTCGCATGCGCGAGCCCTGCTGCGCAGTGCAACGCAGGGCGCGAGCCCTAAAAAAACATGATGTGCTTAGCATGTCTTCATGTCACATTAATTATCTGTGGCGTGACCGCCTTGTTTCTACAATTGGAATGAGAGCTGCACCGTGTTTAATGGGTGTGCGGCGTACAGATATTGACCGATTTATCCATTTTAAAATGTACAATAATTCTGGTTTTATTCAATGATTTTCTGAGCTAAAGGGAAAATAAATATTTTACTGCACAATTGTTTTCTATTGACTTCTGTAAACAGTCTATTTTGATTACCCATTACACCCCCCCAAAAAAACTATTTTTATTAATAGACCTTATGCTATCGCACAAGGTTGCCAGTACGGAAGCAAAATGTGCGCTTACGGCGTTTTTACAAACACCCTGAGAACCAAATAGAAGCTAGACCTGCTCAAGCACTGTTTGTGGTGGATGAAAAGAGAGTTCTCAAATATTTACTGACTCCAGTGTCATAAGATAAACAAGAAGGAGAAAATGACCTGGCTAATATAGAATTGACCATAAAGAAACTTAATGCCAACTATGGGAAGTTAGTAAATTAAGTGATGGCTATATACAAATTCCTGGTATGTGGACAGTTACCAGGTGAGACTATTGACAACTATGTACCAGACCTAAGAGTTTTAGTTTTTTTTTTTATTAGTTTATTTATACTTTTTCAAAATACAAAGCTGGCAGACAAAAGTACAGGCAGGGTATCATTGCAAGTGTACAGATGAAACCGGTACAGTAAACCAGCAAAGTTGATCTGAGGTCTAGTAAAACACGGTGAGCGAATGATCCATACATTAAAGCATTATAGGCAACATAATAAGAGACATCCAAATAATACACATTGTAGCAGCATTCAATCATAAGACAGTTTCAGAAGGGGGGGGAGAGGGTCACGTAGCAACCTGTAAAGGGTCTGAGGGGCTCAGGTGGGTGGCACAGTGTCAGGCTATGTGTTATCAAAGTCAGCAACAGGGTGTGTGAGCAGATATGTTGTGAGGGGTCCCCAATTGTCCCGAGGGTGGGAGGTAGGTTGGAGCAGTTCAACAAACGTGTACATTTGGTCCTTCCAGAATACCATATTCTGGATCCATTCCTTAAACTTAGGTGCACGTCCCCGGCCCCATTGGCAAGCAATACGCCGTTTGGCGAGGAGGAGGCTGAATGAAACGAATTTTCTGTGTTTCACTGCTATGGTTGCGGTATAACCAAGGAGAGCAAAAAGGGGAGTATGTGGGAGGTGTAGCAATGTCTTCTGTTCCAGGGCTTCCAAGACCTGGAGCCAATACTCCTGCACAACAGCGCAGTCCCATGCCAAGTGAAGGAAGTCAGCCCCTGTAGCCCCACATCGATCGCACTTATCATCACGCAGCTGAAAGCGATAGAGTTTAGCTGGTTGATAATATGTACGGTGTAAATAATTATAGTGAAGGATCCGAAGGCGGCTACTGGACGTGCTGTGCTCCGTTTGCCCGCAGCAGTAGGTCCACTGCTCCTCAGTTATAGCTAGTGCCAATTCTACAGAGTGGTGTACAGAGAGTGGTAGAAGGAGGAAACTAGATGAGGTGCTGCATCTCCAGCCAATATAAGGTGAAGCGTAGCGACTTCTGGTGGCTCTCGGGGGTAGGAAGGAGATGTTTGGCTAGAGTTTTCTTAAATACTCCCTCCTGTAGGACTGGTATTTTCGGGTGGTATGACAAGGGAAGCAATGGCGAGTACAGCATAGGGGCCCGAGTTCTTGTAACAATATGTTGCCACGCCCTAACAGTGGTAGTGATCGGGGACTGAGTATCCGCACGGCCAGCGCCGGCAGCGAAGATAGCGCCGTCTAATGGAATAGGATCTGATAGCCATTGTTCGGCCGCCACTTGAGGCATGTATCTGGGGGGGTGGAACCAGAAATGCGCGTAATGGGCCTGCGCGCAGATATAAAAAAAGATCGAAATTGGGTATGTCAAACTCCCCTTGTGCGTAGGGGCGGGTGAGGGTGTCCCACTGTACTCTGGGCAGTTTACCACCGCAAGTGAGGCGAATGAGTTCTGTCCGGAGCATCGGAAAAAAAACTCTACCCGGGTTATAGGGTATGTTCGTGAATAAATAAAGGAGTTTAGGAAGGATAACCATTTTAATTAAGGATATGCGGCCTGCAGTGGTTAGCGGGAGAGCAATCCAACACGTAACATTGTCCCGTATCCCATCTAGGGCACGGCCGTAGTTAAGGCGCATCAATTCCTCGTGATTTGCGGATATCCAGATATCGACTTATTTAACCTCGTCAGGGCACCACTCAATCGGGAAGTCCGGAGCGAATTCTGTAACTGAGGAGGTGAGGGGGAATAGTTGGGGTTTGGACCAATTTATATGGATCCCAGACAGACCCCCAAATCTCACAAATTCTCGCAGCAGTGGATTGAGGTTTGTTTGGGGTTCTCTGACGTATAACATGATATCATCCGCATGCAGAGAAATCAGGATATGTCAGAGTGCGCGGCGAAGGGCCTTATCTTGATGGTATTGTCTGACTTTAGCTGCAAGGGGTTCGATCGCCAGGGCGAACAGGAGCGGCGACAGCGGGCACCCCTGCCGGGTCCCGCGAGATATTGGGAAGGGAGGTGAGGAATGGCCATTAATAAGGACCTTGGCTACCGGCTTGGTGTCGAGAAGACGAACCCAGGATATAAACCCCTGCGGGAAGCCCATGGTTTGTAAAATTACAAAGAGGTAGTCCCATTTCACCGAGTTGAACGCTTTTGTGGCGTCAAGGAATACAGCGTCTAGGGGTATCTTTGGGTCTATCGTATGAAGAGTGGAGAAGAGCGGGCCGTGGGTTCTGTGAGGTCACCCGGCCAGGGACGAAACTAGCTTGGTCGGGGAGCACCAGCTTGACCATTAATAGGCTGAGACGATTAGCTAAAATTTTTGCAAGGATTTTGGTGTCGGTATTAATTAATTACACCAATTGTCAATTGGTGTAAAAAGGAATGCAAACAATGAATAGAATCCCCCTCCCTCCCCCCACCCACAGCGGCACCCCAAATGTGCTGGCAGTACTACCATCACCCAACACAACGAACACATTGCAACAATGCAATAAGGAAAGAGTCATTATGCAAAAAGAGTGTTCTAAGGGGATCTCCCAAGTGGGGGTACGCCAGTGTGCAACGAGTGCCTCCCCCAATGCTGTTGGTCAAGGGGGGGGAGGGTACTTGGCAAGCAGACTACGAAGATCAAACAACCGCCAGCTACATCCGAATGGCACATTTGAAAAAAAGGCAGCATCAGGTGGGGAAACAGTTCATACCAACATAAGCAATATTAAGGTGATAACATGCAACAGTGAGATGATACAGTCATTATGCATACAGCATCAGCACTTATCTATGATTTGAGAGAAGAGCGTGGGGCGGTTTAGTCCAAAACAAACAAGTTACGGTGAGAGTGCATATGGCTTCACATCGCCCCCCCAGAGTTCCCAGCAGTAGGGCCGGAACGACGGCAGGTCGGGCATGCCTCAGAAATATGAGGCCAAACTACAACTGGGTTAAGAAGCTCATCATGGGAAAGGAAGAGAGGGGTCTATTTACGGCCAAAGAGACAAAACGGTGAAGTTCAGTCAGCACTCAATGATGGCGATTAGGAGAGGCGATCCGGAGACTCTCTCGTCTGGGTGTACTTTTGGACGGTACGAAGGAAGTCGTCCACCTGGCGTTCATTTGTGAAGAAGTGGTGTTTATCTCGGTAGGTGATTCTCAAACGAGCTGGATATAGCAGAGCATATTCAATCTGGAGCTTGCAGAGTTTTTGCTTAGCCGGAAGAAACTTACGGCGGGCCTCCTGCACCGCCTTCGTGAAATCGCGGTAGATTGAGAAGCTGGTGCCATCAAATTGTAAGTTCTGGTGATCTCTGGCCAGCTTCAGCGCAGTGTCCCGATCTCTGTAATTTAGGAGGCGTGCAATTATCGGCCGCGGGGTAGCTCCCAAAGCTGGGCGTGGCCCGAGGGATCGATGTGCCCGCTCCACTATGAACTGAGAGAAGAAGGCGTCTGCTCCGAAGGTGGTGCGTAGGAGTCGTTCGAGGAAGTCCTCCAATCTGCCAGTATTCATGCTCTCAGGAATTCCGGTAATGCGGATGGTGTTGCACCGGCTTCTAGCTTCCAAGTCCTCGTTCTTGGCCGCGATTACCTTTAAGAGCTTATCCATCTGGGCCATTTGGCGGTTCATCTGCGAGGTGGTGTCCTCCGTATCCGAGATATGCTTCTCTGCCTCTTTGAGTCGTTCATCTTGCTTCTCCACCTTTAGGACTATGTAGTCCATGCGCGTGTTCATTGAATCCATTTTATTGGAGAGGTCGGTCAGGCTGCGTCGCATGTCCAATAATAGGGATTTGACCTCGTCTTCCGGAGCTGGCGGAGGGGCAGAGGAGGACGGGTTAGCCGACGGGTCTGCATCCTCAGCGCAAGAACGTGTGACAGTTTTCTTGGCATCGAAGGGAAGTTTAGTCTGGTGACCCTCGGGTTTCCCCGTGCTGACTGTGCGGCGGATAGAGTGACCTGGCACAGGGGGGAGGCAGACTTGCTCCTCTACAGTAGAGTTAGCGGCGGTGTGGTGATAAAGGAGAGGGATGCCAGGCTAGATCCAAACAGAGAGAAGCAAAGGGTCAGCAGCACGGTGCAAGGTGGCAGAGGCAGAGGATCAGTTATGATGGCGGCAGTTGGTTGGAAGGAGCAAAGAGGCTTAACCGTGAAGGACCAGTAGATCGGCCCCTGGTGAGGAATCAGAGTACAGTGTAGCTAGAGCGGCGCACAGACAGCCACCTCAGTGTGTTGGTCAAGCAGCACTCCGCAGAAGAAACATAGGGGGGGAATAGCGCGTTCCAGCTTCGTGCAGACCCGTGCGTAGTTCCAGTCCAGGCTCCTCTCACCGAGGTATAGGGCACAGGTTGGCAAAATGCTGAGGCTCAGGCAGGGGTATCTGTAGGGTCCGCGCTAGGATGGTGGCAGAGCCAGCCAATACCAAATGATCCTATCAAGCTCCCATCAAAGACGGCAACATGAGCGGCCTGCAGACCTGCCAGAATGGAGGTATCTGGCGCCAACCACAAACAATGGCGCCGGATGATACAGCATGCATCAATAACGGCAGATAGGCCGCCCTGCAGCGCGAGTGGAAGTGTCCCACACTCACAGCAAATGCCCAGGACAATTCCAGCGGAGGCGGCACAGAAAATGCACGGAGTGGGGGGGGGAGCTGGACTTCAGTAGCCGCAGCGCACCACAAGGTAGCCGAGGAGTCCAGGAGCAGCCATGATGAGCGGCAAGTCAATTGGATAAGGGCGACGCGCCAGGGGGAGCGTACGAGCTCCGGCCGCCTCACCGTATAGGATTTCATGTCTTGGTGCTGAGAGACTGGTTTTCCCCGCCGTGAAGAAGGGTATATCAGGTAGAGTTGCCGGCAGTGCTGGCGATCATCCGCGGCGGGGGGGCGGCAACTTCACAGGCAATGCAGCCCAGCCACACGTGTGAAGCCCCGGCTATCTCGTAGCCAGCACAGCCGTCCGCGGATCGCTGCAGGGTCTCACCGCTGTCCCCGGCGGGCTTCCTCAGCTGATAGCGGCGCCGGCAGGTGCTCTCAGGAGTTGAGTTTAGGACGATAGGTAGCTGGTGACATCAGTAGGTTATTCCCATCTTGTGGTAGAAAGCTGTGGTCATTTAACCAGGATAAAAGGCAAATCAATTAGCCAAGTGTCCAGAGCCTCTCGGGCATGCAGCTATCTTGGTCGTGCGCCACCTAGCGCCCCCCTAAGAGTTTTAGTTGACACTTGTAATTATGGACTATTCCAAGATGATATGAAGAGAGATCAGATAGCACCCACGGCAAACAAAACAAAAATAGTGTACCAATGTGAAGCAATAGATGAGGATATTAAAGAACTTGTGGTAAAGTCTAATGTTGGAAAAGTTCAAGAGGTCAGACACATAGAGCAGAAGAGCATGGGAATAATGGGCAAAAGTTAAAAAGCCAAAAACACTGGCAGGATGAAGAAACAGGAGGGAGTAGAATACAGGTATATTTAGGTGCTGGTTTAGTGGACATGTGGCAACAGACAAATTGTGTCCTTAAGTAGGACATATTTGAAGCAAATACAGAGGTAAAGGTCATTATGAAAAAGTTTGCAAAATTCCTGATTGGAAAGGAACTAGGTAGTCAAGGAGGTTAGCGATTTAAAAGAGGAGTTCATTCTGGATGTTTTTGAGGTAGGACTGGCAGACAAAAAGGGCCTGTTTTTTTACATAAAAATAAATGGAAAGTTAGTGACAGACATGGCGGTTTCGGGATCTACAAACTTATTTATAAGTGATGAGTAAATGGAAATTTTGAAAACAAGAAATTACATCCTCTAGATTTTAAGTTAAATGGTTATGACAATGTTGATGTTTAAGAATATTTTGTAGAAACACTAGAGTTTTAAGGAAAATGTATTTATTCAAAGGTCTATATACACTGGAAAGGTTCCTGTCTATTGGGCTGGTCACAACAGTGCGATCTTATGATCAAATTGAAACCAAACCATTCCAAACAAGTGTTAGAGTATAAGGGTAATGTGTGAGGTGATAAGGATAATGGTGGAGAAGTTACAGAGAATACAGAGGTAGACAAACAGATCAGTTCTGGGAATTGTCTTTGAGAAATTGCATCTCTTAAAGGGATTGTCACGTAAAATGTTTTTGAGGAATGGGGCCAGTCCGAATGTTTGTAAAGTCAGAAGTGTGCTGTTTTAATGAGTGATCATCTCAAGAAAGAATTGGACAAACTACATATAGATGGAGTCATATAGGAGATATAATTTTCAGAGTGTTTATTGCCAAACTGTGTATAGATTCACAGGAATTAAATAAGTGGGTTTAGATGGGCAACTGTTCTAAACCCACTTTTAATGAATGGTGGTCTAAGCTGTGTGTTTCTGAAGTATTCAGCAGCTTGCATTTATCATTGGCATACCACCAAATAGCTTTACATAATGAATCAATATATCTAACACTGTTTTATTACTCCTGAGGGTGCTTTTAGGTACAAGCTCGTGCCTTTTGGATTAATTTAAAAATCTACTTTTTTTCAGAGAGTAATTCACCATATTTTCAAGGATGTATTGAATGTAATGTATTTTCAATACGTCATTTTGATATATGGCATAAGCGAAGAAGAACATGATTTAACTTTTTATAGAGTGTTACTCAATTTTAAAAGAAAAGAGTTTGACTATTGGGCTAGTTTGGTGGAAGCAGTAGTAGGAGCTCAAAGCCCATCTGATAAGGAACAACACAATCTTTCATCGGTTTAGCTGAATTTTATGTGCACTATGTATGCAAATTTTCAGCAAGACCGCACACATGAGAAAACTACTAAAGAATGAACATTTTGTGTGGGATTAAAGTCGCAAAAATGTATCTAAAGAATTGAAAAAAGAGATGACTAATGCATCTGTGTTGAAATTGTTTGATACACGCCTTAAAACTGAACATGACTAATAGCTGTGGGAAATAGTAGCTTATGCATCAAGACCATTGAAGTGTGCGGAACATAAGTATTCACAGGAGACTTTGGTGTGTTATTGGGGAATGGAACATTGCCACCAATATGTGTGGGGAAATTGCCACTTGTGGATTTATTGACATCTAAGAGAGGTGGAAGAACAACACATAGAACAGCCAAGTGGCAATTCCGAATGGAGGATTATAATTTCGAACTGTACTACATACCAGGCTGCAGGAATGTATTGGCTGATAGTCTATCTAGGTTGCAAATTGACATGAAGCCAACTGAAACCAGGGACAAGGATGATGATTTGATAGCTACTAACATATTTGAGGATGCACAAAAAGTATGGAAGGAAGAAGAATGGTTGCAACGAATTGACAAAGAGAATGTCATGAAGAGTGTGATTGATTATGCAGTTTTTTTGGCCAAGATGGCCGTGAAAAAGTGATTTGGATGAAGTGCAGAAACATTTAGGTGTGATGAATGAGCTGAGTGAGCTGAATATTTGTGAAGAAGTGTTGTTCAAAACCAAGTATTAGTGGTACCAAGCTCTATAAGGGGAAGGGTGGTAGATTTTAGTTCACAAAGGTCATCCAGGTATGAGTGGAATGAAATGTAGATTGAGAACAGATTTCTGTTAACAGAAAGAGAGGGTATATATTTGCTTGAGTGTTATTGGAGTAACAAATCGCAGAAGACAACCTTGTATCCCAGTGAGGAAATTTCAAGACCTGTCAAGCCATACAACAAGATTGGCTTTGATCATGGGTACTCGCACCTTTTCCCAGACGCCACAAAAGTTGGTGTATGATGTGACCGAGGGCCGCATTGATGGCAGCAGGGTGGCAATTGGGATTGTGGGGACAGGGGAGGGAGGGTGGGGAGAGAGAATTGGCAGTAAGGTGAGTGTAGGGGAAATTAAGCATTTATAGCTAGTGTCTGAATTATACAATGTGATACCAGAAACTTGGGATTAATCCCAGCTTCTCTATTTAAGTAAATTGTGTGATCCTTGGCATTTGTTTTATTTCACTTTTCCTCCTTTTTGCATAGGAGGGGACCTTTTGGAATCGATCAGCATTTTGGCCAAAAACGTGCACGTTTTGCATTGCTTTCTATTGCAACGCGTGCATGTTTGGCGTTTCCCTTGCGGGAGCGAGCTTTGGCGCCATCTGTTTGTAATTATGTTGAAAACAGATGGTGCCCCTCCTTGACCCGCAAGGGAAACGCTGTGTTTGTCTGGCCGTGTCAGTTGCCTTTCAATTTGATGGCACTGCCGCATGCCGCACCTCTACCACCTTCTGCCGTTTCGGTCTTTGTCCCTCCTGTGCTGCGATTGACTCTGTATATTTTTTATGTTTTATTTTGTTTTGTGCTCTTCCGCACTATATTAACTTATATTTTCAGCTGGCTAAAAGAGATATCGCTAAATGGCGGAGGTTACCCTTTCCTCCTCTGATAGCTCCCTGGAAGCAGTAATACGATACAAAATCTAAAGCATTTTATTTTATAGTGCACGGACACGCTTGACTAGGACGAATGAGTATATGAGCCTGCAAACAGAAATTAATATCAGTGTTTGAAGGGCCGATGAAGTTTTTTTTTCTCAGCAAGAATCAAATGCCTTTAGAAACCAATACTATGTTAGAACTGAGAACCTGGATAATATTCAGCCTCTTTTTGCTCTCCCATGGGCCGCCTTCGAGATCCTCCTTTCCTTATGCATTCTGCCAGCACCCTCCTACCCAATAGTCGTCCACCACCACGTCCACCACCATGTCCACCACGTCCACCACCACATTCACCACGTCCACCACCACGTCCACCACCACCACGTCCTTCACCACCACATCCACCACCACGTCCACCTCCACCACGTCCACCATCACCACCACGTCCACCATCACCACCACGTCCACCACGTCCACCATGTCCACCTCCACCACCACGTCCACCACCTCCACCACCACGTCCACCAACACCACGTCCTCCACCACCACGTCCTCCACCACCACGTCGTCCACCACGTCCTCCACCACCACGTCCTCCACCACCACGTCCTCCACCACCACCACGTCCTCCACCACCACCACCTCCACGTCCACCACCACCACCTCCACGTCCACCACCACCACATCCACCACCACCACATCCACATCCACCACATCCACATCCACCACCGCCACCACGTCCACCACCACCACGTCCACCACCTCATCCACCACCACGTCCACCACCACCACCACGTCCACCACCACCACGTCCACCATGTCCACCACCACCACCACGTCCACCACAACCACGTCCCCCACCACCACATCCACCACCACCACCATCCGTGACAGGTAAAGTGTCGCTGGAGGGCAGGGGTAATAGGAGGGTCAACCCCGGCTGTTCATGGGACATTTAAGGATGCATTGGGTGCGAGAAGACGGGACTAGGGGCTATAAGTATTACACCAGACCCAAGATACATTTTGAAGGGGCGCAGTGTCACAGGGGCTCCTGTAAAAGCACTCGCAGCATCTCTACCTCACAGTGGCTTACCTGCACGAGCCACTCACTCAAAACAAGCATTGGCATAGCCAATAGGTCTCGCCTTTGGGACCTTATAAGTGTTTAGCCATGCAACACTTGATGGTGTTGCACCAAGGATATTGTGCTGGATAACTAAACACTTATAAGGTCCCAAAGGCGAGACCTATTGGTTATGCCAATGCTTGTTATCACATATGAGGATCTCGAAATACATGACTTCAGGTTGGGTGCTGTATAAAAACCTTCTCTGTTTTTGTTTTGATAAGCTATAATGTTGTTCACCCAAAGAGAGCACATAACAACTTCCTTGGCTCCTAGTTCACTATTGACGTTGTAAGGGTTGTTGGGGGGGCCGGGGTGGGGGTGGTTGTGGCGGGGTGGAGAATGGAACGTTTCTAAATTCATGCGTGAAACCTAGCACTTAAAAAAAAAAAAATCTCAATGTACTAAACTAAAACGGTTGTGCATGTTACTGAAATACACATTTTAAATTTTGAACAAACGTTATCAGAATTTTACACCTTTGCTGCGAGATGTTTTTAAAAATGCTGTACTTTGAGTATCATAGGTGCAAGTTTCTGTTGGTGTTGTTAATTCATTTTTCTTAGTAGCCAGAGAACACATTTGTTGTTCAAATAAACACAAAAGAGGATATAAGATTTTGGAGAGACGTCTTAGCCAAAGATGGGTTAATGAAGGAGATGGTCCGAGACAATTGCATGCATCTCATGTCTCATAAAATTAGCTGTTTTCTGGAAACCCCCTGGATTGGGGGGGGGGCAGAAAGCACACTAGGCCACCAGGCAGTGCTTTTGGAGGGGAGAGCGGCCCACCTGGCAATTTGATAATGCTTCCCCTCTCCCTCCACCTAAATATCCTTCTGCCCCCCCCCCCCCATCCCCCCTCCCTGGGTGGAGCCAAAATGCCCACTTGGCACTATTGGTTTGGTGGTAAAATGGGTGGGGGCGGCCCTCACAGGTGTTTTCCTCTAATCTTCCCCCAGCGTGGGGCAGAAAGCCCACTACGCCACCAGCAAGTGTATTTGAAGGGAGGAAGAGGCCCCCCAGGCAATGGGGTAATGTTCCCCCTCCCCCCCAGACCCAAAAGACTTTGTGTTCCCCCTACACAAATCCCATTAGACAACAGGGATTTGTTTTTGTGGAGAAATGGGCAGGGTGGCCCTCTCACCATTGGGCCTAGACCCACACCTCAAATGACCCACAGCAGTCTTTCTGCCCCCCAGGGGGCAGATAAGAGGTCTTTAACTCCAATCGGTTTCAGTGGGGCGGGGCAGAAAGCCCACTAGACACCAGGTTTTTTTGTTTTTTTTTGCTATTTGGTGTGAGGGTGGCCTGCTCACCCGCCAACATGTTGGACCTAGCCTCCATCTCTAATATGACCCCCAACAGTCTTTCTGCAACACCTGGGGCAGTCCAAGACGGTGAGCCTTGTGTGAATCCCATAACACTTTCTTATACACAATGCCCTGCAGATCTCAAACTTTGACTAAAATTGCACATTTAGCGCGCACTTCTGTGACGTAAACTTACTTAAACCTCAGGGATCTTTAAAATTCCTACCACCCTGCCTTCCCCCCACTTGCCCTGATAAAAATGTTCCCCCACGTGTGTGGCTGGACCTAGTGTCCATGATTCAAAAGACCCTAAAACGTATTGTGGAGAAATTGCCAATAGGTGCAGCACCAGTGTTTGGACCCAAGCTTGGCGGCCACACAAGGAATCCTACCAAACCCAGACGTTTCTGAAAAATAGACATCCGAGGGAGTCCAGGGTGGTGTGTTGCGTGTTTCCTACAGCATTGTTTTACCCACAATGCTGTGCAAATCTCAAACTTGACTAAATTGCTCATTTTTCATGCAGTTCTTTGACAAAAAATTCCAGAAACCTCAGGAATCAACCAAATTACTACTACGTAGCATACCCCCACTTTTCCCGATACAAATGCTACCCCACTTGTGTGACCTGGCCTAATGCCTTCGAAAGGCACAAATCAAACCAGGGTCAACGAGAGTCGCTGTGCGAGACCCGTGTTTGACGCTTGCCTGTCACATGCAGTAGGCCCAGACACACAAGTGAGGTAGCATTTTATTGGGACATGTGGGAGAACGATGGGTTGTATGAGTTTTGTGGATTCCTGTTGATTCTGGAAGTTACATCAAAGAAATGTAAGTAAAATATATGCAATTTCAGGCAAAGTTTTAAGGTTTGCAAGGCACTGTTGGTAAGAAAACATTGTGGGATCCACGTGTGGCATACCACCCTGGACTCCCCTGGGTTTCTAGTTTTCAGAAATGTCTGCATTTGGTAGGTTTCCCTGGGTGGTGTCGATCCCCAGCCAAAACAGCCCCGCTACATCTATAGTTAAATCGGATCATTTTTGGAACAGGAAATGCTGCTGTATCCACGTTATATTTTGGGGCTGTTCCTGTTGCGCGCACTAGCCCTATCTACAGAAGTTAGGTACCATTTTTATCGGAAACTTAGGGAAATGGCATATGGTAGGAAATGTGTGGCTCCCCACAGATTCCAGAAGTTTTCCTCACAGAAATCTGAGGAAAATGTTTGTTCGAGGCATATGAGCTGCAGATTACACACTGTGCATAGATCGCCATCTGGTGTTGGGCCCGGATGTTTGCAGTTGTTTCTCTTGGAAAGTCTTTGGAAGTCACGAGGTATGTGACTCCTCCTTTGGATCGTATTGCGCATGGGCTTCGGCTCCATCCTCAGATTGTTTTTTTCCGCCATCGGGCTCGGATATGTTCTTCGCGCTCCGGTCCTGAACTGTTTTCAGTTCTTCTGATCGGCGCGCAATCCTTCCCTTTCCGCGGTATTGTTTTCGATCGCGATCTCCACACTCGACGCGACTCTCATTATTCGAAGTCTTCGATTCGAGTTGTCGACGAAGGCCTTCGGGCCTACCTGGGCTCCTGTCCTGGCTGATGGAAAGGACTCCATTTAAAAAGTGTCCTCGATGTGGGTCGAAGTTTCCCCACACCGATCTCCATGAGGTGTGCAACCTCTGCCTCTCCCCAGAACACGAGGCAAGAGACTGTCCGGCTTGCAAATCCTTCCGTTCGAAGAAAACTATTCGGGACCGATGGGCGAGGAGAACAATGGCACACTGATAGGCTGCGATCCCTGACGACATCTTCGGAGAAGGCGTCGACGTTCCGGAAGAGCAGCACACCGAAGAGGGCCTCGTCAGCGCCTCCGAAGCTGACTAGTCAGATGTCGAGGACATCACTCCGGCACAGAGGGGCGTGAGTACTAACACCGAGCCCCACCCTCGACGACATCGAAAAAGGCTTCGGTCACACCTTCGCCCTCGAGCCTAGGCACGACCAAAGACACTGCTTCCCATACCTCGCTTTCGGGCCCGGTTAAGAAGCACATCAAGCCTTCCGGCGGCTTGGTCTCGAGCCAGCCTGCCCTGCTGAGAAACACTCCTCGGCACCAGCACCGAAAAAGAAGATGGCCTCCTCCTCCTCCTCCTCCGCGCCGAGCTCCACACGAAGCACTCGGCACCGAAGACTGACACTAGCTCCTCGGTACCGACACCATCCCCGGAGCCGAGCAAAAAACCAAAGGCCCTCGACACCCACACCTCGAAGCCGAAAGTCATCTCGGAACCGAGGAAGCAACCATATATTTCTAAGCCACACGGATCAAAACAGCGAACCAAGCTTAAAAAACCTACGGCTCCGGCGCCGAAGGACCGGCCCCCCACAGATGAACTATTTCGGCCCGATCCACTACAAAAAACACTTGCCAAAGACCCTAAAACTGAACATTTGATGCTCAGCATCAAAAAGAGACCGCTGGACGAGCCTGCCCCAGCTCCACCTCCAAAGAGAAGAGACTTTGCTACCTCCCCTTTGAGACTGCCTTCACCCTCTCCTCCACCTCCACCTCCACCTTCTCCTCCACCTCCCCCACCTCATCATTCTCCCACACCCTCTCCTGATGAGGATGATGAGGACGTCTACGACGACACAGGGGACGGGCCCCATGACCAGCTCACAGGGGACCCTACTCCTACAGGCTCCCCAGACCCATGGGACGACTACAACATCCCAGACGTCCTTAACGTCCCACAGGACGACCTTTACCCTTCAAAACCATCCCCCCGAAGACACAATGGGGTTTAACCAGCTGCTCCATAGGGCTGCACACTACCACGGAGTTGATCTCCATACAGATCCCGTGGAGGAGGACTTCCTCCTAGATACTTTTGACACTACACAGAGGGCCACTTCCATTCTGCCCATGTTTAAAGGGTTTATCAAGCATGCACCGGTTAGGGCCAGGGTCATCAACCCTCGCATCGAGAAAAAGTATAAGTCCGCCCCTACAGACCCCACCTCCATCAGAGGCCCCGCCCCACTAGACTCCCTAGTAGTCTCCAATGCGAGAAAGCATGCAAACTCCCAGGCATCAGGTGAGGCTCCACCACCCGATAAGGAGTCCAAACTCCTCAACGCCTCTGGCAAGCGAACTGCATCCCAGGCTGCCAACATATGACGCATTGCAAACACCCAAGCGCTTTTAGCAAGATATGACAGGGCACATTATGACGAACTGGAAGCCATAATGCAACACCTCCCTGACAAATACAAGAATAGAGCCAACAAGCTAATCCAGGAGGGTAAAGTAATCACCAATACCTCCATTTGTTGCGCCCTCGATGTAGCTGACACCGCCTCTAGGGCAATTAACACTAGCGTCCTCCTGTGCAGACATGCCTGGCTACGAATTTCAGGTTTCAAACCCGAGGTGCAGAGTTCCATCCTCAACCACCCCTTTGACGAGCAACATCTATTTGGCCCCAACGTCGACGTTGCCCTTGAAAAAATGAAAAAGGACACCAACACGGCAAAATCTGTGGGAGCCTTGCAGTCGCAAACTCCGAGGCGCTCCTTTCGCCGCTCTTCCTTTAGAAGCAACTCCAGAGGCTACTCCTCCGACAGCGCCTCCACTTCCTATAAGGCCCCTACCCAATCCACCTTCACAAGGGGTTACCAGAGAGGCGGCTACAGGGGTAACAACAATAAAGGCAGAGGCAAAACTAACACCTCCCGCTCTGCCTCCACCCCTGCCCAATGACTTCCGTCCACTCCCCCCAGACCATCCCACTCCAGTCGGAGGCAGACTCCACAATTTCCTTCCTGTCTGGACTACCATCACCTCAGACAGATGGGTAACACAAATAATTTGAATTAACATCTACCCCCCCCCCCCAAACATTCCACCCAAACAGCGCCCAATGTCACAGGAACATTTGTCACTTCTAAAGCAGGAGGTAATCTCCCTCCTACAAAAGAGTGCAATAGAACCAGTTCCTGCCCAACAAAAAAATATAGGAGTTTACTCCCTATATGTTCTCATACCAAAAAGGGACGACTCTCTAAGGCCCATCCTGGACCTCAGACTCCTAAACCACTACATACACTCAGACCATTTCCACATGGTCACACTACAGCAGGTACTTCCCCTACTCTCCCAGAACGACTTCTTGCCACCCTAGACGTCAAGGACGCCTATTTCCACATTCCCGTTCAAAAAGCTCACAGAATGTTTCTCAGATTTGTAGTGGACGGTCAACACTATAAATTCAAAGTGCTCCCATTCGGAGTCACCACAGCACTGCGGGTGTTTTCCAAGTGCTTAGCGGTAGTGGCAGCACACCTGCGAAGACAACACATCCACGTCTTCCCATACCTAGACGACTGGCTCATAAAAGCCAACTCATACAACCAGTGTGTACAACACACTCACGCCACTATCCAACTACTTCACGAACTGGGCTTCACAGTAAACCACACAAAGTCCCATCTGCAACCGTCCCACGTAAAACAATACCTCAGTGCCACCATAGACACCTCAAAAGCGCTAGCCTATCCCAGTCCTGCCAGGAAGCAAGCATTCAGGCTCTACATGCCAAATTTCAACCGGAACACTCTCTTCCAGCTTGAGTGTTCATGCAACTTATAGGAATGATGGCCTCTTGCATATTTCTAGTACCTCACGCAAGACTCCAGATACGTCCTCTCCAAGAGTGCTTAGCGCGCCAATGGAACCAGGCCCAGGGTCAATTGACAGATCTGGTGTTGGTAGACAGTCGTGCCCATCGCTCTCTGCAGTGGTGGACCACCAAAATCTTTTCCAAAGGGCGACCCTTCCTGGAACCGGTTCCTCAGATAGTGCTGACAGCGGACCCAATGCTCTCCGGCTGGGGAGCTCACCTACTGCATCACACCATGCAGGGCAGGTGGAGACCTCAACAAAAGTTACTCCACATCAACCATCTGGAGTTACTAGCCATATTCTTAGCCCTAAAGGCCTTTCAAACACATGTCTTAGGCAAGGCCGTCTTAGTCCGCACGGACAACATGACAGCCATGTACTATATACAAAAACAAGGTGGCACACGCTCTCCGCAGCTCTCTCAGCTAGCACAGAGCATATGGAGATGTGCCATACCCCAAAAAATCTTTCTCCTAACCCAACATGTCCCAAGAGTCCAAAACACTATGGCCGATCTGCTCAGCAGACAAACACAACAGATCCACGAGTGGGAATTCCATCCACAAGTTCTTCACCCGTACTTCCAAATGTGGGGGCATCCACAGATAGACCTCTTTGCCACCCACGAAAACACCAAATGCCCAAGCTTCGCCGCCAGGTATCCACACCCATTGTCCAAAGGCAATGCGATATGGATGAACTGGTCAGGCAGATTTGCGTATGCCTTTCCGCCTCTCCCACTCATTCCATTAGTGGTGCGCAAACTACAACAACACTCCCTCACTCTCATCCTAGTAGCTCCAACTTGGGCCAGACAACCGTGGTACACCACACTGCTGGAACTATCTGTAGTACCGCACCAAAAGTTACACCTCTCTCCACGCCTCTTAACCCAGAACCATGGAGAGATCAGGCACCCGGACCCAGCTCAGCTCAACCTTGCGATCTGGCTCCTGAAATCCTAGAATTCGGTTATCTAAATCTTCCCCCTGACTGTATGAACGTCATTAGAGAAGCTAGACGACCTACCACTAGAGCTTGCTACGCAGCCAAGTGGAAAGGTTTTGTGGTCTATTGTCACAATAATAACTTCAATCCCCTGGATATGTCCATTCAACACATCATTGGCTATTTACTACACCTACAAAGATGCAACCTAGCCTACACTCTATTAGACTGCACCTTGCGGCCATAGCAGCCTATCTACAGAACAGACAACATCTATCACTCTTTAGAGTACCTGCCATAAAAGCCTTCATGGAAGACCTCAAAAGAATAATTCCCCCCAGAGTGCCACCCTCACCTGTGTGGAACTTAAACATCGGTCTCACAAGACTAATGGGTCTCCCTTTGAACCTCTATACAAATGTGAACTTCAATTCCTAACATGGAAAACTGCTTTTCTTGTAGCCATTACTTCCCTCAGAAGGGTCAGTGAGATACAAGCACTCACCATTCAAGAACCCTTTCTGCAAATGCACCATAACAAAGTTGTTCTCCGCACTAATCCAAAATTCCTCCCTAAGGTCATTTCTCCCTTTCATCTAAACCAATCTGTGGAACTGCCTGTATTCTTCTCGCAGCCACAGACCATTGCAGAAAGAGCTCTCCACACACTAGATGTCAAACGAGCCTTACTCTACTACATCGAGAGAACACAACCCTTTCGTAAGACCAAACAACTGTTCGTATCTTTCTCACCACCACACAAAGGCAACCCCATCTCCAAATCTGGGATAGCTAGGTGGATTGTCAAATGGATACATATTTACAACCACAAAGCCAAACGTATGCTCACTGTTCCCCCTTAAGCCCACTCTACATGTAAGATAGGGGCTTCCATGACATTTTTAGGAAACATTCCCTTAGATGATATCTGCAGAGCAGCTACATGGTCTACACCGCACACTTTCACTAAACATCTTCACTGCTTATTACTATGCTCCATCATTTCCCTGCTCGCGAAAAACAATCTGAGGATGGAGCCGAAGTCCATGCGCAATACGATTCATAGGAGGAGTCACATACCTTGTGACTTCCAAAGACTTTCCAAGAGTAAAAACAAACTGCAAACATCCGGGCCCAACACCAGATTGCGATCTATGCACAGTGTGTAGATCTGCAGCTCTACATGCCAAGAACAGATGCATACTGGTAAGTAGCATTTGCCTTGTTTTGTGTCAAAGTTGAGATTTCCCATAGTGCCAGCTAAGGCTGAGCCAAAAATCCAGAGCTAGCTGTATTGCAACAAGCATTGGCAAAGTCAATAGGTGTCGCCTACGCAAGAGCTATTGGCTTTGGCAATGTGTTTTAGCCGTTATGTACACCAGTGTAGCTGATGCTCAGCATGGCTAAGTATTTGTTGCGTGGGATGTTGTAGATTGGAATGGGGTAAAATGGGGTATATTGGTGTGGTGGTGGTAGCGTGGGGGTAGAGTGGGATGGATTGGAGTGAAGGAGTTGGGTAGATTAGCTCGGTAGATTGGAGTGGAGTAGATGGAATTGAGACGGAGTGAGGTAGATTGGAGTGGGATAGATAGGAGATGGGTAGATCGAGTTTCATTGGGGTAGAGTTGAGTGGGATATTTTGGGGAAGAGTGGGGTGGGGTGGATTGGAATGGTGTGGGGTAGATTGGGATGGGGTAGAGTGGGTAGATTGAATGGGGTAAATTGGGGGTTGACGTGGAGTGGCGTTGATAGAAGTTTAGAGGAGTGGGGTAGAATGGTGTGGGGTAGATTGGAGTGGAGCAGATTGGGGTGGAGTAGGGTAGTGTAGATGTGTGTGGGGTGAAGTGGGGTGGAGTAGGTTAGAATAAACTAGAGTAGGTTAGATTGGACTGGAGTGGGGTAGATTTGGGTGGCATGGTATAGATTGGAGTAAAGTGGAGTGGTATTGATTCTGTAGAGTGGAATGGAGTGTGGTAGATTGTAGCACAGTGGAATGGGGTAGATTGTGTGGATTGTAGTAGGTGGGTTGGAGTTGGTAGATTAGAGTGGAGTGGAGTGGACGAGATTGGGGTAGAATGGAGTTGGATAGATTGGGGTAGAGTGGAGTTGGATACATTAGAGTGGAGTCGAGATTGGAGTGGAGTGGCTGTAGATTGGAATGGACTGTATCTGGGTATATTTGGGTGGGTGGATTGGATTGGATTGTATTGGAGTGGAGTGGGGTGGGGTGGGGTGGGGTAGAGTCGGTGGATTTTAAAATGGGGTAGAGAGGAGTGGAGTTGAGTAGATTGGAGTTGAGTAGAGTGGGGTAGATTGGTGTGAAGTGAAGTGGGGTACCTTGGAGTGGAATGGGGTAGATTTGGGTAGAAAAGAGTGTGGTAGAGTGAAAGGGGTTAGACTGAAGTGAAGTGGGGTAGAGTCTGTGGATTGTATTGGGGTAGATTGGAGTGCAGAGAAGTTGGATAGATTGCAGTGGAGTTTGCAGAGGAGTGGGGTAAATTGGACTGGGGTATATTGGAGTGACGTGGGGTTGATTGGGTTAGGTTGAGTGGAGTGGGGTAGATTGGGATAGAGTGGAGTAGGGTAGATTGGTTTAGAGTGGAGTGGGGTAGGTTGTAGTGGATCGGAGTAGATTGAGGTAGAGTGGAGTGGGATACATTTGAGTGGATTGGGATACATTGGAGTAAATTGGGATACATTGGAGAGGAGTGGGATAGATTGGAGGGGGGTAGAGTGGAGGGTCATAGATTCGAGTGGAGGATCATAGATTGAAGTGGCGTGTTGTGAAGTGAGTGGCGTAGATTGGAGTGGCGTGAGATTAGAGTGGTGTGTTGTTGAGTGTCATAGAGTGGAGGGGCGTAGAGTGGAATGGCGTAGAATGGAGTGGTGTTGCAGAGAGTGGAAGGGCATAAAGTAGAGTATCCATGGTGTTGTAGCGCACTGCCATTACGGACAACCCATTTTTAATTGAAGTGACCATTACGTTTGCATTAAAATATGGTTTTACTGTACACAAAGGATAATGTGTGTAAATGTCATTTGGTAGTATTTGAATATTTGCTCCCACCACGCTTCAGAATGACAAAAAAAGTGCTTCATTTGTACTAATTCTGATATCCGAAACATCAGCACAGTAAAAGTTTTGTGTACTAGGGAAAAAACACTCTTACATGAATACTCAGGAGAATTGTCACATAAATTCTTTCACTTTGAAGTCAATAGAAAGTAAAGTACACTACAAGCTCCCTTGGAAGAGAGAGCTTGACATTTGACCTCTGTCTTTAAATGCACTGCAAATGTGACAAGTTAAAAACAAGATTTTAAGGCCTACTTACAAAAAGCAAGTTTGTGGAAGAATACAGTATAAAAGTGGTTTCGGGCAACAGGAGGGGCAAACTCTAGCTGGACAGCCTAAAGCAAATAAAGCCAGCAAATATAAAACCGGAAAATGTGAGTTACAAACTACAAAGCCAGTGGTAAGCAACAGGCGTAATGTGTTGCTAGGTCAGCTTTCTGAATGTTCTCAAGATCCCTTTAGCAAATCAGACAGCTGTGCTGTCTTGTTAGGCTTCGACCTAAAAAGATGGGATGAAATTAAAGCACTGTTCCTTGTTTATGCCATTTAAATTTATCGCAGGGGCGTGAACAATATGTCTCTGCCACAGATCTGAAGACAGTGCAAACAGTGAGAAATGTGAGTCGCATTACCATGCCTGGAAAGTGCAGTCAAAACTGTGCTACCACATTCAGCACCCCTTAAAGTCAGTGAACTATTTTTGCATGGGCAGTGAAATAGGTGGACTTGCCATAGTCCAACCTAGAGCATTGATACTTGCCATATGGAGATGTGGTCCAATGAAAGACACCACTCAAGTGTTTTCATTGAAAAATGTGAAGGCAAAAAAAAATAACAAGCAAACCAGGTACCATAGCCAAAGAATGGCTACAGCTGGTGTAGATCCCAAAACTGCAAACCTCTAAACAGGAGCCCAGCGGGGCTTTAGTCTTTTCTGGACTCGATCCCGATCTGTCTCCGGTGGACTCTTGTGCACTGGACGAACCCCTTAACATAGAGGAAATTGGGGATGCACTTTCTTGCCTGCCTTTGGGAAGACCCCTGGCCTTGATGGGTTCCCCATGGAATATTACTCAGTGTTTCGGGATCTTCTTCTCCCTTACCTGTTGGCTTTGTACAAGGAAGTGTGCCAGACTGACTCATTCCCAGGAGATCTCGATACCAAGACGATAGTGGTGCTACATAAAACCCAACCGCCCTCCACGTCCTGTACCAGTTACCGCCCTTTATCGCTGCTTAATTGCGAGATAAAGATCTTCGCCTCGGTATTAGCACACAGATTAAAACGGGTGTTAGCAACGTTGGTGCATCCTGATCAATGTTGCTTTATGCCCCCGCGGAACACCAGACACTGCATCCATTGACTTCATGCAGCCCTAGCTCACCGTCATCATCTGCCTCCAACTCTAGACTTACTCCTCATTGACTTTGAAAAGGCGTTCGATACTGTGGACTGGGACTACCTACAGGAGGTACTGGTCCGTACGTATCAGTGGGGTTCTTTTGGATAAGTTTCCTATAAATCGGGCACTAGGCAGGGGTGTCCCCTATCCCCCCCCCCCCCTTCTTTTTGCCTTGGCCATGGAGCCCTTGGCCCAACTTATCTGGACAGATTTTCAATATCAGGGCTGGGCATGGGGTGTGAGGCATGAGTACTGCATCACATTATATGCCGATGACCTTCTCCTGTACCTCGCAAATCCAGCTAAGAAGGCCCTCAAAGGCTCCAGTTGCTTGATGCCTTTGGGAAGGCCTCGGGCTTGAAGAATAACTCTTCCATATCCATGCTGGTTCCCTTAGCAGCATTTAGGGACTGTTTTGACTGGCAGCCCTCAATTCCCATCTGCTGGCTTAGTTTGAAATACCTTGGCATTTGAGTCGTGCTACATCCCAAACTCACTTGGACTCTCAATCTGCAACCCTTGTTTAAGAAGGCGAAGGCGGACCTGACCAAATGGTATTTCCTTCCTCTTAATGTCATTGGCCACATAAGATAAGATTATGATCAGTCACGTTTTTTGAAAATCTTCAAAAGTTTCCACTCCTACTGCCATGGTCATGATTTTGAAAGTTAGACGGTGTTGCGCGGTCCTTCATGTGGCGGGCGCGTGACTTCGCCTGGCTTTTCCACATTGTCCACAGGGCCCATTTGACAGCGGTTTGGGTATGTAAAACCTGTTTCTGTATTTTTTTATCCTGTCATCTTGTCATTCATGACGGGTTCAACAGGGTTTGGTCAATTCTAGCCTATTGTTTAGAGCTCTCTTCTCTCTACTTTCCTAACTTGCAGGCCATGCTATACGGTTCTCCAATTCCCACCTCCATGCCGCCGGTCACCCAGGTGGTATTGCTCGCATGGAGAGCTGCACTTTGTCTTGTGCAGTGGGAGTGCAGACTCGCGCAACAAACCCCACTGTGTTACGGCACGTGGTTGAGGGAAGTGGCCACACTTCGTGGTTTTAGGACCTGAGACCTCATTGTAATCTCGCAATTAGGGGGCATCTGTTCGGGGACACACATACGTTCCTTTTCAGATCTCCAACAAAAATGTACACTTGCACATACCCAATTCTATTATCTCCAGATTAGATTCGCTCTCCACACTCGCGTTCTCCCTGAATTTAGTCCTCTGGAGGCCAAGCTCCTTATGGGAGACCTTGGCTGTGGAGGCATTTCTCAAATTTGCTGCACCCCGTTATCTATTCGTCTGGCTCACTTGATCACCTCAAATCTCGCAGGGAGGGCAGGGTGGGCCCCTTAGATGACGAGGACTGGTGCGATGCACTGATGGTCCTCCACGAGCTCCCAATCTCCTCCAGACTACGACTGGTACAGACATACTACCTTTATTCTGCGTATCTCTCCTCCACCCACCTATACCGAGCAGGCCTTCGACCCCAAGCTGCTTGCCCGCACTGCGAGGTTGATTCGGCAGACTTCTATCACGTGGTGTGGACATGCACGAAGATAAATAACTATTGGTCTGCAGTGACTAAAGATCTCTCTGAGGTTTTGCGATGAGGTCCCACTCCCCTCTTCTGATTAGGGTACTGAAGGGCGCTGATGGTACACAAGTTGATCAGGCATTTCTGGGTACAGCCCTTGTGACTGCAAAGCGCGATATAACTGTGAAGTGGTTAAGTCCTATCCCTCCAACCATGGCACAGTGGAGGCGGGTGTAGACTAGTGCACTCAGCAGGAGCGCGTGGTCTTCGAATCTCTGGGTTGCCCCCAAAAACACAGACAAGTGTGGGGAAATGGCTGGGTCACTTACTGTAACTAGACTGTTGTTTAGTGCTCTGGATCAATGTGTTTGCTTTTTCATATAAATGTACTGTCATTCCCTTTGGTCATAGTTTCTTATTCCATAATGTACTACTCTAGTGCCGTATTTGCTTGCTCCCACATACCAAACCCTTTGGCCTAAAATTCAGTAAAGTTTGTTAATAAAAAATACTGCAAACCTCTTTCGCAAGTAAGTGGGTGGCCCGTCACCTCTGGTGATAATTAAATGTTCCAGGTGGAGGTGTTCATTTTGGGATTGGCATGAAAAAAGTAGAAGACACCCACCACTGAGCGCAATTAATCTGGAAGAGTAGAAAAGCCTGAAGACCAACAGTGTGTAAACATCGTACATAGAGAAGCTGGCCTTCGTATGATGGAGTAGGCTGGCCAGGGTTTGCCTACAGATGTGAAATAAGAAATGGCACAATACAGATCCCTGAGGAACCCTCTCTTTGAACTCCTACATGAGAGGGTAGCATAGACCATTGTTTCCTGTCTGCCCAAAATAAGTTGTGCCATGAAACCTGGCTTAGGCTAATCTGACGAAGGGTGTGTGCTTCTTCAGCTTCAACTACCCTGTCTCTCCCATATGTAAATATAGAGCCGTGTTTTTATTGCTAAGCACTTACTGGACATGAAGTTTAGTATATGTAGTAACATGTGGTTGGCAGTATTGTCATTTCAAACCCTCTATGACCTCTCATAGAAGCCTTTACTGCTCATCTTTACTACCCTTGCAAACTCAAATGTACAAAGAGCGGGGTTTACTTCTACTGGAGGCCACGGTTTATTATAAGTAACAGTGACTATCACAGATATTATCCAAAAAAGAAAAGTGACAGTGCAGAAGAGTGTGGCAGGGAGGCAAAAAGGGAGGAAATGTGAAGGACACGGACCAAGACGTGAGGAAGAGCAAGAGAGTGGAAGCAGAGTTAGTGAGAAAAGAAGGTAGGATAATTACCTCACTCCAGGTCATTGTAGGTCTCCTGCCTTAAAGTTTTCACCTACAAATCAATGTTTGCAGATCTGGTAATCTAATTAGTACAAAGGAAGCAGAACAACAGCACAGAGAATGCATTAGTGTATCACATGACTAGCCATAACTGGAAACAGTGTATGTAATGACCTTAAGAAAGGTGGCCACGCTCGATGGAGGTAAGCTCGGAGAGGCAGTGTGAGAGGAAGGAAAAGCAAGACTAGTTACAATTTTGACTCAAGCCACAGAACGCCTCTAGCCTGTAGCCCCAGAACCACATTCTGTATTAAGGCCTGCTGCCAATGTGATTTATGTGCCGCTGCCTCATGTCGAGTGACTTGTAGTGCATTTTATTACATGGCCTCCCAGATACCACTAAGGCCTGTCTTAAGGGATTCGTACAGGCCTTAGCATGTCATCAACAACTTGAAGAAATATGACCAAATCACTCTCGCCCCAGTAGAAACCCATTAACTTCCACTTGCTGGCCCACAGAATCCTCAAAAGCAGCTTCTTCATCTACTAAGCCACTGTGAACGGTGCTCCTAACTAGCTGGTTGGCAAGCTCACCACCATTGGTGACTTTTGGCACAATAGCGCCCAGGACACCATCAGATTGGAGGCAAAGGCATGCAAATAAGAAAAAACAAAGCAACAGGCCTTCCCATCATTGAAGCTTGTAGCCATCAGGACCGGCTCTACCCTGCTCAAATGCAGGAAAGCGATGAAGACACACCTCTTTAAAGAATGTCACCGTACAGCACCATATGAAACGCTTCCCCTGTCAGAAACCAGGAACCCATCCATTACCTTGTTGACTGTCTCTGAGCCTTTGACACTGTAAAGTGCTCTGGTGCTTTTTGGCTCGGTCCCAATGAAGGGATGAACAGCAGTTCTGATGTTGCTTTCCGAGAGCAACGGTTGAACTTTCTTCATTAGAAAGAGCTGGTACCAGGCCATCTTGGCTTTGGTTTTGATGTGTTCCTCGTCTGGAGACAAGAAGACTTTCAACTAGAGTTTTTTGTATTGTCGGTGTATTGGTCATCTTGTTATTGCGGAGTAGACTTCCAAGGGGCATTATGTAGAGGTTAAAGATGACTGGTGACAAGATGGGTTACCAGTAACTAGGACTGTGTAGTTGACAGGGATCTTTTTGAACAAAAATGTACCCATATGGGCAAATTAGTGTTGGTTGGATAAGTAGGAGGAGAACCAGTGAAGAACATTTCAAGTGACACCAATTTCTGTCTTTCTTAACATTGTCTCAACCATTCCTTCCAGTTGAAAAGATAGTGTTCTATATTCCATTTTGGCAGGGCGCACCATATATTTATATTAATTATTTGTTCTACAATGTAGATGGTTTATTTTTTGTGCATATAATTCACGTCTCAGCTCTGATAGTTGTATATACAGTTCTTACAAACTCAGTCTGCCTGGCTTTGCATTGCAGTAACGTGATGGAAAAGAAACAATAACAACTTGTTAAACCAATCTATCTCTAAACATTTGGATGTGGTCCGTGACAGTTTACTACTTCTGACATGTGAAAGGAAGTACTTTATGGTAACATCAGTATATTGCTGGTAGAGGCGACCTATTGTTTGTAGTACTTAAGTATATATGACCTGTAGAACACATACACAGTGTACTTACTAGGCCCTGCTTTTACCATGCTAGATATAGTTCATTTAACTACACCTAATTACCATAACATATATCAGCTGCCACAAATAATTCAGGGAGGCAATTTACCATCCTTATTTAGGTACCCTACTTTGGCTAGCAGGTCATGCCAATGGTTTGACACTGACCATCTTAAGGCCCCTAACTTCTTTGAGGTGAAACAATTTGGTTTTGGCTTCCACGCATTTATGAATTTCTAGTTGCCATCCCTTGATGGGTGTTGAGGGAGCTCTGTGGTCTTCCATTTCATAACAATCATACGCTTTGCCAATAAAAGAGCAAGGTTCAGGAACCCGGAGATAGCTCTATCCGCTGCTGGATGAGGAATCTGCCCCAACAGGCAACACCCAGAGTCATCTATATTTGCACACCTGGTTATTAATGACCGTATAATTGTAACATGAAATTGATATTCAGCTATAATTGGGCAGTCCCAAAACATATTCCAGAAGCCAGCCCTATTGCTTGAACATCTCAGACACTTGAATGTGGCTGTGGGGTATATTTTATGAAGCATACTTGGTGCTAAGTACATCTGTGAAGGATGCTAATTTGAAAATATTTAAAGCTGGCATTCCAAATGACACTGTGAGGGTAAGCTACTGTACCTTGATATTCTTTAACATTGACTCATCTACCCAAATCCGCATTAGATTTTTTTCTCATTTTAACCATTTTATCTCACATATTCTTTTGTAGGGCCATGTGTAACCAAGTAACCAGATGCCTCCCTTCACCCATCTTATCAGTGATTTGTATACACTCCGGGATTGTTGGTTCAGTGTCTTTAATGTTCACATTTACTTTAAGTACATTGATGAGGCTGCTATGCATTAAAATTGCCCTCTGTGTAACCCAGAGTTATTCATGTTACTAACTGACCATTTTCAAACAGGTCTCATAGTATGAATATACAGACTTTTCCCCAATGATAGTCAAAAAGATATTTAATATTATAATAGCCTTTAACTTTAGGGAGGTCACTTAGTGTTATAGCTGTGGTATATTGAACTTCTTTCTTAGTCTTACTTTTGAGTGCTTCCTTTAAAATTATGGGGCGCGATTGAGGCCTTAGGGTGTAGATGAGGGTGGGATGATTGACAGTGTTGAATGCTGCTGCGGTGTCCAGCAGTATCTAGAGCCAATGGTTAACTTTAAAGTGAGGAAGGCATCATCTATGTTTTGTAATGTAGCTGTCTCCTTGCTGCTCCGTGCTGTCAACTTGTTTTGTTAGTCATACAGGAGAGGGTTGGCATTGATGTGATCTTCCAGCCCTAGACTGCTTTTTCAATTATCCTGCCAATAAGGGGTAGGTAAGTGATTGACTGGTGGTTGGCAAGGATATCAGAGTCTAATGTGAGTTTCTTCAGGAGGGGAAGGACCTGGCCTGTCTGCCGGGAAGATGCCTTGTACTAAGGAGGCATTCTGAGTAGGGCTTTGATGAAGTATGAGGGAAGAGATGATGAGCAAAGGAGATGGCTTTGACGACTTACGATATTGATGATGACTACTAGTGTCAAGAGTTTGAAGGATGGTCTTTGTCAGCTTTAACACGGGGATGTCAGAGAATCAGGCTTGGCGTTGTCGATTTGAATTTGGATCATTTGTATTTTTTCACTGAAGAAGAGGTTGATGGCATTGCAAATGTCTGTAAACTGTGGTATAATAGTATCAGGTAGAGATTAATAGATGCAGTGCTTGACTGCCTTGGAAGAGTGTGTTACTTCTTTTGGCAGCTTCATTGATGTTGTTGGTATAGTACTTGCCTTTGGCTGATGTAATAAATTGTCTACATGTTGCACAGAGGGACTTCAGTTGCAAGTGGTCAGCATTTTTCTATTTTTCTTTCATTGTCTTTCTTGTCAATAGGGTATTTGTTGTCGGTGGGGTCTCTAGAGAAGAAGGTTGCTGAAAGGTTACACTTGGTCTTGTAGCTTGGGTTGTCAATGAGTGTTCTAATGGTTTTCCAAAAGTCTGTTGAAGTTGTTCAAAAGGGTGTTGGAAATATAGGTGGAAGAATGAAAGATTAGTTTGAGTTACATGTTGTTAATGGAGAAGACTTGGAAGGATTTGAAGGTTTGCTGTTCTCCTTTGTGTTGACCTAGATGTGTTCGCTGGATTCTGAGCAGTGTGATGAGGATGGCGAAGTGGTCAGTTCAGTCCACGAGTGTAAGAGGTCTGCGTTTGATGGTTATTGATGTCATGAGATGAGATTGATGGTGTGGCTTTTTTAGTGTGTTGGCAGGTTGACATGCTTCACTGTATTGGACGTGTCGATAAGTTGCCTCTTGTATTTGTTAATGCTTGAGTTATCTGGGAGGGTGACATTACTGTGGAAGGTAGTGTGGGCATGTTGGATGGCTGAAATGGTGAGGAGAATGAGAATTTGTGAATGAAGACATAGTTCTGTCAGAGAGGCCTGTAGATAAGGAGAAGGTGGTGGACTGAGCCACAGAGAATGAAAAGTGAAATGTAAGGAGGAGAGACACATACATGCCTAGGACAACGGACCATGAGAAATTATGAATTATAGCAAAGCCTCTAGCATCAGTATGTGTTTGTAAAGTTAGAGGGTCTTTGGTGGTTTAAGTAATGAATATTGTTGGGTCTATTTGTTGTGATGATACAGTGTGAGGGTCTTAGTGATCTAGGGCTGGGTGACATTGTGGCGATGAGTAGTTGAGGGGGAGGGAAGGGCTAGGCCCATAATGATATCGTCACATAATCCAAACCATTGCCGATATTTGGCATAATGTACTTTCTAAATAGATTGACCAAATGCTATATATTTTTAAATTTCGAGTAAGTAGTACAAGAGGCTCAAATTATTATGTTTATTGCTGTCTAAATAAAAAAAGTCAGTGTACAGGAAATGGAGAACTCAACAAAATTGTGTGGGAATGTCTCACGGTGTCACCAAGTAGGAGAACTTTAAATCAGTTTAACAATCACTCATCACTGGTGTTTCTAACATGATGGGATAGTTAGGCAAGAAGCACAGTGACACCTACTTGTGTAGACAATACCATCCCTACAGCTCTCCTGCCACCTTCCATCTCATCAGTACTCTCCCTATTTTAACTAAGGTTCAGCCAAGCGTCCTAAAATGAATTCTATAAATACTAAAAACATGTTGGGCAAACATTAATATAAATGTATTAGCTGTGTGCCGTTTCGTGGTAAAATCCAATAGTCTAACTTATATCAAACAGTCAATGTGTTTCACTGCGTCCAAACATTTAGCATATTCAAAAGACCTAAAAATAATTTAATGGTCTAAACACACCTGTATTGGTTGGTATGTCACTTGTTACTACCCATATTGCTGCTGAAAGTTTCACTGCTACAAATACTAAATTACCATACTGACCAGAGTTTCCAGGATAAACAATTGCAGGTTTAATCGCTACAAGATTAATGCTCCATAAGCCTCACTGCTCCGAATTTGAAAGAGGGGAACTGTCCTCTTGTAACACACAGATGTATGTTCGCGCGCTCCACCATATGAGATCTTACCTTTTAGGCGCTTGCTTAGATTGTATTGAAGCTGGGGCTTTTGCCGTAGGTGTTGGTGCTTCACAGCTTGCTTTTGTGTGTTTTTTTTGTTTTTTTTTGCGGTAAATGCGACCAAGCAAATTTTCCAAATCTCTCCCTTCCCCAAAATAGTGAAAAGAAACACCCAATGGGTAAACATCTGACAAAATTGATCAGCAGTTTGGCTCTCAAACTCAAATTCTGCTATGCTGTTACTTTAGATGACCTAGAAAAGGAAGATTCTGACTCACGGGCAGTGCAAACTCAGACTGCCCAACAAAATAAAGTTGTATAGCTATGTGTGGAATGGCAGTTGCGAACCACCAACAGTGAGGCCCAAGGCATATCACACAACAGTGGAAGATGTCTCAAATTACTAAGGGAGAAAAACAGGCCATACCTAGTGAGTTGTATCAGTTTTCACAATTAGAATTAAAATGTCTAAAGGTGACACTTCCCAACATGCAAGTCACAAAAAGGAACAGGAACTGGAAAAGTCTGTATTTCTTGCCTCGGCAAGCTCATGCAATGTTCTTTTTGTTATTGCAAGCATATGTAAAATAAAAATGGGCCCAGGCCCAAAAAGTTGATGCCGGCATTTTGGGACAGAGGGACTTAATGGTTGAGACTTTAGATGAAGTGAGAAGGTCCTACTCATTTGCTCTCCAGGCAAGTTTAGAAGTAGCCGGGCATGGCTGAAGGTCACATCCTCTGCCTAGGGACAACGTTTGGTATTCTTAATCGTTGCAGCGGACCCACCGCAACCCACTGTCCACGACTCCCTGACAACCTGGGCCAACGTGAGCATCGAGGACACAATCAAGACCTTGGGCACAATCCACTCCGGATCCCTGTCCGACCCTCTCCCACACCACATCTTCAACAAAGCCAGCAATTCCATCGCACCCCCTGCGCAACATCACCAACTAATGCCCTACTGAAGAAACCCAAGGCGGATCCGAGCGACCTCAAGAACTTCCGGCCCATCTCCCCGCTTCCGTTCCTAGCAAAGGTCATCAAAAAGATAGTTAACATCCAGCTCACCCGTCACCTCGAAGACAACAACATCCTGGACCCCTACCAATCAGGATTCCGCAGCAACCACAGCACCGAGACCGCCCTCATCGCTGCCACAGACGACATCAGGATCCTTCTAGACAACGGCGAGACGGCAGCCCTCATCCTCCTGGATCTCTCCGCCGACTTCGACACCGTCTGCCACCACACACTACGCACGCGCCTTCAAGACGCAGGGATCCGGGAGAAGGCCTTGGACTGGACCACCTCCTTCCTCTCCGGCAGAACTCAGAGAGTCCGCCTCCCCCCATTCCGGTCCGAGGCCTCCAAGATCATCTGCGGCGTCCCACAGGGATCCTCCCGTAGCCCGACACTGTTCAACGTCTACATGGCACCACTAGCACGCATCGCCCGACAGCACGACCTCAACATAATCTCCTACGCCAACGACACGCAGCTGATCCTCTCCCTCACCAAGGACCCTCTCACCGCCAAATCCAACCTCCACCAGGGAATGAAGGCCGTCGCCGACTGGATAAAGGAAAGCCGACTTAAGCTGAACTCAGACAAGACGGAGATCCTCATCCTCGGGTACAACCCCTCAGCATGGGACAACTCATGGTGGCCCGCATCACTGGGGACCCCCCCGACCCCTACCGACCACGCACGCAACCTGGGAGTCATCCTCGACTCAAAACTCACCATGACCAAACAAGTCAACGCAGTCTCCTCCACCTGCTTCAACACCCTCCGCATGCTCTGCAAGATCTACAGATGGATCCCGACAAACACGAGGAAAACAGTCACCCAGGCCCTAGTCAGCAGCAGACTCGACTACGGAAACGCCCTCTACGCTGAAGCCTCGTCCAAGCTCATCAACAGACTACAAAGAATCCAGAACGCCTCTGCATGCCTGATCCTCAACGTCTCGCGCCGCGACTACATCACCCGCCCACCTGAGGAACCTGCACTGGCTCCCCGTCGACAGAAGAATCTCCTTCAAACTCCTGATCCACGCACACAAGGCACTCCACATAACTGGCCCAGCCTATCTCAACAGTTGACTCTCCTTCTACGTACCCAACAGGAAACTCCGCTCCGCTGACCACGCCCTGGCCACGGTCCTGCACATCCGTAGAACCACCTCCGGAGGCAGGTCCTTTTCCCACCGCGCCGCCAAGACCTGGAACACCCTCCCCCTCTACCTACGACAAACCGAAAACCTGCTGACCTTCAGGAGACAACTCAAGACCTGGCTTTTCGACCAGTAGTAGCAGCAACCCCCCCCAGCACCTTAAAACCCTTACGGGTGAGTAGTGCGCTTTACAAATTAACTGATTGATTGATTAATAGCTGGCCATACCTTACCATTCACCTCCTCTTGATTTCAGTAGGAAGGATGATAAAGGCAACATTCCCAGTTGCCACTCTGCTGTTCACCATATAACTGTAGAATAGCTGTGGAGTCAGTTAAAGTAAAGTGACATACAGTGTACTAAGTGTGGACGTTGAAACCAAGAAGACACCTCAAGAGAGGAAAAAAGGAATATTTTGGCATAACAACCTCTGAAATTTTCTGTACATCTTACAAAACATCACCACCCATCTCCCGGTAGTTGGTTTCAGGAAATAGACTGCGTCATCACTCGGTTTCTATGGGGAAGAGGGAGGCCGCGAATGTCCCTAGCACACTGTCATATTCCTCCCTACGACGGGGGCATGGGGGTCACTAATCTCCACCTCTACTACTTGGCCTCACGGCTAATCGTGATTCACAACTGGTTCGCGGGTGGCTGGTCCGACCCGGCGTACCGGGTGGAACTCCGGTCGATGGACTTTGCGCACATTCAAGCTTATCTGTATGGGACCCCAGTGCCGCGGGATCTTCCCCCCGTCACTAGGGTGGTGCTTGTGGCCTGGCACACAGCCCTACGCCACGTGCGGTGGGACCGGAGACTCACCAGGCAGACGCCCTTGTGAAGCGGAGCATGGTTGGGGGTCGTCTCCTCTCTCCAAGGTTTTTGCCAATGGTACCTTGTCGGGGTCTCGTTATTAGGGGATGTCTGGGTGGGGGACCATATCAGATCCTTTGCAGACCTACAACAGCGTCACTCCCTCCTTCCATCCCAATTCTACAAGTACCTGCAGCTGAGACACGCCCTCCACACGCACATTCCCTCCCCACTGCCCTTCCGAAATTTAGCCCCTTGGAAGCCCAGGTGATGATGGGGTACCTTGGCAAAGGGGGGGTGTCGCGGATATACCGATCCCTGGTGAACAATGGTCCTGTGTCCCTCGACCGACTCCGTGCCCGATGGGAGGGATGGCTGGGTCCCCTGGAGGAGGTGGACTGGAGAGACGCACTTATGGCCCCTAAGACCCTGTCAATCTCCTCCAAACTACGTCTCATCCAACTTTACTACCTCCATGCGGCATATATCACCCCCGCACGCCTGTACAGCTCCCGCATGCGTCCTTCCCCGGCCTGCGCGCGTTGCAGCCACGCTCCAGCGGACTTTTATCATGTGGTGTGGCAGTGTCCCGATCTTGAGCTGTTTTGGCGAGGGGTGGAACTTGAGCTTACGCGGGCTCTGGGTTGGGAGGTCCCCCATGACCCATTGCGTCTGATCCTGGGGGTGTTTGATGGCCTAGATGGGTCCTGGGCAGATAGGCGCCTCCTAGGAACAGCTGTTGCAGTGGCGAAGCGCGATATAGCAATGCTATGGTCCCAGGCTGTGAGGCGGTGGAGGCGTGGGGTGGACTGGGGTGGAGCCCAGGAAGAGCCCCTCTTCGAGGCCCGAGGCTGTCCTGAATTTTTGGGCAAAATATGGGGCAAATGGTTTAAATTGCTGCCCGCTTGAGAGGTCCGAGTCTGTTGGAGAACTATTTACTGATGGGCCAATGTTATATTTACTTCACCGGTGCTCTTTTAGTCTCAGACAGCGTGCTTTGATTGTAATTCACCCCGATGATATGTTTGATTTGCTATCGCTGTATTGTTGTATCAAAAATGCAATAAAGTTGATTATAAAAAAAAAAACCTCTGAAATATAAATGAAAAAGCATGTGAATTTAATTCAGAGAACAAAAGACAGTGATCCTAAAAGGAAATAAGGGACAGTGAACAAGGCAGGCAAAGATCTCCTCATCTACTAAGTCCACAAAGCATTGCAATTCCTTGCTTTGTCTTTAAATATGAATACTTTATTAACTTGAAAACTATCCCTCCCCTTCAATCCCATTGAGCCTCCATTCAGTATTTCCACAATCTTTCTTAATGTTTGTTTTGTTTTTCCAGTTGTCCTAATCTCCTGTAGTTGAGGTGATGGTTATTTTCCACCAGGTTCAGGGCTCTCGGTCGAAGTGGTCATTTTAGGCCCCTAATGTTTCAATCCATGCACTCAAGTACCACATTAGATTTCTTGGTTGGACTGTGCTACTTTTCCATGTCCACATAACATCTATACAATGGGTACTCGCAAACGTTTTCCCATGGACCTAAAAGTATGATCTGTGGTGTGCCCGAGGGCTGCATTGATCTGAGCAGGGCGGGGACTGGGGGTGGGATTGTCTGAGGTGGGTGTTAGGGAAGTGAAGCATATACTTGGTGTGGACAGAACATCATGGAGTTATTTTGAGTTTTTCATTCTGTACTGCCCTCTAAATGAAGCCCCTAGTCTCTAGGAGAGTCATAGATTTGTCAATACTGTGTTATGCTATACCTGAATCTCTGTACTGCACCTTTGGGTAAGCCTTTTCTGCTTGCCATCACTGCTTGGAAAAGTGTTCACAGGAAGTAACGTGATTATTGAGTTGGAATTAAATAGAATTGCACAATGTGAAAGCAGTAAAACTGGAATCAGTACCGGCTCCCCCATTTGACCAAACTGTGTGATCCTAGGCAATTGTTTTATTTCACTTTGCCTCATTATCACATATAGGAGCACCTTGAAATGCATGAGTTCAAGTGGTGTGCCATACAATACCTTCTCCTGTGTTGGATTTAATAAACTATGATGTCCATATATAATTACAACCCAGGCCACCTAGAGAAGTCCACATGACAACTAATGTGTTGCTTAGTTAACTATTGAAATTTTTATGTGGACAAAGACATGAGTTTTCATTTTTGAAAACTATCACTTAAAAAAAAATACTTCTGAGTATACGGATATTATCTTGTACTAAGGTGAATCACTTCTGTATGATAATGAAATACACTTTTTAGGTCTCGCCTGGCGTTAGTAGCGCTCATGCGCTTCTCTCGCCATGCGAGGGCTTCTTGGAATCCGTACGGTTCCAGAAATCGTGTCTGAGCTCCGCCCGCTATTGTGATTGGTGTGCGTCGTTTGTTGTCACTTATTATTCAAAACAGACTTTGTTGATTGTACCGGAGGATTTTTAGTCCCTCCTGGTTGCCACCCTGTCCGTTTTATGCCACACCTAACGGGATTGGATCTTTTACTGGTGGTGTGAGACGGTGGGTTTAATATTGACTTGCTGCACTTTTTTTTAAACTATTGCATGCCGTTCGTTTGCGTGTGGAATGCATTTAACTAGTGGCTTTAACTTAATGGGTTTTTTGGAAGATATCGGTTATGTTATTAACGTGTAGTTTCTTGCATGTGGTATGTATTTTGTTTAGTTTACGCTGTTTTGTTACGGTATTTTGTGTGTGTGATGTTTTGTTCAGTCTACACTACTTTGTTACTATACAGGCTCTGTTAATTGAATTTGTCGAGTTTTATGGCGCGTGCATGCTTTCCTTCAGATCGCCCCTGGGCCGGATGCCGTTCTATTGTGCATTGTGTGCGCACGCATGCTGCTTCTTGAAGAGCTTGTGCGTGTTTAGGAAAGCCGAGTACACTGCAGCTGTGCTGTGTTTCACATTTCCATTGTTGGGAAGTGCCGCCTCGGCCACGCTTGTTTTAATGTGCCTTGCTTTTTTTTTTCCTCGAGTACTTGAGATTTATACATAGGCTGCCTAATGCCCCCAAGTCACGTGGAAACAATATCAGACTACAGGAGGTAGCCCGTAAACCACAGTGAGACTGGGGCAATATATTATGTCAAATGACAATGTCTCAATGTGGGTTTCATTTTAAGGAACAAATATAGTAAGCAAAAATAGAGTTTGCTAAGGAGTAAATCAACGTAGGGAGAGACACAGGTAGACAAAAATATGTAGAAATTTTTGTATTTGAAATACTTAAAGCATGTTGGACATATTAAACATCATATGTACAAAACACATGGACAGAAAGCACTGCGTTACATTACTGGAAATGTAACCGATAGATAACTGTGCAAAAGTGCTCGTGAAAATTGTGACGGCGCAAGTGACACGTGAAGTGGTACATACAGCGGTGATATAGGGCGCAACAAAGAATAAAGTGATACATTACGTTTTGCAAAATTAGGGCATCCAAACAATCAATGGTGAAAGATTATGAAGAACAATGAATTGGATGTCCATAGCATGAGGGCGCCAAAAGTAACGCTGTTGAAGTCGACTGGTTACATATAATTTAGAGCAGTGTAGTGTGCACACCACGATTCCTCTGTTGCACGATTCACTCGTCTACTAATCAGTACCCATTCACTGGGTTCCGAACCGCCGTTTGTATACACCTAACGACTGGGCACACGGAACTCGCCGTACTTTGATGCCGTGTCCATCTGGTTGTTTCTCAACCACAGTGTTACACACTACACTGCTCTAAATTATATGTAACCAGTCCTGATGATGGCCTAGATTTCTACAGGCCGAAACGCCGTCAACTTCAACAGCGTTACTTTTGGCCCCCTCATGCTATGGACATCCAATTCATTGTTCTTCATAATCTTTCACCATTGATTGTTTGGATGCCCTAATTTTGCAAAACTTAATGTATCACTTTATTCTTTGTTGCGCCCTATATCACTGCTGTATATACCACTTCACGTGTCACTTGCGCCGTCACAATTTTCACGAGCACTTTTGCACAGTATTATATCGGTTACATTTCCAGTAATGTAACGCAGTGCTTTCTGTCCATGTGTTTTGTACATATGATGTTTAATATGTCCAACATGCTTTAAGTATTTCAAATACAAAAATTTCTACATATTTTTGTCTCCCTGTGTCTCTCCCTACGTTGATTTACTCTTTTACAAACTCTATTTTTGCTTACTATATTTGTTCCCAAGTCACGTGTGGCAGTTTCAGCCATTATGTTTTTTTTTTAATCAATCTCGATTTATACAGGGGGGCACTTCTAAGACTCTAAACGTCTGCTGAAACTAATGTGTCAGGCACACTGCGGCCTTTAGGACACAAACCGATTCATATAGTCTGGGCGGGAGCCGGCAGGGTCACACGCTGGGGAAGCCGAGGCCGGGAGGTGAAGACTGTTATATTGTCACAAGTGTGAGGAGGGCACAGTTGGGGTCAGGAGGGGAGAGCTCTGCACCTCAGTGCCTTGAACGTTCACTGTGAAACGAGCGGCGATGGCGCCACCAGCTCCAGTAACAGCAGAACGGTTCTCGGTAGCTCTCTAGGACTTCTTGGCACTGGCAGCAGTATATGGGGGCTTTGCTGGAGCTTTCTGTTTGGCCTGGCTGGTTGCGGTCACAAGGCAAGTGGTCAGCCTCACCCTGTTTATGGCAAAACACTATGATCCAGCACACCGCATGAACATCATGTATTTCAAACAATATTAGTCCAAGCAGCAGGTATGATTTCAAGATTCTTTATTCAATTTCTTCTTTAAAAAACTGCGTAGCCAGCGCGTTTCGTCCTTACGGACTTCTTCAGCGCTACAGAATAAGTAAAAATATGGGTACAAATGGTAAATGTTTTAAACACAAACTCTGCCATATTTACAATTCTATTTACATATGTACAAAAACTAATATACACTTATATACAGAAGAAAAATAATATCCAAAAGGTGTATATACAATAAAAATCAGACACAGAGACTCTATTGTTTATAGCAATGTTGCAAATATTGTGATTTAAGCAATGAAAAATATAAACATTGTCTTTAGTCAACCTATCGAAATAACAATCAGATATCATATATAAGAAAGAAAGCCTAATCCATATTCATTGAGGAGATAAACATTGTTTAATATCAGCCCGCTAAGTCAAATAACACTCAGATTAGACATGTAAGAATGAAAACTGGTCTACACTGCTGCAGTGGTTGCCATATTGCAGACCTTGTAGGCAGGGCAAAATGTTACTAAGAAAATCTATTGAAGATTTTTATGTTTTTTTGGTGTTTTTTGGGGGGGAAAGAGCAGATAAACACGTGGGAACATAGAAATTTCATAGGTAATTTAAAAAAATATGTATATAGTAATGGTAATCTTCTTACCGAAAGGAAAACACAATAAGAGGGTCTCCACTATATATTCCCTCAATATTTGAAGTCAATAATGAGTGCTTCTTTTTAGGCCGATTTACCCACAACCTAAACATGTGATAAGAGAAACAGCATGGTTTAAACATATGTATGTTTATATTGATCTTTAAAATCCTATACAGATATTCACAGAAAGGATGGAAATATCCTTTTAATACATCCAGGACCATTTTTGCAAATATGAAAACGCCCAGTCCAAAAATCATCCAGTAAGCTTAATTATCATAAGTGATTTTTTGATTTCCATATAGAGCAGAGAAAGGCAGAACAAGACATACCATTATGTATTTCTCCAAGTTTGTATAGAGCTCTGTATATAATTAGCCTGTTTAGGAACTAGATCTTGTAAGAATCTGCAGAAAAAGTAGAGAAATAGGACATTCCTTCAGATCACACTACATAGTAAGATGTGATTAATTACATGCGTTTTTTTTTTAAAAACCTAAAAGTATTACTTAATATTTCAAAATCCGCATTCCTTCCTTAACTAGAGTAAAATGCCATTGACTCTTTTAAAAATGTAGAACTTATTGTAAAAGAGATGGCACACAATATAAGTCAATAGCTAAGCTTATCTTTTATATTATGAGAACATTTTTAAATTATCTCTTTTAGGATATAGCCTTATTGAAATATTTAAAAAAAACTACTTTCTAAAGGTCATGGAACAGAAATTCCCCATTAAAACTTACTTTTAAGTTGCAGGAACGGTCCTTCTGTGGCGTGGTCAAGGTAGTAAAGAACCTGACTTTAGAACCTCACATTATATAGCCCACCTCAAGCAACACCTGCATCCACTCGAAGCAATAATTAGCACTAAATGACAGCAAAACAAAGCCGCCATATTGTAAGGGGTTTCTTTTGGTAAGATGCAGGAAGAGGCGACGAGATAACTGGGTTGAGACACGAGTCAAAGCCCATCTCGTAAATTAGTTAGAGATTTAAAACCTCACATATCAATCTATATAAATATACAAGAAATATACTGGAAAATATATTATGAGCAAACAATTGTTTTTTTCAATACGATAACCCCGGTCGCCGATTGACTATATTTTGGGCACCATCTTTAAATGGGTAAAACCCAGTCAATTCACATATGGTGAAAGAGACCCAATGTAGCGCGCCATCTTGTAATAGCTAGGAAGATCTGTAGTGTAAAGCGTTGTCTCTTATGATAGTCTAAATAAAATAAAATGAACAGGATATACAAGAAATATCCTGGAAAGTATATTACGAACAAACAATTGTTTTTTTTCAATACGATATCCCCGGACGCCGATTGAACATATTTTGTGTGCCATCTTTAAATGGGTAAAACCCAGTCAATTTACATATGGTGAGAGAGACCCAATATAGCGCGCCATCTTGTAATAGCTAGGAAGATCTGTGGTATAAAGCGTCGTCTCTTGTGATAGTCTAAATAAAATGAACAGGATATACAGGAAGCAAGTATAAAGCAAAAAAATATATATGTAATACAAGACACCCAATAATATTAAGTGTCATGTAACAAAGTTATTACAACATATTATGTTTACGAAATGTTTTAATATTTATTTTATTCAACCAACGCTCGGATATTAAATGAGCCTTATTTTATAATAATTAGAGCAAAATTAAGCTCCTACAGGACAAATGATGTCTAAGTGAAAAAGCACCATATTCTAGCAACAGAAGTTTTGAATCCCTGGCTACAACTTGCTTGAACACCATTTGGTATTGGGTAATGAAAAAGTAGAATCACAAGAGAAAGGCAGAAATAGGAAGACACCATTTTGTAACGGCAGTTGCGGGGCAAAACATAATGCACAATGAATTCAGCAAGGGGTCATTTGTGTAGATCCATCAAGGTTTTTTTATAGAAACTAACAGTTAAATATAGGATAAATTGAAAATTAGTTGACAAAAACAGCCTTTTGTGTCAACGTTTTCACCTGTAACTTCTTCTAATTATGACAGCTCTTTGAAAGCAATATACCATTACATCCGCTGGACATTACTGGTTGTGGGGATATATAGGACTTGTAGGTTCACCAAGAACCCGACGAACCCAGAGCCAAAAACTGAGCAGCAACTTGCAATGGTTATTTTTTATGTACCGGGTATATAGTAATTATTCTGTAAAAATGTGTACATGGAGAAATCGGTATGAAAGACACCTATGTATTTCTGAAATGGGAACATAATATAGAGTTTAGAAACAGTAGATATTTGCACATTTCTTAAATTGGGAATACTCATACTAGCATGAGAATTATCAGTCATTTTTTAGAATGACTTCTTTTTTACACAATATCTTTCATTTGGAAGGCAGAAATGCATCGAAAGTCAATAGATAATTACAGTTCCTTTACAAATCTGAATTACGCTAAGTCTCCCGATAAAAATGGTACCTCACTTGTGTGGGTAGGCATAGTGCCCGCGACAGGAAACGGCGCAAAACGCAACGTGGTCACAACTCAATATCGCAGTGAAAATTTACCCTTTTTTGGCAAAGTGCCTAGCTCTAGTTTTTGAACCCTAGCTCTGCGGGCACCTTGGGAAACCTAGCAAACCTATAAATTTTTTAACACTACACACCCAGGGGAATCCAGGATGGGGTGACTTGACTGCCTCCCACCAGGATCTGTTACCCAGAATCCCTTGCAAACCTAAATAATTGACAAAAAAAAACAAATTTTCCCCACATTTCTGTGGTGGAAAGTTCCGGAATCTGCGTAGATTCACAAACCTAGCAAACCTATACATTTTTGAAAACTAAACACCGGTGTGCTTCCAGGGAGGCATGGCTTGCGTGGATCCCCCAACGTTTCCTTACCCAGAATCCCCTGCAAACCTCAATTTTAGCTGAAAAAATCACATTTTTCACACATTTTTTTGTGGGAAAGTTGTGGCATCACCGGGCTCACTCAAATTTCCAACCACCCAGCGTCCCCCCGGGTCTCCCGGTAAAAATGGTGCCTCACTCGTGTGGGAGGCCCAAGTACCCGCGACAGGCAAGGGCCCAAAACGTATTGAGGCGACATGAAAATTGCCTACCTCAAAACGACCTGGTTTTGCAAGGGGGGTCACCTGGGTTTTTGGCCCGGTGCTCGGCGGCCAACTAGGGGAACCTACTAAACCCACACATTTCTGAAAACTAGACACCCGGGGGATTCCAGGGAGGTATGGCTTGCGTGGATCCCCCAACGTTTCCTTACCCAGAATGCCCTGCAAACCTCAAATTTAGGTGAAAAAATCACCTTTTTCACACATTTTTGTGTGGGAAAGTTGAGGCATCACCGGGCTGACACAAATTTCCTACCACCCAGCGTTCCCCCGGGTCTCCCGATAAAAACGGTGCCTCACTCGTGTGGGAGGCCCAAGTACCCGTGACAGGCAAGGGCCCAAAACGTAGGGAGGCGCACTACGTTTAGGACCTTTGCCTGTTGATGCGCACTACGTTTTGGACCCTTGCCTGTCGCGGGTACTTGGGCCTCCCACACGAGTGAGGCACCGTTTTTATCGGGAGATCCGGGGAACGCTGGGTGGTAGGAAATTTGTGTCAGCACGGTGATACCTTAACTTTCCCACACAAAAATGTGTGAAAAAGGTGATTTGTTTTCAGCTAAATTTGAGGTTTGCAGGGCATTCTGGGTAAGGAAACGTTGGGGGATCCACGCAAGCCATACCTCCCTGGAATCCCCCGGGTGTCTAGTTTTCAGAAATGTATGGGTTTGGTAGGTTCCCCTAGGTGGCCGCCGAGCACCGGGCCAAAAACCCAGGTGACCCCCCTCGCAAAACCAGGTCGTTTTGAGGTAGGCAATTTTCATGTCGCCTCAATAAGTTTTGGGGCCTTGCCTGTCGCGGGTACTTGTGCCTCCCACACGAGTGAGGCACCGTTTTTATCGGGAGACCCGGGGGAACGCTGGGTGGTAGGAAATTTGTGTCAGCCCGGTGATGCCTCAACTTTCCCACACAAAAATGTGTGAAAAAGGTGATTTTTTTCAGCTAAATTTGAGGTTTGCAGGGCATTCTGGGTAAGGAAACGTTGGGGGATCCACGCAAGCCATACCTCCCTGGAATTCCCCAGGTGTCTAGTGTTCAGAAATGTGTGGGTTTGGTAGGTTCCCCTAGGTGGCCGCCGAGCACCGGGCCAAAAACTCAGGTGACCCCCCTTGCAAAACCAGGTCGTTTTGAGGTAGGCAATTTACATGTCGCCTCAATACGTTTTGGGGCCTTGCCTGTCACGGGTACTTGGGCCTCCCACACGAGTGAGGCACCGTTTTTATCTGGAGACCCGGGGGAACACTGGGTGGTAGGAAATTTGTGTCGGCCCGGTGATGCCTCAACTTTCCCACACAAAAATGTGTGAAAAAGGTAATTTTTTCAGCTAAATTTGAGGTTTGCAGGGCATTCTGGGTAAGGAAACGTTGGGGGATCCACGCAAGCCATACCTCCCTGGAATCCCCCGGGTGTCTAGTTTTCAGAAATGTGTGGGTTTGGTAGGTTCCCCTAGGTGGCCGCCGAGCACCGGGCCAAAAACCCAGGTGACCCCCCTTGCAAAACCAGGTCGTTTTGAGGTAGGCAATTTTCATGTCGCCTCAATACGTTTTGGGGCCTTGCCTGTCGCGGGTACTTGGGCCTCCCACACGAGTGAGGCACCGTTTTTATCGGGAGACCCGGGGGAACGCTGGGTGGTAGGAAATTTGTGTCAGCCCAGTGATGCCTCAACTTTCCCACACAAAAATGTGTGAAAAAGGTGATTTTTTCAGCTACATTTGAGGTTTGCAGGGCTTTCTGGGTAAGGAAGCGTTGGGGGATCCACGCAAGCCATACCTCCCTGGAATCCCCCGGGTGTCTAGTTTTCAGTAATGTGTGGGTTTGGTAGGTTCCCCTAGGTGGCCGCCGAGCACCGGGCCAAAAACCCAGGTGACCCCCCTTGCAAAACCAGGTCGTTTTGAGGTAGGCAATTTTCATGTCGCCTCAATACGTTTTGGGGCCTTGCCTGTCGCGGGTACTTGGGCCTCGCACACGAGTGAGGCACCGTTTTTATCGGGAGACCCGGGGGAACGCTGGGTAGTAGGAAATTTGTGTCAGCCCGGTGATGCCTCAACTTTCCCACACAAAAATTTGTGAAAAAGTTGATTTTTTCAGCTTAATTTGAGGTTTGCAAGGTATTCTGGGTAAGGAAACGTTGGGGGATCCACGCAAGCCATACCTCCCTGGAATCCCCCGGGTGTCTAGTGTTCAGAAATGTGTAGGTTTGGTAGGTTCCCCTAGGTGGCCGCCGAGCACCGGGCCAAAAACCCAGGTGACCCCCCCCCCTTGCAAAACCAGATCGTTTTGAGGTAGGCAATTTTCATGTCGCCTCAATACGTTTTGGGGTCTTGCCTGTCGCGGGTACTTGGGCCTCCCACACGAGTGAGGCACCGTTTTTATCTGGAGACCCGGGGGAACGCTGGGTGGTAGGAAATTTGTGTCAGTCCGGTGATGCCTCAACTTTCCCACACAAAAATGTGTGAAAAAGGTGATGTTTTTCAGCTAAATTTGAGGTTTGCAGGGCATTCTGGGTAAGGAAACGTTGGGGGATCCACGCTAGCCATACCTCCCTGGAATCCCCCGGGTGTCTAGTTTTCAGGAATGTGTGGGTTTGGTAGGTTCCCCAAGGTGGCCGCCGAGCACCGGGCCAAAAACCCAGGTGACCCCCCTTGCAAAACCAGGTCGTTTTGAGGTAGCAAATTTTCATGTCGCCTCAATACGTTTTGGGGCCTTGCCTGTCGCGGGTACTTGGGCCTCCCACACGAGTGAGGCACCGTTTTTATCAGGAGACCCGGGGAAACGCTGGGTGGTAGGAAATTTGTGTCAGCCCGGTGATGCCTCAACTTTACCACACAAAAATGTGTGAAAAAGGTGATTTTTTCAGCTAAATTTGAGGTTTGCAGGGCATATTGGGTAAGGAAACGTTGGGGGATCCACGCAAGCCATACCTCCCTGGAATCCCCCGGGTGTCTAGTGTTCAGAAATGTGTGGGTTTGGTAGGTTCCCCTAGGTGGCCGCCGAGCACCGGGCCAAAAACCCAGGTGACCCCCCTTGCAAAACCAGGTCGTTTTGAGGTAGGCAATTTTCATGTCGCCTCAATACGTTTTGGGGCCTTGCCTGTCGCGGGTACTTGGGCCTCCCACACAAGTAAGGCACCGTTTTGATCTGGAGACCCGGGGGAACGCTGGGTGGTAGGAAATTTGTGTCAGCCCGGTGATGCCTCAACTTTCCCACACAAAAATGTGTGAAAAAGGTGATGTTTTTCAGCTAAATTTGAGGTTTGCAGGGCATTCTGGTTAAGGAAACGTTGGGGGATCCACGCAAGCCATACCTCCCTGGAATCCCCCGGGTGTCTAGTTTTCAGAAATGTGTGGGTTTGGTAGGTTTCCCTAGGTGGCCGCCAAGCCCGGGGCCAAAAACTCATAGGACCCCCTTTGCAAAACCAGGATGTTTTGTGATAGGTAATTTTGCTGTCTCCTCAATAGGTTTTGGGCCCTTGCCTGACGCGGGCACTAGGCCTACCCACGCAAGTGAGGTACCATTTTTCTCTGAAGACTTTGGGGAACGCAGGGTGGGTGGAATTTTGTGGACCCACGCAGATTCCAGAACTTTCCGACAAAGAAATGTGAGGAAAATGTGTTATTTTGAGCACATTTTTAGGTTTACAATGGATTCTGGGTAACAGAACCTGGTGAGAGCCAGTGAAGTCACCCCATCCAGGATTCCCCTCGGTGTCTAGTTTTAAAGAATGTACAGGTTTGCTAGGTTTGCCTACGTGCCAACTGCGCTAGGGCCCAAAATCCACAGGTATGCACGTTGCTAAAAAAAATTAGGAAACCAGTGGGCTTTCTGCCGCCCTGGGGGGGAATCGGGGAAGGGGGTTTCATCCTGATATGCCCCTAAAGGGGCAGAAAGACTGTGGCTATTTTTTGGGGGGTGGGGGCATTGGTATGACCATTTTGGGCAGCCCCCACCCCCACGCATAAAAAAAGCCTGCATACTCGCTGGCGCCTACTGGGCTTTCTGCCCCCCCAGAGGGCAGATCAGGGGCCACTGCCACCATCTGCCCTCCCAGGGGGGGGGGCAGAAAGACTGGAATTTCTCTGGGGGTGGGGTGGGGTATTGTCATGCCCATTTTGGGGAGCCCCTACCCCTACAATAATAAAACAAAAAAATCCATGGTTTCTAGTGGGCATTCTGCGCCCCCACGGGGGGCCAGATTGGGGGCTACAGCTCCCATCTGCCTCCTGGGGGGCAGAAAGACTGTCATTTATGTGGGGGAGGGGGAGGGGGGCATTGGCGTGCCCGTTTCGGGCAGCCCACACCCTAAAAAACAATTGCGCAAAAAAAAACGTGGTGTTTAGTGGGCTTTCTGCCCCCCCCGAAGGGGCAGATTAGGGGCCAATGCCCCATCTACCCCCCGGGGGGGCAGAAAGACTGTGATAATTGGGGGGTTGGGGCATGTGCCCGCCCTTTTTGGGCAGCCCCCACCCCTATTTTTTTATTTTTATTCCCTGGTGTCTAGTGGTCTTTTTGCCCCCCGTGGGGGGCAGATTAGGGGCCAATGCCCCATCTGCCCCGCAGGGGGGGGGGCAGAAAGGCTGTAATGGTGGCGGGTGGGTGGGTGCATTGGCGTGCCCGTTTCGGGCAGCCCCCACCCTAAAAAAAAAGTAAAAACGAATCCCTGGTAGTTAGTGGGCTTTCTGCCCCCCCCGAAGGGGAAGATTAGGGGCCAATGCCCCGTCTGCCCCCCGGGGGGGGCAGAAAGACTGTAGTAATTGGGGGGTGGGGTGGGGGCATGGGCCTGCCCGTTTTGGGCAGCCCCCAACCCTTTTTTTATGGATAAAAAAATTCCCTGGGGTCTATTGGGCTTTTTGCCCCCCCGGGGGAGCAGATTGGGGGCTAATGCACCCATCTGCCCCCCAGGGGGGGCAAAAAGACTAAATTGCGCCAAATTTACATGGGGGAGCAAAGGCCCTTGCCCAAGGGGCCGCTGCCCCCTCCCTGGTGTCTAGTGGGTGGATCCCTGCTTGGGGATCGCCCTCCTGTGGCGATCCCCAAGCAGGGATCCACTGGGGAGGGGTACCATTGGAAAGGGGGGATTCTCCCCTTTCCAACGATACCTCTCCCGTCTTTTTACGTGCTCAGGGGGCTGAGATAGCCCCCTGAGCACATAGAAAGTGAAACTGAAAAAGGCTCATTTCAGTTTCACTTTCACTGTAATGACGTCGGCGCGACGTGCGCGCCGATCGTCATTACAGTGAAAGGGGGGGGGGGGGCTCGGGAGCTGGGGAAGCTCTTCCCCAGCTCCCGAGGCTATTATGGCAGAAAGGGAATCCCTCTGGTGCCCGCACCAGAGGGATTCCCTAGGGTATGCCTCATGACGAGCTGGACTCGTCATGGGCACAGCGCGACTGTGCTCCATGACGAGTCCAGCTCGTCATGGGCATACAAGGGGTTAAGGAAGGAATGCGGATTTTGAAATATTAAGTAATACTTCTAGGTTTTAAAAAAAACCTGCATGTAATTAATCACATCTTACTATGTAGTGTGATCTGAAGGAATGTCCTATTTCTCTACTTTTTCTGTAGATTCATACAAGATCTAGTTCCTAAACAGGCTAATTATATACAGAGCTCTATACAAACTTGGAGAAATACATAATGGTATGTCTTGTTCTGCCTTTCTCTGCTCTATATGGAAATCAAAAAATCACTTATGATAATTAAGCTTACTGAATGATTTTTGGACTGGGCGTTTTCATATTTGCAAAAATGGTCCCGGATGTATTAAAAGGATATTTCCTTCCTTTCTGTGAATATCTGTATAGGATTTTAAAGCTCAATATAAACATACATATGTTTAAACCATGCTGTTTCTCTTATCACATGTTTAGGTTGTGGGTAAATCAGCCTAAAAAGAAGCACTCATTATTGACTTAAAATATTGAGGGAATAAATAGTGGAGACCCTCTTATTGTGTTTTCTTTTCGGTAAGAAGATTACCATTACTTACTATATATTTTTTTTTTTAAATTACCTATGAAATTTCTATGTTCCCACGTGTTTATCTGCTCTTTCCCCCCAAAGAAACACCAAAAAAACATAAAAATCTTCAATAGATTTTCTTAGTAACATTTTGCCCTGCCTACAAGGTCTGCAATATGGCAACCACTGCATCAGTGTAGACCAGTTTTCATTCTTACATGTCTAATCTGAGTGTTATTTGACTTAGTGGGTTGATATTAAACAATGTTTATTTCCTCAATGAATATGGATTAGGCTTTCTTTCTTATATATGGTATCTGATTGTTATTTCAATAGGTTGACTAAAGACAATGTTTATATTTTTCATTGCTTAAATCACAATATATGCAACAATGCTATAAACAATAGAGTCTCTCTGTGTCTGATTTTTATTGTATATACACCTTTTGGATATTATTTTCTTCTGTATATAAGTGTATATTAGTTTTTGTACATATGTAAATAGAATTGTAAATATGGCAGAGTTTGTGTTTAAAACATATTATTTACCATTTGTACGCATATTTTTACTTATTCTGTAGCCCTGAAGAAGTCCGTAAGGACGAAACGCGTTGGCTACGCAGTTTTTTAAAGAAGAAATTGAATAAAGAATCTTGAAATCAGACCTGCTGCTTGGACTAATATTGTTTGAAATACATGATGTTCATGTGGTGTGCTGGATCATAGTGTTTATCTTATGTTCATTTTGGAGGTTTAGAGGTATTGAACCCTAGCACCCCAAGAAAGCAACACAAATTTTGACACCACTAAAGGATAGGTGCAGACAGGATTGCCTCATAATTCATTTCGTGTTTGGCTCACCCTGGTTATGGGCAGCCATATTGGTCAGTGAGCAGCCGGCTTGGCCATGGTTTTGCACTGACTATATTAGGTTCTGTGGGGGGCGGTTCGCCATAGCTCGCCGTCACATGGCTTACATTTCAATCCGTGTGTATTTGGGGGTTGCATGTTTAAGTTTACTTCTTCAGGACGGTAAATATGAGTGTACTGCTGAGAAATGTGTATGCCAGTACTGCTAAAAGCATGCAACCTTCAGGTGGCTGGTAAACGCTCACTACCTGTAGCGCCTGGAGCCTAACAAGGCGCGGGGGTAATCACGCCTCCTTAAGACCACAGCCTTAACTAATAAAGATAGCTTAGGTCAATATGCCTGCTGCTGCGATGTGTGTGTGGAAGCGGGTCGTTGGTTCCAATTCAGAAATACAGCTCAATAGGTTAACGTGCTAGCTGCTGCGATGTGGCTGTGTAACTAATAATGGGTTTTAAGTCCTACAGGACAGACCCCTCCTTTAACCCGACCGTAACAAATTGCTTTATCGCTGATGATTTAATTGCAAAGAGACCATTCATTCTGTGGGGTGCGCCGTGGCACTATTTATCATTAAGACTTCCCACGAGCTGCCCTGGGTGTCCTCTTGATTAGGATTTTTGATATTGCCAAACTGCCCCTTTGGCATCACATTATATTTGTGAGCTCGGGCTGGCTGGGGCATTAGACGTACGTGAAATGGCTGCCACAGGGACAGTTTGCACGAGTTTGAAAAAGAACAATCGCATTCTCCCACGGTCACTTGATTGTATAGTGCCAAAACGACGCCCGGTACGAGAGGAGCGCTAGATATAAATGATATCAGACAGGCCAGGTTCTCTCGACAGTGGCGGACATGGGTGTCCGGCCGCTGGTGTGGCGCCAGGCTTACTATTGGTTGGTTTTGTGCCTACTGCCACCCAAAGTTTTTTTTTCCCAGTGTAGTCTGTTTCCAGGTTGAGGCCGATGACTGACAGATGGACCTCTTGAAATAAAGACAATGTTTTGGAAAGTAGAGGAAATCCAACAGACTGCACCTGCTCTGTAAGACATTCTTAGCAGCGCCTAGCCCCGGTCGACTGTGTGTGTTTGTTTATTTTTTTAATCGCGTTCTTTTGTTCGTTCACTCCTTTATTTGTTTCTGCGTCAAGTCATTCAGGCTTTTTTGATTTGTTTGCGCCTTGCAGGTCCAGTGAACGTCTTACTACTTGTAACATGTTATAGATTCACGAGCCATTCGTTTTCATATATTCGTTCATAGGATGCTACTTTGCTCAGTCATCCATTCTTTTTCAGTTCGTTTGTTTCTTTATAAGCAGTTGGTTTTGTAATTTGTTCGTTCAATAGTTTGATTCCTTTGCATTTCCGTCGTCCTTTCATTGATTGTGTGTTTGTTTGTCCAGCATGTATTTTAATTGTGTTAGCTATGTAGGTAATCTTTTGGCGTTGGTTCGTTCTCATCTTAATTTATTTATTCATTTAATCTACGGTTTTCTTTCCTCACTCATTTGTTCTCTCGTCGTCCTTTCGTTCTTCATTCAGTCATTGTGCCCCCTCCCCTCCCCCCGGTCACTGCGGGGTGCCACGTTTGGCAAGAACAAGGGTCACTCACTGCCACTTGATCGCAGACTTCGCATCACTTAATCCGTGACGGAGGCGGCAGTAGTAGGAGAAGCGTAGGGACAGCACTAAAGGCAACTGTAGGGGCAGTAGTAGAGGTAACGGTAGTGCAGCTATAGGGGGCCGTAGTAGAGGCAGTTGTGGGGGCAGGTGTAGGGGTAGCAGTAGAGGAAGCAGTAGCGGCAGCAGAAGAGTCAGTAGTAGGGACAGCTGAAGTGACAGCAGTAGGAAAAGCTGTAGGGGCACAGTAGAGTTAGCTGTAGGGGCCACAGTAGAGGCAGTCGTAGATGCAGCTATACGTGCAGCAGCAGAAATAGCGGTAGTGGAAGTAGTAGCGACAGTAATAGGGGCAGCTGTAGGGACAGTGATTGTTTCGTTAGTAAACGAGGTACCATTCGGGGAGTGGTGGGAGCCATTGTAGGGGTAGTGATGAAGTAGTGGTAAGCAAATGACAATGCCTTATATTTTTGTTGATTTCACTGCTTACTCATGTGAATAATGAATGCACTTCCGGTTCCGGCTGCTGCTATCACTGCTGTTCAGTTGCGAGTTCTGCGCTGTGAGCGTCCAGTTGCGAGTTCTGTGCTGTGAGCGTCCAGCACGGCCCAACCCTGCCTTGTCCAGCACCCCGAGCCGCCACTGACTCTCACCACTCACAGTGCCAGGATCATCGTCGCTTCTCACCGCTTTAGCGACTCACCCGTACTAAGCCCTGGCCCGCTACTGGTATCACCCCTCCCGCTCTGTCCCCATCTCCTGCAGAGTGGAACAGAACAGAACAGAGCGGAAACAGAACGGAATTATACATTCACCCAAGAGGCTCCAAGAGCTCCAGCTCCGGACACCATCTAAAGAAACGCCTAAAGTCACTTTAAGGCCGAGTTCAGCAATAAAAGTTTTTATTACAATAGATGGCCCCCTCCAACGGAAGACTCCACATTACTTCCAACCTAAGAATTACACTAAATTTGCATTTCTGAAAGATCCAGGTACAGTAATATTTTCAAAAACTAGCGGCATTAAAGGTCTGCAAGCTCCTCTGCAACCAAGCAATTTCAACTCGCTCCCTCTGTACGACACAAAACTAAATCTAAAACAAACAGTAGTCCAAATCCATACGCTGGACCCACAAAAACTACAACAAAAACAACAATTAGAATCAAATGGAACAACCAACAGGAATCTAATCAACAGCAGGTCTATTAAAGACCAAGAACTAAATGATAAACCAGAAGAGAAAAGAGACCTAGATCTAGACCTAGAAAATGTAGCGGAATCTGGCACCACTATCGAAAAAATAGAAATAGGGGACTTCGTTTAATACATTGATAACGTACAGACATAACATTCAACACTACCACACTCACAGGTAGATACAGGGTCCACTAGGTTCCCCTTCAACAAAACTGCCGAACTCCCCCAGGTTACGGCAACAAGAGAACCTGAGACAGCCACGCTAACATCACCCCAGCAAGATGCCCCAGAAAAAGGCATAACTACTAAATCTAAACAGTACCCTCTAAAGACAGAGGAATTCTACCCTCCGGTTAACCCTCGAAATTTGGACCAATTAGGACCAATTATTAAAGCTCACTCAAGTGCCTACCCGGCAAGTTTAAATAACATAGAAGATCAAAAACCCAAGGCACTTATCGCACAAATTACCAGCGACTCTCCTCAATACTGGTCAAACACTCAAGAGATTGAAGCAATAACAATTGAAGAAAACATTCCGCTGGGGAATAGTCAGGCGACCCCCCCCCCCCCCCCCCCCCCCCCCCACAATATCCACTATAACTCCAATTGCGACATGTCCTTTCTAGCTTCTGAAGAGTGGGAGGAGCTAGTGGCTTCATATAGTAATGATTCAAAAACCAAAACAAACAGCGTGAAGACAGAACCTTGTGACAAAAACAAATCGACCGAAGGCATTTTTTGGGAAACAGTACTAAGCACGATGCAATATTCAACTGCAGCATTACAATATCAATCCCGTAAAATGGACCTACAACTGACAGTGCTTCATACCTTAGCAGGTTTTACTTCTGCAATTGATAGGAAGCTGGCCGACCTAAATGGATTGATAAAGAGAGGGCAAGAAGCAGCCCTCAACGATAAATTAATCTAGCAAGAATGTACTTGTGCCCCAATTGTAGACAAATTATCCATGCTACCAACATTACTGAGCGATTTACTATCTATCGCAGTAACAACCGTAACTCAAACAGTGGAAAACCCGGTCTTATCTACAAAGGGGGAAATAAAAACTGAACCCCAACACACTGAGAAGTTAATTTTAAACAGGACTGATGAAACAGGAGAGGGCGGGGCCTCGCAAACTCCCAACACAGCCATTCCAGAAAAAGTAATAATAGTATCACCTGAATTAACTAATAAAATTACACCAACTAATATCCGTCTCAAGAACAAAAGGAAGGGGAGGAAAAAGAAAACTACTGCTCCGGCCCAACATCTGATTAATTGGTTACCGCAGCGACCAGTAGTCACGAATATCAAAGTTACAAATAAACAACACTCCCCAGTTCTACTATTGAAAGAAGGTACAAAAGATGATTTTATACAATTGCAAAAAACACCGCAAGGGGACTCGCACTCTTTATTAAAAATGAAGCGAATAGAGGCAAGTGCTCAAGTAGGGGAAAAAAACAACCCCAGCAGCCTCCTAGAAATTCCCCTAAAACCCAATTACCAGGAGCTTATATATACGACAAAAGCTCCAAGCAAGTCTCCCCAGGTCTGCAATCTACAAACGATAGATGAGAGACTAACAACACCAGAGTCCATGAACAGAGCGTCCCGTCACTCACCAACGAAAAATCCAGAGCGAACCAGAGACTCGGAAGAACAAATTTGCGAACGTCAAAGTCAATCACCAACCATTGCTGACAGCATTTATAATAAAACTAATATCCCTGATATCTTTAGTCTACATCAGTTTACAACTGTTACTAATTCTTACCCCGAGACCTCGACCCAGGAATCTGTCCAAGAGGAGGAGCCCGACACGATCATCTTTGCCCCCCAATATAAGTCGCGAGGCCGTGCAGATATCTTAAATAGAGGGAACATGCTACGGCTCCTGCAAGCCATCCCAAAGTTAGCCAATATTCATACTTCTGAATTATTGTTCGTCGAGTTTTTACCAAACAACGGCCTGCCGAACTCAGAATCCTCCAAAACTAGATGGAAAACACCGGAGATAGCTAGTAGAATTATCCAAGAAAGCAAAAAATTTCAAAGCTGGGGGATTACCCTAAAACTAGTACCTAAACCACAATATCCAACTCCATCTTTAATCATAGACAGTCAATGCAGACCGTCGACTTCAGTCCTAAAGGGAGCAAGGGGCCGCTCCCCTATAGACGGCCAATCCTCTGCAAAGGATCCTTTGTCAACAAACGGAAGGCAGGGGCTACAACGTACAATCCTCTTAGCGCAACCGAATTGACATATGACGCCCTCTCAATTACACCTTCGATTGGGCCCCAATTAAGTTAAAATATGTACCTGGAATATCAATGGCTTAAATTCTAAACTAAGAGACCACGACTTTTTGAACTATCTTAAAACTTTCGACATCATTTTACTCCAGGAGACCTGGGAAGATAAACCCTTCGATTTACAGGGCTACACTTCCAGCTTTACCGCGGCTACTAAGGGATCCATTTTTGGACGCCGTTCGGGGGGGTTTGCTCCTCCTCTCTTCCATAACAAAAATTGGAGAAATGTACCCCATAAAAACTTACATCACCCCTCCAAGTTGTATTCAGGCCTCAATGGTTAAGTTGATCCTTAACCAGACAGCACAGAAGGTTATATTGATAAACATCTACCTACATCCCAAACACAAACTACAATCATCTAGGGAACTGATTAAAGAAGTTACAAGAGTAATGGGAGAAGAGGATGTAGACCATGGGTACTCACAAACTTTCTCTCGGGGGCCAAATTTACAGTGTGGTTTCTGGCTGAGGGCCGCACCGGTGGGGGCGGGGCCAGTGGGGGAGGGGGCGGGGCTATAGCAAAAAAAAAACTATGACCATGAGGTTGAACACAGGCCACTGCAGCGGACGCCTTCATCCACTGAGCCACCAGACCCGGTATGCACACATATGTATCTATCTATCTATCTATCTATCTATCTATCTATCTATCTATCTATCTATCTATCTATCTATCTATCTATCTATCTATCTATCTATCTATCTATCTATCTATCTATCTATCTATCTATCTATCTATCTATCTATCACTATGTCTCCCGCCCTATCTATCTATCTATCTATCTATCTATCTATCTATCTATCTATCTATCTATCTATCTATCTATCTATCTATCTATCTATCTATCTATCTATCTATCTATCTATCTATCTATCTCTCACTCTGTCTCCCGCCCTCTCTATCTATCTATCTATCTATCTATCTATCTATCTATCTATCTATCTATCTATCTATCTATCTATCTATCTATCTATCTATCTATCTATCTATCTATCTATCTATCTATCTATCTATCACTCTGTCTCCCGCCCTCTCTATCTATCTATCTATCTATCTATCTATCTATCTATCTATCTATCTATCTATCTATCTATCTATCTATCTATCTATCTATCTATCTATCTATCTATCTATCTATCTCTCACTCTGTCTCCCGCCCTCTCTATCTATCTATCTATCTATCTATCTATCTATCTATCTATCTATCTATCTATCTATCTATCTATCTATCTATCTATCTATCTCTCACTCTGTCTCCCGCCCTCTCTATCTATCTATCTCTCTCTCCGTCCATCACTCTGTTTGTCTCCCTTTCTCTCTGTCTCTCTCTCCGTCCATCACTCTGTTTGTCTCCCTTTCTCTCTGTCTCTCTCTCCGTCCATCACTCTGTTTGTCTCCCTTTCTCTCTGTCTCTCTCTCCGTCCATCACTCTGTTTGTCTCCCTTTCTCTCTGTCTCTCTCTCCGTCCATCACTCTGTTTGTCTCCCTTTCTCTCTGTCTCTCTCTCCGTCCATCACTCTGTTTGTCTCCCTTTCTCTCTGTCTCCCTCCCTGTTTGTCTCCCTCTCGCTCCCTTTGTCTCCCTCCCTGTTTGTCTCCCCCTCGCTCCCTTTGTCTCACTCACTGTTTGTCTCCCTTTCACTCTGTCCCCTCCCTCTCTCTCTCTCCCTCTGTCTCCCTCCCTCCCTATCCCTCCCTCTGTCTCCGTCTCCCTCCCTCTGTCTCCGTCTCCCTCCCTCTGTCTCCGTCTCCCTCCATCTGTCTCCCTCCCTCCCTTTGTCCTCCCTTCCTCCCTCTGTCTCCCTGCCTCTCTCTCCCTCCCTCTCTCTGTCTCCCTCTCTCCCTCCCTTCCTCTCCGTCTCCCTCCCTCTCTCTCCGTCTCCCTCCCTCTCTCTCCCTCCCTGTCTCACTCACTGTTTGTCTCCCTTTCTTTCTGTCCCCCTCCCTCCCTCCCTCTCTCTCCCTCCCTCTCTCCGTCTCCCTCCCTCTCTCTATTGCTCTCTCTTTCCCTCTGTCTCCCTCACTCTGTCTCCCTCCCTCCCTCCTCCGTTCTCCCTCCGTCTCCCTCCCTCTCCCTCCCTCCCCCTCCCTCTCTCTCTCCCTGTCTTCCCCCCTCTCCCTGTCTTCCTCCTCTCCCTGTCTTCCTCCTCTCCCTCCCTCTTCCTCCCTCTGTCGCACTCTGTCTTCGTCCCGCTGTCACCTCACCCCCTGCTCTCACTCCCTGCTGCCCTCCATCACCTCACCCTGCTGTCCTCTGTCACCTCACCCCGCGCTGAGACGGCTTCCAGGGAACGCACACAGCCGCCGCACCCAAGTACTTCACAGGTCTTTTAAAGGCCATTTACTTGTTAATGAGACTTTGTTGTATTTCACCTCTTCTTAGCGCCCCTGCATCTCTGCTCTGATTGCGTGGAGATGCAGGGGCGCTAAGAAGAGGTGAAATACAACAAAGCCTCGTTAACAAGTAAATGGCCTTTAAAAGAATCGCCCGGCCTCACAGCTCCGCGCTGCTGTAACCGGCGGTGTTGCTGACAAGCACAGGGCACAGGCACTATGTCTGCAAGGTCCGCGGGCCGCCAAGGAAGGCTTGCCGGGCCGCTGACGGCCCGCGGGCCGTACTATGAGTACCCGTGATGTAGACAATAGTATTTTGGCAGGAGATTTTAATATGCACCTTTTAGGGAACGGCCAGGAAGACGAGCTCACACAAGACCTGACTGGAATATGGAGAATCCCAATTCAAGGCCCCTTGAAGGAAATCAAACCAGCGAAGAGTTCAAACTACCTTCTCTCACAACTAGAACACCTGAACTTAAGGGCAGTAAACGGCCGTTTTAAGGGGGATAATCCCCCGGCACCTACATACCATTCAGTCAAAACATCTTCTCATCTTGATTTTACATTCACTACGTTATCCATGTTTGACAGGATAGCCTCATTTCAAATAGGCAAAAACACACTTAGTGATCATATGTCACTAGAAATGATACTTCAAGCAACCTCAACATCATTCTTGGAGGCTGATAAATCTATCATCCCAGTCGGAACAACAAACCTGAAACGTATAAGGGGCAATTCAACAAATAAATAAATAATAGCAGCTACAGCTAAAGAAGTGCTTAAGCAAGTACAGGAACATCCAAGCCAACCGTTGGAAAGTTGGAAAAAATTCATCTGTACCCTTGGTGACAAATTTCCTTCCAAAATAGACCCAAAACAAAAGAACGTAAACATTTCGCCACTAACGATAGTAAAGAGCCCAGTCTCTAAGAAACTGAAACTAACAATAAATCAACTATTGCGACAACTACGGCGAACACCGGGAAATCCGAGCTTACAGCAGTCTCTGCGTGATTCAAAGGCCCTTTTTAGGACTCGGCTCGAAGGCTGCGCTTGCGCAGTCTCGCTCCGAGATTTAATGTTTAGGAGTGGGGCTTTAACCCGCCCCTTTTTTTTCCTCTTCTCCATTGGCTGGCCTCTTAAATGCTGGTCAGCCATTGGAGAAGAGGTTTGTCTCTCCAAACAAGCCCCGTCCTTTTCGGATTCGGGGGCGTGTTTTTTCGATTCTTTCTCTCCTCTGGAATGTAAACATTCCAGCCAATGGCAAGAGGAGAGAAAGAAAAGCACGCCCCGATTCCGAACTGCGTTTCTCCGAGGCATTTCTGGCTGACCTCGGAGAAAGGCGGCGGTGTTCATGGCTCTCGCCACAGGGGCGTAACAAAGGCTGTACTCAAATATTTCAAACTTCTTGTTACAAAACTATGCACGTATAATTCATTAATTTTATCATAAGGACATACCATTATGTCCGTACAATCAAAACCGTTCAGAGGCACTAACATTTCTCATGATACAGGCTTGAGTGTTGGTGCAAGAAATGGAAAGACCTGATCTGATACTGCTCGCATTTAATGCGACGTGGCGCATCCTTTCCACATCACTGAAAGTTGGACTACATCGAGCTCCTGCCATGATCGAGACGTTCTGCGGCTCGCGTTGGGCACACGGAGGTGTTTGCTTTGCCGTTGTTGTGAAGTGCTACAATCTAAGCTAGACACCGTTAAGCACACACACCTTCTGGCTGTTTATCCTGCGCCAATATTTGAACTTTCTGTGGCGCTCCTGCAACTCCCCCGGTGCATTCCAACAGAGGCGCATTCCATGGACATGGAAGGAAAGTAAAACAAGCCGTGCTACCGCGGGCGGCCTGCAAACACAACGCCCTCCCTCCGAGAATACTGCCTTTTTAAGGGCTTGAGCACGGAAAGGTGTGAGGGACTCCCGAAGCGTCTTGTTAACTCGTAAAAGGCCTTAGGGCCCTGCTTGCTTCGAGTGTGCTAATAAGGCACCCCAACGGAATGACCAGACGTCCATGAGGGATAAAGGTATTGTTTAATATGGATATTAGTGGATTAATACTTCTCCATGTCAAACAGACCAATTTAACGACAGACAACCACCGCTTGAAAAGTGATTGGAATTAGACCGACTCTTTTTCACGACCCATGTAATCACCTGGCACTGCATAATTACAAACTATCTTACAGTTTAAACACAGCAGACCAGCTAACGAGCAATAAGGATATGCCCTTCACCTATACAATACAAATAAGAGTGGTTTATAGGGTATCCTAGGCAACAGCACAGATATACGGGCAATGTAAGCAAAATTATTGTTTGTAAAACCGGATATGACCTCCCGCTTCCACCAGGACTAGAGGGTCGCAACTGAAACCCTGCACCTGTGTGGAGTCAGGACACTTGTGCATTTGTATATACCTGTTTTCTTCTCTTCAAGTTGGTGTCAAGCACTCTTAACAGGCCAGACCGCCAGATCCAGCATTCCTGCCCAGTGTTTAGTGCAGAAGTGGGGGCAGCCCGGAGCATCTTCACAGACATCTAAACACCACATGTGGTTATCAGGACCTCTGATACTTCCTCTGGTGACCTTCCCTCAGCTTTGCTGTTGTGCAGTCAGATAACTGGTCAGATAACTGGTCAGATTACCTGCAGGCACCTGCATGTTTATACTGATGAGACCAATGTGTAAATGTGCATTTAATTGAAAACGGCTTTGCAATCTGGTGGTATAACTCCTGCTATCCCTGGTAACTCTCCGATCACAGGTCCATGGTGGCGACTTTCAGGGTCTGTCCAACTGCAGCGACAACCGCAAATTGGCGCCTACACCTTGCCCCTTAACCTCAAAGGTGTATGATCTATTAGACTTTAGAGGTTTTGAAGACAAAACATAATAACCTAAGGCGTGCACATAGCTGCCTGAGGCACCGAAAGCATAACTGCGAGCCTATTTCATGGGATGGTTACTAGAAAGAACACATATTACAGAAATTGAGCACATAAAAGCAAATATTGCCTTGCACTTTCGAAGAATAAGGACACACATCGACTCTATTAGTTGCTTGTGCTTGAAAGGTAACGGCAGCCTCTGACATAAAATAACAGTGTCCTAAACTTTAATGAGCTACGCAAACAAGAGCAAGAAACTCGAGCTCAACAGGCAAGGCAGGAGAAGCGAAAGGCGACGGGGTGAGAGGAAGCAAGTGAGGCCCAACTGTTGTGCCCGGGCCAGTGTCGAGCGGAGATGGAGTCAGTTTGATACGATAGGCCAGAAGATAAATCCCTCTGTTTATATTAGGGACTCGGTTGTTAATGTTATTTATTCCAAACATGCAAACTGCTTTCAGGAGACATGAGTGGCTGTTTGCGATTTATCCGGGCACACGATACCCTACTCCATCCATCACTAAACCCCATGACTGCAAGTAGCACCAGAATTTAAGAACCACGCTCCAGCGAATGCGAGGTAGGCAGATGCTTGCTTTTTTGTGTGCTTGTTTTTGCATAAAACGAGTTGGTCCCATATTGACTGATTTCCCAATAAGCCCACCCCTTGCCTACGACCAGACTATATTGTGGACTTTATTTTTCCCTTAAGTGTTTATGCTGTCTCTTATTCTGTTTTGTTGCTGCTGCTGGCATAGTTCATCAAATGTATGGTTTCCGTGTAGATACACTACAGTTATAAGTGACCAGATCATGTCAAGTCTCAGCCGACTTTAGTAGGCGCAGTGGTAGCATGGACACCTGTTTACTGTGTTGTGAAAGCCGATCATGTTAGATGATACGTGTTTCATCACACTGCTCAGAGCTCAAGGCAAATCGTGCAGCTATTGTTAATTGATGGATGCTAAAGAAAGGCACCAATTACATTTTCAAAATTGTCTATTTAAGTATATCGTGTATACTTTGGTTACTGTTGCAGAGAGCCTTCCAAACTGTTTTGCAAAATGCACATTGGAACTAAACATGGTATAACATATAGTGTTTTTTAATGGCTGCAGTTAGAACCCTCCCCCACTCTTTCATTCCTCCCTTTCTTTCTGTCTAGCAGTTCTTCTCTTACTGAAGTTCACCTCCAGTCTTGCTAGCAGGCCTATGAAGCAGCACAGCCAAGAACAACAGTGACTCTGTCACTTAGGTCACAGGACCCTTGAGAAGGGCCAGCTCTAGGGCAGTGCAACCGGTGAGACCGGGCGCTGACTTTGGGTGGAGACATTATGTTTGCAATTAAATTAAGGTTTTAAATACGCTTGATGCCTCCTTCCTGGCCTCCAGCTATTTTCGGCAACAATAAAAATGTCATGATGACTCTGGTGTTTAATGTTCTTCCTAGAGAGAGATCGGAGTTTTGTCTAGTGGAAGTTTTGACTCCTGGAAAGGTAGCACATAGGGTTAATGTGCCTGCAGCAAAGAACATGTACCGTGCAGATCACAAAGTGCACATAATGTAAATAGGTCAGTGGGCTACTGCGTGTGTGTGTGTAGGTGGCTCTATTTGTGTGTGGGTTGCTTTATGTGAGTGGCTCTGTGTGTGTGGGTGGCTTTGTGTGTGTAGGTGCAAATGCAATAGGTCTCGCATTTGAGAGTGATTAAGCTATTGACATTGTAAATAACAATGCTGTTTCTTTAAATGTTTTAAAAACAAAAACACAAACAAAAATAATGTAATGAGCAATGCCAATAGCTCTAACTTTAACAATGCCGAGACCGTTGCATTGTAAATGCTTGTTAAGAAAAGAAGATGGATCAGGAAAACGACCATGAATAATGAATTTTGGGCTAGACTTCTTCACGACGCAAAACAGAAAAACAGCGCCAAATTTTGGCAATCCGTAAACAAATTACACCGGCCAAATCACCATGGGATTAGCTCTCATATCACTGAAGAGGCCTGGACAGACTTTCTCTCAAACCATTTCAATGACATTGAACAAACAGCTACATACTCCAAACGCCTAAGATCTGAGAGTTTTAGCAGGACTGCAAAAGAGTCAACACTACATTGCCCACCTTCTTTTGAGGATAGCTAAAGAACATTGCCACACCAACAACAACGGGTAACAACCCCAATCTCTGCACAAAAAGATGCACGGAGACTAGTGGAGGAGTATACCACCCAACAGATAAAGAAACAAATAGCAAGGGGCCGACCGGCCGGAGCCCCCGGCCCCAATGGCATACCGCCAATGCTGTACAAAAATGACCCGGATTACTGGAGCAATGCACTTGAACCTGTCTTTAAGTATGTAGTCGAAAACTCTATAATTCCTGAGTCATGGAGAGGCTCAATTATAAGCCCAATTTATAAACAGGGAGCAAGGTCTGTGCCGAAAAATTTCCGCCTGATAACCCTGATTGACATTGACACCAAATACTTTGCAGGGCTCCTCCTAAATGACTTAACCACCTGGGCCGAAGAGAAGCATATAATATCGCCAACACAAACAGGATTCCGGAAAAGGCAAGGCACAATAACCAACATAATGGCCCTGACCTTGCTTATGGATGCAGCTAAACAGGGAAAATACCCGCTTTTCCTTTGTTTCATTGACTTTGTCGCAGCATTCGACCATGTCGATCGAACAAAACTTTGGCAAAAATTGGATGGCTGGGGGATCCCTCCAACTCTTTTACTCCAACTAAGGAACCTTCATACCAACACATGGGTCAGGATAAAGCTCGGCGAAGGACTACATATATCAAAAAAAAATCATACTAAAAAAGGGCTTAAACAAGGGTGCGTGCTAGCCCCCCTGCTATTCAATCTTTTCTTAGCCGACCTTCCGGGGGAGCTGAACAGCTGTGTAGCCCACGCCCCGAAACTAGGGAATTCCACCCTGTCAAACCTGTTATACGCGGATGACTTAGTCTTGATAAGTAGGACCCCAATAGGACTCCAGCATTTACTGAATGTAACTTACAAATTTTCGCAAGAAAACGGACTCAAAATAAATTTCAACAAAACAAAAACGATGGCAGTCAATTACCATAAGAAGAAACATTTCAACTGGCTTCTCGATGGGCATCGTTTGGAACAAGTACCAAGCTACAAATATCTAGGGGTAATATTGGACCAAAATCATTCATCAAAACCGCAAATAGAATCCTTGCGGAGAAGGGGGGAACGACATGCCTAGCCATAAAGCCCCTAAAGAAGCTTTTACCGGATCTGACGTTCGACCCTTTGTTAAGGGTCCTGCAAGCTAAACTCCAGCCAACAATAACTTACGGAAGTGAAGCACTGAAGGGAAAAGACGCAACAACTCTTGACAATATAATTTCCAACTCATATTGAGCGATCTTTCAAGTCCCCAGAATGGTTTCCCCGGCCCAAATACGTTTGGAATTTGGGCTTCAAAAGCAGTCACTGGAGCGCATGGGAGCATATGTGAAATGTTGGCATAAAATCAAAGGCGACGAAAAAGGAACCCTGAATGACCAACTTTGGATGGAACTTTCCCACCCAGGAAAATCACCAGCCTATACCTCCAGGAATCTATTATACATCTAGGTTTAACAGACCTGTGGGACGTCCCGGTGAATCATTTCACATTTAAAAAATCTGTATCAAAGGTAATCCGTTTACTATCTGCAATAGAGGACAAAAAAACATTAGCCAAACGATCGCATGGCTGGATGGTTCTAAACACATATAACATGCCAAAACCCCAGCTCTACCTGAAAATTGGAATAAAAAATAGCACCAAGGAAAAATTCCTAAAACTCCAGCTGGGGTTTTGCCCCTTTAATCAATTTATGCCACCTTGGGAGAGAAAGGGAGGTGTCCAGCCTTGTCATTTATGTGGCAGCGGTGTTGAAGACGCAATTCTCATTATATGCACCTGTAATATGTTAAAAGATATAAGAATCACCCTGCTAAAGCCAGCGTTCAAACAGTATGGGGCCAGATCGTGCAGACAAGCGGTAATGTTGTGTTTCAACCCAGAGCTGGTCCTGTTAAACTGCCGGCTAATTAAATATCTCGACATAACTGCAAAAAGATTGAAACACCGGACCGAACAGCCCAACGTTCACTCATTACAAAAGCTGACATAATCATTACAAGATTGGGCACAGTTGAAACAATACTTACAGTCAATATGACTAACGTGCAGAATGTTTTAATAATTTAAGCATTTTTTTCTAACGTGTTGTGAAATTTTACAAATCACTTTAATTATGGTTGCTGACAAAAAGTTAGGAATTTTTATAATGATTTTATCAAAAACTGTAAGATATTTTATTTTTTTCTTTGTGTATGCAATGGTTTTAATTAATCAAGCATAATAAATAAACTACAAACTACAATCATGTGAACAGATCTTATATTTTTGTTTTCGTTTTTAAAACATAAATAAAAGGCATTGTCATTTGCAATGTCAATAGCTCAAACTCGCATTAATGCGAGACCTATTACATTGCAAATGCTTGTTAAATTTTGAAGACATTTATCATAGTTTAACACGTTTATTGCAAGATATCTTTATAAAATAAAGCTGCTCCTAAATGTAAGTGGTAGAGGACACCTTCTTTTCATTTACTTAAGTTAGCCTGTAAATAATACCTGCCCATATATTTAACATATTTCTGAATGTTAGTGCTCTGTCAAGTAAACAGCAGCCCAGGGTTGTTGTTCACCAGGCGGTCGCATGTGAAGGTCAAGGGGACCAAAAGAGGCTCCCCTAGGCCATTCTTTGAGTATCACTGGTCTATAGTCTTTGGAAACAAATTTCAGAGATTGGAGTAGTTTTCCTTCTGCACAGTGCTAATGTTGTCTGGTTCGTGGCTAGCAATAGGTGGGACAACATTGTGCCACTTGTGGAGTTAAAGGGGTACATTTCTTCCAAGGGTTTCACTTATAGAAATATTTTGGGTAATTTCATTTTGTATCTGTAGCATACCGGGTACAAAGCTGATAATGCTTCTTCACAGAATTGTAACAGTTTGAGGCATGACCATAAATTATGTAATATGCTGGTGCAGTCGGGGTATAATGTTATCTGTATAAAATGATACATATTGTTCCTTTTCCCTGCCATGATGTGCAGAATTGTTTGCTTTTGTTGTTTTCACTTAGACTCAGAATAAGCAAAACCCTTTGATATACATCTGGCGCTAGACTTTTGGGTGTTGCTAAGTTTTGCAGGAATTGTTTGAAGTAGCTCACATCTCTATTGACACCTTGCTTATTCTTGTTTGAAGAATAATTCTGTATTTCTTTTTAACACCCTCAAATGATTTGATTGAGTTTTTCCCAAAAAAGGGATCGAAGCTTACAACAACTTCTCTTTCTCCAAATTTGGAATTCCTGTGTTCCCATTCGGGGGGAGGGCAAGGGGGTGGGAGCAGGGAGAGGGGGGGTTCTGAAATCGAAATCGTATATTGTCTCTCATTGCTAGGGATTATACAGGTTGCATCCACTTTCATCTTTGGGGATCCATAGGATCTCCCCATGGGTTTGTTAGCGAGATTTTGATCCTTCTAAAACCATGGTTTGACTCTTGCTACTTAACCATTCATTCATATGTCTAAGTTTAGAGACTTGATAATATTTCTGTAAGTGTGGTACAGCAAGTCGCCCTTGTTTTGGATGGCCTGTGCGTGCTCTGGGTCCACGTCTGGTCTTTTTCCCATTACTTATGAATTAGTTACAATGGTTTGGAGGCGGATTATCTCCTCTTTCATGTTTGGTAGGGCATGGACTAAAATATGTACAAAACCCTTGGCAAAAGTATAATTTTAAGGGCCGCTATTGCCCTTACGCAGGGCAGCGCATGAGTCCTCCTTGAAGCCAACATAGTTTCCGCTTTTGTAGGTTGATTTCAAAGTTTCTTTTTTGCCTCATTAGGTGTGATGAGGATGACCAGATACCTATACTATCGTCCAACTGAAAGAAGTTAAGTAGTGTAGTTCTGTGGCCAGTGTTATCACCCGCCAGAACCAGTCCTTGTGACATACTCTTGTCGAGCTGGAGGTTGGCTATTGCCCTATGTTCTTCTCTAATGGGTATTAACGTTTGTATCCATCGTTGGTTTTTGAATAGTGTGAGTAATGTGTCACTATTTTTTGACACACTGAGTAATATGTCATCGACAAACACTGAGAATTTGAAGGTATCTTGACGCAGCATGGTCTTCTGTATTTGTAGGTGTTTTCTGATCCTTGGTAGGAGTATTTTCTGGAAGTGGGCAAACAGAGTGGAGAGGGGGTAGCCTTAGCCTGTGCCCTGGCTTATGTTGATGAGAGTCTAGGCCCTACCACTTAGCTTACTCCTCATTTGGGTTTATTATTTGTTATAAAAAGCAGGTATCCATTCCTGAAATCTATTTCCGAAGCCCAACCCACACAGGATATTATGCATAGACGCCACTCCTCTCTAATATATGTATTTACCTGTGTCTAGTGATAGAATAACTGTTTAAATAAAAGATTATTGTGATGATGTTGCAGGTCGTACAGTCCAATATATAGACCACTTGGTTGGACAGAGTCAGGCTTGGCATCAATCTGTCCAATCGATTACCAACAACTTTGGCAAAGAGTTTAATGTTAGTATTTAGAGGACAGATGGGGGATATGATCATAGGTTACCTTCCTTGGCGGGATTGCTTAATAGAGATAAGCTTGACTTGGAAATGGTAGTTGTTACTCTACAGTTCTTGTGAAAGAGTGCTGTCAGAGTGTAGAGTAGTTGGGGCACAAACCTCTTATAAATGGTTTCAGAGCTTCCACCTGGGCCATGTGCTTTAGCCAGTTTAAAATTTCTAGTGCCCCCCCCCGCCCCCCCCCCCCCCCAATTATCTCCATTTCTGTTATTGATATAAGTCTATGGATAGCTTGGCTAGTTTAGGCAGTGGTATTTACTCTAGAAAAGCAGCTTAGGCTTTTTGCTTAAGTGGGTTTTGCTATAATGAGTTTCTGGTATTATGCGTAAAAAGTTTTGAGTTTCCCCCATCACCTGAACCATACCCCTTTTATCTTTCTCTCGGATAAGTTCTCATCTTGTGTGCTAGTAAAGTGCCTGGTTTGTTTCCCCCTCAAAGATTCATACTCATATCCTGGTCAGTATGTAAGTAGCTCTATCCAACTACAACATGTGGAGATGCCCCATAACCACAGTCATTATCCTCCAGTTTTTCTTGGTCAATGTGCTGTTTTTCTAAGTCCCTTAGCTTAGTCATCAGTTTTCTTCCTTAATGTGTTTAAGGCATGCTGGTTCCTAGATAAATGTTTCTGGTCTCTTCTATTGAAAGCTCTGGAGTTCCCCTTGTCCTTATTTGTGATCTGTCAGCAGTAACATTCATGACTATTTTGAGATGCCCCAATAGTTTTGGATCGGTTGCAAATTTGGGTTTTTATTGCAGTGAGAGTTTAATTTTTCTTGTCCTGGGTTGGGAGCCTATATTGCCGCTAGTGTAATGGGGTGTCCTCCTAAATTCTCTTAACTGCTACCAATCTCCCATCTTGTCAGCCTTGGATTATTGTTCAACAACCATACATTTTGAGTTCAAAGGATCACTACTCTTTCTTTCTTAGGCCACTGCATGGTATTGTTTCGAATAATGTTTAGATTTCCATCTGAGTTGGTGTATTTTAAGCATGTGGGTTTCCTGTAGGAAGCATATATCCACTTCATTAGTTCCATTTCATTAGTTCCATTATTTTAGTTCACTCACCCTCTTGGAATGGCTATTGAGGCCTCTTTCGTTATATGTGGAAGCTTTCAATGTGAGAATTTCAGGTACCATTTCTATATGTAAGGATTGATAGTAAGGATAGATTCAAGTTTATTGCTAAATTTTGAAGTGATTTCTTCCTGTTAAAAATTACTTTACAAGTTTGAGGTTGGTTCTGTACTCCAACAATCCCCTCCTTCCCCCAAATTTCCAATATTCCAAACATAACTAAGAATCCAACAACATTTATAAGTATGTAATTGTATTTATATTGCGCTTACTACCCCAGACGAGGCTTTGAAGCACCTTTCGGCGAGTAGCATGCTACTCCGGAACAAAGGTGGATTAGTAGAGGGAAATATAAATTGTTATTGGGAGTGGTGGACATATGAATGGGATAAAGGATGGATAGAGAAGGGAACCGTTTAGAAAGGACTATTTGGGAGTCCATAGTACTATAAGAAGTTTAGGATAAGTTAGAGACTGGAGGTAGGGGTTAGTTAGAAAGCTGTATAGGAGTCATAGAGTAGTGGTTTGGGGAGAGTGGTATTTTTTTCTCCTGTGAGAGGAAAATATATAAACATATAGATACATGCTTACACATAAAATGTATACATAAGTAGAGTTATTAACATGATACACAAGGCAGCAGTCTGCACCTAAAGTGCCGGCACAGAGATTCTCTGCACTCCTACTAAGCCCACCAGTTCAGCAGAGTAAAAGTATGGAAAAGAAGTGCTCCATTTATCAGAAGATGCTTGACAGCAAAGCATTAGCTGTGAAGGTTTCGGTCCACATCAACCTGCAAATATGCATCAGTTTTTCTGAGCAGTAAACCCCATGGGTGGTGGGACATGATCAAACATGTCTGACTTTAGATGGGCGAAGCTTGCCTGATCATAAGATGGCCGCGTAGTAAGCGAGCTACGTATAGCCATCTAACTATCCAGAATTTATCCTGCATCTGGGCTGACTTATCTGCCCTAACCTATGAAGTCTGTAACCCTGGGGCGGGATGCCTTCATTTTGAGCCATCGGCGAGCCTTCAAAACCGACCATGAGTGCTGGAACCACGCGCTTGCTCGTAGGCCTGGAGCTGCGCTACGATGAAATGACTGATCGCGTTAACGGCGTGTCCGCTGCTGGCTCCGAGCAGGGGCTGCTGCCACACAGTGTGTCCACTGTGCTTGCTGCAGTAGAGCCCGCACTGTATTCGGGACTGGTGAGGAGGGCTCCCTACCAGACGACACAAGCGAGCTGAAAGACTGGCTGACCTGGTGAGCGGCGCTGGGCGGAAAACGACCTGGAAGGCACTGCAGGGCTGTAGCCTGTTATGTTTGTTTGTATTCAGCATCCGCGGCCTGGTGTAGTGCCACGGCTACTTCCCGGAGCGAAGACTATTTGCCGGTGTACTGTGCCTGGACCCGTAGGACCACGCAAGTCTTGTCGGGCAGGGCAGAACTCTTTGCTTGATGGCTCGAGACCGTGCGACTACCCCCCTGTACAGCGGTAAGCAGTGGCGTAGCAGGGGAAAGCCGCGTTTGGCCTGAGGCGGCCATTTCTGAAGCCCAGTACGGCACACTGGGAGATACAGCACTCGGGCAGATGTAAGCACAAAGATTGATCTGCCGACCCTGGCACAGGCTAGGGACTTGCTCTGGGGTGCGGAGACGGGACAGTTGGAGCCAGCACACACATAGAACTTGCCATGTCCCAGCACATAACTGGACCAGTTCTGCATTCCGGTCTGTGAACTTGCGGTCTCTCAGACACCACTATTGCCTCCCTGTCAAAACGCCATCGCTTGCGAACCGATCAAATAGGAGCTTCGCTGAAACTACCTGACCAGTGTGGCGAAAGGTTCACGGTGCATTGTTGAGCAAGACTGAGAACTAACGTGCCCTTCCACCCACAAGACACAGTCCTGTATGATGCAGCCTTGGCTCTGAATACATAGAAACCGCGACCTGTGGTTAAGGTGGGTGCAAGCAGGCTGGCAGCCAGAGCGGCCGGAGTTGGAGACCCCTGAGGACCCTGCCTGGAGTTGCCCTGGCCGATGAAGATGGGGAAGGTGGACAAAACACAACCTAAGTTCGACTTCGAGCAGAGGAAATCCAGACTTAGGGAGCAAACCCCAGAAGAGGGCTCCAATATCTGTGCTGATATGCCGGACTCAGCGGAGGGAGACATTCGCAAAATGTTTGCTGCAGTGCAAAAGAGTTTATCCACTATTGACAGTAAGATTGACTTGCTGGAGTACTGCATGGATCGAATGACTGCACGTATGGATGAACAGGTGGAGTGGCTTGATATGACGGAGTCACCGAGGTGGAGGAAGCGCAGACCGAGATGGACTCTTGAGCACAAGTGGATGGGAAAGCTACTGTAAACTTTACAGGACAAGGCAGAGGACCTTGAAGCCTGGTCCCGAAGGAGCAATATACGTATTACAGGACTTCGGAAACCACCAACGTTGGGAACATGGAACTGTTCGTGGAGAAGCTGTTGGAGACACTGCTGGGACGCGATACGTTCTCATTGCTCACTGGGCCCGAAACCGCCTCCAGGAGCAGCTCCGAGGCCCATCATTGCTAAATTGCTGAATTATAGAGATAGAGAAGCGGCATTGAAGGTGGCTCGGGAGAAGCATACTCTGCACTATGAAGACTCTGTAGTTGTGCTGTACCCCAACTTTACGATGCGAGTGCAGGAGGCACGTAAGCAATTTGCGCCACTGAAGAGACAACTGCGGCAGCAAAACTTGGACTACGCCATGCTGTACCCGGCGCAGCTGCGGGTGAGTAGGCAGGGCCACTCTCGGATCTTCACGGATCCAAAAGTGCTACAGAAGGTCTTGAAAGAATAGTCAAAGGACAGAGCGCACAGCAAGGAAATGTCAGACCAAGAGGGAGCAACCAGTGGCAGCCTGGCGGAACAGGACTGATTACTTGGACCCACATATTGGCAGATAAGATTCTGACTTGAGGGGGAGGAAGCGATGCAAACTGGGCTGAAATAGCACGACTATTGATATTGTGTTACGAGGGGGGAGTAGGGCAGCAGACATATAACGTGCATTTAGAAACTGCTTCTGCAACCACAGTTTTTGGCGGAGTAAACCTGTCCCGTAGTAGCATTAGGATGTGAGGTATAAAAAATAGTTATGGGGCTAAGTATTAGTTGGACAGGTGCACGGAATGCGCTTGATGGCAGACGAACCAGGCATACACACTACCGAGAGTGAGAGGAAAGGGGGATCTAGCAACATCCGCTTACATGTGTATGCCACAACCTGGCGAACTGCCAATTTTGTTTGATGGTTGAAATTGATATATATGTTTTTTGTTATACAGAATTGGGCTGGGAGGGGAGTCTTCGCCAATGCAAAGTTGGGGTATGCAAGGCGTGGGAGGGGGGACACAGAGACCTTACACAAATGTTGTGATTTTTGTACAGTTGCCTGATATGAGCATGCATAACTTAAACGGTAACTCAATAGACCAAAGTGACACCCGAGCAAACGTACAGGTTGCAGCGGCGAAACATACCAATGAACATGACACTGACACAAAACAGTAGGATACACATCTTAACATATAACGTCCGCGGTCTTAACAACCATAGGAAACTGAGGGATGTGCTGTCATATCTCACTAGACAAGACATAGGCATCGCTCTACTGCAGGAATCGCACTTGCCCCTAACTAGCAGAATGTTAAACAACAGGGCGCTGCAGGGACACGCACATATAGCGGGGTTCACGTCTCACGCCAGAGGGGTTAATCCAAAATCAGGGCTACAATTGGACGCACTGCACACGGACTTGGAGTGTAGATTTACTATTTCGAGGTGCTCTGGGAAGGGGCTTTATTTGGTTTTAGCAAACATCTATGGCCCAAACCATGATAATCCAAAATTCTACTTGGCTTAATTTGAGAAGATGCGCTGCTATGGGTCTGGCTTTCATATTTGGGATGGCGACTTTAATTGTGCGTTAGATCCGCGGCTAGATAGGTTGGGAGGCCCGCCACCTCGCCCTTCAGCGGCCGCCCGTGCGGTCGATGACACAACTAGAGTTGTGCGATGTATGGAGAACACGATTGCCCAAACAGGACTATTTACCCCCAGATCAGTACTCCCCCGCACTTTCTCTGACCACTCACTGGTGCTTCTGGTTGTGGAGAGTCCACACAGACATATCCCCAATTCACCTGGCGTTTCCCCCGTACTCACTGCTCGATCTGGTTTAAAATCAGAGCTATCGGAAGCTATAGAAACCTTCTTCGATGCCAACATTGGGTCGGTTGACACATTCTCTGTGGTATGGGAAATTTCAAGGTATATATCGGGGGATTGCACTAGGTAAACACTTGGGAGTTGCACGTGCATGTAGAAAAAGGCTTGCGGACGTGGAGTGCAGATTGCAGTCCCTAGAACTAGGCTTCCTATCCAGCACAGACGACAAAGTTAAAGAGGAATTCCAAGCTCTACTAAAGGAGTACCATGACACAACAGACTCAGAAATCAAACACTTAGGCAAATACTCGACGGCCCGCACTTACGGGGAGGGAGAATGACCAGGCTTGGTGCTAGCCTCACTGCTAAAGAAACGCAGAGAAACAACAGGTGTTGTAGAAATTAACAACAAAGAAGGGGAACTTATAGTTGACCCGACAGAAATAGCCGGTAGATTTAAGCAGCACTATATGGCCCCAAGAGCGTGGGAGATGACGTTGATGTACTTGATTATTTGGCTCACATCAAACTCCCCTGGTTGATGAACGAACATAGGGAGTATCTCATGCGACCTTTAGAGACTGAGGAAATTGTGGCAGCACTAGCTGGGATGAAGTCAGGTAGTGCACCAGGCGTTGATAGCCTAACTGTCACTTTTTATAAAGAGTTTAAAGAATTGCTCATCCCACATTTAACTACTCTGTTCGAGGAGATGAGTGAGAGCGGCCTGATGCCACTCTCCGTTAGGGAAGCTTTAATCGTCGCAATTTTAAAACAAAACAAATTGCCGACTGAATGTGCATCGGACCGTCCGCTGTCGCTCCTGAACGTCGACACAAAAATATATGCAAAACGTTTAGCGAACCGTCTAACTCCATTAGTACCTCTATTGGTCGTGCCAGAGCAGGCTGGGTTTGTTCCTTGCCAAAATATAATGCATAACCTGAGAACGGTTTTCGGAGTTATACAACACACAAAACAAGACATCCAGGCGATTGCTGTGTTCCTTGACATGGAAAAAGCTTTTGATTCTGTGGAATGGTCATTCATGAAACATGTAATGACGAGACTCGGGCTAGGAGACATTTTCTTACAAATGATAGGAGTTCTCTACAGTTCGAGGCATGTGGGCTGCTGAATTCATATCTGTGCATAGATCGCCGCCTAGTGTTGGGTCCGGATGTTTGCACGTTGCTGTCCTGGAAGAGTCTTCGAAGTATCCTGGGATAGGTGACTCCTCCCCTGGACTACAGTGCGCATGGGCATCCTCTCCATCCTCAGATTGTTTTTTTCCGCCATTGGGTTCGGATGTGCTATCTTGACTCAAGTTAGGAAAAACTTTTTCGAGGCCAAAAGGCCTTTAGTTCGCGTCGGTACTGTTTCTCGATCGGTATCGATAGTATCTTTGTTAGTTTACTAACTTCCAGAACCAACTTTTCGCATCTTACCTGACCATCGACCCGACATCGACGATGGAATCGAGGACACCATTCAAGAGGTGTCCGGTATGCAATGCGAAATATCCCCACATCGACGTCCATCCGGTGTGCAACAAATGCCTTTCGCCGGATCACGACGAATCTACATGCATGGCCTGTGCCCGGTTCCGATCCAAGAAGACTCTACGGAATCGACGAGCGGCGAGGCTCGAGGCACAGCACGCGGCACCGGCCCCGGCCGACATCTTCAACGCCGAGACCGAAGATGTCGAAGAATTGGGGAACCTACCCTCCAGTCCCGCTTCCGAACATGACTCTGGATCGGAAGACGTCGACGAAACACTCTTTCGCAGAGATGAAGACGACACCGAGGTAGGAGACTACAATGAGGCCTTAGGGGCCGAAGAGAGTAGCTCCGGTGACGAGCAAGGCCTACCCGTTCAGACTGAAGAGAGCCCAGTGCAACAGTCTATGGCTCCGGTCGAGGGATCGCCTTCGGGCATTACCCGAGACCTATCCCGCAGTTCTTCGGCCCCGCCCTCGGGCCCGGCCTCGGACATTCAGCGGCAGCCATTAATGCCCAAACCGGCTGGTTTCCCTTCTTCGAAACCGAAACCAAAAGCTGTAGTGGTTCAATTGAAACCGAAACCGAAAGTGGCGCTGGTCGGATCGAGGCCTTCCACACCTTCGACGCCATCGAAACGCGTCGGCACCGAGCGCACCAAGCGAGACTTCGGTGCCGAACTCGAAGCGGTCGGAGTCGGCATACGGAAAAAGGCCTTCGGTGCCACCAAACCTGCTCGGCTCCCGGCACCGACGCAATCGTCTCCGACCCCAAAGGTCAAACTGCCTGCTGCGTCTCACATCGCTTCGACGGCAACACCAAAGCCTCATGCATCGAAGACGTCGACGGCCGTTCCTGCCCCTCGACTCGATGACCCACCGGCGCCGAAAAAGTCCACGGCCGCCTCTACAGAAGCGGTCGGCGCTAAAGACTCGAGGGCGCTCCAGATGCGACCCGTTGCAGCGCAAAGCAGCAAAACCAAAACGGTCCTCCAGGACACGTCGGGCTCCGAGCCAATAAAAGCTCCAGCAGCCTCTTCGGCGCCAGCCAACATTACTTTTGGCCTGCCACCATCCACGGCCCCGAAACTCTTCCAAATCAGGACACGGGTCACCCACACCACGGTCACACCTGCAGACCGCTCTGCTGAGACGTCTCCATCACATCTCATCGACGCCGACACCGGCAGGATGATTATCCACAAACGGAGGATAACTTCGGAGCCAGCTTTGGACGCCTTCCGGATCCCACTAAAAAGAAAGCTGCCTGTGGTTTCAGAACCTGTTCTTTACGAACCTTTCCACTCACCCTACCAGGATCCACAATCCTTCTCTCCCACACAGTCCGACACGGATGCGTTGGAGGACTACATGGGTGACCAAGTCCCCTACCACGGAGACATGAACCCTGTCGACCAACAGGACCCTGATCAAGCTTGGGATGACCCTGTGGACCCCGGTGCACCTCTAGATGCACAGGACCCGCAACTCTATGGAGCAAAAACATCTCCCACAGAAGACACTGCGGCGTTCAACGCTCTAATTGAACGTGCTGCGGCCAATCATGGGGTGCAGCTTCACTCTGACACCGTCGAGGAAGACTTTCTTATGGACACTTTCGCATCCTCAGAAAGGCATGTAAAGACTCTGCCCATGTTGAAAGGGGTCCTCAAACCAGCCAAGGACATCTTCAAGGAACCCACCAGGGCAAGGGTGATAAACCCCAGGATCAACAAGAAATACAGATCAGCGCCTGGGGACCCTACTTACATCAGAGGCCAATTACCTCTAGACTCCATTGTCGTTGCGAATGCTCGCAAGAGGGCACACTCGCAAACGACAGGTGACGCTCCTCCCCCGGACAAAGAGTCCAAGGTGTTAGAGACCTCTGGCAAACGGGTTGCCGCCCAGGCTGCCAACATATGGCGCATAGCCAATACTCAAGCGCTCCTCGCTCGCTACGATAGAGCGCACTACGACACCTTAGAGCAACTACTCCAACATCTCCCTGACCAATTCAAAGAAGGTGCAGAAATCCTTATCAGGGAGGGACAGCTCCTCACAAACGCATCCATCAAGTGTGCACTGGATGCCGCAGACACAGCTGCCAGGGCTATAAACACAAGCGTCATGCTGCGACGACATGCCTGGTTGCGAATCTCCGGATTCAAACCTGAGGTGCAAAATAATATACTCAACCAGCCTGTCAACCCCGACTATTTATTCGGGCCGGAGGTTGACACCAGCCTTGAGAAGATAAAAAAGGACACGGACACTGCAAAGTCCATGGGGGCTCTCCAGACTCAGTCCTTTCGGAGCGGCTCCTTTCGTCGCCCCGGAAATAGAGGAGCAGGTAGAGGACAGGGGTCACAGCAGACATACAACAAGGGCAATACACAAACCACCTACGATAAAAACACCCGGGGTGGATATCGTGGCTCCAGTACAAAGGGCAGAGGACGCGGCTACGGCAACACCAGGTCCTCCCCCAAGAACAAGCAGTGACGCCCTCTCCCTTCCTCCCGACCACATAACACCTGTCGGGGGAAGGCTACAGAGGTTCCTGTCCACGTGGAACTCCATCACCACGGACAGGTGGGTCAAAGATATTGTCAAATACGGTTACTGTCTAGAGCTAACCTCCACTCCACCCACAATACCTCCAAGAAACCGTCCTATGTCCTCAGAGCACTTAACGCTCTTACAGCAGGAGGTGCAAAGTATGCTTCTAAAAGGCGCTATAGAGGTCGTACCCGTCCACGAGCAGGGTACGGGAGTGTACTCCCTGTACTTCTTAATACCGAAAAAGGACGGGTCGCTCAGACCTATATTAGACCTGAGACCCCTGAACCGATACATTCTTTCCGAGCACTTTCACATGCTCACTCTACAGCAAGTCCTTCCGCTTCTCAAGCAGGGAGACTTCCTGGCCACACTGGACCTCAAGGATGCGTATTTCCACATACCCATTCACCCCTCACACAAAAAATACCTCAGGTTCACTGTTCAGGGGCAGCACTACCAATTCAAAGTCCTTCCCTTCGGCGTGACAACAGCACCCAGGGTTTTCACGAAGTGCCTAGCTACTGTGGCGGCACATCTACGGAGGCAGCACATACACGTCTACCCCTACCTGGACGACTGGCTCGTTCAAGCAAAGTCAGCCCAGCACTGTGCCAGCCACATGTCCCGCACCATTCACCTCCTTCACAGTCTGGGATTCTCACTAAATTACCCAAAATCCCATCTCCAGACCGCACACGTACAACAGTACCTAGGTGCGACTATAGACACTCTGGCGGCCACAGCTCAGCCAAATTTAGTGAGGATCAACAGCATGCAAATGCTGATTTCCAAGTTCAAACCCCAACACTCCCTTCCTGCGCGAGTGTTCATGCAGTTGATAGGCATGATGGCCTCCTGCATTTTCATAGTCCCGCACGCGAGATTACATATGCGCCCGCTTCAGGAGTGCTTAGCACGTCAGTGGAATCAGGCTCACGGACAGCTGAAAGACCTAGTGTTGGTGAGCGGTCGGGCATACAACTCTCTGCATTGGTGGAATCCACAAAACCTTTGCAAGGGCCGACCGTTCCAAGAGCCTGTTCCACAGATAATACTGACAGCGGACGCGTCTCTCCAGGGATGGGGAGCTCATGTACTCCACTACACAGTGCAGGGCCTATGGACAACACAACAGAAGAAGATGCACATCAACCTTCTGGAACTGATGGCAATCTTCCTAGCCATGAAGGCTTTCAAAGTACACTTGTGCAACAAAGTCGTGTTGATCCGGACGGACAACATGACCGCCATGTACTACATACAGAAGCAAGGAGGAACACACTCTCCACAGTTGTCTCATCTGGCTCAGAGCATGTGGAAGTGGGCCATTCAGAGGAACATGTTCCTCATGGCAGAACACCTCCCAGGCAAGGACAACCAGATGGCGGATCTGCTCAGCAGACACAGCCACCAGATGCACGAGTGGGAGCTACACCCGTCAGTACTCCAACCGTACTTCCAGCAGTGGGGTCATCCAGAGATAGACCTCTTCGCCACAAGCGAAAACGCAAAATGCCAAAGCTTTGCCGCCAGGTTCCCACATCGGCAGTCGCAGGGCAATGCGATATGGATGAACTGGTCCGGCAGATTTGCGTACGCTTTTCCCCCAGCGCCGTTGATACCGCTGGTGGCTCGCAAACTCAGACAACACTCCCTGACACTCGTCCTGGTTGCTCCTACGTGGGCACGCCAGCCATGGTACACCACCTTTCTCGAACTTTCCGTGGTGCCGCATCACAGGCTGCGGATCAAACCCGCGCATTTGACGCAGAACCATGGAGAGATTCAGCACCCAGATCCGCAACAGCTGAACCTGGCAATCTGGCTCCTGAAGTCCTAGAGTTTGGCTACCTCAACCTGCCACCTGACTGCATGGACATCATTAAGGAGGCCAGGAGACCCACTACAAGAGCTTGCTATGCAGCCAAATGGAAAAGGTTCGTCATTTATTGCAATAATAATGACATTAACCCGCTGGACGCATCCATCCAAAACATCATTTGTTACCTCTTACACCTATACCGATGCAATCTGGCGTACACCTCTATACGTGTCCATTTGACCGCAATGTCAGCCTATCTGCAGACCAGGCAGCACCTCTCACTATTCAGAGTGCCTGCCATCAAAGCATTCTTGGAAGGACTCAAATGAGTCATTCCACCAAGCCACCCACCGGCTCCAATGTGGAACCTCAACTTGGTCCTCACACGCCTAATGGGTCCACCCTTTGAACCTCTACACTCATGCGAGATTCAATTCCTCACCTGGAAAGTAGCTTTCCTAGTAGCGATCACTTCTTTACGAAGAGTTAGTGAACTCCAGGCACTAACCGTTCAGGAGCCATTTATACAGGTTCACGCCAACAGGGTCGTACTACGTACCAACCCAAAATTCATGCCCAAGGTAATATCGCAGTTCCACATGAATCAAACCATAGAACTGCCCGTTTTCTTCCAAAACCCACAAACTGTCGCAGAAAGAGCACTCCATACACTAGATGTAAAGAGGGCCCTCATGTACTACATCGACAGGACTCAACCCTTTAGGAAGACAAAACAACTGTTCGTTGCCTTTGCCCCACACCACAAAGGTAACGCCATCTCCAAAGCAGGGATAGCCAGATGGATCGTTAAATGTATTCAAATTTGTTATCAAAAGGCAAAACGCACATTGACGATTCCCCCACGAGCCCACTCAACACGTAAGTTAGGGGCCTCCATGGCTTTTCTAGGAAATATTCCCCTGCATGATATATGTAGAGCAGCCACCTGGTCCACTACACACACATTTACAAAACACTATTGTGTAGATGTGCAATCGAAACAGCAGGCAGCTGTAGGACAGGCTGTTCTCAAAACTCTTTTTCAGACCGCTGCAGCTGGCACTGGTAGCCGCCGCTAATAGAGGGCACTGCTATACATTCTATGCACAGATATGAATTCAGCAGTCCACATGCCTCGAACTGAATATGCTACTTACCAGTATGCATCTGTTCTTGGCATGTAGGGCTGCTGACATTCATATCGCCCTCCCTCCTCCCCGGCGCCTGTAGCAGCTGCAGCTCTCAGAATTACTGTAAGCATGGTCATCATTTTCTGTATCTACTCCATCACTGCCACAATGGCGAAAAACAATCTGAGGATGGAGAGGATGCCCATGCGCACTGTAGTCCAGGGGAGGAGTCACCTATCCCAGGATACTTCGAAGACTCTTCCAGGACAGCAACGTGCAAACATCCGGACCCAACACTAGGCGGCGATCTATGCACAGATATGAATGTCAGCAGCCCTACATGCCAAGAACAGATGCATACTGGTAAGTAGCATATTCAATTTCCCACTGCCAGAATTAAGGTTGGTAGCATGGTTACTGACCCGATTAGAATAACTAGAGGCACTTGGCAGGGTTGCCCGCTCTCCCCGATACTTCACGCACTGGTGGTGGAACCCCTGGCATGCGCACTTCGAGAGTACCACAGCCACAGGGGAATCCGGTTCCGAGGATACAATTTGATTATTTCCATGTATGCTCATTATACGTTATTATATTTTAGAGATCCTGAGCTTAATCTGGCACCAGTACTACACGAAGTAGTCAAGTTTGGTGGGATGTCGGGCCTTAAGGTCAATTGGACCAAATCAACCATCTTCCCACTTACTCCAGCCACTACCTCCTTTACTCCTGACTACCCGTTGAGTTGGACGACTGAGCCGGTGCGCTACCTGGGAGTTCAGGTGCACACGGACTCGGAAGTAGTCTTCAGGGAGAACTACGGGAGAGCAGTTAGGAAACTGGAAGAGGAGGTGGATCGATGGATACGCTTGCCATTGTCACTAACGGGTAGGGTCTCGATTATGAAGATGGTGGTGCTGCCCCGGTTCTTCTTTTAATTTGCCAACAGTGCACTGGTCCTCCCATGTTCTTTCTTTCGGACTCTTACATCACTACTAGTCAGACTTGCTTGGACTGGGAAGCATGCTCGGGTCAGGTGGGATATACTTACGGTACCATACCTTATGGGAGGGCAAAGCGCTCCGGACCTTGATTTGTATTCTAGAGTGGCACAAAGCGCACATACGCATTACTGGATTCATGGCTCTGCTGATACTCCTCACATACAGATTGAGAAAGTAGTCGTGACGCCTCTCCCACTGCCGGCTCTTTTGTTTAACCCAACTGATCGCAAGACTGGAATTTTGGATTCCATCAATGCGACAGTTCATGCTTGGCAGCAACTTCTGAAATTGTCGGCAGGTGCCATTTTATATTCCCCACTGACTCCACTGGATTGGTGTCGCTGGCTGCCACCATGTAAGGAGAAAGGGGTAACTTGGATCTTAAACTCCATAAACATTAAGACAGTAGGCGATATGTTTTTGGAGGGCAAGGTGAAAACGTGGGAGGAAGGGGATACTACGGGGCAGCGCGACACATTGCTAATAAGATTCCAGTTTCACAGAACACGACAAGCACTGAAGGAGATCCTGGGCAGCGACTTAGCTGAACTGCCAAAAGTGGTTCCCCTCACATTGTAATGAAAGGTCTCAGATCTCCCCTGGACCAAGGTATGTACCGTCACTTTCCCAGGGAGAGAATATCAGTTCCAAACTTATGGAATATAACATATACACAGCACTTCCTAAGGTGGGCAAACTTTCAACACTCCTCCAAAGGCAAGGCAAGAAAACAATATACTTTGCACATCACTTGCCAGGAGTAGAACAACTTCCTATAACACAATTACCTGCAAGAAGGGAATTCACCCATCCTTCTACAACAGAATACTTGGCCAAGAAGAGTCCACACCTCCTGCTACAAGGAAAAGACGAATTGTTATATCTGGGATATATATATATTTATTAGTAAGTAGCACCACACGGTAAGCCAAATGCACCTATCATAGCAGACTCTAACATATCAATAGTATGATTGAAACACAATCAAGGCAAACATATATGTAGAAATATATATGTATGGATATAAGAATCGGAAAATAAGAAGGAAAGGAAAGAATCAGTAAAGAATCAAGAGATAGTTAGTAGCAGAGACACCTCACCTACTGCTTCATCATTTCACCCCACTTTGCTCAAGGGGAGTCCATTGCTTGAACCGGGTGAAAGCTCAGAGGTGACACCACTCTTCCGTCTGCTCCACGGTGTGAACTTCCACCAGGCCAGTGTAGGCTCCCCTTTTTAATACAAATTCAAACACAACACAGCTTCTAGCAAGCCTCACCCCCTCATTCTCATGAGAGCCCGTACCAGCCTGCTCCAAGGCCACTGCATCGGTTGATACAGGCCCTTGCTATGGCTCCGAGACAGATCATGTACATTCCTCTGATAAGAACCAGTTCCCTCTAGTCAGTAAAGTGCGAAAAACAGGAGAAGAGCAAAACATGCCCTCCCCACCTCTGTAGCTTCGTGCAGGCACAGAAAATAGCTTCAGTCATGAAAATGAAGTTAGTTAACCCCTTCGGTGCTCATGACGGAACGGTTCCGTCATGAGCGTCGGTTGAGCTGTGCTCATGACGGAACCGTTCCGTCATGACCACGCCCGCGCAAGAAACCGTCAGCACAGCGGCGGAATTCGCGCAGCATGGAAGGGGTTAAGCCATGCACACAAAGGCCCAAAGCAAGATGGAATCAGAAAAGCAAGGATGACATGAAACCATGTCAAAGGCAATAGTCAGCACTGCCATAAAGCAAGGTAAAGTCAGAAATCAGAATGACATTAGACCACGTCAAAGCCAATAGGTCAAAGTCATAATTCACCTAACCCAAATAACATTATACACTTAATCCCTCAGTATCCAACATTGAGCACATGTGTGCACCATCACCCACAACACTGCACCTCGACATCCCACACCTCCTATTCTTGGCAAGACTAGTCTACTAAAAGACAGCAAGATTACAGGACAGAAGAGAAGCAGGCATATACAAAACCATCCTACATTAAGGCTAGGGTAACATAACACACTTAAGTCAGTACAAAATGGTGGTGGTTGAGGGTCATCATAGGGTGTCAGACCTCAAAAGTGGCTCATTCACTACACACATGCATGATAAAAACTGACTCGCCAGTGAGGATAGACTCCACTTTTTATAAATTGGCATAAGGGTACCAGAAAAATCACTATACTAAGAGGCTAGACTAGCTTGGCAGGCTGATCTGGGTAAAGTTATTGATGGCAAATCCTGGAAATATTGCTGTGAGAGTACGAAATGCATTTCCTTGAATGGGCGACACAGGTTAATTCATTTTAAATTCCTAAATACGGTGTTTATACCAAGGAAATGCTATGCAGGTATGGGTTAAGGGAGTCTGCAGAATGTGAACGCTGTGGCAGTAGCCCGGCTGACTTTTGATCCACCTAGCCTGGTTATGCCCAGGGATTCCCAACTTCTGGGTCCTGATTTTTGAAACTCTGGGAGACCTAATTGATAGGACATTGGTTCCTGACCCACTGCTTGCCCTATTGGGGTATTCCTTACACTTGCCACAATCGATAAGAAGACTGGTGGATATGGGGCTATTGATGGATAGGCGCAGGGTAGAGATCTCCTGGTCTCTGGGCCCGATTCCCACAGCGACAGAATGGTCAAGGGATATGGTGTTCTGCATTACACAAACTGAATATTACAGTGAGTTGCTTCCCCCAAATAATCGTCCCAAAACTTTCTGGGAGTTATCCAAAATATATTTGGCTACCAAAGATAATGATACTGTGCTTGTTGAACCCCCTAAAACATGAGTAAGTTTCGCTATGGAAGGTAGTGCTGCAGTGGAGGGAGTGTGTAGCTTAGAGCTTATCTTAGGTCTAGTCCCGTGATTGCTGGGGCGGATCGCTGATGCGAGCCGGAGGACCGATAGAAAATGTTGGTAGTGTCTATTGCACCTAAAACGTACTGTTCTATTGCACAAGTGCTAATGCTGATGGCTGTAATGTTTGGTTATGAGAAAGTACAACAATGGGTAACAATACTCCATAACGGATTGTAATAATGTGAAGCATACACAATGCTGCATAAACTGTATGTATCTGTTGCTTTTTATTTGTGTTATCAATAACATTCAAATAAATAAAAAATAAAAAAATGTCTGACTTTCAGTTACCTGAAGATGCCAGACAGTATTTGTCTTGTGGACCTGGGAGATCCATAATCTCCTTAAGTCTTCACTTACTATTTTTTTGTAAACCAATTTTATTGGCATTTGTGTTATATGCAATTACAGCATTATCATAACAGGATCTGCACATATCTAACCTGTGTATCTTTGTCTCAGCAACCTTAACACTCCCTCACCCCTCCCCTGCCTCCCTGGGTCCGTGCATACCTCCCATTGTCACGTTCAGCTCTTGTCTAAGTTGCTTCACACCTCATACACATTGCTCATGTCATACTGTTGTGTACTGGCCTGTCCGTGTCTCAGGCTCACCCACTACCTTGTGTGCTGTCAGTAGTGGCAGGACAGTCTACATCTAAGGCTCGCCCCGCTTCCAGCATAACATCCCAGTCCATTGCTATAGGCGTCCTCCTTAGCCCTCTCACTTCCTCCCGTCTCAGCGCTACGCTTTCTGCACTACCCCATCTCATCATCTCAGTATGCCACGCATAGATCGTAGGCGGCATTTTGGATTTCCACCTTTTGGTGATTGCCCGCACTGCCAATAGAAGTGCTAGGTTCGCGAACCTATTCTTTACTTTATATTTCGAAGATCCCGCTCTGAGTCCTAAAATACAACCCTCTATTGTGGCCGGCACTTCCCTACGGGTAATCTCCGCCGTGTGGCGTCTAATCGAGTCCCAGTACCTACCCAGTCTGTGACAGGACCATATCATATGTATAAGGTCCGCTCCCTCCAGGCGACATCTAGGGAAACTATGCTCTGTAGCTGGGTACATCTTATCTAGTCTATGCGGTGTTAGATATGCCCTATGCAAGATCATGGTTTGGATGTACTTAAATCTTGCATTTCTCGATACCTTCTTCGGGTGTTCCACCACCTTCTTCCACTCTCTATCCTCTAATGCTCTGCCTATGTCGCCTTCCCATGCAGTGCGCAGCGGTAGCAGATCTATCTGTGTATGGGAACGCAGTCCCACATACAGCCATTTAACAAGGTGTCGGCCTCTCCCCATATAGTATAGCATTTTAACCAAATCATTTGTGGCTGGTTCCTGTCTATGCGGGGCCCAGTGTGTTCTGACATATTGTATTATTGCTGCGTGCAAGAGATATAGATGGTCCGGAGCCCCGGTTTCTCGTACAAAATTATCATGGTCCATTAACATCCCGTCTCTAAAAAGGTCCGCCATCGCGCTGATCGCCTCATCCAACCAAGGCGTCAGCCTGCGTGTCGTCAAGCAGCCATCTTGCAACGGTATCCCAAGCAGGGGTATGTTCCCCGCATATGCAAGGGTCACACCCGTGTACTGCAGAGCTGCTCTCCAGCAGCGCACCGCCGTATATAAAAGGAGGGGGGGCCCCCTCGAAATCCTGCTATGCGGCAGTAAAAGGGTATGCAGAGTTCCTTTCTCAATATCTTTCTCAGACATCCCTATTTCCTGTAGATTGCGTCCCGCTGTCCAGTAGGACAGCCACTGCAATTGACAGGCATAAAAATAAGCTCTGAGATCGGGTACTCCCAAACCCCCCCCCCCCCCCCCCCCCGAAGTGCTGCATTGCAGCTTCTTAAGGCTAATTCTCCGCCTGCCTGTCCCCCATATAAGATCTATTAGGAGCGTGTTCATCAATTTGAAAGTGGCGCCTGACAGTATTATTGGTATGTTTGTAAAATAATAGAGCAGTCTCGGGAGGACCACCATTTTTGCTATTGCCGCCCAGCCTGCCACCGACAATGGTAGAGCAGTCCAAAAAGCAATGCTAGCTCTCAAAGCCCTAAGCGCTCTATTCAAGTTGCCCTCTACCATGTCTGTCGGAGACCGATAAACATGTATTCCTAAATACTTGAACGTTTGAGGTGCCACTTGAAACTGTAATGTGCCAAACCGGAAGTCCCGCTCCAGCATGTGCTCCTTGAAATAAAATACCGTTGACTTCGTTGGTTCACTTACTATTTGATGAACGTTCATACCTTTATGTAAATCATTTTGATGCCCTTGATTTCATCTTTAAAAACTTGAAATGCTTGTTGGAAGTGTTTTGTGGCAGCTTCATCTGGGTCCTCTTAATTTTCAGGACTTGCTCTTCTCGCTGGTCCCCGGGCATCTAATTTGTTGCTCATTTTCTGTTTATTTTGCTAGAGAAGATCTTTAATATTTGTTTCGCTTTTATGTTGTACTCCTATCATGTTGTCTGTGGTGGGGGGAGGCGTGTCGGCTTGAGGCTCCATGTGTTAGCCAGACAGTTGACACCCATCCGTAACGATGGGGCAGCACATCAGCAGACATTTTGCAAATACCAGCGGGGAGCACATGAGAAGATCAGCGACCTGAAATGGCAAGGGAGCGCACATCTCCGCACCCAATATGGTGGCGACCAGTAACCTGCCAACGACCAGCGTCGGGAGGAGGACAGGAGACCACAAGGGCTCGACTTGCTACCCAAAGCGCCTGACCGGAGACACATCGGTGGAAAGGGATAAGCAAAACCGAGGCTGGCTCAGAAACGTAGTTGACCCTGTGGAGGTGAACGCTGTAGTGGAGAGACTCATACCCCGAGCACTGGCGGCTACAGTTCTCCAATACCAGTAGTCCATCCACGAACAAAATGCCCGGCCTGCCACCCGCAGAGAAGAGGGACAGCATACAGTGGCACCCGAGCTCAGTCCACTACATAGGCCGTGCCAAGAACTGTCATTGAGGGGAACGCCGTGGGGGACCCGACCCGGACCCTCTCCCTGATGACTGGACCTCCATTTCTCCCCATGCCCCCCCCCCGAGGTGACTGATCTCCACGGCCGGTGGGGCCTGGTTGCAGACCCCTGTCAAGGAAGCTCGGTGGGTGTGGATCAGAAGTGAGCCCAACTCCCCCCAGATCAACAACTCGCCACCCGACCTTGGGGTGCGAAGCGCGGTGCCACCCGACCTCGGGGTGCGGTGCTTGGTGCCACCCCTCAGATGGCAGAAACCTGCAACCAGTTGCCCCCATCTGCAGTGAGATTAAGGGTGGGGTGGGCCCCGTCTAACAACCCATGACCCTGGACTGAAGGCGTGTATCCAGGCAAAGAGGAGTAGTCAGGTCCAGAGTATAAGCCAGACACCCGGGGGCTGACAGCCCTGTAACCCCGGAGGCAGCGGCCTAGTCTCAGATGTAAGGAACGGCCTACTACCCTCTCATGCTGGGCGGAGAGAGGAACAAAAGGCCCCCTCCGCCCAGCACGTCAATATAGCCCCCGCTGCAAGCCCCCTGTGGAGGGGAACTACGGTTGCTGTGACCCAGACTATCTACCCAGAGGCCTAACCTGCACCACTTCGAAGGACAACCGCTCTCCCCGCCCGGAGGAACTGGTACAGGAACCCTACAGCCGAGGGAACCCCGGAAGGAGGCAGCAGAGGTGAGCTTGATCCCCACAAACCGGCAACTTGGTACCAGGCCTCGAGGTCCAGAGGAAAAGATAGTAGGCCCCTTGCCCCCCCAAGTCCCCAACAACAAGGGCAGAGACCGGGAGTTTGGACCCCGGCATTGCATAGTCAGCCCTCTGAGACCCCGGCACATTGTGGGAGGATAGCTTGACAACATACAGACTCTCCCCGATCCCCCCCCCTTGGACCAACACCACAGTTAAGCCATGTCTCGGGGGGGGGGGGGCACGCTCTGAAACTCGTCAGAGTGTATACACCTCCCAATACCCATCGCTAACAATGGGAAGGCTGCAATCAAATGTGGGACTGAAAACATCAACCTCCACACAACACCCACCTCAGCAACAGAGGGCAGATATGGAGACCACGACCACCCTCTCAATGCCCGAGAAGTTGGACAAGGTACTGGCCGCAATTGAACATTCAAGAGTTACAATGGAGGATTGATTCAGAACCCTGGCCAAGGACCTCAACATCCTAAGAGATGATCATCACAAGCTAGCTGACAAAGTTGCGGATGGGGAAAAAGCCATCTCCATGCTGCAGCCCCTAGCAAAAGCACAACGGGAAACCCTATGGGATCTCCACTCTCGAGTTTTGCAGCTGGAAGACAGAGCAGATGATTTAGGAGGTGGCTCCTGCAGGAGCAGTATTCGAGTGTTAAACCTACCAGGGGGGGGGGGGGGGGCGGAGGGATCAGACCCCGTTGGCTATGTGGAGACCCGCCTTAAATCATTCACACCCGCCTCGGCACTCACGCCCTTCTACTCAGTGGAGAGAGCGCATCGGGTCCTGGCGCAGCACCACCTCCAGGGTCCTCTCCCAGAGCACTCCTAGCCAAGCTCCTCCATTTCCGGGACAGAGACTCAGTACTATGAGCTGCAAGGCAAAACGGGCCCATCAATGTAAAAGACAAACACGTAATGCTTTTCCCACACTAAACTCGAGCAGTGCAGCGCCAAAGATCATCCTTCCTAGAGATAAAGCTTCTCCTTTGTCAAAATGAATTACAATACTCCTTATTATTCACATCACGCCTCAAAATAATACATGAGGAGGTCACAACCTTCTTCACAGATCCGAAGGAGGCAAAATCATTGCAGAACGCCTGAGGGCCGTGCAGGCGGCTGTGGACCTGGGACCCGCTCCGGTGATCTCGGATGAGGAAAGAGGTCTCCACATCTTCACATCCGAAGAGGACCCCAGCGACTCAATCACCTCTTGTGAAGAATGAGTGACCCCTCCACTGGTGACCCCACAAACAGCAGACACTCTCATTTGATGAACACTTGAATTGACTATTGCCCCTTCAGCTACACTCTTCCTCACATAGACCACTGAGACCCCAGCCACATACAAACATCCATCAACACAGCCTTTAAGAATCACATGCCCCAACAAACCGCCAGTTGTTCTACGGGCCTAATACATCGCAAACTTCGTACTCATGTGAGCACGGCCCCCATAATACACTAGTGTGTTCGCACTATGCTTCGTTTGGACGTACTGCCCATTGCAGTAAGTCCCCAGCGTAGGGATCATGTCCCGTTACAGTTGTTACCCCCCCCCCACCTTTACCCCAATCCCCAAACCAGACATACGTGGTAGGCAGGCGTTACCACAAAATTTCACTCGTCACTCTCACAGGGAGTAGCAAGTGTCACGCAGCGTCACACACACCGCCCTCTCCTCCATCGCCACTAACATTCCATCATGGCCCAACAAGCACTGCTACAAGAAACACACCTCTCCACCAGGGAGCTAGACTGACTGCAAAATCGCTAGCAGGGCACCTTCTGCGCCACCACATACTCGGCATACCCAGGCTGGGCACTAATCTGGCTCAGACCTGTTGTCCCCTTCCGGGAAACCCGTAGGGTGATAGACACATAGGGGCGGTACACACTCCTAGAGGGGCACTTGGATGGCCAACAGATACTAATAGGCAGCGTTTATGCACGGAACACTGAGCAGGGGAAATTCTGGGACTCCCTGTCTGGTGTCCTAGCCCAGTTCACAACATCACCGTGGATCCTGGGAGGGGATTACAACTCGGTGCTAGATCTTTCCCTGGACAGATCCCAGGCGGGTGCACAGATGGAGGGGTACCGTACCTGAACAACTCACTGGTCCTTCCTAGACTCTTGGAGAAGCCAACACCCAACAACCAAACTTTAATCCTTCCACTCCATCCTCCACAACCCATGGGTGCAACTTGACCGATTTCTGTGCTCACCTGCAGTCTTTCAAAGCACTGACTACCTAGGTCGGGCTTTATCAGATCACAACACATATTTCATAGCCATCAAATGGCACCCCCTCACCCCAAATCCCTACCTGGCGACTACCACGGGACTGCCTCGAGGACCCAGTGTTCCGCTATGAAAAAGAAAACAGCATCCGTAATTACTTCACAGAGAATGCCCACACAGCATCCTCTAGGATGCTGTAATGGGACGCCTTTAAGGTGGTCATTCAAGGAGCATGTATCAGGCAGATAGCGGTGGTCCGAGTGACATTAGAAGGCAAGCTACTGGCAACAGAAAAAAAGTTAGCCACCCTGACCAAGGCAGGTGATGCTGACGTGGCGACTGTGGCTCAGGTTGCAGGCACAAAGATCTCATACGCGGAGGCTCTGGCTGATGTTTGTGTATACAACTTGAAAGCCAGAGCACACGGGGAGGGTGATCGGTCCAGAGCATTATTGGCCTGCCTAATACGTCAGGACTCAGTCACACGCCCAATCACAGAAGTAGCAGATCCCACGGGCACCATGGCTCACACACAGGTGGCTATCTTTCAGGCCATTTACACCCACTACACCAGGGTATACTGAGCCCCATGTCGAGCAGGCCCAAAACTCGTGGATAGATTTTCAGCTCCTCTCACCCTACCACGGATCTCCCTGCCTGATAAAACTACCCTGGATGCCCAAATCTCATCAACAGATATGAAACACACGGTCCAAGCCTGGCATGCAGAAAGGCCTTGGGCAAGACGGCCTACCCATAGAATATTACATCACATTCTCCGCGCAGCTAGCGCCTAGGCTGGAAGAGATGTACAGAGCAGCGCTGAAAAGTGGAAAACTCCCCTGTTTGCTACGCGAGTCTATTCTGGTGTCATTCCCGAAGCCAGACCCTGTCCCTACACTATTGACCTCTTACCGACCAATTACACTCTTGTCTACAGACTGTAAGGTCCTCGGTAGGAACCTCGCGGACAGCTACACCCAACTCTTCCCAGCATTGGTGCACCCATACTAGTGTGGGTGAATTCAGGGCAGGAACACATCCCATAACATCCGGAGGCTGTATTATGTCCAGGATTGGGCACAGGTCGGTTTTCCCACGCTGCCTGCCTAGTCCTGGACCTAGAAAAGACATTTGACACCCTGACCGGGCTCTACCTTTTCACAGTTCTGCAGCGTATAGGAGTGGGCCCCACGCTGCAAGCGTACACAAGAGTACTGTATATAAAGGTTTAGACCCGAATATGCCTGAGCCAACTCGTCTCGGCCCCCTTCCAGGTGGACCGTGACACACTTCAACAGTGCCCGCTCTCCCCTCTTCACATTAGCAATGGAACCTCTGGGGATCTGCCTAAGGGAGGCAGCTAAAAAATAGGGCATTTCCCTCAGCAGACATTACCCATAGTGTGTCATTGTACGCCAGGCTCACTTGGAGTAAACAAGCCCCCTGGTACTTAGGAATTAGACTGTAACACTCTCCCAATGATCGATGAGGGCAACCTCTGTAAGGCGCTAGCAGGGATATGAGCCCAAGTAGGCTCTTAGAAGACTTTACCCCTGGCCTCCGTCGGAAGAATAGCCCTGGTGAAGATAGTCATAGTACTCTGTTTCCTCTACCAATTTGCAAACTTGTCGATCATCCCCCCTCCTTTCGAGAGCTGGACTCCCTGCTTATTGCCCTCATATGAAGTACAGTTGTTGAAGAGTAGCCCTAAACAAGATGCAGTTGCCAATAAATTAGGGAGGTCTTGGGGCTCAAACATTCTAAGCGTATTTTCTGGCAGCACAACTACAGTGGCCGTCACGCTGGATATCCGGACGTGGCTTGGGAGAGACTAGATCGGAGACGGGACCTATGATGATCCCGGCGCTACGCTGCCTACTCCTGCTCAGTACTCGACCAGTCTCAATGCACTCACTGCAGGTAGCAGTAGCTAGGTCCTGCATGCAACGAATCCACCGCCTATCCGGAAGAACACAGCTATACACCCCCTTGCCGCCACTAGTGGGCCTACCCAGAGGAAACACTCACTATATGGCCCAATCCATGCAGGTATGAATGGAGCACTAGATTCTCGAGATAGTCCCTGTTCGAGGATGGCCAGCTCCTCACGTTTGACCGTTTGGTAGAGGGCAATGGGCTTCCGTGAGGACAATTCCTCCTGCATAGACAAATAGTCTCAGACTATTGGCAACTATGGGACCTGTCTGAAGGGGAACCAGCGACACACCCGGTACTACACACAATCTTAAACAAGGGTCTAGCGCGACACCCAATTACCTGGCTGTATAAAGTCATTCGAGAACTCATGGTCACACCGCTTACTCAACTACGACGAACATGAGAGGAGGAATGTGGGCACCCACTGCATTACACAGAGTGGGAATGCGTCCTAGAGTACCCCAAGAATATATCCCGGAACTCGCAATTTAAAAAAATCCAATTCTACATCCTACACCGTGCATATCTCACGCCAGCGCATTTCCAACGGTTCTATCCAAAGACACGCTACCAGACCCCCAGCGTTACATTCCAGCATATGTTGTGGAGCTGCCCCACCCTACAATCCTACTGGGACACAGTCCACAATACACTATGGGAACTCACAGGGCTTCCCGGCATAGCCACATGGGAAGCCTGCGTGCTTGGCGTATTCCGGTGCCTGAAACGCTATAAAATTCAGATGTGGTTCACATCACTGGCCTCCTACTGGTGAAACAAGACATCAGAATGCACTGCTGTGCTCCTGCGGGATCCCCGCTGGCAGCCTGGACGGGAGCAGTTCATAAATGGGGCACGGACGAGGAGGACGCAATCAGAAATGAAGAGGTGCGGGGTGTATGTCACCGCCGCATCTTCACACAATGGGCCGTGCTCCTCCAGTGCTTTTGACAACAGATGACTGAAACCCAGCCGCCCGCGACACAGCCAACCCACTCTGAGACGCCCAACCCGACATGCACAGCAGAAGGCCCAACAGAATCCACATCCCGGCAAAACACGACCCACGCTAAGCATTCAGACAAAGACACATGCCCGTCCACCCCCATTCCCACCCTCAAACACCAGACCCCTAGTTAGACCACAAGTTAGAAGACAAACAGTTTTACCCTGATCTCACCTATTTGGTTACACTTTACAGGGTCCCACTCCTGCAGGGGGGGATAGCACACTACATCTTCACACGCACAAGATCCAGCTATTTCACCAACATCTGTTCCTGTCTACCTATAACCCTACTACAAAAATGCCATGAATGTAATTCAGAATAACATAAGCATTACCACTGTGATAAAGATGTATAGTGGAAATGTAAAGTGGAAAACCCAATAAAATGGTTAAAAAAAAAAAAAAAAGTCTGCGGTGTGTTGTATTCTCCCAGTCATAGTTGTCACTTTTGTTACATTTACTTGATTCGGTTCAGTAGGTCTGGTTTTAGCTCTACCTTTTTTGTTTTATATGTGTCAAATGGTCCTTCATTTCTCAGAGTTGTCATGGCCTTAGCCAGTGGATATCACTTTATGAGGGACCTTAGTATGTATCATTGCTGTATATCAGGTGACTGTCAGTATCCTCGTAGGGGCTAGACTTCCCAGATCATTTTCAGGATGTTGTGACAGGCAGCATTTGTGGGATAAGAGCACAACCAGACTCTCCTCACTAAGCTTGCCCGCCGGCAGGTTTAATTGACAGTGACAGTAGTGCAAACCTGTTGGGTGACCCTCCAGGCAAACACATATTGGGCTATGCCATGGGAAGGATCCCTGTAGGTGCTGGAATTATGTATTGGTGTTATTGGAGTTATTCCAGTTGTAGTATGTAGAATGTGGTTTTAGGCTGTCCGGATTAATGAATGTCCACTAATCAGGTCCTAACCATACTGTTCAGCTGTTGGGCTCTTGATGAGGCTTTATCACTCCCCCTGATCAGGTTAACTTTTTCCTCTGGCGGGAACTCCCCTTCAGTAACACTGATTACCATTCCAAAGCACCAGTGCGCGCCGATGCGTACTCCCTAACAAAAGAAATTGACCCTCTCCTCTTGAAACAAACTGCCTTCTCCCCCTTGGTGACTCACTTCTCTAGATTCATTTGCTTGCTATTTCCTCAATGTACTTCTGACTTTCAACTCTCTCAATGGGTCTGCTACCTCAGCTTGTGTGCAGTTCCGTACTCCCAACTCACTGATATGTTGTGTATAGTCCTCTTTAGGGGGCTCAGGAGACAGAAGCTCGATCATAGTTCTCTTCTGTTGGATTGCCCCGGGGGCTGTCGCCAACTGTCCGTTGTAGTCGTGGATTCTCTTACTCCCCCGCTCAGGTCTCTTTTTTATTTAAGTTGGACAGGGGATTCCACCTAAAAATGTTCTCCAATGTCATTCTGTTCAGAGATGTTAAAATAATGTTACCTCTCCCCTTGGTATGACAAAAACCCCAAAAAAACTCACTAGCGGTCTTGAAACATACACGGTGAGCCAGAAAAAAGGCACTAAGCACGCCATTCATATCTAGTTTGCCAACTGCCACTGTGCAAAGGTAATCTCCTCCCATTTTGAAATTATGATGTACAGTCCACTCTTTGATCTTCATCTGTTTTATCATTGTGTATGATCCCTCTTCCTCTTATAACCTATTCTTTTTTGTTGTACTAGAGATAGTGTTCAGGAAACTAAATGTGAAAAAACTTCTCCGTAGAGCCTTTCTTTTCTTTTTCTAAAATCTTGTTTTTATCATCTCCCCTTATGAAGGCAAAAAGAAATAAGCCTGCAAGATATAACCTGCTCCGAAATTGAAGTATATTCTATTTTGTAAACAAATTCTGCATGAACTACTCAAGTATTTGATGTTACACTTCTCCATTTACTGATGAATTTTGTCAAGCAACCCCCTGCCTTTTTAAAGACGGAACTTTGCAAGAAGCTGCTCCGTAGTCCAGAGGTTTTTTTCCTCACCAAGTGGACAGAATTTGTAGTAAGGACAGTACCCATTCTCAGCAGAATCTTTTTTCAATTACTTGCTAATTTCACAATATTTCTTTATAAATGCTTTCTCTGCCGGCAATATATGCTTTTCAGACTTATTTTGGTTAAACTGTTTCTTAGAATAATATTGGAGAAGAAGAACCTTTCTCTAAATCAGTCCTCATCTGAGCACTTCATGTAAAATAGAAGCCTTCTTTTGTATTTTCTGCTGAAAATGTTTAGACTTTGTCCTAAAATCATAACTGGTAAATAGTAAGGTAAATTGTTTTTTAAATGTAGAACAAAATAACAAATGCTACAGCACTATTCACTTAATTTTGATGTAAATCGAACTATATTGATTTAAATACAAATTATTGTTCAGATGTTTAAATTAAAAAATAAATTCCTAAGTAAAGTAAACAAATTTAAAAAATGATTATGCATTAATAATTTTTAAAAGAGATGCAAGTAATTAAGTGAAAGAAAGTTGATTACATCATAATAACTTATAATTATTATAATAAATAATGTCACTTTAATTTATATATTTAAAAATGGTTAAAGTAGCTAAAATATTTTGAGTTATTCTTTTGATGGGTGCATTTGACATGAATGGTAAGAACTAGATCAGGTGCCAAGTCTTTGTGAATGAACACTTAGAGACCGGGCACAGCACATGAAATTGAAATAATAGCTCAACTTGTGTTAAAACTTCACTCACTTTTCAACCCTCTCTTTTTTTTCTTTTTGCAGCATGCCCAAAAAGTTGTGCTTGCCAAAGCACAGACATTTGCACTGGAACCAGAACAGATTGATTTGGATGAACAACTCAGTGAGCCTCAAAGGTTTGTATCTTATATTCCTTGCAATTCCCATACCTTTTACTGTATGTGTATATATATTTATATAAAGATCTTCAGCTTCGTATTGTTTGCCCATTTCTCTACCTCAGCCAATGCCATAGAGCCTACATTTATGCTCCTGCTTTTTCTTTTATCTTATACTGTAATTACTACCATATTTCTGTTGCAAACATTTCTTCTTTCTTCATTTGTTAGTGATTTTGAGGTCAACGTTGGTAATAGTGTAATCATATCAAATAACTTAGCAGTAGAAACTTATGCTAAAGCAGGTTATTATGTTCACCACCTTAGCAGAATATACCCACCATATTTTAAGATTGTTGCCTGCATTGCAGTCATCTCTGTGCATTCAAAGAAGGCACCACCACATTGCATCCTCTGAGGTAGCTGAAAGTTTGCTAAACAACTGCCATGTTCCATGCAACTGCTCAGCCACTTTTTTTGTTTCACAAAAACAAGCTCCCTGAGAGGGAGATTGCTTTGTAAAACAAAATAATCACCCTGACACCGTAGGAGTTTTCTGCCATAGTCTAGGGGGTCATTACTCTTTGTTTTCTGTTCTCAACCACCAGGCTTTCCCTGGCAGTCTGGAACAGAAAGAAAGGACACCAGACAGTTCTTGCTAAATAGGGTGGACAATCAATCTAATTTACTTAGACCGACGATCCTGAGTCCATTGATCCATTAGTATAAGAGTTTCTACAGCGGATTCTTTGGGGGGTGAGGGGACTGCTGACGAAAACATGACGATCAATCTGACTCAAAATTGACCGAACAGACTGTCAGTTATGCGGGCAGTGTACTCCACCCCATATATAGCAGAGCAGTCTCTCTGCCAAACTGTAAATGAGGCATTTAATACACTACTGGAAGGCTCACCCAGTTTCCTTCCTCATAGCCTCCAGAAAAGCAGTGTTCTGGAAATCATAATTGTAGTCTTATTTCATACAAATAATCTAAGTGGAAGTATATGTCCGTCTCAGTAGTTGTAGCACCTTGGCAGCCCTTCTTTCCCATTTTAGTATGATCCTTCTGACTCCTGCAGACTAAAGATATTTGCCAAATTTGTAAACAGTTGTTCAATTCAAAAGACAAAATGAGCTAAGTTTCAGCACATCTTTCTCTTGAATTGATATTTAGAAGTTGCTACAATTCTGGCAATTGAGTGAATGATGACCTTAAACTATATTAAATGCTATTTAACCTATACTGATCATGGGGGCGCTAGAGAGCCCACAGCAAGATGGCCGCACCTTAGTAAAGCTCCGCCTTCCGGATCTCGGAATCCGCCAGGAACCAGTGATATGGACAGACATCAGAGGCCCTAGAGAATGGAGCCAGGTACTTATGTGGAAAGGAGACGCAATCTGACAAAAAACACAACACTGATGACGACAAGTGATGGAGAGCTGCTGAGTTACATTACACGTCCATTAATGGCGAGACAAGATGGCGACTCAGAGCGGTAACAGTGAAACAAGTGGCAAAGCAGCAGGCCTATCTGATAACTGAGCGTCAGCCTCCTAGATAAAATAACAAGCATCGCACTGGTGAGCCTGTGCTGCGAAGAACCTACGTATGATATAATCTGGAATAAGTGGCAGTGACTCGCCTGCAGCAGCGATCCGAGGGGGAGCAGCCTCCACTTGAGTGGATCCGGATGATCGGAAGAAGTGAGACGAGCGGCTGCACAGCCCCGATACCTAGTAACAAAACCGTAAGGCACAAATTACGCAGAGAAGCATGGGCGGTTATCCTCGCTTTCCAGGCCTCCCAGCGCAAAAAATGTGCAATCGGCTGGGCAGATGGGTGCTGAGGAGTGGCAGCACGGGAAGCGACCAGGTGTGGCGATGTGAATACAGGTGGTGCCATTACCCGGGCCAACATCAGCCAAGAAATAGAGCTTGGACCGCAGCGATCCCATAGAAGCAGAGGAGGGCGCCGAGTAGGCCGCACAGAGGCTGGAATAGGCACGGCTGCACAAGGGCTCCACTCTGGGTCCAAAATAAGGGCTAGTGAAGCGGGAGAGGAGAAGCCAGAGTGGAGGCCTCACTGAAGCAGCGCACCTGATGTGCGAGGCCAGGGAAGCGGGGGCAGGGGGGTGAGATTCGCCCCCAAGCAATAGCAGTTAATATCAGTGAAGCCAGCACTGAATCAGAGACACCAACCGCAAAGAAGGCACAAACAAACCTGCAGTAAGAACGTACTAGCCAAGGAGTTCGGCTTGCTAGTTGGAGGCCAGGGATTGAGAATTGCTGGGCGACCCAGGGAATTACTGAGAGGTAACGTCCCAGCTTATAGACGGACACATGGGGGGGGGGGGGGGGAGTACATATAAGTTGGTGAGTTCCGGATTCTGATATCTTCAACCCCTACCCCTGTGTCTCAGGTTGCATATAAACGCGCTCAAACTGTAAATATGGGCAAGAAAGACAAGTAGCATTCGCGATTAAACTTTGAATCACCCTGCTCCGTGTGAACACTAAGCGTGCACTCACACAGAGCCGGAGACACCCCTATCGGAGGCCCCTTTGATTTCGATGCAGCAAAGCCTCCAGGCCATAGATGTCAAAATAGATATGTTGACGCTACGCATGGACAACATGGCTGCCAAGCTAGATAAGCAGGCTGCGCGACTGACCACAGCGGATCTCTTCGGTGGAGGACGAATCCAATGAAACCGCTGGCAAATGCAGAGGCATGGAGAAAATTCTGAAAGTAATTATAGCAAAAGATGAAGATTTGGAGGCGCGCTCTCGGCAAAAAACTTCTGCATTATAGGGATTCCAGAAAACACTAATACAGGTTGCCTGGAGGACTACATTAAAGCTGTCTTTGGATCAGAGCATCTCTCCCAGGTTCTGATAATCAAGTGGGCGGACAGATCTCTTGCCTCCAAACCAGCACCGAGAGCCCCGCCCAAGGCCCATCATAGCCCAGCTATTGAATTTCCAGGACTGTAACTCTGTACTACATCTGGCAAGGGAAAAAAAGAATATCACATAGCAAGGGAACGAGGTGGCCCTTTTCCCAGACTTCATCATGGATATTCCAGACAGCAAGCAAGGAATTTGCAACAGTGAAAAAGAAACTTCACATGGCAAACATCCCTTATGCGATGTTATATCATGGACGCCTCCGGATTACATACGAAGGAAAACCTAGGTTCTTCACCACGCCGAGGGCGGCTGTTGTTACTCTGCGGCACATCATCTGCCCGGAATGATAACACTTCCACAGCAGGAGGTTACCGACAGCCTGACTACCTTCCCCTGAAGTCTGGTTGGAGCTGTAGTAAGTGAGGCGGCAGCCTAAACTGTGTGACTGACAATTAGAGAAATAATTAAATTTGCATATAGAACTGTAATTCAATGTATGTCACCCTTCACCACTGTGATGTCAATACGTCGCCCCGAGAGGAGCGCCACAGATGGTGCAATGAGGCTTGGTTTCATATAGTCTAAGCTGCTGGAGCACACCAAGCAGGGGAGGGCGGGAATTCTCCTGTAAAGCGAAGGAACAAACCAATAGTCATGTAATAGAACTGTCACAGTTCCAACACTGCAACATGTTGATACTTGCCCAATATATCTTTTGCGACCACCCCCGTAAAGCGGGTGGGACCTATGGCCTCTGGCTGCCCCCACAAGGGTGTACCCCACAACTAAACTAATAACGGTTTATAAAAAAGGGGAATCTCAGTAACACCCAGATGATTCTACTATTACTTGTTGATGTGGGAATGCCTTTGGCATGATTGGGATGCAAAAGTGGGTGGGGAGATGAAGATTCCTTGTTGTTTATTTTATACACGGTGCATCACAGTCATAAATGCAGATATGTAATGCTCACAGGGTGGCTTGAACACCAGGGACAGAAATAAATGTGCCATTATATTAAGAAATACCAATGTTGGAAGAAATTAGTCGCTTGTCCTGGAATGTCAGGGGATTGAATAGCCCCAAAAAGATCAATCAGGTGTTTGCCTATCTTGACAGACCTCGTGTCCAACTAGTATTGATGCAGTAGACTCATCTCACAAAATTGGGGGACATGCGAGTTGGATCAAAAAGGGTAATGGTGAGGGCAGCATCTTCATATTCCTCATACTCCATACTGATAAAAAAGGGCACACCCTTCACACTGGCCCACACTATGTCTGACGAAATGGGCTGCTTTACACTAATACAGGGCAATCTCTGTGGTACATCAATTACCATTATTACCACATATCGGCCAAACATTGACAACCCTGATTTCTATCGCCAGCTAGAGAGTAAACTATATGTCCTCCAACCCACAATAATAATATGGGGTTGAGATCTAAATATTTACTTGGACCATAGCCTAGATTGCAACGGAACGACCGAATGGCAGGGGAAAAGGTCTGCACGTGTGGTCCACGAAATCATGAATGCACACAAGCTAATTGATATATGGAGGGTGCAACACCCTTTAACCCGGGAGGGCACTCATGTTTCGTCTGTCCACAAAACATGGTCCAGGTTGGATTATTGGTTAATTTCCGAGGAGGCAGCCACATGGGTGGGAAAAATAGCTCACCTGCCGAAAACTCTAGCAGCTCACTCACCAGTAATACTAGATTTCGCACTTCCCACAATTACTCCACAGTCCTTTCAATGGCGACTACGGGCCACATCGCTATTGGACCCAATCTTCAAGGAGGGAATGTGGGAGGCCATTATACAGTACTTTCTGAAGAATAAGGGATCTGTAGCCAGTGTGGGCAAGCTCTGGGAGGCTTTTAAACCAACAATACGCGAAACATGCATAGGACTGCAGGCAGGGGTTCTGAAAGCTTTACGAGCTAGGATGCAGACAATTGAAAAAACACTAGGGGGCTAGAAAGGAAATATGAGGAGAACCAGAATATGGACACCTTGGCAGATATTGGAGACTTGATAACTGAATATAATGAGACTCCTGATTAAGAAATAAAACATATTTCTAGGCGCTGGGTGTCCAGATCATATGGGGAGGGCGGGAGACCCACCTGCTGTCTGGCCTCTAAGATCAGGACACCACGTACACAAAATTACATCACAGAGCAGATGGAACAAAATGCTACAGCTCCCCTGAAATACTAACCCAATTTGCGGAATACTATGCAACATTATACAGTCCACATGGGGCAGCCACTACGGACAAGACAGCAGTCTACCTGGACAAGCTCGCACTTGCTTGTTTGTCCCTTGGCCAACGTGAATATTTGGTACAACCAAATACCGCAGATGAAGTGAGAGAAGCCATTCAATCGTTGCTGAACGGCAAGGCGTCAGGGAGTGATGGGCTACCTAGTGAATTTTACAAGGCCTTCGCTGACTTGCTAGTACCACACTTGCATTAAATGTATGCAGAAGCATACGATAATAAATTACTCTCCCCAACTTTACAGGAGGCCTTTATGATAACCTTATTGAAGCCGGGCAAACACCCAGCGAGATGTGAGTCGTATAGACCGCTATCACTCCTAAACATAGATATGAAGATACTTGCCAAAATTATAGCGCCCAGGATGCAACCACCTCTGCCTGCGCTTGTGCTCCCGGATCAATCTGGATTTGTCCTGTTGCGATCCACTACGCATAACCTGAGAGCAATATTTGCCACGATGCACCAATGGGATCCAGATGTTAAAGCTGCAGCTGTGTTGCTAGATGCAGCTAAGGCGTTCGATTCTAAACAGTGGAGCTTTGTTTGATGTGCTACACCACATGGGCATGCCACAAGCATTTACACTATGGATATGTTTATTGTACACTGAACCGGTTGCTAGGATACGGGTCAACAACAATCATTCCTCGCTAATACCGATACGTAGAGGAACATGGCAAGGCTGCCCATTATACCCCAAGTTATTTGCGCTTGCATTAGAGCCCTTGGCATGCAGAGTGCGGCAGAAACATGCAGATGCAGCACTGAGATTTGGGCAACGGCCACTTGCTATATCATTATATGCAGATGACATGGTGCGGTATGTCCGAAACCCAGAAGAACGGCTAAGCCCCTTGATAAAGGAGTATGTCAAATATGAAAAGCTCTCCAGTCTTTGCATAAACTGGGAAAAATCAACTATATTTCCCCTAACAGACAGCACAGCGCCACACGACCTGGGCTTCCTGCTGGAATGGAGCGTTGAGCCAGTTAAGTGCCTAGGTGTGTGGTATATAAAGACCCTGAAATTGTACTCAAAGAGAACTATAGCCGAGCACTATCGACTATGGAGGACCAGGTAGCTAGATGGATAAAACTACCCTTGACACTAGCGGACAGTGTGACAGTTATAAAGATGATAGTACTCCCAGGATTTCTCTATCTGTTTACTAATGTCCGCCTCAACCCGTCTAAAGCATTCTTTACCACACTAGGCTCGAACCTAATCAGATTGGTTTGGGCTGGTAAACAACCTCGCTGTAGCTGGGAGATCATTACTAGACCATATGCACAAGGGGGGTTTGGAGCTCTGGACCTATATCTATATTACCTTTGCGCGCAGGTGCACTTTGCCCACTACTATTACTCCCTCCTCACCCTTTCTCCCCTATATAGCGGTGGAAGCGGATGCTGTGTACCCCACGCCACTCACAGCCCTCTAACCAAAAATGCACCTACTAAATCCAAGAAGGGAATTTAACACAACCGACAGTACAGTTAAGGCCTGGCAGAAGCTTGCAACACGTGCGTGGAATATGCCACTATTTGTCCAGCATTGCCATTGATACTAACTACACCCAGGCATATCTGTCACACAGAAAATTAAAGCACTATCTCTCCTGGCAGATATAGGAATTGTCACTATGGGAGATGCATACCTGGACGGTATATTAATCACACTGGAAGCCGTCTCCTCACATAGCAGCAGTAACCCTTTGCTGACATGTACATACCACTGACTGAAAGAAGCCTTTAAAACCGTAAATTCACTACACCCAGCTGCACCGCAGACACTGAAACCGTTACAAACCATGCTTGAGACTGTCCCACAATATAGCAAAAGTATGGAGAGGTGGAACAGTGCACTAGACGCCCCAATCACTAGGAAAGACTGGGAATATTGTTGCGCTCTAACCGGGCACCTGACAGCTAACTGCAACCTGCAAATCATTCATTTTAAATATATACAACAGCCAGGTGCAGCTACATAGATATGGGTTGAGAGAGTCCAATAAATGTGCAAGATGTAACATATTGGACGCGGACTTAATGCATCTAGTGTGGTACTGCGAGAAGGTACAGGATTTTTATATACAGGTCACTAAGGCTCTTTTGATATGATGATGGGCGCAGTGGCATGCACCCCACACATGTGCCTGCTGGGTCTTGTTGCAGAGCTGCAACCACAGAATCGGAGACTAGTAGCGATTGCAGTCCTGTTGGCGAAAAGGAAAGTAGCCCAAAATTGGGGCGGTAGACAAACACCACAATTTGGACATTGGTTAAAAGATATAATATACTGCAAGGACCAGTTTACTCACTATGCTGAGGAACTCCCAGCGTCATCTAGACCCAAAGACATATGGGCACCCTTTATAGCATATCTATTGGCAAACCAACGAGTAGACCCACCAGACATGTCTCCGAACAATTGATTTAATCATGCTGTATGCTTCTTCCTGGTCCCTGCGGTGTGACACTATGTATGTAAACTAAACCCTGTATGTACACTATAACCCTGTAAATTAAGATTTGTATACAGTATGGATAGTGTGATTGTACCTTTGTTAGTATGGTATCAATGAAAATTGAATACTTTAAAAAAAAACTTATACTGATCATCAGATATTATCCAGGCAAATGGGACCTCCCAGTTTCATATGTTGGTAGATTCTCAGTGAGGTGAACATACAGTTACATTTGTCCTGAATTCGAGAGTGGCAGCAAAACCGAGAGAGACATATTGAATAGAGCGCTGCAAGGACATAAGTAGAAGCTTACTTCAGCCGTTTCTGAAGTACTGTTATTTTGTTTAGAACGTGGCTTGCTATGGTCCTCATTATTGTAACTCATTCAGATTTCCCACAAATCGGATTACTGGTTGTGTGATCACAATGCTTATGTGGGTTTTCCCGCGTGTACATTTCTTCAGGAAAAGCCTAGCAATATCTGTGTGGGTTATATGGCCCGGAATTTCAATTCAATCACACCCCAATACTCCATTTGAGTCGGAATCTCTTTAACAGATGCTTTCACATCACGTTTAATTGGATATTGAGGCTGTGACTGAGGAACTGAGCGAACAGGCACAACATGTCAACCTCACTAGCAGAGAGCGTCTCTGAGTAACACTGGGGTTTATGGTTGCAAAGCGCAATATAGCGCAAAAGTGGAGAACAGTATCAACCCCGACGTTGAATGAGTGGAAGGCTGATATGGTCTGGTGCAAGCTTGCAGAGAGAACGATCTACAAGAGTAGAGGGTGCCCACAGAAATTGACCAAAATATGGGGGAAGTGGAATAAATACCAAGGGATGATATGCAGCCCGGTTGAGAGAATGAGACAGGAAAGAGAAGTAACACTGCCAGATGAGTGGAGAGGAGAGGGACCTGGGCTATCTGGGGCTGTGCAGGAAGGGTACGCTGTCTTCCATTGTACTGAATTGTCCGCATATTATCGTGGTGTTTAATACCTCATCATGATAGTCGAAGTTGCTGTTTCAATTTATTTATTTATTTATTTTTTAAAAGAGAGAATCCTTATCCCAACCAGCCTCGTTGCGATATAAGGCAGGAGCCTAGGGCAAGAGCCTGCTTCCGAAGCATATACATGCTTAGTCTCAGCAGGGACATGTTGCGAAAAGGAAGGCATTATCACATCCTCACCACGAGGACAAGCAAGAACGAAGGGGGGCGGCCAATCGACTTCCCCTAGTAAAAAGTCATACGAAGACATCAAGTTGTTCTAAAAATAGCATTTATGGTGCGCTTAATGTCACCTTCAATTTGAATGTCTATTTGATAAAGTCTATCAGGGGGTGCTACGTGGCTGTCAGTGACAAAGGTATCAGTATCTTTCGCCTCCAGAAATTGATGGAGTGTCTGGCGTACCACTGTAACTTCCGCCGCGCTGTTGGAGAGTCTCCGCCCAACTCCTGTTCAGGAGGAGGGTTCTCGCCGTCTATGGCATTTTTTGGGGCATATTTCGCTGTCAAAGCTGCAACCTTTTTCTTCTGGAATGGGGCTCTCTATGGAGGTGTGTCAGAAAGTCCCTGCCCCAAACGAGGGAGTAGAAGAGAAGGTATATGAGGATCCGATCCCTTCATACATATCTCTCCTCCTTTACTTACAGCCCCCCTTCGTCACATGGCATGACAACCATCCGCAAGAAATAGAGGAAGAGTTACAAAGAAGCGGCCCCTTTCAGCAAGGCTCAAGCGAAAGCAGGACGGCTGACATCAGGAGTCACACGTATTATGAGGGTGTCCCAAAGAGACTGGCGGGCGTGCCAGAGGGAAATTCTGAAACGCAAGATGGGAAACCGCGTGAATAGATAACCACCCAGAGGACCGGAGACCCGAGGAAGAGACAACACCAGTATCGGGAAGTAAAACCGAGCCGAGAAATGACCGCAGTTTCCACCAGAGGAGAATAGCAGATCCCGATAGAGAAGAGAAAGCTGAAGAAGCCGGTGACCAGATGCCACAGAATTGAGCAGACTCACCTCGCCACGGCCGCAGAGGGACGTGGCTTTCTCAGGTGCATAGGCGTCTACGGGGTTACTTAAGGGGGGGGGGGCTAAATAGCAGAACGTGAGGGGATCGGAGAGGGAGAAACGAAAAGAAACTGGAGAATGAAGGGAAAGACGGGAAGAACAAGAGATAGCCTGTAACTTTCTTCTATCGGATTTTGTTTGTATTTGCTCCATCCTCCCACTTCTTCACATTATACTTTATATATTTATTTATCCCCCACTCCTTCCTCCGTTTGTTCTATATATCACGGAACACTTACCTGAGCCTTTCTTCTGTCCGAGGTACGACGGTGGCCAGGAAGACTCCTCAAAAGGGACTGACATAGAAGACCCTGCAGAAAAAAAAGGAGACAAGAAAAGAAGAAAAATGACATTATAACTGATTAAAGCACTAATAAAATATACTACAAAGAATTATCACCTGTATTTTGCCCCTTCTTATCAGGAAAATTCCATACATGGTGGAGACTGCGGGCATCACTCCATTAGTCTGATATAATGGAAAACCTGATACAACAGTGAATACGTGGCCAAGAAAAATTAGAATGGACCATAGAGAGGCAAATGACAGCTGCTCAAGCCGATAGGGACATGTTTAAAGCGTCACTCACACAGCAGGTAGAATGCATCCAAAAGGTCGCCGAAGGACAAGCGCAATCAGCCACAAGCCAACAGAGTCGCCAAGTACCCCATCATATCTCTTCAGAAACACCATCCCGGTGAGGACCCAGATGCTTTCCTTACAAACTTTGAAAGGGCTGCCCAAGCTTGCGGATGGCCCGAGGCGAAATTGCCTTTTTTTCTAGCACCTCTGTTGACTGGGGAGGCTCAGGCCACTTATCAAGTGACAAACCCTACAGGGAATACTCCTTATAAAGTCCTTATAAAGACATTAAAGACGTTATACTGGATCACCTAGGAATGTATCCAGAAGCATACAGGGCAAGGTTCAGGAAGGAACGCGGTAGCCCTGGAGTTAGACATTATTTTTCAAGCTAAAAGCTGCCGCAGATAAATGGCTAAGACCGCAGGAGAACAGCAAGGAACAAATAATAGCTCTCATTTATTTGGAGCAGTGTCTGAAGCCTTGCCGACGCCCACACAGAGATGGCTCTGACAGCAAACACACCTCAAAATGGAGCAGGCTGTGGAAATGGCAACTTCCCTTGCTCGAGCTCAACCAAAACGTTTAGTATACGAACCCGATAAATCCTCGCGATTTGTTACGGGACGTATGCGGAATGAAAAGAAAAACACCAAGCCTCCTCAGGAATCACTAAAGGATAGGCCTTCTAAAGTTGACATTCCCCCGTTCAAAGGACCTCAATGTTACGAGTGCGGGGAGTGAGGCCATATAGCTAGAACCTGCGCCCAAAAGAAACCGACCGAGGAACCGATGGATATCAACTGTGTGCCTAGAACCATCCTGCATAGAGAAGAACTAGGTTCTTGCTTCTATGTAAGTCTTATGCTTAATGGTAAAGATGTGACAGCCTTATTAGACTCAGGTTGTAGACAATCTGTTGTACAAAGCACACTCGGAATCTCAAGTCTGTTTGGAGGAAAAAAGACCTATCCGCTGTGTACATGGAGACGTCAGAATATATCCAGTAGCCAAAATCCCTATCACTCTATCCAGTGGGATTTCTTTTCAAGTCAGAGTGGGGATATTGGACAACCTTCCAGAAGAACTTATTTTGGGCATGGACAATCCCCAGAAAAACACTGATAGAGATTCCTATGCCCCCTTTGAATCTGCTCACTCAGGCTCCCTGGCTTTCTGACAGGTCATTTCATTACGCCCAAATCTAAGATCCCACTCTCCAGAAACACCTGGCAACAAGCAAAGAATCCCATACCCTCGCTCTCTTATCCATCCTTCCTAGTCAAAAATAATCTATTATATTGAGTGGGGAAACAAGACGATCCCCCACAGTTAGTAGTCCCCCGGAAATTCCGCGAACACATTTTGTTCTTTGCTCATTCCCACCTCTTGGCAGGTCATAGTGGAACTGCAAAGACAACCCAGACTGTGTTAAGACATTTTTATTGGCTGGGGATATTCGCTAATATAGACAAGTGTTGTAGGACGTGTGAGATATGTCAGAAAAAGAATCCCTACAACCCCCCTCCCGTTCCTTTACAACCTCTGCCGATTATTGATAAACCATTTGAGAGAACGCGCATGGACTTAGTGGGACCCCTCCCAAAGTCAACAAACATTGGCATAGCCAATGGGTCTCGCCTTTGGGACCTTATAAGTGTTTAGTTATCCAGCACAATATCCTTGGTGCAACAACATCAAGTGTTGCATGGCTAAACACTTATAAGGCCCCAAAGGCGAGACCTATTGGCTATGCCAATGCTTGTTATATTTCTCTAGTGCCAAAGCCACATAGGGCAACTATGTGCTTTAAACAAGTGGTCTCTGAATGGCTGTTGTTGTTATTGAGTGGTTTTACATGTTTAATTATAAAACTCAGATGATCGACTTGAAAGACCCAGTCCTGTGTGCCCTAATCGTGAAAGGAGGTTTGTTCTGTGCAGAGGTTCAAGGCGGGCGCCGGCTAGCTTTCTTTGACGTGCTTTGCATTCTGTCGAGGGGCTTTTACGCACAAGTTACAAATGCCCGTCCTGCCCTCTCAGTCCATCTGTCATCATTGTGTGGGGACTTCTCGACACCAAGAGACGGAGCTGCTCTGATCTTGGGGGGCGGGAGGGTGTCTCCGCATGGGGCATGACATGGATAATGGATGAAAGGCAGAGAGGGAGGGCGGTGAAGGGCCAGCCGTCCCCCAGAGAGAAATGTGCCGGAGGCCCTGAGAATGAGAGACGAGCAGCTGGGATGTGCGGGGAGGGAGCGGCCCACCGGGGACGAAAGGGGGAGGCTAATGGGGGGAGGAGGCGTAATTTGAGCTGGGGCCTGTGGCCAGGGCAGACACCCCTTGTGAGTAAGGGGGGGGTGGGGTGCTTCCATGCAGGTCTCAGCAAGTCTACACGGGGTTGGCGGGGGGAGGGGGGAGAGATTAAGGAAGGGGTACCGAGGCCGCTTCATCTGTACCAGTGTTTTCCAGAGCTTTAGATGGGTTAGAAGGGTTCTTCTGTAGAGCCAAGACCCCAGATACACAGCATTGAGGGGAATGTCTCCTCCAGAAACGCTGTGGCTGGACGTGGGCGAATGTGGCACTTCTGTGCCAAGGGGCCGAAGTGTGTGGCAGCGGAAGTCACACCAAGCACTGAAGCGGGTGGTACTGTCAGACACTATGGCTTGGAACGATGCAGCGTCCGCAGACACACTATGCCAGAGCATTGTTGAGTTTAACACCCAAATGCTACCACTCCATAACCCTAAACACAGTGACACTGTAATTCACGCACCACCAGACATTTTGTGCCATGACACGGCAGAGTGTAGAGTGTGGCGCTGCAAGACATGCAGGTGGCATGGCACTTACGAGTGTGGAGCCGCTGAGCCGTCTGCACACTGTAGATAGAGCCTGGCTGGCACTCGGGGACCCACCGCGCCGTGGCATTAAATGTATGCGGCTTGCATGGTATCTGCATCAGGGCATTGCTGAGTGCAGCGCTGCCAGACATACTTCCTGATGCCATTGGACCGTGTGCCATCTGCATTTAATCGGTTCTGAGTACCGCACTGCAAGAAAATGCACTGTTTTCTTAGAGTAGGGAGAACTGTCCTTCAGTCAAACAGCACTTCGCTGGATCAATGTATGCCTGTTTTTTAGTAAATGGTCAAAATACTTGTTTTTGAGGCAGAAAGCGAGTCACTATGTGAGTTGCTCAGCTAGTGAAAAAACTTGCCACAAAGAGGAAATTCAAAGAAAAGATCAGAAGTCGATCAGGAACCAGTTATTAGGACACTCACAAAACGGCAGCATAGCAGTATTTTTAGAGTAGAAGACACAAACACACGGCCTCCATTAGACCCACAGATACCAGACATGAAGCCTCGGAGGCACCCGGACAAAGAGGGACCCATGCACGGACCATCATAGAAGTTCACTCACACACAGGCTTGCCAACTTTAAAAACAAGCTATGGCCGCGAATGTAAAAGGAAAATGAAGCTGACGAGGAGGGAGTGGGAGAAGGGAGGGGTAGGGGAGGTGATTCACGCGCGCGCTCTAAGGCTTAATGAGCCATTACAGAAAGCCAGATGGCAGCTGTGCACGTCGTGCACGCTTGTGCGCGTAACAGCAAGCTGGTGGCCGGCAAAAGCCTGTGGGTAGCACTTTTAGAACCCAGCTACTAAATGTCTCGCCAGTGCAGCGCATGCGCTGGCTCAGGCGAGACCTAAAAAGGGGATATTTATATATATTAGTTATAGTCGACTATGCAACCTGATATCCAGAAGCGTTTCCATTACGAACACCAAATACTAAGAATATTAGTGAATAATTACTAGAGCTGTTTTCTAGAGTAGGATTCCCCCGAGAGATATTGACAGACCAGGGAACTCCCTTTGTCTCTCGCCTGATATAGAAGGTGTGCAAAACTCTGAATATCTCCCAAATAGGAACTTCTGCGTACCAAATGGATGGTTTGTGTGAACGGTACAATGCCACCCTTAAGAAAATGCTGACTACGGAAGGGAAGGAATGGGACATGTTATTTCCCCTCGCTCTCTTCATCATCAGGCGCCAGGTCCAGAGCAGTCTAAGCTGTTCCCCCTTTGAACCCCTTTATGGGAGACAACCACGAACCCTACTAGAAATGACAAAAGAAGCGTGGGAGCATGAAAAACAGGAGGATACCCAAAACCTTCTCGAATATACACAGGGACTAAGAACTCGCATCCAGGAATTACGAGACCAGGTCCCACGATAATTTTAAAAAAGCCCAAACAAAACAAACGTATTACAATAAAGGGAAGAAGTGGCGAAAGTTGTAATTCCTTGATTGGGCACTCATACTCCTACCATCCTCTATACCCCATAAACAAGCATAATGGAAGGGACCATATGAAATCATGGAAAAGATAGGCCTTACTACCTATCAATTACGTATCTCCTTAAATAAGACCCAAATATATCATATAAACCTTCTTAAGAAGTGGCTGGGACCACTCCCCAAAGCCACCCATTTAGCCCTACCAGAGTCAACACCCAGCCCTTCTTCGGTGAATCAATTGCCCATAAACGAGAATCTAACGCAAGAACAAGCAGCATTGGCATAGCCAATAGGTCTCGCCTTTGGGATCTTATAAGTGTTTAGCCATGCAACAGTTACATAACTAAATACTTATAAGGTCCCAAAAGCGATACCTATTGGCTATGCCAAGCGGTCGTGCGGCCGCGAAAGTGATCGCGATCAAACATCAAAGCGGCCGTGAAAGTGAAAGTAATCGCAGTAAAGCGTGGTGTGCGCGCCCACGCACATGCACTGTAGCTCTAGGCTGGCCTGGTAGCACTTTTTGGAGCCCTCTCAATAAGTCTCGCCAGACCAGCGCATGCACTGGGTCAGGCGAGACCTAAAAAGCGTCCCTTCGTGAACTCCTAAGTTCTTTCTCCTTCATCCTTTCCAATGTCCTTGGTAGAACAACGTGTTCGAGCACTCCATTAGTACCCCTCCAGAAAAAGTAATAAAACAACGTCCTTATAGGATTCCAGCAGCCAGACGAGATGCTGTTACCGCAGAAATAGAGAATATGTTAAAATTAGGGACTATAAAACCATCCTGCAGCAATTGGTCCTCCCCCATTGTTATAGTGCCAAAACCGGATAGCTTGATCCGTTTTTGCATAGATTTCAGAGCAGTCAACTCCATCTCTAAGTTTGTCTCTTACCCATTACCAAGAGTTGACGAGTTAATTGAAAAAGTAGGCGAAGCCCAGTACAGAACCACGCTCGATCTTACGAAGGGCTACTGGCAGGTACCACTTAAACAAGAAGACCAAGAAAAGACCGCCTTTAGCACCCCTACTGGTTTATACAAATTCACCGTGCTGCCTTTTGGACTACATGGAGCCCCAGCGACTTTTCAAAGGCTTATGAACAAAGTACTCTATCAACACCAAGAATACTTATCAGCCTATATAGACGATATCATTATATTCAGTCCTAACTGGGAGCAACACCTTTTCCATTGCAGAAAGGTATTCCAAGCGCTGAAAGCTGCAGGACTCCATGTCAAGTCCAAAAAATCCAAGATAGGATTCGCTAAATTCAAATATTTGGGCTGTGTTTTGTGGGACTGGGTCATTGCGCCCCCACAAGAGAAGGTCAAAGTAGTCTTGCACACCCCCCTTCCCCACTACCAAGAAGGGTAGCAGATCCTTTTTGGGTTTACTAGGCTATTATCGCCGGTTTATACCCAACTACTCTGAGTTTGCATCACCACTGACCGATTTACTGAGGAAGGAGATAAAGATCAAAGACCTGATATACCGCCCTCAAACCGCCAGGAAGGCATTCTATGATCTCAAACGGGCCTTAACCACCGGTCCTGTACTCCTTTCAGCCAATTTCAAAGAACCATTTATACTACAAACAGATGCCTCAGAAACAGGCCTAGTGGCCATTCTTTCCCAAAGAATAAAAGACGGTATTGAACGCCCTGTACTCTTTATCAGCCGTAAGCTGTTTCCAAGAGAGAAAAAGTATTCTACTGTGGAAAAAGAATGCTTAGCCATAAAATGGGCAGTAGACAAATTACTTTATTACGTAGAAGGGTCCCCTTTTATCCTCTTCACAGACCACGCTCCTATTGTGGATGAGTCGCAATAATGGCAAGAACCCTCGGGTCCTAAGGTGGTTTTTGTCATTGCAACCCTATTCATTTGATGTTAGTCATCGAAAAGGGTCTGAGAATGAAAATGCTGATATCCGTTCACTCATTCCTCATTTCCCCGAACGGGAAAAGGCTGGGGATGGGGTGTGTCAGGAATTCCCTGTCCCAAACGAGGGAGTAGTAGAGAAGGAATATGATGATCTGATCCCTTCATACATATCTCCCCTCCGTTACTTATAGCCCCCCTTTGTCACATGGCATGACAACCACCTGCAAGAATTTATTTATTTTTATTTATTTTATATATTGAGTTTTATATAGCACTGGCTAGACCCGGAGGTATCAGAGTGCTTTACATAAGGAAGCAGCATATTACAAGATTACAAAAATAATCACATTAATTATAGAAAGGAGATCGGGCGTGTTAGACCTGTCAGCCCTTTGGGTGGTCCCTCCTCATCATTATTTATTTTGTCCCACTTTTGCCTCAACCCCTGTTTGAATTTTTTCCTTTTTGGGAACCACCAGACTTTTTCGTGTTGCTACAGATTCAGGGAGCCATTTTGGCTACCCCTGAAACTTCTGTCTGAGGGCCTGGAGCACAAGATGGTGGCCACCTGTGACATCACCAGCATCCACTGGAACCTACCAGCACCTTCCAGAACATTCCAGGAGGTTCCAGAACTCTGTGACAGTTGGAAACCGTTTAGAATGTTGGGAGGTTAAGAGAGAGAGTTGGCAGTTGGAGCTGGCAGTTGGCACCTGACTGGTGAAGAGAGAGGAGCACAACAGTGAAGGAGGAAGGAGTGAAGCAGCAGGGGTGGAAACTTGTGCCTGGAGTGGGGTCCATAAACCCACCCTTGATACTTGTCCCTACTGATGGATCCCAGCCTATAGCCCTGTGTGGGAGGAAGACAGAAGAAACTTATCCTAAGGACCTGGACAGCAGGAACAGGCCTTAGAACCAAGAAAACAGCAAGATTCTGACCTGAGAACTGGTTTCCCTGGAGTCCGGCGTCGAGTAGCCTGAAGACCTGGAGCCCGAGGTGGAGAAGCGGCGCTGACTGAAGTAGCAGACGTCGTACCCGGAGCCGCCTGAGGTCGTGAGAGGGCGCCGACGGAGGTCGTGAGGAATACCAGAGGTCGAGGAGGAAGTGAACCGAGGTCGAGCGAGCGGCGTCATCGGAGGAGTGAAGTCCGCCCTCCGGAGTCGTCGGAGACCGAGGTAGAGGAGCACCGGAGGTCGGGAGTGAGGATCGCACTCCGGAGTCGCCCGGAGCCTGTGAGGAGGAGCACCGGAGGTCGGGGGTGAGGATCGCACCCCGGAGTCGCCGGAAGTCGACATCGAGGCCAGGCCGGCCGACGTCATCGGAGCCGAGAGCGCCATCGGACCGGAGCCGCCCGAAGTCGACATCGTGAAGAGACTGCCCGACGCCGTCGAATCGGAGGTCGAGATCGAACCGAGGCCACCGACATCGGACCGGAACCGCCTGCCGGCGTCGTCAAAGAACTGACATTGTGCCGAGGCCGCCGAGACCGAACCGGAACCGCCTCACGGCGTCGACACGACTCCAGCGGCGTCGGAACATCAGAAAAAGGGCAGTAAGTGGAGTAGAGGGCGCCTAAGGCCCTGTGGAGACCTGAGAGACTGCTCTAAGGGGCTAGGGAGGTGCTGAAACCCACCTGACTGTGCCTGGGGTGAACTGGGACTAACCTAGAGAGGTTGTGTGGAGAGAGAAAGCCAGGGCACTGGTATACCCCCCTTGGATCTACCTCAGATTAGGCCTCAGCCTTGTCCCAGCCAGGGAGTAGCCCCCCTCAAGCCTTCCACAACCCTACAAGCTGTGCCTGGGCCATATCAGCCCTTAAGAATTGAAGTGTCATCTGATTACATGAGTGTTGCTGTATACTTTTAATTATTTATTGGGGGTACTGTATTTATTGAATTTTTACCTATTTATTGCTGCACTATATTTATAGGTCCACAGGACTTGATGGTGTACAATATTTATTGGTACAGTATTTATTGCCTCAAAGTATTTAATTGTCTGTATATATTGCACTTGTATTTATGCCCTGTTATTTATGATCACCCCTATTTATTTCATCAAACAGCCAATATTTATTTGACCTGCACTAATTGAAACTTGTATATTGTGATTGACCTATTTATTTTTCCAATCAGCAACTAAGAGAAAAAGATAAAGAAAGAATATTTTCATAACTTTTACGGTGTAGAGTCGTTTTTGGAACGGATGCACGCATGGTTATTGTATGGGTATATTGTATGCTTAGCACTGCGCCTGTTTCCTGACCACTCGAGCCAAGCTACCACAGTGTGTCCGGAAGACCACCACCACCCCTTCTAGTGTGGGAGTGGTTTTCCAACATAAATTGGTGTTCAGTGGTGGGATAGAGCTGTGCCTACATATACTCAACAATAACTGTGGGTAGTCCATAGGCCTACACCGGGAGTTTTCTCACAGCGGCCTTCCTAATTGTGGGTTTTTGTTTTTTCCAAATTTACTCTGGTGGTGGGAGGAGGTATTATTAAAGGTACCCCCCTGCATTGTTACTGCACAAAACCTGTCCTCTAACCTGAGTGGGCGAGATGGAGTTTGTACTAGAGAATCTAGAAACGTACACTGTGGCCCAACTCAGGGAGTTTTGCCAGCGGGAGGGGGTGTACTGTCCCCCAGGAGCAAAGAAGGGTGCACTCCAAACCAGCTTAAGGGCTTGGGGGGAGGCACGCCGAGAAAGCAAGGCTGAGGAGGAAGACAGGGATGGAGAGCCTGACCCCGAGGGGGCTGAGATGTACCAACCTGAGGTGGGGAACCTGTCAGCAGGGCCCAGGACACTTTCTAGGAAGGGCAGCACTGTCTCTAGCGGGGGCTTATCCAGCGTGGAGTTAGCAGATCGGAGAGAGAAAAGACAGCTCACATGGGATTTAGCAAAGCTGGAGAAGGAGAAGGAGGAACAGAGGTTGGCTCATGAGACGGAGAAAGAGAGGATGGCTCATGAGATAAGACTGAAAGAGATAGAGCTTCAGATCCTAAGAATTGGGGCACCAACTGTTCCTAATGGTGGCAGCAAAGACCAAGAAATCACCAGGGAATCCAAACCTTACCTGCCAAAGGACATAGTAGCTAGCTATGGGGCGGGTGACGACATCGCCAAGTGGCTAGCAGCCTATGAGGTCTCGTTGAGGGCCCATGGGGTTCCAGTGAAGTATTGGGGAGGAGGATTGTATAGGTACATGCCTCCAGCTGGTAGGGATGCTTTATTGGCCCTCGAAGAGGATGAGCAGACCCACTACCCCACCATGAAACTGGCGCTCATCAGAAAGTTTGGACTAACACCTGAAAAGTACAGACAGAAGTTCAGGGGTAGTCACAAGCTGGGCACACAGAATTGGGTGGACTTCCTGGACTATGCAAAGAAGGCACTGGAAGGTTGGATTCAGGGCAGTGAAGTAAGGAACTACGAGGAGTTGTTCGACCTAGTACTGAAGGAACACCTACTCGAGAAATGTTTCCCTGAACTGCGGCAACACCTGGTGGATAGCAAGCTGACCAGCCCCCGGAAGCTTGCTGAGGAGGCGGACATTTGGGCTAGTACCCGGGTGTCCACAAGGGGGACTGGAGGGGATACTCAAAAGGCCGGACAGGGCGCCCCCCAGAAGAAAGAGGGAGGGGAAAAGAAAAAGGAGTTCTCCAAAGGCCCCCAAAATAACTTCCAAGGGAAGGGAACAGGATTCACCTCTAAGGCTAGCCCACCCAGAAACCCTAATCCTGGCCAGAGTCAGCAGCCAAGGGTTGTCCATTGCTACGAGTGCGGTGGCGTTGGACACTATAAAGGAGATCCGAAGTGTCAGAAACGATCACCCCCTCCCACTGGAGGAAAGACCCCCGGAGTAGCTAGTGTAGTGCTCGGGGAGGAGATGCCCTTAACTAAGGGAAGGGAGTGGGCGGGTGTCACTTTAGTGTCCCTGGGAGAACGGGAGATGGTTCCTAAGATCCAGGTGCCCGCAAATACCGCAAAGTATGGGCAGTGGATCACCATCAACGGCCAAAGAGGGGAGGCTCTGAGAGACACAGGAGCCAGTATGACTATGGTGCGTAGCCAGCTGGTGTCTCCAGAGCAGGTAATTCCCGATGTACTCCACCCAGCCGCGATGGCTGACGGCAGAACAGGTCACTATCCAGTGGCCGAGGTTCCCTTTGAATGGGGGGGGGTTGCAGGTTCACTTCGAGTTGCCGTAAGCCCTGCCGTGCCAGTCGATTGTCTGCTGGGCAATGACATGGAGCACAACGCTTGGAAGGAGGTGGAATACCGGACTCACACCGAGATGCTGGGTACACCTGACTGGGCCTGTGTTAGCACAAGGTCCGCGACTACCCGAAGAGGGAGTTCATTCCGGCTGGAGCCTGGAACAAAGGCCCAGCCAGCTGTCAGTCAAGGGAAGAACCGAGGACAGGAGGAGCCTGCCTCGGCGTCTCCACCCCGTAGGACGGATAGGCCACCGGAGGTGGTGGGCCAGGAGTCTGCGGAGGGGGACGTTACCAACCTGGAGGACTTACCCATCCCGGCCGAGTGGCACGTGGAGGGAGGCCCGTCCAGGGAGGAATTCTGCCAGGGCCAGAGGGAGTGCCCTACCCTTGAGGGGCTGAGGCGACAGGCCGAAGCCCAGGCAGCAGGGAACGTTGAAGGGAACTACAGTGTTTACTGGGAGGATGGCCTCCTCTACAGTGAACCCAAGGCACCCCTACATGGATCGTCACGAGCCTTGGTAGTCCCTCAACGTTATCGAGCCTTCCTTCTAGAGTTGGCTCACGAGATACCATTGGCAGGACACCTGGGGCAAGACAAGACCTTCGCCCGTCTTGTCCCACACTTTTATTGGCCTCAGATGAAAGTGTCGTCCGATACCTACTGCCGGACATGTGTGTCTTGCCAAGCCAGTGGGAAAACAGGGGTGAAGCTGAAAGCGCCCCTGGAACCACTTCCTGTCGTTAGCACCCCCTTTGAAAGGGTGGGCATCGACATTGTGGGTCCGTTAGATCCGCCAACATCAGCTGGTCACAGGTTTATCCTGGTTCTGGTGGATCATGCCACACGGTACCCAGAGGCAATACCTCTGAGGACCATAACAGCACCTGTTGTGGCTAGGGCCCTAATGGGAATCTTTACCCGAGTGGGTTTTCCCAAGGAAGTTGTGTCCGACAGGGGGACCAACTTCATGTCAGCGTATATGCGGGCGATGTGGAAGGAGTGTGGAGTGACATACCGGTTCACCACTCCTTACCACCCCCAGACCAATGGTCTGGTGGAGAGGTTTAACAAAACCTTGAAAGGCATGATCAGAAGTCTGCCTGAAAGCCTGCGGAGGAAATGGGACGTCCTCCTACCCTGTTTACTTTTTTCCTACAGGGAAGTGCCACAGAAGGGAGTGGGCTTCAGCCCCTTCGAGCTTCTGTATGGGCACCCTGTACGTGGACCTCTTAACCTGGTGAGAGACGGATGGGAAAGAACTCCCAGAAAGCTCCCCCAGGATGTGGTGAGCTACATGCTGGCCTTCCGGAGCCAAATGGCTAAGTTGTGGAAGCAAGCTTCTGACAACTTGGAAGCCAGCCAAGCAGTAATGAAGGCGTGGTATGACCACAACGCTCACCCGGTGGAGTTGGAGCCTGGCCAGAAGGTGTGGGTGATCGAACCAGGAGAGCTTAGTGCCCTCCAGGATCGCTGGTCAGGACCCTTTGAGGTGTTGGAGAAGAAGGGTAAGGCTACCTACTTGGTGGACCTGAAGACCCCTCGTCAGCCCCTGCGGGTGCTGCATGCCAACCGCCTCAAACCCCACCACGAGAGGCCCGAAGTCATCTTGATGATGGTGACTGACGGAGGAGAGGACGTGGAAAGCGAGCCTCTCCCTGATCTGTTTGCGTCTCAGGAAAAGGATGGGTCGGTGGAGGGAGTGATTCTCTCCCCATCTCTAACTCCTGAACAGCAGGAGGACTGTCGCCAGGTCCTGGGGCAGTACTCCTCGTTGTTCTCCCTTGTCCCGGGTAGGACTCACCTGTGCGTCCATGACGTGGACACAGGAGACAGCCCACCTGTGAAGTCCAAGATCTACCGGATGTCAGACAAGGTGAAGGCCAGCATTCATAGTGAAGTCACTAAGATGCTGGAGCTAGGAGTGATTGAACCTTCTAGCAGCCCCTGGTCCAGTCCGGTGGTGTTAGTACCGAAAGCTGCACCACCGGGTGCCCAACCAGAACTGAGGTTCTGTGTGGACTACCGGGGACTGAATTCAGTGACAAAGACTGATGCGCATCCGATCCCTAGGGCGGATGAATTAATTGACCGGCTGGGAGCTGCCCAATATCTAAGTACCTTTGACCTTACTTCGGGGTACTGGCAGATCTCTTTGACTGATGGAGCAAGGGAAAGGTCAGCCTTCTCCACGCCCAATGGCCACTACCAGTTCTGTGTGATGCCCTTTGGGCTCAAGAACGCACCTGCCACGTTTCAGCGCCTGGTAAACCAGATCCTCACCGGAATGGAGAGTTTCTCTGCTGCTTATCTGGATGACATAGCCGTCTTCAGTAACAGCTGGGAGGATCACTTGCGTCACCTGCAAGCTGTTCTCCAGGCCCTGAGACAAGCTGGATTGACGATCAAGGCCAGCAAGTGCCAGATCGGGCAGGGGTCGGTAGTGTACCTTGGGCACTTGGTGGGTAGGGGAGCGGTGCAACCCCTCCAGGCGAAGATCGAGGCCATCATGGCCTGGGAACCCCCCAAGACACAGACTGAGGTCCGAGCATTTTTGGGCCTCACGGGATACTACCGCCGCTTCGTGAAGGGGTACGGTACCATCGTAGCCCCCCTCACGGAGCTCACGTCCAAGAAACAACCTCGACGGGTAGTCTGGACGGAGGCTTGTCAGCAAGCCTTTGAGAAATTGAAGAAAGCCATGTGCGAGGCCCCGGTCTTAAGGGCCCCAGACTTTTCCAAGAAGTTCATTGTCCAGACAGATGCATCAGAACATGGCATTGGGGCAGTGTTATCGCAACTCAACGAAGAGGGTCTGGATCAACCCGTGGTCTTCCTATCCAGGAGACTACTTCCCAGGGAACAGAAGTGGAGTGCAATAGAGCGTGAAGCCTTTGCAGTGGTATGGGCTCTGAAGAAGTTGCGGCCATACCTGTTTGGCTCGCACTTCCTGGTTCAGACCGACCACAGACCCCTTCGTTGGCTGATGCAAATGAAGGGGGAGAATCCCAAGTTATTGAGGTGGTCTATTTCCCTACAGGGGATGGACTTTCAGGTGGAACATCGGCCTGGAGTGGACCACGCCAATGCAGACGGTCTCTCAAGGTATTTCCGCCTTAGTGATGAGAACTCCCAAGGGGTTGGGTAGCTCTCCCCACTTTCAGCTGGGGGGGACGCGTGTTAGACCTGTCAGCCCTTTGGGTGGTCCCTCCTCATCATTATTTATTTTGTCCCACTTTTGCCTCAACCCCTGTTTGAATTTTTTCCTTTTTGGGAACCACCAGACTTTTTCGTGTTGCTACAGATTCAGGGAGCCATTTTGGCTACCCCTGAAACTTCTGTCTGAGGGCCTGGAGCACAAGATGGTGGCCACCTGTGACATCACCAGCATCCACTGGAACCTACCAGCACCTTCCAGAACATTCCAGGAGGTTCCAGAACTCTGTGACAGTTGGAAACCGTTTAGAATGTTGGGAGGTTAAGAGAGAGAGTTGGCAGTTGGAGCTGGCAGTTGGCACCTGACTGGTGAAGAGAGAGGAGCACAACAGTGAAGGAGGAAGGAGTGAAGCAGCAGGGGTGGAAACTTGTGCCTGGAGTGGGGTCCATAAACCCACCCTTGATACTTGTCCCTACTGATGGATCCCAGCCTATAGCCCTGTGTGGGAGGAAGACAGAAGAAACTTATCCTAAGGACCTGGACAGCAGGAACAGGCCTTAGAACCAAGAAAACAGCAAGATTCTGACCTGAGAACTGGTTTCCCTGGAGTCCGGCGTCGAGTAGCCTGAAGACCTGGAGCCCGAGGTGGAGAAGCGGCGCTGACTGAAGTAGCAGACGTCGTACCCGGAGCCGCCTGAGGTCGTGAGAGGGCGCCGACGGAGGTCGTGAGGAATACCAGAGGTCGAGGAGGAAGTGAACCGAGGTCGAGCGAGCGGCGTCATCGGAGGAGTGAAGTCCGCCCTCCGGAGTCGTCGGAGACCGAGGTAGAGGAGCACCGGAGGTCGGGAGTGAGGATCGCACTCCGGAGTCGCCCGGAGCCTGTGAGGAGGAGCACCGGAGGTCGGGGGTGAGGATCGCACCCCGGAGTCGCCGGAAGTCGACATCGAGGCCAGGCCGGCCGACGTCATCGGAGCCGAGAGCGCCATCGGACCGGAGCCGCCCGAAGTCGACATCGTGAAGAGACTGCCCGACGCCGTCGAATCGGAGGTCGAGATCGAACCGAGGCCACCGACATCGGACCGGAACCGCCTGCCGGCGTCGTCAAAGAACTGACATTGTGCCGAGGCCGCCGAGACCGAACCGGAACCGCCTCACGGCGTCGACACGACTCCAGCGGCGTCGGAACATCAGAAAAAGGGCAGTAAGTGGAGTAGAGGGCGCCTAAGGCCCTGTGGAGACCTGAGAGACTGCTCTAAGGGGCTAGGGAGGTGCTGAAACCCACCTGACTGTGCCTGGGGTGAACTGGGACTAACCTAGAGAGGTTGTGTGGAGAGAGAAAGCCAGGGCACTGGTATACCCCCCTTGGATCTACCTCAGATTAGGCCTCAGCCTTGTCCCAGCCAGGGAGTAGCCCCCCTCAAGCCTTCCACAACCCTACAAGCTGTGCCTGGGCCATATCAGCCCTTAAGAATTGAAGTGTCATCTGATTACATGAGTGTTGCTGTATACTTTTAATTATTTATTGGGGGTACTGTATTTATTGAATTTTTACCTATTTATTGCTGCACTATATTTATAGGTCCACAGGACTTGATGGTGTACAATATTTATTGGTACAGTATTTATTGCCTCAAAGTATTTAATTGTCTGTATATATTGCACTTGTATTTATGCCCTGTTATTTATGATCACCCCTATTTATTTCATCAAACAGCCAATATTTATTTGACCTGCACTAATTGAAACTTGTATATTGTGATTGACCTATTTATTTTTCCAATCAGCAACTAAGAGAAAAAGATAAAGAAAGAATATTTTCATAACTTTTACGGTGTAGAGTCGTTTTTGGAACGGATGCACGCATGGTTATTGTATGGGTATATTGTATGCTTAGCACTGCGCCTGTTTCCTGACCACTCGAGCCAAGCTACCACAGTGTGTCCGGAAGACCACCACCACCCCTTCTAGTGTGGGAGTGGTTTTCCAACATAAATTGGTGTTCAGTGGTGGGATAGAGCTGTGCCTACATATACTCAACAATAACTGTGGGTAGTCCATAGGCCTACACCGGGAGTTTTCTCACAGCGGCCTTCCTAATTGTGGGTTTTTGTTTTTTCCAAATTTACTCTGGTGGTGGGAGGAGGTATTATTAAAGGTACCCCCCTGCATTGTTACTGCACAAAACCTGTCCTCTAACCTGAGTGGGCGAGATGGAGTTTGTACTAGAGAATCTAGAAACGTACACTGTGGCCCAACTCAGGGAGTTTTGCCAGCGGGAGGGGGTGTACTGTCCCCCAGGAGCAAAGAAGGGTGCACTCCAAACCAGCTTAAGGGCTTGGGGGGAGGCACGCCGAGAAAGCAAGGCTGAGGAGGAAGACAGGGATGGAGAGCCTGACCCCGAGGGGGCTGAGATGTACCAACCTGAGGTGGGGAACCTGTCAGCAGGGCCCAGGACACTTTCTAGGAAGGGCAGCACTGTCTCTAGCGGGGGCTTATCCAGCGTGGAGTTAGCAGATCGGAGAGAGAAAAGACAGCTCACATGGGATTTAGCAAAGCTGGAGAAGGAGAAGGAGGAACAGAGGTTGGCTCATGAGACGGAGAAAGAGAGGATGGCTCATGAGATAAGACTGAAAGAGATAGAGCTTCAGATCCTAAGAATTGGGGCACCAACTGTTCCTAATGGTGGCAGCAAAGACCAAGAAATCACCAGGGAATCCAAACCTTACCTGCCAAAGGACATAGTAGCTAGCTATGGGGCGGGTGACGACATCGCCAAGTGGCTAGCAGCCTATGAGGTCTCGTTGAGGGCCCATGGGGTTCCAGTGAAGTATTGGGGAGGAGGATTGTATAGGTACATGCCTCCAGCTGGTAGGGATGCTTTATTGGCCCTCGAAGAGGATGAGCAGACCCACTACCCCACCATGAAACTGGCGCTCATCAGAAAGTTTGGACTAACACCTGAAAAGTACAGACAGAAGTTCAGGGGTAGTCACAAGCTGGGCACACAGAATTGGGTGGACTTCCTGGACTATGCAAAGAAGGCACTGGAAGGTTGGATTCAGGGCAGTGAAGTAAGGAACTACGAGGAGTTGTTCGACCTAGTACTGAAGGAACACCTACTCGAGAAATGTTTCCCTGAACTGCGGCAACACCTGGTGGATAGCAAGCTGACCAGCCCCCGGAAGCTTGCTGAGGAGGCGGACATTTGGGCTAGTACCCGGGTGTCCACAAGGGGGACTGGAGGGGATACTCAAAAGGCCGGACAGGGCGCCCCCCAGAAGAAAGAGGGAGGGGAAAAGAAAAAGGAGTTCTCCAAAGGCCCCCAAAATAACTTCCAAGGGAAGGGAACAGGATTCACCTCTAAGGCTAGCCCACCCAGAAACCCTAATCCTGGCCAGAGTCAGCAGCCAAGGGTTGTCCATTGCTACGAGTGCGGTGGCGTTGGACACTATAAAGGAGATCCGAAGTGTCAGAAACGATCACCCCCTCCCACTGGAGGAAAGACCCCCGGAGTAGCTAGTGTAGTGCTCGGGGAGGAGATGCCCTTAACTAAGGGAAGGGAGTGGGCGGGTGTCACTTTAGTGTCCCTGGGAGAACGGGAGATGGTTCCTAAGATCCAGGTGCCCGCAAATACCGCAAAGTATGGGCAGTGGATCACCATCAACGGCCAAAGAGGGGAGGCTCTGAGAGACACAGGAGCCAGTATGACTATGGTGCGTAGCCAGCTGGTGTCTCCAGAGCAGGTAATTCCCGATGTACTCCACCCAGCCGCGATGGCTGACGGCAGAACAGGTCACTATCCAGTGGCCGAGGTTCCCTTTGAATGGGGGGGGGTTGCAGGTTCACTTCGAGTTGCCGTAAGCCCTGCCGTGCCAGTCGATTGTCTGCTGGGCAATGACATGGAGCACAACGCTTGGAAGGAGGTGGAATACCGGACTCACACCGAGATGCTGGGTACACCTGACTGGGCCTGTGTTAGCACAAGGTCCGCGACTACCCGAAGAGGGAGTTCATTCCGGCTGGAGCCTGGAACAAAGGCCCAGCCAGCTGTCAGTCAAGGGAAGAACCGAGGACAGGAGGAGCCTGCCTCGGCGTCTCCACCCCGTAGGACGGATAGGCCACCGGAGGTGGTGGGCCAGGAGTCTGCGGAGGGGGACGTTACCAACCTGGAGGACTTACCCATCCCGGCCGAGTGGCACGTGGAGGGAGGCCCGTCCAGGGAGGAATTCTGCCAGGGCCAGAGGGAGTGCCCTACCCTTGAGGGGCTGAGGCGACAGGCCGAAGCCCAGGCAGCAGGGAACGTTGAAGGGAACTACAGTGTTTACTGGGAGGATGGCCTCCTCTACAGTGAACCCAAGGCACCCCTACATGGATCGTCACGAGCCTTGGTAGTCCCTCAACGTTATCGAGCCTTCCTTCTAGAGTTGGCTCACGAGATACCATTGGCAGGACACCTGGGGCAAGACAAGACCTTCGCCCGTCTTGTCCCACACTTTTATTGGCCTCAGATGAAAGTGTCGTCCGATACCTACTGCCGGACATGTGTGTCTTGCCAAGCCAGTGGGAAAACAGGGGTGAAGCTGAAAGCGCCCCTGGAACCACTTCCTGTCGTTAGCACCCCCTTTGAAAGGGTGGGCATCGACATTGTGGGTCCGTTAGATCCGCCAACATCAGCTGGTCACAGGTTTATCCTGGTTCTGGTGGATCATGCCACACGGTACCCAGAGGCAATACCTCTGAGGACCATAACAGCACCTGTTGTGGCTAGGGCCCTAATGGGAATCTTTACCCGAGTGGGTTTTCCCAAGGAAGTTGTGTCCGACAGGGGGACCAACTTCATGTCAGCGTATATGCGGGCGATGTGGAAGGAGTGTGGAGTGACATACCGGTTCACCACTCCTTACCACCCCCAGACCAATGGTCTGGTGGAGAGGTTTAACAAAACCTTGAAAGGCATGATCAGAAGTCTGCCTGAAAGCCTGCGGAGGAAATGGGACGTCCTCCTACCCTGTTTACTTTTTTCCTACAGGGAAGTGCCACAGAAGGGAGTGGGCTTCAGCCCCTTCGAGCTTCTGTATGGGCACCCTGTACGTGGACCTCTTAACCTGGTGAGAGACGGATGGGAAAGAACTCCCAGAAAGCTCCCCCAGGATGTGGTGAGCTACATGCTGGCCTTCCGGAGCCAAATGGCTAAGTTGTGGAAGCAAGCTTCTGACAACTTGGAAGCCAGCCAAGCAGTAATGAAGGCGTGGTATGACCACAACGCTCACCCGGTGGAGTTGGAGCCTGGCCAGAAGGTGTGGGTGATCGAACCAGGAGAGCTTAGTGCCCTCCAGGATCGCTGGTCAGGACCCTTTGAGGTGTTGGAGAAGAAGGGTAAGGCTACCTACTTGGTGGACCTGAAGACCCCTCGTCAGCCCCTGCGGGTGCTGCATGCCAACCGCCTCAAACCCCACCACGAGAGGCCCGAAGTCATCTTGATGATGGTGACTGACGGAGGAGAGGACGTGGAAAGCGAGCCTCTCCCTGATCTGTTTGCGTCTCAGGAAAAGGATGGGTCGGTGGAGGGAGTGATTCTCTCCCCATCTCTAACTCCTGAACAGCAGGAGGACTGTCGCCAGGTCCTGGGGCAGTACTCCTCGTTGTTCTCCCTTGTCCCGGGTAGGACTCACCTGTGCGTCCATGACGTGGACACAGGAGACAGCCCACCTGTGAAGTCCAAGATCTACCGGATGTCAGACAAGGTGAAGGCCAGCATTCATAGTGAAGTCACTAAGATGCTGGAGCTAGGAGTGATTGAACCTTCTAGCAGCCCCTGGTCCAGTCCGGTGGTGTTAGTACCGAAAGCTGCACCACCGGGTGCCCAACCAGAACTGAGGTTCTGTGTGGACTACCGGGGACTGAATTCAGTGACAAAGACTGATGCGCATCCGATCCCTAGGGCGGATGAATTAATTGACCGGCTGGGAGCTGCCCAATATCTAAGTACCTTTGACCTTACTTCGGGGTACTGGCAGATCTCTTTGACTGATGGAGCAAGGGAAAGGTCAGCCTTCTCCACGCCCAATGGCCACTACCAGTTCTGTGTGATGCCCTTTGGGCTCAAGAACGCACCTGCCACGTTTCAGCGCCTGGTAAACCAGATCCTCACCGGAATGGAGAGTTTCTCTGCTGCTTATCTGGATGACATAGCCGTCTTCAGTAACAGCTGGGAGGATCACTTGCGTCACCTGCAAGCTGTTCTCCAGGCCCTGAGACAAGCTGGATTGACGATCAAGGCCAGCAAGTGCCAGATCGGGCAGGGGTCGGTAGTGTACCTTGGGCACTTGGTGGGTAGGGGAGCGGTGCAACCCCTCCAGGCGAAGATCGAGGCCATCATGGCCTGGGAACCCCCCAAGACACAGACTGAGGTCCGAGCATTTTTGGGCCTCACGGGATACTACCGCCGCTTCGTGAAGGGGTACGGTACCATCGTAGCCCCCCTCACGGAGCTCACGTCCAAGAAACAACCTCGACGGGTAGTCTGGACGGAGGCTTGTCAGCAAGCCTTTGAGAAATTGAAGAAAGCCATGTGCGAGGCCCCGGTCTTAAGGGCCCCAGACTTTTCCAAGAAGTTCATTGTCCAGACAGATGCATCAGAACATGGCATTGGGGCAGTGTTATCGCAACTCAACGAAGAGGGTCTGGATCAACCCGTGGTCTTCCTATCCAGGAGACTACTTCCCAGGGAACAGAAGTGGAGTGCAATAGAGCGTGAAGCCTTTGCAGTGGTATGGGCTCTGAAGAAGTTGCGGCCATACCTGTTTGGCTCGCACTTCCTGGTTCAGACCGACCACAGACCCCTTCGTTGGCTGATGCAAATGAAGGGGGAGAATCCCAAGTTATTGAGGTGGTCTATTTCCCTACAGGGGATGGACTTTCAGGTGGAACATCGGCCTGGAGTGGACCACGCCAATGCAGACGGTCTCTCAAGGTATTTCCGCCTTAGTGATGAGAACTCCCAAGGGGTTGGGTAGCTCTCCCCACTTTCAGCTGGGGGGGACGCGTGTTAGACCTGTCAGCCCTTTGGGTGGTCCCTCCTCATCATTATTTATTTTGTCCCACTTTTGCCTCAACCCCTGTTTGAATTTTTTCCTTTTTGGGAACCACCAGACTTTTTCGTGTTGCTACAGATTCAGGGAGCCATTTTGGCTACCCCTGAAACTTCTGTCTGAGGGCCTGGAGCACAAGATGGTGGCCACCTGTGACATCACCAGCATCCACTGGAACCTACCAGCACCTTCCAGAACATTCCAGGAGGTTCCAGAACTCTGTGACAGTTGGAAACCGTTTAGAATGTTGGGAGGTTAAGAGAGAGAGTTGGCAGTTGGAGCTGGCAGTTGGCACCTGACTGGTGAAGAGAGAGGAGCACAACAGTGAAGGAGGAAGGAGTGAAGCAGCAGGGGTGGAAACTTGTGCCTGGAGTGGGGTCCATAAACCCACCCTTGATACTTGTCCCTACTGATGGATCCCAGCCTATAGCCCTGTGTGGGAGGAAGACAGAAGAAACTTATCCTAAGGACCTGGACAGCAGGAACAGGCCTTAGAACCAAGAAAACAGCAAGATTCTGACCTGAGAACTGGTTTCCCTGGAGTCCGGCGTCGAGTAGCCTGAAGACCTGGAGCCCGAGGTGGAGAAGCGGCGCTGACTGAAGTAGCAGACGTTGTACCCGGAGCCGCCTGAGGTCGTGAGAGGGCGCCGACGGAGGTCGTGAGGAATACCAGAGGTCGAGGAGGAAGTGAACCGAGGTCGAGCGAGCGGCGTCATCGGAGGAGTGAAGTCCGCCCTCCGGAGTCGTCGGAGACCGAGGTAGAGGAGCACCGGAGGTCGGGAGTGAGGATCGCACTCCGGAGTCGCCCGGAGCCTGTGAGGAGGAGCACCGGAGGTCGGGGGTGAGGATCGCACCCCGGAGTCGCCGGAAGTCGACATCGAGGCCAGGCCGGCCGACGTCATCGGAGCCGAGAGCGCCATCGGACCGGAGCCGCCCGAAGTCGACATCGTGAAGAGACTGCCCGACGCCGTCGAATCGGAGGTCGAGATCGAACCGAGGCCACCGACATCGGACCGGAACCGCCTGCCGGCGTCGTCAAAGAACTGACATTGTGCCGAGGCCGCCGAGACCGAACCGGAACCGCCTCACGGCGTCGACACGACTCCAGCGGCGTCGGAACATCAGAAAAAGGGCAGTAAGTGGAGTAGAGGGCGCCTAAGGCCCTGTGGAGACCTGAGAGACTGCTCTAAGGGGCTAGGGAGGTGCTGAAACCCACCTGACTGTGCCTGGGGTGAACTGGGACTAACCTAGAGAGGTTGTGTGGAGAGAGAAAGCCAGGGCACTGGTATACCCCCCTTGGATCTACCTCAGATTAGGCCTCAGCCTTGTCCCAGCCAGGGAGTAGCCCCCCTCAAGCCTTCCACAACCCTACAAGCTGTGCCTGGGCCATATCAGCCCTTAAGAATTGAAGTGTCATCTGATTACATGAGTGTTGCTGTATACTTTTAATTATTTATTGGGGGTACTGTATTTATTGAATTTTTACCTATTTATTGCTGCACTATATTTATAGGTCCACAGGACTTGATGGTGTACAATATTTATTGGTACAGTATTTATTGCCTCAAAGTATTTAATTGTCTGTATATATTGCACTTGTATTTATGCCCTGTTATTTATGATCACCCCTATTTATTTCATCAAACAGCCAATATTTATTTGACCTGCACTAATTGAAACTTGTATATTGTGATTGACCTATTTATTTTTCCAATCAGCAACTAAGAGAAAAAGATAAAGAAAGAATATTTTCATAACTTTTACGGTGTAGAGTCGTTTTTGGAACGGATGCACGCATGGTTATTGTATGGGTATATTGTATGCTTAGCACTGCGCCTGTTTCCTGACCACTCGAGCCAAGCTACCACAGTGTGTCCGGAAGACCACCACCACCCCTTCTAGTGTGGGAGTGGTTTTCCAACAGGGCGTCTATAAAGAAGAACAACCCGACCGTATAACAAATGAACCTCCGCTAAATTTGTATTAAGATAATTAGGATGCAGAGTAAAACTGGCCAAGTAGCCCCATCAGTACTCAAGGTGCTCATATGAACAAAGCAAAGAGGATGAGGTAGGGCGCCATTAAACCAAATCTGATGCTCCCAGGCCGTAAGTGGAACTTCAACAACTGCATAAGGACGATAAGCAGCCGGAACAGTGGCATGAGTGTAAGCATGGATAGAATGATCATTCACATCCACAGCAGGAAATGTAACCCAGGAGTGAAACACTTCGATGCGGTATGCAGGATCTGCCGCGACTACAAAGACAGCAATAGACCCCGTATTGGGGACTCCATGCTGCAACGAATGCTGAGTGAGGGCAGCATGGCAATGAGCCGGAATCGGAATCGGGTGTGCCATCACTGAAAGAGAATGGAAACAAATGGTAGCACAAAATGGATAGAAAAACTTTTACATTTCAAGCTTGAAAAACCTACAGCAAAAAGGGAACCCTAAAAACTGAGGAGGCAAAGCCCTCCCACTACGGACGTCTCCAGAAAACGGTGCAGGTGTATTGTGGACAAGCATGAGCTCTACTCAGGGGTCCCATGAATAAGTACCAGCCCAAACGTTGGCAGTACCATGTTGCAGGGATTCTGCAGAGTCACAGAACTATGCTTGGGATTATGGGACCTTAGTAGGCAGGGACTGAGTCATCCTACCACCTGAGTACCCATGAGCCCGGAACCGACTAGCTATAGTGTCTCACTTGCCCTCCTACTTACAGAAAAACAAGTGATTAGACACCCCCGTACATAACACTGCCGACTCACTCGGGAATCGCGGTTGCAGGACACACCTTTTTGCTCACACACTTGTACGAGTCCACAATAAGTTCTAACAGAGACACGAGCAAAGTTTAAAATGTTTATTTTAACTATCGTGCTCTAGTATGCAGTATACGTGCCACAAGGAGTAAGAAAATGCCTAAAACAAATAATGTCAGCATAGCTAGCAGTCCTAATCATAAATGGAACTGTCATACGACAGTGTAGCCTAACCTCCATCCCCTTCTACAGAAGGAAAATTAATATATATATCAGAAGATCTCTAGGTGTTAGTAACAGACCCTGTTCCTCAGTATACACAGATGAAAGCTCTACATCCCAGACGTTGTCACAATGTTTTCCCTGGAAAGGTCTCTTTAAGTGTGTGTTCCCAGACAACATTTGCTTGTTTTGTCTAGGTGCTAAGCCCTGACCAGAACAGAATAACAAGGGGCTTGTTGTTCAACCTTGTCTACATGTTCAGACTACCTCCCAAAATGAAATCTCAGATCGGCACAAATTAACTTGTTGACAGTCCCCATATTTACGCGCAAAAGAATAGGCGGTTCACGATTCTCTAAGTTGGGTCCACAACTCTGGAACTCCATGCCGATCGAGTTCAGACAGACGACTGATTATGTGTGTCTTAGAAAAAATGGAAAACCTGGCTTTTCACTCAGGCCTAATGCTAGACGCAACTTCTGTGATGGTTCTTAACTTAGTGCCAAGAGACCTTTTGGTGTACGTGCGCTTTTATAAATTCCCTCATAACATAACATTCACCGAAGTGGTCAACTTAGCAGGCTTTACAGTTTGCACGCAGGCAGTTATACTGCAGGCCTTTTACAACTATTACTTGTCTGTGTATAAGGCCCGGCCTGACACATCGGTGGATCTGACCGTTCTCTAGTGCCCTAACGCCTCTAGTTCCCTCCCCGGGCCAGACCCTGGGTGTAACTGTGGTTCTTTGATTTGTACAGCCTCTTGGCTGTGGGAACATTAACTAGGGCCTACTCCACAACTGGGAGTCTTTCAAGGACTGTATTGGATAAAAGCCAAATGTCCCATATACTATAATTACATTGGAAGTCCGTGGTGTAGCCACAAACCACCTCCTTAATAATGGAGACGGAAGTCATGTTTGACGAAGACACCTTTACAGAAATACTGAGAACCCCCTCACTACTGGCAGAAACAGTAGTAGCATGCACCGTAAAAAACTCTGACGAATGGGAAGCTCTAACAACCAAGAAAAAAGAACAGATAAGAACAGCTCTTCATGGAGCTTTTATGACAGAATACCTGAGGAAGAACACCGCTCCCAGGGGCCTGATAGTCACCAACGAACCCAGACTCTTTCTGAACAATAAAGAATTCAGGATCAACTGGTCCGGTATAGCCTGGAAGTGTACCAAGGACTGGCTAGAGCTCATTATTAACACGGCAAGACAACTGGCGGATGCCCTTCTTATTGAGATCCAGCAGAGCGAGAGTCGACTGAAAACAACTATTGATATCAAAATCTTTAAGAAAAAATTAGACGATATAAATAACGACCATCAAGAATACCGGAAATTTCTCACTCAGTCAAAGATTACCAAACTTCAAAAGGATGTCTTGAAATTCAATAGGGATACAGTCTACCCCTATACGACTGATGAGTACTACGACAAGGCTCCAGAACCCCAACCTACAAGGAGACGACAGCAACAACAACGCCCCCGTCCAACTCCCCTGAACTGGACTTTCAGTTCAGGTGATGAGCGCAGTACATCAGAAAGCGGCGAAGAAGAAAATGGAGATACTACCAACCAAGGTCAACAACAAAGACCGTACCATAACCAACAGATGTACGCGCCTCCAATGAATCCGTATGGATTTTGGCAGCAACCACCATTCTATCCGCCGAACTTTGGCTACTATCCCGGCCCACAACCTTTTTTATCCAGGGGCAGGGGACGAGGCAGAGGAAAACAGAAACAGTGGAGAGGACCAAGAGTACACTGGGAGGAAACCGCCGAAGACCAACTAGGCGCAGTAACAAGGAGCAGGGGCAAAGGCACCACTGCCTCAACGAGCAAACAGACACGAACATAGTGAACCTGAGTAATTACCAACTATCAGGACCTGAACAATCAGTACTACAGAAAGGCTTAGGCTTCGTACCCACTCCCCAAAATGATCCATTTACCCTACACACCGAACTGGCACACTTTTTTCGGAAAATCAGACTCAGGGCCTTCTTCGGAGACACTGAAATAAACAAACCGAAGGACGATGGACACACTGATCTAAGAAATAAATCAACTTTTTGTCCACCTATACAATCCATTCCATGCCAGGTTTTGGCTTTTGAACAGGCAGTATTGGCAGAAATTGAAAAGATCGATTTTCACAATCTAAAAGGCTTCCAAAACTCGGGAAGAAAAATCCGCGATTTCAAATCTCAAAACCAACAGAGACATCACGATTAAACCAGCGGATAAAGGTGGGGCCACAGTGATCCTGGACACAAACGCATACGATCAAGAGTGCCTGAGACTATTAGCCGATGCAACCAGCTATGAGGTTTATCAGACGGACCCTACTGGACGCCTAATGACCAAGATAAAGTCCATCGTGGTAGAAGCCACCGCTAACAACTGGATTACACAACATGAAGCAGACTTCCTCATTAATGAGAACCCTAGGATGCCCAGGTTCTATACCCTGCCGAAGATACATAAGAACAGGGTCCCACCACCAGGAAGACCCATAGTCTCAAGGATCAGTTCCATACTAGAACCCCTTTCCCAGTTCTGTGACTGGTTCCTGAGACCTATTGTCCAAAATTCAGGAACCTACCTACGGGACACCAAGGATGTTCTCTGTCTCCTACGTGACATGCCTATCAATCATATGGAAGACACCCTGGTCACTATGGATATTGAAGCGCTATATACCAGTATACCACAGGAGCGCACTTTACAAGTGGTAGAACAAATAATTCTAAACCAGGATTGGAACTATGTCACACCACAACACTTCATAATGGAATGCGCAGAACTGGCACTATGTGAAAAAAAAATTGAATTCAAGGACGTGATATACCACCAGATCAAAGGTACTTCAATGGGGAGCACATTCGCTCCCAGTCTGGCATGCCTCTACGTACACCAATTTGAGGAGGACCATATCTTTAAGGAAACCAACCCCTACCTTGATCAAATCAAATTGTGGAAGAGGTACATCGACGTCGTTCTGATCGTCTGGAAGGGTACCAATGAAGAAGCACAATCATTCGTGGAATGGGTAAACAGCATTGATCCACATTTGAGATTCACGCATACCATCGACAAAGAAAGAGCAATCTTCCTGGACCTTGAAATCAATCTATCCTCAGAAGGCCTACGCACAAGACTTCACAATAAAGCAACTGACAAAAACAGCCTTCTGCTTATTGAAAGCTTCCATCCCAAAGCCCTAAGACAAATCCTCCCGGTAGGGCAATTTCTGCGCATCCGCAGAAATTGTTCAGAAATTTCAGACTTTCATGAACAAGCAGACACCCTGGAAATGAAACTCAGAGCAAGAAATTACCCCAAAAAATTGATCAAGAATGCCAAAAAAAGAGCTCGAAATAACAACCGGGCAGCTCTTTTAGAAAATACGCCAAAGGAGCCGGCCAACCGGATGGTGTGTGTCACCACCTTCACCCCAGCGTCCAACAAAATTCAGAACATTATACAAAAGAAATGGCGCATATTAAACACCAGCGACAAAGTCTGGACCCAACCCCTATTTGCGTACAAACGCAGTAGGAACATCAAGGATGAACTAGTCCATACAAAACCACCAGCTGCTACAGATGACAACCAACTGACACTATGGGGCCACCAACGACCAACTGGACATTACCCCTGTGGCGATTGCGTATCATGCCAATTCACGGCCACCACAAAAGAAGTGGACATAGGTACTGAGCGACCATGGACTCAGAAGAACTTCTCTAACTGCAACACAGAGAACGTAGTGTATCTACTCAAATGCCCTTGCCAACTCATGTATGTTGGCATGACTACTAGGCGTATAAAGATCAGAATTAGTGAGCACCGGAGCACTATCAGAAGGAAAAAAAAGATAACACCAAATTAACTAAACACTTCCTTGAGAAAGAACACTCTGATAAAGATCTGAGATGGACAGTACTGGAAGTAGTACAGAAGCGCAATGGCTGCCTCTCACATGTCTTACATGTTAGAGAACAGCGCTGGGTGTTTCGCCTTGGGACATGGAAAAACGGATTGAAAGATGATATCCCTTGGCTACAAATGAAGTAACTTCCCTTAGCGCCCACTAAAAACATACACTTTAACAGTACCCATTATAAAGACTAAAACACAAACAATAGACACAGTAATACCTGTGACTAGAGCTAGACGCAGTTCCCCTTACTCCCTAATACTAGAATCATTCTGATCCGCAATCATGCAGTAGCTGTAAAATCGACTTGTGCACTAATTGTGGGTTTAACCACTCCGTCACCCTGACTGTAAACAATCTGGGTTTGTCTTCTTTTCTTCTGTGTAAATACTCGAAACTGCTCCCGACATGAAATAAAAGTCATGAGCGGGGTACATGTTCCCCATATTTCTGTATAAACGTGTCTACACACATTTAAACACTCCCTTGTATCTCCAGAAACTATGGTAGGCGCTCTCATTGGACCAAAGCTGGTCCCGCCCCACCCCAGGCAATTATCTGAGGTAATGACGGGACACAGGAAGCGGTGTGTCATGGAGCAGCGCCATGTGCTGACACACCCCCACGAGGGTCAGGCAACAAACAGGCAACGTGCAGCCTTTTCTGCATGCTTTGCTCAGGACACAGGAAATGCAGCATCATCACTGTGCGCCACGCTCACCTGAAACCCATATCGCACCCAACAGTATAAAAGCTTGCTGCGCACTACACTTAATGTCACCGGGGAGGAGGCTGGACGCATGCAGCACTAGGTTTTCTAGCGGGGAGTACGCCTTGAACTGTAAGTCGTTGTTCTGATATCTTCTCCTAACAGGTTGAAACTATAGTAGATTAAGCACGCCCTGACGGTTTTTTCTGCTAACTAATTCAGTATCTTTGATATACCTTGCTAACCAGTCTGGTTTTTAACCCTTTTGTCTTCATCCTTTACCGTCTCCCACCAGAATGTGGCCACAAGGATTTCCCCCCCTACCCCTCCCATGGGGCAAATAGGTTTTTCCAATAGGGTAAGACTTCTATTTTATTCACATGAATGTCAGAGTGTACACAGATGCCTGACACTCATATATATTTTTCACCTTTTTCACTTTAGGAGAGAGCAGTAAGTATGGAGCGTGACTGTGACACATCAAGGTCTACCGAATGACAACCATTTTGAGTATTATATGTTTGTCTCACCCCCTCTCTCTTACAGGTTTTTCTAAACAGGTGGCAGCTGGCTATAGGCCTACGTCCCCAGTGGTAAGATTGGAGCCCAATATTTAAGGTCCTGACGAATGCCACGTACCCAAGTGGACAATACAGGCAGAAACATGTTGACCCCCTATTAACAAACACTGATTCACAGCGGCGACGGGATGATAAGGTCCCCACTCACCGCACTTATATATTTTAATCCCACATAGTAACCCCATAGAATAAAAATTGTTCAGGCATACTATGATGGTTTTTAAATTCACTCACTCCTTTTTTTGTTTGGGCCCCCACTTAGTTTAGAAGTGCATCCCTGTCTCCAGGTGTATGCCCGCCCTCTATCAAATGCGGTTTTTAGAGGGCGAGGACTGGCAGATGATGAAGCATGACACCTGGTGGTGTGTGATGCCAGTCCGTCAATTTTTGTGATTTGCCCCCACTAAATTGGGCATCTCTTAGACACAACTAGGAACGGTCCTTTCTGTGGTCTATAACATCGGTGGATCTTGCCACTGCATTTCTGGTGGGTATAACCCTCCAACGCATTCCGGCCTCCACCAGACTTTTCCTGGAGGCAGAGATCACACCTACCGATGTGACACAGGACGTTCACAACCTAGCCCAAAACAAAGCACCGGAGCTAGACTCCCTGCTTATGGAGTACTACAGCATTTTTTCCTCACTCCTGGTACCATGCCTGGCAGCAGTGTAAAATGCGGCATTAAACACCGGTGAACTCCTGCACTCACTCCGCGAGTCCCTATTGGTTTCACTTCCCAAGCCAGACAGAAACCCCCCACTGCTAGCCTCTTACAGAGCCATTGCCATCCTTGGAACTGATTATAAAACCCTGGGCATATTCGTAGCCGATTGGTACGCCCCAATTCTCCCGGAACTGGTGTGCATGGATCAAAATGGTTTTGTCACTGGACGCAACACCTCACAGAATATCCCTCACTTCTTCCATGTACAGGATCCCATGGTCGCCCTGCCTTATCCTTCATTTGGAGAAGGCGTTCAATATCCTAACCTGGCACTGTCTGTTCGCAGTGGGTCCAACCCTTATGGGGTTTGGACCCACACTCTTAGCCTACACCAGATTGCTCTATTGCAGGACAGCTTCCTGGGTCTGCCTAGGCTGCTTCCTCTCGGCCCCCTTCCTGGTTGGCCGAGATACGAGACAGGGATGACCGCTGTAAGACCGGCCTCGTGGCGTGGGCCCTCCCGACCAGCAAGCCACCCCGCAACCGCACCTGATCCTCGATGTCACAGACTTCCGGCCACCATGGCCCAACATCCCGTGGCCGGCCGGGCCCCAGCAACACCCAAGACCCCACCACGCATGCCCGGCCGAGGGAGAGAGAAACCCCCAAGCCAGACCAGGAGGCGCCGTCCCTGTCCCACCTCTGGTCTCCTCCCCAAGGAGGGTTTCGATCGGCAACCAGGCCCCCGGTGAGCGGGCGCCTCACCTGCTGGCCGTCTGGAGTCCCTCCCAGACCCACCTGAACAGATCAAAGGGCCGAGCGACAGGAAATCCCGACACACCGCCCCCAGGCACCAAGACCCCTCTCAGCAAGGACTCCAGACTTCAAAGAGGAGGGGGAGTATAACAAGGGGTGCTGAAGGGACGGGAGGCAGAGAAGACCTGGACGACGAGAGCCTGCTGACCTGGTCGTGGCTCGATCGCTCCCCGAACCGAAGAACGCTACCCGAACTCTGAACCATCTGAGCCCTGCTGACGCTGTCGCGGCTCCCCGAACTCTGAACCATCTGAGCCATGCTGACGCTGTCGCGGCTCCCCGAACTCTGAACCATCTGAGCCCTGCTGACGCTGTTGCGGCTCCCCGAACTCTAAACCATCTGAGCCCTGCTGACGCGGCTCCCCGAACTCTGAACCATCTGAGCCCTGCTGACGCTGTCCCGGCTCCCCGAACTCTGAACCATCTGAGCCCTGCTGACGCTGTCGCGGCTCCCCGACTCCGAAACCACCTGTGCCTGCTGAGTGACTCGCGGCACTCTCCTCCAGGACAATCGGCAGAGATTGCCGAGAGAAACCACTTCCCCCAGCTCGAGGATTGAGAGCTGTGCGAAGGATACTCCGCAGAGACACTGAACTCAAAGACTGTCCCGCTACCCCCATACCCCCAGCACGAAACCGCCGCCGCTTGTGGCACTGATTCAATACCTGCATTTCGGATCATAAAGATCCCTTAAAGCTAACGATAAAGTATACTGTCTTACGAAGAACTACTGTGTGGTGTCCCTCTGTCCGAGAGTGCAAGCTCAGCGTGTGCGATCCTAGGTACGAGACCCTCCCAGGAAGGGTCTCCCCGCCCTTGCTCGGCCTAACTCTGGGAGAGGTGGGTCAACGGGTGGTCAGGAACGTATTCCGAAGCCCCCGGAGAACGCCTTTCCAACAACCGCTCTCCCCCCTTCTGTTAGGCAAATACTTTGAACCCTCCCAGGTGCAAATGAAAGAAACTCACCAGACACAGCAGTTTGCTCATAAACAGTGAAATGCATTTATTGCTACCCATGCTGCATGCTTGCGGATCAGCCAGGAGGAAGCAGGCTGAGAGCACCAGTTAGTGACCTGACTTCTTCCTTGCTGATCAGCAAGCATGCATGGGTACCAATAAATACATATCACTCTGTTTCTGAGCATGCTGCTGTGTCTGGTGAGTTTTTTTCATTTGCTCCTGGGAGGGTTCAAAGTATTTCCCTAACACCTTCTGTTCGCACTCGCCATGGAGCCTCTCAGCGTGCGGCTGCGCAGGGAAGGCCAAGAGTGGGCCATCCCGGTCGCGGGTAGGAAACACGCAGTATCTATACGCGGATGACACTCCTATACATTCAAGACATAACGCCCGAACTCACGCCCATTCGGGCTACCTTGGTGGAGTATGCCACCATAGCAGGGCTTCGAGTTAGCTGGGCGAAATCAGCTGTATACCCACTGTGCGCTGACCAACACCTACGGGACGTCTATCTTGGGTACACCTGCCTCAATTGGCATGCACAGGTGAAGCACTAGCTTATCATAGACTTCAGGACCTGTACGAGGGAAACCTTCGCAAAGCCCTGGGGGGAATCCGAACGAAGGTTCATTTTAGCAGTCTTGCCTTTTGGCCCCCATAGACAAGATCGCTTTGGCAAAAATGGTAATCCTGCCTTGCCTGTTATATGCTATATTACCAATCTCCCAATAACACCACTGCGCTCCTTCTTTAGGGAACTAGACTGTATCCTGTGCACACTCATATGGGGTTCCAGATGTACACGCATTACTCTTGCTAAGTTGCAGTTGCCACTATCCCAGGGTGCTTGGAACCCCATGCTTTGTGGCATACGTCCTTGCAGCACAGCCACAATGGTTGTCCCACTGGACAACTGGGCGCTATTGAAATTAAACTAGCAATGAATCTGGGCCCCTCCCGATTCCTATGATCCCGCACCTACTCCTACAGAAGGCTCAGCACACAGTACCCTGGCCCCTTCATGCAGCGGTAGCAAAGACATGCATGGCTAGGATACATCAATATTATCGGAAGACCCCACTGTATGCCCCAAATTTGCCCTAGTAGGCCTACCTCGCAACCCAGGTTTGTATACCATGGGGCAGTTGAGGGTCTGGACTAACCACTCCGTGCTCACGGCTAGTGACCTATTTGCCAAGTGCCATCTTCTCCCTTCCAGCAAACTAGCTGAGGAGAATTATCTTCCCCCCCCCGGAAGGTTCCTCATACACCGGCAGCTCAATCGTACGTGCTACACCCTTCAGAGGGGGAACCCTCGATGCACCCAGTGCTTCAGACCATCCTGGCTATGAGCACCGGTCGGCCCCTGATCACCTGGCTCTTTAAAGCCATACGTGAACTAATGGCCGCTTCCCTCATAGCACTGTGTTAAAAGTGGGTAGATGAATTTGGGAGGGTAATGCACGATAAGGAATGGGAGTGGCTGCTAGAGTTCCCCAAAAAGATCTCTTGCAACTCGTGCTTCAAAAATATACAATTCTTCATACTATTCAGGGCCTACCCAACTCCGGCTCAACTCCACCGCTATTTCCCTGAGACACGGTTCGAATGCCCACACTGTTGAGCTCCTGCTGCAGCTCTTGTGCACATGCTGTGGTCCTGCCCAGCCCTCCAGGAGTATTGGCACACAATTCACACCTCTCTACATGAGGTCACAGAATTATCAGACATCCACTCATGGGAAGCATGCTCCCTGGGCATATTTAAACGCAAAAAAGCACTACCTCAAGCCAGGCGCATATTAACACTTAATTGGACTCTCCTGTGACTCCCTCGGTAGAGGCATGGAGGGGTTGGTGCATTAGTGGGGCGCGGTGGAGGAGGACTCCCTCCGATATGGGGAGGTTCTACTGTGCAGGCTACCCACATCCCCCTCAATGGACCACTCTTAGCGCACTTTTTGCAGGAGACGGGAAACGCCGACCTACCCCTATGAAGCACCGGGACCCCCCTCACACATGCAGCACACAACACCCTGACTAGGGCAGTGTATGTTAGCAGGCACAACCACTCTATACCTTTGCTCATAGCTGTAGTACACTAGCCTGCCGGACAACCCACCTGCAGGCTCCACGCCCCGTTGCCCACACCTCCCTATACCTCCTGGTGCTGATGCCAACCTGCCCGCCACCTCTCACCAAACCCTCTTTGTTCATCCCTAGTTACACCTCTCACAGTAGATCAACTGTATTCAACACTCCAGGCGGTATGATCTTAAAAGCACTCCTAAATATTCCACATTGCTACCTGTCAAATGCACATCGGATTAACCGCTTACCTTGGTCTATTATATACTGAAATAATATGCTGTAAGACGCCATGCATAACTGTTGTTTGTTTCACAACTCAATAAAAAGTTTATTTAAAAAAATAAAAGTAGTTGCAAGTGTTGAAAGCCCTCTGTACATCCGGTTAATGGCAATTCTCATGGTGACCGTTCTGATAAGGGATATAAATGTGATATTCCCAAATTCTTATGGTAACCTGAGTACTTTTCCAGAAAGATATTGTAGAGATTTGGAGTATCCAATCTACTCTTATTTCTGGCTCTGCTACATAGAGGATATCATCAGCATATAGTGATATCTGCACATCCCATGCATTCTCCCATCTCAGGCCTCTTATGAGGGCTTCCCAATGAACCCAGCTTACCATGTTTTTCAATACCATTGCAAAGTCCATACGTCCATGGGGACAGGGGACAGCCCAACTTTGTCCCCCACTCTAATCGAAAGGGTCTGACCGTGTCCCTTTCACCAGTACTCTAGTCACTTGTTGCGTATATAGCACCCATGCCATGTAGTTGGATCCAAATGTCATTTTAGTTAGCAACCTAAACATGTGTGCCTATTCAAAGTATCAAATGCTTTGGCATCATTGAGTGACAAAACCGTTGCTGGTTCCTGCACATCTTTCGTGTATGCCATATACCCATGGAGGCACCCAATGCTCTTCACTGTGGCACAGTGCGGAGCCAACGCTGTGAAGGTTATCATGCCTAAACCTCCTTGATGAACATATTAAATAACAAAAACTGTTTTTCGAAATTCAAAAGATGCTGCATGATTGGCTTCTGACCTAGATAATAAGAATCTGTGTACTAATTGTATGCCCTGATGAAGTGAATATTATTCACGTTGAAAACATTTCTTGGCTCATGATCTGCTCCCATTTAATTTCAGTGTGGTTGGTTGCAAAATATAAAACGTAATAAAAGTTTAAAAGAAATCTTTTTAGTCCAGCATTGATTGGGTTTTTACTAAAGAGCCTCAATCTTGTATACTTTATGTAAACTATGTCGTTCCAGGAAGGAGGTGCTACATTACTAAGCTTTATAGCCAGTCATTTGGTCTTTCATAAAAAGGTTTGAAGCATACCTTAATGGTTTTTTAGGTCTTGCCTTCGACCCCGCATGTCCTGTTGATTGCGACGATCTAAAAAGGGCCTTTTACTCCGTCCACTACTTACCATTGGTTATCTTCATCGTCACTCATTTCCTTGCTTTTTATTGGCCAGTGCCTCTTGTTTTCCTTTCTCTTTGTGTGCCACCTTCTCTTTGACGGAGCATGGACCAAATACTGATTCATTACTTGGGCCTCAGTGTGACACACGATATCGGCTCCCATCACAGGGTCTCCCGGTGAGGAGCCGATATCACACAGTGGCAGGGAAACGGGCTGAAACCCACTGTAAATATTGGCTTTCAGCTCGTTTTCTGAGGCTTTGAACAGCCGACGTCCACTAAGGGGTGGGGGGGGGGGGGGAAGGGGCTGGCGGGTGGGGTGAGGTTCAAAAGTGCCTCTTGGGTACTTCTTGACACTAGGCTTGCCCCCTCCAAGGCCCCACCCCCTACTCACGCTGTAAGATTTTTAGGTCTCGCTGAGCCAGCGCATGCGTTGCTCTGCGAGACATTTAGTTAGTGGCATTTCGTTAGTGGCTTTTCAAAGTGCTACCACTATCTTTTCCTGGGCTCAAGCTTGTGTTCACGAGCGCGTGCACGCGCGCAGCCGCCATGTGGCTTTCATGGCTCATTAAGCCTTGCTTTCCCAAGCGCCTCGCTCTGCCCCTCCCCCACCGAAATGAAAACATTTATTACGGGTACCCACATTGCTTCGAAAAGACCTATAACCTTCCGAAGTAAAGGAATGTATATTTATATTGTCTCTCTGCGTGTGTTACCAAGATTTTCTTAGAGCTAGCACTGACCTGCAGTGTTCATTTTGTGAATTGCTTTTCTGTTATTGTAAAATTAATTGCCAGCCACGGGAAGTCCGAGAATTCACACAGTTTAAGAAGTACGAAGTGAATGAAAGTGTCAGAAAACCGTCCCCGCCTAGCAAGAAATGAACAGAGGTGGCTTATTTCTGCATACCTTTTTTATTAGAATGCCCTTCCTAGACGAGATCTAAATAGTCAATGTACTGGTGAATAGCTAGCTTGTAAATAAAATACTTAGATTTCCGCTTTGTTTTTTTCTCTTTTTAATGTCATTTATATTAGGGATTCCTTTACAATCCCTATTTGAGGCGCATGTCCACCAGTTACCCTTTTAAAGAAAGGATTTGTGTACATAACTATGTTGTACGGTCTTCGAATACCTGAAACAAGCATACACGAACACCTAGCTTCGGTTTTCTCGTTACAGACTATTTCTGACATTACGAATCAACTGTAATAAGAAAATGTGGCATTCCATTTCGCTGCATTCTGCTATTTCTTGCTGCGCCATTTAAGATGACGTATGCTTATTTAAACAGAGGAGTAGTTTACAAATGTCTACACTTGGCATTGTCTTCCTTGTGAACAAGTTCCCAGATAGGTTGAGTCATATATGAAGCTCTGGGCCCAGAGACTGCCCTTTATTCGCATAGACGTTGCAGCACTTAGGTGGTCAGCTCAGCAGGGGCTGCTCACTCAGGCGGAAGGACCTGCCAAGGAGCTTTCACGTCGGCTGTTCCCTGAATAGCATGAGTTCTCGGCGATCTAAGACGCGTTATGAGTCAGCGTGAAAATATTAAACTTAAATTTGTTTTTGTTTAGGTAGCTAGTGCAAAATCCAAATGTTGGCTATGCTGGCTGGAAGTGTGCCTTGATGTTTAGATGGGAGTGTCTCTCTTGTGTCTTTTTTATGCATCTGCTGCAATTTCTTGGTGATTTGTGGCACCTCGGTGTATTATTTATGTGGACAGCATCACTGTGGGATTCCGTTCAGCTTGTTGTATTTGATTCAACGTTGTGCATTTCTAACACTGGTGCCGGAAGTCTGTGAAATGCTTTCAATTTGAGATTCCTGTATTCATATTAACCATTATCAAGGGAGTAATAACACCACACCCATTAGAATATTTAGTTTTCTTTTATTTTCTCAACGTAAAAACTCTTGTTATGTAATCATAATGTGCTTATAGAGTAATTTAAAGATTGGCACTGTGCTGGCTCCTTTGTCCATAGTGGTATTAGCTTCGGGAGAAACAAGCATTGGCATAGCCAATAGGTTTCGCCTTTGGGATCGTATAAGTGTTTAGCCATGCAACACTTGATGATGTTGCACCAAGGATATTGTGCTGTATAACTCAAAACTTATAAGGTCCCAAAGGCGAGACCTATTGGCTATGCCAATGCTTGTTGTTCAGGTTGGCAGGTATGCTGATTGATTTCCTTAGGTTCCCCTCCGCTGGTCAAGCTCATATCAAGGTACTGTTTATTTCTCTCCATCGCGCTCCGATGCTTATTGCCGTCGTCACTCTTGCCCCATTGCTTGTTTCTTTTACCTGAAGCACTCCAAGAGAGTGCATCTTTTATCAAGATGCCTAACGCTTCGTGTTAGTCTCAAGCCCGTACTTTTTTGTGTGCTCCCGACCTGCCGTGTATTGCTTGATATATTATATATCACTATATATATATATATATCGCAAACTCTGCCCAAGAACTTTGGAGTGCTTTCTGTGAGCACCGGTAACATGGCACAAGGTCAGATTTGTTTATTAGGGAGAGGGAAGTTAAGTGATGTACCTAGGATCAAACCTGGTTCCACAGTTCCAAAGTCGGCATCCTTGCTCATAACGTCATGTCTTGCACTCACTCCTACTCTTTTACAACTTAGCCAGATCAATGGAATGTCTCTTTAATGGGCGTGCAAGACTTGCTCTGTACACACATCCAATGCACAAGTGTCTTTATTTGGCAAATAAGGGCGAAATGACATGCCACTTACCTAAATTAGTTTAATGCATTAGGTCAACCATATCCCGCTATTATCCTGCTTTGTGTGTGATAGAGAGGCTGCATTAAACAAGCATTTGGAATGCAGTAGGTCTCGCATTACTGAAAATTTGATGTAGTGGCGTTGCAAATAATAATGCAACGCCAATAGCTCAAACTTTCAGTAATGTGAGACCTATTACATTGCAGATGCTTGTTGAATTAGGGGACAGCAAGGTTTCTGCAGGCAGCTGACCAGAATTCTGTTGAGAGGTATAGGGTTTAAAGTAGTGAGTTAACTCAGTAGGGTCCTGGCTATGCCGGGACTTGAAAGCTATACACAAGGTTTTGAACTGAATTCGTTTTACAATTTCGAATCATCTGCCAAGGACAGGAAGAGATTTCTGCGGTCTCCACTGCCTGTTGAAAGAGATGGAAGGGGAAGAAAAGGAGTGAGAGGAGGGAGACAGGGCAAGAAAGAGACAGAAGGAGAGGAAGCATCTTTGTGAGAGATGTGGAGAGGAGGAAACGGAGCTGCAGAGAGATAGTGATTGGGAGACACAGAGGGCAGCAGTGTGTGTGTATGTGTGAGAGAACTTTACTGACGGACATCGTGCATGCAGGTGCGTGCATGTCTGCCTCATGAGCTGGAGCTGCGCGTTCATGAGGGGGTGCAGAATCAAATCATGTTGCATAGCTGTTGAATTCAGCAGTTTTTGAAAGCTAATTATGTAACATGTTATGCAAGAACATACTCTGTTGTGGAGCATTCTGTGGCATTACTTAGTAACTACCATCGCATATTCACACGCTTATATATTGATGTCTAACATATCTCAGACCTCTAAAATGCAGAACGCTCTTCTTTTCAGAAAGATATCTACATGCTCATCAGGGAGAAACACGAAATGCTTTTCTGAATGCAACTCTTATGATGATTATGTCAACTATGTTTCAAACCCCACCCCCTCATTTTGTGTGTGGAACAGGCAGAAGGATTTTGTAAAGACTTCTTGTGACTTCTAACGTGAGGGTGGGGCAGACAGCTTTAGGAAGACATATTGCTCACAGAATAGAAGGGAGATAAAAGAAAAACAAGAAAAAATAAGAGCATTTTTGTAAATAATAAAAAATGGAAAGTCAGTTTGGCACACCATGTAGTTCAGCCGGTGTGGACCGCAGACTGTCACAAAGGGGCACCCGGCCTGTAGAAACCGAGGGGTACCGCTATTTCCAGGAGAGGAGCTGGACATTATCTCTTTTCACTTTAGGACGCACTCCGGTGCCTGTCCCCGGAACGCAGATTCATTAAAGAAAATATTGCTTACAGACCAAATAAGACGTACCGTGTAACAACCGAGGTAAAAGGGCCAGTCCTCATGGGAAGTTACAAATGAAGACAAGGTGGTACTAAGGAGGGACTAACAAACCTATTTGTGAAAAGAAGCCAGAATTTACCAGGGGCAATGACACAAGCCAATGACAAATATGTGTGGAGAGTGGGCAGGGCTTCAAGTGCATACTCCAATACAGCATGCCTCGCAGGGCAGTGCATGCGCTGCCCAGGCTCGACCTAAAAAGGGAGAGGGTATGGCCTAACGGCTAGGGCGGTTGACCTCGAAACTGGGGAACCGGGTTCGAGTCTCGGCATGGACACTCAACATCCTGTGATTCTGGGCAAATCACATAATCTCCCAGTGCCTAACAAAAATGAATGTGCCTGTCTATAACACAATTGGTGCTCATGTAAAGCGGGTCTAGTTCGCACTATGTAAAACTAAAACAAAAAAGTATTCTCTACGAAAGTGTAGCTCTTCTTGGCAGTTAAAAACTTTTATACTTTTTCTTCCAGGACTGGGTTCACCTCCCTACCTCTAGGAATCCAATGAGAACTTTTTATTTGTTTGTGCACAAGTGAATGAGTGTGTTATAGGAAGCAAGGTAGGGGGAAGGCAGAGGGCCCAGCAGCTGGATGCTGCAGAAAGCACCCTGAATAGATACATTCAACCAGTAAGAGGGAATTTGTTATTGCTGCTTTTCCAAAAAAATAAGAGCAGCACTTCTCCTGCATATGTATTTAGTGATCCATTTGGATTTGCAGACAATTATAATGAAAATTAGCAACAACCTTTAATTACATTCAGAACTTCTAATTTGATGACTCGTTTGCTTGTTTTGTAGTCTAATATTAAGCGTAACGTGTGGGGAATTAAATATTACATGATGCCTACTGGCTGCTGAACGGATACATAGCAAAATAGCAGGGGTTTACATTTGATACCTCTGAAACTGCCCTCCATTGGAGCCAAGCCACCCCTCTTTTTCCAGTTCCAAGTCCTCCTTGACCAAGGATTAGAGAACTCCCTAGGCTACGGCCCACCTCTCATAGGTGAGGGGACACCATCTAAAATCTGAATCTCTTGTTGGAGAAAGCGAAGGATACTTCCTACCATGCACAATCGGGCCATAAATGAAGTTTTAGAAATATGTAGTTAAGATGGATTTTACCATACTATGCAACAACAGGCCATACCATACTATGACAGACCATACTTTACTATATAATGACAGGCCATATCATAGCATACTGTACAATGACAGACCATACCATACAATACAATGACAGGCCATACCGTATCATATAATACCATACCATCCTATGCAGCGACAAGCAGTACCATACTATACGGGCCATAGCATGCAATGACATACCATACCATGTTCTTGAAAATGTGCTTTTACTGATCTCCTATTGCTCTCCGAGTGAGACTTACTATGCAGGCACAGAATAACATTACTCATAAAGGGTACTTTCATGTTTTCACATTTCTAATTTTCCATGGTTTCCTTCTTAGCTGGTATTCATAATCATTGGCTTTTATTTGCAAGCCCTTGGAACAAGTCATGAATCAATTGGACTTCTGCAGTAGCCGTATGTGTGAAATACTTGAGTTGCAAAAACACTTAAAAAGCGTGTCTGTCTGATATCACTAATCAGCTCTGAAAAACACCAGTTTCTCAACTATTAAAACAGATGTCATTTTCTCTGAAAGACTGTTTAGGTTCTTGGGCATTATGAAAACCTGACGTTCATGCAATAGAAGCAAATGAAAAGAATGGTAGTTGAGTGGGGATGGCAGAAACAGCACTTTAGGAAGTACCAGTTTCTTAAATGTGTACACAAAGGTCTTTGGTTAACGGGTGATTGTATGCCAGCTTACTTTTGGGTGATTTGGTGGGTAGATAGTGGTAGCACACAGAGAAGGGCAGCAGTCGCTCATCACAATACTGAATGGCAGTTGATATCTGAGACTGAATTTGTTTGTGTGAAATAGTTTATAGGTGACCCAAACATGCTTTTCTCATAAACTCTTTTCACCTTTCATAGCTTGTGGCCTTCTCCAGGCTAAGATCTGTTTTGTGTCCTGTGGGTTGACTTCCCTTTTCCTGATATTCATGTTGCCTTTGCTTACACGTGGTTTGTTTGTTTTTTGTTTTAGTCAAGAGGTTGACAGCCCAGAGACTCACAGTCTCAGTGCTCTGAAAGCTGCCTTCATGAGGCTATCTGATGTACAGGACTCTGATGCTGCGTTTTCTCAACTTTGCGAGACAGACCTTTCATACCAGAAGTCAAAGTACCCTATCTTTTTAGAAAAAAAGCAATCATCAAGGAACAAGGGGTGTTCTGCATTGGACTCTAAATCGAACTCTTCAAAGAGGAACAAACATACTATGTCTATAGGGAAACTCGTTACTGAGAAAGACAGTCAAGTTGGTGACTTTAACGAGAGTCCAGAGCCACCTCAGAGACTGAGATTGACATCTGTTGCCAAATCCACCGCCGCCACTTCATCCACTTCAACGCTGCATATCAAAACTTCATCTCCCTCAAGGCCTGGCAGGTAAGCATTTTTTCCATTTTATTTATTTTTCCATTTTTGCGCTATTTTGTAAATGCACCAGGGACAAAATTAGCGCTCAACATACTTTTAAGTTTTTAATCCCGTATATTATTTGTAGTCCATATGCATTCTAAATATTTCTACTTGATTAGGCTAATTCAAGCTGTTCAGTCAACACGTTTCACAATCTCCTTGATCACTTTATCAAGGCCAAGCTGATAAGTCAAGAACCGTGTAATTTGACATTTGGATCTAAATTTCATTCCTCCTTTCAATAGTTATGCCGGCCTTATTGTGATGGCCAAATTAACTTGTTTATTTTAATCAAGTTGGAACATTTGGAAAGCCTTTGAACTACAAATAAAATGCTGGATTATGAGCCTTCGAATATTATAGCACTCATTTTGCCACTGGTGACTCAAATTGGTTATTGATTTGTTTTGTTCTTAGTAGTGAAGTTACATATGAGTGTGTACCACCGGCACTGGGCCTAAACACTGGTTTACTTCCATTGCACGTAAATGCCTAAGATGCATGTATGTCCATCTCTGTTTCTTTCTTGTTTGCAGTGCATTTCGGCCTGCTATGCAGTCTTTCATAAACATAACTTGATATTCTAAACTCCTGATCCCTAATCCCAAAAGTACACCCTGATTTTGCTAATTTGATAAATCTTCATTACGCCCCCCTTGCTTCATTTTGTTTGAATCTCTTTATTATTTTTGGTTTCTTTATCCTATTTGACAACACATTTTCAGAGTACAGGGATTACATTGCATGTGACATTATCGCAACATTTGCTTCTTACGGTGTTATCCATCAGAAGTGAACATCAGTTTTGAGTAAACAGTACAAAATAACATATGGTGTGCAGTACAGTGTGCCCGTTCATAACTGTTATCCATGCCATAAACAAAAAGAGCTGGACAGAGGTTTGGATCCAGTATACATAGTGAAAGGAGGATTCAGCCGTATTCAGTTAAAAGAAAAGTGTTGCGTCTTTGACAATTTTAAGTTTAGCTTGTGGTACCTGTATCCGCAACCCCTAAGTCCATTTGTATGTGGTATTGGTTGACAACAGCACAGTTAAGGGGTATCAGTGGTTCATTCATGGGTTCGGTTGGTGCAAGGGGGTGGCCTTGTGTCAAACAGGCGTGGAGGGACGTGGGTGCCTCCTGCATGTCTACTGCCACCGCATTGGGTTCCGGTGACTGACCTGGACGTCGTAGGTGAGTTGTGAGGAAGATTTCAAATCAATCAATGTGTTGACTCAGTTGGGAGCGATGAGGTATTTACCCAAGCCCTTGGTGTTCACACCTCATGTGCTCCATGATACCCAACAGATGAGATTATGCACAATCTGAGCATGTGATGATCTCTGAACCATTGTCAATTGCAATAGAATATATCCTAGTAATGTTTAGTCACTGCTCCTTAGCTAGGTCCTCGCTTGTAGTGTTTAACCCCAAGAAGCACATTTTCTCTTTGCGTGGCCCATATGTAAATACATACTCAAATAACATTACCTTATACTGACAAAGGAAAAGCCCCATGCTGAACTAGAACTAACACAGCTTCAAAGGCGTATGTGGTGAGAAAACCATTTTTTTTTATAATCAACTTTTATTGATGGTAAAGGTCTTGCCAAGGTCATTGCACAGCTTGTTCGCCTACAACCATATAGGTCGGCAGCAAAAAACCTCAGATTTCAAAAGACGGAGGCAGAAGAAAGAGAACAATGAGGTCCTTCTGACACCCAAGAAGCAGGCCCATACACAGTAACCAATTAACAGGACCACCCGCCTTATAGACATTATGCCCTGTTTAATCTACCTGCCTTGCAGGCATGATTATATAACAGTAACATTGCCAAGTTCGCTGGAACATACTGAAAATCACCAATCGCGCTCCCTAGGGCCAATGACCCCTTATCCTATAGAGCGCATGTATTCTGGCTTCTATACATTTCTCATTAGGGCTTAGCTGTACCTGAATATATTCCATCCTATATAGTGTATAGTTCAACCATATCAAGCAGTGCGTCCCAACGTTCCATGTCTTCCCGACCCAGCAGCACAGAGGTGATCCCTCTACTGTGCCCCATTCGTGTTTTCCCAGGGGTACAGCTTAACATGGTCCACATTGGCTAGATTTTGGTCCGTGCAGGCACAATAGCATTCGTCAGTGACGTACAGGGCATTGGGTGGCTCAGCGACCAGCAGGCAGGCCATGACAATATAACAACAGGATATTGAGCACTCCGTCCTCGCTACGCTATGACAGCGTTGGAGCTATCCGCTATTGTTCCTACATCGAGGGTTGACAAGAAGGTGACCAACCAACTGGGGGGGAAATCAGAGCGAGGGAGAAGGAAGGGGGAAAGCAAGGTGCAAAGGAGGGAGGCATGGCGGGGGGGAAGGAGTGTGGGCCCCACTATTGCTATCTGATGGTGGCTGCGAACTTAATCTTCCAGGGTCAAGGTCCTCTCTTCTGGGAGGGCGGCTGCAAGGGGCGTATACTGCAAACCGTCCACAGGTCTCCAGAAACCCCCTGGGTCCGTAGGGTCTCCTACATCATCAAAGAACTTCAAGGCCCAGAGTCGTGGTGGTTGTAATCTAACATGCTCCAGTCGCCCCAGATGATCCACCAAAGGTTTCCAGAGCTTCCTGAACTTGGTATCTCGGAAGTGAAGACGAGCCGTGAGTAACTCCATCGCCACCACATGCCACAAGCGGGAAAACCACACAATTATGGAGGGCGTTTCTGGTTTCTTCCAATAAAGAGCCACCGTTTGTTTTGCAGCACCCAGCATGTGGAGGCTAAGGTGTCGATCGCGGCCCGTCATAGCTCGCAGGGTTACTGGTCTAAGGCCCAAAAGAACCACAAGCAGATCCTCCGGCAGGGGATACCCTAACACCTTTTTAATATGACTTAGGACTTCTTTCCAATAGGTAGCCAGGAGAGGGCAAGGAAACCATTTTTAATACTCATATGCATTTTACAAGCATTATGCCTTGGGCACTAATTTCATAATGGACAGTTTCCACAGACAGTATTTTAAAACCTCTTTACCTGAGTCAATGTCTGTCATTTTGTTGTACACTTCCTGTTTTCTTTTAAGTAGTCTCCACACACATTTACAATGGCCATATTAGTAAGTTACGCTTGAACCAAGCCTCCTCTGTTTTGAACATGTAGAAGCGTTATACTGTAACAGATGGTATTTGTAGTGTAAACGACCAAAGTGTTTGTGCATCTACCCTACTCAGCCAATTTCCATTCCCTGTATACCTAATCTCTGTTTGATTTTCCAGTGATGGAGATTTGATTTGAATGGTCACGTAATCCTGTATTCCATTAGTACCTATCTTTAGTAATGGTAAGTAATTCAAGTGTGGTGATTTTGCAGTATTTGTCATAGCTACTGCTAAACATTGTTTTAATATATCATTGTCTTTTTGCAGCTTAACAACCAACATAAGTTTCAATTAACTATTTTTCCCATTCCACCTATTGAACCCACATTCCATATTTGAAAATTCACCCCATTGCATATTGGTATTCATCTTACATCATTCCCCATTATGACTGTCGTGTCCCGCCCTCCAGTAAGCATAATTTTTTTTCAGAATCAAACGCTTTACTGAGTGCACATTCTGATGGTTACTTCTAACCACAGATTTCTTACCTTTTGAATATTCCTCAGGAACCAGACTAGATCCGTAAAACTTCACAGCAGCGATTACACATACGACAGTTGGCACTGTGCAGCCCCGTGTTGGCTCTGCACTACCCCAGAAGTGATGAGACAGAGTCCCAATAAGCTCCACCCCTGCAGGATGGTGTGAGTTTGTTTCTTTCTGCACCTTCCAAAGTGGGTCCAAAGTTTCGCTCTTCACTTTACCGGTTCTTCTGACATCCCCTAAGTATTTCTACACTACAGTGCAGTAAAAAACAATGTCCTCTCCACAACCTTCAGGCTTCAATCCTTCCCATGACTGCGGGAAGCAGATGTCAGTCACGAAACTGCACAATGTGTGGTGTGTCTCTGGTGCTTGGGATGCCTGAGCTCTAGCCACGACTCATAGTTGTGCAACAATTACGCAACGATACACCTGAAGGTGATCTGGCAATGCTCTACATCACCGAATACAAGAAGAGTTTTCAGAGTTGCTGTCTCAGCGCAAGTCCCACTTCTGCAAAATTGCAGGCCCGCTTCCCGCTCAAAGTCTCTGGGGGTAAGTTGTAGTCTAAGTTCAAACAAATACATAAAAAGATGAAGTCGGACTCAACCCCACTCTAGTAAAGTGAAGGCACAACAGCATGAAGATAAACATCATATCTGTCCAATTTCCCTTGCTTTGAAGCCAAGTCCTCAGTTGATTCTGGTGTGCCCAAAATGTTTGTGACCGTATTTGGAGACCATGCTGCATATTTTCGTTGCAATGCCAGCACCCTTTGAAGGGCTCCTGGGCTCTCAAGGAACCACAGGGGACCAGTCGGATTACCACTGGTGAGCCCTCCCCTGATGCCATTTGCCCCTCTGGAACATGGTTCTTTTCTGGTTCTTGTACAGACTTCTACAACTTTTCTGAGATCCACGCCGGTTCCTGCTGCAGCGATACTACCCCTGATGGGATGATTGACAACCCTACGATCAAACCCTTGTCGAATCCTAAACCGACCTCAGCCTGAGACCAGCTGATGTCGCGCTACAAGATTGCAGAAGTACAACTGGTTGCCTTTCTGCCTGATTCTAGCTCAACATCTCTACTACGATACAGCTACCAATCAATCAATCAATCAATCAATCAATCAGTCAGTCAATCAGCATTTGTAGAGCATGGCACTGTTACCTGTGGGGGTATCTGGGTGCTGGGGTGCGAGGTCTCCGTCATGCCAACAGAGGCTCCGTTCTCTTTTTTTGGCTTGGACTCAGACCCATCCTCATTATATTGATGATGCATTATACCTAAATCTACAAAATGACTGTCGGTTGGATACATCCTCTGAAACTGAGCTAACTTTACCACATGAACCTCCAACGTAGGAAAGTGCTTTGTTTCCAAAGGTTGTCCAGATGGTCGTTGAGGTGCTAGAATTCCAGTTGCCCTCCATCAATACAAGTTGAATGTCCTCATAGAGATTCTTCAGCCAGTGCCTATGACCTCTGAGACATTCTTAGCTTTTAATGAAGCCTTACTGATACTTTAATAGTTACGTGCTCAAAACCCCGTTCCTATCCACCACTTAAGACTGGTTGCCCAGCTTGAGACCAGCTCCTGGTGACCCAGAATCTTTTACACCCTGCACCGAAGTGCTTTAATGTAAGGCTTCAACTAGCACGGTTAATCATAACTCTTTTCCGACCAGTCCCACGGACAGGGAATTCAAATCAATTGATACATTCAGCAAGAGAATGTTTTCATCCTGTGAGTTTGACTCTGAGGTCCTGAAACGCTGCTTACTTGCTGAGAAGATACACACGTTCTCTCTGGGACATGGCTAGCAAGATCTTTCTAGCAATCCCAGAAGATCTAAGAACCTCTTTGAAACAAACAAAAAATAACAGACCAGATGCAGCAAAGTTTGTAGTTTGTGCTGAAATGGATTCTACAGATTGCATTGACATGGCTGTTGGTACCGGTGTAGTTTTGAGAAGGCACACATGGATGAGGTCTACTGGATTTTTGGGCGCTGTGCAGGCATCCTTAATAGATGTGCCGCGTGATGGATGCAGATTGTAGGTGTCAAGGTAGACTCTGCCCTAAAGAGGTTCAATTACTTCTGAGTGATTGCATGATCCTTAGGACAGTTGACACCAGCGAAACAATTTCTTCACCAGCTCCTTAAGTGCAAAGGTTACTCAAGGGGTTCCTTTTCCTCCCCAACCATTTGCCTTCCATAGCAGAACAAACTTTGGAGGAACACTTGCAAATCCTGATGTAGGATATATTTCTTCTGTTCTCCAAAGGTGCCATTGAATCAGTACCAAACTTGGAGAAAGGTGAGAGATGTTATTCCCTATATTCCCTCGTCCCCAAAAAGAATGGGGTCTCCAGGCTCATTCTGGAGCTTCACACGCTAACTGCCTTCCTACAGACACAAATTCAAGATGTCAAGTTGGGTCCGATGGTTTTTTTTTCCTGCTGTTAACCCAGTAGAATGGATGGCATTCTTGGGCTTGCAGGGCACACATATCCTCCAGTCCCACAGGCGTTACCTGTAGTCCAGTTTTGACAAAGAACACTTTGTTTGTCGTGCCCCATGAGTACATGTATTCTTGTCTCGTCTACCGACTGCTGAACACAGGCTTGCTACAGCCAGTTATGAACCACCTCTAAATGACGGTCAGCCACTTGATATTGTTTGTGGTTTTCCATCAACGAGCCGAAGTACACCTGACTCTGTGCAGAATATCTCTTTAGTGGGGAGGTATAGAACATGATGGCGTTCAAAATCTTCACCCCACCACACCAAGACCATCATATTTTAGATATTATCCCAATCTTTCAGGATCAGTCCTGGATGCCAGCGAGGCTGGCTCTGAAGCTTTTTGGTCTCCTGTCCTCATGCATCTTCCTTTTCCCATACTCCAGATTGCATCTGAAGGCCCCTCAGTTGAACCTCAGGTCCCTGTCAGCCCAGCATGAGGGCCAACTCTCCGACCCCTGTGAGAAAGTGGCTCTGTATATACTGTTCCCAAATAGGTACAGTGTGTACAGAGTCCACAGTCCCCAGAGGTTTGGCAGAGGCTAAAGTTAGATATAACCTTACTCTCTAAAGTGGTAGCTTGGTCGAGCAGTAAGGCAGTATCAGAGGACAGTGTAAAGCATTTGTTGTACACACTCAGTCAGCAAATGGTCTCACACAATCAAGAACTGAACTCTAGGCCAATGGTTTGTATAAAAAAATATATGGTTGTTTTATTTTAGAACCAACAATAGGTATCAAAATATACTTTCTCCGAATGAGATGCTTTAGTTAAAAACTTTGTAATAGGCAATTGACTTTTGCAGATAAATAGTTACAATTTTGTTGCAATAAGCAACACAATTTCAAACACAATAATACATTGAGCTCAATGGTAATGTTTTAAGTTATGTGCACTTGATTACTTTCAGGATTACTTTTCTAACTCCAGGACTGGATCCTAGATTCAGTCCTGGGACAGTTCTTGGAAACATATGAGTACATTCGTTTTGGTTACTGTGGTGATTTTTAAGCAATATTTTGCTATTTTAAAAGTTGACACTTAGAAACTTTTGCTAATCAAATTACCAATGTTATCCTATGGAAGGAAATTCATTTAGCAGGTAAGTGGGGTTATGGTTACTTTTTCTAGGTCAGTGTTGGATCCTAGATCCAGCACTAGTGTACCACCTGTAAGCAGTTGAGAAACTGCGTTTAAGTTACACAGGCAATTTTAAGGAATATTTATAAGTTTGCAAAATCGACACTTAGAAGAAATTTCATAGAAAAACAGTCAATGGTTTCCTATGGGAGAAAATTCAAGTTACGGGTAAAGTATGTTCTTGTTACTTTTGTAATCCAGTGCTGGGCTCCTAGGCTCAGTACTGGGGCATTTATCTAAAACAGGTAAGTAATTACGTTTTCACAGTTGGTACGATTTTTAAAGAATATTTGTAGTTTGCAAAAATCGACAGAAGAAATTTCACAGAAAAACAGTCAATGGTTTCCTATGGGAGAAAATTGAGTTAGTGGTAAGTACGGTTATGAGTACTTTTCAGGGTCAGTGCTGGGCACCAAGATCCAGCACTGGGATCTCTCCTAATAGCAGGTGAGTATTTCCGTTACTCTGTCGATTTTAAGTGAATATTTTAAAGTTTAGAAACTCCACACACAGAAGAAATTTCAGAAGAAGCCAGTCAATGTTACCCTATGGAAGAAAAGTGAGTTATCGGCTTTTGGGTAAGTACTCGACTGGCAGAGTTAAGGTTCTGGGCATAGACTCAAGGGTCTCCCAGGGTCAGGTAAGTACAGTTGTTACACCCTCAGTGGCACAGGGGCAGCCGGGTGCAGATTGAGTTAGGCCCAATGTTATCCTATGGGAGGCAGGGGGGCCTTGGTTGGTGGCTGCTGACTAGCAGGCCACGCGGCTGTGGCAGCTGAGCTCCTGGTCACTCGCTCAGGGCAAATGGGGAAGTATGTAGGAGTAGAAGTTGCACTGCCAGGGCCACTTGGGCGGCTGGGTGCAGGGTGCTTTTGAGCCTTCGGGCGCTCAATGCGTTTCAATGGTAAAGCTCAAGGACGAACAAAGGCTGCAAGCTCGGGGACGAAGATTCTTCAGGTGCCACCACCACTTCGAGAGGTAAGTTGGGTAGTTGGCGGATAGGTAGGTACCCAGGAGTCGGGCACAGGGGGGCCGCAGGGCGCCGGGTGCAGGGGTGCTTTTGATGTCGGGAAATATTACCCTCTGTTGATCGCGGTTGGGGGGGTCTCTGGTTCTGAGGCTGCAGGCATCGTCAGGAGCGTCAAGGTGGGTCCTTGAGTCCCGGATTCGGGGTCACACTCGCCGGCGGGACGTCCTCGGGGTCTTTGTCCACTCCGACACAGGCCAGGCTTGGCGGGTGCATAGTGTGCAGGGTTCGCGGTTCCGGGCTGATGCCAGGGGTTCGAAACTTGCTTTGAGCAGAGCCACTGCTCCTGGGAGTCCCAGGTGTTCGGAGTCACAAGATAGCCAGGTCCTCCGGGGTTTGTGAGGTTGCTGGCCGCAGGAGGTGCCGGGACTTAGCTGGTTCGAGGGTCGACAGGCCGGTAGGGCTGGGGGCCAAAGCAGTTGGTGTCTTCCTCTTCTTAGAAGCTGCACGGCAGGTCTTCTTTCTTATTGTTCTTCTTTGCTAGTTTAGAATCTGGAATCTGAGGAAGGAAGGTTCAGGGTGCGCCTAAATACTAGATTTAGGGGTGTTACAGGTAGGTAAAGGGCAGGGACCAATGGGTCCTTGCCCTGGGGTGGGTACACCCCCTATCCTGCCACTCTCCTGTGGGAGGGGGGCAGAAGCCTAGTTCTGATTGGGCAGGGCTTCCCATCTTCAAGATGGCGAGAGCCCGGAGATGTGCTTCACCTCGCCTCTCCCACCTGAGAGGTGGGGTTGGCAGAGGCTGGCACATCCCCTGTCCTTACTTGGGGTTTCCGGACAGTCTTCCCGCCAGAGTGGGGTTCAGAACCGGTGGGGGCCAGTTGCTGAGTACAGCAAGTGGCCTGGAGAAGCTCACAAAGGCGGCATGCCTTTGAAGCTTACCCCTGCCCATCCTGGGGGAGGAGACCTAGCATCTCGCCCAGGATGTGCATTGTTGCAGGCCCAGGAGAGCGGGGGCTCTCCACCCAGGGGTCCAGCAGACAGACGTGGATTGTAGGTCAGGTTTCAGGGGGCATCTCTAAGATGCCCTCTGTAGTGCTTTGTACATTAAATCCCACACTGGCATCAGTGCGGGTTTAATGTGCTGAGAAGTTTGATACCAAACTTCTCAGTCTTTAGTGTTGCCATTATGGTGCTGTGGAGTTCGTGTTTGACGAGCTCCCAGCACCATATACTCTCAAATGGCAGCATTGCACTTACAGTGCCCAGGAATGGACCTGGGTACCGTAGTGGCACAGGGCTCATGCTCCTGTGCCCACACCACTGGCATAGGGCACCCAGCTAGAGGGGTGGCTGATGTATGCCAGGGCAGTGTAGGTTGTGGGCATGGCACACAGCCTAGTGCCATGTCGACTCTTTGTTTTGTCTTGTACCCAGACACTCAGCCTGCAAGGCCAGTGTGTTTGTGTTAGGGTACAGGGCCTCTAAGGTTGGCACCATAAGTGCTGCAGCCCTTAGAGGCCTTCCCTGGTCACAAGGCCCTGGGTACCTAGGGTACCATTTACCAGGGGCTGACATGTGGCCAGGGTTTTAGGTTTTAGGGAAGGAACATAGGCCCTGGGCACCTGATTGGCAGGAGCCCAGGGCACACTCAGTCAAAGTACAGTCAGCAATTCAGCAAAAAGTGGGGGCATACCATGCAAGAAAGATGGCACTTTCTCACAACCCCATACTGATCTCATAGGAGACAGCTTGGGATTATACTGATCTCATACGAGACAGCTTGGGATCTGCAGTGGTGTCTGATAGATGTTCACATGACCTGTGGCAACAGCTGGAGCTCACATGGGTGACAGATGCATCACTGCTGGGCCGGGGGGGGGGGCAAAAAGGAGATGTGGAGATCAGAGCCCTCCACTCGCCTGCAGAAAGCTGGCTCCACATCATCTTCCTGGAGCTGTGGGTGATCTGTTTAACCCTGAAAGCCTTCCTGCGATCCACCAAGGGAATGCTGGTATAGATCATAATGGACAACCATATAGTACTGAAGCAAGCAGGGCAGAATGGGATCATAAAGCAACATAAAGTCTTTTTGGTCACCAACCACCTAGCAGGGTTATTAAATGCCAGAGCTGAAGATTTGAGCACGTATCATCGGACGGCCACGAGTGACTTCTTCACCCGGAGGTGGTGCAGTTCATCTTCAATTAATGGCAAGAGCACTGGGTGGATATGTTCTGATGGATACATCTGCCAGTGGATTCCTCACCTTGTGAATATCCCCTGCGCCAGCAACATTCGGAAACTTTTGTAGCAGTCCACGCCGATGGGGTCGAAGATGACGTCACAGAGACACGGCTCCGCTCGCGACTCCGCTGACGTCACCGGCTCCATAAGAAGACCTCGTCGGCGTGATGACGTCAGTTCCCTTTTTTCCGCGCCGACGACGCCAACGGATTTCGGGAATCGTTGCTAGTAGCTTCACTTGTTACTTTGTGTTTATTCTGATTTTCTCTGTTCCTCTTTGAAAAATGTCGACGAGAAAGTCTGGGTTCAAGCCTTGTCGTGAATGTGGCAAGCACATGTCTATCCCCGACCCGCACGACGATTGTGTTTGGTGTTCGTCTTCAGACCACGATGTGGAAGGCTGCTCAAGTTGTAGAAAGATGAGCTCGAAGGCGCTTAAAGAAAGAGAGGCGAAGCTCTTCATCGCCAGAATGAAGAAGAAGGAGAAAAGAGGAAGAAGGAGGTCTGGATCCAGGTCGAGGTCGAGGTCGGCGTCCAAGTCGACTTCGGGGCATGCTTCAAAGAGTAAGAAGCATAAGAAGAAGAGGAGGCATTCCTCGCGTCATCATTCAGATAAAGGTTCGGCTCCGAAGTCGAAGTCGCCTGCTCGACGTCGGAGAGAGTCGGTGTCTCCTTCTCCGGTCCCGGCTTCACCTCCGGCTCCTTCTCCAGTGGCTTCGCCGGCTCCGGCTGAATCTCCGGTGCCGGTGTCATCCCCGATGCCGGTTCCATCTCCGGCTCCAGCAAGTCCTCCGGCTCCGTCTCCGACTCCGGTCCCGGATGATGATCGTCAGGTTCCAGGTGAGACAGTGACGCCGCTTGTTCCACCGTCGGCGCCGGCAGGCCCGAGTCCGGTGTTACCTGACCAGTATCCTGCTTTTCCTGGTCCAGGTCAAGACCCTACGCATTATCTGAATGCAATGTACGGGGTATTTTCAAGGGCCATGTATGCCCCTGGTGCACCTATGGGTCCGATGGGTCCAATGGCTTACAATTTGGGAGTGCCGCAGGTTTATCCTCAAGCTCCGTTTATGCCCTTCTATCCAGCGACGCCGTCTTGGTAGCTACCGGCGCCGAGGACATCGACGCCGCTTCCCTCTTCGTTCGACGCCGGCTGATCCGCGTTCGACGCCACTGCCAGCGCCGTCGGATTCGATCACGGCGCCGCCGACGCCGCAGGTTCGGATTCGTTCAAGAAGGGAAGCACAGAGAGTGGTGGATGAAAGACGCTTTCTGGTGGAAGAGGCTGAAGAGGGTGAGTTGGCTGACTCTGACGATGTGTTTGATGAATTAAAGGAGGCAAGTGGACTGGAATTGTCTCCAGAGTGGGAGATCCCTCCACCATCGGATGAGCCCTCTAAAGAAGCCGCACCATATCATGCGGTGATTAGAAAAGCTGCGGAATTGTTGGATCTCCAATTGCCGACAACCGAATTTAAATCTAATATTCTAACTGAGGTGTTGCATTCACCTGCTGCTGTCTCGGAGCCTTTGTTGCCTTTTAACGAAGCTATTATGGAACCTGTGCTAGTGGTATGGCGCAAACCTTTTTCAGCTCCTGCAGTCTCCAGGGCAGTCGCAAGGAGATATAGAGTGGCTCCAGGAGATCCTGAATTTTTAACTTCGCACCCTTCGCCTGAGAGCTTGGTGGTTCAGGCGGCTTGTTCGGGGCGATCAAAAGGGGCATTTCCTCAGGTTCCAGGAGACAGGGAGGCCAAGAAGGTGGACCAATCGGCCAAAAAGGTGTTTTCATCGGCCAGTATGGCTCTAAAGTCATCAAATGCAACGTGTTTGTTGGGGCGTTATATACACGCGCTTATGGACTCGGCAAAGAAGTTGGCACCGAAGCTGTCAGAAGAGGATAGGGCCGGCTTCAATGAGGTATTATCTGCTCGCCAAGTTACCCAAAGTGGTCTGGACACAGCTGACTCAGTTGCCAGAGTCATGGGGTCTTCGGTTGCCACCAGGAGGGGTGCGTGGCTGAAGTCTTCTGAATTCTCTTCTGATGTGCAGTCGACTTTATTGGACTTACCTTTTGATGGGTCAGGTTTGTTCGGGAAGAAGGCAGATGCTGCTCTCGAACGCTTTAAAGAAAGTAAGGCTACGGCTATGTCGTTGGGCCTTCAATCCCAGCCGAGAGGAACTTTCAAAAGGTATGGAGGTTTTAGAAGGGCGACTTTTCGCACTTATAGACCAACCCAGCAGCAGCAGCAGCAACAGCAAGGTTCTTCGTCCAGGGGATACAGAGGAAGGATCAGGGGTCGCTCACGTGGCCGTCAACTCTCCTCCTCCTCTTCCTCTTCCTCAGCCCCTCCCACCACCGCAAAGCAGCCTTAGATCCGACATTCCGGATCATGCTGGTCCTGTGGGGGGCCGGCTTACCCATTTTCTACAAGATTGGGAGTCTGTAACTACGGATCTCTGGGTTCTAGATCTTGTAGAAAATGGGTACACCCTTCCCTTTCGGGAGTTTCCTCCAAATTACCCTCCTTGCCAGGGAGCTTGCTCGGAGGACCACCGTCTTCTCCTGCAGGAGGAAGTTCTGAAGCTGTTTCAAAAAGGTGCGATAGAGGTGGTTCCGGAGCAGGAGAGGGGTCAGGGATGCTACTCCCGGTATTTTCTGATTCCGAAAAAGGACGGCAGATTGCGTCCAATATTGGACCTCAGAATCTTGAACTTTTACCTGAAACAGGAGAAGTTCAAGATGCTCACTCTTGCGCAGGTTCTGCAGGCGCTGAATCAGGAGGATTGGATGGTGTCACTCGACTTGCAGGATGCGTATTTCCACATCCCCATTCTGAAGTCGCACAGGAAGTACCTCCGGTTTACGGTAGGGTCGCAACATTATCAGTTTGCGGTCCTCCCGTTTGGTCTTACTTCGGCACCTCGAGTCTTCACAAAGGTGATGGCAGTGGTAGCAGCCCATCTCAGAAGGTCGGGGATTTCAGTTTTCCCTTATTTGGACGACTGGCTGATCAAGTCGTCGGAGAAGGTGCTGTGTCATCTGCAGGATACAACTCGGCTGTTGTACAGATTGGGTTTTTCGATCAATGTGCTCAAATCTCACCTGGTACCCTCTCAGCGCAACCTGTTCATAGGTGTGGTACTGGACACTACTGTGTGTCGGGCATTCCCTCCTCCTCAAAGGATTCTCGACATACAGGAAATGATTCCTTTATTTTACAACGGAGCGGTTGTTCCAGTTCTGAAGGTCCTTCGCCTGCTCGGTCTGTTCGCTTCCTGCATTCTGTTGGTCAGCCATGCACGCTGGCGCATGAGGGCGCTCCAGTGGTGCCTCCGCAAGCAGTGGTATCAGCACAAGGGAGATCTCAGGGAGTCTGTGAGGATTTCCGGAGAAGCTGCAGCGGATCTATCATGGTGGAGTGTGGAGGGCAATCTGTCCCAAGGAAAGCCCTTTCATTTACCTCCATCGGTGGCCACAGTGATAACGGATGCATCCACCTTAGGGTGGGGTGCTCATCTGGGGGATCTGGAGATCAAGGGTCTTTGGTCTCCAGAGGAAAGGTTGCTTCACATCAACCTTCTGGAATTGCAGGCGATACGCTTGGCGCTCAAGGCCTTCCTCCCTTCCCTTCGCGGTCAGTCTGTTCAAGTCCTGACGGACAACACTACCGCGATGTGGTATATAAACAAACAGGGAGGAGTGGGGTCTCTTTGTCTTTGCAGAGAGGCCCTGCGTCTATGGTCCTGGGCTCAGGACCATCAGATTTGTCTGATGGCAAATCATCTGGCCGGAGTTCTGAACGTGCGTGCGGACAGTCTCAGTCGGCAGTTCTCCGCCGACCACGAGTGGAGGCTCCATCCGGAGGTGGTTCGTCACGTCTTTCGGACGTGGGGAACCCCTCGGGTGGACCTGTTTGCCACTCGCGAGAACGCACACTGTCCGTTGTTCTGCAGTCTCCAGTATCCGATGCAGGGAGCATTATGGGACGCGTTTCAGCTGAGTTGGGGCTCGCGACTCCTTTACGCGTTTCCTCCCATACCCTTGATTCCTCGGTTTCTGAGGAAGATTCGCCAAGACCGGGCCCAAGTCATATTGATCGCCCCGGATTGGCCAAGAAGGGTGTGGTACACAGATCTTCTCCACCTCTCGTCGTGCCCTCCACTCCGTCTCCCTCTGAGGGCAGACCTCCTCTCGCAGTCGGAGGGGCAGGTTCTACACCCCCACCTCCAGAGCTTACACCTTCATGCCTGGAGATTGAACGGGGCAACCTGAGTTCTTTCTCTCTCCCGCCGGATGTGGTGGATGTTATTTTATCGGCCAGGCGACACTCCACCAAATCTATTTATTCATATAGGTGGTCTAAATTTGTTCTCTGGTGTGGAGAGAGGTCCATTGATCCCTTAAAGGCTCGTCTGTCTAATATTCTACAGTTTGCTCTTTCTCTTGCCCAGCAAGGCTTTGCTGTGGCTACTGTGAAAGGATATTTTTCGGCTCTATCGGCTTTCCTTTGTTTGCCGGATCAGCCGTCGCTGTTTAAGTCTCCTATTGTTCTTCGTTTTATAAAGGGCCTTACAAACAAATTTCCTCCTACTCCATTTATTGTGCCTCAATGGGACTTAAACCTTGTCTTAACCTATCTCATGGGTTCTCCCTTCGAGCCCTTACACAAGTGTCCCCTGACGCTCTTGTCTTTTAAGACGGTATTCCTCGTTGCAATTACCTCGGCAAGGAGGGTAAGTGAGCTTCAAGCTCTAAGTTCGAAGCCCCCATTCTTGACCATTCATGCTGAACGAATGGTACTCAGGACCAGGGCTGCGTTTTTGCCTAAGGTGGTAACTCCCTTCCATCTGGGGCAGTCCATTACCCTTCCTTCCTTTTATCCTCCCCCACACCCTTCCAAGGAGGAGGAGAGGCTTCACCGCTTGGACCCTAAGAGGGCGGTGAGCTTTTATCTGGACAGGACAAAAGACTACAGGATTGATGACCAGCTCTTTGTGGGCTTTGCTGGCTGCAGAAAGGGTCGTGCGGTGCACAAGCGCACCCTTTCCAGATGGATTGTACTATGCATCAAGATCTGCTACTCCCTAGCTGGTAAGGAGCCTCCGGAGGGTTTGAGGGCTCATTCTACCAGGGCAAAGTCTTCTACATCTGCCTTATCTAGGGGTGTTCCTGTGGAGGACATTTGTAGGGCGGCAACTTGAGCCTCCCTCCACACCTTCGCAAAACATTATTGCTTAGACACCGAGGTGAGGAGGGACGGACATTTTGCGCGATCCGTCCTTCAGGACTTTCTGGTATAGAAGGGTGGACACCCTCCTCCGGGAGTGGGGACTGCTGTGGAATCTATTCACAAGGTGAGGAATCCACTGGCAGATGTATCCATCAGAAGAACAAGTTACTTACCTTCGGTAACGCTTTTTCTGGTGGATACAGTATCTGCCTGTGGATTCCTCACTGACCCACCCGCCTCCCCGTTGTCCATCCTTCTATACCGGTATTTCTATGCCTGTAATTCTATTGATGGGTTTCAAATGTGTTTATCACTGTCAAAAGCATTATGTTATTTCTTGTTCTTTGTTATTTATTTTCCACACTGAGTGTGTTGATATGCATATTGTGTACTGTGTATACTGTGTATATATATATTGCTGTCAGTCCGTCCGTGTGCCTCGAAGGCACGGAAAAATGGGGCGGAACTGACGTCATAACGCCGACGAGGTCTTCTTATGGAGCCGGTGACGTCAGCGGAGTCGCGAGCGGAGCCGTGTCTCTGTGACGTCATCTTCGACCCCATCGGCGTGGACTGCTACAAAAGTTTCCGAATGTTGCTGGCGCAGGGGATATTCACAAGGTGAGGAATCCACAGGCAGATACTGTATCCACCAGAAAAAGCGTTACCGAAGGTAAGTAACTTGTTCTTCTCCAACACTGACAACGTGCAAAGTTAGATGTTTTGGGTACTGCAATTTCTTCCAAGGCTTTCACTATGGTACACATTCTGGATAAAATGGGCCTATGATTTCTGAATGCGTCTCTAGTGCTCCCTTTCCTGCCCTCGAGTACTGCAGAAGTTCAGGCAAGACCGTGCCCAAGTTATCTTTATTGCCCCGGTCTGAGCCTAGGGTGTGGTACTCAGAACTTCTAAAGCCTCGGGAGGACTTACTGTTTTGTCGTGTAGTTCCTATAAATCTATATAGGATCTGCGCGTTTAGACTGCATAAACTAAGGGATTGGTATCCAGACTGGTTCCAGACACCCACAAAGGATATGTTAGTCTGTAAACCAGCTAGCTCACAGTACCAGTATAAGCACCACAACCTTACCAAGAAGCGAATCGTTTCTGACAACTATTGAACATGACAACCCTGACCCTTCAGAAATCGTGGAAACAGTACAGTATTTTTCACTCAGTCACTCGTGCTCACTTTGTCTCAGAGAGATATACAGAATAAACTGGTCTTTTTCATTAAGCATTTATTGAACCAGCGTAATTCTAGTACAAAATACATGTGCTGCAACAACCCTGAGACAGAAACAGATATAGACGATTATCAGCACTAATAGAGAAAATAAAAGGTAGAATTCTACCGTAGTGCTAAAACAGTGAATATATGTAGGCATATAAATATATGACCGTAATAATAATGCAAACTCCTACGATGCAAACCCTAACTAGGTGTACCTAATTGTGCCTAGCATGTATTTAGGGGTATAGCCAAGACTCTCCATAGGAAAGAGCCAACCCCATTACCTTATGTGAGAGGGCAAAGGACCCCGTCTTGGTCTCGAGTCGGACACCCTGCGAGGGATGTGAGACCACTGCGTGCTGTAGTGTCTGCATGCTGGGACTTTAGCGTCTCGTCAGCATGGAAGTTTCTTCTCCCCTGGTTTACTCAGCAAAGATGTGGTACTCATATACCCGAAAGGTACCCTCAGGGGTTCTACCTACATGTGTAATGGCACTGTGGGCATGTCAGCCAAGTATGGCGATAGTGGTGACCCTAATACAGAGTTATTATACAGAAGATGGTAATCCTGCTGTGATACTGAGAATCCTCATGCGTTATAAATGAGGCTAGTTTTTGGAGAAAACCACACAACATTTATGCAGCACCTAAGTAGGTAAACGGTCAGCGACAGATGCCTTTTGACCAAGTCCATCTCTGCTTAGTGCTGGAAAAGGTTTGTTGCTTTGTGTGTTACCTGAAAGACTTCTCTTTTGCAGACTGGACTTTCTGAAGTCCTTTTGTTTGCCCCGAAGGGCCTTTCATTTACAACAGTAAAAGGTCACCTGTCAGCCTTGTTGGCTTCTCTATGTTTGCAAAACCAGCAGTTTTTTTCAAATCAACGGTTGTGAATTGTTTTATCGAAGGTTTGAAACATATTCTCCCTCCCCCACCATTTATGATGCTTCAGTGGGGCATCAACCTAGTCTTGACTTTCTTGATGTGCATGTCCTTCGTGCCTATGCACAGTTGCTCTTCGATACTTTTGACGCTAAAAACTGTATTCCTTATTGCCATTACTTCAGTGGGCTGCATGACTGAATTCTATGTAAGTATGTATATGGTATTGCTATAGCGTGAGCCTAGCCAAAAAGCAGAGGTAACTGCACAGGGTCAAAGACCAGCATGAAGTCAACGAGTGATAGAAGAGGTGTCTGGGTTGTGGACACTTAATGCATTGTGATAGAGCAGGTTTTAAAAATAGGTGATTCTTCAACTTTTTCCTAAATTGGAGCAGCTTTGAGCTGGTCCTTATGGATACAAGGATGTTGTTCCAGTCGTGGAATCATAGATTAAAATTGCCTGCTGCCTTGTTATTTATTTTTTTACACTTCTTAATCTGTAGTGTGGTGGTGTCCTGGCTGCATGTATGCCAAGAACCACCCGAGATGGTAAGCTTGTGTGCAAGATACATATCGGTGCTGGTCGTGATGGTTTTGTCAATGATGCAAATGGTTTTGAAGTTGGTGTGGCCTGACAAGGGAAGCCAATGGAGTTCCATCAGGATGTGGTTGATGTGAAATTTCTTCAGGCGCTGGATGCGACGTGCTGCAGCCTGCACAATGCTCTTATAGGGCGTCTGTGAGGCCATAGCGACTAGCATTACCTCCATCCAGATGGAAGAGTGCAAGGGCTTAAACAGCAGTTTTAAAGTCTCTTTCAAAAAAGTAAAAGTTTAACTTTTATTTAGAAGAGAGAGCGGGTACAAGGCCATCTTTATTTTTTGGCAATGGGTTCCTTGAGTATGAGGTTGATGTCTGTTGTGAATCCCAGTGACTTGGCATTTGGTGAAAGTTGGGATTTAAAGCTGTCAAGGTAAATGAGCCAGGTTTGTTCTGTTTCTTGTTTTCTGTTCTTGGCAAATGACAGTTATTATGTCTTGGTTGAGTTGAAGTTCAGGTAGGCACTGGATAGCCAAGGCTTGATGGTGCTCGAACAGTGTCTGAGGTGTTGAATGTCTGAAGAAGAGGACATTTTTTATTTATGTATTGGTGAATCATGATGCTGTTGCCTGTGAGGGTTGAAGATGACAGGAGACATTATGGATCTCTGGGGTACTCCGCAGGTGATGGGGATCTTTTGGGATGTGCAAGAGCCCATGTGGGGAAACTAGTGACTGGTGTGTATGATAGTAGGCCTGTTTCAAAGGCAGCTGAGTGGTCCAGCAATATCTGGAAGGAGGGATTATCTTGATCATTGGTTGTGAGAAGTTGGCATGGTATATGCTGTTCACTAGTTATAGTGGGCACCTTGTACCAGTCCAAACAACCCTTATTGATGATAGGTTTAAAGACAACCTTTATTGACCTTTATTGAAAGCTATCCTAGTGGAAGCTATGGAGAGCAGCCTTCAGGCTAAGTGTTGAAGGAGTGTAAAGCAGCTTGGTTTACCAGATTATAACCTCATGAATCACTAAATGAAAGGAGAACCACACAAGGTATATATAAAATATACACTACTAATCTCTTTATGAGATTAGAGTCCAAGATACACAATAATACAGTTCTAAAACGACAGTAAATAGCACAATATATAGTAGGCCCTAGGGGCGGACAAAACCATATATTAGGCAAGTGGTATAAAAAACACGACTTGACTAGACACAGTGCCTAGAGCACGTAGAATCCCTGGGACCCCAAGGAACCACACAAGGTGACACAGGGGACCCGCGGGGGACACGTGCAGCGTGAGAACACAGGCGTGAGCCCCGTACTATTCTATGGGAAAGTCGCGGTTGGAATTTTAGAAGTTAAGAACACTTAGGAGAGGACTTTGAGCAAACCCCTTTAGACTTGGGGGGTGTTCTAGGGCCAACACCCACGGGAGCACCGGAGTGCTCAAGTTACCTCACCCAGGGAAGCCGGGTGCATAGGTGTCAAATGGTGTCGGGAATCGTCGTTGATTTCAATGGCGATCTGCTGCAAAGTGCTGCTGGCGGGAAGAAGAAAAGTGTCCGGTGTGATCCAAGCCTGGATCGAAGATCAGAAGAACCTGAAAGCAGAGGGGACAGAGTCTGGGTCACTTGCCAGTGACCAGGGGCATGATAGATGAATGCCCACCGATGTGCGAAGACGTGAAGCTTGACTCTGCAGCCACTAGGACCAGGAGGCGTCGACGATGACCAGGAGCTGGATTCGAGCTGTCCCACGAAGGATGTCGAGTGCTGCGGTGTCGGTGCTCGGATTGAACTCAACAAGCCTTTGCAACAGCAACCCACGCAGACAAACTCTAGGGACCCACCTCTGGGAGGGTCAGGAAAGAGGGGTGGCTACACCCAATTCCTTTGTCCAGTTTCGCGCCAGAGCAGGGGCTGGTAGCCCCTGCAACCGGTTTGAGCTGGACTATGCACAGGGACACCAAATTATTCCCCCAGTGCAGACTTCAAAGCACTCGTGGAGTGCACCCACCCAGCCCCAATACACTAAAGCCTGTCTGGGAGGTGGCGACACCTCACTGTGACAGGAAACCTATTGTCCAGGCCTCACCTGCCGGAGTTTCATCCAGCAGCAGGAGGGCAGACTCGTGTCTGTGGCTGGCAGCATCCATTTTGTGATGCCAGGGTCTGTGAAGCTGGTCCTGGGTATACCGGTGCTGTCATGTCTCTCCCTCTAGAAGGGAGGGATCATACTCCCACACCAGTTACTGGTGTGGGGGTATGATTTCAAGGTGTTTGACACTAAACACGACATGTTTCCATGCAGCCATTCCAAAGTTAGCATTTACCGTTTGGTTATAATTCACTTAAGAGTATATGGTTTGGCTGCATCACAAACCATCCTGGAATAAAGGTTCCGAAAGCTGCAGAGGGGCTCTGCTCATGCATGGGCACCCTCTCACATGAAACCCAGCACCCTACCTTCAGGATTGTTAAGGCCTGCCATATGGGTGACTGATAGGTTTACATGTGCAGTGATATGGAGAGAAATAGTGAACCTATATCTCAGTAAGGGGTGCATGCACCACCTTACCCAGGCTGCAGTGGCAGACCTGTGGTGTCATTTTGGAAGGCTTCCCAGGGGTGGCACAATGCATGCTGCAGCCCCTGGTAGGCCTCTGGGGTACCTATGCCCTTGGTACATAGTATACCATATCCTTGGGACTTATAAGGGTACCCCAGAATCCAATCTGGAGTGTACCTAAAGTACTGATAATCAATTTAGAGAGGAAGCAGCTAGGTTGGGGTCCTGGTTAGCAGGGCCCCAGCCAGACTAAAGTCGAAAAACAGTGACACATCAGCAAAAAGTGGGGGTAAACATAAGAAGCAGATCCTACTCTCCTACACAACCCCCTCCCCCCCCCCAAACGAAGGACATTAAACTAACCTTGACCAGTTGAGTCTTCATGTTCTAAGTGGAAATATCTGGAGAGTCCATCTGCATTGGCATGATTACTCCCAGATCTATGTTCCACTGTGTAGTCCAGCCCCTGTAGGGAAATGGACCACATCAAAAGTTTGGGGTTTTCACCCTTCATCTGTTTTAGCCATAAGAGGGGCTAATGGTCTGTTTGAACAATGAAGTTAGTGCCAAACAAGTATGGCCTCAACTTCTTCAGAGCCCAAACTACAGCAAAGGCCTCCCTCTCAATAGCTGACCTAACGTTTCTCTCTGGGGGTCAGCCTTCTGCTAATAAAAGCTACTGGCTGATCCTGACCTTCATCATTCAAAGATCATTCAATTGTGATATCACAGTGCCCAACCCCCAACTCAGATGCATCCGTTTGAACAATTAATTATTTGTAGTAGGTAGGACGTTGCAGAATGGGAGCAGTCCACATGGCCGCTTTAGGTAATCAAATGCCTTTTGACAGCTGACTGTCCACTGAACTTTCTTGGGCATTTTCTTAGAAGTTAAGTCATTCAAAGGGGTCACTATGGATCCATAACCTTTTACAAATCTTCTATAGTACCCAGTCAAGACCTAAGTCTGGGTGGTTGGAGCAACCCAGTCCATTATGGTCTGGATTTTGCGCTGCAATTGTTGAACCTGGCCTCCACCCCCAAGGTGGTCCAGGTACACAACCCAACTCTGCCCTATCTGGCACTTAGTGGCCTTGATAGTTAGGCCTGCTTTTTGCAGGGCCTCCAAAACATTTCTCAGGTGGACCAGGTGATCCTCCCAGGTGGAGCTAAAGACAGCAATATCATCTAGATATGCTGCACTATAGGCTTCCAGGCCTGTAAGGACTTTATTCACCAACGTTTTTAAAAGTTTCAGGTGCATTTTTCAAACCAAAGGGCATCACCACAAATTGGTAGTGCCCACTACGGGTAGAAAATGCTGTCTTTGCCTTTGCATCATCAGCTAGTCTGATCATGCCAGTAGCCAGCTGTCAGGTCAAATGTGCTCAGAAACTTGGCTGAGGCCAAAGTGTCTATAAGCTAATCTACCCTAGGGATTGGATGGGCATCAGTCCTAGTGACTGCACTGAGAGCCCTTTAGTCTACACAAAACCTCATCTCTCTCTTGCCATCTTTGGTGTGAGGTTTCGGCACTAAGACTACTGGACTAGCCCAAGGGCTATCTGAGGGTTCAGTGACTCCCAAATCCAACATCTTCTGGACTTCAGTCCTGATACAGCCCCTGACATGATCAGGTTGCATGTAAATCTTATTTTTAACAGGCAGACTGTCCCCAGTGTCCACTTCATGAGTGCGCCAGGTAGTCAGACTTGGAGTCAGTGAGAACATATGTCTAAACTGGTTGAGAACTTTTCTGCAGTTAGTTTGTTACTGGACAGTGAGGCTGCCTGCCAAGGCTACACCATCTACTGATCCATCATTAGGGTTCTGAGAGAGCAGGTCAGGGAGTCGATCACTCTCTTCCTCCTGTCCCTCATCAGTTGCCATGAGCAAGCCCATGTCATCCGTGTTAACATATGGCTTGAGCCTATTAACATGGAGCACCCTGTGGGGGCTCCTGGGAGTTCCTAGATCCACCTGGTAGGTAACCTCTCCCTTCTGCTGAAGTATTGTATGGGGGCCACTCCACTTGTCTTGGAGGGCTACTGGGCCCACAGGCTTCAACACCCATTATTTCTGCCCTGGCTGGTAAACAGTCAGCACAGCCTTTTGGTCATGCCATGCCTTTTGTAATTCCTGGCTATCCTCAAGGTTTTTAGTTGCCTTCTTCATGTACTCGGCCATCCTGGAGCGAAGAGCAAGTACATAGTCCACAATATCTTGTTTAGAGGTTATGAAAGGTAACTCCCATCCCTCCTTTACTAGACACAATGGAATCCTAACTGAATGTCCAAACAGAAGCTCAAATGGGCTGTAACCAACCCCCTTCTGTGGAACTTCCCTGTAGGCAAATAGAAGGCAGGGCAAAAGTATTTCCCATCTAGGCCTACGCTTTTCTGGGAGACCTTTAATCATGCCCTTTAGGGTTTTGTTGAACCTTTCAACTAACCCATTGCATTGTGGGTGATAAGGGGTGGTAAATTTGTAATTTACCCACACTCCTTCCACATTGCTGTTAAGTAACTAGACCTGAAGTTTGCATCTCTGTCTGACACTACCTCCTTAGGGAAACCCACTTAGGAAAATATTCCCAGAATGGCCCTTGCCACCACAGATGCTGTGGTGGTCCTAAGGGGAATTGCTTCTGGGTACCTAGTGGCATGGTCCACCACTACCAGGATACATCTGTGCCCGGAGGCTATCTGAGGATCCATGGGACCAACTATGTCAATCCCAACCCTCTCAAAGGGAACCCCCATCACAGGTAGTGGTATCAGGGGGGCCTTTGTTCTACCACCTGCCTTACCACTGGCTTGACAGGTGACACAGGAGCAACAAAACTCCTTGGTGTCTTCAGACATGTGGGGCCAATGAAAGTGAGGGACAATTCTGTCCCAAGTCTTGTTTTGGCCCAGGTGTCCTGCTAAGGGAATTTCATGGGCTAGTGTTGATAGGAAGCCCCTGAACTTCAGAGGTATAACCAACCTCCTTGAGGCACCAGGCTTTTGGTCTCTACTCTCTGAGTACAGGAGTCCATCATCCCAATATATCTTATGGGTTTCACTAGCATTCCCAGCAGCCTCATCAGCAGCTTGCTTTCTGATGGGTTCAAGAGAAGGGCAGCTCAGCTGCTCCTGGCTCTGATTTGTTCTGGAAGGGCCCACTGTCCCCAAGAACTCAACCTGATCAGGTTCAAGCTCATCTGGGACAGTTCGTTCTTGAGGCCTGAGATCATCTCCCTCAAGAGACTGACCTGCTTCCTGAGTCAGGAGCCTGCTGCTCCTTTTCTTGGGAGGCACCTGGTCCATTCTTTCAGGATCCAAGGCCTGTTCAGCTTTTGACATTTTTGACTGTGACCTGGTCACAACAAACACATGTGCAGGGATTCCCAACATTTCTGCATGAGTCCTGAGCTCCACTTCAGCCCAAGCTGAAGTTTCCAAATCATTGCCAAGCAAGCCTTCAACAGGGAGGTCTGCACTTACCATAACTTTCTGAAGGCCAGTTACCCCTCCCCAGGAGAAATTAACAACTGCCAAGGAATGGTCTGTCCTGACATTGCTAGCATTGGTCACTTGGTACATTTCACCAAGCATGAGCTGCTCAGGAGCAACAAGATCTTTTGTCACTATTGTGACACTTGCTCCTGTGTCCCTGAATGCCAAAGCCTCTTTTCCATTAATTAAAGGCTGCTGTCTGCATTTGCCCAGATTACTGGCAGTCACAAAGGAGGACATATCCATGCCTCCATCATAGATCATTACAGCCTGAGTTGGAACTCTGACTAGGCCAGAGTCCACCTCAGAAGACAGGGTTAACCCTACTACACCCTTATTCTGAGTACCACCACTTGGAGCTGAACTAGGGGAAACAGTTGCCTTAGGGGCAATGGTGGCTGGAGTTGAGTCTTTGGATTTGGTACAATCACTTGTCCAATGGGTTTTCTGTGTACAGATTTTACACCATGGTTTCTTTTGGCCTTTTCCTTTGTTAGATTGGGACTCCCACCAGATACAGATTTTTGGGGCCCTTGAGAAGACTTCTGGTCTTTACCCTTATCTCCACCCTTATCAGAGTTTTGGAATCCTGCTTCTTAGAGTCACCACCTTGGGTCTGAACCTTCTGCCTCACCGTTGTTCTGACCCATTTGTCTGCCTTCTGACCCAATTCTTGGGGAGAGGTCAGATCAGAGTCCACCAGGTACTGATGCAACAGCTGATTTTGACAATTGTCAAGGATCTGCTCCCTCATAATCAAATTGTACAATCGTGTAAAATCACACACTTTGCTGCCAAGTAACTAGCCCTCCAGAGCCTTAGTAGTACAATCTACAAAGTCAACCCAGTCTTGAGTCTGTGCCTTTTGGGTATCTCTGAACTGCAACCTGTACTGTTCAGTTGTTAGGCCAAACCCATCTATCAGTGCACTCTACAAGACTTTATAATTGGCATCATCCTCTTTTCTAACAGTGAGGAGCTTGCCTCTACCTTTGCCTGAAAAGGAGAGCCACACAATTGCTGCCCACTGCTCCTGAGGGACCCTCTGTACTTTACAGGCCCTTCCCATTGCAGCTATCCATTTGGGGATGTCATCCCCACTCTGGTAGGGAGGGACAATCTTGTTCAGGTTCCTATGGTCATGAGTATGATCTCTACCTCTAGGGACACTGTTGCTGCCACCATGGGTCTCTAGCCCCCATCTGTGTGAAGCTCTCTGGAGCTCCAGGGATTCCTTATCTAATGCCAACTGCTCTCTCCTGATCCTAAGCATAGCTTTCTCAAACTCAGGCAGTCTGCACTTTCTCTCATAAGAAGACTCCCTCTGGTGAGGAAAAATGGTCTAATGAGAGACAGAGGTCCCTACAGTTGTGCCAGAATTATATGACTCCAGAGAAGGAGATCTTGAGCTTCTTGGCACACCACCAACCCTTCCAGGTGGGGTATGGAGAGGGCCACTGAGGCCTTTTCCCTCACCATCAGGATGGATGGATTTTCCAGGTTAGAATCATCTTGATCCTCCTGGTCAGCTTCAGAGTCCTGGTCATAGGTGTTGTCACCTCTTGGCCTTTCCTCTTCTGCTGCCCCACCCAACCTGCCTGCCTCATGAGGCGTTGAGTGTTTGCACTACTCCCTGTCTTCAACCTCCTAGCTGTACACATGTTTCTCAATTCCACGAATGTGAGTTGGTCATACTTTGATGACAAGGACCCACTGGCTTCAGGTCTTGAAGACATACTAGTGTAGTGAGGTGTTGCACCTTCCTAACCTAGTGGGAACTACTAGACACTCTTGAGTTGGGGAAAAGGGGTGTGCTGGTCCCTTTGCTAACCAAACTCCAAGTTCAGTGGAACTTGCTTTATTCTAGACTTGATTTATATATACGTATGTACCTATAGTGGTTTTCAGTTAGTCACTCAAAGAGATTATCTGGTAAAGCAATAGCAAGCTTGAATCCAACCGCTGCACACCAATGTGAGAAGTTGGCCTGGTATATGCTGTCCACTAGTTATAGTGGGCACCTTGTACCAGTCCAAACAACCCTTATTGATGATAGGTTTAAAGACAACCTTTATTGAAAGCTATCCTAGTGGTAGCTATGGAGAGCAGCCTTCAGGCTAAGTCTTGAAGGAGTGTAAAGCAGCTTGGTTTACCAGATTATAACCTCTTGAATCACTAAATGAAAGGACAACCACACAAGGTATATATGAAATATATGTATTTATTTCTAAACACTCACTACTAATCTCTTTATGAGATTAGAGTCCAAGATACACAATAATACACTTCTAAAACGATAGTAAATAGCACAGTATACAATGGGCCCTAATGGGGCGGACCAAACCATATTTTAAGAAAGTGGTATAAGACCCACGACTTCACTAGACACAGTGCCTAGAGCACGTGGAATCGCTGGGACCCCAAGGAACCACCCAAGGTAGTGACACAGGAGACCCACGGGGGACGCGTGCAGTGTGAGAACACAGGCATGAGCCCCGTACTATTCTATGGGAAAGTCGCGGATGGAATTTTAGAAGTTAAGGACACTTAGGAGAGGACTTTGAGCAAACCCCTTTAAACTTAAGAGGTTCTAGGGCCGACACCCACGGGAGCACCGGAGTACTTGAGTTACCTCACCCAGGGAAGCCGGGTGCATAGGTGTCAAATGGTGTCGGGAATAGTCGTTGATTTCAATTGCGATCTGCTGCAAAGTGCTGCTGGCGGGAAGAAGAAAAGTGTCCGGTGTGATCCAAGCCTGGATCAAAGATCAGAAGAACCTGGAAGCCGAGGGGACAGAGTCTGGGTCACTTGCCAGTGACCAGGGGCATGATAGACGAATGCCCACCGGTCGGGTGTTTCAGGTGCGGAGAGGTGAAGCTTGACTCTGCAGCCACGAGGACCAGGAGACGCCGACGACGACCAGGAGCTGGATTCGAGCTGTCCCACGAAGGATGTCGAGTGCTGCGGTGTTGGTGCTCGGATTGAACACAACAAGCCTTGGCAACAGCAACCCACGCAGGAAGAGAAAAGATGCTTCGGTGCGGACCAGCAAGGTCCAGGGGACTCCCCCAAGCGATGGAGAGTCAGGGCACGTCTGGAGCAACCAGGGAAGCCCAATCAGAATTAAAGTTGCCTTCACAGGGACCCACCAGTCGGCGGACCAGGGATTGCGAAGGGACCTCGAGAGAAAACACAAAGGGCCAGCTCACTGAACATTCGTGGAGTGTAGGCGGGCCATCTTCGGTGGAATTGCTGCTCGGGGTCAGGGCTACAAGTAACCCAAAGCTCAGCTGCAGGAGTCGCTGGAAAGCTGATGCTTCTGAAAAAGTGACGCGGTGTCCAGGGGTTCGGGTTGCACGGTCGCCACGAGGGATACGGGCCTCAGACTTGCTGTGGGCACTGATCGACCTCTAAGACCACGAAAACCCTCCTCCTGTGTTGCAAAGTTCTTCGCAGTCCTCAGGAGCTTCGGAGATGCAAACCGGTCAGATGCGTCTTTGGTGCCTGCCTGCAGGAGTAACTCCTTTACTCCAAGGGAGATTCTTCAGTCATCTAGTTCAGTGTAGACCGTCGAAGTTCCAGGATCATGTATCCGTTTCGTCCAGGTGTAATCTAAAGTCCTGTAGCCAGGGGTTCCTATCTTATACCCAAGGAAAGGGTTGGACAAACTCTAGTGACCCATCTATGGGAGGGTCGGGAAAGAGGGGTGGCTACACCCATTTCCTTTGTCCAGTTTCGCCCCAAAGCAGGAGCTGGTAGCCCCTGCAACCGGTTTCAGCTGGACGCTTCACAGGGACACCAAATGTGCCCCCAGTGCAGACTTCAAATCACTCTTGGAGTGCACCCACCCAGCCCCAATACACTAAAGACGGTCTGGGAGGTGGTGACACCTCCCTGTGACAGGAAACCTATTGTCCAGGCCTCCCCTGCCGGAGTTTCGTCCAGCAGCAGGAGGGCAGACTCATGTCTGTGGCTGGCAGCATCCATTTTGTGATGCCAGAGTCTGTTAAGCTGGTACTGGGTATACCGGTGCTGTCATGTCTCTCCCTCTAGAAGGATGGGATCATACTCCCATACCAGTTACTGGTGTGGGGGTATGATTCCAAGGTGTTTGACATCAAACACGACCTGTTTCCATGCAGCCATTCCAAAGTTAGCATTTACCGTTTGGTTGTAATGCACCTAAGAGTATATGGTTTGGCTGCATCACAGACAACCCCGGAATAAATGTTCCGAAAGCTGCAGAGGGGCTGTGCTCATGCATGGGCACCCTCTCACATGAAACCCAGCACCCTGCCTTCAGGATTGTTAAGGCCTGCCATAGGGGTGACTGATAGGTTTACATGTGCAGTGATATGGAGAGATATAGTGAACCTATATCTCAGTAAGGGGTGCATGCACCACCTTACACAGGCTGCAGTGGCAGACCTGTGGTGTCATTTTGGAAGGCTTCCCAGGGGTGGCACAATGCATGCTGCAGCCCCTGGTAGGCCTCTGGGGTACCTATGCCCTTGGTACATAGTATACCTGTGAGAGGGCCCCGGACATGCCCCTGCCCACACCATCCCCACAAACCCGGAAACGGACCTCACCTGGGGAAAACAGCCGTGTGGACTCCCGCAGCATTGCCGCGACGTTCCGGACACTGGCCCCGCCCCCTCACGCTCGGATCCGGCCGGGCCGTTACGCATCCAGGAAACGCGGAAGTGGGAGGGACTAAACCCGGATTTACTTCTCCGTCACAGGTGAAAAGGGGCACGGAGACTGCAAACAGACGCACATGTGCCAGAGTAGAGGAAGTAAGGCGTGGAGAGGAGAAGGAGCAGCGTAGTGAGGAGAAGGAGTGGAGCGGAGCGGAGAAGGAGCAGCGTGGAGAGGAGAAGGAGTGGAGCGGAGAAGGAGCGGCGTGGAGGGAGCGAGGAGAGGCGGAGAAGTGAAGAAGAAGAAGCCCAGGACGAGACGTGGTGCAAGGACTGGTGGACCCCACAGGAGGAGGCTGGAGAGCATCCGCAACTCGGGAGAGTTGCGGCGGGTCCGGTGAGTGGCTGAGATACGGGGAAAACAGGACAGGGCGGTGGGTGGTTTAGAGAGGGGTAACGGGGGGTGGAGGGTGGTTAAAGGAATATTGTTTTTTTTTGCCTCTCTCTCTCTCTTGTGTTTGGTCTTCTTCCCTTGGTTTTTTTCCCCTTCCTCAAGTCACCCCCTCCTAAGAGAGCACCCCTATATAATAAAAGGAAGGTTCTGGTGGTCGGGACTGATCTCCTTCTAACTGCTGCCAGTCACCGTAACGTCTAGGCCATCCTTCCATACAACCCCCTCCCCTTTTTCCTCACAAACCCCTGCACTAGCCAGTAGGAGATACGCCCTGCACATTCCCTAAACGCCAACCGGGTGTGGTGATGGACCGGCGATCGCCTATGGGCGAGACAAGTTAGAGTCCCCGACGGCTTCTTGTGTTTTTTTTGTCTCTCGCATAAGCCTCCCTGGGAGAACCACACAGCCCAACCCAGAAGCCCCATTCATCGAAGGGGCCATTCCAGACACAGCGGAACAAGAGGAGACCCGAAGGCTTCACCAACACTCCCTGAGACCCGCACCGGCAGGCCCTCTTCCTATCTGGTTAATAAAAAAACACCAACTGGCTCATTACATACAGCCTCCGCGTCTGTTTGTCCGGTCTACCGTCCCACAATACCATATACTAGGGACTTATAAGGGTACCCCAGAATCCAATCTGGAGTGTACTTAAAGTACTGGTAATCAATTTAGAGAGGAAGCAGCTAGTCGGGGGTCCTGATTAGCAGGGCCCCAGCCAGACTAAAGTCGAAAAACTGTGAAACATCAGCAAAAAGTGGGGGTAACTATAAGAAGCAGATCCTACTCTCCTACAGTGGTAAAGAGAGCAACGTCTACGACGTGTAAGGTAGCGGTCACCGTCCTGCAGCATGATCACAAGCCAGACTGGTAGTCGTGCGGGAGATGATTAGCACTGATGTGACCTTGATTTACAGGTGCTCTCAGCCTGTCCTCCTTATATCCCCTTTGTCCAAGATATGTTGATACTGAGAACCAGGACAGCCATTCTTCTGAAAACCGTGATACCTTTCCATGTTGAACAGTTTAATCACATCGCTGGCATCTTTGCGCTGCCTCATTTCTTGATAAAAGGGGGAGAGTCTCCATCGCCTTAACCCATAGAGAGTGTTGAGTTTTTACTTGGATTGCATAACAGACCATTGGTTGGACAATACGTTTTTTATTGGTTTTTTTGTGGCAAACAAGTGTAGAAGAGGACTTTGTCAAGATGGATAGTCCTTTGTATCAAAATCTGTTACGCCCTTGCCAAGAAACAAGTACCGAGGGCCTAAGGTATTATTGCACCTGAGCCAAAGCTGATCAGATTCTGCTAATGTTAATGCTATGGGGTGGCGCTTATATGATGTTCTGTTCCATCACTTATGGCTGGTGTAGGTCCACACAGAAGCAGTGCTCCTATGGATCAGCAGGTGACACTTAGTTTTCTGGCTCCATTCTGAAGCCTGTAAAATATTCAGAATGTATGGAATCTGCTGTTTGATAGATTGTCCAACTGAAAAACTGTTACCCAAGGTTATTAACTTTTTTTTCATCAGATAGCTATGGGACTGAATTGTATACGCTTACAAACATAGACCCAAGATCACCATTGAATGGCAGACATGTCTCTGTTTCCCATGAATATCAAACCCTACAAGCCATGACCATAGACCAAAGGGAAAGAGAGGTAAATGTAGAGTCTGGGTTTGGTCCAGGCTGAAAAGTATAACATGGGCTTAACAAAGGGGGGAAGTAACTGGCAGCGGACGCCGAGCTGGGTCAGCTAGAGTTACCCAAAAGAGGGAAAGCATGTGTTTTAATATGCTGTATGGCATGCACAGCCATCTCCATTGAAAAAGGAGAAGTCCAGGAGAGTGTGTGAGGCCCCATTGTTTGAGAAGATGCATGGGGAGCTGCAGGAAGAAAAGCTGCTGGGGGTTGATAAGAGGTCCATGGGATGGGGAGGCCCACATCGAGGGATAGGAAGCAGTGAGATGGGATTTGGGCTTACTTTGGCCTCTTGTTCAAAATAATAAGATGAAGTCTTGTGTCCAAAAATGTAATATTTGATCTAACTTGTTTGAGAGAGGAGGAGCAACACTAAATCTGTGCAGGTGGTTGGAGGTGATGGGACTTATTTTTCATCATCAGACCTTTATGTTGTGCGGGAGAGAGAAAAGCAGAACAGAGAGAAAGGAGGAGGATGGTAAAGGTAGGAAAGCAGGGATGAAAAAGATTCCGCAAGAGTTGAACAAGATAGTAATTATAGTGTAGTGGGAGGCAAAAAGAAACTCCTTCATTCAGAAGTCCCTGAAGAAACCTCCAAGCAAATTTGGGCACCTTCACCTATTTTCTTAACAAATTAAGTATTAGCAACTTGACTAACAATGTGGGCTGTTGCATTTTGCAAGCTTTTTTAACTATTGTAAACTACCCTACAGTAGTCTAAATTTGTACTGTTCTTTCTATCAATGTTTCTCTTACAGAAAAGATCATCGTCTTGATTATTTTCATTTAATAATTGATTGATGAGGGGGAACTGATTTACGTGACTTCTGAACGATCTAGTGTGACCAAAGGTGACTTTCTGGATCTTAACATTGTCTGCCATGAACACATTTAAAGTGTGCATCTGCATCATTTTAGATTGCATCTACCTGTAAGATGACAACATGGTCTCAAAGTCAGTCAGAACTCAGATAGATGGGAACTCTGGAGACCAGATACAAGTTTGTCCCTATGTCATCACATATGAATTAGGAAATCTCTTCTCCAGCTACAGTCCTGCTCTCTACTCACATTTATTATAGATCAGTCTGAGAAATCTTCCTTGAAAGAGAGCTCCCTTTTACAGTCTGTAACAAGCATTTGCAATTCAATAGGTGTCGCATTACTGAAAGTTTGACCTTTTGGCGTTGCAAATAATAATGCAACGCCAATAGCTCAAACTTTCAGTAATGTGAGAGCTATTACATTGCAAATGCTTGCTTAGTTTCTTTTACAGGCACACAATGATTATCTATCAAAGCAACTATGTTTATCCAGGTATCATTCATAAAAAGTAGTAAACAATTCCAAGTGGTTCAGTCACAATTAAAGAGACAAAAATAATAATGAATGTGTTCAGTGTAAAAAAGTAAACACACTGTACTGGTGAACAAAATAACAGTCCAAATATGTGGTCAACGTAAACAGTAACAAACTTTATTGTAATTGCATTTATATAGTGCTTACTACCCGTGACGAGGCGTTGAAGTGCTTTTTTAGCGAGTAGCGGAACCCAAAAAGGCTTAGTGGTGAATTAGTGTAGAGAAATCTAAAATTAATTTGAGCGGTGGGCATGTTGGTCTGGTATTTAGATTGAAAAGGGATAGTGGAGGGATAGAAGAAGGATGGGTTTGCATTTATATAGCGCTTGCTATCCCTGATGAGGTGTCAAAGCGCTTTTCGACGGGTAGCACGCTACTTCGGAATCCAATTATTAGGCCATTAGTTCATAAGTTCAAAGAGCCAGATAGCTAAACAGATATCTCCACAAATAAATAGAACAATATTTAGTGGCTGAAATTTCCTATAGCAGCTGGCACACCTGCCAAACAGGCTATCTCATGTTCTTGTACAATAGGGTGCCTAACAGGATCCTTGCTGCTCCACCATCAAATGCGAAACAGGATGCCCCTTTCTCTTGCTTTCACCCAGTGAAGCTGCAACATTTTGGATTCCTTGGACTGATAATTTTCATCAGAACGGCACCAGATATTTCTGTTATTATATAAAGCATCACAACTCTAGGTGAATAAACAAAAGAGGTTCAAAAGTGGTTTTTGGATCTAGTGAGATGTGTGTCACTGGTGAAAGGGATTCAGTTGAGAGCCATGAAAGTGAAGTCAAACCTGGAACTCATGTATAGAAGATTGCAGTAGTACACAATATCCTATAAGAATATTCTGAAGCACCTGATAGTGTCTGCAAGAGTACATCTCTATGCTAACTCACTCTTTGCCCTCTTTTCTGAGATTGTCAATAGCACTAGGAACTCATGTGCACTCTGAAGATGAACTTCCAATGTAACAAGCTTCAGCCCACCAGGAAATGGGATAACAGCAGCAACTTGTTAGGCAGAGACAAGAACTTAAAGGGTCAAGAAAGAACATACTCCACTCAAACAACCAAAAAGAGGAACACGTTGCAGACCTGGGCCAACAAGGTCACCAACCCACCACAACTGTCCTGGGTAAATAAAATGAACCCGCAGTCTTCTGATTCTGATGTTCCAGAGATCTGGTGTGTGGTAGGAGTGATCGTGAAAGGGGCAGTGTTGAGAGCACCATGTTAAAGTCCATGATTCAAACCATCCAAGTTTGTAAAATTCATAAACAATAAATTTCAATATAGATACATTTCAAAATTATTTGCATCAAAGATTACAAAATGCAAGAAACTGCAATGCAAAAGTAAAATAAACACAACTTTAAGGTTTTTGTAAACAAACATTGCTGTATTATTCAAAATCAGGGACTGTAAACAAAACCAATACAGATTGGCCATGTTTTCCGATGTATCGTAAGAGTAGAGCGCAGAGTAAATGTGAGGAAACGTACGTATTTACTTTGTCAGCAGATGGCACTAGAAAGCACTCAAAGCCCAGAGAGAAAGCTGAAAAACACTCCGAATCAGGTTACATTCAAGCCAACTAAGGCCAAGCAATAAAACACAAAAATTCATGGGCTCTTGAGAGTAAAAGGAAATTGAGGAAAAGAGATCGGTTGTAAAATACCTGGCAGGAAGTGACAGTGCAAATCATCCGGGGGGCTGGGCTTTGCATGGCAGCATCGAACAACCTACGCCACCGCAAACCCCTAGATACAGCTTTGGGACGTGCTTATCGCCTCAGATGGAGCTGCAAATGACATGACAGCATGTGACGAAATGAGACACCATAACACTGGAGTGGACACTGCACATGAACTAGATTCAGAAAAGTGACCACGTAGGCCACCAGAGCCTGGAGATAAGGTGATGAACACCAGGCAGCAAAGGAATAAAGAGATGGATGGAGAAAGGGGGTACAAAAGAGCAAGGCGAGAGTTATTGAAGACATGAAAAACATAGGCATAATGAGATGGATGTTATTTAAGCTAAGAGCCTCGCGTTCTCCTCCGTGGCTCGTCTGTTCTTCTGTAGAAAACACTCTCTCTCTTACTGTTCTGTGGTAAAGTATTGAGTAGTACCGCCGTCATGGGTACCTCTGGGATCCCATCACATTCTTCAACAGCAGGCTAGTGGCCTGTAGAAAAGGGCCTAAATGTTCCACCTCCAGATAACGACATGGATGGGGCGCTGCATTTGCGCTCAGAGGGTGGAGGAGAGCACATGAGTCAAGAGATGGCCAACCAAAAGAATCAATTGGTGATGTCCGCTGGGAGAGAAACAAGCACCGAAAGGCAGTACAGATGCACAATAGTAACCAACCACAAAACAGGAATTTATAAAAACAGGCCAACTAACCAACCAAAAGCGGTGGACGTGTCCAAAGTCCCTGATAGCCCATATTCCAAATACAGCGTGCCACTCAGTGCAGCGCATGCGCTGCCCAGGCTCGACTTAAAAATGACTGTATTGTGGTAATCTTTGTGACACACATTATAAATCAAAAAGTGGTCTCGCTTTATATATACTGTACTTGAAATGTGCTTGCTCCATGTTTCTCTCTACGACTTGCCTGATTAATCGGATCTCCCTTTGCTGTTCCTGGCATTGCTGGCCTCCTTTTACTGTCCCTCGCACAGACTGCAACTCTCTGGGGTGTGTTACTTATGATTTGTAAAGATTCAGCTTTTACGTGGCATTTATTTATTATATTGTTTGTCTTTCCATCACACATATAGAGTAGAAGAGGATAGGATAGAGAAGCATATATAGAGTGCAAACATTCACCTCAAAAGTCATCTTGGTGCTGAAGACTGATAGAAGCTGGGATAGAGTCTTCACAGATGAGACTACCTTGGCAATTAAAATAAGTCTGTTTTTAGGGCCTTCTTGAATATCATGTACAAGCCTATTTCTTTGATCCCAATCGTCAATTTACCATTGCAGGTTTGTGCAAAGAAATCTTTGGATTTTACCTAAAATGTGCTACACCAGGAGAGTTCATGGAGGAATATGGAAGGGGGCCAAAACGGTTGGTACAAACCTATAGGTCACATATTTTTAAGCAAACTGCATAACTTATGCCTATGGTTGCAGGTGTTTGGTATTAACACTCATTTTGGGGACTGTGACTGTTTCTTTTATCATCAGACTGTGCCCGACAGTAAGAGAGAGAGTGAGAGCAGAGAAGGGATGAAGGAGGTTGAAGAGAAAGCTTGGAACACTGTTACAAACAGACACAACTGATGGATAGAAATCTTCAAAAGTAAGATGTATGGACAGGAAGTGTAAGGTGGTGGAAGAAAGATGGATGATTGGGCAGCCTTGGTATTCTGCTTTTGCTGCATTAGTTGGTTCTGCTATACAAATTAAGCACTGGAAAGGAGCAGAACTCCGAGGTCGTGAGTTGAGTGGGTATCATGTTGAGAGGAGGAGCACACCATTGGATAGATTGGGAAGATAAGCAAGAGAATCAGGAGCCAGTGGGTAAAGCCACTGTCCTGTTAAAAGCAGCTAACCCTCAAGGCAAGAACAACATTTCCCACAGTCTACATAGCACCTGGGAGAGTTAACAGTGCTCTGCAATGGTAGTATACATGGATAGCTTTTACATGGGGGCAGAACCTATAATGAGCATTGCAAGATGTATTCCACCTGGGCACTTATGGGAATAATTCACCACTCAAACGTATTTGAGTCAGGGACTACAAAGATCAATTTTGAGTCCTGCTCAGTCAAGTGGGTAATAGATCCTGGGCCTCAAGCATTTAAATGTCTGCAAGACTAAAATAGATTGGCAGTCTAGGAGCCTTGGAGAACAACTGGGAATACATCTTTGAAGAAGGTATTGTCCTAAGTAAGAGAACTAGTATCATTGATCTGAATGCTGTAAAAAGTCCTAAAAGGTACCAGAACTTTGAACAGTTCAGAAATTAAAGACCTTGGAAGAAGGCATAAAACAGGAACGTTGGGGCTTACACTTAATGTCCCTAGCTCAGGTTTGGAAACAGAAGGTACTCCTCCCCTTCATATCTGGTGGTCAAAATTGCGGCTGTTTACGCAAATGAAAAACTAATTGCATTATTACTCAACAATATTAGCAAGTTCGAAAAGATCTGGGCACCCTTCATAAGATATATGAAAAGGAAGTAAACGCTACAGAGGACGCCCACTGGGCAGACCAACACTCGTCCATTGCTCTTGAGTGGATGAGATGTCTTCAACTCTCGAGTCATCCTCTTCTGTAGACTAAATTATCTGCCTGATTCCAACAAAGGTGAGGCCTGCCACCATATGCTATAAACTGTTATGGATGTGCAATGTACTTGGATGCAAAACTATATAAATGAGAAAGTCATGTAGTTCGGTAATATTGCTGCAGTGTTAACCATGAAAATAAATATAATGTTTTTTTTTTTTTTGAAAGACCTTTATTGTTATGTTTCACAATACACAGCTTTAGCCTACAACCCCTCGGGCCGGCCGCGTAGCTTGCACACATGCACTTTGTCGTATCTAACACAGCCCAGTGCCGTCAACCCGGGGGTACGGCGGCGATAGATGGTGCCAGCGTCTCACAGGTTAGAGAAGGATAATGCAGGACTCATTTTCTCTGTGTTACAGCTATAAACAAGCGGAGAATACCACAATGGCGCCAGGGCGCCTAACGATCAATTACCCCCCCCCCCCCCCACCCCCCCAAACTCCCCAAAAACCAGTCACCACTCGAACAGAATAAATACCTCAGTACCAGTGGGCGACCCCGTCACCCACTTTCTAGCCCCAGGAGCAACAAGAGCGTTGGGAGTCCTATACAGCCCCTGCGCCGTCCTGCTCGACGGCAGGCGGCTCACAAATGCCCCCCCTGAAATCATTCCATTTGGACCACACTTCCCCCCACTTCCGGGGGCACCCTCTGGCTATATATATACAGTCTTTTCTCGCAGCATACACCAGTCCATGTCGCCGTGCCAGTCCGCCAGTTTTGGTGGAGTAGGGCTTCTCCAGAGTCTGGCAATGTTCCTTTTCGCCACCATTTGACCGAGCGTCACCCAGAGCCTCCCCTTCGGTGGCAGGTCCGTTGGCTCCCATATGTTAAGGAGACACCTCTTGGCCTCCGGGCGAATTTCCACCTCCCATACCTCCTCCATACACTGTACCACCCTTCGCCAATACCGTTGAATCTTAGGGCACTCCCACAACACGTGGAAGAAGGTACCCGTACCCCCACATCCCCTTCTACAGAGTACTGTGTCCGCCCTACCCATTTTGTGTAGCCTAGTGCAGGAGATATAGATTCTGTGTAAAAGCTTGAGTTGGATCAGTCGCAGTCGGGCTGATATCGCGACCTCTCTGGGGGAAGCTAAAGCATAGAGCCTTCCTCGTCGTCTATCTCCAGCCCATCAGCGACCCACTTTTCTCTAAGGGGCAGAAGCAGATCGGAGGGGTTGTTAATTAGTTTTTTGTACGTTAGGGATATAGCGTGTTCTGGGAGATGCCCATCCAGTAACCTATCTTCAAGCGGGGAGGTTTGCGGTGGTTTGGTTTCCGGTGGAATATTGGCCTGTAGGGAGTGCCGCACCTGTAGGTATCTAAAGTATTCAGTGTGTGCCAGCTCATATGTGTCTTGCAGTTGGGCGAACGTGCGGATCCCTGTGGGGCCCCAGATGTCTCTGATTTGGGAGATGCCAATCAAGTCCCAGTTCCGGAAGCCCTTGGTGCGTCCCAGATTGCCCAGTTTTTCAGATGCCCAGAGTGGCGTGGCTAGTGTTAGGACTCCCGCCCATCCGAGCTTCCTCTGAGCAATGTGCCAGATCTGTACCGAATGAAGTGTAGGGCCAGTGAGATTATGTGTACCTCGTTTAGAGTAGAGTGCTCTCTCATAGTTCCCCCCGGGAAGCAGCCATCTATCCATACCGAAGGCTGGGTCGTTCCCGTCGCCGTACGTCCCGTGATTGATCGCTGTGAGATGGGCCGCCCAGTAGTATTTACGAATGTCGGGGAGGGCTATACCGCCGTCGTACCACCCCAATGTGAGTTTAGTCAATGAGATTCGGGGCGACCCGGCCCAGAGGAGGTCGCGCAGCGCAGCCTCTATCGCCACAAAGTAGGCGTTGGGGACTAAGTCGGGATAGTTTTGTAGCGCATAAAGGAACCGTGGCAACCCCAGCATCTTGAATAAGGCTGCCCGGCCCAACAAAGACAGTGGCAGGCGCTGCCAGGTCTTGGCCTCCCTCTATAGCCGAACCAACGGTGGCTTGAGGTTGTGCTCGTACAACAGGGTCTTGTCAGTTGTGATGAATATTCCCAAGTACCGGAACCCGTCCTCCGCCACCTTGATCGGGCACGTGTCAGGAAGCCTCGGGGGGTCACCCCGCAAGACGTAAAGATGTGATTTGGCCCAATTGTTCCGGAAACCAGAGTTTCGTCCGAAACTGGCAAATATGTCGAGTGCCGCAATGAGCGACCTGCACGGCCTGCAAAGGTACAGGAGAATGTCGTCGGCGTAGAGGGATATTCTATCCTCCCACCCTTCCGTCCATGCTATACCTTTTAGGTCGACGTCCTGCCTGATCCAGGCCGCGAGCGGCTCTAGGGAGAGGGCGAAGAGAAGGGGAGAGAGGGGGCAGCCCTGCCTGGTCCCTCTTGCAAGCGTGAACACCTCGGACAGCTTGTTGTTAACCAGTACCTGTGCGAGGGGTTCGGTGTATAGTAAACGCACCCAAGCTATGAATTGAGGTCCAAATCCTAGTTTGTGCAGGACTGCGAACATGTATGGCCACTCTAAGGTGGTGAAGGCCATCGTGGCGTCTAGGGAGACCACCACTGCGTCTTCCTGCAGTCTGTGGCGCTGCCCCAGAACGCCGTGCAACCGTCTAATGTTGAGGGCCGTGTTACGGTGGGGCATGAAACCGGATTGGTCCGGATGGACCAACGAAGGAAGCACCGCCTTGAGCCTGTTGGCCAGCGTCTTTGCCAGTATTTTGGGCTCCGCGTTGAGGAGCGAAATTGGCCTGTATGATGCACAGGAGTCTTTGGGTTTTCCCTCTTTCGGGAGTGCCACTATAGTCGCGATGCGCTGATCACGGGGCAGCACCCCCATTTCCTTGCTCTGTTCGAACATGAGTTTCAAGTATTTACTAGTGACGTCAGGCCGGAGTTTGTAGAGCTCTATCGGGAGGCCATTGGGTCCGAGAGCCTTACCAGGGCGAAGTTCCCCTATTGCACGCTGCAGTTCGGCCTCAGTGATCGGGCTATCCATAGCCTCCCGATCCTCTTCCGAAAGGGAGGGCAAGCGAATGTCAGTTAAGAGGACCCTGGAGTCCTCCTCCGGCCGGTCCGACTCACTCCTATAGACCTGCTGGAAGTGCCGCGCAAATTGTTCCACTATTCCCCGGGGTTCTGTCACTACATTCCCAGACTTGGTGCGTATTTCAGGCACCACCTTACTGGCCTGTTGTTTTTTCTCCAGCCAGGCTATCAATTTCCCGGCTTTATCGCCCTGGTCATATATCCTGCCTAGCTTGTGCTGAGCCACGGTCTGGGCCTCTTGGGTAGCCAGCGCCTTATATTCCGCCGCCTTCAACTGCAGTTTGTGCCTAACTTTCCTGTCCCCACCCTCCGTCGCCTCCCCTTCCAGAACCTCCAATTCCGCCTCGATCGTAGTAACCTGCCGGTGTCGCTCCCGTCGTCTGGCCGATATGACCGAGAGCGCCTCCCCTCTAATCACGGGTTTAAATGCCTCCCATAAGGTGACCGGGGAGTCTACAGAGCCCACATTCTCTTCGAAGTACTGTGAGATGGAGTCGGACACATGTTTCCTGGTGTCCTCATGTTTTAAGTGCCAAGCGTTTACGGGTACTATACCTCCCTCCCGGTGATTACCAAATACGATGTGTGTACGGACCGGTGAGTGGTCGGAAATACCTCTAGGCAGAAGCTCTGTCTCCTGGACTGTCATATCGTGGTGCAGAAGGGTAAGGATATAGTCTAATCGGGAGAATGAGTGATGCGACCCCGAGAAGAAGGTGAATTGGGTGTCCGTAGGGTGGAGCAGGCGCCAGACGTCAGTAAGTCCGAAGTTCTCAAGAAATTCCGCCAACCACCCCTGCCCTCGGAGGAGGTCGCGGGGGGGCTGCCTATCTTGGGTTCCTGACACCACGGCGTTAAAGTCCCCCCCCCAGCATCAACTGACCTCCGGGAAGGGAAAGGAGCAACGCGCCCAGATCCGCGAAGGCCCGGGCCTGGAGGCCAGGCGGGATGTATATAGAGAGTAGGTTAAGTGTACGGCCCTCCCACCGTCCAGAAACCGCCGTGAAGCGGCCCTGCGGGTCAGTTTTGATATGGTCTATATGGAAGGGCAGTGAGCGACGCAGGAGAATCCCCACTCCCCTTGAACCAGAGGTAAAGCCAGAGTGCGCCGCCAACGTGTAGCCATACCTATTGAGGGCCTGGCAGACATTACCCATCAAATGAGTTTCTTGCAGTAGCACTACGTCCGGCTGGTGCCGCTTGAGAAATTGTAGGTCTATAGTACGCTTAAGCCTGTCTCCCAACCCGTTAACATTCCAGCTGAGGACCTTTAGGCTCTTCTCCCATCGGCTATCCATTGCCCTCGCTCCACAGGGTGCTTCGTCCCACCACCCCAGTGTTCCGGCTGACTGAGTGACAACGTAGTCCGTGTGACCATAAATGAACCCCAACTCCCCGCCCCTCCCCGATCCCCACCCCACAAGCGCACTCAACACCCGCGGTCCGGGACCTGACAACCCTTACACTCCCCCCTCCCCCCCCAACCACAACTGTCCTCAACATCCCTACCCCCCCTTGCAAAACAAATCCCCCCCTCCCTGCCCCCTGCTCCGTGGGCTCCAAACTACCCACCGCCCCAATTAGCAGAGCGCCTGTCGCCCAACCCTACCCCGGTGAAAGCCCACCGAGGAACTCAACGTGGGAAGTTCGTGGGCCAGCCCCCTCCTGGCCGCCCGCCCGTGGTGCCCAGTTCACTCAGCCCCCAGGCCCTAAGTACATCTGCTACATAGGGAGCCCGGCTCAGCAACCGTGGGCATGCAGTCTCAGCACCTCATGGAGCAAGCCAGTCTCACAAACAACAACTTTAATACTTTACTGTCCGATGGCTTCTCAGTCGAGCGTTCGTGGCTCATCTCGCTGCGTCGTCTCTGGGTGTGTCCCAGCGGGGACTATTCGATCTTGACCGCCAAGACCGCTGGCTCTGTTCTCCTCCGTCCACTCGCCCCGTCGCTGGCCCCGGGGAGTGCCCTGCGCCTCGCCATTGTGCACCATCTCGCCGGGAGGCCCCCAAAGTTCCATCCGTGTCTAGCCACTCCTGCACCGCCGCAGGCGAAGTGAAGAAAAGGGATTTACCGCCAGCTATGATCTTCAATTTGGCGGGAAAGAACATCATGTACCGAATCCCGCGGTCTCGTAGTGCCGCCTTCACCCCCTGAAAGGAGCGCCTCTCCTGCTGAACCTGAAGCGTGAAGTCCGGGAAGAAGCGAACCGTGGCCCCATCGTACTGTAAATCACCATGTTGTCTAGCAGCCTGGAGAATTGCATCGCGGTCTCCGTAGTTCAATATTTTAGCAATGATTGTTCGCGGGAGGGCCCCCGGTTTAGGTTTCGGGATCGGGGCCCTATGCGCCCGCTCGACAGTGAAGAGCTTAGATAGTCTCTTGGGTTTAAGGTGGTGGAGGATCAAATCCTCAATAAAGAGCTCCATACAGTCCCCCTCAAGTCCTTCCGCCACACCTACCACACGAATGTTGCTTCTCCGTGCCCGGCCTTCCTGGTCGTCGAGCCGTTGGGCCATTAGCCTGTGCTGGTGCACGAGTTCGTTGACCCTCCCCGCGAGCCGCTTCTCGGATTCCTGCAGGGCTGCGATGTCAGCTGCATTGGTTTTAGAGCGGTCGGTGGTGGTCCCCAAGTCGGCCCGGAGCAAGTTCACCTCTATCGTGATCTTATCCATTTTCGTCTCCAGGTTGGTGCCCAGGGTTTGAATTGCGGCCATTATGGACGTCAGGGAGGGTTCCGCCTGGCCCGCTGCCTCCTTCGCCGTCCCTCCAGGCTGTGCCGCCGGTCTAGCTACCGTATAGTTATCCAGCTTGTTGGACTGGGACGCGGCTCCCCCTTTAGGTCGCATGGTGCCGCCGGTACCTCTGGGGACAAACGTCCCTCCGTCCTCCTTCGCGCGGAAGCGCCCGCAGGGGGCCGCGCCAGCTCCGGTCGCCCACGCGCGGTCCGGGGGCAACCCTGGCACCACTGGCACCTTCCTGGTATAAGCTCAGGGCGGGGGGTCCCCAAGCGAGCCCCACGCGCCCGCAAGAGGTCCGCCTCCCGTCACCGGTTCTCAATTGTCCAGGCCGCCCCAACGGCCGCGAACGAGGGCCCAAAGCGGGCGGGCAGCACAGGTCACCCCGCAGCAGCAGCCCCAGCTGGTCTCCTTCCCTCGCTCCTGCGACAGCAGTCTGGGAGACGGCCGGGCCTACCTCCGCGCTCTCGGCGCCGCCCGTCTCAGCGCCGGACAGTAGGGCCCATGCACACCACACCTCTATGTCCCGCTTCACTCGCGGCAGTCCGCCGGCCCCCCGAGGCTGCAGGGGCATGCACAGGACGTTGGCAGGCAGTTGGAGGCCAGCGGCCCCTCGGCTCTGCAGATGAGCGGCGCCCTCCCTCGGTGGCGCCCCTCCGTGCGTCCCACGCGTCAGGCCGAAGCCGGGGCCTCAGGCAGCACCAGGAGCGGCACCGCGGCTCCAGGAGCGAGGCACGCAGCCGCCGCGCCGAGCTGTCCACGGGTCTCCGGCGTCAGCAAAAGCGCTCCGCTGGGTCACTGGGCCTGGGGGAGCTGGGGGGCATTCACTGGGCGGCCCCACAGCTCGGAACAATGACGGATATTAGAGGACACCAACGGTCCCGGCGGAGCTCCGGAATCAGGCGGCCATTTCGTTCGGCGCCTGGCCACGCCCCCCTCCATAAATATAATGTTTAATTAAAAAAAAAAAAAGAGAGGCTTATATTTCTTGTTGAGAGACTAAGAAATGGGGAGGCTTTGTGATTGCAGGCTCAGAACCTGTTTCTTCAAGAATCTCTTGGCCTGATTGATGACCTGTAGCTCCACTGTAATCAGAGGCTTTCGTAGGGGAACTGAGGTGGCTGACAGAGCCTATATGCCTACAATTTGCTGTATAAATTGGTGCCATTTGGGGCACTTTCACTAAGACTGAGAAGTACGTTTTTTGTAGACTTGGCTTGTGCGTACAGGCATAATCAATGTACAGGTCAAGAAAATCCCCCAGTGTGAAATGCTCAAGTGGGCAATGGTACTGTTTCATGGGCCCACCTCAGCTTTAAATATGTAGACGTTCAGATATATTACGGAAGGGTGGATCTTGTTAACGTCAATTGGGAAAATACCCACAGATTGTTATGCCCTCAGATCTAATTTTTGACCATGATCCTGCTTTGATGGGTCCTATGGCCCTATGCAAAATAATGTTGCCTCCACTAGCCGAATCTTGCTGTCTTTCAGTGGGAGCTGTCACGGAGTAGAATAGTCTTGCCAAGAATAGAAGGTGTGGGATGTGCATTTGAAAGCGTGAGAGGGAGAGAGAGGTGTGGAATGTACTCTTTGGTTTTGGAGTGCAGTGTTGTGAGCGGTGGTGCACACATGTGCATTGTGTTGTACATCGGTTAGAATTATGAGCTCTTACTATTGGCTTTGACATGGCCACATGTCATCTTGTTTTCTAACTTTGCCTTGCTTCAAGCTTTTCTGTGTGCATAACAGTGCCTGCAAGTTGTTTGGGTTATGAGAATTATAAGTGCTTACTATTGTCTTTGACATGGCCTCATGTCATCTTGTTTTCTGACTTTGACTATTGGCTTTGACATGACCTCATGTCTGACTTTGCCTTATTTCTGCGTGCACAGCAGTGCTTGCAATTCATATTCAAGGTCTTGCTGCTCTTCACTTGTTTTGCGCTCCTCACTGACCAGAATGAACTGGATATCTGTAGAATGTGCAACTCTGCCTCGAAGTCAAAATACGGGAGCTTGGCCAGCCTCCGACTTGGCCTTGATGCAGACTGGTACAGCCAGCTCGTTTTTTTCCAATGAGAAGGGGGCGAGGTTTTCTAGAAGCTTCGCTTCACGTTGAGTAATAGTATTAAAGCTGGGAGCCTTCGGGGGCCAGGTGGAAGTTCACCACAGAATAGACGTATTGCTGTGGAGGTGACAGAACTTGAGTCCTGATTGAAACTCCTTCCTGGGCTTTTGACAGGCTTCCCAAGCTTGAGTTGGCAAGGATGATGCAAATTCAATTGGTGAGGTGATCCTAACCATTTTGTATATATTTTCTACTCTTTGCTACCTGTATATACTGTATTTTATTCTAATTGTTCATTGTAGTTAATTGATACTTGGGAACCTGCATTTATTGATATATTTGGCCTACCTTTTTAAATATTGCATTAATAAACTTGTGTGTGTTATTTTGAAAAGCACCTGAATTTCTCTTTTTGCCTCCAGAGTAGGAGTGCTGTGCAAACGTGTATTATTTAAAGGTGCAGTGGTAAATTAGCCTCCCAGGTGGGAGTGCAGGGTTTGGGTGTGTCCTTTTAGTGAAAAGCACATTCATTACAGACGGGGCATGAAACCAGTTAGGACATATCCAGATAACAAACTGTAGTCTCCATCAAAATTATATGTTTTGGAATTCAGTATATAGCTGATTATGTTGTGTAATGGAATCGGGGATACTGTTGTTATTAATAAAATGCCTATAAAAAAATATTATCAAAAAGTAACTGGAGATACAAGATCATTGAAGTCACTACTCTTATATGATAATAAAAGTTATATAAACAAACAAAACATCAAAGCACACGTCTATTTCTCAATTTCGATCAACAGTTCTTGGCTTTTTGCATGGAATTGGATTAGAAGTTGAACTGGCTGAGACCTCTAGCGGAGGCTCCTAGGCCACAGACACTGGAGTCGGAGCAGGATGCAAGCATCAATTCCTGAAGCACCACTACCCAGCTCAAATTTACTGGAGCCAGCACCATTGAGACTTAGAGGTGACACCAGTCCTGGGGGGATCTAGATAGGTACCAGAGTTTTCCCTGCATGTCCGAATGTCTGTTCTGTAGGTTGGCATTCAAGAAGTCTAATAAGTAATCAGAAGCTAGGAAGAATGATAACAATTCTCTCAGGGTGGTATATAGTTTCCATTGCTGTAATTTTCATTCTGGCCAATGTTTACCCTTCTGTGGTTTGCCCAACACCCATTATGCCTAGCTGGTGTGGGTCACAGAGTGATTAGTGCCATTAGAGTGCTTCAGTATACGTTGCCCAAGAAGGGGCTAGGTGTCACTCCTCGTTTTGAAGTGCCTGTTTTTCCCTCTTAATGCCTCACTTCAAATCTAAAATACCATTACTATGGAATGTAATCGGCCCTGCTCTCGATGCAGTTAGCGACCAAATCTAAAAATAAATCATGACAAGGACAACAAGGTGCAGTCAAGAGAATCAAGTCCACATCAAATGGAAAAATATGGAAGCCATGAGGGCACATAATTGCTAGAGGAAGGGGCGTGGCCATCTATACATACTCAGGCATGCAAAGTAACAGCTGTGCAAAGCTCAGTGTTAACAGCTTTGATATAAGAATTTGGTGCCACCTATAGATGGCAGTGTGCCCACAAGCTGGCAGTTGGAGAAAAGCAAGATGTAGGAGTAACCTGTCATTTATGGTAAGTAATCATCACCACATTTAGAATTTAGGGGCACACACAATCAAATCACACAACGGTGCATTGATTGACAATCCGCATCTAATTACAAATGTGATGGGTGCAGGCACCAAGTCTAATGTTTGCTTTTGAGGGTTTTTTCCATTCAGGTCTACCAAAGTAGTTTATTTACACAAGATGGTCACACGTCTTCAAAATAATGGTTTCTTTTGCATGCCTTTTTTAGCCACAATGTTAGCTTTAGTGCACATGAGGACATTGATGTTATAATGGAAAAAGTAAGTGCACTATGTGTGTGTAAATATATCTATATTTTTTTGTAGGTCATTTTGTTCAAAGTGGAACAGCTCCAAAGATGAGGAAGAGAAGGACAACTGGAGTGATGAAGAGGATATGTTTCCGATGAAGAGTAAGCAGCCTATTCTTAGTCATTTTGTGAATGGTACACTGATGTGTTCGGGCATGAGGACAAGCTTAAATGGTGCATGGATTGTTTATCTAGAGGGATGAAGACTTGGAAAAGCATGCATAGTTATTTGTATTACTGTTTTCATAAGTTCTGCAGCACCGGGTCCTTCATTGGTGGTAGTAATGCTGAATAGTGGCATAGATATCCTGATGAAGATTTCTTCATCAAATGAGATCTTCTTGCCTGTAAGATACCCGGCATATTTGCCACTGTTTTGGAGATCATCTTGTATACGGGCTCAACAACAGTTTTGATTACACAACAGATATGAACTTCTCCGGGACTCATTCAAACCAATGAGGTGAAAAGAAATCAAAGATGTCCTCTTGGAGCAGATTCCCAACAGTCTTGCATATGGCAGTCAAACAGCCGGAAGGAAGTGGACAAGGTGCAGCTAAAAGGCAAAAATAATTACTAATTTATTTTATGTTAGCTGGCATTTGTATAGCGCAACACCACCTCTAGTTTATAATCCGGCAAAGGTGTAGATTTAGTTGCAGAAGTATGTTGTTTTAGTTTGACCTGTGTGGGAAGAGTTTAGTTAGATGCAGCAAAGATGAACTCAGCATTTTGTGTGCTACGAACTTCACACTTTCTATTAAGGATAACAGACTGCAAGCCAACCACGATGTAGAAATAGGTTATTAAAACAGAGACTATCATGGTGTTTATGACAACGTGAGGGTGGTAAATTATATCCTGAAGCTCTCTCAGGACATATCTGAATAGGTGAGTTCTAATCCGGAGAATATGCTATCCTGGCCTTCTTTTTCTGGCTTCAAAGAGAGTTCTACAGTTTGCTGGCTTTAGCTGAGAATGAGCGATCTCCGAGTTTGGTTTTGTTGAAACATTTACTTCAAGTTGTTGGAGTGTGGTGTATTAGAGGCTTCATGTAAGGCAGTTGGTCTGAAATGTCTGCTGAAGGAATGATTTTTCCATTCCTTGCAGTGCCTAGTCAGTGTATTGAACTTCGAATTTGAGCCGATAATACACATAAAAGTAACGCAAAGTTTCAAGGGTTTGGTACGGCGATCCCTTGATATCAGGTGTAGGCGTGGCCGCCTGGTCGGTGTTTTGCACCAGAAGTTTTAGAAGAGGCTATTAGGTGTACGTAGTTTGTATAATCCAGGCGAGAGTGCACAAACGCAGATGTAGATTAAACTCTGTGTGGGCGGTTTCGGTAGGGGAATATTCGGGTCAGGATTTTTACCATATTGTTTGAGAATTTCACTGTGTAGCCTAGTGTTTCCCAAGATGTGGGTTGCTAGCCAATTTCTTTTTTTGTGGGTAGTGAAAGTTCAAGCAATAAATAAAGATACCTTTAAATTCATTATTTTTCTTGTCACAGTTGCTGTGCTTCAGAGACAGAGGTCCAATGTCAGTCTATGTCTTCTGCCAAATTGCACATTTTTTCAGTTTCGCCTATACAGTGCTTGCAAAATATCTTGTATTTAAAAAAATAAAAATTCAAAAGGGCTTGGAGTCCCCATTACTTACCTTCCTTACCATTGGTTGGCTCCCAGTGGCTTTCACATTACTTTACTTACCATTGGCTGGTTTCCAGTGACTCCAATATCACTCTGGTTTCCTTGCTTCCTTTTGGTCAGTTTCTCCTCCTTGCCTCTTCTTCCTGCTGGGTTTCCAGTCTTCATCTTTGTCCTCGCCCTGCCGTGGAGTTTGGCCCAAGGACTGCTTCCGGTGGCCAGTGTTCTTACATTGCAGACTCATGCAGTACATTTAAAGAAAAAAAAAGTGCAAAATCTTTTCTATCAACAAATGAATGCAATCTCCTATCGCACTTTTCATTAGCCTTGCGTTTTCTTCCTTATTTGTACTGCACCAAAGGTCAAGTGGACGCCACCCTACGGCGCAAAAAATTAAAATCTCTGCAAGTACTTACTGTTAGTGCAGTATGGTAGAAATGTATCCAAGCCGTGCTTTTTTCACAGAGAACACCACTGCTGAAATTTACAGTGGCAGATAAACTTTAGGTCAACGAACCTTCCTACCTCTCACAGCCTGCATGTTTGTTTGAACTTGGGGCTAATGGCAACTTAGCCAGAAGCTGGTTTTTGGGCATTTCTTCACTCCTGCTCTGTAGTCTTGCTTGGATAATTTTCATTTTGAAAGTATGTTCGAAAGTACTCTTTTATACATGGAAGGTATGCTTTGTTTGTAAATCTCCCTTTGACCAGATTTGCCATCTATGCTTGTTGCTTGAATATATGTTACATGCAACATTTGGGATCCGTACAAACACCTTACCGCACTCTAATTTTGTTGGGTGTATATCAGCCATCATTTCAAATATCTCGGCTCAATAAACTAACTATGTTAAAGGCGCAGTAAATCAAGGTTCGAGGCATCTGAGCTGTAGATCATTTGCTTTTAGCATAGATCACCATCTGGGGTTGGGTCCGGATGTTTGCACTTTGTTTTTGTTCGAAGAAGTCTTGTATTGACGATGTAGGTGACTCCTCCTTTCGGTGATAGTGGGCATGGGCATCGACTCCATCCTTAGATTGTTTTTTTACGCCATTGGGTTCAGGTGGGTATTGATGCGCTCCGGTACCGTTTTCTGACCCCTTCGACGCGTAATCCACTACCCTCGACGGTATTGTTATCGATCGAGATTCCTCATTCGACGCGCATCGTCTCACTTCGAAAAACATTCCATCAGTAAACTCGAGGCAAGCCGTCAGGCCTACCCGTGCCGACCGTGTTAGCAGTCGATGGAACAGACTCCATTCAAGGTATGGCCCGGGTGTCGTGCTAAATTTCCACACACCGATTTGCACAAAGTTTGCAACCTCTGCTTGTTCTCGGAACACGACGAGAAGGACTGCGACGTGTAACGATCGTTCTGATCAAAAAAGACACTTCGTGATCGTCGTCCTCGGCGCCACGAAATGAAACATCAGAGTAACTCTATTTCGGACATCTTAGGAGAAGATTCCGGTATCCAACATCCAGCTCAAGAGCCAGAGGAAGAAGATCAGATCTCCGTGTCCAAGGCCGACTCCGACATGGAAGAAGAGGAAGACATCACTATGGGTCAGCGTACTGTGAGTACAGATCCCCTTGTGTCCATTCCACATAAGAACAAAGGCTCCGGTCCCTCCTTCGCCCTCGGGTTCAGGTCGGCACCAACAAAACGTTTCCGATGCCCCGCCCTCGGGCCCAGCTCCAAAACTAAAAGAGAAGCCTTCTGGCTCGGGTTCGAGCCAGCCCCGCTCTGATGCCGAACCAACACCTTCGTCAACAAAACATAAGAGCAAGCATCTATCGGGCCAACATACCTTCGGGACCGAATATTCCACCTTCGACGCCGAAAGGCTCGGAGCCGAAACCCTCCAAGCCCAAAGAATCAGAGCTGAAACCTTCCAAGGCCAAAGACTCGGAGCCGAAATCCTCCAAGGCCAAAGGCTCGGAGCCAAAATCCTCAAAGGCCAAAGACTTGAAGCCGAAACCCTCGAAGCCCAATCACTCAGAGCCAAAACCATCGACACCCAAAGGCTCGGAGCTGAATCCTTCGGCGCCGAAGTCTCCACGGAAAGAGAAAGACACTCTCTCCAAAGAGCCTCCATCTAATGAGCCAACTTTCTATCCGAAACAGAAAAAGCTGGTTATAAACCCTAAGACAGGACTTATCCAGGCAACCATTCCAAAAAAACAGAAAGCAGACTTGCCAGAGGACTATCATATCCCTCGTAAGAAGAAGAATGTGGGCACTAACCCTTCTCCTTATATTCCACCTCCTTCTCCTCCTCCTAATACTAACTTGCTTATTACACCAGTAAATTCACCACCAAGGCCTGTTACACCTGACCCACAGGATGACGGGGATGGGAATGAGGATCAGGACACTGTCGCTTGGGAAGATTACCACACAGATCCAAAAACAGATAATGACCCTGATTTGTATCCCTCCAGACCTTCCCCACCTGATGACAGCATTGGCTATCTCGAGCTCCTTAACAGGGCTGCTCATTATCATGGGCTAGAACTTCATAAAGAGCCTTTATTGTTTAAATCTTTTTATTGATTTTCCAAAAGGCAAAGACAAAATCACCACCTACAACCAAGCGACCGGTGGGAAGACGTCAGTAGTTAGGTAGAGGAAAAGGAGTAGAGGCTAGAAATCAAGTAAAGAAGGAGTGTAAGAAAGATAAGCATGGGTCAGTCCTTGGTGTTATAGAGTGCGGTTAGTGGGCTTCGTCATCCATCTTATGAGTCCACTACAGGGTTGTCGGTTGAGCTTCGGAGGGGATCTCTATTGAGTCCAAGTACCCGTAGGTACATAGGGCATGTAAGCTTGTTAAATTCCATAGATAAAAATTCCAAGGTGGACTTCCAGGTTTTATCGAAGCGGGGAAGACCATGTGATATACTGGCTGTGATCTTTTTCATGCCTACAACTGCTCATAGTCTATGTAGCCAATCTAACCTGGTGGGGACCCCTTCCTTGCCCTACCTAGTCAGTATCACCTGTTTGGCTTCTCCTAAGGCTAGTGTAATGGCTCATCCCCTACAAGAGTTCAGAGGGTACGTTAAGGCGTTTGGGAGACCTAGTAAAATGTAGCTTGGAAAATGTGGTAATTCGGTGTCATAGGTCTTATGTATGTCGGGCAGAATAGAGTCCCAGAAGGGCTGTATCTTTGGGCAATTCCACAGTAAATGTGTCAGTGTACCTATCTGGCCACAGTAGTGCCAGCAGTGGGCGCTTGCGCCCGTATTCCAGTGTGCCACCCTCTCGGGGTGTAGTACTAGTAGTGCACTATATTAAGGAACATCTCCTTGCCGGCCGTACTACAAGATGCCCTGGCCCTATGCACAATGTTGTGCACACTCGGTCTCCCATCTGCGCTGCGCTGGTGATTTACAAGGTTGTGTTGATGTAGTTAAAAAGACATATATGTCGGACACCAGCTTTTTGTCGGAGGTTCTAGTGATAAACCATTTCTCAAGTTTCGTTAAAAGGCTGCCCTGCATGTATATGGACCGTTGGTTGTGTCACCCAGTGTCGTAAGGCTAGGTATGGCCAGTAAACTGATTTAGGTAGCCTATACCCCTCCACTAGTTGGTGGAAGTCCATTATCCCCTTATCGTCAAAGAGATCTCCCACCCTCTTACAATTAGCTTCCTGCCACTTAAGAAAACTCTGCCCTTGACATGCCGGTGGGAACTCCGGATGGCCAATAAACGGAGTTAATGGGGACGTTGGGGTTGATAGTCCCTGTGCAACTTGTACCCTGTCCCAAGTCATCATTGTGGATCTTAACACCGGGGAAATGTAAACTCCTACTGGGCGGTCATAAAGAGCCTTTAGAAGAGGATTTCCTCTTTGAGACACTTTCTTCCTCACAAAGAACTACTCATACCTTGCCAATGCTGAAAGGCATGTTAAAACACACAGACGCGGTCTTTAAGGATCCTGTTAGGGCAAGAATAATCACACCTAGAGTGGATAAAAAATACAAATCGGCTCCTACCAACCCTATTTATATTAAAGGTCAGCTACCCTTAGACTCTCTTGTAGTCTCCAACGCACGCAAGAGGGCTAACTCGCAAGCCACAGAAGGGACCCCTCCTTCTGACAAGGAGTCCAAGCTTATTGATGCCTCAGGCAAAAGAGTAGCTTCACAGGCAGCAAACAACTGTAGCATTGCCAACGCCCAGGCGCTGCTAGCCCGTTATGACAGGGCTCATTACGATGAGCTAGAAAAACTCATGCAACACTTGCCTGACCAATATAAATCTAAGGCTAATGACCTTATTCAGGAAGGTAAACTCATTACCAACACCTCCGTTAAATGTGCACTAGACGCAGCAGACACATCTCGTGCAATTAACACCAGTGTTCAGTTACGCAGACACGCTTGGCTCAGAATTTCTGGATTTAAGCCAGAGGTGCAAACCTCCATCCTTAACCAACCCTTTTACAAAGAGCATCTTTTCGGCCCAACTGTTGATACCTTGCTGGAAAAGATGAAAAAGGACACGGAGGTCGCAAAGTCCATGGGGGCTTTACAGTTACCTGCCAATAGAGGTTCTTTTCGCCGCTCATTCTACAGGGGTGGCTCAAAAACTCTGTCCACTGATAATGCCTCCTCCTCTTACAAGGGCAACAATCAATCCCCCTTGTCCAGAGGCTATTCTAGAGGAGGTTTTAGAGGAAACAATGGTAGGGGAAGAGGTAAAGGTAATTCCACACGCACTTACCCCGCAAACAAACAGTGACTTCCCTCCGCTACCCCCGATCATTCCACTCCTGTCGGGGAACGTCTCTCCCAATTCCTACCTGTCTGGAATTCAATCACATCAGTTAAGTGGTTGCTATAAATTATCCAATATGCTTACTGCCTTGAGCTTACAAGCACTCCCCCAAATATTCTTCCAAGAGCACATGCAATGTCACCGGAACATCTCACCCTCTTAAAGCAAGAGGTTCTATCTCCGTTAGAAAAACAGGCTGTAGAGCCAGTACCATTAATATATCAAGGGACCGGGGTAAACTCCCTGTATTTCTTACTTCCCAAAAAGGACGGCTCTTTCAGGCCTATACCAGACCTCAGACAGCTCAATCTGTACATACAGTCGGACCACTTTCACAGGGTCACACTCCAACAGGTGCTCCCACTACTTCAGCAAGGCGACTTTCTGTCCACTCTACACTTAAAGGACGCCTATTTCCATATTCCCATTCACCCTACTCACAGAAAATATCTCAGGTTTGTGGTAGACGGACAACACTACCAGTTCAAAGTTCTCCCATTCGGAGTAACTAAAGCACCCAGGGTTTTCACCAAGTGCCTGGCAGTAGTCGCAGCTCATCTAAGAAGACAGCACGTTCACGTCTTCCCTTACCTAGACGACTGGCCGATAAAAGCCAGATCACAACAAAGCTGCCTGTGTCACACTCAAAGGACAGTCCCACTGCTTCACGACTTGGAGTTCACTGTAAACCTCATCAAGTCTCACCTTCAACCATCCAACATACAAGTGTATCTGGGAGCCACAATAGACACTCGCAAAGCTCTGGCGTACCCCAACCCAGTCAGGATTCGCAACATGCAAGCTCTAATATCACAGTTTCAGCCTCAACACTCATTACCAGCCCGAGTGTTCATGCAATTAATCAGAATGAGGGCTTCTTGCATTTTAATCATTCACTATGCAAGACTTCAAATGCGTCCCCTACAGTAATGCTTAGCACGACAGTGGAACCAGGCTCACGGTCAGTTATCAGATCTGGTGTTGATAGATAGCCGTACTCATCGCTCTCTGCAGTGGTGGAACATACAAAACCTTTCCAAGGGGCAGCCATTTCTCGATCCAGTTCCACAGATAGTGCTAACAGCAGACGCATCCCTCACTGATTAGGGAGCACATCTGGGAAAACGTACCATTTAGGGCATGTGGACTCTGCAACAGAAACAACTACACATAAACCATCTCAAACTGCTAGCAATCTTTCTGGCATTGAAAGCATTTCAACTTCATCTAGTAAGCAAAGCTGTCCTGGTTCGCACAGACAACATGACAGCAATGTACTACATACAAAAGCAAGGAGGAACGCGCTCTCTCCAGCTATCACAGCTAGCACAGAGCATCTGGAGATGGGCCATACCTCAAAAAATATATCTCCTTGCAGAACATCTTCCAGGAGTAGACAACCAAGTTGCAGATCTACTCAGTCATCAACAACAGCAGATACACAAATGGGAACTTCACCCTCAAGTTCTCCTCCCATTCTTCCAAATGTGGGGCTTCCCAGAGATAGATCTGTTCGCCACCCACCTAAATGCAAAATACCCAAACTTCACGTCCAGGCATCCACACCCGTTGTCCTAAGCAATGCACTATGGATGAATTGGTCATGGATATTTACTTTCGCTTTTCCACCTCTCCCACTCATTCCAATAGTGGTTCGGAAACTCAAACAGCACTCCCAAACGCTTATCCTAGTTGCCCCCTACATGGGCCAGACAACTCTGGTTCACAATTCTGTTGGAGCTATCAGTAGTTCCCCACCAAAAACTACACCTCTCCTCCAAGCTTCTTACTCAGAACCATGGAGAGATACGACATCCAGATCCCAATCAGCTCAACCTTGCGATTTGGCACCTGAAATCCTAGAGTTTGGCTACCTTAACCTTTACCGCCAGACTGTATGAATGTTATCAAAGAGGCTAGACTTCCTACCACAAGAGCATGCTACGCAGCAAAGTGGAAAAGGTTTGTCGTTTATTGTAACAACAATCAGATCGATCCACTAGATGCTTCAATACAACACGTCAATTGTTATCTATTACACCGGCAACTTTCTAATTTAGCGTACACATCCATACGCTTACATCTCGCTGCAATAGCTGTATATCTCCAAAATAGACAGCACTTGTCTCTTTTTAGAGTGCCTGCTATTAAAGCTTTTATGGAAAGACATAAAGACTCATTCCTCCCAGACTTCCACCTCCTCCAGTGTGGAATCTCAACATAGTCCTCACAAGACTCAATGGTCCACCATTTGAGCCATTGCACAAATGTGAGATACAATTTCTCACCTGGAAGGTAGCCTTACTTATAGCCATCACTTCTCTAAAAAGAGTCGGTGAGCCTCAGGCACTAACCATAGAGGAACCATTTTTGCAAATACATCAAAGCAAAGTGGTTCTTAGGGCTAACTCCATCTTCTTACCTAAAGTCATCTCTGCCTTTCATATCAACCAATCTGTTGAGTTGCCTGTGTTCTTCCCTCATCCAGATTCAGTGGCAGAACGTGCCCTTCACACATTAGATGTTAAGAGAGCTTTACTTTACTACATAGGAAGAACAAAACCTTTTAGGAAAACCAAACAACTCTTTGTTGCTTTTGCTCCACCACATAAAGGCAATCCTATAACAAATCAAGCATTGTAAGGTGGATAGTTAACTGTATTCAAATATGCTACATCAAAGGTAAACACACATTAACAATTCCCCCTAGAGCGCACTCTACATGCAAACTAGGGGCTTCTATGACATTCTTAGGAAACAATCCCATAGATGACACCTGCAAAGCTGCAACATGGTCTACACCACACACATTCACAAAACATTATTGTGTGGATGTGCTAGCAAAATAACAAGCTAGTGTGGGCCAGGCAGTTTTACGAACACTAATTCAAACCACTGCAACAGCTACAGGTTAGCCACTGCTTCAGAAATAACTGCTTTACAGTCTATGCTAAAGCATATGATCTACAGCTCATATGCCTCGAACGGAAAATGCTACTTACCCAGTATGCATCTGTTCTTGGCATATAGAGCTGTAGTCATGTGTGCCCTCCCACCTCCCCGGGTACCTTTACCTGTTGCAGTGATATCTTACTTAGATACAATTTACATGGACATCTCCCTTTATTACTTTACTAAATCCATCATCACCCTTTATGACAAAACAATCCAAGGATGGAGTCGATGCCCATGCACACTATCACCGAAAGGAGGAGTCATCTACCTCGTGACTACAAGACTTCTTCTAACAAAAACAAAGTGCAAACATCCGGACCCAACACCAGATGGCGATCTATGCTAAAGCATATGACTCTACAGCTCTATATGCCAAGAACAGGCGCATACTGGTTAAGTAGCATTTTCCTTCCTTAATCTGCCCTGTTCCCGAACATCAAGTAACACTGTTTACTGGAGCTATCTCAATATGCCAAATTAAGCAACTCCCTGCGGAGCGCAGCGTCCTGAAGGCCCTTTTAATAACTCCCTCATGTCCCAGGAAGAACATCATTGTTAATATAAATACAGCAGAGCCGCCGCTGATGATTGCATCATTCACAATAAATAACTAATGATAAAATATCTCCATTATCACCTTGTCAGTAAGGGTGCCAAATCCTTGGTGCATGGCGCAGAGGATGTGATAACTCCAGCAAGTCATTTATGTGTTTATAGACATTATGTAGTTTTTTTTATAACACATTTTATTTGTCAAAACATCAGATATGACGCAGAGCTCTGTGACCCAGAAGCTTCTGCCGCATCAATGTACATCAATTGAATTTGACCGTTTTCTTGTATTTCCAGGAGAAAATGAAAAGCAATACAAATAAAACAAGAACCCTAAACTTGTAAAACCCCCAACCCACCCCCCAGCGCACTGTCGTCCATTCCAAAGCAACACATCACAACAATGACTGCAGTTGTACATTTGTAACATGTCATCACCTGCAAGGCAGCTGTCCTGCCGAACATCTGTAGGATAGGAAATAAAAAATAGCAAAGAAAGAAACAGCAAAGAAAAGTGGGGAGGTCATTCTGGGTCTCGGCGTCGTTCCACCTGTGCCGGCTCAAGCTCCAGGCCACGATAGTCTGCCCAGCGCTTCCAGATCTTAAAGTGCTTTCGGGGGCACCCCCTGGCCACAAAGATTGGGGTCTCTAGACCCATACAGAAGTCCAGACCATTTTTCCAGGCGGAGACCGAGGATGCCACCGCTGCCTTCCAAGCCCTAGCAATATCCCTTTATCGCCAGGGTAAATCCCATAAGCATTAGATGGCGCTTGTAAATGTTGCTCCCGGTCCCTTCCATGACATGCAGGAGGACCAGCTTCGGTGAGCTGGGAAGATCTTACCGCAACACTTCGAAGAGACAGGCCAGCACCCCCCTCCAGAATCGCGCTAATGCAGAGCAGTGCCAGACAGTATGCAACAGGGTTCCCTCCTCATGTTCACATCGGAGACACACTGGGGAAACCACCAAACCCGCCCTCCAAAGCCTAACCCTGGTATAAAATACCCGATGAAGGTATTTGAACTGGATAAGCAGTATGCTCATTGCGATGGCTGCCGCTCGCAGAGAGGCCAAAGCCTCTGTCCAGTCTTCCTCCTTGATCTGACTTACGTCACACTTCCAAGTCTCCCTTAGATGCTGTAGTGATGGGGAACAATGTGTAACTAGGGACTGGTATATTTTAGAGATCTTGTGATCTTGGAGGTCCCCCATCAATACCTTGGCCTCCACCGGACTGAACTCTGCCAGTGTCTCCAACCTCTCCAAGCTAGGGGAAATGGCATGCCGGAACTGTAGATACTTAAAGAATGACATTATGTATTTTTGAGCGATGCCCGTACATCCACCTCCAAATGCTGTTCAAGGTACCATGTGAAAAGGAGGAATATTTGCATTTTTATTAATACGCAGGGAAAAAAATCTAAAGATTCTAAGCAAGAACTTGCTCTTGTTTTGTGAAGTAGATAGTGATACTCTTTTATCTGGGGTGAAATACTATTTTAAACAATGTGCTGTAACGCAGAGTCCGGATAAACTAGACTAGAAAAGCAAAACAAACATTTGCAAAACTAATAGCCACCATTCACTGCATCATGGCGTTTTTTTCACTTTAAGCCATGTTGCACAGCAGCACAATTGCTGTGTAACGTATAAAACAAATTGACACAGCCAATAGATTTCGCATAGGCGAAACATATTGGCTTTGCCAATGCTTGTTAAATATGGGGGATTGGTGTTTACAAACGCCTCTCACTTTGCAGTCAGAGAAAGAAAGGGTAAGTGAATTATGTGACTGTCTTACCGGGGTACATGAAGTGTGAAAGGAAAGGCTGTAGGATGTCATTTTTGTGTAACACAAAATGTAAATAACTTCAAATGAACTGTACATATTCAGCAGTTAGGAAAACAAAAATGAAGCCCATATGTGTTTTGGAATTCTGAAGTGTGATGGAAACAAAGATTTTAATAAGTGCAAAACAAATCAAAAAACTCAATTGGTGATGCACAAGTGATAAATATTTACTGAAACTAGATTTCCACACATTATCATTTTTGTGCAATATAGATTTATCAGTAAAACTGCATGTCTCTGAAAATGTAGTGCCCGTTTCAATGAAACTGTGCTGCCTCCAAATGACAGTGCCCTACCACACAATGCTTTAGTTGCATTAAAATATCGTCTGCCTCATATGTCCATTAATGCTAAGTGGGTTGCGAAAGTGTGTCGTTCTGAAAAGTCAGCCGTGGTTCTAAAAAGATTTGGAGCCACTGGGGTCGCTTATGTGTAGTTCTGAAGTAAAGCCTACATCTTGGATTATTCCTAGGTGTTTTGTTGTGTTTGTTGAAAGGGACACTTCCAAAGTTTCAGTTTTATCAGGGTTCAGTTTACAGTGGTTGGCTGTCATCCACTGTTTCACAACAACCAAACATGGTGCCAACCTCGATGTCGTGTTATGAAATGTGTGTTATCTGTGTGGCTGTAACAGAACAGACCACAAGAAGATTGAATTCTTTCAGGCAGAAGGCTGAGGAAGGTGTTGAAGAGAAGATTACGCCGTAAGGGATTTTTAGCTTTGCATGGCTGAGCCGATGCCCCCAGCTGATCCCGACTTGTCCAGAGTTTCCTGGATTGTCTTCCATGTGCAGCAGATTGAGGCCTTCAAAGAAGGCATGCTGCAAATTTTCAGTGAGCTTCCGTTTCCCTCCAGTGGTCCTTTAAACCCCAAGGTACCTCTGACTTTCAGTCAGGTAGCTCTCCTTCTTAGTTTGTACCCGCTAGCAGGTCCATACCAACTTTGTGAGAAGTTGGCCTGGTATATGCTGTCCACTAGTTATAGTGGGCACCTTGCACCAGTCCAAACAACCCCTTATTGATAATAGGTTAAAGGCAACCTTTATTGAAAGCAATCCTAGTGGTAGCTATGGAGAGCAGCCTTCAGGCTAAGTCTTGAAGGAATGTAAAGCAGCTTGTTTTACCAGTCTATAATCTCTTGAGTGGCTAAATGAAAGGAGTCCACACCAGGTATATATATAAAATATATGTATTTATTACTAAACACACCCCTCTAGTCTCTTTATGAGGCTAGAGGCAAAAGCACATAAGCTACACTTCAAAATGTTACAGTAAATTAGCACAATACAGTTAGGCCCTAGGGGCGGACCAAACCATATACTAAGAAAGTGGTATAAGAACCACAACTTGACTAGACACAAGGCCTAGAACCTGTAGAATCGCTGGGATCCCAAGGAACCACCCAAGGTAGTGACACAGGGGATCCACGGGGACCGTGTGCAGTGTGAGAACACAGCGGCGAGTTCCCGTTAGCTTCTATGGGGAAAGTCGCGGTTAGATTTTTAAAGTTTAAGGACACTTAGGAGTGGACTAGGAACAAACCCTTTTGGACTTAGATGGTTCTAGGGCCAACACCCACGGGAGCACCGGAGTACTCATGTTACCTCACCCAGGGAAGCTGATGCCGTAAAGAGAAGTGTCCGAAGAGACCCAAGCCTGGATCGAAGATGTGAAGAACCTGAAAGCAGAGGGGACAGAGTCTGGGTCACTTGCCAGTAACCAGGTGCACGATAGACGAGTGCCCACCAATGTCGGGTGCTTCAGGTGAGAAGAGGGGAAGCTTGACTCTTCAGCCACGAGGACCGGGAGGCGTCGAGGACGACCAGGAGCTGGATTTGAGCTGTCCCACGAAGGATGTCGAGTGCTGCAGCGTTGGTGCCCGGATTGAACACAACAAGCCTTGGCAACAGCAACCCACGCAGGAAGAGAAGAAATGCTTCGGTGCGCACCAGCAAGGTCCTGGGGACTCCCCAAGCGATGGAGAGTCAGGGCACGTCTGGAGCAACCAGTGAAGCCCAATTAAAGGAAGAGTTGCCTTCACAGGGACCCACCAGTCGACGGACCAGGGATCGCGAAGGGACCTCGAGAGGAATCACAAAATGGCGGCCCACGGGTCACTCGGAGTGGATAGGACGACAATCTTCGGTGGATTCTCTGCTCGGGGTCTGGGCTATAAGTAACCCAATGCACAGCCTCAAGGGACATAGAGAAGCATATGCACTTGCAAATGTGCACGGTGTCTAGGGGTTCCGGTTCCACGGTACCCACGAGGGCTACGGGTCTCAGCTTTGCTGGAGACTCTGTTCGGCCTCAGGGAAGTCTGGAAATCCACCTCTGGTGTTGCAAAGTCTTCGCCGTCCGGCGGGAGCTTCGGAGATGCAGACCGGACAGATGCTTCTTTGGTGCCTGCCAAGCAGGGGAGTAACTCCTTTACCCCAAGGGAGATTCTTCAATCATCTGGCGTTGAACAGATCGTCGAAGTTCCAGGATTCAGTTTCAGAGTTTCGTCCAGGGATATCTAAAGTTCTGGTTACAGAGGTGCCTTCTTTAAACCCAAGGAAGGGGTTGGACTAACTCAGGGAACCCACCTATGGGAGGGTTTGGAAAGAGGGGTGGCTACACCCATTTCCTTTGCCCAGTTTCGCGCCAGAGCAGGGGCTGGTAGCCCCTGCAACCGGTTTGAGCTGGACTATGCACCGGGACACTAAATGTGTCCCCAGTGCAGGACTTCAAAGCACTCTCAGAGTGCACCCACCCAGCCCCAATACACTAAAGCCTGTCTGGGAGGTGGTAACACCTCCCTGTCACAGGAAACCTATTGTCCAGGCCTCCCCTGCCGGAGTTTATGTCAGCAGCAGGAGGCCAGACTTGTGTCCGTGGCTGCAGCATCCATTTTGTGATGCCAGGGTTCTTTTAAGCTGGTGCCCGGTATACCAGTGCTGTCATGTCTCTCCCTGTAGAAGGGAGGGATCATACTCCCACACCAGTTACTGGTGTGGGGGTATGATTCCAAGGTGTTTGACACCAAACACAACATGTTTCCGTGCAGCCAGTCCAAAGTTAGCATTTACCATTGTGTTATAATGCACTTAAGAGTATATGGTCAGGCTGCATCACAGACAACCCCGGAGAGGAGATTCCGAAGGCTGCAGAGGGGCTCTGCTCATGCATGGGTACCCTCTCACACAAACCCAAGCACCCTGCCTTCAGGATTGAAAAGGCCTGCCATAGGGTTGACTGATATAGGTATAGGTATAGATATAGGTATAGTGATCCTATATCCCTGTAAGGGGTGCATGCACCACCTTACCCAGGCTGCAGTAGCAGACCTGTGGTGTCATTTTGGAGGGCTTCCCAGGGGTGGCATAATACATGCTGCAGCCCCTGGTAGGCCTCTGGGGTACCTATGCCCTGGGTACATAGTATACCATATACTAGGGACTTATAAGGGCACCTCAGAATCCAATCTGTTGTGTACCTAAGGTACTAGGAATCAATTTAGAGAGGAAACCCCCAGGCTGGGGTCCTGAATAGTAGGGCCCCAGCCAGACTAAAGTCGAAAAACAGTGTTACATCAGCAAAAAGTGGGGGTAACCATAAGAAGCAGATCCTACTCTCCTACAAACTTTCTAACAGATTTCAACGTCAGCTCCACAATTCATGCCGGTTCCTGACATCCTGATGTGGGTGTAACCCCGTACCAGGATGTTGATGATGGTAAGGGGGGGTGGCTTGCTGTCTCCTCATTACAATTATGATGCCTTATACCCTGATTTACAAAGCATCAGTGAGCTGGACACTTGGGTTCCCTACCAAGAAATATGTTCGACAGTCGACAAAGAGGGTCATTATGTCTTCTGTGAGAGATGACTGGATGGCCAGCCGCTCCTCATAGGTAGCATTACGCACTAAACAAGAGGCCTTCTGGGACACACTGTCGTCTGTGCTAACCCCTAGGATACACCTACCCTGGGTGCTGGGGGGAAGGCTTAATTTGCTCACTAGACCTCACTCTGGACCAGTCCCACCCCCGCTATCTTGCTGTTCCCCGCAGGTGCAGACAGATCGTTTCCATGCCTGGACCCAGCACTGGTCACTCACAGATGTCTAGCGCTTGTTTCACCCTGGGGTTTGGCCATACTCCTTCCAGTCTATACCCCATGACTTGTTTGTCCAGTTGTCTGGCTTCCTTTGGTCTCCCATTCTTCTGCCCCTAGTACAACACTCAGACTATCTGGGTCGAGTGATTTCTGATCATGACGCCCATATCTTGGACATTCGCTGGACACCTCCTCGTTCCCCGGTGCCCATGTGCAGACTGCCACGGGACTGCCTTGAGGACCAAATCTTCTGAGTGGTGCAGGAAGATCACATTCAACACTGCTTTTCTGAAACAGTGACACAGCCGCAATCGGGCGTTGGAGTGGGACACCTTTAAAGTAGTTACGAGGGGAATCTGCATCCAGAAGATCATAGGAGTCCGTAGAACTCTGGAGAGGGAGATAATACAGGCCGAACGCCAACTGGCCTCGCTGTGCAAAAAGTCCGTCAGGGACCTGGCACTCGACGTGTGGGTCACAAAGGCTAAGACAGATTGTGCAATCCTCCTAGAAGACCTGCAACGCTATAGTTTTGCTGTCCATGCTTCTAAAGTGGATAGAGAAGGCAACAAAGCCGGAAGACTCCTTACATGGCTCATTTGCCGCGAGACAACCACTCACCCAAATCACAGAGATGCTTGATTACAATGGCACCTTGCTTTATCAACAGGCAGTTATCTTGCAGGCCTTCTGCTATTACTATACCACTATTTATTTACTGGGCCCCATCAACCACTATGTCAGGCCCCACTGAGTCTTTTCCAGCCAGCATCCTTATCCCTTCTATGCCCACAGGGATTTACTGGAAACAACAAGCACCACTACTGGCGTTAAGCAGGGAATTCGTGACTTAGCCCTCAATAAAACTCCGGGACTAGGCGGCCTGCCCCTAGAGTACTTTAATGACTTTTCGTCACAGCTGGCCCTCTGACCTATCACTATGTATGTGGCGGGGGCCTACCATATTCGCTTTGAGAGTCACTCCTAATCCCCTCCCGAAGCCAGTCAAATACCCCAAAAGATTAGGTTTCTATAGACCCATCGCCATCCTAGTCGCGGACTATAAAATCTTTGGGAAGATCTTAGCGAACAGGTACACCCAAATTCTTCCATCCCTTAACCATGATGACCAAAACAGATTTGTACCGAGGCACAGCACCTCTCAGAATATCTGTCGTCTTTTCCATGTCCTGGTGCAAGGCCACTTCCCGTTAGTGGCGTGCCTTGTCCTCGACTTGGAAAAGCCATTCGACACTTTAGAATAGCACTACCTATTCACAGTACTTTCTCATATGGGGATAGGGCCCAAATTATTAGCATACACCTGATTTTTGTACTCCAATCCTACCTCCCGAGTTAACCTGGCCGCCTCATTTCAGCCCCCTTTCCAGTCAGTGAGGCACGAAACAGAGATGTCGGCTCTCTCAACTTCTCTTCGCCCTGGTGATGGAGGCCCTTGCCATACGCCTCCAAAAGGAGGGCCAGAAGTGGGATAGCCAACTGGCGTATTGATCTTTTGCGGTTTCCCTCTATGCGGACGATCTGCTCATGCACTTCCGAGACATGACAATGGATCTTACCCTCCTTCAAAAATTGCTGGTGGGCTTTGCCTCTGTGCTGTGGCAGAGCTGCGAGTTAACTAGACAAAATCATCTGCGTACCCGCTTTGCCCTCACCAACCACCTCTTAAGCTGCACATGGGTGATACCCATATACTTTTGCAGGCTGCAGGCACAAGCAACCCGTTACTTGGGTATCTACCTATATCCTACTACCACTGATCTATATGGGGGAACTCACCATAAAGCCTTAGTGGGGGTTTAAAGTCCAAGCCTAATTTTTGCAGTCTCTTCCTCTAGCCCCCACGCAGAAGATAGCATTGGCAAAGATGGTCATCTTGCCCCGTATCCTCTGTTATTTCGCTAGCCTACTGGTAATTCCTCCACGCTCCTTCCGCCACTATCCTAACCACCCTAATATTGGGTACTGAAAAGAGCCAGGTAGCTCTTGCTAACCTGCAACTTCCAACAGACTGGGTATGCTTGGGCACCCCATCATTTGAGGCCTATTTCTTGGCATCACAACTCAAGTGGCTACTCTGCTGGACAGCAGGCCGATATTTGGGGGAAGCTACTGATAGCTGTGGACCAATAGGAACTCTCCAGGGTTTCCCTATCCCAAAATCGCAGCCTCCCTCTCCCTGGCCCCTCCAAGTTTCAGTGGCGCTTACCTGTATGACTCGCATTCACCACCTATGTCAGCATGTGCGCCCACCTTTCCACTGCTAGGATGACCACGCATGCTGGGTTACTACACAACCAGGGATTTGAGGGTTTGGACAGAGCATTCAGTGCAAGTCACAGGTGACCTTTTTTCCGACAACCGTCTTCTTCTCTTTGAGCTCTTGGCTGAAGAATTTAGCTATTCCCCAGGGCAATTCCTGTTGCATAGACAATTCAGGCACACCTTTTGTTCACTCTGGGGCATCTCACATGAGGAACACCCCACCCACCCAGTTCTTCTGTCCATTCTAGCTATGGGCCCAGACAGACATCTCATTACATAGATATATAAAGCAATACGGATCTCACACTCCTATTCCTCCTCCCCCTTGCGCCAAAACTGTGAAAAGGGCTTCGGGAGAGCACTCCACGATAAGGAGTGCTTCAATTTCCCAAAACGGTATCCCGTAACTTACACTTTAAAAGCATTCAATTCTACATACTTCATGGCCTAAATTGCTATTTATCCAGTATTGGGGTATCTTTCATAGAGTCCCAGGGTACAAATAACATAGCAGTAAATAATGCAAAACCATAGGCCCATAGATGCAAACATGCATTATATAGCCTATTAGTCTCTTTTTGTAAAAAGGACCAAACTGAAACACATAACCAATCAGACACCAGCACCCTCTAGAACCTTCCCAAGAGAGGCTGAGTTCCTCAGATTTTCACCGCACTTTGTTGTGTAAGGGAGTCTCCCTGAGCCTGGCTCAGTTCTTCAGTGATTTCAGATAAGTGTATATCTTATACTTTATCAGGATAATGTCGGATTCTAAGGGATTATTCAGACCTTGCCAGTCCTGTGGGAAGAAGAATGTTCACATTAATGATGCCCACTAAGACTGTATTTATTGCCTTTATCCAAAGCATGAAGCAAGGCACTGTAAGATCTGCCGCACTTTCCCTACTAAAACCTTGAGGGATAGAGAAGGACGGCTTTTATTATGGTTAAAAAAGAAGAATGACGCCGCTTCAGATGCAGAAAGTGATACTTCCTCTAAGTCTCATAAGAGACAGAGGCCGCCTGAGGGACAGCCTGAGGAGAAAAGGAAACAACCTAAAATATCTCACATGGCAAAAGAATCCCTTAATCAGGAGAAAAAACATAAAGTCTCCTCAGGGATTTCATCCCCTCAATCTGCAGGTACTTCTAAAACCAAATCTGCTAAGAAAACCTCCTCAAGTTAGATAGCCTTTCCTGCTACTTCCACAACTTCAACTATGTCATCTTCCAGACCGTCGACGATGATAACTTCTTCAACAGCAGGTCTTAAAGGATCTATTGCATCAACATTGACTTTATCGTCAACAACACCAACGTCGTCGAGGGCATCCAAGCCACGAGCCTCGACGTCGACTGCACCGTCTACGAGCAAGCATTCGTCATCGAGAAAAACATCTCCGACGACACCACCGTCGACGGCGTCGACGTCACCTGCGTCGTCGACGACGACTCCATCGTCAACTGCACAGACGTCAACGACGACTCCATCGTCGGCGACGACGACACCACCGTCGATGACATCATCGACGGCAATAATACCACCGTCGACGACGAAGATTTCACCAGCAGTTATGTATGCCAGTTTTTCAACGCCGGTTTTGCAAAGGGTACGGAGTTTAAAACACCAAAGATTTCGCCTCTATCTCCCAGCAATCTTCTGGATGTTGAAGATACGGACGACGAGGAGGGTCAATTTGGAGCGGCTTATAGCCCCTCACAGTTGAATGTGAAATGTCAAGAGGATGATGACTATGCTGAGGAGGAGCACTACTACCAACAGTATGAAGCCTCTCCTGCTCATTATAGACAATATAGATACATTGAGCAGCCTGTGCAACAACCTGCCCAATTTCCACCAGCGTTACTATTAGACCTCCAGAGTATGCTGCAGGACTACAAAAAGAGGTTCCCTCCTCAAGAACAGGAAATTGTAGTACCTTCACCGCAGCCAGCAGCTCTAGCACCGTTGCCGCCTCCTATAATGCCAAGTCCCATTATCGCTCTCCTCCACAAGAGGACCCAGCTACCTCTGACGAAGAGCAGGGGGAGATTCCTGACACTGCGACACCCGCGGACGAATGGGATTATTACTTAGTGCCAACGCCTTCACTGCCACCTCAGCGCCCTTCGGATTCACCTCCTGAAGACATAGGAGGTTTCCATAATATTATGGATAGGGCTGCTGTTAGGTTCCACCTACCAACTGTTGTACATCAGAAAGACTGCTTTCTTTATGACTTTAAGGAGAAATCCAGAAAAAGTGTGAGGTCAATACCTATCATCGATCACATTTGGCAGAAAGGGGTGAAAGTGATGAACACACCAGCCTCTGTAATCCCTGTACTGCCTAGACTGGATAAAAAATATAGAGCCCCTGAGGACTCTCCTGCTTGTCTAGCAGGTCACCCCAAGGCGGATTCAGTAATCTCTCAGGCGGTTCAGAGGGGCTCTAAGAATCCGTCCGCTCCTATTACCTCCCCACCTGATAAGGATGGTAGACGTCTTGACACCATCGGAAAGAAATTTTCGTCGATGGCAGCGATTTCTGTAAGGGCGACAAACGCTCTGGCAATCCTGAGCAGATACGATCGTCAGCTATGGTCTGATGTAGGGGAGATGAAATCCTTCCTCCCGAAAGAAAATAAGGATGAGTTTACTAAACTCATCACTGAAGGAGAAAGAGCAGCATCGGAGCTGATTGATATCGCTATGGACATTGCCACTACTAGTTTTAGGCAGTTAGCGAGGGTTGCAGTCTTACGGCGTCAAGGGTGGCTGAGAGCGACAAGTTTCCGCCCGGAAGTGCAATCCAAAATTTAGGAAATGGCTTACGATGGTGATAGCCTCTTTGGCAGCCACATTGATGAAGCTTTGTCTGCGATCAAAAAAGATACTGACGCAGTTAAAGCTCTACGTACCCTTCAGTACCGCAACGTTCCCTTTCGGGGAGCTCGGGCCGGGATTTCTCAAACTACAGAAGTAATTACCAGCGTTCCCAGACCTATCAGTCTTACCAGCCACGACAAGGATATCAGCAATATAACCGCCAACCAACTACAGCTGGTTTCTCTCAACAAGGTTCAAGATGGAAGTCAACATCCCAAGGCCGTGATTCCGGCCGCAAACAATGAGTTCTGTCGGGTACCAGTGAGTGCGCCTCTTCCCTTAAAAGGTGCAAAACTCTCCATAAATTTACACCAGTGGCGCAAAATCACCTCAGACAAGTGGGTCCTAGATCTTGTATCTCACGGCCACACCTTGGAGTTTATTCAGATACCGCCCAATACACAGTGGCGACTTCATGACGTCATTGGACCTCGAAGACACTTACTTTCATATCCCTATTCACCCGAAACACAGAGAGTTCCTAAGGTTCACAGTGGCTGGAACCCACTACCAATTTAGAGTCCTTCCTTTTGGTCTCAAATCGGCTCCACGAACTTTCATGAAATTTATGGCCCCAGTAGCAGCTGCATTATGAAACAGCGGTCATCAGGGATTTCCATACCTAGACGATTGGCTTCTGAAAGCGCCGTCAGCTCATCTAGTGGAAGCAGCAACAGAAGATTGCATTTTCCTGTTTTAGCAATTAGGCCCATCATTAAACTACCAAAAATCCTCACTCATCCCAAGCCAGAGAATGTGTTTTCTGGGAGCAATTCTGGACACCATTCAGAACAAGGCTTTCCTTTCCCAGGAAAGACAGCAACGATTAGCGACGCTAGCACTAAAACTGTCCAGAAAAAAGTGCGTTTCTGTAAGGGTGTTCAAATCTCTACTAGGAATGCTTTCATCGGCAATAGACCTAGTGCCAGTGACTCAACTACACACGAGACCTCTTC